>NC_060149.1:698555081-699908081 GCF_021461385.2 Schistocerca piceifrons
TCCGCCGCTGTCTCGCTACGCCTTCGCAACAGTTACGAACTGCTACCCAGTGTTGATGATAACTCTGAGCCAGCACGGGATGCCTCTTCTGTTGTGCCAGTGGCTGATTTTCCTGTTCAGTCTAGACACCTGCAGAAAGTGTGTATGTTTTTCATTGCTAGTGCCGATGTTAGATGGGTGATGGAGCCGCTCAAGGAAATAGCAGGCAAGGCAGGAAAGAATGCCAGTTTGCACTCAGTATGTTTGGCCGGGGGGTCTCGTCCGCGATGTTGAGGAGGCCTTGCTGGTGGCTATCGAGGGCACTAAGGGGCAACCTGCTGCGTATACTGGCACATGTCGGCACGAATGACGCCTGCCGCTTGGGTTCTGAAGGCATCCTCGGTTCCTTTCGGTGGATGGCTAATTTGGTGAAGGCAGCAACACTATGTGATCAAAAATATCCGGACAACTGGCTGAAAATAACCTACACGTTCGTGGCGCCCTCCATCGGTAATGCTGGAATTCAGTTAGGTGTTGGCCCACCCTTAGCCTTGATGACAGATTCTAGTCCCGTAGGCATACGTTCAGTCAGGTGCTGGAAGGTTTCTTGGGGAATGGCAGCCCATTCATCACGGAGTGCTGCACTGAGGAGAGGTATCGATATCGGTCGGTGAGGCCTGGCACGAAGATGGCGTTCCAAAACATCCCGAAGGTGTCCTATAGGACTCAAGTCAGGACTTTGTGCAGACCAGTCCATTACAGGATGTTATTGCCTTGTAACCACTGCGCCACAGGCCGTGCTTTATGAACATGTACTCAGTCGTGTTCAAAGATGTAATCGCCATCCCCGAAGTGCTCTTCAACAGTAGGAAGCAAGGAGGTGCTTATAATATCAATGTAGGCCTGTGCTGTGATAATGCCACGCAAAACAACACGGGTTGAAATCCACCTCCGTGAAAAACACGACCACACCATAACACCAGCGCCTCCGAATTTTACTGTTTGCACTACACACGCTGTCAGATGATGTTCAGTGGGCATTCGCCATACCCGCAGCCTGCCATCGGATCGCCACATTGTGTACCGTGATTCGCCACTCCACACAACAGTTCTGCACTGTTCAATCGTCAAATGTTTACGCACCTTACACCAAACGAGGCGTAGTTTGGCACTCACCGGTGGGATGTGTGGGTTATGAGCAGCCGCTCGACCATGAAATCCAAGTTTTCTCACCTCCCGCCTAGCTGTCATAGTACTTGCAGTATATCCTGATGCAGTTTGGAATTCCTGTGTGATGGTCTGGATTGATGTCTGTCTGTTACACATTACGACCCTCTTCAAATTTCGGCGGTCTCAGGCAGTCAACAGATGAGGTTGGCCTGTACGTTTTTGTGCTGTGCGTTTCCCTTCACGTTTCCGCTTCACTATCACATCGGAAACAGTGGACCTAGGGATGTTTAGGAGTGTGGAAATCCCGCGTACAGAGGTGTGACACAAGTGGCACCTAATACCTGACCACGTTCGAAGTCCGTGAGTTCGCGAGGTCGCTCAAAAATGGTAATAGGATGCTTTTATAGACTGCGTGGGTCTGGAGCCCTAGTGGCAGAGTGTTTCAGACGGAACATGCAGAATATCGTTAATGATTTTTCTGATAATGCCGTTGTAATAGGGGGTGACTTCAGGTTTCCAGGTATAGATTGGGAGTATCATTCTATCAAAACTGGTGCCAGAAACAGGGATTCGTGCGACATTATTCTGTATGTCTTGTCCGATAATTACGTTGAGCAGATTGTTAGATCTACATCAACATCTCCATAGATATTCCGTAAGCAACCGTTAGGTGCATGGCGGAGGGTACTCTGTGCCACTGCTTGCCATTTCACCTCCCGTTCCACTCACAAATAGTGAGTCTGTATGCCTCTGTATGAGTCCTAATTTCTCGTAACTTACCTTCGTGGTCCTTACGCGCGATGTATATTGGCGTGAGCAGAATCGATCAGCAGTCTGCTGCAAATGCCTGTTCCCTAAATTTTCTCAGTAGTGTATTCCGAAAAGAACGCCGCCTTCCTCCAGGTACCGCATATGTGTTCCTGAAGCATCTCCGTAACACTATAGTTTTGTCCGAATCTGCCGGTGACAAATCTAGTAGCCCTCCTCTAAATTGCTTCGATATATTCCTTAAATCCAACCTCGTCCGGATCACACACACTCGAGCAGTACCCAAGAATAGGTCGTACTAGCGTCCTATATGCGGTCTCCTCTATATCAGCCTTTCCAAACTTTCTCGCAATAAACCGAAGTCGACCATTTGCCTTGCTTACATGCTCCTCACATGAACGTTCCATCTCCTATTGCTATGCAACGTTACGCCCAGATATTTAAACGCCTTGACTGTGTCAAGCTGGACACTAGTAATACTTTATCCGAACATTAAAGTATTTTTCTTCGTACTCATCTGCATTAACTTACATTATTACACATTCAGAGCAAGGCCTTCGGCATCTTACCGTACACCGCGGCATGATCGGCAAACAACCGCAGATTCCTGCCCACCCTGTCCGGCAGATCATTTACGAGAACAACAGCGGTCCTATCGCACTTCCATGGGGCACTCCTGACAATACCCTTGTCTCTGATGAACACTCGCTGTCGAGGGCAACATACTGGGTTCTGTTATTTAAGAAGTCTTCCAGGCACTCACATATCTGTGAACTTATTCCATATGCTCGTACCTTTGTTAACAGGCAGCAATGGAGCACCGTGACAAAAGCTTTCCGGAAGTCTAGAAATATGGAATCCGCCTACTGCCCTTCATCCATAGTTCTCGATATATCATGCGAGAAAAGGGCAAACTGAGTTCTGCACGAGCGGTGCTTTCTAAAACCATGCTGATTCGTGGACATAAGCTTCTCAGACTTAAGAAAGTTTATTATATTCGAACTGAGATAGTGTTCAAGGATTCTGCAGCAAACAGAAGTTAGGCACTCTGATCAGTAATTTTGCGGATCCGGTCATTTACCTTTCTGGTAAATCAGTGGAGTCACTTGCGCTATTTTCCAATCGTTTGTGGCTTGGTGCTGGGCGAGAGATTCACGATATATGCAAGATGGGTAAGGGACCAGTACCGTAGAGCACACTTTCTAAAATCTAACTGGGACTCGATCCGGACCTGGTGATTCATTTGTTTTCATATCTTTAAGTTGCTTCTCTATGCGAGGTATGCTTATTTCCATGTCGCTCATACTGGAGTCTGTCCGATGGCCAAATGACGAGATGTTTGTACAGTTCTCCTGCGTGAACGATTTGTTGAACGTGAAATTTAAAACTTCGCCTTTTGTTTTACTGTCTTCAACTGCCACACGAGACTGGTCAACAAGGGACTGAATGGAAGCCTTAGACCCGCTTAGCGATTTTACATACGACCAGAATTATCTCGGTTTCTCTGTCAGATCGTTTGCTAACGTGTGACGGTGGTAGTTGTTGTATTCTTCGCGCATAGATCTTCCTACAGACGCACGAATCTCTACTAAATTCGCTTGTCGTCGTTTGTACGTCCCTTTCTGACCCTTGAGTGTAACAGCCTCTGATTCCTCAGCATATTACGGATTTCGTTATTAAACCATGGTGAGTCTTTTCCATCCTTTATCCACTTACTAGGCAAGTAAATCTGGAGACCACGATTTACGATCTGCCTAAACTTTTTCCATAATTCTTCTACATGTATCTAACTGGTGGTATACGACGCCAATTCACTGCCTGAGTAAGATGTTAATAAAAGCTTACCTGCTGTGACTAACAGAAACACTCTCCTAGTCTTATTGGCTGATTTATTAACTTTCGTAATCATAGTTGCTATAATGACATCATGATCCCCAATCCCCGTTCCTATACTGACTGTTCAAAAGATCAGGTTAATTTATAGCTACAAGGTCTAAGATATTTCCAGTGCGTGTGGGCTGCCGAGCTAGCTGCTAAGACAATTTTCAGAAAACATGCTCAAAAATATTTCGCACGACTGTCTGTCTGTAACTCCCGCAATTAGTTCATAGACATCCCAGTCTATACTCAGCAGTTTAAAGTCGCCTCCAACTAGTATCGCATGAGCTGAGTATTTACACTCTCTTGACCGTAGGCTTTCTTTGAATGAGTCTAGAACTGCCACAGCGGAATCGGGAGGCCGGTAAAAACATCCAATAATTAACCTAGTTTCATCTAAAGCTGCTATACGCGACCACACGACTTCACTCACACACTCAACTTCGACCTCAATAGAGACAATATTTTTATCAACTGGAAGAAAACTCCCCATCCTATGGCCTCTAATCTGTTTTTCCGATATACGTTCGACGACTCGCTAAATATCTCAGAGACTTCCACTTCGGGTTTCAGCCAGTTTTCAGTCCCAAGAATAATTTGAGCGCGACAACTTTTCTGGAGGGCAGTAAATTTGGGAACTTTATTATGAATACTTCGACGGTTTACTGATAAAATTGTAACAGACAATGTGTCTTTATTCTGAACGCCGTTTGACTTCCATTGCTGTGAATCGACTAGAGAGTGTTCACCAGAGCACCTCAAACTACCGTCTAGCCCAAAAAACCCACATGTGTAGTGCAACCCTGACCTATTAAGGGAAGTCCTAAAAATCCCCTCACGATAACGCAGGTCCAGAAATCTGCAGCGAAGACCGTCACAGAGTCGACGAAACCTTTGGTTAAGACCCTCTACTCTTCTCCAAACCAAAGGACCCCGATCAACTCTGGGAACGATGCTCAAATTGCGAACTCTGCTTGCACTCCGTAGGCGAGGCTAACAGTCTTCACTATCTCCGCCAGCCGCCTGTACGACCTGAGGATCACCTCAGAACCCATTCGACAGGCGTCGTTGGTGCCGACGTGAGCCACAATCTGTAGACCACTACATCCTGCACGCTCGATATCCACCGGAATGGCCGCTTCCACATCTCGGATGAGGCCCCCCAGCAGACATACCGAGTGAACATCTGGGTTTCTTTCCAGCCCTGAACGCTATCTGCCTAAGGGGCTACATAACACGCATAACATTGGAGCTCCCAATAACCAATAAACTCCACCACCCGTGTGCCTGCTCGAGCCCTGCTGAAGGAGCGGCCACCTGTCCACCTACAGGATGAATGGACGTAGACAGGTGGCGAATCTCCATATAGGCTCACTACGTCGAGCGACGCGACCGCATTACCATCCGCCACTCACCCTGCTGTGAGGGCAGATCACTGCGTCGTGTGCACTAGGAGATGCCTCGAAGGCAGATCCTGTGGACAAAACAAGTGACAGCTGAGGTGTCCCATGCGATGAGCCTGATTCTCCGCCACCACTAAACTGGAGGCAGCATATTAAAGGCGAATGACCGTAGCCAACAGCACGTTCAGCTGTTCGCGAACTGCGGCCAGTTCCTCCTGCGTCCGCACAGAGCATGCACACATCCTATCCATCCTAGCAAAACTAACATAAGAAGTGAACTACAAAAGCAAAAAATCCTGGATATGTGACTTGCTACCCTCCTGATGTGTCATCAATAGTCGCTGATGCGTTAAAGAGCTACATAGCTGGTGGTTCAGTTGTTTAGGGATCCAACTCGTGAGGGTAACGTCTTTGACCTCCTGGCAACAAACAGACTTGAACCTATGGAATCAGTTAATGTAAATGAAGGTCTCAGTGATCATAAGGTTGTGATAGCATTTACGACAATGGGTCTTACAAAAAGTTAAGAAAGGCAGGAAGAGACTTTTGCTTAGCAAGAGTGTCAGGAAACATATTTCAGAGTATAAGAGCAGTCAGCATTAAATATTCGGTGATGAGGACGAAGATGTGGAGAACAAATGAAAAAAAAAACTGAAAGGAATCGTGCAATACGTTCTGGACAAATATGTTCCGAGTAAATCTTAAGGGATGGTAAAAACCTACCATGGTTCAACAGCTGTGTTAAAAAACTCCTACATAAACAAAGAGAACTTCATCTCAGATTCAAGAGGAGTAAAATCCTAGTACATATACTTTTGCTACCACCCTTGAAGGAACGAGAAGGGTAATGGGTTCAGCATCGTCTCAATTACAAATCTGGTTGGCATCTAAAGACTTATAGCTTCCCGTTCTGAAGATGACTGTAGCTACTTTGGAAGATGAAGGATTCCATAAGGACTGT
Organism: Schistocerca piceifrons; assembly: GCF_021461385.2. Taxonomy (NCBI): domain Eukaryota; kingdom Metazoa; phylum Arthropoda; class Insecta; order Orthoptera; family Acrididae; genus Schistocerca; species Schistocerca piceifrons. The sequence continues at coordinate 698,561,241 of NC_060149.1, forward strand.
AACACATAAAATTAAATGACCAGCTTTTCCCGCTGAAGAATCAATCTATATTTCTAGGAATGAATAACTCGTGTCACTTGTATAAAACTTAGAGAAGATTCAGACTTGTCTCAAGGCGTTGTGCACAGATACAAGTGTATGGCTGGGAGCGGATCATAATAATCCGTTTTTTATATACAGGTTTCTAATAAGATACAATACTTAGTAAGGTAGTATGTTGTTCTGCAGGGGCAACAGCAAATCGGTTCGAAACTGGGAAATATCCAGTGTAGCTGCATCATGACTTGCATAGAAGTATGCGTTCTCGGTCATCAGATGGATCGTTAGCAGAAGCTGCAGACATACCCAACGCCTTATGTTGCAAAATAATAACAGACATATTCCTCCGGAAAAGACATTCTGCAATACACTAGCAAATGATACAGAAATGTTACAAATTGTCTCAAGGAGAAATAATTGGACAGAGAATAAACTCTGCCTAAAATCCATAATTATGTATAAGCGTCATAGATTTAAAAGAAATTTTACCTAATCTCCGAAGAACGCAAACATGGTCTAATTCTGTTTGCTAGTGAAACGAAATAAGCAGCCAACCGACGATTGCTACTTTTTAAGCAACACATTTTCCGGAGCTGAGCCATCAGTAGGAACCTAGATAGCTGATAATTTATCGGAGTATATAGAGGTATACAGTGTGTCCCAAAAGAAAACACCGGCAATTGTAGTATGTTGTGCGAAAACGCACACTGATAGGTCCTGAGAAGGAACCCATATCCAGAAACGCAGAGCTTGGGTGCTGGTGAGCTTCGAAGTATGAGATGAGTGTGCGTTCCAGATTGTGTCAATAAGCACAACATGAGTAGCATGTCGCGTCTACATAACGAACGGGCTCGAGCTGCGTACCTTCCACGTCAATCCAGAGCCTACATCGGCAGTGTTGAGCCTCACAAAGAAGAGCCAATACGTACGGTTGTCTTTGAAATGTTTCAATCGCTCCGTGGACTCGAGCAATACGGTCCTCCACTGGCATTGCGGGTGTGCCATACTCCGTACTCTTCATACCACCGTACAAAAAATGGTCGAGAGGTGTCAGATTTGGCGTGCATGCTGGGCATGGAAATGGACCACTTCTACCAGTCCATCGATTGGGACATGCGACGTTGAGGTGATTCTGCACATCAACATCAAAGTGTCCTGGAGCTCTACCGTGTTGCCGCCACGTGTCCATACGAACAATTAGTGGCAACAGATCCAATAAGGCAGGCATAATATGTCTAATAAATATGAAGTGGATCGGTCTTGTTAGCCAGTTTGGCAGTAGATATGGCCCAATGATATGGTCACCAACTATCCTGGCCCAGATGTTAATATCGACTCTGTGTTGGTGAGTTTGAATCCCCTACGCACGCGGATTTTCGTTTGCCAAACATACATGTTGTGCAGGTTTAATCTGCCGTCTCTAGTAAACGTACATTCATCCGTGAACAGTTCCAAATTCTGGAATTGTGGCTGTAGTTAGCACTGTTTTAAATACTAATGCGCTAACTGTGCCCGTCGTCTGTGGTCCTCTACCCGTAATGCCTGGACTTCTGTAGTTGGTGTGGATGGAACCTGTGTTCATGGACAACACGCCACATAGCAGTTTTACCAGTGTGCAGTGCCTGCGCCACAGTCCGAGTGCTGGCGGCTGGATCCTCTTCGAACAATGTCTGCTCCTCCTCCGCCAACAGAAGTGTTCGAGCCGATCGTTAACGACCAACATCACGTTGCGGCACCTGCCGGAGGACAACCAGCAGACTCGTCATGATACTCACAGGCACCAAGTACAAATTGCTACTACTTTACAGTACAATGGACACTCAGGCAATAAATACCTAAGTGCAACTTTCAGGCATCCCTGAATTGTCTCTCGATGGCCGCAAACGTGGAATGATGTGTGGTACGTCTATTTGGAAGACGTTCCGCATACAATCTTGCAGCATCTCTCCCGAGGCAATCCGTTTGCCGTATGCAAGTACCTTTTTGGTCCTTTCCGCAGCTGTGTGTTGCTATATGTCACACTGCTGTCAACAAAGTTACTACGCAGGCAGACCACACAAGGTTCGCAATATGATGTTTACGAAGGTTGTGTGGAGTAATGTAGCGCATGCCCAGTAATGTTAGGCTCAAGTCGTCTCCCGGAAGTACACAGATACGTAAAGTGTTTCGTAACTCCCGTATTCAGACACCAAAATGAATGGGGATAAACTGTCACAACAGTTCGTTCTCAGACTTCGGCGCTCTCTAGCACCCAATCCTTGAGTTTCCGGATGTGGATTCCTTTTGGAAAACCGATCAGTTGGCCTTCCCGCAACAAGTACTAATTATTGTCGGTGGTTTTTTGGGACACCCTGTATACTGACGGTCCCAAAATCACAAAAAATAGCAGAATGGGTTGCAAGTTTGTGTGTCGAAGCACAGGTTGAAGAGAAATGATTTCGCTTCCCAGTGAAATGTCTAGCTTTTCTTCACAAGCAACATCTGTATAAGCAGCGTAACTTTCATTAACTACAGAACCTCACAGAAAAAAATGGTAATCCACTTTCGGGGGGGGGGGGGGGGGTGAAATTTATGTGGATTAAGAAACGCGCTAATATTAAATATTATAAAACTATAGACGACTTCGAGAAGACCACAGCCCAAAACAGGACACCTAATAACGTCTCATTATCACCATCAGATTGGAAGAGTACCTCTTATAGAACAAGGAGCCAATGGAAAGGCGAATATCAGTCACTGCTTTGCAACGAAGGTAAATATTTTGGACAAATACAGTTAAAATCTCTCGAGAGCCCATGTTCCACTCAATTAAGGCGAATAAATGTTCTTAAGATCTACAATTCAGGCAAGATTTAAGCGTGGATCACTCAGCAGCAATCTTCACCAAATACACGTCCGAGGTAACTCTGGTTGCTAGGTACTAGGTACCTATCTTGCGCTTGTATGTGATGGAGACACATAACACTGGTAAGGTCTGCGTGTTATAGGCAACTATTATTATCACCATTGTTTGTCTTGGTGTTATAACCTGTATGTGTACTAAGATCCGATGCTGGCAGCTTTAATTTCGCCCTACCGGTAATATGGAATAAAAAGTATTCCTACTATCTTTGCTAGCAGTTTATTGTTTTACAAGCATCTAGATCGCTCCCACATGAGCACAATGTGCTCCCTACAGCATATTTTTCTGGTAATGTATGCTATAGGCACAACTAGACGTCACTGATTACTCGACTGACTGAATTAATTTCTCCTGAGCATCAGGTTTTGTCACCCTCTAACAGACATAGTTTTCCCTAGCACTTGAAACAATTAATTATTTATAATGTGCACGGCTATGAAGCGTTAACATCATAGCAATAATCACAAAAAAATTCGATATCCCAATTTAAACGTAACAGGTGTATTTATTGTCACCACAGAGAACGAGTTACCTTCACAGCACCAATTAAGTATAACTTGAAACGACAGCAACGAGTGCTATTAAATTAATCAGGTGAGTAAAGTAATAGGTTTAAGGTTGGTACCTAGGTTAACATCAATAAAATGGAAAATGAAAATACATGTTCTATAAATTAGTCTCGAGGTACTCAGCCACAGGATTTCAGCGTGAGAGTAGCTGGGAAGCATGGTTAAAAATGTGGCGGTTAACTTGCTATGTCAAATGTGGATACAATCGTCCACATAAAGAGATAAGTCTCACTGACGACGACAAGGTAGGCTATCGTTGGAGAATTCTGATGTTAGCCACATTTTAGGTGGTAGGTCAACCGGAAACTTTTTATGCAAGAACTCCATAGTGGAAGACTTCGTGGAAAATTGTAAATAATATTTCTCATAACCTCGAATAAATAAGTTCAGGAAAGATGTAAAATTGAACTGCTGATAAGCTAAGACAATTCGAGAAGAAGTCTGGCTGTTTAGCTTAACCATTCTCTGAATAATATACAGTGTTCCGTCGGCAAAAGGCCGTTGTACCTTTGTACATCTCGGAATCTGCAGATGGGCGCACAAAGATACGATCAAATCGCGATGACTTTGTTAGGGTTAAGCTTCGTATGACAGCGTAACTATGTACACGGCGAGCACAGTATCTGACGGTTTTGTATGCTTCAGACAACCTAAGAGATAATGCGAGTCCTTTAAATGTTTTTCGTGCCGACCGTATTCACAAAACAATCAGAAGAGATCTTTCTATGATGGTCAGAAATTACCAACCGACAAACGTCTCGCAAGTTATTGGCATATACATGAACAGTCTTCTAGCTTGTCATACGTTTCAAGTAGGTATTGTTATCTATGGAGTTCTGCTTTTCACAAGTGTTTTAGTTGTCGGATTGTTTCCCTGAGAAAGCTAGGGAAACACCATTATATTTAGTGAAAGGTGCAAGATACTGAAACAGGTTGTCGGCAAATGAGGTACGGAGAAGTGGCACGTAATTTTTTATGGTTTTAACACTTTTAATCCTCTGAATAAACTGTAAGTCTCAAGGGCAAACGCAATTTTTTAAATTTAAATAGAATGGTTTTAATTTGTCATCAATGGACCTAGAAAATACGGATATAATCATACAACATTAGTTAATGTTGGAGTCGAATATTTTGGCATGGGACAACGTAATGAAATTCAGAGGCAGAGCAGCTGGAAACCACTATTTATACGTCAACACTACCAAAAAGGTATGTCAAGCCGAGTTACTTCGCTATTTGCAGCAGGCCGAAGGTACTAGGAGGAAACAATTTAACTGTTTCCTCTTGGTCTTTTATTAAGGGGCTTTTCGGGCTTAGAGGAGCGAAAAATGAGTGAAGTTTGTAGTTTTCTCAGACAAGGATTAATATGAGGGCTTTAACACTTTGTTATACACACATCAATGTATGAGAAAAAAAAATCCCATAACAAATGAGAAATGGCGGCTGCAGTCCCCGTAAAAATATAGGCCTTGCGGCACGTCCTGGTTTGCGCGAAGCGTTGTACAGGCTCGTGGCTATTTCGGAAACAAATAGAAATAGGAAGTACTTAAATTAAAATTAATTTAGGGGGAGGGCAGCATCACGATTTGTTTCTGGAAAATACATCGAAAGAAAATGGCAGCTACTTGAGAAACATGTCAGTTCCTTGCCACTTTTAGCTACGTGCAAATGTTAAGAAAAAAGTTTAATTTCGAATAATAACTATTCTCGCTAAGGCCCACTTCATTTACTTATCTTTCGTAAAAAAACAACAAATGAACTGGCTTTTTTGTTAAGGCTCTGAAACACTTTGCAGTCTGTAAAATGTTGTTTCGAGGAAAACTCCTGTTATGAAAGTTTGGAATAACAAAAAGAACGTTTAATGTGTATTGTCTGCTTCTCTCGGACATGTCAGAATCCACTGCTTTACGATGAGCGGTCGTGTAAATACATGATGTAAGAGAAAATCAGACCTCAGTCGGAGTCGGGTATTGACATTAGTCCAATGACGAAGAGCGAAAAATTGAGTCGGAATGGGACTCGGACCCGGATTCGCGACTTAACGCGAGTGGCCACCTTAACCAGTGTGGCTGGCCAAGCATGCGTTCTGTACGTAGCGTCCACTGTCCATTATCCTCATTGCTCGCAGCTTCTCGTGATTCCCTCAAGAGTTTGGTCGTAATGTGCATCTGCACTGAAAGAATTAATAACAGATATTGAAAAACGTCTTTCACTAGCATGAATGTAAGGCAGGGACTAATGAAGACAAATACTATGAGACATTGTAAAATGTAAGCAAAATAAGTTTCAACACAAACTTATGTTTTAAATCGACACTTCGTATTATTTCCTATGCAATCAACTACGTCAAAAATTACTAAAAGAACGTCGTTGGTTGGATCGCAATGCGTCTATTACATCCCGAGAAATTGCAAGGCAAAATTGACGCTTCAAATAAACGAGACGCTACGCCAATGCACACCCAAAGATGCAAGCGTGATCGCCACATGCCAATGTTTGTGCAGGACATCGTGTTATTACTTTAGGGTCTCATGACATCAGTGAATGTGAGATAACGTACGTCACTTACATCGCGATTATGAGTGACGTGGCCTTCACGCTTGCATCTGGAGATGTGCAATAACGGCGCGTTTCGTTTATTTCAAGGGTCAACTTGGCTTTGCTATATCTCGGGATGTAATTGACGTATTGCGATGCTACCAGCGCCCCTTTTTTTGTCTGTCATGTCATTGATTGCATAAGAAATAATACGGTGAGACGATTAAAAAAATAAATTTGTGTTGAAACTAATATTTACATACGTTTTAGAATGTCTCGTAGTATTTATTTTCATGAGCTGCTGTCTTACGTTCACACCAGTGAAAGTCGTTTTTCAATACCTATTTTTGTTCTAGAGAGATTTGCTTTAAACAGTTTAAGTGGGTCACCCCATTTATATATACACACAGTGTGGACATCTGAAGTTTCGGATGAGATTATCTCGAAAACTATACATCGGGGAAAAGTAGTGGGCAAGACAAGATCGTAAGCTCAAATGGGGACATCAAATGATACTACACATGACCCCAGCCCCCACCTTCTTGAGTCGGGCGGGGGGCAGCTTTTAAATCTTAAAGGGGAACCCCTATTTTTTATTGCAGATTCGGGTTCACCATAAAAAAGTAATCAAGTTTTGTCTGAAAGATTTTTAAATCATTGACAGATGGCGCTGAAACCGAGAAAAATTAAATTTGTGGAACTCCGATTTATTTAGGATGATTCGAGAAGGACACATCAATTCGATACAAAATGTGCACCAATTCTTTCATTACGCCAAATTAAGCTCTTATTTTACAAAATGTATCCTACCTGCCACAAATTTTGGTGGAGGGAGGCGGAATGGTATTAAAATCTAGTAAGGGAACTCTTCACAATTGCAATATCCACCTGTCTGTGGCGGTACCGTGGCCAAACTGCGAATTATGGCTCAGTATAAAGGTCAATGCAATACGATCAGACGTCACTTCACTTTCAGATTGTGAACCGTAAACATCAATTGACGAAAGTAAATGATTCTGTAGCGAAACATGGCTTACTATCCTCCTACAGAGATTGTTGATACGATTTTCATTTTAGGTGAATGCCATAACAATTACGCTGCAGCTGCGCAATTGTATGCGGATCGTTTCCCAAACAGATGACATCAAAGCGAAAACATTATTCGAAATTACACTCAACGAGCTCGAAATGGATACATGCATCGTCCACCTCGCCATCGCGAATACAATGAAAGTGATGCTCATACCCTAACCGTTCTCTCCTGTGTTCAGATGGATCCCGAAATGAGTAGTCATGCGATTGAGAGACAAACTGGAAAACAGAAATCAACTGTTTTGAGGATTCAGAAGGCACATAAATATCATGCGTGTCATATCACAGTGACACAGGCATTAACGCCGAAAGAAATGAAAATACGTGTGCATTTCTGCCAATGGGCCTTGGAAATGATAACAGGTGACAATGATTTTTTTAGATACGTTACGTTCACCGATGAAGGCACATTTAAAAACAACGCGAATTAAATCGTCATGATTATCATTATTGCTACCCTGACAATCCACACTGGCACAGACCCGTTGAAAATCAACACAAATGGTCGTGAATAGTCTGGTGTGGAATTTTAAACGGTTACTTGATAGGACCGTATTTTTTGACCAAAGTGTTACTGGGGAATCTTATTTACAACTTCACCGTGATGATTTGTTGGAGCTAATGGAAGATGTTGATCTAGAAACTAGGCAACGAATGTGGCTTCAACAGGACGGAGCAGCTCCCCATTATGTTAAAAATGTGCAGAATGTTTTAAATTTACGATACCCTGGTCTGTGGATAGGATGCGACGGGCCAATTCAGTTGCCTCCACGTTCACCAGACCTAACATCTCCTTCTCTTTTCTTGTGGGGTTATTTAAAAAAATATTGTATATGAAAGACAGCCCACAACCCGAAACAATATGGAACAATGCATTCGTAGGGCGTGTGCAGCCATACCACGGGATGTGCAGTTCAAAACTATGCACAACTTTCGCAGATGATTGACTGTATGCATTGAAGTAATTGAGGATAATTTTGAACAATTTCTTCGTTGCTGATTTAATTAATTACGCACCCCAAATTGTGAGAGGCAAAGGGACTCACACTAACGAAGCACCCCAACATGTGAGAGGCAAGGGGGCTCACACTAACGAAGCGCCCCAACATGTGGGAGACAAGGGGACTCCCACTAACGAAGCACCTCATGGGAACATCATTCTATGACGTCCATGTCGTTGTTCCTGGGTAAAGCTAACACTAACATACAGTAAATTTTGTGCTAAAATAACTTAATTTGGCGTAAAGGAAGAATTGGTGCACATTTTTTATCTATTTGATTCGTCTTTCTCGGATAATTCTAAATAAATCAGAGTTCTTCCGCAGTATTATTTTTTCTCGATTTCAGCGACATCTATTATTGGTTTGAAAAAATGTTTCAGACAAAACTTGATTACTTTTTTATGGAGAGCCCGAAACTGCAATAAAAATAGGTGTTTCCATTTAAGATTTAAAAGTGGGGGTGGGGAATGCAGGTCACGTGTAGTATCATTTTATGTCTCCCTTTGAGCTTACGAACTTGTCCTACCTACTATTTTTAACCGAGGTATTGTTCTCGAGATAATCTCATCCAAAACTTCAGGTGGACCACCCTGTGTGTGTCTATATATTATTTAACTGAAAGGGATAAAACGAATGCTAGCGATATAGTGGGGAATCCGCTTTCGAATCCCAGTCCAGCATAGAAATTCACTTGTCGCTTTTGGTTTTGTTTCAATGCCCGACTGTGGCTGAGGTCTGAGTTTCTCTTACATCACGTAAAAAGACGGTGATCCCAAGACAATAGAGGCATCCTTCTTCTTCTTCAAACATGCTCTGGTTCCGAATTTGTTGCTGCATTTTTCAGTCTGGGCTCTTTTAGCAAACTGAGACAATTTTTGCTCCGCAGCAGCCACGCTTTTCCTTCAGATAACAGCACGAAGTTTTGCCTGGGACAACTCCTAACAGGTTCATGATCTTCAGAACAGATGAATAAGCTTCGCTGAATGTGGTTACAACTAGATATGTTGCAATTTCAACAATTTTTGCCCAGAATGTATATGTCCTGGTACCTTTTTCCAAATGTACTTGTTGAAGCTCTCTTTGTTATTTGGCGTATTAGCAGCGGTGTATCTTTAAAGTAAGTCTTCACTGGACGGAAATTCGTATACTGGTCGAATTTTTCCTGAACTAATTCATCGAGCGCCTACAGCTGGCTATATTTCTGTTGGCGTACTGTTCCATTCAACACGCTGTAATTTCTAAAATACTTCATACTCAAAAAACAGTTTTCTTAAATATTCTCTACACTTCATAGATGCAAATTCTATGAAGCTAAAATTCATGTCTTTCATTGGTCTCATCCATAACTTCCCCTGAAGTTCCATATGAACAGGATCAAACCGATTTTTGAAAAACCAATTTTAAATTAACAGATGAGTCTTAAGAAAGCTGTTTCCAATATGTGTATATACTCGTGCTTCAGTGAACAATTTCTGTAGAAACTGCTGAGTTTTCCACTTTCAGCCGTTGATCTCTCAGTGTCGAAAAGAAACGTTGCCCACCCGTTCTCGATCAAATAATTGCCATGTCCGAGGATAAAAGTAGCGTTTCTATTCGAGTCTGCGTTGGCGAAAAGATTATCTAACCTGTACTTGTTTGGAAACATCCAAATACTATTTTATTGATTTGGAGAGGTTCCTTAAAGTACCGATTCTTATCGAAACTGTAGTTAAATATAATATACAACTTACGAAATTGAATATTTTACTCACTGACTTTATGACAAACTGTTAAGTACTCAATTTTTTATTTTTCTTAACGAAACGTACTTTGGTGCTGCATTGAAGCATGTATTTAAACTGCTACCAATTGTCTACAACAGGCACATCTATCATAACTATAATTAAATGGGCTGTGAAAATCAATGCACTATACATTTTACTCTCAATGAATTAATGAGCATCAGTCACTTACAAAATAAGTACCTTTCGAGGCGGATCTTCGTTTCCTGCTTCACTTCAGTGTGAGCTCAATCTGTTTCCTACCGGCAGCAATGCACATTTGAAATCGCCAATCGAGAGACGAATGAAGAGAGTAGGTGATGACGTCAGTGGAACGTACAATGGAGCTTCTGCGGCGATTCGTCGGTACGTATGGATTGGTAGGGGGTTTCTGGCCGTCTGCATCTTTGAGTGCTACTCACACAAAGAAAAACAAAAGCGTCGAATTGGGGGAACATTCAGCCCTTTTACTGCCTTGTTCCTTCATTCCAATGGTCACAGAAACTCAGAAATATTCATTCGATATTTGGATGCGAAATGAGAAGACCTAAGCGTACGGCATCGGTGTTAGAAACTCACACATTGCCACTTCTCCAACGGTATCTCTTCTAGAACAAGAGGTAGCAATTTTGCGAGAGAGTGTTTTCATTCATTTCCAGTTAACACATCTTGGATGAAATTTTGTGCTACAATGAGTTTCCTACGATGCTGAACAATTTGTTTAAGCTCCTCGGTTGTTGCTGTTGTACCTCTCGAAGCCAGAGGGATTTTTCTGTTGTACAGTAGTGCACGGTAGATAAATTTACACTTCTGTGTTTAATAAACTAGTTCATCTGAAAAGAACACACTTCATCAAACCCCACAGAAGAGCAAATTCTAGTTGTTTTGCTCTGAGATTAAGCGGTATTAAAGGAAAGACAAAGAAGAATAAAGTGAAGCCTATAAATACAACAGTGTTGCAAGAAGCTACGGAAAAAAGCCGAGAGCATTTAGAACATTTCGGCCATGAGAAGCACACTGCCAGGAAAAACTTACAAATAACAAATTTCTTGGCTTTCGCCACCCAATCCAGCTTTTTATGGTATATATTACAATGAAGGTTTGTCATTTTAAGACGAGCAATGGCTGCTGAAATTTTTTATTTTCATTTGAAAAATTTATGATTGTGTCGGCCAATAAACAATTACAAAAGAATTTTGTTACTCACAGATGTCCTCATTACGAACGAAAGTGAAATGCAAATTTTTCCAGATGATGTAATACAGTAGGTACTCGCAGAGCCCAGTCTTCATTACTCCAAACACGTAAATACATTTCGGTATGTAAGAATTGTAAGAACAGGGTGGAAATATGTGATTACAACGTAATATATTTCCCAGATAAACGACATGACAGATATACAAATGGTTAGTACAACAGAACTGTAGATGTACACTGACCACGAGAATTCACCACGGTGCGAAGGTTTCAAGTGTTAGAATTAGAGCGTCTTTACTCCGATTAAATTTACTTTATGATTGACAGATGGCAGTGGTGGACATCGGAGCTGGAGTCTCGTTCACAACGTGCCACGTGTTCATATGATCAATAGTTTCCCAGATCTTTGTAGGTAGTGGTCAGGGCAGTGAAGGAGGTCGTTTCTGCTGTAGGTACGGCGATGTGTAAGACACCGTAATCACTCCTTATAGGCTAATAGTAGCAATACAATGCAATCAGTCACGCACATGACGCAAACTAACAAATTGTCCAAATGAGCATAGATAACTGTACGGGGTTAAGGCAACCGAATTTTTAGTTATATAGTACACCACCAATGGGTGCGTGTCAGTTATATCTGAATTAATCTGACTATTGTGTGCGTGTTGATTAAAGCTACTATCAGAAGTTAATGGAGCAATAAACTGTTCAGTGTTACACATTCACATGTTCAATGCTAACATTAATTATCCAATGCTTTTCATTATTACTTCCTTCTCATGCCTTACAACTTTATGCCAACGTTGCACTTCTTGGATGTGTTAAATGCGATTTGAGATTGAGTATAAAAAATTCCATGTCATTGCAAAATGATTTGTACAGGACAGACTATTCGTAGTGTTTAAGACCGGCGTGTGGAACATCACGTCATACACGTCTGATCCAGCCTGAAAAATCTGCCTTCGCTGGACACTGTCTCAATGAAGGCCATAATTTGTCATTTAAAGATACGCAAATTATTGTTCCCGCTTCTCGTTAGTGGGATTGTGTACTTACGGAAACCGTCGAGTTATGATTATCCGATGACACTATTAATAATGATTAAGGTTACCTTGAAGCTAGACGTGCAATCCTATTTTATCAGATGTAAAACAATAACTGCCTGGTTTTCGACCGGGTGAATCTTAATCTGAGATTCATAGCTTTTGTTAGTCTCTACAGACCACGATGCTGCAATTATTCGCCTCGCAGAGGGCAGCCTTTTGCGTCTTGTGCTCGTGCTCGTGCAGAGGTCTGTTCCCTAGGTATAAAGGAGCTGAGATATCTGATGTTACCTCAGTTTCGGCGTGATTGTGCACCTGCAATCTGACGCGAAGAAGGCGGTGTAACACCATAACACAGTGGATTGTCGATTTTTCTAATGTGCGGTTAGGATTAAGAGATAGAAAATTATTTAAATGAGTGAACAATAATCTAATATCATTTCTTATGTTATTAGTTTGAAACAGACGGAACTTTGAGAATGCTTTATGTTAACTGCTCAGAACTGGACAACACTTAAACAATAATGACTGTGTGATCTATGTTTTCTGAAACCAAAAATTTCTTGAAAATTCTATTCAAAAAGTATTTTACAAAAGTAACAGGTCATGTTCAGGTTAAATGATTGTAACAATCGTCACTTCTGTCACGTTTCCTGTGTTACGTTTCAGGGTTTTTTTGTTATACATTGCTTCTTAAATAGAAACAGCATTACGTTCAACTGAGAAAACATGAATGTCAACTTTCGATTTTACAATATTTGTTACTGATTAATGAAATTAACGTCTTAAACAATGCAGTAAGCATTGTGCTATAGTTATTGCTACAATCACTACCCCAGAAAGTACATTAAATTGGTGCTCCATTTTCGAAGCTAATATGTAAGAGCAAATGCTAACATACTCCCAACAGGTATGCTAAAGGCAGCCAACATTACGCCTTAGGATGAGTAACGTCGTAATATACTGTTGGACGTAACCCTTTTGCTAAGGAGAAATTAATCGGCAGCGTCAGTGCTTTGAGTAGTTATTCTGTTTAACAGTTTCTTTCGCTGTAGCACTTTCATTTCATACCTATGTCACTGTATTGTGAGAAGATGAGTAGTGTCTTACTCTAATAAAAAAATGACCTGAATTACGCTGCTATTCTCAGTATTTCAATATTTCGGTATACTAGAGTTTGTTGTGCAGTGAGCTAGCGACCCTTAAGTTTGTTTCAGTTAACTGAGCATATTAATGAACAGGAATCAGAACAACTAATTACTGAAGTTTCAAATCGACCAGTGAATAATATTTCAGTTTAACGACACTTTGTTTATCGTCATTAGCAGAAAAGTACGTAAATGACGAATCTGTTACAACATCCGCTACTTCAGGATAATCTTACTTCGGATTAGACACCTTATACCTTATTTTAGGGATCCTTAGGAACACGTTTCATTAGAAACAAAGTGTAGTACGTGTGTAGGGTGTTATACAGGCCACTAGGACCGTCGAAATATCGTGTCGCCAGGACTGTGAAATCCGGCCACACACCCGTGAAGAGCATCAACATTTATAATGCCGGGAAAATCTATATAATCACAGTACTGTATATAAGTGTATACATACATTATGATACGAATAGGTAAATGAAATCTCTTACACGTCATACAAATTACTGTGACAAATTGTAGAAGGAACTTAGTTCGTAGAAACAATCGCAATCTTTTGTCTGTTCCAGAGCTGGTTCACGCTTCTCGGGACGCTCTTACTTCCACAAATCTTTTCCATTAAAAACTCCCGCGCATTTGGACGAGGAAGTGGAAGAAGTTTGCAAGTGTCCCACGCATTCTCCATCGACATAGGTTCCATTCCTACCACATATCTCCCCATTAAGAGCTGATGGAACCGATTATGAGTATCGTGCTAGCTTATGTACATGGACATTATGACCGAATACTCCTGATGTAGCATGTAGCTTGTTTAGTGATGTAGCAACATTTACCAATCATGGCCCAGTAATCTGCCGAAACATTCAGTATTTGTCTATTGACAATCTTTGTTCCTTCGTCAGATGTAATGGCAGCGTCCTTGGAGTGTAAACCTGTGTTGTAGGATAGTGAACCATCGCCTCATAGACTGTTTTTCATAGATGGAGCACTGAGTGCGCACAAGTATCGCAGCCTCCTAACAGACCATCCTCCACGGATGCTAGAAGACGTTCCTCTACAGACTAGGAGCCACCTGTGATATAATCACGATGGCCTTTCAGCCCGTAGCGCACGACGTACTACAGCATTTCTCCACGAACTGTTTCCAAATCGCTGGATTGGACGTAGAAGACCTGTTGTATCTTTGCCGGCCCGTTCCCCGGATTTGACGCCTATAGACTTCTTTCTGTGGGTGAAGCTGAAAGACGCTGTATAAAAGACATACAACCGATGATATGCGACAACATATTACTGCAGCCCGCTAGGACATCTCCGCTGTACGTGTGTAGCAATCGCTCTGTACCAGACTGGAAGCGTGTTTTGCCCCTGACGGTGTTCATTTTGAATACAACCTGTGATGGTCAATTGTCTCGTTACTGGCCAGAAACCACATAACTGGTGCACGTAATTGTGTTGTTATTTAATGTGTGCTTCCACAGATACAGTTCAAGTATCGGTGTGGGAACTGTTCAAGTTAAGATTTCTTGTAAACGACTAACTCTATAATCCTGGAACAAACACCACTGGTATTCTAATTTTCCCTACTTTCAGTTTGTTAATGTAAATAGGCATTGTTATGTTTAAGAAAAGTTAATATTTGCACAAAAATCCACTTTCTAAGTATTATTACTATCTGTTGATTAGTTACAGTAGAAGCCAATAACTACCAATCCATTCTGTGAAAACCACACACCAATAGTACTTTTCATTTCAGCAATATCTGCAGCTAATGCTATGAAACTATTCCAGTTTTAGGTGATTCACCTTGTATAATGGAAAGATAAGCTGCAGTCTCGATAGCCAACATTACTTTATGTCGAATTCTGAGATGCGCTTGTACACTTTTCCTCTTTTCACACGAGTCATAACGCGATTTTCTAGCAATCAGACAACAATTAAATACGATTTCTGAATGAGAAATCCTCTGCATAATCTGTCATTATGCAAAAGAGCTACTTTTTGTGGCTCCGCTGAAATCCTAATGGTCTGAAAAGAGGAGATGACAAATGTTTTAAGTCTAATTTTTTCAAAAAAGGAATTTTCAATGCTGTTGTGTTCTTTGTACTATGTTGCATGTCCGTAGACTTGTTCCAAGCGCCAAATCGTAAGGAAAACAGTTCCAATGCTCATTACTAGATGGCACTTGGTAGAAGAAAGGAAAGGAAAGTCTTCCATCCGTTAGAATTACACAACGTTGTTGAGTCAGCTAAGGCAAGTAAACTATTCCAATTAACTATAGTGCATAAAACAAACAAACTTTGTTGTCAGTGAAGTGCTGTAAGATCTCCTAATGCAGTATCATCACCAGAAATGGTCTGATACCCATCCATCTAAGAGAGTGATTAAGCATTTTTGCTCTGATGCTGAAGAATGGAAAAAAATGCTAATATCTTCAACCATGGCTGATACACGCCATAAAATACTTCATCTGAAAGACTAGCCATGATTATGAGTTGCAGAACGGAAAGACCTCTTGACGATATTGTCATTTCTTCCTCAACAGCACAGCGAGATCCTCAGTGAACTTTACAATATCTGAGTTATAGAATCGAGTATAGCATGAAACATATGTCACTACTGAAAGTTTTACAGCCAATTTCATTTTATTTCCCTTTGGTCAGATATTTCAATATGTGACTACTGATTTCTGTTGGGTGCAGTTCTACTATATCAAACAATACTGCCGTATTCCTACTTTCACAGATAAAACTTAATGACTCAGTATGAATGTCAGTTGAAGCAAAAACTTTCTTAATGGCACTTAGCAGCAATCAGTTACCTGGCATAACACCTACAACCTTCTGAAAAATTATTTATTTTCCCGTTATTATCATTATTTTTTGCAGGGATGAGGTGAGTAGCATAAGAGATGCACGTGTTTCCTTTATTCTGGTGAATATGGTATTTGGCAGTTGAAAGGTTTGACATTTCCAACTTCATTTGAATATTCAAGCACGTAATTCACTTCATGCAAATTTGATTTTTGTTGCATGCCGTCTTCATGGTGTTATTATTTTAGTGGCGGCAGTGTATTTAATAATTAAAACAAATAAAATAAAATAAAATGTTGAGGATTATTTTTACTAATTGACTGAAATCGTAGTTGCCTTACACCAGCACAAGTTTAAGCCACCCAAATTATTCTATAGTAGCAACTGCGTGGAGTATATTGTTTCTGGATTGTTATCTGGTTTAACGTAGTGCAAGATACAAGCAGCAGAAAATAAATAGAAACACAAAAATAAAGATGCCTAAATAAATGTTCAAAACATTTTTAAAACCACGTAAATGATTTATTTCCATATTAAGTAGGTCACATGGCATCCATCGCCACCTACATCCATGTGTATACGAGTATTCAGTGGGCGAGGAACATACCAAACTCAAGTATCATCCATGAGCAGCATTAACCGTCTCTGTATTCATTGACCAACTGCAACAGGCATGGAAATGTATAACACAAACTGACATACGGGACCTGTACAACACAACGCATACACGTTTGCACGCTTGCATTCAATAATCTAACGTTACATCGATTATTAACGTACAGCATTTCAGATTTGCAATGGCTTATCCCGTGCTGACACTAACCTACGATCTTGCAATGTTAGTCACTTACATATGGTACCTAGACAAATGAATTTCCAAAATTTCATTACTCTCCATGAATTATTTTACGTGTTGTGGTTTTTTCCTGTCAGTGTATTTACAGGCTCCAAAGTTCTTCTCCCCATCTCATCCTGTATCGCTGTTACTATCTGCTACGTGGTTTCCCCCACCTAAAAACAATATGTAGGTATGAAAGCAGGAGAGTTTACAGGCCATCTAACAACATCATTTCGTATACATCAGTTCGGGTACGTTTCACATGTCTCGGTACTGTAGCAGAATGTACAGGGCATCCATAACTCAAAAACAATATAGTGGCACTTCCACGTGTGATTAGGGGTACATCTTTAAGAAATACTTACAAAACACCCAGTGGCCAAAAGATAAAGTCACCGACGTTTGCATACCACTCTTTTACGGTCAAATTTAACTGAAATGGAAACTGACGGAGACATCGTTGATTATACACAGTGCTGTAAGGACCACTGTGCTAGTATGTGAGTTTGAAAGTGGTTCCGTCAGTAAGTAGCATCAAGAAAGATCAGTTTCATGTAACAGACATTAACGTAAATAAGAAAGAAAATTATGTTCGTTTCAACTGTCAATGAAGAGTGACAAGGAAAGGCTAAAACAGAACTTGGTGCTGTATTCGAAGGACGCTGATTGCAGACACTGACGCAGTGAACTGTATTAAGATTCTGAAAATATGGGCATGGATGTGTGTGGTGTCCTTAGGTTAGTTAAGTTTAAGTAGTTCTAAGTTCTACGGGACTGATGACCACAGATGTTAAGTCCCATAGTGCCCAGAGCCATTTGAAGCATTTGAACCATTCTGAAAATATGCATTCTAGAACGCTTTTTTACCTCATTTCGTATGTAGAAATTGTTTTATCTTTATTCATGACAAGTCAGTCAATCACCTCTTCGTAGCGGATTTTTACAAATGGTGCAATTGTATGTCATGACAAAGGCCGTCGATTACGTTACCTTTCAGCTTACGGTTAGACTGGCCTAGCGGTAGTACCCCAGCGGTCGTAACGGTCGGTCACCAGATTGTCGAGTAGTACGGTCGAGTTGTATTTAGGGTCCTCCATGATAGCACGAAATACCTTTACCCTGCGCCACCGTTCGTCGTGGTAAGGTGCTAGGCGGATAGTGTTGACTGACGCCTCATTGTGTGCCCGCTTGATTTTCTTTTGGACCTTACAGTCGCATAGTCGATGAGCTTGATGTGAGGCCAAATTCTTAAACTTCGTCGAGAAGTCTCTGATACACTCTTGGATCTGTTCCTTTATGGTTGGTATACTGAGTTTCCTGCGAAGGTCTATGATTCTGGCCCCTCTGGGTTTATCGAAAATGATGCGGAAGCACCTATTCCGAACAGTCTGATGATGTTTCGAGTTTGAGGGCTTCATAGTGCCCAGCGTTAGGCGGCCATATAGTAGCGTGGGTAGAACCATTCCAGAGTACAATTGTAGCTTGGTTGTGGCGTGTAGTTTCGTTCCGGTGAGCAATAGAGTTGGTGCAAGAATTGTAGTGGCTTAACCCGCATCTCTCTAGGATGAGGTTCAAAGAGCAGCTTCTTGTCCAGAATGTCTCTGAGGTGTTTAACACGATCCGCCCACTTTAAGGACTGGTTGTGGAGGATCAGTCTGTTTCGGAGATCCAAACACCGTTAGGTGTATGTCACAGCTTCCGTCTGCGCGGCGTTTAGATTAATTCAGATTTGTGCTGTCCATTGCTCCATTATCGTAACTCGGTGTTGGAGACGTCCTATGACGGCGGAGATACGTCTGCTGCTTATCAACAAGGCCATATTGTTGGCAAATTGAGCTGGTACCCTTTGTAGTCAGACAGGGTGATCACTGACATATGTGACAAGTAATTGTGACGACAAGACTGATACCAGCGGGATGCCATTTGTGAGGAGTCTCAGACTTGAGAATCGGCCGTCAAGCTTCATGGTTTTCTTTCTGTTGTGGAGAAAACTGAGTATCATCTTGGTGGATTAGTCTCGTACGGCGTTAAGATCTGAAAGTTTCTTGATTAAACTGTCTCTCCAGACGTGGTTGTACGCCATCTCTATGTCCACAAATATGCGGCAGTGTCACTGTGAACATTGATGTTATACGCTATATATTCCGATATTGGCAGTATTTGGAGTTGCGATGAGAGTCTCAGCTGGAAGGCTAACTGGTCGCGTCTTGGACGCAGATCAGTAGTCAAGTTCTGTTCAGAATGGTTCAAATGGCTCTGAGCACTATGGGACTTTACTTCTATGGTCATCAGTCCCCTAGAACTTAGAACTACTTAAACCTAACTAACCTAAGGACATCACACATATCCATGCCCGAGGCAGGATTCGAACCTGCGACCATAGTAGTCGCGCGGTTCCGGACTGAGCGCCTAGAACCGCTCGGCCACCGCGGGCGGCCAAGTTCTGTAGAGGAGAGGTCGTTCAAGGACTTTTGGCATTGTAGATAAGAAACTAACTCATTGATAGTTAAATGGTTCGTTCAAGTCTTTTCATTGGTTTGGTATGGGTACCACACGAATGATCTTTAAAGCACTCGGGAAATAGCCCAATGACATGCAGCTGGTAAATATATGTGTATGTAGGACTTTCGTGGTATATACGTGAGGTGTTCATGGGTGCCTCCGTCTAGTCTTGAGTCAAAGTGTAGGAACAAATTGCGAATAAATTTCCTACCTTTAGCAGAAGTCGTTAACTGCGGTGCAGATCCTTGAGCAGCTTCGCTGATCTCCTTTGCTCGACATCTAATAACGTCGACCTCTTCATCCCCCTCCAAGATGTACACTACGTCTTGTGCTTCAAAGGTTGAGCCAAGAAATTGGCCTTATGGAGTGATACATATATTGGTTCTGTGAGTCCCTGGGGTACATGTTTAGTATGCTGTGTCAGTAGGGGGGTAACGCTGGTGTGGCGCCACTCCACATTGTTGTAAAACTTATTCAAGATAGCGGATCCAACATGGCGGCCATAGGTGTGGCAATGCCGCAGAGGCACCAGGCAAGAACTTCAGATTTTCTTGGGAAAATAGGTCAATTGGTCTACCTGCACTAAACTAACTCCAGTCCCCCTACCCCCTCCACTCCCCCAGTTCCCTCCCCTTCACGTCGGGAAATTGCTGGGAAAAGGGCTCAGTCTCTGCTGGGCTGTCAGGTAGGATGGACGTAAATCTATATTTTACATGCATTGTTTATTTAAACAACTTAAATGGTCATAGAGAGTAACTCCATCCAGTGTGTTCACTATAAGGTACAGAGTTCAGTTGACCTAGTTGGCACTACCAGAAAGCGCTGTCGGCCGTTCCTCTCTCCCCTCCTGTGATGTAATCGAAGATGGAGGTCTGGGCAAAAATGGCAGAAAAAGGACTCAGTCTGTGTCTAGCTGCTGGGCTGGGAGGACTGACGTAAGTGCTTACTGTGTTCAGTGGATGAGAAATCTGTGCCGGAGAAGGAGTAGTTTAATGGGTATACTCATGGAGCTGAGGACTGTGTCAAGAGCAATGATATTTGGTGAAGATGAATACGCTTCATCGAATAAAGAAGATGCAGCAGGATGGGACTAAGTTACACTTCAAAATCATGCTGATAAATGCATGGACAGTAATTCTAGATCATCTGGTAAAAGTCGAGTCAGTCTTCTGAAGTGCAAGAGGCAAGAAATTCACTTCAGGGCGCTCGCTCCCAGCCCCCAGAGGCCATGCACCGGCTCACGGCACGTCCGTGTGGTAGCCTCAGGAGCAGCTGTGTACTTCCTGAAGCGTTGGAAATACCCAATATCTTCCTCCTTCCCTTTGCCAGTGCACGGATAGCCTTTGTCGTTGAACTTGAACTGCTTCAGGAGTTATTAAATCTGGTGTTCAAGCAATGTGCAGAATATGGTCAGATATATTTCGTGAAGATGTCGCAGGAACTAAATGTACCACAGCACAAAGAGAGATAAAGAGCTCTGTAGGTGGAGCAAGAATATGTAAAGTATTTGTGATGTAATTACACGTTTTATTCCGAGTAATACTACCACCGCACTTGAACACGGATTCTAAAAAATAGATGGTGACATACTTGTGAAATCATCCCGGAGGCACTGAGCGCGCTTTTGTGGGTAATATCCTTGTCTTTTATCATGAGCTGCTTCAGGAGTTACTAAATCCAACTGAATATTTTTCTAACTACACTTCCAAAAATATCGCTGCACAGTAAGTGACCTCAATTTTGCGGTGTATACCACCACACTTGAACACAGAGTCCAAAAAAATGTGGCGACACACTCGTGTAACCTCCAAGAGACTTCGAACGATTTTTTGGAAAATACCCTTGTCTTTGAACACGAGTTGCTTCAAGAGTTACTAAATCCATTTGAACATGTCTTAAAATAACTTTCAAGGATTCTGCTGCACAGTAGTCAATCTTGTGATGTATTTCGCCATATTCGTACAAGGGCACTAAAACGATCGCTGCACGCTTGTGAAACCCCTCTGAGCCTGTTCACTCGCTTTAGCGGAAAATAGACACCGAAGCCGAACATCTGATTTTACACGCCAAAATGACGACGTTTGGGAGTCGAAGTAAAGCTTCCAAACAGGAAGCTCACCACTTTTCGAGTTTTAGCTGCTGGTATAAAGGCACTGCCAGAGATAAGAAATTTCTGAGTCCTACAGTTGCTGTGGTGTTCATCACTTTTCTGAAACCGTGAGTGCGCTTAGTTTACGTTTGCTACTGCTGGAGTCAGGGGCCTTATTTTCCTCACTTCCACTGGTGTCAAAGCACAGTTGGAAAATAAGAACAATTGAACAAATAAAATTCAAAGCACTGTCCTACAGATGAGGAATATTGCTGGAATTTTCAGTGGGTTTTGGATGTCCTACAGCTGCTGGTCTGGAGACGCTCTAATGACACAAGGGCAAGTGTGAGACAGCGTCCTACCTGACCGAACCAGAGGGGGATGGTCTGCTTGTAACTGTCTGTGAACAACCGAACAAAGAAGAAGAATGTTACGCCCAGACGTCACAAGATTTTCTGTACATACCTTGCTTCCATCTTGTTAGAATCAGTCTGTAGAGACTTCTATGACCCTTTGACGTCATGGAACTTCTTGTGAATCGAGCATTCTGATTGGTTCTTACTGCATTTCCCTGCCAAACTGCTGCTGCTGCTGGTGTGCGAGCAGTGTCTGCCATTTTCTACAGGTGAACAAATTACGAGACCTTCGGCGGCAAACTTATTTAATACAGATCGAAAAAAAAAAAAAAACGTGCAACAGTCACTTTGCACTGACAGTTGAATCCTGGAAAATAGGTCTACTGATCATGAAAAACAGAAATTACCACTAAATACACTTCCTCAAATGCACTGCTCTGCTACTGTCGAGGAGAGCTTCAATATTTCAGTGTGAAACCGATCTCCAACTGAGCTACGTCATCACATACCATATCTATGTAGTAAACACAATTCCTACACTGCACCATGCAAAATCATCACTTCTACATCCTGCATATAGCAGTTGGCCACCAGACACTCGTACATAAATCGCGGAGACCGACATTGCCCAAAATAACATATGCTCATACACCATATATAGCCCTCACAGCACTAGATATCTTCCGCGAGGTCAGTCGGTCATCCACTATGGCGAACGGTCATGAGTCAACTGCTCCCGCACTGGCTGCCCTGACACGCTATCAGAGCACCCTCAGTGGGTTGTGGTTACTATCTGAACTGGTGTACAAAGGCTGGGTCGGTTCTCCTCAACAGAAAGGCGTTACTGTTTCCTACCCCGACCTCCTCGCTTGCTGTACTGATTTCTACAGCCATTTCCCGACTCTGGCATTACAAGAACTTAAATATTTTCACATGGCTTGTCAGAGTATCATACCATTTACGGGATAGGTCTCGATATCAGCCACATAGCAGTATACTACCGGTCGAATGCACAGTATAATTCCGGAGATAAAAAGTGGAAATTATAATTCTAGAAACAGAAAGTTTAGCGAGGTATAGCGAGGTGGTACGTGCTGCAAACCGCTCGGTAACTAGAAATTTATCTACATGAAAACTCAAAAATTTGAGCAAATTGGTAGTTTCAATAGTATTTTTTTAACGATTACCGATGTGAATGATATAACAGATTCCAAATCATCCTTCTAATTAACAAAGTCAACTAAGGTGTTTCTCAGGTCTAGAGAACCAGCAACGTCCCTTCCACCTGTCTTTCGCCATCTACATGCACACAACACACACCATAGTCGATGATCTCTCAACCAAATAAAGACAGGAAAAGTGTAAAAGTAGTCAACCACTCAATCTACATCAGAGGGAATACTTTTACAGCGCAAACTCACGTCCATGTTGCTTCTTCTGAAATTGTGGTCTCGAATCCAGACCAACACATACTGAGTATTAGTTCGCTATTCACCGACATAGAGAGCAGGCAACCCCTGCCACGTTCGTTCCTGCAAACCAGGCAGAATCGTCCTACGAAACCAATCACATATATTATATCTCTGTACTTACAATTAAATATTAAGAGTGCAGCCTCAATCTGAAGAAATTCAACAATCAGCGAAGTAACGAAAATACCCCGTCCTCACGACGGTGATTCTGGAAAAACCAAAATCTGGAACATTCTTATGACTGAAGATAACATTCTATGTAAAGAAAATAAGTTTCATCCCCCCTCCGGCCATCACAGTTTTCCACATCAAATCCACATATTCCTTACGACAGAATTAAGCCATTTTCGTTGCAAATGATAGAACACTGACCACAGTACGCGTATTTTATAAGCCTGCTGATCATAGCGAATGTATCACTTATCCCTTTCTAAGTATAATACTTCGCCAATAACTGAATACTGGTGACATCAAACAATAATGAGCGAAAATCCACGATGAATGATCATATATCTTACTTGTTTTTCTCGCAAGTGGTACCGGTGTGTCTTAGAAAGACAGACGTAATTGTCTGATAAGCGACCGGCTATTTAAAAAAAAAAAAAAAAAACACGGTAGCAACAGCTATGTTACTGCCACAAGTGATCTTGGTTCAACTGGCGCACACGGTTATTGCTAACGATAACCATGTTAAAAACCACACAAGCTCGAGATATAGTATTGCTTCTGAATTAAGTAGTTTTCCACAGAAATGCCATGTCATAGAATATATGTGGTGATCGCTGGGGTGTGTGTTAACAGACCAAATGTGTGGATGCGCGTCACCGGCGGTGTAAGGTCATTCTAAAATCAGTGAATTTAGAAAGTGAATCGGCTACGTACCGCAGTATGAAGCCGGTATTTGCATCCCCCTCATGCTACCACCAGGTATTTCTCTATTATTTGTAATACAATCCATTCCGATAACATGTCAGAGGTCCTGCCTTATATTCACTGGATTGTAGGTGAGGGGAGTTGTTGTTTAACTGATAATGATCACACACAGTAGATGGTGTGCTATGCAGACAATCACTTTTAAGAAATGCAGCGCTAGATTGAGGTCATAAGAAATGCGAAAAATACCATGACTACTACCTTGACTTTTCAGATCTGTAGTGATACGCTTTCTGGTAGACATGCTGTCTGCAATTTGGCATCAAATCTTTCCATTCAGCCACATAACTGCGTTGGAATCTATTGAGACATCTTTTAATGAGTAGAGAATATAGTGAATGATATTCATGGCAGTCTCATTTCTCGAAATGAGTCACCTTTTTCAAACCTGCCACAGCAAATCTCCAACTTGGTTTTAGACAGTCCCTATGCATATTGTAGCTGTTCCCCAGTTTCTACCCTGTATTCCTTGTAGCTTTCTGCATGTGACCGTTCCGATTTAAGTTGGAACTGAGCAGAAATCAGAGGGTTCTATATCGACCACCTTCTGCGACGCATTTAGAAACAGTTTGAGCTGAGTTAATACCACAGGATCGTGTTTTCATCACTCGGTGGAAATGGGAACAGTCATAGTCCACAGCCATAGTCATTGTCGTAGTCCTCCAACCATGTACAGTATGTAAGGCTAACACCAAACGAAGCTTCCTCCTCCAACATGATACCTCGCGACATTACGAGCAATTACTGGAGCTGGAAGAAGGACAAGTACTTTGCTACTGCATTGCAAAGTGTCTCTAAAGTACTTGCAGGTACTGCAGTCTGCTGAAAATCTGCATCCCTCAAGGTGCATTCACGTCTGTCACCCAAACATTCTGACTATCATAGTTATTTTGACCATCGAACAGAGATAAACTACGAACTATAGAATATATATATATATATATATATATATATATATATATATATATATATATATATATATGTATGTATGTGTGTGTGTGTGTGTGTGTGTGTGTGTGTGTGTGTGTGTGTGTGTGTTACTGCAAGAAACATGATTCACAGACGAAGATAGTTTCAACACGGAGAACTTTAGGAGATACAAAGGAAAACCATCGAGACAACTGAAAAACCTACGGCTTTTGGGCACTGGATTTGCAGTACACAGGTTAATCACGGACAGCATAATCGGCTCTTCGTCACCAAACGAAAGAATCAGCACCATCACAGTGAAATAAGTCAACAAATCCTACACAATAATCAACGCACATGCACCGATTAATGACTACAACAGGAAAAGCCCAGACGAAATTGATGACTTCTGGACGACAATGGAAGAAACTATCAGGAAAATTCCTGCACATAGAGTCAAAATAATACTGGGAGACTTCACGGCTAAATTCGGAAAAGAAAAAGAATAAAGACGTACCACAGGGAAACTTACTCCACACAAGGACACAAACAAAATTGGAAAACTCCTGATGGACTTTTTCAAAAGCCACGATCTCGCCATTATGTCAACAAAATTCAGGAAACCAACACGGATACTTACCACATGGAAATTCCCCAGCGGAGAGAAGGAACTACAAATCGACCACGTAATAGTCTAGAAAGACTCACAAAAGGAAAATTTGAACATAGACACACATAAAGGCTACTTCGACTCAGACCACCACCTACTACTACAGATCAGGATTCGTCTTTTGCCCACGGAAAAGCTCCAGAAGAACAAAATTGTTAGACCAGATCCAGAATACCTCACTTTAAACCAGACACAAATATTAGACAAAATTCAAGTGGAGAAAACGACAGACTGGACACAACTTTCAGGAAGAATCCGAGAGGCCATGAAACTAGCACAAGCACCACGTACAAGGAAACACCGTTGGTAGAACACACATGTGACCAAGCTATTGCCCAACGAATCAGTGCATGGAAAAAATATAGTAGCCATACATCCCCAGATAATTGGATGAACTTCCTAATGCCAGAGAAACAATCAAGCAAAATCTATCGCAGTGGGAAACGACAGTATGATAAACGGCGACTGACGGAGATCGAATCGCACTTCACGAAGAACAATACAAGAAACTTCTACTGAACATTCAGAGAAAATATGACTGGATATCAACCACCCACATTGGGCTTCAGAAGACCGGATGGAACCCTAGAAACCAATACCAAAAACAACTGTGAAAATTTGGCAAAGTACTTTGAAAAACTCCTCAACACGGAACCCCCTATGGAAGAACTGATGACAGAATCGAGCATGTACAATCCAGATAGAGAACCTCCAACTCTAGAAGAAGTTAAAGAAATAATCAAGTAGCTCAAGAATCATAGAGCACCAGGAGAAGACGACATCATCGCGGAAATCTTGAAGTTACAAGACCCAGAACTCACGAAAGACATCCACAGGATCTTGGAAGATATCTGGGAAACCTTCAAAATTACTGACGACTGGAAAACTGCCGTGATACACCCACTACACAATAAAGGTGATGACTGACCCAAACAACTACAGAGGAATATCCCTACTACTGGTCACATACGAGGTCCTCTCTAAAGCTTTACTAAACAGACTAGAATGCTAGACCGACTACTTGATTGGGAATACCAAGCAGGCTTCCGTGTAGGGCGGTCTTGTGCGGAACCAATTTGGAACCTGAAAGTGATTTTACAACACAAACACAACCTGATCATTACCTTTGTCAATTTCAAAAAGGCATACGACACTGTAAACTGGAAAACTCTCTTCAAAATTCTAGCTGAATACAAAGTAGAGAACAAAACATGGACTATCATAGAGTAAACCTTGACCAACACGACCTCCAAATAAAAGTTATGTGGGGAACTATCAGAGCCCTTTGAAATTCGCACAGGTGTATAATAACGCGATGGCCTCTCACCCCTCCTTTTCAATCTAGTGATAGATAACGCAATAAAAGAATGGGAAATATCACAACAGGAGATAACCTTAGAAACCTACAGATTAAATGCCTGGCTTTCGCAGATGATTTGGCGACTGTCATGAAAGGTGTAAGCGAAATAAAAGATGCCATTGAAAAACTGCACGAAGTCGCTTCCAAAACTGGACTACTGGAGTACGGCACGATTTACAAAACGGAAGACTTCAAATACCTCGCTGAAACACTACAAATGAGCGGACGTAGCAGAGACTCAAACGAAGAAAGAAAAACTACACTGAACAAGGCATGCAAATTAGTGTGGGATCATTACAACAAGAAGTCTATCTCACAAAAAGCCAAACTATGCCACTACGACACGGTGGTGCTCCCTAAAGCACTGTATGCAGCAGAGACCACACTAATCCTAGGGCATACGCGTGTCAGACAACTAGAAAACGTAGAACGGAAAATACTTAGGAAAATACTTGGAGCAACTAACAAAAATGGAATATGGATCAAGAAACCTGCAGAGGACCTATACAAACATCCGGAGACAATCACAGAAAATGCAGACTACAATTCTATGGACACCTATACCGAATGCCATCACACGGACTGACCAAACAAATCTTTGACTGGGTAACCACTAGAAACAACTAATGGGTGGCAGAGGTAGAAAACACCTGAACCAATTTAACATCACACCAGATACAATAAACAACGAAATAAAATGCAGAAACATCATTAAGAAAAGTAAACTACATAAGTTACACTGTGACAAACGTACAGGCGTAAAATGGACCGAAGAATGCAAATAATATCACAGCCGAAATATGAAAGAAATATGGGCAACCAAAAAGGCAGTCAAGATGAAGCCGAAGATACGAAGCCGACAAGAAGCATGGACAGAGAACCAGCAACAGAAACACAGCGAGCGAATGAGGGAAGTTTTGGCAACAAGGAAGGCAGCAAAAGGAATTGGCCATCTAGTTTAGTCTAACTGAACTTTTAAGGGCAAAACACCAATAATATAAAAAAAATACCGTCTGCGTTTTGGCATCGAGCATATGTGGTGATCCTATTAAATATGCAGGTATTAATCCATTGCAACATGTGGTCAGTGATGGAAGTCACCTGCACAAACCAGTGTAAAATTTCGTCGCCTCTGCTGTAGGAGGGCCATACCCCACAGACCTTCAGTTGCAACAGTAGGTACCTGTGTTGTCGCTTGAAACATTGTTTTTTCTGCTGCCGTAACACATCCAAGCAGTGTACGGCTACAGCTTTGCACACCGCCATACATTTTGTCTTACCACCATCACATCAAGGTCTGTATCAGATTCTAAACTGACATTAACACATTTTAATCCATTGGCTCTGACTGAAAGCTGGACATCACACAGTGTAAATTATACTGCTGCTCCCAGAACACAGAGAATGATTGAAATAAAAAACAGTCACACCATATGGAAGCTGGAAGTGTTTTCCGGCATTATGGAGCATTTCCAAACAGCTGCCCAAAGGTGATTCATAGCCTCTACATTTGAACACATTTTTCACAGTGATGGGGCAGCACCTGGTTTGTGTTTCATTTCGACTGATTCCTCATATTGCAGTCATGTTCACGATCACTGTTCTGGTGCTAACCACCAAGTCTCTCTCAAACAAGTGATTTCAGTCATTCATTATGTTGTAATCAACAGTGTACCAGCGGACAGATGGGATGGAAAAGACACCATCAATGTACTGTAATAAGCATCACATTTGATAATGCGACCAATTTCAGCAACTTTGACACTTTTTCAATGCCGACCAGTGACACGGCAGCAAGCTTCCCATGTTCTGTATCATCACTAAACCACCACTCCTCTGCTTTGTAAGTACCATTGTGAATGTAAACAGACGTCTGTGCTGAATGTCCATTCATTGATGATTCTCGAACATATATATATATATATATATATATATATATATATACCAGACAGCAGTCTACATGTTCCTAGCACTTCGATCATTGTGCATAATTTACGATGGCTCATCTCTGCCTATATGGGTGGGATTCACAGAGCTTTCTCGTAATCTTAGGATAAAATTAGAGATTGAAAGATCAACTCACAATGTTTTCGAGCAACCCTCTCTCCAACACTGACACTGATTTAATCTGCAGTTGACAAGAAGTAGACTGCTACATTCCATGTCTCGTAAAGGAACAGAGCAAGCCAATTCAGGAATTGCTGTTCCTCAACAATTTTACTACCGACACCCATCTAATTGCACAAAATATCTCCAGATGTGTATATGTCGAGGAGGTTAGCACTCCTTATCGGTGTACTGTAAATACGAACGTTTTGTTGTGATGATATAACAGATGGCTAAGAAGAAGAGAACGTGTTGTTTTATGCATGATGAAGTTCCATACGGATGGAGTTTGAAGCATTTTACATAAATCAACTGCGATATCAGTTCTAAATTATTGTTCTAGTGTCTGGTGTCATTACAAAGAAGGTATTGATAAGAGAGAAGTGATAGTAGAACTTAAACACATGCACCTTTGAGGCTACACAGTTCTGCACTTGAAGACTCTGTAATGTTAAAGCCATTTGGTTTCTGACCTAAGAGTCATGTCGAAAGAAATGCTGTCAAAATTCGAAAATCAGAAACATATTTACAGTGCATGACATACAGTCCTTCTGCAAGTTTACTCTATGGCAAACTATGGTGACAAACTGTAAAGTGCTAAAACTAACTCCTTGAAACATAGAGTGTTTGTGATACAAGCACAATATAGCTTTCCAGTGGTGTATAGTGCCCACTGTTCACATCCAATCATGGACCAGAAACTATACAATGCTCGCATCAGCCCTATATAAATTGATAGTTCGTAATAGAGAATGCCTTTTACAAGATAATAGACAAATTCATAGCAGCGGTGTTTCACATGTAAAATTAAATGTCATACTGCCACTAACTCTGTAAACAGGACATCTGTCAAGCAGATGCATAGCCATGGATTGCAGTACCCCACAAGCACCATCCACTAACTTAGAATCACCATGGTTATGAAACTGAAGACTAGATTTTATACCAAGGACCTGATGACTAAGACGTTTACTGTTAACGATCACAGGTAGATAGTGTTATAAGTCACTTGCAGATCACGCAGTTGTATATGAGTCAAACGCAGGTTATGCCACACAGCTGATGCACCCTGACAGAACAATGGACAAGAATGATTGAATGACATGCAGCAACATCTCTCTTTCTCTGTCTCTAGGATGCATCACCAGTCTGCCATTATATCAAAACTCATTACAATTCCATCTCAACCAGTCATTCCATCCATTTTCTTTCGTCCTTTAAGACTGATGCAAGTCAGTTAGGAGAGAAATGGTTCATATTTTTCCATGACAGCATCGAAGGCAGCAGTCAACTCGCATGTATCACTATTACCTCAATGTTGCTATCGAGTAACTTCTTGTTTGCTGACAACTCGTTGTTGTCATTGGTGGAGAGTACAGAAAAGCACATTGTAAATACGGTTTGTTATGGTTTCAAACACCTGATGAGTCCTGCAAGCGATCCAGTCTGTAGTTGTATATTGCAGTCCCACAGCAGGTTAAAACAATAAATGGATGTACTGCACAGTCATCTGTCTACATTCACAATGGTATTCTCAAAGTAGAGGAGGGGTGGCTTAGCAATGATAGAGAAACTGAGAAGCATGATGCCGTGTCAATGGTCGGCATCGAAAAACTGGTAAAATTGCTACAATTCATAGCACTGTCAACTCTAATACTTATTACAGTACATTGACGGTGTCTTTCCCATCCCCTCCGTCCACTGGTGCACTGTTGATTACAACATAATGACTGACTGACATTAGTTGTTTGAGAGAGCATTGGTGGCTAGCACCTAAACAGTGATCGTGAAAAAGACAGCAATATGAGGAATCAGTCAAAACAAAACACCAAACTAGCTGCTGCTCTGTCACCGTGACAGGTGAGTTTGTATGTAGAAGCTATCAATCACCTTCTGACAGCTGTTTGTAAACGCCACATAATGCCAAAAGCTCTTCCAGTTGCCTTACAGTGTGACTGTTTTTTATTTCAATCACCCTGTGTGTTCTGGGAGCAGCTGTGTGATGTTCAGCTTTCAATCAGAGCTAGTGGATTGAAATGTGTTAATGTCAGTTTAGAACCTGATACAGATGACTGATATGATGGTGGTAAGACAAGCTGTATGGCTGAGTACAAAGCTGTACTCATACACTGCTTGAATGTGTTACAGCAGCTGAAAAAACAATGTATCAAGCAACAACAGAGGGACCCTCTCTTGTGACTGACGGTCTGTGGGATATGGTCCTCCTAAAGTACTGGCAACGAAACTTTACACTGGTTGGTGCAGGTGACTTCCATCAGTGGCCACCTGTTGCAGTGGATTAATAACTGTATGTTTAACAGGATTGCCACATATGATCGATGCCAGCACACAGACAGTATTTATTTTCGATATATGTATCGAGTTCTCTATCAGATGACAGGGGAATATTTATAGTTCGTAGTTTATCTCTGTTCGATAGTACAAAGCTGCAGGGAAGACAGGGTAGAAACTGGGGTACAGCTACGATATGCACAGGGACTGTCGAAAACCAAGTTGGAGATTTACTGTGGCAGATAGATTTGAAAAAGGTGACTCGTTTCGTGAAATGAAACTGCCATGAATATGATTCACTATTTGCTGTAATCATTGAAAGATGTCTCCATAGGTTACAACGCAGTTATGTGGTTGAATGAAGGAGGAATATGACCACTCGGTGTCAAAGAAAATATTCCTCCAGTTTGGTCTTCTTTGCGAGGAATTCATTTGCGTTCAACATTCATAGTGTGAGGTCTTGCTCCATTGCTGGTCTAACAAGGGAATGGTCCAATAGGACATGTAGAAACCTACCCTGAAATTTTTTAGACAGTAAGAAGACAACGAAAGAAATGCACTGCCAAAATTTTGCTGCGAAGAGGCACTGCAAGTATTTCGCAAAAAAATTTTGAAGTTACACATTTTTGTTGCGTGAAGAACACATAACACCGATTTGTACAGCCCTGCCCACCGAGCGCGCGACTCGGCGAATCATTCACACAGCGCAGCGTAGCGGAATTATCTGGAGTCCATAGACACCAATTTTAAGCACCTAAAGCGTGGTTTACAATGGAGCAAATGGAAGCGAACACGAGCGAATGAGCATTTGCAGAAAATTCACTACCATTCGCTTGTGTATGGATAGAATCGCTTATATTAAAGGGAACGGAAGAGAACACGAGGTAGCGAACATTGCCTATGAACGCTGTGTTATTAGTTCTTAGATTTTGCAGCTAATGTTCGGCATACAGGATACATCTCTATCTTGTTGGAGCCACAATGCGAAACTCTGTTACTCAGTGAGGACTATTTTGCATGGCGAGCACTCTGTTCTTGAGGGAGTATGTAAAATAGCGCATGGAAGGAAGAATTTAATAGCCTCAGTTTTATGGAAGCGTGATATGCGTGGAGATCGTGCACTTTACAATTCCTTCTCGCCTTAGCACTGGTCGAAAATTTTCCTTTTATGTTGGCTGCCATTTTTCCCTGGCTTCTCATTACCATTGAGGGGAAATTTATAAACAGAACGCTAATTACCAACGTCGAGCATGATCTCAAAATGTGACACAGATAGCGCTTTCACTACGCGTGTAAGGTCTAATGGTCATATACTTTTGTGCATTTTTTCTAAAACAAGAATGGTCTAATGTCAGTTCCGCTTCGAGTGTCGCTTGTGTGAAGTGTTCCGCGTTAGTGTTGTTCTGTCTACCGAATGAGTCGTAGCGCCTCTGCTCCGCCTTACTGTCTCTTTGTGCTTATCTACTTGCATGACTACCATGGTTTCCATGTTTCCAACTATATTCCACGAAAAGGTACTGTGAGCTTCACTTTCGATGAAACAACGCGACACGTGCAATCCGGGTCTCTAGAAATCTACGAAAGGTTTGTCGGTACTCTTCACATGAACTCTGATAAGGTTCACACCGTTTTTGATGCATACGAGTACGTGTCTCACGTGAAATTTATCGATCCCCTTCACGTTGAAAGATTACTGTCGCAACATGGTTCTCAAGTCCCGTTCAAGCATCGCGATAATTTTATTAGTATGGTGTTACTCGCAGTGTTCAGCCTCCCGCCGGAAGTTGATGACAACTTTCTAAAGGACATAGTGACTCCTTATGGTAACGTGAGAAACGTCCGTCGTGCACGCTGGTGTACTAAACACAGATTACAGTGCTGTAGTGGAATTCGTTCTGTGGAAATGCATGTCAAACGCAATATTCCATTAGATTTAGAAGTGTATGGTTACTGCGTTTGTGTCATGTATACCTGGTCAAGAGGGAACCTGCTTCCTATGTAATGAAAGTGGACGTGTTCGGTCTAATTGCCCGCGGAGGGTTTTTACATTAAAGCCATCATTAGTGCCACGTCGCAAATTGACGGTTGCTGATGTTTTCCTTCCACTCCCGCCGTCGTACCTACTTGTACTTCAGATAATAATGAGCAAACAGAAAATTCTGATAATTGTGTCAGTGAATTTCTGCCTTTACCTCAGCGACAGGATCAGAATCCTATTTCCCCAGGATGGAACCTGGAACTGTGACAAAAAAGAGACGTCGCACTCAGGACGGTGACGGTGAGGATTTGCTGTGCCTTTTGCGCCAACGTCCTCCGCGTCGATTGTGTCTACTGTTCCTCTCGATACTACCACACCTCCTGTCGACTGTACGATGAGTGGCGAAGAAGTTATACCCAGCATCCCTTGTGTTCGCGAAGTGGCTCCTTCTGAGCTGCCTGTGTGTGGAGATGGAACGGAGTCCCCCTCCTTCATCTTTGTGTCCTCCGTTACAGTCTGAGACGATGCAGTGTCCCCTGCTCCTTCATCTTCAGCCGCCGACGGTTTCCTGTATTTGCCGACTGCAGCAACTCCCAAAGAGAACAAAATTAGCAACCAAGTATGACCTGTTGCATTGGCAGTTCCACAACATGTTTCCGCCATTCTGACTGGAACTGCATTACATGACACTAATTCTGAAGGGCGAGAAGCTGTAACTATCACCCCTCCCACACCTCCGTCTGCAGCGGCTGCTATGCCACGTAGCTGACAGAAACAGCGTATACAACCCGACCGTGCGGTGGCACGTAAGAAATCTAACAAAAAAGGTTGCAATGATGGGGTTCTGGCCCCCCTATGTCTGAGTCCTCTATGGATTCCGCAATGGACGTTGACTCTCAGTTGTCAACCTAATTCTGCTCGTACGTTACGTACATCCCTGTATAACAGTGATCCAATACCCAAGACCACACGTGCCTTTCCTTAAAGGTTAATCGGGTGGAATCAAAATTACGATTGGCTTCGCTGCGTCAGTTCCTTTATGATTCATGTGCGGACATAGCCTTCTATCAGAAGGTGTTATTTAGGCATTTCTCCGTACCTTGTTTTCGTGTGATCTTCAATGAAGCACCAGAATATTCTACTGGGACCGCCTTATTCTTACGCGAAGGCATTCCTATTGCTGAGGTGGAAACGTTGAACTCTGGCAGTGGCATAGGCTGTCAACCTTTGAATCTTCCTTTGGTTCTTTTAATTTCTACAATTGTGTGGCCATAGTGTCCGTAATTGCTTTATAATTCTTGAGGGTATTTTTGATCTGTCGTTGCAACTACAAAAATGTATGATTTTTTTTACCAGACGCGTTTCACTTTATAGAGGTACAGCATCATCAGTGGTCTGTAATTAAGTTATTTACATTTTGATTAGCTTTTTAAATAAAGAAACAGTTCGTTAAGAAAAGGTTGATTTGTACTTTAGGTGAATTTTCGGCTGGTTTCTTGCTTATATCGGGAAATACGGTCTGCTATCACATCGATGTTTTTCTGTTTTTGACACTCATAAATTTCGTCTAATTTTTAGATGTTCTGCAGCACTATGCATTTCTCACACAACACTTTTGGGCACACCACTGTAATCCGTTTCCTTCTGTACTTAAAGTATGTGTTGTTGTTTGTGTTTTGTAATGGTGCAAACGTAACTTTCCGCTACTTTTTCTTTGACCTATAACTTTTTTTTAATTAGATTGTTGTATATGTGTAATTCGATTAAATTATGTTTCTGTATAGTTATGTAATGTGTAGGAGTATGCATATATATATATATATATATATATATATATATATATATATATATATATATATTAATTTTAATTAATTAATTAATTAATTTTTTAGGGGAAATGGAAAACTATGATTAATGGACATAAGTATATAGCAGTATGATGGGGTTCGAGTTAGAGGAGTAGGTGAGGAGCGAGAAGTGAAATGAAACTTTGAGTAGGGGGGGGGGGGGGTAATGGAAGAGTCGGAGAGGGTGCAGGATGGGAAAGGCTCTTTTCTCTTTCATGTAATTTCGTCAGTTATTCTATTTAGAGCCTGGTAGCCGGGTTTCCAATATTTATCTTGTCATTGAACCACGGTTTTTTGTGTTAATGCTTTTTGTACCTGGAAATTTTCTTGTTGAAGGGAGGAGGTGTCTGTGTTTACTGATTTTTATGTTATTCATATCGTTTTCAATATTGCTTTCTCTATGGTGTTCTTATTTTAGACGATCCGCAAATTTTGAATGATTTGTACCATATTTGAACGCTCTGATGTGTTCTTTATATCCTGTGTCATATGTCCTGCCAGTCAATCAAATGTATATTTCCAGAATGAGATTTTCACTCTGCAGCGGAGTGTGCACTGATATGAAACTTCCTGGCAGATTAAAACCGTGTGCCCGACTGAGACTCGAACTCGGGACCTTTGCCTTTCGCGGGCAAGTGCTCTACCATCTGAGCTACCGAAGCACGACTCACGCCCAGTTTTAATCTGCCAGGAAGTTTCATATCAGCGCACACTCCGCTGCAGAGTGAAAATCTCATTCTGGAAACCTCCCCCAGGCTGTGGCTAAGCCATGTCTCCGCAATATCCTTTCTTTCAGGAGTGCTAGTTCTGCAAGGTTCGCAAGAGAGCTTCTGTAAAGTTTGGAAGGTAGGAGACGAGATACTGGCAGAAGTAAAGCTGTGAGTACCGGGCGTGAGTCGTGCTTCGGTAGCTCAGATGGTAGAGCACTTGCCCGCGAAACGCAAAGGTCCCGAGTTCGAGTCTCGGTCGGGCACACAGTTTTAATCTGCCAGGAAGTTTCAAATGTGTATTTTCTCACAATCTCTGTAACTGATCTGACAGATGCTTCTATTGTGGGAAAAGTCGAAAGCTGCACGCGCATAGCTATAAACAAATTACGACTTAAGCATAATAAGAAAATTTAAAATCTGAAATTGTGGCACACAAAACCCCATAACAGCAAACACATTCACACACTCAGTTTCTATTCTAGGGAGGTCAATCTTATGGATGTAACACTAGAGAAAACGAAGAACAGCTCTTAGAAAAAGGTCTAAAACACAATGTTGTCTCACCAGCAAATGCACAACAGATACATGATCTCATTATAGAATCTGAATATATTCTCACTATAGAAGGAAAAAATGAAAACAGTAGTGTAAACACAGGGCTAACTAGGGAGTTAATAAAATAAGAAATTAAAACCATAGCAACACAGATCAAAGAACAAAACAATAAATTCAAAAATAATTTTGATGATACACACCTTAAAAATCAAAAGAAAAAACTGAAAACAGAAAACGTTATTATAAAAAAATCTGCCAACAGTAATAGTGTTGTCCTAATGAAAAGATTAATATTTCTTAATACAGAAGAATTCTTCAGCAAAAACAACATAAAAAAGTTAAAATCAAACCCAACTAACAGATTTCAAACACATGTTAGAAACACACTCAAGAGCATAGAGTATACATTTACAGAGAGAGAGAAACAGAGACTTGTACAAAAAAACCTCAATCCCCCAACATGAGATGTCAACCAAAGGACCATAAAGACAATTATCCATTCCATCCTATAGTAAATTTTGGATCGGCTCCTACATAAATACTAGCAAAACAAACGCAGTCGCAGCTCACCCAGTATTATAAACTAGTAAATGATAGAGCCATCAAAAATACCTCTCAGCTGGTAGAACATATAATAGACACTAAAACCCTGGACACAGCAACAATGCTCTCCTTTGATGTGGAATGTATGCACAGTTGCATCCCTGTTAACGAAACCATTAAAATAATTGAAGAAAACCTGAAGACACACAACCAGCTACCTCATGAACACACAGATGAAACCATAAAATTAATACTGTTACTAACACAACAAAATTATTTTGAAGTCAATCAAAAATACTACATGCAAGAAGAAGATTTACCCATGGGTTCACCCATCTAGGGAACATTAGTCAACATTTTCATGAGTCACATGGAAAAATTAATATCTGAAGACTTAATAATAAAGAAAAGCTACAACGTCATCTACTGGTACAGACACACGGATTACATAATATGCATGGTAGATGACACTAAAAACAGAATACAGCAACTACACAAAGACATAAATGCTGTACACAAAAACATAAAGTTCACTGTAGAAGAAAATTAAGAAAACACACTCAACGTTTTAGACATGACCACAAGAAAAGACAATAATGAATACGCATTTGGCATATACAGAAAATTCACAAGTGACATTATCTTAAATGCATCTTCAAACTACCTGCAGAACCACAAACAAGCAGCAATCAGACGCATGTTAAACAGGCTGACAGAATCCCCCTGAACAATTCAAACTACCAGAAGGAGTTGACTATTATAAAACAGATAGCATTAAAAATGAACACAAAGAAACAATGGTAGACAAACTAACCAAAAAAATAAAGAAACAAATAATGAAAAAACTAACCATGCCACTTGCACTACAACAACAAAATGCCATACTATGACCTACCATAACAAATTCACTCATAAAATAGGCAACATTTTCAAAAACCAAGGCATAAACATTGCTTACAAAACAAACAATTCCATACAAAAGCACATCCCAATACTAAAATCAAAACCAGACAGATAGAAACAATATTGTATCTATCAGCACACTTGCAGAGATTGGAATGACTGGCATGACTTTTGACATAAGGTATAAAGAACACATCAGAGCATTCAAATATGGTACAAATCATTCAACATTTGCGTATCTTCAGTCCTGAGACTGGTTTGATGCAGCTCTCCATGCTACTCTATCCTGTGCAAGCTTCTTCATCTCCCAGTACTTACTGCAACCTACATCCTTCTGAATCTGCTTAGTGTATTCATCTCTTGGTCTCCCTCTACGATTTTTACCCTCCACGCTGCCCTCGAATGCTAAATTTGTGATCCCTTCATGCCTCAGAACATGTCCTACCAACCGGTCCCTTCTTCTTGTCAAGTTGTGCCACAAACTCCTCTTCTCCCCAGTTCTATTCAAAACCTCCTCATTAGTTTTGTGATCTACCCATCTAATCTTCAGCATTCTTCTGTAGCACCACATTTCGAAAGCTTCTATTCTCTTCTTGTCCAAACTATTTATCGTCCATGTTCCACTTCCATACATGACTACACTCCATACAAATACTTTCAGAGACGACTTCCTGACACTTAAATCTATATTCGATGTTAACAAATTTCTCTTCTTCAGAAACGGTTTCCTTGCGATTGCCAGTCTTCTTTGTATATCCTCTCTACTTCGACCATCATCAGTTATTTTGCTCCCCAAACAGCAAAACTCCTTTACCACTTTAAGTGTCTCATTTCCTAATCTAATTCCCTCAGCATCACCCGACTTAATTCGACTACATTCCATTACCCTCGTAGTGCTCTTGTTGATGTTCATCTTATGTACTCCTTTCAAGACACTGTCCATTCCGTTCAACTGCTCTTCCAAGTCCTTTGCTGTCTCTGACAGAATTACAATGTCATCGGCGAACCTCAACGTTTTTATTTCTTCTCCATGGATTTTAATACCTATTCTGAACTTTTCTTTTGTTTCCTTTACTGCTTGCTCAGTATACAGATTGATTAACATCGGGGAGAGGCTACAACCCTGTCTCACTCCCTTCCCAACCGCTGCTTCCCTTTCATGCCCCTCGACTCTTATAACTGCCATCTGGTTTCAGTGCAAATTGTAAATAGCCTTTCGCTCCTTGTATTTTACCCCTGCCATCTTTAGAATTTGAAAGAGAGTATTCCAGTCAACATTGTCAAAAGCTTTCTCTAAGTCTACAAATGCTAGAAACGTAGGTTTACCTTTCCTTAATCT
Organism: Schistocerca piceifrons; assembly: GCF_021461385.2. Lineage (NCBI taxonomy): Eukaryota > Metazoa > Arthropoda > Insecta > Orthoptera > Acrididae > Schistocerca > Schistocerca piceifrons. The sequence goes on from NC_060149.1 coordinate 698,600,745, forward strand.
ATTTTCTAAGATAAGTCGTATGGTCAGTATTGCCTCACGTGTTCCAACATTTCTGCTGAATCCAAACTGATCTTCCCCGGGGTGGGCTTCTATCAGTTTTTCCATTCGTCTGTAAAGAAATCACGTTAGTATTTTGCAGCTGTGACTTATTAAGCTGATAGTTCGGTAATTTACACATCTGTCAACACCTGCTTTCTTTGGGATTGGAATTACTTTATTCTTCTTGAAGTCTGAGGGTATTCCGCCTGTCTCATACGTCTTGCTCACCACATGGTAGAGTTTTGACAGGATTGGCTCTCCCAAGGCCGTCAGCAGTTCTAATGGAATGTGGTCTACACCCGAGGCCGTGTTTCGACTCAGCTCTTTCAGTGCTCTGTCAAACTCTTCACGCAGTATTATATCTCACATTTCATCTTCATCTACATCCTCTTCCATTTCCACAATATTGTCCTCAAGTACATCGCCCTTGTATAGACCCTCTATATACTCCTTCCACCTTTCTTCTTTCCCTTCTTTGCTTAGAACTAGGTTTCCATCTGAGCTCTTGATATTCATACAAGTGGTTCTCTTTTCTCCAAAGGTCTCTTTAATTTTCCTGTAGGCAGTATCCATCTTATCCCTAGTGAGATAAGCCTCTACATCCTTACATTTGTCCTCTAGCCATCCCTGCTTAGCCATTTTACACTTCCTATCGATCTCATTTTTGAGACGTTTGTATTCCTTTTTGCCTGCTTCATTTACTGCGTTTTTATATTATCTCCTTTCACCAATTAAATTCAATATTTCTTCTGTTAGCCAAGGATTTCTACTAGCCCTTGTCTTTTTACCTACTTGATCTTCTGCTGCCTTCACTACTTCATCCCTCAGAGCCACCCATTCTTCTTCTACTGTACTTCTTTCCCCCATTCCTGTCCGTTGTTCCCTTATGCACTCCCTGAAAGTCTGTACAACCTCTGGTTCTTTCAGTTTATCGAGGTCACATCTCCTTAAATTCCCACCTTTTTGCAGCTTCTTCAGTTTTAATCTACAGTTCATAACCAATAGATTGTGGTCAGAGTCCACATCTGCCCCTGGAAATGTCTTACAGTTTAAAACCTGGTTCCTAAATCTCTGTCTTACCATTATATAATCCATCTGATACCTTCTAGTATCTCCAGGATTCTTCCATGTAAACAACCTTCTTTTTTGATTCTTGAACCAAGTGTTAGCTATGATTAAGTTATGCTCCGTGCGAAATTCTACCAGACGGTTTCCTCTTTCATTTCTCTCCCCCAATCCATATTCACCCACTATGTTTCCTTCTCTCCCTTTTCCTACTCTCGAATTCCAGTCACCCATGACTATTAAATTTTCATCTCCCTTCACTAACTGAATAATTTATTTTATCTCGTCATACATTTAATCAATTTCTTCATCATCTGCAGAGCCGGTTGGCATATAAACTTGAACTACCGTAGTAGGCATTGGCTTCGTGTCTATCTTGGCCACTATAATGCGTTCACTATGCTGCTTGCAGTACCTTACCCGCACTCCTATTTTTTTATTCATTACTAAACCTACCCCTGCATTACCCCTATTTGATTTTGTATTTATAACCCTGTATTCACTTGACCAAAAGTCTTGTTCCTCCTGCCACCGAACTTCACTAATTCCCACTATATCTAACTTTAACCTATACATTTCCCCTTTTAAATTTTCTAACCTACCTGCCCGATTAAGGGATCTAACATTCCACGCTCCGATCCGTAGAACGCCAGTTTTCTTTCTCCTGATAATGACGTCCTCTTGAGCAGTCCCCGCCCGGATTGGAATAGGGGACTATTTTACCTTCGGAATATTTTACCCAAGAGGACGCCATCATTATTTAACCATACAGTAAAGCTGCATGCCCTCGGGAAACTTTACGGCTGTAGTTTCTCCTTGCTTTCAGCCGTTCGCAGTTCCAGCACAGCAAGGCCGTTTTGGTTAGTGTTACAAGGCCAGATCAGTCAATCATCCCAACTGTTGCCCCTGCAACTACTGAAAAGGCTGCTGCCCCTCTTCAGGAACCACACGTTTGTCTGGCCTGTCAACAGATACCCCTCCGTTGTGGTTGCACCTACGGTACGGCCATCTGTATCGTTGAGTCTCGCAAGCCTACCCACCAACGGCACGGTCCATGGTTCATGGGGGTAGGAGAACGCCATAGACAAAGCAATATTGTAAAAAATATGTATATCATAAAAATCAGTAAACACAGACGGCTCCTCCCTTACCAAGAAAATTTCCAGATACAAAGAGCATTAACAAAAAATAAAAAATAAAACGGAATCTCAGTGACCAGATAAATATTGGAAACCAGACTCTATGTAGCATAATTGATAGAATTACATGAAAAAGAAAACATCCTTTTCCGTCCTTCACCCCCTACCACTGTGCCACAACCTACCTCCCCCTCCCCCCCTCTCACAGTTTCATTTCACTTCTCGCTCCTCATCTTCTCCTCTAACTCACACTCCATCACACTGCTATATACTTATGTCCATTAATCATAGTTTTCCCCCTCCCCTAAGAAATAAACTAATTAATTAATTAATGAAAATAAGAAATAAATATATCTGCATCGCTATTGCATCTCTGCTTTTACACAACATATAAATATACAGAAACATGATTAAATCTAATTACACATATACAACAATCTAACTTTTTAAAAAATATGTTGTAAGTGAAAGACAAAGTAGCGGAAAGGTTATGTTGGCATCGCTGCAAAACACATATGACAACACATACTTGAAGTTCGAAAAGAAACAGAATACAGTGGTATGCATAAAAGTGTGGTGTCATAAATGCATAGTGCTGCAGAACATCTAACATTTAGACGAAAATTAAGAGTATCAAAAACAGAAAAACATCTCTGTGCTAGCAGACTGCATTTCGCTATGTAAGCGAAAAATCAGCCGAAAAAACCACCATAAGTACAAATCAACCTATTCCTAACGAACTGTTTTTCGATCTAAAAAGCAAATCACAATGTAAATAACTTAATTACAGACCACTGGTGATGCTTTACCTCAATAAAGCGAAACGCGCCTTGTTAAAAAATCACGCATTTTTGTAGTTGCAACAACAAACCGAAAATACCCTCAGGAGTTTGATTATTTTATACGCTCCTTATGGCACTGGTAGTTTAGTGGATCGTTCGCCTTTCTACAAAGAGGATATTGTTTATCAGTTGCGCAAGAGACCTCCGGGTTTCTTTTGGGTGGGGATTTTAACTGTGTGTTGCATCCAGCAGATCTATTTCCATGTATTAATTCCTGTCGCGAATTACATTAATTCATCCGCTCCTTACTCCTGCAAGAAGACCGAATATGTAAATGCCCGACGTTTGTAAAAATTTACACACTTTACTGCGACTTTTAGTAGCCGATTAGATAGGTTTTTCTTATCAGACTGACTCCTCGATTGCGTTCTTAATATTGAAAACATCCCGGGTGCCTTTACGGAACACTGCGGTGTGACTACAGCCCTCAAAAGGATAGCAACCAGTCAAATTGTTTCCCATTCCGTGGATTTTAAACTTCGCTCACCTAGCTGACCCCTATCTCGGTGTCGTGATGCGAGCCGCTTGGGAGCGTACTCTACGGTCCACTTGGAAATATTCTTCCATCCTTTACTGGTGCACACAGATTGCAAAACCGAGGCTCAGGCAAACTTTGATACCTTTCTGTGCTGCCAAAGCGCGAGTACTTGGGAGAACTTAACGATTATTACTATTCCATCATACGTGAACTTTATGATGCTGCAGATCACGCCCCTCTACGAACAGCGGATGTTAGGTGTGTAAAAGCAACATTTTTGACATTGACAAGAATACAAATCGAAGGGTTGAAAATGCGATCCGAGCCACGATCATTGGTAGCGGAAGAACAGACTTCCTTGTATCAGTTGCTTCGTCGTTAGACCCGTCGCCGACGTACATCGATGAGTCCAATACAACGCCTTACCACACACTAGTCAGCATCCCGGATGGGACGGTTACACCTCAACTAATGAAAGGCTCTTAGCTGCATTTCAGCCTGAGGAAGATTACAAACTTATTGTGAGATCGCCTTGTCAAAAGTCTCCGGGTCTGGATGGATTTCCCAAGAAATTTTATGTGCTCTTTTGGCAGCTGTTGGATACTACCTTTACGTCTCTATTGATTGAAGTGTTACAGGGTAGAGTAGTAGACTTCATTCAAAGTGGGAAAAACTGTTTTAATCCCGAAACGCCCTGGACCGGCTTCCCCTGAGAGCTTTCGCCCAATTACTTTGTTAAACTTTGATTACAAGAGTGTGGCGAGGGCAGTTAAAAGTAGGATGATGGCTTTGATGAAGATGATTGTTGCCAAACATCAAGGCTGTGTTCCTGGTCGTACCATTCCTACTCCTATAGTCCAATGTCGTAACATGGTTTCGGTTACTGCTGTAACGTCCATACATTGTGCCCTTGCTTTCTAAGACTCTGATAAGCCATTTGATCGTGTTAATGACGACTTTTTGCTTCGGATTCTGGAGGCAGTTGGTCTTACTGTTGACACACGGTGAGTGCTCTCAAATCTGTTCATGGGTATTTCAGCTTCGGTGGTTGTTAATGGCCAACTGACGGCCCCGATAAATATCCGTCCGGAAGTGCCTCAAGGAAGCCTGCTGTCAAAGACTTTGTGTTGTCTCTGATTACCTACTTCGGATGCTAGCATCCCAGCTGAAGATTTGGACGGTTTCCGGAGGCAATTTAGGTGTTCGTGGCTGGCTCTGAGCACTATGCGACTTAACTTCTGAGGTCATCAGTCGCCTAGAACTTAGAACTAATTAAACCTAACTAACCTAAGGACATCACACACATCCATGCCACTAACTCTGTAAACAGGACATCTGTCAAGCAGATGCATAGCCATGGATTGCAGTACCCCACAAGCACCATCCACTAACTTAGAATCACCATGGTTATGAAACTGAAGACTAGATTTTATACCAAGGACCTGATGACTAAGACGTTTACTGTTAACGATCACAGGTAGATAGTGTTATAAGTCACTTGCAGATCACGCAGTTGTATATGAGTCAAACGCAGGTTATGCCACACAGCTGATGCACCCTGACAGAACAATGGACAAGAATGATTGAATGACATGCAGCAACATCTCTCTTTCTCTGTCTCTAGGATGCATCACCAGTCTGCCATTATATCAAAACTCATTACAATTCCATCTCAACCAGTCATTCCATCCATTTTCTTTCGTCCTTTAAGACTGATGCAAGTCAGTTAGGAGAGAAATGGTTCATATTTTTCCATGACAGCATCGAAGGCAGCAGTCAACTCGCATGTATCACTATTACCTCAATGTTGCTATCGAGTAACTTCTTGTTTGCTGACAACTCGTTGTTGTCATTGGTGGAGAGTACAGAAAAGCACATTGTAAATACGGTTTGTTATGGTTTCAAACACCTGATGAGTCCTGCAAGCGATCCAGTCTGTAGTTGTATATTGCAGTCCCACAGCAGGTTAAAACAATAAATGGATGTACTGCACAGTCATCTGTCTACATTCACAATGGTATTCTCAAAGTAGAGGAGGGGTGGTTTAGCAATGATAGAGAAACTGAGAAGCATGATGCCGTGTCAATGGTCGGCATCGAAAAACTGGTAAAATTGCTACAATTCATAGCACTGTCAACTCTAATACTTATTACAGTACATTGACGGTGTCTTTCCCATCCCCTCCGTCCACTGGTGCACTGTTGATTACAACATAATGACTGACTGACATTAGTTGTTTGAGAGAGCATTGGTGGCTAGCACCTAAACAGTGATCGTGAAAAAGACAGCAATATGAGGAATCAGTCAAAACAAAACACCAAACTAGCTGCTGCTCTGTCACCGTGACAGGTGAGTTTGTATGTAGAAGCTATCAATCACCTTCTGACAGCTGTTTGTAAACGCCACATAATGCCAAAAGCTCTTCCAGTTGCCTTACAGTGTGACTGTTTTTTATTTCAATCACCCTGTGTGTTCTGGGAGCAGCTGTGTGATGTTCAGCTTTCAATCAGAGCTAGTGGATTGAAATGTGTTAATGTCAGTTTAGAACCTGATACAGATGACTGATATGATGGTGGTAAGACAAGCTGTATGGCTGAGTACAAAGCTGTACTCATACACTGCTTGAATGTGTTACAGCAGCTGAAAAAACAATGTATCAAGCAACAACAGAGGGACCCTCTCTTGTGACTGACGGTCTGTGGGATATGGTCCTCCTAAAGTACTGGCAACGAAACTTTACACTGGTTGGTGCAGGTGACTTCCATCAGTGGCCACCTGTTGCAGTGGATTAATAACTGTATGTTTAACAGGATTGCCACATATGATCGATGCCAGCACACAGACAGTATTTATTTTCGATATATGTATCGAGTTCTCTATCAGATGACAGGGGAATATTTATAGTTCGTAGTTTATCTCTGTTCGATAGTACAAAGCTGCAGGGAAGACAGGGTAGAAACTGGGGTACAGCTACGATATGCACAGGGACTGTCGAAAACCGAGTTGGAGATTTACTGTGGCAGATAGATTTGAAAAAGGTGACTCGTTTCGTGAAATGAAACTGCCATGAATATGATTCACTATTTGCTGTAATCATTGAAAGATGTCTCCATAGGTTACAACGCAGTTATGTGGTTGAATGAAGGAGGAATATGACCACTCGGTGTCAAAGAAAATATTCCTCCAGTTTGGTCTTCTTTGCGAGGAATTCATTTGCGTTCAACATTCATAGTGTGAGGTCTTGCTCCACTGCTGGTCTAACAAGGGAATGGTCCAATAGGACATGTAGAAACCTACCCTGAAATTTTTTAGACAGTAAGAAGACAACGAAAGAAATGCACTGCCAAAATTTTGCTGCGAAGAGGCACTGCAAGTATTTCGCAAAAAAATTTTGAAGTTACACATTTTTGTTGCGTGAAGAACACATAACACCGATTTGTACAGCCCTGCCCACCGAGCGCGCGACTCGGCGAATCATTCACACAGCGCAGCGTAGCGGAATTATCTGGAGTCCATAGACACCAATTTTAAGCACCTAAAGCGTGGTTTACAATGGAGTAAATGGAAGCGAACACGAGCGAATGAGCATTTGCAGAAAATTCACTACCATTCGCTTGTGTATGGATAGAATCGCTTATATTAAAGGGAACGGAAGAGAACACGAGGTAGCGAACATTGCCTATGAACGCTGTGTTATTAGTTCTTAGATTTTGCAGCTAATGTTCGGCATACAGGATACATCTCTATCTTGTTGGAGCCACAATGCGAAACTCTGTTACTCAGTGAGGACTATTTTGCATGGCGAGCACTCTGTTCTTGAGGGAGTATGTAAAATAGCGCATGGAAGGAAGAATTTAATAGCCTCAGTTTTATGGAAGCGTGATATGCGTGGAGATCGTGCACTTTACAATTCCTTCTCGCCTTAGCACTGGTCGAAAATTTTCCTTTTATGTTGGCTGCCATTTTTCCCTGGCTTCTCATTACCATTGAGGGGAAATTTATAAACAGAACGCTAATTACCAACGTCGAGCATGATCTCAAAATGTGACACAGATAGCGCTTTCACTACGCGTGTAAGGTCTAATGGTCATATACTTTTGTGCATTTTTTCTAAAACAAGAATGGTCTAATGTCAGTTCCGCTTCGAGTGTCGCTTGTGTGAAGTGTTCCGCGTTAGTGTTGTTCTGTCTACCGAATGAGTCGTAGCGCCTCTGCTCCGCCTTACTGTCTCTTTGTGTTTATCTACTTGCATGACTACCATGGTTTCCATGTTTCCAACTATATTCCACGAAAAGGTACTGTGAGCTTCACTTTCGATGAAACAACGCGACACGTGCAATCCGGATCTCTAGAAATCTACGAAAGGTTTGTCGGTACTCTTCACATGAACTCTGATAAGGTTCACACCGTTTTTGATGCATACGAGTACGTGTCTCACGTGAAATTTATCGATCCCCTTCACGTTGAAAGATTACTGTCGCAACATGGTTCTCAAGTCCCGTTCAAGCATCGCGATAATTTTATTAGTATGGTGTTACTCGCAGTGTTCAGCCTCCCGCCGGAAGTTGATGACAACTTTCTAAAGGACATAGTGACTCCTTATGGTAACGTGAGAAACGTCCGTCGTGCACGCTGGTGTACTAAACACAGATTACAGTGCTGTAGTGGAATTCGTTCTGTGGAAATGCATGTCAAACGCAATATTCCATTAGATTTAGAAGTGTATGGTTACTGCGTTTGTGTCATGTATACCTGGTCAAGAGGGAACCTGCTTCCTATGTAATGAAAGTGGACGTGTTCGGTCTAATTGCCCGCGGAGGGTTTTTACATTAAAGCCATCATTAGTGCCACGTCGCAAATTGAATGTTGCTGATGTTTTCCTTCCACTCCCGCCGTCGTACCTACTTGTACTTCAGATAATAATGAGCAAACAGAAAATTCTGATAATTGTGTCAGTGAATTTCTGCCTTTACCTCAGCGACAGGATCAGAATCCTATTTCCCCAGGATGGAACCTGGAACTGTGACAAAAAAGAGACGTCGCACTCAGGACGGTGACGGTGAGGATTTGCTGTGCCTTTTGCGCCAACGTCCTCCGCGTCGATTGTGTCTACTGTTCCTCTCGATACTACCACACCTCCTGTCGACTGTACGATGAGTGGCGAAGAAGTTATACCCAGCATCCCTCGTGTTCGCGAAGTGGCTCCTTCTGAGCTGCCTGTGTGTGGAGATGGAACGGAGTCCCCCTCCTTCATCTTTGTGTCCTCCGTTACAGTCTGAGACGATGCAGTGTCCCCTGCTCCTTCATCTTCAGCCGCCGACGGTTTCCTGTATTTGCCGACTGCAGCAACTCCCAAAGAGAACAAAATTAGCAACCAAGTATGACCTGTTGCATTGGCAGTTCCACAACATGTTTCCGCCATTCTGACTGGAACTGCATTACATGACACTAATTCTGAAGGGCGAGAAGCTGTAACTATCACCCCTCCCACACCTCCGTCTGCAGCGGCTGCTATGCCACGTAGCTGACAGAAACAGCGTATACAACCCGACCGTGCGGTGGCACGTAAGAAATCTAACAAAAAAGGTTGCAATGATGGGGTTCTGGCCCCCCTATGTCTGAGTCCTCTATGGATTCCGCAATGGACGTTGACTCTCAGTTGTCAACCTAATTCTGCTCGTACGTTACGTACATCCCTGTATAACAGTGATCCAATACCCAAGACCACACGTGCCTTTCCTTAAAGGTTAATCGGGTGGAATCAAAATTACGATTGGCTTCGCTGCGTCAGTTCCTTTATGATTCATGTGCGGACATAGCCTTCTATCAGAAGGTGTTATTTAGGCATTTCTCCGTACCTTGTTTTCGTGTGATCTTCAATGAAGCACCAGAATATTCTACTGGGACCGCCTTATTCTTACGCGAAGGCATTCCTATTGCTGAGGTGGAAACGTTGAACTCTGGCAGTGGCATAGGCTGTCAACCTTTGAATCTTCCTTTGGTTCTTTTAATTTCTACAATTGTGTGGCCATAGTGTCCGTAATTGCTTTATAATTCTTGAGGGTATTTTTGATCTGTCGTTGCAACTACAAAAATGTATGATTTTTTTTACCAGACGCGTTTCACTTTATAGAGGTACAGCATCATCAGTGGTCTGTAATTAAGTTATTTACATTTTGATTAGCTTTTTAAATAAAGAAACAGTTCGTTAAGAAAAGGTTGATTTGTACTTTAGGTGAATTTTCGGCTGGTTTCTTGCTTATATCGGGAAATACGGTCTGCTATCACATCGATGTTTTTCTGTTTTTGACACTCATAAATTTCGTCTAATTTTTAGATGTTCTGCAGCACTATGCATTTCTCACACAACACTTTTGGGCACACCACTGTAATCTGTTTCCTTCTGTACTTAAAGTATGTGTTGTTGTTTGTGTTTTGTAATGGTGCAAACGTAACTTTCCGCTACTTTTTCTTTGACCTATAACTTTTTTTTAATTAGATTGTTGTATATGTGTAATTCGATTAAATTATGTTTCTGTATAGTTATGTAATGTGTAGGAGTATGCATATATATATATATATATATATATATATATATATATATATATATATATTAATTTTAATTAATTAATTAATTAATTTTTTAGGGGAAATGGAAAACTATGATTAATGGACATAAGTATATAGCAGTATGATGGGGTTCGAGTTAGAGGAGTAGGTGAGGAGCGAGAAGTGAAATGAAACTTTGAGTAGGGGGGGGGGGGGGTAATGGAAGAGTCGGAGAGGGTGCAGGATGGGAAAGGCTCTTTTCTCTTTCATGTAATTTCGTCAGTTATTCTATTTAGAGCCTGGTAGCCGGGTTTCCAATATTTATCTTGTCATTGAACCACGGTTTTTTGTGTTAATGCTTTTTGTACCTGGAAATTTTCTTGTTGAAGGGAGGAGGTGTCTGTGTTTACTGATTTTTATGTTATTCATATCGTTTTCAATATTGCTTTCTCTATGGTGTTCTTATTTTAGACGATCCGCAAATTTTGAATGATTTGTACCATATTTGAACGCTCTGATGTGTTCTTTATATCCTGTGTCATATGTCCTGCCAGTCAATCAAATGTATATTTCCAGAATGAGATTTTCACTCTGCAGCGGAGTGTGCACTGATATGAAACTTCCTGGCAGATTAAAACCGTGTGCCCGACTGAGACTCGAACTCGGGACCTTTGCCTTTCGCGGGCAAGTGCTCTACCATCTGAGCTACCGAAGCACGACTCACGCCCAGTTTTAATCTGCCAGGAAGTTTCATATCAGCGCACACTCCGCTGCAGAGTGAAAATCTCATTCTGGAAACCTCCCCCAGGCTGTGGCTAAGCCATGTCTCCGCAATATCCTTTCTTTCAGGAGTGCTAGTTCTGCAAGGTTCGCAAGAGAGCTTCTGTAAAGTTTGGAAGGTAGGAGACGAGATACTGGCAGAAGTAAAGCTGTGAGTACCGGGCGTGAGTCGTGCTTCGGTAGCTCAGATGGTAGAGCACTTGCCCGCGAAACGCAAAGGTCCCGAGTTCGAGTCTCGGTCGGGCACACAGTTTTAATCTGCCAGGAAGTTTCAAATGTGTATTTTCTCACAATCTCTGTAACTGATCTGACAGATGCTTCTATTGTGGGAAAAGTCGAAAGCTGCACGCGCATAGCTATAAACAAATTACGACTTAAGCATAATAAGAAAATTTAAAATCTGAAATTGTGGCACACAAAACCCCATAACAGCAAACACATTCACACACTCAGTTTCTATTCTAGGGAGGTCAATCTTATGGATGTAACACTAGAGAAAACGAAGAACAGCTCTTAGAAAAAGGTCTAAAACACAATGTTGTCTCACCAGCAAATGCACAACAGATACATGATCTCATTATAGAATCTGAATATATTCTCACTATAGAAGGAAAAAATGAAAACAGTAGTGTAAACACAGGGCTAACTAGGGAGTTAATAAAATAAGAAATTAAAACCATAGCAACACAGATCAAAGAACAAAACAATAAATTCAAAAATAATTTTGATGATACACACCTTAAAAATCAAAAGAAAAAACTGAAAACAGAAAACGTTATTATAAAAAAATCTGCCAACAGTAATAGTGTTGTCCTAATGAAAAGATTAATATTTCTTAATACAGAAGAATTCTTCAGCAAAAACAACATAAAAAAGTTAAAATCAAACCCAACTAACAGATTTCAAACACATGTTAGAAACACACTCAAGAGCATAGAGTATACATTTACAGAGAGAGAGAAACAGAGACTTGTACAAAAAAACCTCAATCCCCCAACATGAGATGTCAACCAAAGGACCATAAAGACAATTATCCATTCCATCCTATAGTAAATTTTGGATCGGCTCCTACATAAATACTAGCAAAACAAACGCAGTCGCAGCTCACCCAGTATTATAAACTAGTAAATGATAGAGCCATCAAAAATACCTCTCAGCTGGTAGAACATATAATAGACACTAAAACCCTGGACACAGCAACAATGCTCTCCTTTGATGTGGAATGTATGCACAGTTGCATCCCTGTTAACGAAACCATTAAAATAATTGAAGAAAACCTGAAGACACACAACCAGCTACCTCATGAACACACAGATGAAACCATAAAATTAATACTGTTACTAACACAACAAAATTATTTTGAAGTCAATCAAAAATACTACATGCAAGAAGAAGATTTACCCATGGGTTCACCCATCTAGGGAACATTAGTCAACATTTTCATGAGTCACATGGAAAAATTAATATCTGAAGACTTAATAATAAAGAAAAGCTACAACGTCATCTACTGGTACAGACACACGGATTACATAATATGCATGGTAGATGACACTAAAAACAGAATACAGCAACTACACAAAGACATAAATGCTGTACACAAAAACATAAAGTTCACTGTAGAAGAAAATTAAGAAAACACACTCAACGTTTTAGACATGACCACAAGAAAAGACAATAATGAATACGCATTTGGCATATACAGAAAATTCACAAGTGACATTATCTTAAATGCATCTTCAAACTACCTGCAGAACCACAAACAAGCAGCAATCAGACGCATGTTAAACAGGCTGACAGAATCCCCCTGAACAATTCAAACTACCAGAAGGAGTTGACTATTATAAAACAGATAGCATTAAAAATGAACACAAAGAAACAATGGTAGACAAACTAACCAAAAAAATAAAGAAACAAATAATGAAAAAACTAACCATGCCACTTGCACTACAACAACAAAATGCCATACTATGACCTACCATAACAAATTCACTCATAAAATAGGCAACATTTTCAAAAACCAAGGCATAAACATTGCTTACAAAACAAACAATTCCATACAAAAGCACATCCCAATACTAAAATCAAAACCAGACAGATAGAAACAATATTGTATCTATCAGCACACTTGCAGAGATTGGAATGACTGGCATGACTTTTGACATAAGGTATAAAGAACACATCAGAGCATTCAAATATGGTACAAATCATTCAACATTTGCGTATCTTCAGTCCTGAGACTGGTTTGATGCAGCTCTCCATGCTACTCTATCCTGTGCAAGCTTCTTCATCTCCCAGTACTTACTGCAACCTACATCCTTCTGAATCTGCTTAGTGTATTCATCTCTTGGTCTCCCTCTACGATTTTTACCCTCCACGCTGCCCTCGAATGCTAAATTTGTGATCCCTTCATGCCTCAGAACATGTCCTACCAACCGGTCCCTTCTTCTTGTCAAGTTGTGCCACAAACTCCTCTTCTCCCCAGTTCTATTCAAAACCTCCTCATTAGTTTTGTGATCTACCCATCTAATCTTCAGCATTCTTCTGTAGCACCACATTTCGAAAGCTTCTATTCTCTTCTTGTCCAAACTATTTATCGTCCATGTTCCACTTCCATACATGACTACACTCCATACAAATACTTTCAGAGACGACTTCCTGACACTTAAATCTATATTCGATGTTAACAAATTTCTCTTCTTCAGAAACGGTTTCCTTGCGATTGCCAGTCTTCTTTGTATATCCTCTCTACTTCGACCATCATCAGTTATTTTGCTCCCCAAACAGCAAAACTCCTTTACCACTTTAAGTGTCTCATTTCCTAATCTAATTCCCTCAGCATCACCCGACTTAATTCGACTACATTCCATTACCCTCGTAGTGCTCTTGTTGATGTTCATCTTATGTACTCCTTTCAAGACACTGTCCATTCCGTTCAACTGCTCTTCCAAGTCCTTTGCTGTCTCTGACAGAATTACAATGTCATCGGCGAACCTCAACGTTTTTATTTCTTCTCCATGGATTTTAATACCTATTCTGAACTTTTCTTTTGTTTCCTTTACTGCTTGCTCAGTATACAGATTGATTAACATCGGGGAGAGGCTACAACCCTGTCTCACTCCCTTCCCAACCGCTGCTTCCCTTTCATGCCCCTCGACTCTTATAACTGCCATCTGGTTTCAGTGCAAATTGTAAATAGCCTTTCGCTCCTTGTATTTTACCCCTGCCATCTTTAGAATTTGAAAGAGAGTATTCCAGTCAACATTGTCAAAAGCTTTCTCTAAGTCTACAAATGCTAGAAACGTAGGTTTACCTTTCCTTAATCTATTTTCTAAGATAAGTCGTATGGTCAGTATTGCCTCACGTGTTCCAACATTTCTGCTGAATCCAAACTGATCTTCCCCGGGGTGGGCTTCTATCAGTTTTTCCATTCGTCTGTAAAGAAATCACGTTAGTATTTTGCAGCTGTGACTTATTAAGCTGATAGTTCGGTAATTTACACATCTGTCAACACCTGCTTTCTTTGGGATTGGAATTACTTTATTCTTCTTGAAGTCTGAGGGTATTCCGCCTGTCTCATACGTCTTGCTCACCACATGGTAGAGTTTTGACAGGATTGGCTCTCCCAAGGCCGTCAGCAGTTCTAATGGAATGTGGTCTACACCCGAGGCCGTGTTTCGACTCAGCTCTTTCAGTGCTCTGTCAAACTCTTCACGCAGTATTATATCTCACATTTCATCTTCATCTACATCCTCTTCCATTTCCACAATATTGTCCTCAAGTACATCGCCCTTGTATAGACCCTCTATATACTCCTTCCACCTTTCTTCTTTCCCTTCTTTGCTTAGAACTAGGTTTCCATCTGAGCTCTTGATATTCATACAAGTGGTTCTCTTTTCTCCAAAGGTCTCTTTAATTTTCCTGTAGGCAGTATCCATCTTATCCCTAGTGAGATAAGCCTCTACATCCTTACATTTGTCCTCTAGCCATCCCTGCTTAGCCATTTTACACTTCCTATCGATCTCATTTTTGAGACGTTTGTATTCCTTTTTGCCTGCTTCATTTACTGCGTTTTTATATTATCTCCTTTCACCAATTAAATTCAATATTTCTTCTGTTAGCCAAGGATTTCTACTAGCCCTTGTCTTTTTACCTACTTGATCTTCTGCTGCCTTCACTACTTCATCCCTCAGAGCCACCCATTCTTCTTCTACTGTACTTCTTTCCCCCATTCCTGTCCGTTGTTCCCTTATGCACTCCCTGAAAGTCTGTACAACCTCTGGTTCTTTCAGTTTATCGAGGTCACATCTCCTTAAATTCCCACCTTTTTGCAGCTTCTTCAGTTTTAATCTACAGTTCATAACCAATAGATTGTGGTCAGAGTCCACATCTGCCCCTGGAAATGTCTTACAGTTTAAAACCTGGTTCCTAAATCTCTGTCTTACCATTATATAATCCATCTGATACCTTCTAGTATCTCCAGGATTCTTCCATGTAAACAACCTTCTTTTTTGATTCTTGAACCAAGTGTTAGCTATGATTAAGTTATGCTCCGTGCGAAATTCTACCAGACGGTTTCCTCTTTCATTTCTCTCCCCCAATCCATATTCACCCACTATGTTTCCTTCTCTCCCTTTTCCTACTCTCGAATTCCAGTCACCCATGACTATTAAATTTTCATCTCCCTTCACTAACTGAATAATTTATTTTATCTCGTCATACATTTAATCAATTTCTTCATCATCTGCAGAGCCGGTTGGCATATAAACTTGAACTACCGTAGTAGGCATTGGCTTCGTGTCTATCTTGGCCACTATAATGCGTTCACTATGCTGCTTGCAGTACCTTACCCGCACTCCTATTTTTTTATTCATTACTAAACCTACCCCTGCATTACCCCTATTTGATTTTGTATTTATAACCCTGTATTCACTTGACCAAAAGTCTTGTTCCTCCTGCCACCGAACTTCACTAATTCCCACTATATCTAACTTTAACCTATACATTTCCCCTTTTAAATTTTCTAACCTACCTGCCCGATTAAGGGATCTAACATTCCACGCTCCGATCCGTAGAACGCCAGTTTTCTTTCTCCTGATAATGACGTCCTCTTGAGCAGTCCCCGCCCGGATTGGAATAGGGGACTATTTTACCTTCGGAATATTTTACCCAAGAGGACGCCATCATTATTTAACCATACAGTAAAGCTGCATGCCCTCGGGAAACTTTACGGCTGTAGTTTCTCCTTGCTTTCAGCCGTTCGCAGTTCCAGCACAGCAAGGCCGTTTTGGTTAGTGTTACAAGGCCAGATCAGTCAATCATCCCAACTGTTGCCCCTGCAACTACTGAAAAGGCTGCTGCCCCTCTTCAGGAACCACACGTTTGTCTGGCCTGTCAACAGATACCCCTCCGTTGTGGTTGCACCTACGGTACGGCCATCTGTATCGTTGAGTCTCGCAAGCCTACCCACCAACGGCACGGTCCATGGTTCATGGGGGTAGGAGAACGCCATAGACAAAGCAATATTGTAAAAAATATGTATATCATAAAAATCAGTAAACACAGACGGCTCCTCCCTTACCAAGAAAATTTCCAGATACAAAGAGCATTAACAAAAAATAAAAAATAAAACGGAATCTCAGTGACCAGATAAATATTGGAAACCAGACTCTATGTAGCATAATTGATAGAATTACATGAAAAAGAAAACATCCTTTTCCGTCCTTCACCCCCTACCACTGTGCCACAACCTACCTCCCCCTCCCCCCCCCTCTCACAGTTTCATTTCACTTCTCGCTCCTCATCTTCTCCTCTAACTCACACTCCATCACACTGCTATATACTTATGTCCATTAATCATAGTTTTCCCCCTCCCCTAAGAAATAAACTAATTAATTAATTAATGAAAATAAGAAATAAATATATCTGCATCGCTATTGCATCTCTGCTTTTACACAACATATAAATATACAGAAACATGATTAAATCTAATTACACATATACAACAATCTAACTTTTTAAAAAATATGTTGTAAGTGAAAGACAAAGTAGCGGAAAGGTTATGTTGGCATCGCTGCAAAACACATATGACAACACATACTTGAAGTTCAAAAAGAAACAGAATACAGTGGTATGCATAAAAGTGTGGTGTCATAAATGCATAGTGCTGCAGAACATCTAACATTTAGACGAAAATTAAGAGTATCAAAAACAGAAAAACATCTCTGTGCTAGCAGACTGCATTTCGCTATGTAAGCGAAAAATCAGCCGAAAAAACCACCATAAGTACAAATCAACCTATTCCTAACGAACTGTTTTTCGATCTAAAAAGCAAATCACAATGTAAATAACTTAATTACAGACCACTGGTGATGCTTTACCTCAATAAAGCGAAACGCGCCTTGTTAAAAAATCACGCATTTTTGTAGTTGCAACAACAAACCGAAAATACCCTCAGGAGTTTGATTATTTTATACGCTCCTTATGGCACTGGTAGTTTAGTGGATCGTTCGCCTTTCTACAAAGAGGATATTGTTTATCAGTTGCGCAAGAGACCTCCGGGTTTCTTTTGGGTGGGGATTTTAACTGTGTGTTGCATCCAGCAGATCTATTTCCATGTATTAATTCCTGTCGCGAATTACATTAATTCATCCGCTCCTTACTCCTGCAAGAAGACCGAATATGTAAATGCCCGACGTTTGTAAAAATTTACACACTTTACTGCGACTTTTAGTAGCCGATTAGATAGGTTTTTCTTATCAGACTGACTCCTCGATTGCGTTCTTAATATTGAAAACATCCCGGGTGCCTTTACGGAACACTGCGGTGTGACTACAGCCCTCAAAAGGATAGCAACCAGTCAAATTGTTTCCCATTCCGTGGATTTTAAACTTCGCTCACCTAGCTGACCCCTATCTCGGTGTCGTGATGCGAGCCGCTTGGGAGCGTACTCTACGGTCCACTTGGAAATATTCTTCCATCCTTTACTGGTGCACACAGATTGCAAAACCGAGGCTCAGGCAAACTTTGATACCTTTCTGTGCTGCCAAAGCGCGAGTACTTGGGAGAACTTAACGATTATTACTATTCCATCATACGTGAACTTTATGATGCTGCAGATCACGCCCCTCTACGAACAGCGGATGTTAGGTGTGTAAAAGCAACATTTTTGACATTGACAAGAATACAAATCGAAGGGTTGAAAATGCGATCCGAGCCACGATCATTGGTAGCGGAAGAACAGACTTCCTTGTATCAGTTGCTTCGTCGTTAGACCCGTCGCCGACGTACATCGATGAGTCCAATACAACGCCTTACCACACACTAGTCAGCATCCCGGATGGGACGGTTACACCTCAACTAATGAAAGGCTCTTAGCTGCATTTCAGCCTGAGGAAGATTACAAACTTATTGTGAGATCGCCTTGTCAAAAGTCTCCGGGTCTGGATGGATTTCCCAAGAAATTTTATGTGCTCTTTTGGCAGCTGTTGGATACTACCTTTACGTCTCTATTGATTGAAGTGTTACAGGGTAGAGTAGTAGACTTCATTCAAAGTGGGAAAAACTGTTTTAATCCCGAAACGCCCTGGACCGGCTTCCCCTGAGAGCTTTCGCCCAATTACTTTGTTAAACTTTGATTACAAGAGTGTGGCGAGGGCAGTTAAAAGTAGGATGATGGCTTTGATGAAGATGATTGTTGCCAAACATCAAGGCTGTGTTCCTGGTCGTACCATTCCTACTCCTATAGTCCAATGTCGTAACATGGTTTCGGTTACTGCTGTAACGTCCATACATTGTGCCCTTGCTTTCTAAGACTCTGATAAGCCATTTGATCGTGTTAATGACGACTTTTTGCTTCGGATTCTGGAGGCAGTTGGTCTTACTGTTGACACACGGTGAGTGCTCTCAAATCTGTTCATGGGTATTTCAGCTTCGGTGGTTGTTAATGGCCAACTGACGGCCCCGATAAATATCCGTCCGGAAGTGCCTCAAGGAAGCCTGCTGTCAAAGACTTTGTGTTGTCTCTGATTACCTACTTCGGATGCTAGCATCCCAGCTGAAGATTTGGACGGTTTCCGGAGGCAATTTAGGTGTTCGTGGCTGGCTCTGAGCACTATGCGACTTAACTTCTGAGGTCATCAGTCGCCTAGAACTTAGAACTAATTAAACCTAACTAACCTAAGGACATCACACACATCCATGCCCGTAGCGGTCACGCGGGTCCAGACTGAAGCGCCTTTAACCGCACGGCCACACCGGCCGGCTAGGTGTTCGTGCATACGCAGATGACGTGATGGTTCTACTCCGAAGTTCTGCGGAGATACTTCGACTAAAGGCTGTAATTGATGATTATTGTTGGTGTTCAGATGATGCACTACTTAATGAAGGTAAATGCAGGCTTCTTACTTTGCGAGGTTTTTACGATGCCGTTATTCCATGGCCTACTGTGGTGGATCAGCATACGTCTTTCGGTATCATCATTGATCGTTGTCCTCTGTGGCGTAACGGGCGAGTTGTCGCGCACTGAAAATATTCTAAGTTCCAAGGAAGCAGTGGCCGCACGGGCCGCTCGGCAGGCCGACCACGTGGTGTCAGACGCTGGCCGAAGCAAGGGGGGTCCAGCCGTGTGGCTGGGAATTCCATGGTACCGCTACGTTGATGAAGGAGACACGCTGGGAGTGCCTAAGATGTCAGACTTTGTGAAACCTTAATGGCAGACATTTCACAGTTCGTACAGAAATTAATGGAAGCCAGATGATTCATGATACCTCAAAAAGAAACATGTACATTACTGTTATTTGTACGACGATTCTAATGGTGTAACCAGACTTTCAATATCTTTATTAACTTAAAGTTAAGTATCTGATGTTAAATTATACAAGTAACACCCTGCAACGAATATCCATAATGTAAGCGCTCCATCCGATTATGTCCATCGCCGTGTCTTTAGAAAGCTATTAGTGTAAACCTAAATTGGTATGAATTGCGGGCATGTAACTTAAATAGTACATGAGTTATTGGAGGTCAAAGTGGCCGATTACTATCGATCACGTCAGGCCATAAGTACTCCACAGTTACACGAAAAAAGGGTAGCAGAATGCTTATAAATATATTTATTCAACTATGTCTTTGTTTAGATCCGATATATACTATTCATGAAGAAATTGGTTAAATATTTACTGTGTTTTAGAAAGCACAGAAACATAAGGCTACTGGCCTACCTTTTGTTCTGGTCCTTTGATATATGTTTATTTAATTTGTTTATGTATCTAATTATGCGAGTTACAGCGTATTTGTGGTCCAGCCGTAGGAATATTTACTTAAATTAAAGTTATTTAAATGTAAATCCGGTATTTCGAATGTGTTTCAATACATTTGTGAGTGTACATTTGCTTGGAGACATGGAGGGAGCGCTCTAGCGAATCACAGCACTCGTTACTAAGGGAGGCGACTACCGAAGTGAATGGAGGGATTTCGAGAAAGTACGGCACAGGTGACGAGTGCTATACGTGAGGGCGCAACGCACGGTCGCGGGAAAGACTTGGACTGGAGCAGTTTGCGTGTGGTCGCGAGAGACAGAAATATTTCGTAGTGTCGACTTGTGCACTTTTGAGATTTTCGTGGCTTATACAGTGAAGACGTAGTGTGCGTTTAGAAGTGAATATCACGCGAGTTACGTTGTTGTGCATAACTAATTACGTGCAGTAGGAATCTATTGTTTCCCTCTTATTCAACTTATATTTTATTTAATTGCTGGACCATCGACACCAATAAGTGTTTTGCAGAAATATACCGCATTCTTAAAAGTACGTCTACTATCGTACTAATCATTTAAAGTCGTCAAGATGGTACCTGCAGATTTTATTTAATTACAAATTTTCATTTATAAATTTATATGTTACATTCATAATTCGCAATTTCCGAATGATAGAAACTTTCGATCGTTCGATTCATGTGTGTGTTCTTATCGTATACTGTAGACTCAGCAGTATTTGGCCTGTAATGCGCCAACTACGTATCCGAGACCCTAGACAACGAAACCAGGGAAAACATTTAATATTGCAACGTTGAGTCGGAGGGTGCGGAGTTATTTGAAAGCCCGCACCCCTCAAAATGGCGATGTTGAACTGGAAGTCCGTTACGGAAAAAATTCAGGGAGTGATACTGGAACATGAAAGGCGTTCTCTAACTCTGCTCCAGAAAGTCCCAATAGTGGATACATATGTCATATGCAAAGCTTATTACGTGGCCCAAGTTTTTCCGCTTTTCCTCGATGATGGCGAAGAAACTACAACTGTCGTTTCTTATGGAAAAGAAATATATTTCACTTACGGTATGAGGTGGTCACGAAACCTCGTTCCTTTGGGGGTTTGGGCTGTATGTGCGACGTACTGTCCTAATGATAACTCAAGAAACCCACACATTGACATCTCGTTTATTTCTCTGTATCCGTCCTGCTAGTCTTGAACCCCCTATTGATGTCTGGCCATGAGCTATTTAGTGGCTGAAATTTTATGGAGACCAGTCCTCACCATGAAATTCCTACAGATTCGTTGTAAAGCAGTTCCTTGCCGGAACCTCGTTGAAAGAGGATCGCGGCAAACAACGTGGACGACAGTTTGGTACAATATCAGTCTTCCGATGCTGACGATGAGCGTAGCGTCCTCTTGGTATAAGGTAGTAAATAGCTTGATTCCAACGAATGAGCGACTTTTCTGTATTGGGCAGACCGACACGGATTTATGTAGGTGTACGTCAACAGATACGATACAACATAGCTTTTCTTGTTCAGGTTATTTGGCAAATTGGTGTTGGAATTGGATGTAATTGGCCTTCCTTGCTCGATGTTCTGAGACTTTATACACTACAGACACCAGATTGCGACCAGATTCTTCCTTCTTTCCACAGTCGAAAACCCATATCGTTATGTAGTTATTGGGACAGTTTATTCATTATGTTGTAGAAGGCGAGGGATAAGATCACATGAACTACATGCAGTACATGATCACGGCATATTGGACATGCTTGCGGATGCCTCGATATCGAGACCTCTTCGTCAAAATTTTGAATCTTCTTTTCCATCGGCAAGGCGTTGGTTAATTACATTTTTCTGATGATAGGTGTTTTCCTTGTTATGTATGTGTCCCATCTGATTTCCCTTGGCTTGTTCTCTACTAGTTTCCCTGCTCGTTTTGTTTAGTGTTTTGACAGTGTCGATCCAGTTCTATTGTAAAATGTGTATATATGAAGTATATATACACATGAGCGTCTACAATCCTTAATAACATATTGGAATTTTTCTTAGCTTGCTGTTTAGAATATAATCAGGTTCGTTGTCTTTCTGCTTTTAGGTGATTTCCGGAACCTGTACAGAAAATTGGAATAGAGATGGACATAAACATCATTTCCGCCCTTTTTATAGCTCATGAAAACCACACACTGCATGTTGTACCACATAAAGCGAGATCTTCAGAGGTGGTGGTCCAGATTTCTGTATACACCGGTACCTCTAATACCCAGTAGCACGTCCTCTTGCATTCATGCATACCTGTATTCGTCGTGGCATACTATTCACAAGTTCATCAAGCCACTGTTGGTCTAGATTGTCCCACTCCTCAACGGCGATTCGTCGTAGATGGCTGAGGGTGGTTGGTGGGTCACGTCCTCCATAAACAGCCCTTTTCAGCGTATCCCAGGCATGTTAGATAGGGTTCATGTCTGGAGAACATGCAGGTTACTCTAGTCGAGAGATGTCGCTATCCTAAAGGAAGTGATTCACAAGATGTGCACGATGGGGTGCGAATTGTTGTCGACGTAGACGAATGCCTCGCCAATATGCTGTCGATATGGTTGCATTATCGGTCGGAGGATGGTATTCACGTATCGTACAGCCGTTACGGCGTCTTCCATGAACACCAGCGGCGTACGTCGGCCCCACATAATGCCACCCTAAAATAGCAGGGAACTCCCACCTTGCTGCACTCGCTGGACAGTGTGTCTAAGGCGTTCAGCCTGACCGAGTTGCCTCCAAACACGTCTCCGACGGTTGTCTGGTTGAAGGCATATGCGACACTCATGGGTGAAGAGAACATGACTCCAATCCTGAGCGGTCCATTTGGCATGTTGTTTGGCCCATCTGTACTGCGCTGCATGGTGTCGTGGTCGCAAAGATGAACCTCGCCATGGACGTCGGCAGTGAAGTTGCGCATCATGCAGCCTACTGCGTACAGTTTGAGTCGTAACACGACGTCCTGTGGCTGCACGAAAAGCATTATTCGAGATTGTGGCGTTGCTGTCAGGGTTCCTCCGAGCCGTAATCCGTAGGTAATGGTCATCCTCTGCAGTAGTTGCCCTTGGGCAGCTTGAGCGAGGCATGTCATCGACAGTTCATGTCTCTCTGTATCTCCTTCATGTCCGAACAACATCGCTTTGGTTCACTGCCGGCCTGGGTGGCCGAGCGGTTCTAGGCGCATCAGTCTGGAACCGCGCGACCGCTAATGTCGCAGGTTCGAATCCTGCCTCGGGGATGGATGTGTGTGATATCCTTAGGTTAGTTAGGTTTAAGTAGTTCTAAGTTCTAGGGGACTCATGACCTCAGAAGTTAAGTCCCATAGTGCTCAGAGCCATTTGAACAATTTTTTTGGTTCACTCCGAGACGCCTGGACACTTCCCTTTTTGAGAGCCCTTCCTTGCACAAAGTAACAATTCGGACGCGATCGAACCGCGGTATTGACGGACCTTTGCATGATTGAACTACAAACAACACGAGCCGTGTACCTGCTTCCTGGTGGAATAACTGGAACTGATTGGCTGTCGAACCCCCTCCGTCTAATAGGCGCTGCTCTTGCATGGTTGTTTACGTGTTTGGGCGGGTTTAGTGACATCTCTGAACAGTCAAAGGGACTGTGTCTGTGATACAATATCCGCAGCGAACGTCTGTCTTCAGCAGTTCTGGGAACCGGGGTGATGCAGAAGTTTTTTTGATGTGTGTGTATAAATAAAAAAAAACTAAACAAATATAAAAAACCATAAAAATTTGTTTTTTCCCTTTCTTCTGTTATTATCGTTTTGTTATCATAATTAATTTTTCACTCATTTTCAGCTTATATTACATGAAGGTTTCATTATGGTCTACTGAAGTTTCATGATAATTCCAAGCCACTCTGATAATAAAAAAATATGGCAAAACCCGCGCTTTATGATCCAGAGAGAGATGGATCAAATCCAGTGCAGACCACAACTTATTCACATAATTTTTAACCGAGCATTCACTTCTCAAAGATGTTGGAGTGGCCAAGAAAGACGTGTGGTTCGGATTCCATGTTAAACCGCAATTCTCTTTTTTCCGATCGGGTAACTGGGGAAGATTAAGGACGTGTAAGTAGCTGCAGTGGTGCCCAGTTGAAAGACCTTCAGTAGGCCAACCAAGTACACCAGACGGAATTCTCTTTTGTTCGTGTTTGTTAGTTTGTTTACCCCTGTGAAAACCTGGCTTGAACTACACAAACATTTTTTTGATGTTGATGATGATGATGATGATGATGATGTGTGGTTTGTGGGGCGCTCAACTGCACGGTCATCAGCGCCCGTACAGAGTCCCAGTTTATCCACAGTCCAAATTTTTCACCATAATGATGATGGTGATGAAATGATGAGGACAACACAAACAACCAGTCTCCGGGAAGAGAAAATTCCCCAACCTGGTCGGAAATCGAACTCGAGACCCAGTGATCCAGACGCAGCAACGCTAGTCACTAGACCACGAGCTGCGGACAAACATTTTTTTGAGTAACTCCATATCGACAGCTCAATTGTTGCACATGTAATTCTGATAAAAGTGGCTAGCAGAGAAAATAAAATCGTCGCAGTGTTTGATGCCACAGACGACTTCTATCAATGAGGACTTGTAATTTGTTGAAATGAAATGTGTCTTCCAGTACTTCATTTTATAACAAATCCTGTAGCCCGTTCCTTATAATAATGTTTGAATGTTGTACATTTGACTATCAATGTTCTTTGTTTATTCCCTGTAGTCATCATAAAAATGCTATGTGTCTACTGAATGACAAAAACAAACATTTTTCTTGCACCAGGCACACAGGACAAAGGAAACATTGATGCAGTCGGGCACTTCGAAGTAACCACTTGTTCTATTTACACAGAACTGGGATGGGGTCAGAAATGGTCCCGGTCGTTGTTCTGCATATTGCGCTGCATACCAGGCATACTTCATCAAATTCGTAAAGCGAGGCAAAGGAAACTGGTAATGCACAATTGACTTGAGCTTAAGAATACTGTTCCGCTGATAAATCAGAAAAGAGAGAGGTATCGGAGATTACGTTGTCTGATAATTTCCTGAAAAATGCTTCCCACTCTCGGATAAATTCTTTATCGGGAGGTTGAATAGCACTAGTAGTTCCAGGCGGAATCCATATTACATCTACAGATTTTTCGTCGTGCTCCACAAAACAGAGGCGACGTTATGTCCAGACCATGAATCCAACAAAAGCAATGAATTAGTTTCTGCAGCTGGTAGGAATACGTTTCGAACGAAATGTCGAAAATTATTCTTTCCCGTTTTTCCAGAGTTTAATACGTCGGTTACCAGATTTCTACAACTAAACAGTCCATTTTTTTATTTTTGGTCCTAATATGCCCTGGGATTCTTGAAGACAGATGTACAGCTGCGGAAACAATAAAGCACTCATACTTGTCACTGGCATTATCATATATGAATGTGTAATTGCATTCATTGATTGGGCAACTGACTCCGTCTGTTTTTTCATCCCGATATGATAAAGTGCGTTGTACACACAGTTCTTTCGCGAAACCCGACTGATCAGCGTTATAAACAGCAGTTGCAGGTATAACAGCAAGTTTCGTCATTCCGTCAGCTGTGAATTTCTCTATAGCATTGTCTGTTACTGTCAGCAGCTTTACACGTTTATGTGACGCAAGCTTGGTAATCTTGCGACTTATTACTCTGTGCGATTTCTTGAACCTGCGTAGCCAGGTCGTCGAAGCCTGGAAATTAGCGACGTTCACGTAAGATTCAATTCGGCGGGCCCAGTCTACAAGCAGTTCTAAATCTTTGGAACAGTTTTTCATTCAGATGGTTTCTGGTTTCCGTTTGGCCCATATTTCTTACTTCATGTAATTCATTCTTCCATTTGTACAGTTCACGCTGTGATTTTACGAAACGAAAACGTCTTTGCATACTGCGTAACTTTAAGCGTTTATTTCCCTCCTTCGTTTAAGCAATGTTTCACTGCCTTTCCTTTGTCGCTGAAAGCTGTTCCAGTATTCTTTTTTTTATTTTTCTATCTTTTTAGGCTTGGAAGGGTTTTTTCTTCAGAACTGTTACTGGCGCAACTAACGTCGGGGTATCTACAATTTCAAACAAAATGTCGATATGATTCGAATGAATGTCAAGGAAATCCACTAACAAATGACACATATGTACGTCCTTCAGAAGAAGTAGGTGATTTCGGCTGGAAATCACGTTCTTCTTATTTCATCATTGCTAAATTGAGAACGTTAACTGGATTCCACACTACAGTCAAACTGGAAGAAATAAAAGGTACTATTAGCAGGCATGCCTTATGAAAGCATAATAATTATTAATTCAGTTTTAACTGTATTTTCAATACTTACCAATACTGCAGAAGGCAATGGAAACCACTGCGTTAAAGACACGTAACGTGTATCCACAGGACATGTGGCCTGTAATTGAAGAAGTGTCATGATGATCTCTCCATTGGCAAAAGATTCCGGAATAGTCCCCCATTCGGATCTCCGGGAGGGGACTGCTAAGGGGGAGGTTACCATGAGAAAAAGATTGAATAATCAACGAAAGGATAACGTTCTACGATTCGGAGCGTGGAATGTCAGATGCTTGAACGTGGTAGGGAAACTAGAAAATCTGGAAAGGGAAATGCAAAGGCCCAATCTAGATATAGTAGGGGCCAGTGAAGTGAAGTGGAAGGAAGACAAGGATTTCTGGTCAGATGAGTATCGGGTAATATCAACAGCAGCAGAAAATGGTATAACAGGTGAAGGATTCGTTATGAATAGGAAGGTAGGCCAGAGGGTGTGTTACTGTGAACAGTTCAGTGACCGGGCTGTTCTAATCAGAATCGACAGCAGACCAACACCGACAGCGATAGTTCAGGTATACATGCCGACGTCGCAAGCTGAAGATGAACAGATAGAGAAAGTGTATGAGGATATTGAAAGGGTAATGCAGTATGTAAAGGGGGACGAAAATCTAACAGCCATGGGCGACTGGAATGCAGTTGTAGGGGAAGGAGTAGAAGAAAAGGTTACAGAAGAATATGGGCTTGGGACTAGGAATGAAAGAGGAGAAAGACTAATTGAGTTCTGTAACAAGTTTCATCTAGTAATAGCGAATACCCTGTTCAAGAATCACAAGAGGATGAAGTATACTTGGAGAAGGCCGGGAAATACGGGAAGATTTCAATTAGATTACATCATGGTCAGACAGAGATTCCGAAATCAGATACTGGATTGTAAGGCGTACCCAGGAGCAGATATAGACTCAGATCACAATATAGTAGTGATGAAGATTAGGCTGAAGTTCAAGACATTAGTCAGGAAGAATCAATATGCAAAGAAGTGGGATACGGAAGTACTAATGAATGACGAGATACGTTTGAACGCTATAGATACAGCAATAAGGAATAGCACAGTAGGCAGTACAGTTGAAGAGGAATGGACATCTCTAAAAAGGGCCATCACAGAAGTTGGGAAGGAAAACATAGGTACAAAGAAGGTAGCTGCGAAGAAACCATGGGTAACAAAGAAATACTTCAGTTGATTGATGAAAGGAGGAAGTACAAGCATGTTCAGGGAAAATCAGGAATACAGAAATACAAGTCGCTGAGGAATGAAATAAATTGGAAGTGCAGGAAAGCTAAGACGAAATGGCTGCAGGAAAAATGTGAAGACATCGAAAAAGATATGATTGTCGGAAGGACAGACGCAGCATACAGGAGAGTCAAAACAACCTTTGATGACATTAAAAGCAACGGTGGTAACATTAAGAGTGCAACGGGAATTCCACTGTTAAATGCAGAGGAGAGAGCAGATTGGTGGAAAGAATACATTGAAAGCCTCTATGAGGGTGAAGATTTGTCCGATGTGATAGAAGAAGAAACAGTAGTCGATTTAGAAGAGATAGGGGATCCAGTATTAGAATCGGAATTTAAAAGAGCTTTGGAGGACTTACGGTCAAATAAGGCAGAAGGGATAGATAACATTCCATCAGAATTTCTAAAATCATTGAGAGAAGTGGCAATAAAACGACTATCCACGTTGGTGTGTAGAATATATGAGTCTGGCAATAAACCATCTGACTTCCGGAAAAGCATCATCCACACAATTCCGAAGACGGCAAGAGCTGACAAGTGCGAGAATTATCGCACAATCAGCTTAACAGCTCATGCATCGAAGCTGCTTACAAGAATAATATACAGAAGAATGGAAAAGAAAATTGAGAATGCGCTAGGAGACGATCAGTTTGGTTTTAGGAAAAGTTTAGGGATGAGAGAGGCAATTCTGACGTTATGGCTAATAATGGAAGCTATGCTAAAGAAATATCAAGACACTTTCATAGGATTTGTCGACCTGGAAAAAGTGTTCGACAATATAAAATGGTGCAAGCTGTTCGAGATTCTGAAAAAAGTAGGGGTAAGCCATAGGGAGAGACGGGTCATATACAATAAATACAGCAACCAAGAGGGAATAATAAGAGTGGACGATCAAGAACGAAGTGCTCGTATTAAGAAGGGTGTAAGACAAAGCTGTAGCCTTTCGCCCCTACTCTTCAATCTGTACATCGAGGAAGCAATGATGGAAATAAAAGAAAGGTTCAGGAGTGGAATTAAAACACAATGTGAAAGGATATCAATGATACGATTCGCTGATGACATTGCTATCCTGAGTGAAAGTGAAGAAAAATTAAATGATCTGCTGAACGGAATGAGCAGTCTAATGAGTACACAGTATGGTCTGAGAGTAAATCGGAGAAAGACGAAGGTAATGAGAAGTAGTAGAAATGAGAACAGCGAGAAACTTAACATCAGGATTGATGGTCACGAAGTCAATGAAGTTAAGGAATTCTGCTACCTAGGCAGTAAAATAACCAATGACGGACGGAGCAAGGAGGATATCAAAAGCAGACTCGCTATGGCAAAAAAGGCATTTCTGGCCCAGAGAAGTCTACTAATATCAAACACCGGCCTTAATTTGAAAAAGAAATTTCTGAGGACGTACGTCTGGAGTATAGCGTTGTATGGTACTGAAACATGGACTGTGGGAAAACCGGAACAGAAGACATTCGAAGCATTTGAGATGTGGTGCTATAGACGAATGTTGAAAATTAGGTGAACTGATAAGGTAAGGAATAAGGAGGTTCTACGCAGAATCGGAGAAGAAAGGAATATGTGGAAAACACTGATAAGGAGAAGGGACATGATGATAGGACATTTGCTAAGACATGAGGGAATGACTTCCATGGTACTAGAGGGAGCTGTAGAGGGCAAAAACTGTAGAGGAAGACAGAGATTGGAATACGTGAAGCAAATAATTGAGGACGTAGGTTGCAAGTTCTACACTGAGATGAAGAGGTTAGCACAGGAAAGGAATTCGTGGCTGGCCGCATCAAACCAGTCAGTAGACTGATGACCAAAAAAAAAAAGCTGTAGTGTCAGAGAAACTATCAACGGACGGTAACCGGAAAAGTCCTTTACAAATTAAGATCAGATTGTGTCGTGTTTCCTGTTTACACATGTACCGCTGACCACGGCAGTGTATGTGTGCGTGTGTGTGTGTGTGTGAGCGCCTAGTTGCGTATGCGAAGTTGCTACAGCGCCAGTAGTGGTGTACATTTCTACCGCCGCTTGGCGCCCTAAAATTTAACAATTTTCAGCTATATTTTCTAAATACTTTCAGTGCCTCTTAGCAGCTAAAATTTTGGCAGTGCATTTCTTTCTGTGTAAAAAATTTCGGGGTAGGTTTCGACATGTCGTCTTGGACCATTCCCTTGTATGGTCCACAATGTGGCGCAAAAAGTTTGATGCACCCATTAAGAAGGCCGTTAATTTTAAAATGATGTTGATGCTTCAGTTAAGTTTCTGAATGTGTCCGTGACTATAGTGAAAATGTTTTTTTTTAATGTAGCACTGCAATGAAGTGTGAGTTGCTGGAAAAAGTTTTCATGAGTTTCGCATAGTCAAATGAGGGTTATACTCACTTCATAGCTGTCGTTGCTCGATGGCCTCGATTCGGTGCCCATTTTCGGGTAATTGAGGTTGATGAAGCCTTCTCAGTATTGAGAAGTTCAATTTGCTGTCGGGAAGTCTGGTCTTGGCTTACGTATGTGTGGAAGGCGTGCTGGAAAGTACTGCATGCGTTCCATGTGACGAGATCACAGTCGCCATAGTTGTCGCATGTTGCTTTTACGACTGATGGGGTTCCCCCACACTCAACGCTTCGTGCTATGAGGGTAAAGAAATTCGCTCTATGCAAAAAAAAGAAAAAAACTGGCAGTGGTTGCATTTTTCGAGGTCCCTCCCAGGGTTTGTATGTTTCCACTCTGATCCTGGTGTCCATTACATGGCGCAAATCTTATATCGAACAAGCTCTAAGTGCTACATCAGCTGGGCGACTACCTTGTTGGTCTTAGTGTCTCTCGTTTTATATTCGTGTACAGAGGGCGTCTTGAATCCAGTGGCGTGTAGTTTGGTCACTACTTCTTCTAAGTACTTAGTATCAACTTTCAAAGTTTTCTCCGTCAGTAGTTGGTGCGTACAGACGGAATTTTGGCTGACTGGAAGAAGAGCAGTGTTGTTCGTTGGTACATCATTGTTTAAAAGTAATACTTGATTGTCTCACCGCTGTAGACGGCCATGATTGGGCCGGTAACATGTTACTTGAGTTCAGCGTTTAATGACAGATACAATCTGGAGTAATGAATGGTTATCGGTGGAATTTCCGCCGTTGGGGATTGGGTACCTGCACTGCTCCAGATGTGGTTGGTGTTCTGTCAATTCCCTTTTATGTTGCGGTGTCACGTCCTTGTTTTCGCCTTCTGTTTGGAATGGGGAAAATTGGATGGAAGTTGGTAGCGGATTATCGCTTCGTGGCGTCAGTGATATCCTGCGAACTCTTGTTCTTGCGACTTTCTCTTTCCTTTTGACCAAACGAAAGCTTTATTCTTCTCCATTGCCTGACTATTGGGGTTACTCTGATTCAGTCTCAGAGGCAGCTATTGATTCAACGTCTGTTCCTGAGAGGTCGTTGTCGTTTTTCCGTTTCACCCCGTCTGGCTCCTCTATTTCTCGCGAGTTGATTGCGTCTTCTTCTGTCTTCATTAGTTATCTTCTGGTCATCGCTTTCCTCTCGAGGATGAAAGGAGACAGATGATATTCTGTACGCCTCTAATGTAACAGTCCGTGCCTGGTTCCTGAAGCGGATCTTCGCTTTGAAGGATGCGGGCTGACCAACTGCGGGTGGGGTCCTCGTCCTCCGTCGTTCCCTGCTCTGGCCATGCTTGGGTAAAGCACGTTCTTTGCTTGCATCATCATCGGTGGTCCTCCTCCCATAGTCAAGTGCGTGATAAGCGGAACGTCCGATGGGACCTAT
Organism: Schistocerca piceifrons; assembly: GCF_021461385.2. NCBI lineage: Eukaryota > Metazoa > Arthropoda > Insecta > Orthoptera > Acrididae > Schistocerca > Schistocerca piceifrons. The sequence continues at coordinate 698,632,298 of NC_060149.1, forward strand.
GGTGAGCCCCGCTGGATGGCGGTCGGCGGATTCCGGTGTGGCCGATGCAACTGAGATGGCCGCGCGAGCTCTGTGGTGTACGTCTACATCGATACTCTTCAAATCTCACTTAAGTGCCTGGCCGAGTGTTCATCGAACCACCTTCAAAATAATTCTCTATTATTCCAATCTCTGACAGAGTGCGGAAGAAACGAACACCGATATCTTCTCGAGCGAGTTCTTTAGTAGAGATTTTTAGTAAGTCTGTTACATTTTCTAAGTGTCCTGCCAATAAAACGCAGTCTTTGGTTTACCTACACCACAACTTTTTCTGTGAGTTCCTTACGATTTAAGTCGTTCGTAATTTTAATTAATAGGTATTTAGTTGAATATACGGCCTTTAGATTTGACCGATTTAAAGTGTAACCGAAGTTAACGGATTCCTTTCAGCACTCATGTGGATGACCTCACACTTTTCGTTATTTATGGTCAATTGCCAATTTTTGCACCATACAGATATCTTTTGTAAATCGTTTCGCAATTTGTTTTGATCTTCTGATGACTTTACTAGACAATAAACGACAGCATCATCTGCAAATATGATAAGAAAGCTGATCAGATTGTTCACTAAATCGTTTATATAGGTAAGTAACAGCAAAGGAGCTATAACACTGCTTTCGGGAACGCCATCAATCACTTCTGTTTTACTCGATGACTTCAGGTCATTTACTACGAACTGTGACCTCTCTCACAGGAAATCACAAATCCAGTCACATAAATGAGACGATATTCCATAAGCACGCAATTTCATTACAAGCCGCTTGTGTGGTACAGTGTCAACAGCGTTCTGTAAATCTAGAAATACGAAATCAGTTTGAAATCACTTGTCAATAGCTCTCAGCATTTCGTGTGTGCGAAGAGCTAGTTGTGTTTCACAAGAACGATGTTTTCTAAATCCGTGTTGACTGTGTGTCAATAGACCGTTCTCTTCGAGTTAATTCACAATGTTAGAATGCAATATATGTTCCAAAATCCTGCTGCATATAGACGTTAATGATATGGACCTGTAATTTAGTGGATTACTCCTCCTACCTTTCTTGAATATTAGTGTGACCTGTGCAGCTTTCCAGTCTTTGGGTACGGATCTTCGGTTGAACGAGCGGTTGTATGTGATTGTTAAGTATGGAGCTATTGCATCAGCATACTCTGAAAGGAAATTAACTGGTATACACTCTGGGCCGAAGACTTGTTTTTAATAAGTGATTTAAGTTGCTTCATTACTCCGAGAATATACTTATAAGTTACTCACGTTGGCAGCTGTCTGGATTTGAATTCTGGGATATTTACTGTGTGTTCTCTTGTGAAGGAATTTCGGAAGGCTGTGTTCAGTAGCTCTGCTTTGGTAGCACTGTCATCGGTAGTACACCTAACTTTACATTCGACCAGAATCTCTTAGGATTTTCTGTCAGGTTTCGAGACAAAGTTTCCTTCTGGAAACTATTATAAGCATCTCGCATTCAAGGCTGTGATAAGCTTCGAGCTTCTGTAAAAGATCGCCACTCTTGGAGATTTTGCGTTGGCTTACATTTGGCATGCTTTTTTCGTTGTTTCTGTAACAGTGTTCTGACCCGTTTTGTGTACCAAGCTCTGTCGTTTGTTAATATATTTGGTATAAATCTCTTAATAGCAGTCGATGCTATTTCCTTGAATTCAAGCCCCAGCTGGTCTACACTTACATTGTTAATTTGGTAAGAGTGGAGATTGTCTCTCAGGAATGCGTCAAGTGAATTTTTATCTGCTTTTTTGAATAGGTATATTTTTCGTTTATTTTTGGAGGATTTGGGAGATACTGTATTCCATTTTGCTACGACAACCCTGTGTTCACTAATCCCTGTACCGTTTTGATTCTCGATATTACGTGAAGATTATTTGTTTGTAAGAGGTAAACTGTGTTTTGACAACCATTTACTATTCGCGTGAGCTCATGAAGTAGCTGGTGGAAATAATTTTCAGAGAATGCGTTTAGCACAGTTTCGGATGATGTTTTATGCGTACCTCCGGATTTAAACATGTATTTTCGCTAACATATTGAGAGTAAATTGAAGTTTCCACCAACTATAATTGTATGAGTCGGGTACGTGTGTCAAATTAAACTCAAGTTATCTTTGAACCTTTCGGCAGTTGTATCATCTGAGTTTGGAGGTCAGTAAAGGAATCCAGTACTAGTTTATTCTGCTTGTCAAGAATGTCCTCTGACAATACTAATTTACAGTAACTATATACTTCAATTTCTCAACAGGATAAATTACCTCTAACAGCAACAAACACGCCACCGCCAACCGTGTTTAGCCTATTCTTTCGGAACACAGTTAGGTTCTTTGCAAAAATTACGACAAACGTATCTCCGGTTTTAGCCAATTTTAAGTGTCTGTAACGATTTGGGCATCAGTGCTTTCTATTAGCGCTTGCAGCTCTGACACTTTCCCAACACAAACATAACTATCACACCAATGTTTCCTGTGGTCGGCCTGCAACCTTTAAGATTGAAACTCTTTTTGTGTTTTCCCGAGACCCCCTAACCAAAAAAACCATCCAGTCCACGCCACACAGACCCTGCTACCCGAGTAGCCACGTGTAGTGGACTCCTGATCTATCTAGTGGAACACGAAACCCAATTTATATATAAATCTCTTCATTTATAGCGCTATCACAGAAACCATTTGTATATTTAATAATATGTGTTTTGTCAAGTGCAGTTCATTGTACATTTTCTGTTCGTGTTCTACTACTGCAGATTTCTTAGGATACCGTAAGCTGAAGCATCTCCCGTGTTCCTTAGGCCTGTTTTGATTGTGCGTACTGTCTGTCCGAATAAAACTGTTCACCTTCATACGGTGATTTTCATATTCGTGGCGTTCTGTGGCCTGCATCACCTTTCACCGGCCTCATTAGTTCTGGAATTCTTGATGTAGGTTTGAAGACTGAATTGATTAGGAGCAGGATAATTTTCCCTGTTACTGAGCTACAAAATGGCAAAAACATAAGCTTCTTCGTGTCCTCCTCGGGAGCCTGCTGCTTGCAAGTCTTTAGGGAATTGGGTTATGAAATTTGTAGGTTGTTGTCGTCGTCTTCTTTGAAGACTTTCCGTAAGTGGGTCAGTTCTTTCAGTAGGTTTTCGTAGTTGAAACAGTTTCATTTGAAAGTCGCTTTCCCGCTGTCGTGGATAAATACCATATTATAATGACTGTGTTGTTCAGAAACGCGATGCAATGTAATACCTGCAATATAGCGTTTACTGGGGACCTTCAGTTGTCACCGTATTCCCACTCGTTCGCGTAAGCGAGACTGACCAGCCAGAATTCAGCCTGCGTAATTATCGTGTTACGAGAACACGATCTCGACAACGAGGTAACCCGGCACTCTTGGCTTAACGCTTGCACCACCGCTGGTCCCACGGGACGCTTCTGAGCACGGAATTGTATTGCGTACGGCCTTCGGACTTATAAATTTTCTACTAAGGAACATGCAAGTGTGAAATGTCGTAGTTGTTTTGATGGTATGTATGAACGAATCAGAACTGAGACATTCGAACGAATCTAATCTATGTAATTATAAATGTAAGACAGTAAAAGGTTTCCTGTACCAGTGCTGTTTGTTGAATTATCAATGCCTGCATTTTGATCACTCAGAAACTGTCATGTAACAACAACAAGGGAAATCGTGACACCTTGTGACAAAGTGGGAAATGAAGACTGAAACTGTTTCCCTACATGAATTGTGGGTTCTCCCCACCGCAACCCCCCCCCCCTCACTCCCCAATCCAGATTTAGTGGTAAGATCGGCCAGTGAATAGCCTACAAAAAACTGAACACAGATAAAGAATGAAACAGTGAACGGTCCAGACCCAAGAAGTGCAACGTTAGGCGTACATAAACGTGCGGGATGTGGTTATGTGGTCAGTGTGCTGGACTGCGAAGCTGAAGATCGTTGTTTAAGTCTCCCTCGCGCCCCTTTCATTTTCCTTTTTTTTTCACGAAATTATGAACTGTCCGTCCCGTCATTGATAGATCTGTTCGATGAGTTAAGATTTATGTTTGTGTCATGGTTTAACGTCCGTTTGCAACAGCGAGGTATAAGGAAGGGCCATCCAGACGCACGTACATCGTATTTGCTCTACACAAGCACCACATGTTATAAATCTTGCATTCTGTTTTGGAAATTTTGACTCTTCGATTCCTTTGTTGTAACTTAGTTGGACTGTGCACTGTTCCTATTTGTTTTCCTTTTTCGCTGCTCTGTACACCTTCTTCCTATTTTTATGCTTGATCTGTGCAGTTTTTGACGGGCTATCCACTGGGCCATTTCACCACTAAATCTGAGGGGGTGCAATGAGGGTTTCCCTTGTAAGCATTAACATAAAGTTATTTCTTGCAATAACAAGTAAAAGTGTCCATCTGTCTTCCAGCCTACAATAGGTACTCATGATGAATGTTTTGTGTGTGTTTGTATGTATGTATTGTATTAACGATTATTTTTAAATTGACTTTTCTTTTCCTAAGAGTTTCCTATTTTCGCATGCAGATCGCCACACTTATTACTACTTCTCTAAGATTTCCTAAGTTGGCATTGTCATAGTTGTTCTCCCACACATGAACTTCAGCTTTGGCCCAATTAGTTTTGAAGTTTACTTTCTTTATTGTTGGTTTTTATCTTCTCCTACATGCATATTTTACTGTTTCTTTATTCTTTGAGGGATTAATACGGCTGGTGTATGCATTATACTCTCCATTAGCATTAAAGTTTGCCGTCAATGAGGACCAAATTGTTGACACGTTGTGTGCGTCGAAGCTAATTTTGTGATGTTTGATTTAAAAGCTAATTGTGTAACTTCATCATTTTATTTTTGTTTTGTTGTAGTTCTGTAACAGATTTTTCACTTTCGTAGTGGCGCTGTAAAGGAACAGTGATTCAGAAGACAGGCTATGAGCTTACGAACAGTCTTTCTGCGGGTTATGTAGCTACATAGTGTGGATGCCGGAAGGAATCGACAAAATTTTGAGATGTTCCTTTTTTAAGAGCCCGAGTGCTAAATGTATTAATTACTGCACGTAATCATCATTTGTTATCGTTTTATACCAAACTGTTCACCAACGTCGCTTTGGGATTTTATTTGAGTGTATTGTGGTTGGTTGGTTGGTTTGTTGTTCTAAGGGACTAAACTACTAAGGTCATAAGTCTTTTCTGAGTACCGTACAGAAATCATAACAATAAACGAAAGTAAAACTACAAAAAGGTTGGTCGACCTATTATTAAAACTTAAGGAGAATTACACTGACGATGCTTCAACTCAACAAATAGTAATTCATTATGTGAACAACCAACACAGTGTTGTTGTGCCGACAATAGTACAAACTCAACAATAATAACACCCAGAATAGTGATATAAGGCATCAACGGAGGATATGGTCGGCTTACAAAGCGGTAAGTTGAAATTAATGTGCCAGTTAATGAAGAAGTTGCCTCTTATGCAGCAACAAATTTTGCACTACGCGAACAATGTAAACGACTGTAGTATGCAATGATAAATCCTTTTAATTAAAGGAAGAAGTACATACTCAACAGGAATGATGTTTAATACAGATTAACAAATGAATATGAAACCTTAATTCAGCTGTTCCATATTCCGAACATAGTCCACTACAGCTGATTCTGTTATTATGCTCGTACCTTATTTGGGCAACAATTCACATTTCTTAATACGAATTATACGATATCTTCTAGATAAGTGTGCGATCATTACTTTTCACTTTTGAGCATTATAAGTGATTTTATACGCTACATTTCAGAAAATCAGTTATTGTCAGCTGCTTTCTCTTCTGCGCTTCAACTGTAGCTTGATTTTGTTCTCTTAGCGTTATCAATGACAGTGAGAATATTATAAATGCAACGAGAATCTACACAACTTCCAAGTTAGTACCATCCCTGACCTACCAAAATTTCTTTCACTGGAGACGCTACTGGCTAGTATACAGATAACCCTTTTCCCGTTTGCTGAGTTTCGAAAGGCACAAGCATTTTTTCCAACATGAAAGAAGGTCTGTGAACTCATCGTTAGGACTCTCCACATTCATATATCTCTCAAGCTCATATTTCAATTTTGAAGATGATGTTCGACCATTTTGAATTTTATTTGTGGGCATAAAGCCTTCAGTATCGACAACGTTACTTAACTTCTGCTGCACGTCTTGACGAATTTTTCTCTTCCTTATTAGGGTGAAACTAGTAGCTTCGTGGAACAGTTATACAAGAACATCGCTACGTAATCAAGGTCATGTACTTCATTTAGAACTTAGGTTTGTGAACAGTTCACGAAAAATGTTTAACATAATTTCAGGTAACAAAGTTTGTACATGTTTGAAATGAAGTGCCATGATGTAAAGTTTTGTGACGCAAACTCAAACACTGCGCGTAATCAGATTGCTAATTAAGTAAAATCAGATGTTATATATGGAACTTTTTGTCAGCAGCGAGATGTCTGAATTTGAAATGAGGATAGAATCCTCTTTTTTTTTTTTTTTCCTGACTGACTGTCGAACCCGCACATACCGCCATTGGTCTCTTGTCGCTGATTGTTTGCTCATCAGCAAGAATGTATGCATGTTTAACTAGAGTAGCAAGTCCTGTTATTGTTAAAAACACATGAAAAGACATTAAAAATGGAAATTATTTATCACTAGTAGTTCGGTGTGCTTCGGATAAGGCTTTAAACGAAATCACGAATATTATTTTCTGGACCATGATTCGAATCCATATTGCCTTTCGTGGAGACCTACGGAAGTTTGCAGGCTTGGGGAAAACAACTAAATGATCTAACTATATCGTTACGCATGGGTTCGTAGCAAAGGGTTGCGCATTCTGTGGCAACTGGACCGTAGGAAGTAGATATTTAGTTATTACCGTACCTAGGGAATACTTTTCAAGTTAATCTCAGACATTTCCAGTTATTCTTAGATTACATTAAAACTAAATTAATTGGTGAGGACGTGACTTTATAACAAAAATTTCGTTGCGTTACTTCAATTACTTGCTTTTCCCAACGACGCTTGTAAATTGCTAAAATGAGGGAAAACCCCACTTTTAAAGCCAGAGAATGCTTATGTATTGCCTTGAGTTATGTTACGATCAGCCTCTCCAGATCACCAAAATGAAGTAGAACAAGGAAGAAAATGTTGCACAAGGTCAACTGTTTTCTGCTGCAAGAAACTCATCCTACGTGGTCCAAGTTCACTTTACCATGGAATTGCTCTAGTGCAGTATTCAGTCCAAGAAAGTAGAAAAATATTGCAGCATTGGAAAACTCACATCTGACTAAGAGGCCTCACACTTGGTCGCCAATCAGAGATTCTAATTCTGTAGAACACAGTTTGAATAAAGTGATGTAGCGAAGGTTCTTTTCCACTGCCCTTTTTCATCGGAAATTAGTTAAATGACTTATTGGGCTCTACACCTATACTGCGACAGTAGTTTCGTGAGCTAGAAAGCCATACGAATTGAAGAATTTCATAGTGACACGACTTACAGTTCTGTGTATTCCTGATCAAAGTTCCTCTGCATCATTTCAGGCCCCAGGTACTGCAACGTTGAACTACCACCAATAATGTGCTCCTATTGCCCACTTCAGTGTTCGTTCCACTTGATTTTGTAATCACTGAAATAAAAGTCACATGACCTCCAAACATGAGAGGATTCACTTCATTCCTCCTTTCCTTCTGGGAGATCAGTTTTCTCGTCAGTAAGCTCTTTCCCTTATAACCCGCAAAACGCGACAAAATGCGGCCAATAGTCGCTTCACAAAACGCTACTTAGTGGTATTAAGAGGATTTCTTTTCGTGATGCCGTCGGCGAAGAAAATTAACGTAATCATTTTGCAGTGGTGTGGAGCAGAAGTCAAACAAAACTTTTTGAAAGATATAACCACTATTTAACAGTACTATAAGTTTTATTCCACAGTCTAAATTTCTGCCTTAAGCCATTGTAAGATGTTACAAGCATTAAAAATCCTTAGACTTAAATTGAACAAACGTTACCGTCATTTTCTTCTTTATTGTATCTCAGTTCTTCATCTGGGGTGGGCTGGCAGCAGCATACACGCTCCTCTTCAGCTGAGAGACAGTAAGTACATAACAGGAAGACATTTAAAACAATATAAAGGAGAAAATATGGTAGAACATAGACATAAAAAGGGGAAACATAATGGAAGAGAGCATACAAAATGGGGTCACTGTAAAAATGGAGATATAAATGTAAAAAAGTATTTTACAGAAAAAAACCATACACTGTAGTGGTTAAAAGAACACCAGAAAAGTACAGCCAGACCATAAAAGTTGCATAATAAGTAAAACAGCAACAAGATGGGCGGCATAGCACAGAACAATTATGGACAGCAAAACTATGTTCAAGTCAAGCACATGATTAAAACCACAACACTTGACACAACAAACTGAGAGGATCTGTCAGGGGTATGGATATGAAGGAGAAGGGAAGGAAGGTGGAAGGGGTGGTGCAGGAGAGGGGGGTGGGGAGAGAAGGAGACATGGGGTGGGGGCACGCCAAAGGCACTGGGGAGTGAAGGGCAGGAGAGGGAAACAGCTGATGAGGGAGTGTGGAGTCTAAGGGGAGGGGGAAGGAGGAAAAGCCGCTGTAGGGGAAGGAAGGAAGAGGGGAGAGGGGGTCCTTCGGGAGGGTGACAACAAGGCCAGGCTACAGTCGGTAGGAAGAGCAGACGTCACAGCGATGTTCAGCATCCAGAAGGGAAGGTGCTGGAAATTGCCCTGATGAGGGTAGAAGGGTGTGAAGGTGGAGAGAAAGGGGGGATACAGCGATAGTGGTGCGGCAGTGGGCAGTGGTTGGGGGGAGAGGGGAATTAAGCGTGCAGAGAGTGTAAAGGATGCGATATGTTGGAGGAAAAGGAGGAGGTGGGACCATCAATATTTCTTTTTTTTTTTCTTTATTGTATTCCAATTCGCAGCATAGGCGCTGCTCTTCAGCTGAGAGACAGTAAATACATAACAGGAAGACATTTAAAACAACATAAAGGAGAAAATATGGCGGGACATAGATATAAAAAGAAGGAACATTGTGGTAGTGAGCATACAGAAGGAGATGACTGTGAAATTCTAGATAAAGGTCTAAAAGAATATTACACAAGAAACCACACACTGTAAGGATTGAAAGAACACAAGATGAAGTACAGTCAGAGGATAAAGTCAAGCACACATACAAAACCACAGCACCTGACATCACTGTAGATTGGCACTGAACACAACACTGACATAGCACACTGATGATGAAGAACAAACTGGGAGGATCTGCCAAGGAAAGGGATACAAGGGAGAAGGGAAGGAAAGGGGGAGATGGTGTGGTGCTAGAGGGAAGGGGCGAGAGAAGGGGAGGCAGGGTGAGGGCCCAAAGGGGCTGGGGATGGAAGGATGGGAGAGGGAAACAGCCAAGGTGGGAGTGCAGAGCCTTGGGGGGCAGGCAGGAGCAAAAACCGCTCTGGGGGAAAGAGGGAATGGGGAAGGTGGCCCTGGGGAGGGGGAAAAGAAGGCCAGGCTACAGCTGGTAGGAAGGGTAGACATCACGGTGAAGTTCAAGGGAGAGGTGCTGGAAATTGCCCTGATGAAGTGTACGGAGGTGGCGAGAGGGGAGATACAGCGATAGAGGCTGTAGATCTGAGAGGAAGGAGGAGACAAGCGAGTGATGACGATGCTGTTTGGTTTGTGGGGCGCTCAATTGTGCGGTCATTGGCGCCCATACAGATTCCAAATTTTTACGCAGTCCAGTTTTGTACACAGTCCAATCCAGCCACTGTCACAAATGATGTTTATGATAATGAAATGATGAGGACAATCCTAATACCTAATCCCGAGACAGAGAAAATCCTCAACCCAGCCGGGAATCGAACCTGCAGCCCTGTGGTTAAGGGGCAGTAACAATAGCCAGTACATCACGAGCTGCAGACACATTAGCAAGTTGGGGATCAAGCCTGCAGACAATGTAAACGATGTAGATATGTTTGAGGGAAAGAATCTGGAGGGACTGTCAATATTTTTCTTTTTTTTTATTGTACTTCAGTTCCCCTTCTGGGCCATGCTGGCAGCAGTATAGGCGCAGCTCTTCAGCTGAGACACAGTAAGTACATATCTGGAAGACATTTAAAATAACATAAAGGAGAAAACATGGCGGTAAGTAGATACAAAAAAGTATAACTGGGTAACCTCATTTGATGCTAGTCAATTGTCAGGATGAGCATTACTGCAAAGGGCTCAAAAAATGCTTCAAATTGCTCTGAGCACTATGCGACTTAACTTCTGAGGTCATCAGTCGCCTCCAACTTAGAACTAATTAAACCTTACCAACCTAAGGACATCACACACATCCATGCCCGAGGCAGGATTCGAACCTGCGACCGTAGCGGTGGCGCGGTTCCAGACTGTAGCGCCTAGAGCCGCTCGGCCACCCCGGCCGGCGTTGATTTGTAGATTGAAGTTTTTCCTTTCAAGGAAATTTAATGTATTCGATCTTAGAATATACTCAAAACTTCTGCATGAAACCGACATCAAAGCTATTGATGTGTAACTTTGTAGATTCGTTGTTTTAGCCTTCTAATATATGGGAGCCACCTGCACGTTGTTCTAGTTACTTGAAACATTCCGCTGGGCGAGCTGTTCACCATAAATAGAGAGTAAGCATCGGGTCAATGCCGAAGAGCACCCTCTGTAGAATCAAATTGGGATTCCATCTGTATCTGACGACTTTTGTGTGTTCAACATTTTCAGCTGGGTTTCAACGCCAGGGATACCTATTTTTGTTTTCCATAGCTGCTGAGTATGACACATATTAAATTGCCTATTTAGAGTTAGGCTCATAGTTTGTCCATTCATTACGGCCTTTCAGTTACAAACGACACACGTCGCTATAAATACAGCTTAAGACCCATTCAAGAGTGTAAGGCCATTTGTTCTGCGGTATGGTATGACCCAAAACATTATGATAACCAGCTTAATGACGTGCTGGTCTACATTTCAGGCGCAATAAAGCGTTGATTCTGGGTGACATCAATTCGACAAGTCCTTGCACCTTTTCGCAGGTATGTGTCATGAGTAGCATACGCACAGGTCTCGTATTGTCCGTAAATTACGGGCCAGTGGTTTATTGGTGTTGAGGTGGCGCGCGATAGCGTTCCAGATGTTTCCCATCCGGTTCAGATCAAGCAAATATTGTAGACAACACGTCTACGTGGGTTCACTATCATGCTCCTCAGACCACTGTAGCACGATTCCGACGGTGTGACATGTACAATTACCCTGCTGCTATCGCCGCGGAGAAGATATCAAGCCTGGGGGGATGTACTTGGTTGTTACAATTAAAAGTTTCACTACTTGAGCCAGCCTAGATGAAAAATTATCATATAAGTACCAAAATTTATAGGAGTGATGTTCAGACTTTGCGCTGCCGGATTCTCCTTATTAGTAGTGTTAATATCATAACCTGCCTGTCTGTCCTTTTTGGATATGTCCTAAAGAACAGACACTAGTTTGATCCAGTAGCCACTATGAATTAAGACGCAAAGGAATTACAGACATTGGCTGCGATTGGGTATTGGTTTAAATCGAAGTGAAGGTTGAAAATTGGTGGCTGATTGGTATTCTATTTTGGGTCTCCTGCATACTAGGCAGATGCGCTGACTACTGCACCATCCGGACACAGTGGTCATCGCAGCTCCACGGACAATCCTAGCACGCCTCCCGTCAGACACAAATTCTCGACTTGTCTACACCCTTGGAATGTAGGGCCCCTTGCTCATTATCCTGACTACTCGCGGCATTCGCCGATTCCCGCAAGAGCTTTAACCTAGTGTACGTCCGAACGAAAGGGATCATTGGCCATACTCACCTTAATTATAAATACGAGTATGGAACGATTGTCGTAGCGTTATACCAACTTTTCAACAACCCCGTCATAGAAGGTAGCCTCCTGTGCTTTCCGACGATTTTGTACGCTGTACCGCAGCTCGTTCCCCGTGCCAAAATGTTGTCTTCATATCCAGCGGTCCATTTGAGCAGAGATGAAATTCGAAGAGAGCTGGGGCCGGGCTGTATGATACGTGATGAAACATTTTCCAACGAAAACGTTGCAGGGGTGTCTTCATTGACCCTGCAGTGTGGGGCCGAAAACTGTCATGAAGAAGGAACTGCATGACAGATAAGTTATGTGATGTTGCATAACATCAGGAGAAATCTCTCGGCAGACACACATACTTGGCGGGATAGACTACTTTCTAGACGTCTTTACGCGCTCAGAACTAAGAAGAGCGACGTGGTGCTAACCGCGGGCTTACTAGAAATGCCGCCCAACACATTTATGCAAAGTTTCATCGGTTTTTCACTGTCATTTCAAGACCGATCGTTCTTTACGAATAGCCCTCGTATGTGGTGACTGTTCTTTCGTACAGTCAGAAAGGACAGTAATTTCTCCCGATCTCCAAGATTTCCTGCGCTGTCTCCCTACGATTCTTACCTGTGGTGAAGTTCAAGGATCAGTCGTACCCAAATAAACCCCTCGCAATTGGTGAGCTACAGCAGAACATTAAAACCGTTTTCCTGCCACGTGTGTTGCATGGCTCTCACAGTTCGATAAATCACACACAGCACTGCGTCAATGTCCGTGAGGCCATTATAGCACCTTCTGTACACAGCAATTGTGCTGCTGATGAAATGGGATACTTTACTTCGTGTCAGACTTACAGACGCCGTTCGGATGAGTTACATTTCGATCACGTCACACACAGAGAACTGCCTCTATAGTCGAGGTCACTAACGCATGGGAGTGGGCTCGTTCTCGGATAGGAGATGGCAGGTAAGGGAAAGAGAAGTGGTGGCTTCTTGGTCACCAGGCTTTATGTTGTTGTCCTAGATAAAACTCTGAATTTCATCAGACTGTGTTATGCTGAGGCCACGAGGTGCTGTGGGTGATGAATCGCATTTTGAGTGGGTATGTTCAGCCAAAATCTCCCTTGTTGCTATTTGAGAGAAGCAGACAATGTACCAGGTCAGGGTATCACTCCCTCCCGTCCCTGTGTCCATGAAAACATAACCACAAGACTGTACCATTCCTGTAAATAATCGTCTCATCTACACTCTACCGAAAAAAGAAAAGAAAACAAATCGACGCAGCAAGAAGGAAGTATCCGAAACTGACGGAAGTGGTAAATGTGATGTACACTTACATGTGCAACAAACAAATGATTACAGTTTCAGAAAAATTAGATGGTTGATTCATCAGGAAACCTTGACAAATTTATGAAGTAAGTAATGCATTGATCCACCTCTGGTCCGACGGCAATCCAGTACTCGGCTTGGTATTCATTGGTGGAGTTTATGGATGTCCTCCTGAGTGATATCGTGCCAAATTCTGTCCAAACTGTGCCTTAGATCGTCAAAATCCCGAGCTGGTTGGAATACCTCACACATCGTGCTCCAGACGTTCTCATAGGGGAGACATCGGATTAATCGGATCATCTTGCTGACCAAGATGGGTTTGGCAGTCACAAAGACAAGCAGTAGAGACCCACACTATGCGCGGACGGACATTATCTTGCTGAAATGTAAGCCCAGGATGGCTTGCCATAGAGGGTAACAAAACGGGGTGTTGAATATCGTGTGCATGCCACTGTGCCGTATGGGTGCCGCGGATGACCACCAAATGTGTCCTGCTATAAAAATAGCAAAGTTGTCCTTCTGGTGTGACTTGTGTTTGATGTTTTACAGCAAGGTTGGGTCAGATCTCCGCCTTGGTTCCTACAAAGGTCCAGAATTATTTTAGACTTGACACATTATAAGAAAGATAGTACTCTAGGTTTTACATTTCACTCCCTGTTTTTCAGCATTTTAGATAGACATCCTAGCTTTGAAATTGTGTACACTGATGACTCCAAACAAGATGACTCCCTTGACTGTTCAGTAGTGCTCTTCAACCAGGCCCACAGCGTTCGTTTTCCGCGTGAGTACACTGTGTTAACTGCTGAGTTCCATGCGATCCTGAAGGAATTCGAACAGATGAGGCGTCTTCAGGCAAACAGTTTCTCATCTGCTTCCGTTCCCTTTGTGCCCTATAATCGTTGCAGTACATGTGGCCAGCAGAGAAACTGGTAAACGTAATATGTGATCAACTGTACTTCCTTCTGCAGTGGGGAAAGCCAGTATCAGTCTGCTGAATCTATTCGCAGCAAAGTTTTCAGACTGTAGCCATATATGCCATTGACTGCACCGCCAAATTATACCACTGTACGACACATATTTCAGGTGATACGACGTTATAAATATTGAGGTGCTCAAAAAACTGACTCTGGCTTAAAATGGAGAGCAAATTACCATGACTACAATCATCCAGTGTTTCACACTGAGAGGACTTAGCAACTTCTAACAAACTTTAAGCATAATTTCAAGCCATTCCTATTTTTTCTGGTTTATATGCTTAAATTCAAATAATTAAGACATTACCTGATTTGTAAGGTAATCAGACATTTCAAACTGTTCTGTGCAAGAGAGTTTGATTCTTTGCAGAATCGGGGGTTGCTGGGGCTACAGATTTAGGGTGTAAAAATATCAGTAATAAAATTAACTGATATGATTCATATCCAGCGTGAATGTAAGAAAGAATTACAGGACATGTGGAATGAAATGAACGGTTTATTCCTGATTCAAGTTCTACGCAGTCGTGACGAGCACTGTTGATAGTCGTTCCCTTTTACATGAACTGCCAGTAGAGGCCCCTGTGAGTCCCAAAACACAGTTAACATAACCTTTCCTGCGGACGGCCCCGTCTTGAATTTTTTCCTCGTCGGTGATCCAGGGTGTTTCCACTGCATACTCTGGCGCTTTGACTCAGGCTCGTAGTGATGTAACCATGTTTCATCTCCGGTGACAATTCTGCTCAAAAATGCATCACCTTCGTTGTTGAAGCGAGTGAGTAAGTATTAACAGACCCTAACAAGGGTCAGCTTATGGTCGTCGGTAAGCTTTCTTGGTACGCACCGTGCACAGATCTTATGTAAACCGAGCTCGTCGTGGATGATGTGATTGGAGGAGCCACGGCTGATGTTCAAAGCGGATGCTACCTCATCGATAGAGATTCGCCTATTCACCAGAACCATCTCTCGAGCTTGCTGAATGTTGTCACTTATAGTGGAGGTTCATGACCGTCCCGCTCCATCTTCACGCGTTACACTTGTTCGACGACTTTTAAACTTCTGGATCCACAAAAACACAGTTTTACATGATAGTGCTCTTCTCCCGTATTGCGATGATAGTCTGCGATGAATGTCTGCCCCTTTCACACCCTGCGACAAGAGGAATCGGATCACCGCCCGTTATTCGTCTTTTGTGCACACTTGTAATAGAGCTGCCATGCTATATCTGCAGCAGAAGAAAGGCCATTGCCGGAAATAAGATCAGACTGTGGCAGAATTACCACATCAGTATAAAAATGACATGTGTTGAGACAGAAGACAACGTGCGCAATGTAACAAACGTTGTGGCAAAAGTGTAGACAATTTTTGACATGCCTTCGTAGTAATGATACTAAAGAAATGAGACAGGAGGACCGCCAGGGTCCTGGAAGTGCGCTAGTTAGTGAATCGTACAAGACTGCAACAAAATCTGTCTCCGGTTTCTTCCGATTCTGCCGGGAAAAACTTCGAACTAGACAGCTGCTGCAAGCAAGCATTAATTCACGACCATAAAGTTGAGAAACTGCTTAAAGTTTAAGGGTACTCTCAGACCCTCTTTAATGCTTCAAGATCATCAACGGAAGCTGCTTCCTGTTGAGATGATCTGAGTTTACTGCTGTTTTATCTCGCACACAGCAGCGGGGACCAGGCCACTCTTTACGTCGCTCTTAAGTGCTCTGGGGTAATATCCCGTAACTTTCTACTATGACAGGTAGTTTGTGGTACAGTTTCAAAACACCTATCATGGTTTTTAAACACTTGCAGTACATTATATTATTATGGGCCGTTATTATGGTAAAACGAGCGACTAAAATAATAGCGCTATAAAACGGGGCCAACTAGTTCATTTGCCATAGAGAATATTCTAAAGAAACTGTCACGTGTGCTGGACTGCTCCTGAAATAGGTCGCCAAAATCTTATGAAGTTTTAGTCTTCAGTTACTTATTTTAAAGTTTATTTGTGTTAATATTTTCGGTAAAAGCAACATAATAGTGGACTGTCATTCATCTTAGTCCGTGCTATTGACTTGAATGGATTGTTATTCGTGAGACTGCTTAGGTTGTTCATCCAAGTCTCACGCCTCAGCAATATTTTGACATTTTGCGGCGCTCGATTGCAGCTGTAGCGGTTATAAAGCGGAGTTCTGACAAAGTTGTTTGTGCACTGTTATACAGTTATTAAATTTAGTAGTAATCAACTGTGTCTCGCGCTGTTTGTGGCGAAATAACGGTTTAGTAACCTTTTGTAAACGTTCACTCACTGGGTTTTTTAGAGTTTTCTGCGCGTTGAAGTCGTTTAGTAAATTTCGTGTGGTAGTTTTCAGCAGTTTTAGTGAAATATTTCAGTAAAATTTTCATTCACTGTTTTAACTTCGTTGAGAGTTTCAGTGGCTGATTGAATTTTTGATTTTAGCTAGTAAATTGTGTGAAGTTTTGTTTGTATTGGTGTTAGTTGCGGTTTAGTGGTACTAATAAAAGTTATTGTTTTCTTAGTTGAGTGAGAATTTCAAGACCACTGTTATTAGTTCTATAAATAGTTCTACTGGTGTATCTGAACTTAAGTAACGCAGTCGTTCAATTTTTTTTTCAGTAACTGTAAAATTTTTCCATGAGTGAGAAGTGTGAGCTTTGTCGTAGATTTGTGAGTACTGGGTTACCGTGTGGGATTTGTTTAAAGTATTTTCATCGGGGGTGGCATCAGGGCGGATGACATGCCATCTAGTGTATTACGTCAAACACCAGCTGTATCTAAGGGTCCCAGGTCACAGTTCAATGCAAGGAGGTACAACATTAAATCATTCCCTCCCTGGCCCCACCATGGGAGGAACGCCAGGCTGAGGATGGCAGCGAACCTTATTCGTCCCGGTACCTTTTGAGTAGGAGAGCTGACTCCTTTGTGTTGATGAAGCCTCAGTTTTTTGTAGAGCATTTAGAGGACAATTTTGGGGAGGTAGAAGGGTTGTACTAAATGCGATCGAGGTCAGTCTTGATAAAAACAGCGTTCTCTGCCCAGTCACAGGCATTACTCGCTTGTGACAAGTTGGATGTTTCTGTTACCATCACGTCCCACAACAACTTAAATATGGTCCAGGGTATTATATTCCACAGAGGTCTTCTTTAGGAGTCTGACGACGAGCTGCGCGCCAATTTAGAGTGGCGAGGTGTTCACTTTGTTAAGTGCATTCATCGGGGTCCGAGAGATAATCAGGTTGCCACTGGTGCCTTCATTTTGGCCTTTGAGGGTGACACATTATTACCCAAGAAGGTCAAGGTGACGGTCTACTGCTGTGATATCAAGCCATATATCCCTCCCCCAATGTGGTGCTTTAACTGCTGCAAGTTCGGCCATATGGCTTCCCGCTGTACTTCTAACATCACCCATCGAGATTGAGGAAGTCCTTCACATCCCAATACTCCATGTGCCCCGCCTCCCATCTGTGTGAACCGTGGAGAGCATCATTCCCTTTGCTCAACAGTCTGCAGGATTTTACAGAAAGAAAGGAAAATATGGATTACAAGACCCTGGACCGACTGACCTACACTGAGGCTAGGAGTAAATTTGAGTCTCCATCCCATGCATATGACATCACCTTACGCCGCCACTATAACTACGGTTCCAGCCCATTCCGTTGTCTCCCAGTGCCGTAACACTCCACCTACCTGCTTGATGATGGGGGGCACTTCTATCACTGTTGTTCTAGCACCACCTACTTTGGGAGTAGCACCCCCAAAACCATTGGGGACATCGGTCCCCACTTCTCAGGCAGAGAAACGTAAGTCTTCTTCGGCTCCTTTCACTAGGAAGGGGTCCCTTGGATCACTCCCTTCGCAGGTTCCTACCAGTGGTAAAGCAGATACCTACCATTGGCTGAGGTTACTACAGGTTGTAACGCTTCCCGGTCCTCCTCAGACCCTGAGACTGAATCAGTGAAGGTATCCCAGCCTCAAAAAAGCTAAAGAGCAGTGAGCAAAACCCAAAAAGAAATAGACCCCCAAGAACCAAGGCACTTCGGTGGCACCTACACCACCGCTATTTACAAGCTCTGTGTCTGAGGATAAAGTGGAGATTCTGGCGTACACTGAGGACATAGATATCGCTGGTCCTACATACACAATGGATGTTGATCACACAGGTACTCAATCGGTGGCAGCAGGTAAACCTGAGGTATAAACTGCCTCATTAAGTGTTTCATGCCTTCCCAGCCTCACGATAACGTCATCCTCCAGTGGAATTCCTGCGGTTTTTTCCACCATCTGGCTGAGCTACGGCAACTTTTAAGCCTTACACCTGCTTTCTCCATTGCCCTCCAGGAAACCTGGTTTCCGGCAATGTGGATTTCTGCCCTCCGTGTCTATAGGGAATGTTACAAGAACTGTAGCGAATATAATAGAGTGCCAGGTGGAGTTTGCGTCTATGTCCTGAACTGGGCCTGAGCCCTTTCATACCCCTATTGTAGCTGTGGCTGTCAGGATAAGGGCGACGCCAGAAATAACTATCTGCAACGTACATCTTCCTCCAGATGGTGCAGTACCTCTGAACGTATTGACTGCACTGATTCATTAACTCTCTAAATATTACTAACTTTTGGGAGATTTTAACGCTCATAACCTCTTGTGGGGTGGGACCATGCTTACTGGCCGAGGTACAGATGTCGAAAATTTACTGTCTCAGCTCGACCTGTGCCTCCTAAACATTAGGGCCCCCACATATTTCAGTGTGGCTCATGGTACTTACTCAGCCATTGATTTATCACTTTGCAGCCCAGGACTTCTCCAATCTGTCTACTGGAGAGCCCACGATGACTTGTGTGGTAGTGACCACATCCCCATCTTCATGTCACTCCCCAGACGTCATGCCCACTGACGCTTACCCAGATGGGCTTTAAAAAATTCAGAGTTGGGAAGCTTTCACCTCTGCTGTCACCGTTGAATCTTCCCCACATGGTACCATCGATGTGGTGGTTGAGTAGGTTACTGCGGGGGAAAATGTTATACCTTGTTCCTTAGGGTGTCCCAGTACCTTTGTGGTCGCTGGATATTGCTGAGACCATTAAAGAGCGTAGGTGGGCTCTACAGTGACATAAGTTTCAACCTTCTCTGGAGCACCTAATAGCCTTTAAACGGCTTTGTTCCCACATTCGAAAACTTAAATGGAAGTAGGAGTGTTGGGAGAATTAGCCCCCCCCCCCCCCCAGCCTTTCGCACCCTCAAACGGGGGATCGAAGGGAAAGTCCTCTCGTTCACTACACGCCACAATGAAGCCTATTACCACCATTTGCAGAGTGGGAGCTCCTCAGCGACCTTGCACATTTCCCCGACACAGTTCCCGGGCCGGATCGCATCAACAGTCACATGATTAAACATCTCTCGTCCGATTAAAAGCGACGTCTCCTCGTCACCTACAGCCAGATATGATGCGATGGCGTCTTTCAATCGCAATGGTGGGAGAGCACCATCATTCCTGTGCTCAAACCCAGTAAAAACTCGCTTAATGTGGGTACCTATTGGCCCATCAGCCTCACCAACGCTCTTTGAAAGCTGCTAGAACATAAGGTGTGTCAGCATTTGGGTTGGGTCCTGGAGTCAAGTTGCCTACTGGCTCCATGCCACGGCGGTTTCGGCCAGGGTCGCTCTACCACTGATGATGTTGTGTCCCTCAAGTCAGCCATCTCAACAGCCTTTTCCAGACGCCAACACCTGGTTGCCATCTTTTTTGATTTACGAAAACCTTACGACACCACATTGAGACACCATATCCTTACCACATTATATGAGTGGGGACTCCAGGGCCCGCTCCCGATTTTTATCCAAAATTTCCTGTCGTTCCGTACTTTCCACGTCCAAGTTGGTGCCTCTCATAATTCCCACCATATCCAGGAGTATGGGATTCCGCAGGGCTCTGTATTCAGTGTATCTCTATTTTTAGTGGCCATTAACGGCCTAGCAGCAGCTGTAGGGCCGTCCGTCTCCCCTTCTCCGTATGCAGACGACTTCGACATTTGGTACTGCTCCTCCAGTACTAGTGTTGCAAAGCGGCGCTTACAGGGAGCCATCCATAACGCGCAGTCACCGGCTCTAGGCCACGGCTTCCAGTTTTCATCCGCGAAGTCGTATGCCATGCACTTCTGTCGGACATTTCATCCGGAACCAGTACTTTACCTTAAAGACGATCCACTCACTGTAGGGGAGACATGACTGTTCTTAGTACTATCTTTTGGTTCAAAACATCGATTTTTTTTTAAATTGCATTTTTGGATCCACAAAAGTGTTTAGAATTCACCCCTGAAACGAGTTTTCCGAATACGGAAGGAAAATGTTTGTTATTCGCTGTTGAACAAAAAAATGCATCTGCCTGAAATCGGCCTTTTTTACGCACCAGTCTATTTCGGGAATTTCGACTTTGTAGCCGCGAAAATTTATTCTATGTGCTTGCCCAAGACTAAAACTGACGAAGTGATCAAGGAGCTTACGAAGTACTACGGTTTGGCTATCCGACGGCATTCCAGTTCGGTGGAACAGATGAAGAAGACAATTTGGGCAAAGTATTTCCACAAGTGTTCGACGGATGACCACCCACAACACCAAAATTGTCCGGCTGGGGAAACTAGTTGGTGCAAGTGGCGCATTACACAGGCTACCGGACATCTAGATGAATATCAACACGACCAGCCGCTCTCCAAAGAAGTTCAAAAAGTGATACATCCTATCTACGAGGCTCTTTCGGAGGACGAGTTATTGTACTGGTGCTTGGGAGGAAACAGACAAAATTCAAATGAAAGTTTGAAGGCATGTGTTTGGAAGTTATCCCCAAAGAATTAGCATTCTGGTGCGAAGACTGTGGAGATTGCGACTTTCCTGGCAGTGAGCAGCTTCAACGAAGGGAATTCAGCAATTCTGAAGACCATGACAACGATGGACGTCACCCTGGGACTCTATTCGACGCAGTTCGCCAAGCTATCGGCCGACCACTGGATTCAAGCGGCCGAAAACCGCTTGTCACCGGCCGTACGAGCGGCTCTGGAGCAGTGCAGGATGGTCCGGATCGAGCAGAACGCCCTCTATGACAAAGAGGAAGGACAAGGTTATGGATCCGGAATAGCAGATTGAACGTAAGTTGCATAATATTGCATTTATATGTAGTCAAAACTTCAATGCGTTTATCTCGAAATGAACTTTTTCCGCGCGGTATGGTAACTTGAAATCTGCTGAACCGATAGGCATGATTCTTTGTTTCCGACGAAGCTAACTAAATTGTCTAGGAGTTGTACCACTTTTATTCCGATCCATCAACTATAAATATTTTTTCTTATCAGACGAAGTCGAAAAATCGATGAGAAAAACCCTATTTTTCTTCAAATGGCCGCCATTTTGTTTCCTATGGTCCAAATAACTTAAGCGAGGTACAGCTCCTAAAGAATCTTATATATTACGCTAACGTCAACTCAATTTTGACTTCGGACGACCCAGAGTACCTGTGGAGGTCTACATCGAAATTTTGTTTCGTTCCCATGGCACTTCCGCCTTTGCTCTTCGACATTTCCGGCTTACAAAATTCTACTTTGTGGAAGAAATGTCAATAAACATTTCGACTAAATTTGACATTAATATTTATAACACATCCTGAGAAAAACATCCTCAAAGAACATGCTTTTTTCGGGCCAAAGATAGTAAACCTCCCCTTAAGCATAAGTGCTGGCAGCATCTCTGTGCCCTCCGTTGCCTGAGCCACACCAATTGGGGTGCAGATCGCTCTACGCTACAGAGCCCTTGTTCAATCCCGCCTTTGCTATGGGAGTCTGGTTTATGGTTCGACGGCGCCTTCAGCGTTGCGTTTACTCGACCCAGTGCGCGACTGTGGCGTTCAACTAGCGGCAGGAGCTTTTAGGACGAGTACGGTGATCAGCGTCCAGGTGGAGGCTGCAGTCCCTCTATTGAAGTATATGCGTGCACAACTGTTCGCCAGTTACGTTGCAAACATTCATAGTTCTCCCGTGCATCCGAATAATCGTCTCGTTTTTCCAACCACTGCGGTTCATCTCCCGCATCGGCGGCCCAGGTCAGGGCTTACGATTGCGGTTCGCGACCGATCGCTTCTGTATGAACTGGTGTCCTTCCCTTTACCACATCTACTCGAGGTCCATTAACGTACTCCTCCATAGTGTAAACCTCGGCTTTGCCTGAACCTTTCATACGGCCCTAAGGACTCAGATAACCCTACGGCTCTCCGCTGGGACTTCCTCTCGATTTTCAACTGGTACCAGGGCCATGAAGTGGTTTACACCGACGGCTGGATGGCTGATGGTCACCTTGGATTCGCGTATATTCATGCAGGACATATTGAACAGCACTCCTCGCCATATGGCTGCAGTGTTTCACTGCAGAGCTGCCGACCATATCTCGTGCTCTTGGGTAGATCCGCTCATGCCCTGGCGAGTCATTTCTTCTCTGTACTGACTCCCTAAGCCGTCTCCAAGCTATCGACCAGTGCTACTATAACACCTATGTACGTACGTCGTGCCAAATGTCACCTTAAAATACAATAAGTGTAACACTCTGGGAGGAATTCTGGAATGTTTGACCGTTTGGACAGAGAGCATTGGACATGAATTTCGTGACTATGACAATTAACAGAAAGCTGAAAGATTTTACCTTAGGAAATAATGAAAGTAGTGAAAGTTTCTCGTGAATGAAATAATAAATGGTGGCCAGCCTAATTGGGCATAATAATTTAGAACATTAATCTCAAAGAATTTAAATATAATTTACCAAGAGGGGGTTTCATTCTTTCTCTTATGGTAAAATGCAATGAACGCACACAAATACAATACGAACAGACCCGTGGTAAATAGTAGTTTTCATTTGCAAAAACTAGTAATCACAGAAATTTAATTAGCACTTTACTCCTATTGTTAATAATCACCACCTCAAACATTAACCAATTCAGCACCAAAATGTTACCAAAGATCTCAAGAGACAAGAGTCCTGGTTTAACCAACACACACACCACAAATGCAGATAAATAACACTGTACAAACAGTTTTATATCCACTCTCATTTATGGAAATACTTCAGATTTCTTTAGTAAAACAATCTTTAGTTTAACTTTCTCATAATAGGAAAGGAATATAGTAGAGACTCATAAACAGTCACTTCATTGATAAGCAAACTATGCACACATTTCATAAACAATTTGCATCACACTAATACTGATATCTAGCCCCACTTGAAATTATTTATCTTTCATTGCTTTATAGCAATTTACACTAACAATATTCTTAATTAACTTCAGAAATAAGTTCAAGATAAAGTTAAGTTTGAAGTAGGTTCAAAATTATGTGCCTCTTTCATTACTTGTGAAGCAAGTGATTTTAACTAACAACATTTATGCCATTTAGCACTAAAACTTCGGCACATTCAAAGTAGAAACAATTCAAAGCAAAATAAAGTTTTTTATAAGTTCCAAATTATGTGCCCCTGTCTTTACCTGTGAAATCAGTAATTTAACTAGCAACATTTACTTGCCTTAACACTGAAACTTTGGCACATTCAAATAGAATCAAGTTAGTGGTTCTTCATAAACAGGATACTCGGTCTTTAGCACGTTTAGGATAGGACCCTGCTTGTTTCATGAACAGGACAGTTTCAGTGTTGAAACACGAATTTTTTATCATTGAAATTATTATTGAAAAACACTCACATCAGTATAGTGGTCCATACTGTGATACATACCTGAACTCCTGCAGTTCGTGGAGCAGTGGCGCAATTGTGGTGGCAAGGACGTGGCAGCTAAGTGGTCCCATGCTCTTCAAGTTGAATTCTCTTTATAAATTCTTCTTGGCTACGTATTTCCTTCATTGCAGAGCCATTTCATGATAACAAGAGCACCATACGACAGCCAAAACTAAACCGAAGCAATTTCAGCATCAATCGGCTTCTAAATGCCTCATTTGGCGCCCGCGTTGTTAACAGTAAAACGTCTAATCATTGACTGCGTAATGTACTCTCTCTCTTGCCGCCAAGTCCCTTCCGTAGTGGAAGGGGTTCGCTATGTCTTTTAAGTTACATCATACAATTTCCCTAAGTATGAACCAGTATTCAAATTACAAATTCTCTTTTATAAACAGTCATAATTTACAAAATTTCATTATTTTTAAACATTTTTTAAAAGTTTTTACGTTACATGTATTACACATATCAACCTTCCTTCACAACTCAATCAACTCAATGAACTTAATCAGTAAAGAACAATCACTTTATAGTCACATACATAGAATTACACAGCATAAACTACTTACAATCGATATTGGTGTTACACTGCCCTCGCCCTTCTTTGGTAGCGACCATCTCGGTTCCATCTATGCCCTGGAACGGTCCAGTCTTTCAGTGGTGTTTGTCTGGACCCCACGTCACGTCGGAATTCCAGGAAATGAACTTGCCGACAGACGCGAAACAGGCTACACGGAAACCGCTTCTGGATATATGCCTCCCCGTAACTGACCTGCGTTCGTTGCTACACCACAAGGTTTTTCAGCTTTTGGAGACGGAATGGCGTAATCTGTGTACACACAACAAACTGCGGGCCATTAAGGGGACTAGGAATGTGTGGAAGTGCTGGATGAGGGCCTCTCGCAGGGAACCTGTGGTTCCCTGCCGGCTCCGCATTGGTCCCGCTTGGGCGGCCCGCGTCTACCTCCTGCGCCGTGAAGACACCCCTCAGTGTCAGTGCAGCGCCCGGTTGACAGTGGCCCATATTCCTTTGCACTGTCCTACTTTGGCTGCCCTGCAACATCATCTTTGATTGTCCGGACTCGTTATCATTGATTTTAGCAGACAACGCCTCTTCAGCTGGTTTGGTTTTACGTTTTATACGTAAGGGTGGGATTTAGCATTCGATCTACGTTTCAGCGCATGTCTTTTGTCCTTCTGTGTCTTCCACCCTAGTGCTTTTAGGATGGAGGTTATGATGTGTTACAGAGTGGCTGGCTTCTCCTTTTTATTCTTGTGGTCAGCCAGCCATGGCAATCTGCTTTCTTGTATTAATCTCTTCTACCTGTTTCTTGCGTCTGACTGTGGTTTTCTTGTGCTCTGTTGTCCATTGTAGTGTTTGTTGCCCTTCTGTCATTCTTGTGGTTTTTCCTTTCTCCTCGTTTTGTGTTGTCAGTCTCGTTTGTTTTATTCTCGCCCTTGTGGCATTGTTTTAAAAGGAACAAGGGACCGATGACTTTGGAGCGTGATCCCTTCCCCCCTGTTTTAAACCAACCAACTGGAGGCACTAATGTGCATTTCGTGCAGCTGTTTCAGGGACATGATCGACCTCACCTTAATACGGCTGTTAGGCGCGTTAACATGGGGCTCAAGAAGGCATTGGTGGCAGAGGGCATGGCTCAAATTGAAGTGGTGCCGGCTGAGTCTATCAATAGATCGGATTTGACTAGGCAAGACCTGCACCTCAATAGGTGTGGGAGAAGCAGGCTGGCAAAGCTTACAGGTTGTAGTGTAGTGGGTGGTGCTGGGGCCACTCGTGGAAAAAGTCCTGTAGTACTTGGTGTTAGAGCTGCACCTTTCTTAGACTGAAGTCAAGTGATAGTTAAATCTGCTTAGAGGAAGCCCCTCTAATTAAGGAATCACCTTCCGAGGAGGTCAGGTATCCAAGTAGAGAAGAATTTAGCATATTTCTTCAAAATATAAGAGGTGTTAGAGATAAAGTTAGTGAACTGCTTATAGATGTCGACTCTGACATTTTTGGAATATCGGAGCACCACTTAAATAACTTGACAATTCAGAGGCTTCCTTTACCAGGATACAGGTTATCTGGCTGTTTTCCTAAGAGTTCCTTGCGGAGTAGGGGAGTGGTCATGTGCTTTAAAAAACAGTAATCCATTTGAACGCACAGACGTATCACGCCACTGCACTGAACAGATATTTGAATCTTGTGGGTGGGCAGTTGAACTTACAAGGGGAGGCCGCCAATTGTGAAATTCAGATTCGATTCATACTGAGTATAATACTAGCGCATGGCCAGAGGTGTAATGTGGCAAAGCACCAAGATGCACTTCTCAGCCGTTGTCGAGAAAATCGACAGTTAAAAGAAACAGTTGCGGTGAAATACTCTCTACGATTAGCCATTTTCTACAGCGTGGTTGTCCAACGGTAAGCGCTCGGGTTCGTAATCCGAAGGTCGCCGGCACGGTAGCTCAGCGTGTTTGGTCAGAGAGCCGGTTGGCCTCTGTAATAAAAAACTGAGTTTAAGGATCAACCACCGAACTTGAACAGGATGTCTTTCGACGTCCGCAACGACCAAACACAACGATCAATAACGAACAAAATGAAAAGAAAATAAAAAAAAGGTCGCCGGATCGAATCTCGCGCCATGCAACTTTTTTTTTAGTATTTGTTTTTTGTAATTCATATATATATATATAATTCCCGGCAATCAGTTGCAACAATTATGCATATAATAAGTTGTTGAAAGTCGTTTGTCGTGGAAAAACTGGCGACTTCGAACATCATTATGTTTTCCACAAACAAAGTTGTATTTCACAAATGTTATTAATTGTCTTCATAATGTTAACCACGTATAGTTGACGGAAGACGTAGAAACGAATACGTATAGCGTAAGTCAAACGTTCGAATTAGAATAGAGTCCCCACGAACACAAACTTGCTGTGGCAGGTATGACATATAAACTCCGTTACTCGCTCGTTACACTTGAAGGACAGATGTTGAATGAGCCGAAACGAGCCGCCCCATAACAGCGTAGTTGCCTGCTAACTTCGAAAGAAGGTAGATGCGGTCCTTAGCGCAACTTATAACATCGTCGAAAATCAGTGCGGACGGGACAGCTTTGGTACACCCTGTTAAACAAACGGAAAAATGGAGGCGGTACAATTGGAGAGCGATCCGCCTTCACCAACATGCATAAGCAATTCATTAATAGTTTTTATATATATATATATATATATATATATATATATATATATATATATATTTGAATTGAAAAAAACTAATAATAAAAAAATATTGCATGGCGCTGGATTCGACCCGACGACCTTCGGATTACGAACCCCAGCGCTTACCGCTGCGCTATGACGCTGTAGAAAATCATTAATCGTAGAGAGTATTTCACAGTAACGGTTTCTTTTAACTGTCGATTTTCTCGACAACGGCTGAGAAGTGCATCTTGGTGCTTTGCCACATTACATCTCTGACCATGAGCTTTTATTATGCGCAGTATGAATCGAATCTGAATTTCACAATTGGCGGTCTCCCCTTGTTAGTGAAACTAAACTTCTAATTGTTATACTTTATAGGTCCGCTAACTCTGACTATAGAGCATTCCTGCTCAAGCTAGAAAGGGTTCCTGGTTCACTGCCAGAAATTAGTTATATGTGGCGACCTCAATACTAATTTTGTGTAAGATTGTGCAAGAAAAAGGATGTTGGTAGATCCCTGAAACTCATATGATCTGATGGAGACTGTGCTTTTTCTAACTAGGGTGTAGAGGAACAGTTGCACAGCCCACTACTAGATGGGCATTGTGTTAGTAAAAGGGCGAATGGCCTTTCAGATCATGATGCATAAATTTTAACACTAAAAGGCTTTTGTGCTCAAACAAATGTCACATATAATTACAAATTGTGTAGAATTGTGTAGGAAAGCTAATCCAATGGCAATAGAGAGTTTTTCAAACCACATTAAGGAACAAGAGTGGCAGCTACGTTTATAGTGCCGATAACATAAATGTTTCCGGGGTCACCCTCAGAATGTGTTGCGCAATGTGTTCCTTCAGTGCTGCTACGTTTGCAGTCGGAACAGTGAACACAACATCTTTCAGATAGCCCCACAGCCAAAAGTCACGCAGATTAAGATCAGGTGACCGGTACGGCCAGGCTGTAGGGAAATGGCGGCTGATAATTCTAGCATTTTCTAAATGGCGCTTCAGCAGCAGCTTAACTGGATTTGCAATGTGCGGGGGTGAGCCATCTTACATAAAAATGATCTCATCCACACATCCACGCTGTTGGAGAGCTGAAATGACGTGGTTGCGCAAAAGACACTCATAGAGCTTACCAGTGACGGTACAGGTAACAGCACCGAAAACACATGTCTCTTCGAAAAAATTTGGTGCCGTAAACCCGCAACACACAGTGACCTTTTCAGGGTGAAGTGGTACTGGTTGATATGCGTGTTGATTTTCCGTTGCCCATATTCGCCAATTCTGTGTATTGACATATCTTGTCAGATTGAAGTTGACTTCGTCTGTCCACAAAATCTTCCACGGCCAATCATTGCCCACTTCCATGTGAGCAAGAAATTCTAAAGCAAGGTTCTCTCTTTCTGGCAGGTCAACAGGAAGTAACTCGTGCAGATGGGTAATTTGGAATGGTTAGCAAAGAAGGCTGTTTCGGAGGATTTTACGCACCATCCTCACGGGTATGTCCAATGTTCGGGCAATTCTCCGTGCGCTATACGTTTGCAGTCCACCACTCGTCTCCTCCTGCATTGCTTTGGCCACTGCTTCCACTGACGTCGAGTCAATTCGTTTCCACCCTCTGCCAGGTTTCACACAGAGAGAAAACGTCTTTTTGAATTTCCGAATCATTTTATCCAGAACCACAGCAGTCATCGGTCCAACGCCTTTTTTCAGACCATTCGGTGTCCGGAACGTCTACAAAGCGATGTGTGCACTGTCATCATTCTTGTAACACAGTTTTAGAAGCAGAGCACGATACTGCATTGACATAGATAGATAGTAAACTATTGTGGAAAGGCCACGTTGAGGATGTTGCCATTTTTATTATTTGAACGGTATCTGAAGCAAGTGATCGTTCGACACGATAATTACTCTACTTTCATCCGCTTATGTCGTATGGTATTATATTTAGGGGTGACCCTTCCCATTCATAAAGGATAATTTTGGCCCATGTTAACAATATCAGATTTTTACAAAGAATTAGCAGCTTTCACTCAGTTAATACCCGGCAGAAATCCAATCTGCTTTTGGACCTCTCCTCTTTAACTCTTGTGCAGATTCGTGTGCAGTATACTGCTGTATCCATTTCCAATAAGCTACCACAAGAATTCAGAAATCTTATCAATAATCCATGCGCTTTCAAATCGAAACTGAAGAGTTTCTTCATGGGCCACTCCTGTTCTGTTGAGGAGTTTCTGGAAAAATTAAGCTGATTCTTATGTTATATTCTTGTTTGCGTTTACTTAAACTTATGGATTGACTTTTTTCCGTTTAATAAATATTTTTTTATTATCTGTTACTACGTTTAAGTTGCTAGCCTAATTATATGACGAAGTGAGGCTCTAAGGTACTTCCAAAGCTCGTATAGTCCATGAGACTACGTATATGAATAGTACACTGTCTAATCACATCAGTGTGACCACGTGTCTACACCTGAATAACCTCCTTTTGCAGTGCGTACCGCTGCGATATGTGCATGACCTTGGAGATTTGCCTCTCAATTTGGTCCTATTGAACTATACGTGTAAATAAATAAAAAAATAAATAAAAATAATTTAATGTAAGTAATTCAGATACCAAATACTACTGGCAGTTTATGAGGATCATACATTGCAGAAAGATATCCAATGTTCTTTATGAGCCACGCGGTTTGATGCGTCATGTTACGGATTGCGTAGCCCCTCCCGCCGGAGATTCGAGTCCTGCCTCGGGTCGGGGTGTGTGTGTTGTTCTTAGCACAGGTTAGTTTAAGTTAGTTTAAGTAGTATTTAAGTCTAGGAACCGATGACTTTAGCAGTTTGGTCCCTTAGGAATTCACACACATTTCAACATTCTTTATAAGAAACGTAGAGATAAAATAAATGGTAATTGTTTCAGATGTTACTTCCAAGCGGAGAAACAAAGTTCTGTTCAGGCACTCCTGTCCATGTCGATACTTGACAGCCACATGACCGCAGAGTAAAAATGTAGTCACTACAGCCCGAACTATATGGGAAAATTAGATGACTTCTTTCCCACCACAACGGAAATAAATACGATATGATTGCAATATCTTCCCTTTCCATACATTAGCATCATATCAAAAAAGAACAGGAGCGCTGGCATTCAGAAAGAAATTGCTCTCAACGGAAATCAGTTTCTCATCTATGCACTTCACACATACGTTGGAAGCTCCTCAGCTAGCCTAATTATATGACGAAGTGAGGCTCTAAGGTACTTCTAAAGCTCGTATAGTCCATGAGACTACGTATATGAATAGTACACTGTCTAATCACATCAGTGTGACCACGTGTCTACACCTGAATAACCTCCTTTTGCAGTGCGTACTGCTGCGATATGTGCAGGGAGAGAGTCGTTAAGGTTGTGGAAGGTACCATCAAGTATGAGGAGCCACGCCAACTTCATTTCAGCGGCCAGGTTCTCTAGGTTCCTCGGTTGAGCATCTATGGCGAGAACAGCAAGATGAAGGTGGTTTTACAGATTCTCGATTGAGTTCAAATACGGCGAGTTTGGTGGTCAGGGGTGCACGTTAAACTTATCCAAATGCTCTTCCAACCACACACGTACATTGCTAATTCTGTGACATGTGGCACTGTCCTGCTGGTAGATACCATGGTGCCGAGGAAAAACAAACTGCATGGAGGAATGAACATGGCCCCCGATGATAGATGCGTACTTTTGTTGATTCATTATCCCTTCCAGACGGAGATCATCCAGGGAATGCAACGAAAACATTCCCCACACCATAATGCTATTGTAAGTTATTTGGTTTCAGATCCTCACGCTGTACACGCCAACGGCCACCTGTCCAATAGACCATAAAACGTGATTCACCTGAAAAGGCCACCTGTCCTCATTCAGTGGACATCCAGTTGAGGTACTGGCGTGCTATTCCGGCCTTCGTCGCCGATGAACAGGAGTCACCATGGGTGAATGAACCAGGCGCAGGTTTGAATCCTGCCTCGGGCATGGATGTGTGTGATGTCCTTAGGTTAGTTAGGTTTAAGTAGTTTTAAGTCTAGGAGCCTGATGACCTCAGATGTTAAGTCCCATAGTATTAGAGCCATTTTTTTTAACCAGGCGCCTGCTGGTGAGGCCCACATCAGCTACAGTTCCTGAATAGTCGTTGAGGAGACACTGTTGGTAGCCCGTTGATTCATTAGGGCAGTCAGTTACTCAATAGTTGCACGTATATTCGCCTGTACACATCTCCACAGCCATCGTTCACCCTTGTCATCTATGGCCGTGGCGCATCACGGTTGCCTCGGCACCGGTTTTTGATAGAGCCAATTTGCCACGCACTGTATACATTAACTATTGAGGCACGCGAACAGTTTACAGGCTTAGGCGTTCCCAAAATGCCTCCACCCTTGGTTCGAAAACTATTGATCATTCCCATTTGGATGTCAGATAAATCGCTTGGTTTCTGCATTATGACCACAACTGCACTGTTTGCTGCGTGCCCCCGACACACTTGATACACCCTCCTCTGCGAAAGCTGCCACCCGCCGTCTCTGAGTGGTTGTTGCACTTTGACGTCGAACATAGGTAGTAGTGACATTAGTGTGACTGCAATTCAACACTCGTAGGCGTGTTTCTAACAGTACACTTGTACTAATAGCTGCAGTAGTAATAAAAACAGCCGCAACAACACACTGGTAGTGAGCTCATTGGACAAAAAAATATTGATCATTTCTAGGTGACATCATGCTAAAACTTTCTCTAGCCTAGAGAACAGCTGGAATTCGGAGAGGTAGAGGGACCATAGATTTCTTCACATAGTCCCTAAAATTGGGAGGATGTTGACTGCTGTCATTCAATCGCTATTCTAAATAGACATTTTCTATGGCATTAAAGATTACGTGATTTAGTGGACCAATAGAACTGCGACAGGGTTCCTGAGTATCCATCAAACAGGGATCGTATACCGGCAGACCAGTGAATATGACTTATCATCTTGGAGGACGCGAGTGTCCACAATACACGAAGGGACAGAAGAAACGACAACATTTCGTCACGGAGAATGTCGAATTAAACTTTCTGGTTTACGTTCGCGGTAACTTCAATGAGTGGTTCCAAGGTAAAGTACAAGAAACTACCCTAAAGCATAAAAAAAATCATTTTCGGTTTGAACTACAACTTACTGCAATTTAAACGCCTTTCATGGGACCGTCAGAGAACTCGTCTCCTTGCATTGTTTCGAAACAGGGAGGATCATGGGATTCCAGTACACACCTCATACCTGCTACTTACTGTGTTTTATGCTCCATTGAAGATTTGCTGCACTGAAAGGTAAACCTCCACAAAGAATACACTCCGATTTGGATCGGCTTTGAATATGTTGTAGCGTATAGCAAAATAAAATTAATATTTGTCATACATTCAAATGCAGCCATTAAGGAGGTGTAACGTCCCATTGAAAAAATAAATTAATTTAACGTTTCTGAATGAATACTCTATAAACCGTAACAGTTAATTAAAAAAAATGTTCACCCATCCGGCCGCCACAGAGACTAAGTCCGAGTCGTTCACTTAAGGTGGCCAATAAAACCGACCGCCTCTGACAACGCTAAGTCCGGCCATCTGCACAATATGGCAACGCTGTATGATGCCTTAGCGTCAGGAGGAAGTGTTTTGTACTTTACAGATATTGTGGGGTTGTGTTAGCCTGGGGTCTAGTGGTAATCGTCGTGCATTTGAAAGTTATTGTCGCGTGTTCGCGTCCAAACGTATGTCTCTTTTTTTTTTTTTTTACCACATTTCGACCTTCGTCTAAGGTTATGAGTCTGATTGAACACCGAAGATAATTCGCTTCACATTCTACCCTCTAGTAATAACAAATACTTCCAGAAACAATTCCGCAGCACAGTTCGTGGTTGCGTCTCGATCAATGCAGCTTACGCTCGAGCGTTTCCTCGCGATGCAGCGGCTGCCGACCACCGGCCAGAGCCACACGCCGCCTGAAATCGGGCGCCGCCCAGGTCAACGCGGCGCGACGCTGTCAGTGTATGTATCAACTATCATTTTCGAATTTGAAGTTTTAGTTATAATCTTGCAGTTAAGCATTGGATTTTGCATACTTGAAAATCTTGAAGTACGGTTAAGCGTTGTAAAATTGGTTCGCAAGTGGAAAAAGGTGTAACATCTGCCACACAGTGTTTACTTTTGGCATAACAGAGGGGTGAATGCGGAGGAGACAGCTCGAAAGATCTGAACTGTGTGTGGAGCGAGTGCTTTTAGGAAATATACTCCAGAAAAAGATATTCTTGTTTCAAATAAGATCATTCCAGCATTAATGATTATCCACATTAAGAAAGTCTCGACTACTTATATAAGTGATGGATTACCATTTAACCATCATGCCACAGTTGCATTCAACAGACAAGGTTCAGAAGTTTGGTGTAGGAGTCCTGCATGCTCTAATACGAAACAACAAAAATCAACAGAGTGACTGTTATTGCAGTTTTGTTTGAATATCACCAGGTCGCTCGTTGAGCATTCCTATACAATACTATTACTGGTGACGAGTTATGATGCCTTTATCGTTAAGTTCCTAACAAGAAATGAAAGGCTGATCGCCCAAAAAGACGTAAACTCGAGAAAAGAGTGGTGTGAACATAATATTTACCATCTGATAGCTCCAAAAGTGTGTTTTGCACTACGAATGCTTCCCAAAGGGTGTGTCCATCGCAGCTGGAATTTGTAGCCAACAACTGAGGCACCTTTCGGTCGCAGTGTAAGAAAATCGACCCACAAAACTACATCACGTGTTCAAAAATGGTTCAAATGGCTCTGAGCACTATGGGACTTAACATCTTAGGTCATCAGTCCCCTAGAACTTAGAACTACTTAAACCTAACTAACATAAGGACATTACACACATCCATGCCCGAGGCAGGATTCGAACCTGCGACCGTAGCAGTCCCGCGGTTCCGGACTGCACGCCGAGAACCGCACGGCCACCACGGCCGGCACATCACGTGTTCTCATGCATGATAACGCACTCTGTTGATTTGAGAAACAAAACTACTTAGGAGATTGATATGGAAGTCATGTCTCAGGCACTTGTACTGATAGGGAAGTCGTCTCCCTCTTATCTTATACTCGTTAAATTTTACCTTTCGCGCTCTTGATCGATCAATCGTCAAGGCAATTCATTTCTAGACGAAAATGCTCTTCAAACTATACTGGTTAAATGAAATTTTGCTGGAGCGTTGTCTTAAGATTTCCGTATTGATTTTCTGTCTGCCTGCTTGTAGCTCTGGTACAAAAGAATTAAAAATATGGCTATCAGCAAGTCTCTAAAGGCGAACGGAAGCAGTTTGTAGCTGGTAGGCAAGCATGTTACCTCGGAGCTGGTTTTTTATAAAGTGGGTAGACATCATTTTGAGTTTGAATTGTTGGCAAATGTCAATCAGATGTGTGCCGTTGGTTGTAGTGTTTCGGTGTGTAGAATTTTTACCAATCATTTTTCTATAGGTCTTTTCTGTCTCAAATTGAGCGTTGAAGTCTTTCATTAGCATTTTCACGGTCTTCTTGGTGAATTTTGCTCATGGTTTTTTCGAGTGTGTTCCAGAGTTTGTCGACATTTTCGGGGTTTTCCTTATTTTCGACGTTGGTGGATGCATGTGCATTGATGAGTGTATATTTTTATTGGCGCTCTGGATGTGCCTAGTGATAACTCGATTGTTGATGGGTGTGATTTCTTTGACAGAGTTGATGATGGATCTTTGCACGTGAAATGCCATGCCGAAGGTTGGTGCAGCTTTTGTTACCTTTTATTGGGTTTTGCACTTGAAGATGCGATAGTTTCCGTAATGCAAGGTTTCATTATCAGTTAGTCATGTTTCCTGAAGAGTAAAGATGACAATTTTTTGTCGGTTAAATTCTTATGTGAGATTATTTTGTTTTCCTGTTTGGATCAATGTACTGATATTTAGTGTTCCAGTGAATGTTTTCTGCTTCTATGGAAGTTAACCAGAGATCAGCTATCTTCTCTGCCGTGCTAGCCTGGACTCCCCAGAATCCGAAAGTTCAGTTGCCGTCTGTCGACGGGCGGGTTGTATACGATCTCGGGTAAAGTTGAATATACTTGTACAGTTCATGTTTGCTTGTTTTGATGTCTTTAGAACCAAATATTTTCAGCCGAGCTCACTGAGGTAACAGACGGTGACCAGAGTAACGGTGATTTTCTTTCAGACGTGTCTGGATTTTGGGTTCAGCGGGTTGAATAGCCATTGAGGATTGTGTTAGTATTTGGTCCACCCCAACTATTTGATTTTCTCGGTACCACCCATATCTGGGAGGCTTTCCCCTATCTGCCAACTGGGGAGGCGCCCGATGGAGAGTCTAACAATATCAACCGTCATTATTATTATTATTAGTATTATTGTTATTATGTCATCAGCAAATTCGATATGGTGTATCCTCCTACCACTGAAATAGATGTGTATTGTTCGATTCAATATTTGCATCACATAAATATAGGTTATAATTACCTTACATTGCTACAAGTAGACCTATTCCTCACTTTTTCTTAGACAGTTGCTACCTAATACTCCATCAAAGGAATTTATGTGCACAGCATTGTTGCAATACAGACTTTCAAATTATCCGATTTCTGTTATTTCAGGTCGATACCAGATCGTTCTAATCGAATTCAGCCAGTCAGTCATAATGTGGACTTCCGACTACGACTGTCATCATATGATAGACTCGGTAAACCACATTCCTAAACGGACTGTTGAATCTAGATCACTTATCTATGACAGGGCCTGAATTCCTAAACACTATGGAAAATACTAATACAATGCGCTTATTACAAATACCTTATTTAAATATAAATATATGAAGCAATGATTTCAGGGTCAAGAGAGGATAAAGCTATAAAGCTGATGGGGTTTGTTCCACAATCATTCCATTGGTGAATATGTGGGCAGAAGTAACGAGGTCATTGCCATGTGGACCTACAAATGCAAGCGACCTTTCGTCGAATATAGAAAAGGTATGGTGGGAAGTAAACCGTCACGCTACACAATCGAGGACCTTAGTGGAATCAATGCCCCGACGCCTTCGAGAAATCTTATGTAATGATGGTGGGGCGGTTGGTTACTAAAAGTATATTCGCCCCCAACTAAAATTAGAGAGACAAGTCAAATATAACTGTGAAGTATTTTAATGCAGTGGCTAGTTACTACAAACCGAATTTTTACCCAACTCATGTCTTAAGTAAGTAAGATCTATTAGCACCGTAATATAAATAGCAGAGACAGTGCACTCTTGTCGTCGCGGCTCGCGACAAGTGCAGCGATTAGCAGTGCCCAATGCCACCGCGATTTGTTTATGTTGGCTGGGCGTGGACACTGCAGCAGATGCTTCGCCATAAACTGAAAGAAATCACCCTGGCTCTGACTGCAGTATGTGTACATCGCTGTCTGCATGTTCCTATAGTAACCAACGTGAGACTCTACTCACAGGTGCCATGGAGCAATTGGGACGGGTATCATGTGTTTAGTCATCAGAATATTAACCAGTGAGGAAATCTATCTACTTGGATCCCACGAAAATAGGAACCTTCGCACAAAGTAATGTGTGGTGATGTCAAAATTTATCCAACACACAAAAATTAACTGCAGAGCTTTAATGCACGCAGTACTAGCATGCAAGGAAATATTATGTTTTGGAAGCGTATATTTCATTTCCTCCTCTCATATCAACGCCCTTGTTTTAGTATGATAGTATGAAGTGAGAAAATAAACACAAAAAACTAAAGTTGCTGAGAAACATATAAGTGATTTCCTCTTCTCATATAATAGCTTTTGTTTTAGTATGAAGGGTTCTGAAGCATAATATGACAAAAGATTCTTATCGGAGGCCTTATCGGAAACGCAAAAAGCAGGGAGCTCTCCATCCTTTTGTCCAACAGTCTGTTTCCTTTCATGCATTACTACCGCTCGCAGATTCTTAAATAAGGACTTGCGTGCATCAAGTTCTTCAGCAGAACGAGCCGTAAGTTACTGTGCTAATTACGGTATGGAAAAAATGCAATAAAGGCGAGTACCCCAAGAGTACTGAAGATATTTGCACATGTCTCTATTAGCAATGACTGCCAGCTGCCGCAATACATTACAGAAATCATGCGGCAGACAACATAACTGTGAGTACACTTCAGACTTCATTCGTCAGTCGTCACGAGACGGACGCAAACATCAAATTAACGTCACTTTCCCAGTCATATTCAATCCAAAATGAGGTGTTGTTAAGGTATTTGAGCGATCTAGGAATTACACTTTGATAATTCCCCTATGAGTATTCTGAAACCCAAAAGAACCGGTTAGTGTGAAACCATCGGGAACTACATTATTATCATACTGCTACAACTTGAGACAATACGTGGACTCTTCCCTTCTCGGGATAACCTCTTACTGTTATTTAGGATTGTCTCTGTCCTACGCGTATTGCCGCGCGCGATTAGCCGAAAGGTCTAAGGCGCTGTAGTCAAGGACTGTTCGGATTATCCCGCCGGAGATTCGAGTCCTCCCTCAGGCATGGGTGTGTGTTTTTGTCCTTAGGATAATTTAGGTTAAGTAGTGTGTAAGCTTAGGGACTGATGATCTTAGCAGTTAAGTCCCATAAGATTTCTCACACACACACTTACGCGTATTGCAAATGGAACTTCACATTCATGAGGCACTTTCCGCTATTGTTGCCAAAAATCAGCAACTTGTAATCACTGCGAGTAACAACCGTGTGATGATAAGGGTCCGGGTTGTAGTGGATGTGGTGGTGTTATGTTGTCAAACTGCTTACATTAACGTTAATGGTGGCGCACATAATCTAGCGCTGACTACTTACGTTAATAAAGATTGTGTGGTGGCGCCGTCGCTTCTCTTTATTTGACATCAGCTTGAGTAATCTGATTTACTCCATTCACGAGCTGCTAATGATATAGTATGAGTACAGAGACAATGGTGAATTTTTACATTAATTCTACAGTGAATTGCTTGACAAATATTACCATCAGCAATGCAGCTGAAATGACTCTCTACACAGGTACTGTATGTTATACTCGGATAAGTGATCAGCTGCTTCCTGCTTCTACTGTTCGTAAATGCTTGTATACTGACCATTCATTACTTGACTAAATATGCACTACAATCTGATTCGCATGTATATGACATGAGTTATCGCTGTCACAAAGCAATGACTAAGGAATGGATGCCGTTGAACTCACGCTACATTGATGGCAAGACAAATTTTCGCAAATCATCTCTATTGCCTCAAAAAACAATTTCATCATAAATATCGAAGGACAGACGTCCACTCTGTCACAGGGCGTTGAAATACAGCAATGACGACAGATATAAATTCGTGACCGCCCGGGGGGTGCGAACCTGCTGCTGGCTAGGCCGATGGGCTGACCATTGCACTATTGGGACCCAACGTCCACGCTGCCTGCAGGACCTATCTATACACGCTCCTTGTCAGACAAAAATTCCCATCTTTGCCGCATACCACATGCCACATATGCGGTACCCCCCCCCCCCCCAAAACTGGCCAATATTTCACTCACTCTCAGCCACACTGTATTCCGGGAGGGTTCGGACGATGACGTGCGTATAGCACTGAAAACTTTCGATGGCCCATCGAGACATGAATAATTATACAGGATGTTTCAGGAGAATAGTAACTATTGTAAGAGGTGGTAGTACATACAGCTGGGTTCAATGCATTTTCGTTTCATTTGTTGATCCTTAAAGGACCCCGCAGTCTACACTTCCATGAAAATGAGAGACAGAATTATTGGAAGAGAAGAATAAAACGTTCTCGGTTTTTCAGCCATGCCAATTCAAATAAAATCCTCGAGCTTTCGATGGCCATCTCCGCCACCGTCGTCAGGAGTTCTCTGACAGCCGGGGCTGTTTTTTTTTCTTTATTGTTATTTTAATCACCTTATACAAAGGTGGGCTGTCAGCAGCATATTACGCTGCTCTTCAGCCGCGAGTGGTACCAGAAATATGACATAAAGGTGGTACAGATAATACAATAAAAATGGCGGGCAAAAACTGTAGACATGAAAAACAATAAACATGAAGCCATTCATGCTGGACGAGAAAAAACACTAAAACCCGTTGACACGGCGCACAAAACACGGACGACTGCGACGGCACAGGTGAACAGTGGTGGCGTGACGGTGAAAGAACACTAAACACAAAACGAAGGCACACACACGAGACACTGATGGCGACGATCTCCGGCGCGCGAATGTCCACTGAGCGTGTACGAGTCAAGGGACCTGCCAAGAGAGGAGGAGGGGGCTGGGAGAGGGAGAGGGGAGAGCAGAGATGCCACGGGCTGGGGAGATAGGGGGGAGGGAGGAAGGGAGGAAGGGAGAGGGGAAGCCCAGTGGAAGAGTGGTGGAGGAATGGGGGATGGGGGGAAAAGGAGAGAGAGGGGAGGGAGGGCGCCCAAAGGAAAAGACACAGGAAGTGGGAGGGGAGGATCAAAGTTGATAGGAGGGGTACATGGAGAGGAGGAGGACATTACCAGGGAGGTGGAGTTTGCGGAAGCCACCTTGGCAGAGGGTAAGGAGGGTGGAGCGATGGAGACCAGGTGGGACATGGGAATACAGGCGCGGCAGTGGGCGAGGGTGCGAGAGGATGGGTGAGACAAGCAGATGAGGAGGATCGAGTTTACGGGAGATGTACAGAATCTGTATCCTTTCAAGGAAAAGGAGGAGGTGGGGGAACGGAATGAGGTCGTACAGGATCCACGTGAGGGAGGGGAGATGGATGCGATAGGCGAGGCAGAGAGCAAGGCGTTCAAGGATCTGAAGGGATTTATAAAAGGAAGGGGGGGCGGAGATCCAGGCTGGATGGGCGTAACAAAGGGTAGGGCAGATGAGGGATTTATAGGTGTGGAGTATGGTGGAGGGGTCCCGACCCCACGTACGGCCGGAAAGGAGCTTGAGGAGATGGAGTTGGGAGTGTGCCTTGGCTTGGATTGTCCAGAGATGAGGGGTCCAGGAGAGGCGACGGTTGAGGGTGACGCCAAGGTACTTAAGGGTGGGGGTGAGGGGGTAGGACAGCCATAGATGGTTAGATAGAAATCGAGGAGGCGGAAGGAAGGGATTGGTTTGCCTACAATGATTGCCTGGGTTTTGGAGGGATTGACCTTTAGCAACCACTGGTTGCACCAAGTGGTGAACCGGTCAGGATGGGATTGGAGAAGGTGTTGGGAATGCTGCAGGGTGGGGGCAAGGGCAAGGAAGGCGGTGTCATCGGCAAACTGGAGAAGGTGGACGGGGGGTGACGGCGGCGGCATATCCGCCGTATACAAAAGGTACAGAAGGGTGGAGAGGACGGAGCCTTGGGCACACTGGCGGAAGGAATAAAGGTGTAGGAATCCGTGTTATGGATGGTGACGTAGGAAGGACGGTGGGAGAGAAAGGAGCCGATCAGAGGGACGTAGTTAATGGGAAGGGCAAGGGTTTGGAGCTTGAAGAGGAGACCGAAATGCCATACGCGGCCATAGGCACGTTAGAGGACCAGGGAGAGGAAGATTGCAGAGCGACGGGAATTAAGCTGTTTGGAAAGGAGATGAGTGAGGTGAAGGAGAAGGTCATCGGAAGAGAAGGACGACCAAGAGCCACACTGGGTAGTGGGAAGGAAGTGGTGCTGGCAGAGATGCTGGTGGAGGTGTCACGTGAGGATGGATTCCAGGACCTTGCTGAAGACCGAGGTAAGGCTGATGGGATGGTAGGAGGAGACGGTGGATGGCAGATGGCGGTTTACTGGGTTTAAGGAACATCAGAATATGGGAGGTTTTCCACCGGTCGGGGTAGTAGCCGGTGGACAGGACTACATTGTAGAACCTGACCAGGGTGGAGAGGTAAGAGACAGGAGCTTCACGAAGGTGGCAGTAGGTGACATGATCGTGACCTGGAGCAGTGTTGCATTTTGTGCAGAGTGTAGCAATGAGATCCTGTGTAGTGATAGGGGCACTGGGTTCCGTGTTTGCAATGTTGCCCAAGTACTGGAAACCAGGTGCGAGGGGAGGGACAGAGGTGTCAGTTCGATCGCGGACATCCGGGAAGAGGGAGTAATCGAACTGGGGATCGTCTTGGATGGAAAAGACATTGGAAAGGTAGGAGGCAAAGTGATTGGCCTTACTAAGGGTGTCGGGGATGGGGTGATCATCATGGAGAAGAGGATAGTAGGGGGAAGATTTAGTTGTGGTAAGGCGACGGAAGGTGGACCAGAACTTGGACGAGTTTATAGGTAGGGTAGCAGTTAAGCAGGTGCATGTCTTTCGCCAGTCCCAGCGTTTCTTACCCGCGAGCAAATTTCCGATGTGTTGCTGGAGTTCCTGGTGGCATCGTAGTGTGTACGGGTCATGTGTGTGGAGGAAGGCACGGTAGAGACAGCAGGATTCACGGAGGAGGAGGACGGCCTGCGGGGGTAAGGTACGACTGTGAGGGTGGATGGCGACAGTAGGGATGTGGGCCTCCACAGCCTCAGACAATGGTTGCTGGAGGAAGGAGCTGGAATGGGTAACATCGTCAGGGTGGCGGTAGGTGAAGGGGTGGCCTTCGACCTGGGTGGAGAGGGTATCCCGATAGGCATTCCAGTCGGCATGGGAATAATCATGGATGTACTTTGGGGGAGAGTCATGACGAGGGTCGGGGCAGGGGTGACGACCGTCTGAAACGGTGAGGAGGACAGGGAGATGGTCGCTACCAATGGGCTCCAGGACATCCACCGTTATGTGGCCAAGGAGGTTAGGGGAGGAGAGGATGACATCGGGAGTGGAGCTGGATTCAGGGTCGCCTTGAAGGGAGGAGAGGAACCGATGCCACTGCCGTAACTGGGCGGCGGAACGACTATGGATGTTGAGGTTGACGGCGATCACGTAGGAGGAGAAGGTACGGTCAAATTGGGAGAGGAATTCGAAGGGAATAGGGGCGTTAGGGCGGACATAGATGGTGGCGCAGGTGACGGTAAGGCCGGGGAAGAAGAGACTAAGGATCAGGTGTTCCATGGGGTCGGGAAGGAGAGGTTGGAGCCGAACTGGGATCTGGCGGTGGTGACCAATGGGAACTCCGAAACGCGCCATCGGGAGGGGATTATTGGAGCGGTGAAGGAGGTAGGGTGAAGTGTGGATGGAGTGGTGGAGTTAGAGGAAGGTTTCATTTAGGAGGAAGGCATCCACGCAGTGGGTGGCAAGGGTGTCCAGGAAGAGGTTCTTGTTGGCAGGAAGGGAGCAGATGTTGTTGAAAAGGATATGGTGCTGTCGCTCCATGACAAGGATTTAGATGAGGGTGTCAAGATGGGAGAAGGTGAAATAGGCCTGGTCTTGGGAGTAGGTGGCATACATTTTTAGGTGGAAAACGGAATGGTTGGCGAGGGATATCTGTTGGAGGGTGTGGGGGCGCTGGAAAGTGTGAACGTTTTGGAGGATGATAGTGAGGAATCTGATGATGTCCTCAGTGGTAGGGGGTGGGTGAAGGGAATTGTCGGGAGGAGTGGGTGCATCCAGAGGGCAGACAGGAACGGTGAGTTCAGGAGTGGTAAGAGGGGGTCGGGCCTGACATATCTGGGAGTAAGTAGGATGAGGGAGGCTACAGGTATTACAGGAGGGGGGGGACTGGAGGTTGGGGCACTGCCGTAAGAAGTGGGCTTGCTTACAGTGCGGGCAGGTGGGGGCCTCGCAGCACTCAGATGTCGGGTGTGCATTATTCCGCAAGCACCTCTGGCAGTGGAGGAATTGAGGAGGGGAACGGGGGGGGGGGTCAACTTTGCACCCTCCTTCTGGAGACGGTCTATGGAAGGGGCATGTTCAATAAAAACCCGCATAAGGTGGGTGGGGCCAGCGGAGTTGTGTATATGGCGAACTGCACGCACCTCCAGATGGGGATGTGCCTTCAGCTCCGCTAACACCTCCACCTCCTCCGGACTAAGATGAGTGATCACAGCGTTGAGGGTTGGCGGGCGATGCAAGGGTTGGGGTTGGCGGGAGGGAGGTAGGGATGGGGCAGGGGTGAGGGAGGCATTAGAGCCAAAGCGGGTGACAGGGATATGGGTAAGGATATCGGTGTGAAGGGATGGGCTGGAAGAGGAGATAAGGACCGAGTCATGGCGAAGCGTGAGGAGGGAGATAGGGGCACCGGGTAAATATTGACGAATGAAGAAGGTGAGGTTCCGGGCCTCAAGAAGGGAGGGATCAGGATGGGAGAGGAGGTAA
Source organism: Schistocerca piceifrons (assembly GCF_021461385.2). NCBI lineage: Eukaryota > Metazoa > Arthropoda > Insecta > Orthoptera > Acrididae > Schistocerca > Schistocerca piceifrons. Next base: position 698,675,782 of record NC_060149.1, read on the forward strand.
TGGTAGGAGGATGGGCGGAGGAGGAGGAGGGGGCTGGGACAGGCAAGGAGACATCCATGGCATCATGGGCAGCAGAGGCTTTTTAGGTGCAGAGGAGGCAGGGGTGCCACTGGGGTGTTTCACGGCGGCGGAGGAGGTGTGGGGGATGGGAGCAACTGGAAGGTGGCGTGGAGAGGCAGGTCCCAGTGCTGGAGGCGGCGCCAGAGACGGTGAGGGCGAAGGCGATGGCGATGGCGATGAGGGAGACGACAAAGAGGGCGAATGTGAGAGTGAAGCGTAGGCTGTGGCCCTCCGGGCCACCTCCCGAGCGGGGGCCACGGGAACGGAAGGAGCAGAGGGAGGGAGTGGAGGGAAGGCATCAGCGGAGGCACGAGAGGGAGGAGCCAGGGATGGGGCAACAAAAATTGAGGGAGATGGGAGAGTGAGGAGTTGGGGGGATGGCCTGAGGAGGGGGCGATGGGGCACACCACGTGATAGTGGAGGCGGCGGCGGAGGGAGATGTGTATATGATGGCAGTGGTGGTGGCTGTAGTAGTGGTGGTGGGGGTTGACATTGTGATAAGGGGAAAGACTCAGGACAGGACAGAGAAGAAAGCGAGGGACAGGCAAGGGGACGAGAAATACAGAGGAAAAGGGACGTAGAACGATGAAGGAGACTGTGGCCGAAGCCCCACTCTCTGCTGCTCGCAGGAGGGGGGGGGGGTTGACCCGGCTGGCTGGCCGGCGGGGACGCCGCTGCTGACACTGCTGCTGCTGTTGCTGGCTGGCTGCGACCGCTGCTGGCTGGGACCACTGCTGGCTTGGACCGCTGCTGGCTGCCGGCTGCTGGCTGGACCGCTGCAGAGTGGCTGGCACGTTAAAATACCTAGCGCTTCTATTAGAGCCGGAATGGCACAATCGAAGGGCGGTATCCTTTCGGATTACCGCCGGAGATGGCCGGGGCTGCTACGGTTTCTCACTTATATAGGCATGATGACATCAGCAGCAGCCAATCAGATCGATCCAATGTGGCGCGCGCGTAAGTCGACCCGGGCAGCTAGCGGAGCTGTTGCTGGTGACAACAACGGTAACGTCATGTGGCGCCTGGGGAAGGCGCCACGTTTGAAACTGCCGCTTCCGCGTCGCGCATCTGTCTTTGCTTTCTACGATACGTTGATGACACCTTCCTGATATGGCCTAATGCTGAAGATACAATACAGCAGTTCGTCGATCATATGAATGGTGTCCTTCCCAACATTAAATTTACTGTCGAGATGGAGAATCACGGTAAGCCACCATTCTTGGTTGTTTTGGTTGAGCGGAAGGCAGGAGGCCGGCTACGTCATTCAGTGTACCAACACACACTGATCGGTACTTGAACGCCAACAGTTTCCACCACCCTGTACACAAGAAAGCTGTCCTGAACACGTTGGTTCATTGAGCCAAGATTATCTCTGACGACGACCACCTACAGTCTGAATTGCTGAACTTAAACCGTGGTTTCACGGAAAATGGATACAGCAAAAGAGAAATCGGAAACGCTTTCAAGGGCCGCCGACGGAAGACACCTGGTGGATCAGTAGAAGAGGCCGAATGGATTATATTACTGCCATACTGTGGAGCAACTACTAGTAAGTTTGGAAGTCAGCTGCAGAACCATGGGCTAAGACCAGTGTTCCGGCTCGCCCCCAAGATACGAGATATGTTGCGCCCTGTTAAAGACGACATTGCTCTTCGAGTGTCCTGTGTGTATGGTATACCCTGTGAATGTGGTAACACGTATATTGGCCAAACAATTCGCACGTATGCGGAGCGTTGTACTGAACACAAGCGTCATATTAAACAAAGGGAGCTTGACCAGTCGGCCTTAGCGGAGCATTCCCTAGAAAACGGACATAAAATACAGTTCGAAAATACAAAAGTGTTGGCTCATGCGTCTACATATTGGGACTCCGTTATAAAGGAAGCAGCTGAGATTCGTTTAAAGAACAACAATTTCAACAGAGACCAGGGATACACACTGAGCAGGGCATGGGGACGGGCGTTGGACATCAAAAAAAGCAAAGACAGATGCGCGACGCGGGAGAGGCAGTTTCAAACGTGGCGCCAGCCCCTGGCGCCACCCGACGTCACCGGTGTTGCCACGGGCAACAGCTCCGCTAGCTGCCCGGGTTGACTTAGGTGCGTGCGACACATTGGATAGATCTGACTGGCTGCTGATGATGTCATCATGCCCATGTAAGCGAGAAACCGTAGCAGGCCCGGCAGTCGGTTAACTGATGACGATGGCGGAGATAGTCTTCGAAAGCTCGAGGATTTTATACGAACTGACGCGGCTGGAAAACCGAGAACATTTTATTCATGTATGCCGTCACGAAAGACTACAAGGTTCCTACAAGAATGCGTATGTTCCTCCTGCATGACGGGGTTCCTGCACAATCTAGTCGTCAGGAGACACATCGTCCAAACCTAACATTTCCTGGATGATGAATCAGTAGATATGGGCACTTTTCTTGGCCACCGAGGTACCTGGACCTTATCTCTTTGGATTTTTGCCAATGGCGATGGTTGAAAGGCGAAATCTACAAAGAAAAATTAAACTCAAGAACCGGTTTGATCGTTCGGATATGAATAATGCGGCGCTCATAAAAGAACGCAAAGACGACCTCAGAAGAGCTACACGTGGTGTTACTAAGAGAAGTCAAAAGTGGATTGAAGTCGGTGGGGGAATATTTGAAACTCAACATTGAACATCCTCATTTGACTTTGCTTTGAGTTTGGTTTACGTACGAACAGCTGTATCTCTGTACTCAATAGAAAGCGGACACATTTATATGAAAATTTTTTTATGCAATTCGTCTATTCTACCACTTGCTAAAATATCTACTATTCCCCTGAAACGCCGGCCAGTGTGGTCGAGCGGTTCTAGGCGCTTCAGTCCGGAACCACGCTGTTGCTACGGTCGCAGGTTCGAATCCTGCTTCGGGCATGGATGTGTGTGATGTCCATAGGTTAGCTAGGTTTAAGTAGTTCTAAGTCTAGGGGACCGATGAGCCCAGATGTTAAGTCACATAGTGCTTAGAGCCAGTAGAACCATTTTTGAACTTCCTGAAACACCCTGTACATGCATATTTGTGTGGGGTCTCTTCTTTCGCACATGTCCGAAAGAACACACACCACCCACACACCCACCCACCCACCCACCCACACACACACACACACACACACACACACACACACACACACACACACACACACACACACATGTTTCTATCTTACGTGCTATTCGGAAAATGTTTGGCAACTCAGTGATAGTGACGGACTGGAGCTCCATTAACCTACTCATTTTTCTGACCCATTCATATTTAATAAGTGACAGCAACAGTGACTCTCATCATTTACTTTGTGCGAAACCTGCTTCTTTCTGTCCTAGCCTAAACTACAGTAATGAGTGATTGCTCACATTCTTGATACCTCACTGGATGTGCTACTGCAACTGTAGGCAAAGATTGCAATCCCGCTGGAAAAACTTAATTCAAGGCAGATGGTTTTGCTCCTCCTCTACTGTCATTGAAGACGATCACAATGAAACTAGGTATAGGAATCGTACGAAACCCTTGAGTTCATACTGCGATGCTGTGCAGATGAAAAAAGTAGTTTTTCACAATTATCAGATGACAGTTGGAGTTTGACAGATTCCACTAATTATGACTCCAATTATTAATTGTGGGTTCACAGGCACTTTCCTGCCGCTTATTGCAACTGTTTTTTTAATGTTAGAGCTGGATGAATAGAAACATCAGATTTTCGCGATATGGAATATTCGAATTCTTCTTAAGTCTTCACGTTTCGAGCAACGGCAGAATATCCGTGTGAAAAGCTGACAAGACGAAACCAGGTCATGCCTGTCTTCTGACAGGTGTGGCAATGACAGTGGTCTCAAGAACAATATTGTATAGCAAAATTACGTTGCCAACTCAACCACTGTAGATGCTCCAAAATTGTGAAACGCGTCTAGTGAATACGATTTCAAGGTTTCGGTCAGATTAAGACAGTAAAACACAAATAATCGTGGCAGTTATTAATTTATGACGTTTCGTTGGCACTCACTGCATCGATGTATTACAGGTAATTACACTCTAGCCCCAAAACCTAGCTACAAGGATGCGAATGAGACTCATTGAAATATAATGAGGATATTCCGGCCCTTCCCAGCCACACCTTTGAGACGAAGCTATAGCGGGTTCCGATGTCACTCACAGAACACAGCCACAGGTATCCTTCCTGGCAGTATAACTGGAAGTTGGCAACAACGCAGAATATGTTTGACAAATCTGTAACCGACGAGTTACTTCCTTGATAGCACAGAACTATCCTGCTAAATTCTCTTCATATTATGGCGTCATTTCAGTTGCATAATGTAAGTGATTTTCTCTTGAGAAGTGATATAAGGATATCAATTAGAGCTTTTGAGTCGACGAAAGTCGTTCCATACGGGAAATACTACGACTCTCTTCTCTTTTGTTGCGATTTAACTGTCATAGCCACTACTGCGCCGATAAGAAACTTACAGACGCCGCACCTTTTCGTTAGCTCCGAGGTAACGTGCTTGCCTGCCAGTTACAAGAGTTGCCTTCGTTCACCTTTTGAGACTCGCTGAAAGCGGCATTTTTAACTAATTTTTAACAGAGTTACAAGCAGGCAGATAGAAACCCAATAAGCAAATCGTAAGACAACGTTCGAGAAATTTTTTCTTGCTACTTTCAGTACCCCTTATTATCAGAGCGAAAACCTTATGGCACTGCAAAATTCATAGTGCGAATTTTGTTTTCTGCCGACATATTTTTTGTTGCAGTGAATACATAACTTTGTCCATGTACCGCCACATTTTCATAATACTTGAGTATGATACAGGACATGAAGAAATTAGAGATCTTTTCGAAGTCAAAATTCGGTAATATCCTATTAATTTGTGTTAAAATAGGCACAATCGAATTACAAACGATTATTTATTAAGATAGGCTGCAGTCGCCTGGTTAGCCATGAGGTCTAGCGCACTGCTTTCTGGAGTGGGAAGGAGCGCCTGGTCCCCCGCACGAATCCACCCGCCTGACTTGTGTCGAGGTCCGGTCAGCCGGGCAGTCTGTGGATAGTTTTTAAGCGGTTTTCCATCTGCCTCGGCGAATGCGGGCTGGTTCTCCTTATTCCGCCTCTGCTACACTATGTTTGCGATTCCACACTCGTCTGGTGTGGGACGTTCCCTTTGGGGCGGGGGGAGTCCACCGGGAGCCGAATCGCACAATAACCTCGAGAGGGTGGTTCGGTGTGGGGCGGCGGAGGGGTGAAATTGACTGTGGTAGTCGTCATGAGTTTGTGGACCACTGCGGCTGCGGTGGGGACGGAACCTCTCCGCCGTTTCTAGGCCTCCGGTTAACATACAGTATAATACAAGATAGACTGCAGTCGTGATGTTTCCGTAGTAAGTTGAACTGAATTTGTATTAGTGAAGTTAATATTTAATTCTCTTTAATGATTACAGTTGTGCTCAATAAAATAATGGAAAACGCAATTATATCAGCAACAATATATTCTTTCACAATAAGTAAAACAATCTAACAAACGCTAAATTAGTTTATAAATTCTACGCCTGTAGAGACCTACTGGTTCTAACAAAGTTATTAACCAAGTGTAGTTTAAACAGCATTTCCGTCTCGAAATGAATTGCCTCGACGGTTGATCGATCAAGAGCGGGAAAGGTAAAATTTTACGAGTATAAGATAAGAGGAAGACGACTTCCCTATCAATACAAGAGCCTGAGAGATGACTTCCCTGCCAATATCCTGGATAGTTTTGTTTCTCAAATCAACAGAGTACGTTATCATGCATTAGAACACGTGAGGTAGTTTTGTCGGTCGATTTTTTTTACACAGCGACTGAAAGGTGTCTCAGTTGTTGGCCACAAATTCCAGCTACGATGGACACACCCTTGGGGAAGAATTTGTAGCGGAAAGCACTCTTTTGGGGCTATCAGATGGAAAATATTATGTTCACACTACTCTTTTCTCGAGTTTACGTCTTTTTGGGGGCTCAGCCTTTCATTTCGTGTTAGGAGGTTAACCATAGAGGCATCATAGCTCGTCACCAGTAATAGTACCGCATAGGAACGCTCAATGACCGACCTGATGATGTTCAAACAAATCTTCAATAATAGTCACTCCGTTAATTTTTATTGTTTCGAATTAGAGCATGCAGGACTCCTACACCAAACTTCTGAACCTTGCCTGTTGAATACAACTGTGGCATGATGGTGAAATGGTAATCCATCACTTATGTAAGTAGTCGAGACTTTCTTAATGTGGATAATCATTCATGCTAGGAAGATCTTATTTGAAACAAGAATATCTTTTTCTGGCGTATATTTCCCGAAAGCACTCACTCCTCACACAGATCAGATCTCTCGAGCTGCCTCCTCCGCAATCATCTCTTTGTTATACCAAAAGTAAATACTGTGTTGCAGTTGTTACACCTTTTTACACTTGCGACCCAATTTTACAACTCTTAACCGCACTTCATGATATTCAAGTATGCAAAATCCAGTGCTTAACTGCAAGATCATAGCTAGAACTTCAAATTCGAAAATGACAGTTGATACATACACTGACAGCGTCGCGCCGCGTTCACCATGGCGGCGTCCGATTTCAGGTGGCGGGTGGTGGCTGGCCGGTGGCTGGTAGCCGCTGCATTGCGAGGAAACGCTCGAGCGTAAGCTGCATTGGTCGTGACGCAACCACGAACTTTCCTGCAGAATTGTTTCTGGAAGTATTTGTTATTACTAGAGGGTGGAATGTGAAATGAATTATTTTCTTTGTTCAATCAGACCCATAACTTTAGAGGAAGGCCGAAATAAGCCAAAAATAAAAAAAAAGACATACGGTTGGAGGCGAATACGCGATTATAAGTTTCGAATGCACGACGAGCATTACTTTTTTATTTTTTGTTTTTTATGTATTGACGGGCCCAGAAATCGAACCCAGGATCCTCTAATCCGGAGGTAGCAACGCTAGTCACTTTTTTTTAATAGCATGGAATCGATTTGAAGAAAACCAAAACCATTTGGTAATGGAAGTAATGAATCAATGAAATAGTTAAGTGCAGTGCGCTATTCTTCATTATAATATTAACTTTTTGCCGTGACCAGGATTCGAACCTGGGTGCTCCCGACCACTACGCAATTTCCTAACAACTTTTTTTTACCCCCTGTTCCAACCAAACCGAACAGAAAAATTGTAAAACAAAACGGGTTTCGAGCCACCACCCACTGGATTGTCAATTTATTTCCCTCCAAAGCACTTACTTACGGCAATCAATTAAAAATAAAACAAAAGACGTCATTTCGACAAAAATAAACGGTTAAATCAGAGAAACGTATGGGAAGGAATATGGTGTTAATTTTATTGGGTCCACTCTTTTTTCCTCCGTCACTTCTACATAATGTAACATTTAAATCCAAACAAGAGTGTCCAAAAAAAGGGGTCGATTTCAACTCATCCAACACCTGGCCGATGAGAAACCAGATACAGCTTATTAGAAAAAAGCTCACATAACGTGGCATTCAGAGCCACGTCCAAAGGGCTGTGCCCATATATTGGGAAATGGCTCTCGGATCTGCGTCATATCCACTCACCGTAACGTAGTGGACATAATGTCCAACAAGCCACATGATAGCATTGTTCTTCGATCGGGGAAAAAGGACTGAACCGGGACGCACGAGAATCTCCCCCGAGATAGCCGCCTCCGACGTCCTGAGAAGAAAAGCCAGTTTTCGGCGAAGCAGCAGATCAACCGAAGATATAATGTATCAGTTTCATTGCAACGATTGCAGCGATCTGTCACACTGAGGCCAATACGAGAAAGCCGCACGTTGGTAGGTACAACATCATGAACAACTTGGCACCACAAGGACGCCACTTCCATCGGGAAAATCAGGAGGCTAACGTTAACCAAAGAATCTTGCAATTCGTTTCTGGCTACAGGGCTTCCATAGAGGGAATGCTATGAGTAATTGGCAAGCGGCATAACAGCATTTTTAGGGAGGGATTCGCTTGGAAAAGGATATTTACTCCTAAATAACTGACTTCAAGAAAAAATTTCCTAACGTGCCTTAGTTTATAACTAATCCTACCAATATCTATTGGAGGTGTTAAACTCGCCGGTTGGATACAGTCGAGAAGGCGAGCTGTAAGTGACTTGGGGGGTGGGGGGGGGGGGGGTAGACATGTTAAAACGGTGCGGTGGATGAATAAGGCAAAAGCCTTAACTCGAAGGTCAGGGAGGCCCAAACCTCCCAGCAGACGGGAGCGCGCCATTACCCCATAACGCGCGCGAACTACAGAGTTGCACCAGCTAAATCTGCCAATTAAACTTCGCAACTTTCGGTACATCATCACAGGTAGTGGAAAGATTTGTGCAATAAGATAAGCCTTACTTAACACAAACGTTTCCATGGCCCTAACCTTGTGAAGAAGTGAGAGACAGCGACGCTTGTGTTCAAGGATTGCTCCCTGAATCTTATCCGTGACAGATTTGCAGTTTATCGTAGCCCTCTTTAGTGGACAACGATCAATTATAAAATACCTCACGATCGAAATCGGGTGACCTTCAAAGGCCATGGAATTTCAACAGCATCAAATCCTCGCAAACTGAGTAAGCGACATTTCTGGTCATTAACCCGCGCTCCCGTAAGACGACAAAAAGCATACAAAACTTCCTTCAGCAGTGGTATATCATCGGGGGCGCAGAGAAGAACCATAACGTCATCAACACATGCACGAACGGTGTAACCTTTCACCCAACAGCAACCAGCCACCCAAACGAGGAGAACGTAGAGTGACATAGATAATGGACTCCCTTGCAGGACGCCGTGACTCACCGCGATGGGGGAAGTAAGACGGCCATTTACGTCAATGGTCGCCCGAATTCCTGTTATTAGAGAGCTAAACAGCCGACGTGCAGCATCGTTAAAACCGATATTCGTCAATACTCGCATGAGAAATCCTTGATTACCGCGGTCTAACGCATGGTGAAGATCAAAGAAAACCAAAGCGTTTGGCACGGGAATGGTGGAAGCAATCGAAATTAGATCACGACATTCAGCAACGGGAGTCAGGAGATTACGACCCAGAGGATAACTTAGATGGCTAGCGATGATGGTAGCCAACAACACCGATAGTCTGCTATTTATCTCTCGCGCCACTATTTTATAATCATAGTTGAAGAGGGTTATCGGGCGGACCTGGTCCACACGCAAACGTACCAGCTTCTTGGGCATCAGGACAATTTTGGCAACCTTAAAGATAGTCGGGATAGGACCTCCGTGGAATACTTCATTAACCACAGAAGTTATCGTATCACGTATCAGGGGCCTAAATCGAATATAAAGTTCTTTGGGAAGGCCATCGAAGCCAGGCGATTTGTGGGAGGGAGAACGAGCCACAAAATCAAGTATATCATCGCGATGGAATACAGAGAAAAACTCTTCCTGAAGAGCTGGCGTAACAACGCTATCACGGAGGGAGGTAAAATCGACAGACGGTAGACCGTCTGAATCCACTTCAGGATAAAGTTTGGGATAGTACTGGTAAAGTTGACACATGGCATGAGATTGAGAGGTTCACTCACGCCCATCTAGATAACGAATGGTAGTAAGATACGTCCTTTGACATCGTTTTTGAAGCCGAAGAAGATAATAGAGAGAGGCTAACTCATCCTGTACGATGGAACGAGGCTGGGAACGCAAGCGGACACCATCCATTTGCCTGCGTTTGAGTTGAAGAAGTTTTGCCTTCACACGGTGGCCGTCGACAACTCTCAAGGGGACATCACGAGCATTGTCGTAAAGATCGCGAGAGATAGCATAATAAAATTCCCTAGTTCACCCTATTTCAGCCGCTTTTTCGCTAAAATGCTTGAGTGTATTTCGAATCCGAGGTTTAGCAAAGGGTACCCACCATTCGAGAATTGAGGGATAACGCGCTTGGGACTGGATTGTCCGCCGCCGTACGTGTGCGATGCCTTCCAGAGGGGGGTCCGTGAGATGTAGAGAGTGTAGTTTCCATAAAGGGCGCGGAAGATGGACCCGCTGCGGGACGTGGTTAAAAGTCAAAAGATGGTTCAAATGGCTCTGAGCACTATGCGACTTAACTTCTGAGGTCATCAGTCGCCTAGAACTTAGAACTAATTAAATCTAACTAACCTAAGGACATCACACACATCCATGCCCAAGGCAGGATTCGAACCTGCGACCGTAGCAGTCGCGCCACGCGTTTACAGATGTTCTCAATGAAGTGATGCGAGGGAGTGCCGTGCCGGCCGAAATGAAGGAAGGTCGAATTGTAGTGATACCAAAAAGCCAACACCGAAAAACCTTAGATAACTTCCGACCGACTACTTTGCTCAATTTTGAGTACAAAACCTTTTCCAGAGCACTCAGCCGGCCGGAGTGGCCGAGCGGTTAAAGGCGCTACAGTCTGGAACCGCACGACCGCTACGGTCGCAGGTTCGAATCCTGCCTCGGGCATGGATGTCTGTGATGTCCTTAGGTTAGTTAGGTTTAAGTAGGTCTAAGTTCTAGGGGACTTATGACCACAGCAGTTGAGTCCCGTAGTGCTCAGAGCCATTTGAACCAACCAGAGCACTCAACAGCAGATTGTCTCCATTAATGAAGCAAGTGATTCACAACCATCAATCACGCATCCCTGGTCGCACTATTATGACGCCCCTTTCGGAATATAGAGATGTAATAGCCATAGCGTCAGCAGCGTTGTGGTTTCGAGCAACGGGTTATAAATGTCGTGCAACATTTCGTCACGGGCATTACAACCAGAAGCAGCGTAAATGGACAGCTTACTCAACCCATCGAGGTCCAAAGAGGAGTGCCGCAGCAGGGGAGCCCTCTCTCCACGATGTTATTTGTTTTATCGCTCGAGCCGCTCTTACGCTCTATTCATGACAAACTTGCAGGCCTTTCGATCGCCGGGACGTCCTTCGTGGTTCGTGCTTACGCCGACGACGTCGGAGTGTTATTGCGCAACGACGGAGACGTATTAACCCTGAAGACCGCGGTAGACGAGTACTGTCGTGCTTCCGGTTCTAAAATCAACGCCGATAAATTCACCTTTGTCAACATTAGGGGATTCGACGCAGTCACTGTACCTTGGGCGAAGCGTGTCGAAACCCACACCACTCTGGGATGATTATCGACAAATGCCCGCTAAAAACGAATGCAAAAAATTGGAAGCAGGTCACCAATAAAATGTAAGGTGCCATCTATGAAAACAATTGGCGGTCCGTTGACATTCTCCAACGCATACGACTCCTCAGCAGTTATATATTCAGTAAAGCGTACTATACGGCCCAAATATTTCCAGTCCCCAAGATGCAGGCCACACACGTGATGAAACTCTCTAATAGATTTATCTGGAAAGGGCATCTGTTCAAAGTCAAATACACCACGCTGACGACCGAGCGAGGTGGCGCAGTGGTTAGACACTGGACTCGCATTCGGGAGGACGACGGTTCAATCCCGCGTCCGGCCATCCTGATTTAGGTTTTCCGTGATTTCCCTCAATCGCTCTAGGCAAATGCCGGGATGGTTCCTTTCAAAGGGCACGGCCGACTTCCTTCCCCGTCCTTCCATAATCCGATGAGACCGATGACCTCGCTGTCTGGTCTCCTTCCCCCAAAACCAACCAACCAACCAACCACGCTGACGTCTTCCAGACGGGCCGGCGGATTCGACATGCCTGACATTAACCGACAGTGCACTGCGTTATATATTAAACGAATCAATCACTTGTTGGACAAGGAACCTCTCAGCGTAACCAGTTGGCTCTTCCGAACCACCCATTGATGTAGGTAAAATGCATTACAAACTACGATATGTCAAGTAGTTTTTTCTTGAAGTAAGCTATATTGATGGACATTATTTCACGCAGGATTAAAAAGATGGACATCTCCAATAGTCCGGAATCCCATTGAACTTAAATACCCGAATGTTCATTGGAAGGCAGTTTGGGACAACATAAGTTTAACCGTCCACACTGCTGAGGTGGCGTCCACATGGTAAAAAGTGGTAAACGATGTTATACCCACTAATGAAAGGTTGCATAGAATCGGCTTGTGTGACAGTGATAAATGCGTCCTCTGTGGTCTGGTCGACACCTTACGCCATCGCTTCACTTGTGGCGGCCATCTCATTAACTGGAAATGGGTGCAGCAGAGGCTGGGCCTGATTACCCGCAGCAGCCCAGCCAGCCACTGCACCGACAACCTGCTCTGGCCGGACGCGAAACATTTTCCAGCTACCAAGAACAACACCGTGATGTGGCTGTTAGGACAGTTTGTGAAATATATCATCATTCACAATAGTGAAGATAATCTCATTAGTTTCGAGGCTTATATGAGAACGGCACGTTGGAAGATGGAACGTTAACCAAATTTCAGGACGATGTTTGGTAACATGTTAGATATAATGTTTGAAAAACAAGGCGTAGGGTAATTCTCGACGCCGGTAAGGGCACAAATCACGTGCAAGACTATGTAGCGAACACAATACACAACGAATAAGGGGTTACACCTGTTCCTAGGACTGCTCCCGACTTTTCAATGGTGTTATTAACTTCATTTGACGTTTTCCTTAATTTATGTTGCCTGTGCATGTCTTTGTTATTCGTTTCTACGCTCCAAATGACTTTCTATGAAGATTATGTACGGTTCTGAATCAATTGACAGAACTGCAATTCTAGTTAAGACAGTCATATATATTTTGTAATTCTCTTTAATATATTTGTGTTTTCGTTCTATGTCTCTGTCTGGACTGAAGATGCTATTGTCATTTTGTTCTGTTTCGTAAGCTTACGAATGGCACTATATGGCACTATATTGAAATGTGTTCTTCAGTCTATTGTAGGATACAATTCGTGTTGAAACAGGTCCAGTACTTCATATTTTATTTTTGTGCTTATGTGCTTATATGATTGTTTTAATAAAGGGAAAAAAGTAAAAAAAAATATATAGGCTGGAAGCCTTCGAAGTATGCCCTATTTTTTAGATAGAGTTGATCGTTCAGTAAATTGCCTGTATCTGTTATTAGGTGTGTATAAATTTGTAGTTCTTTAAGAGCATCGAGTCTATAGCCCTTAACTTCATGATGTAGTAGCTCTATGTCACGTAAAGGTTTAGGTGTATGAGCCATTTGCACCAGATGTTCCGCAAAGGCTGACCCCCGTGTTCCTATGCCCTTTATTGGAAGATGTTCCTTAAACCTTACTGCTATATCTCTGCCTGTTTGACCTATGTAATAACATGGGCAATCATCACACATAATCTTATATACGCCTGATTTCGCTGACTTATCACAGTCTTTCTCAAGTGTATGAACCAAATTTCGCTTTAAACTATTACTCGTCGAGAAGGAAATTTTAAAACCTGAATTTTTCAACAGCCGCCCTATCTTGTAGGAGACAGTACCTATATAAGGAATCGACAACCATTTCTTGTTCTGATCTTGGGTTTGAGTATTTGTGTTTACTAAAGTCGTTGTCCTTTTTCGCGTTTTCTTATGATATAATTGCCTCACTATCTTTGGATCATAGCCATTATTCTATGCAATACTCTGGATAATTTGTAATTCTTTTTCGAGGTTGACATCTGACAATGGGATAGAAATCGCAACGACTTTAGTAAACACAAATACTCAAACCCATGATCAGAACAAGAAATAGTTGTCGGTTCTTTATATAGGTAATGTCTCCTACAAGATAGGGCGCCTGTTGAAAAATTTAGTCCGGCCGCGGTGGTCTAGCGGTTCTAGGCGCGCAGTCCGGAACCGCGCGACTGCTACGGTCGCAGGTTCGAATCCTGCCTCGGGCATGGATGTGTGTGATGTCCTTACGTTAGTTAGGTTAAAGTAGTTCTAAGTTCTAGGGGACTGATGACCACAGATGTTAAGTCCCATAGTGCTCAGAGCCATTTGAAAAATTCAGGTTTTAAAATTTCCTACAACATCATGAAGTTAAGGGATATAGACTCGGCACGCTTCAGGAACTACAAATTTATACACACCTAATCACAAATAGAGACAATTTCTTGAACGATCAACTGTATCTAAAAAAAATTGGGCGTACTTCGAAGGCTTCCAGCCTATATTAGGTTTACAATAATTCATAACGCGTGTGACCATTACAGTTTCTGTAATAATAGAACCTTTCCTACAGATGTTCATACGAGATTTGTTGGTCAGTTTATAAGGCTCTGTAGTAGAATGTAAAACGTAGTCATGCTGGATACTTTAATTAGCTTACAATAGTAAAGTATAAAATTAATTCATAGCAAAAATGTTATCTGACACGTGCGTAATAAGAGTTTGATTCTATACGTCTCGCGCATTCGCGCCGCCCTCTGTGAGGCAGACCGCGAAGCCACACGACGAAGCCCGTACAACGGGCTTAAAGTGAATTTGCTACAGCTTGTTTAATGGAAGTGACAAAACCTTATGGTTATGCATCAAGTTTTATAAAGTTGACCTAGGACATGGCTTGTTTTAGACCACAAATTTAATAATATTTTATGTGAGCACTACACGTTACATCCGGTAGGATGACCATATCTAATATAATTTACTAGCACATTGTAATACTAACTTTTTGCAGGTTCTGAAGAAGACGTTATTACTAACGTTGAAACCTAGGTAAACGATAAAGTTAACGTGCAACTGTAGGCTGTATATTCTTACACAAAGCGAACGACATTCATGCCGATTTCTACACTCCTGGAAATGGAAAAAAGAACACATTGACACCGGTGTGTCAGACCCACCATACTTGCTCCGGACACTGCGAGAGGGCTGTACAAGCAATGATCACACGCACGGCACAGCGGACACACCAGGAACCGCGGTGTTGGCCGTCGAATGGCGCTAGCTGCGCAGCATTTGTGCACCGCGGCCGTCAGTGTCAGCCAGTTTGCCGTGGCATACGGAGCTCCATCGCAGTCTTTAACACTGGTAGCATGCCGCGACAGCGTGGACGTGAACCGTATGTGCAGTTGACGGACTTTGAGCGAGGGCGTATAGTGGGCATTCGGGAGGCCGAGTGGACGTACCGCCGAATTGCTCAACACGTGGGGCGTGAGGTCTCCACAGTACATCGATTTTGTCGCCAGTGGTCGGCGGAAGGTGCACGTGCCCGTCGATCTGGGACCGAACCGCAGCGACGCCAAGACCGTAGGATCCTACGCAGTGCCGTAGGGGACCGCACCGCCACTTCCCAGCAAATTAGGGACACTGTTGCTCCTGGGGTATCGGCGAGGACCATTCGCAACCGTCTCCATGAAGCTGGGCTACTGTCCAGCACACCCTTAGGCCGTCTTCCGCTCACGCCCCAACATCGTGCAGCCCGCCTCCAGTGGCGTCGCGACAGGCGTGAATGGAGGGACGAATGGAGACGTATCGACTTCAGCGATGAGAGTCGCTTCTGCCTTGGTGCCAATGATGGTCGTATGCGTGTTTGGCGCAGTGCAGGTGAGCGCCACAATCAGGACTGCATACGACCGAGGCACACAGGGCCAACACCCGGCATCATGGTGTGGGGAGCGATCTCCTACACTGGCCGTACACCACTGGTGATCGTCGAGGGGACACTGAATAGTGCACGGTACATCCAAACCGTCATCGAACCCATCGTTCTACCATTCCTAGACCGGCAAGGGAACTTGCTGTTCCAACAGGACAATGCACGTCCGCATGTATCCCGTGCCACCCAGCGTGCTCTAGAAGGTGTAAGTCAACTACCCTGGCCAGCAAGATCTCCCCCATTGAGCATGTTTGGGACTGGATGAAGCGTCGTCTCACGCGGTCTGCACGTCCAGCACGAACGCTGGTCCAACTGAGGCGCCAGGTGGAAATGGCATGGCAAGCCGTTCCACAGGACTACATCCAGCATCTCTGCGATCGTCTCCATGGGAGAATAGCAGCCTGCATTGCTGCGAAAGGTGGATATACAGTGTACTAGTGCCGACATTGTGCATGCTCTGTTGCCTGTGTCTATGTGCCTGTGGTTCTGTCAGTGTGATCATGTGATGTATCTGACCCCAGGAATGTGTCAATAAAGTTTCCCCTTCCTGGGACAATGAATTCACGGTGTTCTTATTTCAATTTCCAGGAGTGTATAATAAACTGGGGGTCTCTGCTTCTTCATATTCAACTGTTGCCAACTGGACAAATGAATTCAAATTTGATCGGGAGAGCTTAGATGATGATCCGCGCAGTGGTCGGCCAAGATGTGTCACTACTCAAGAAATCATTGCAAAAGTGCACAAAATGATCATGGATCATCGCCGATTGAAAGTGCGTGAAATTGCTCACGGTTGCCAGATGTCATCTGAAAGGGTATATCACATTTTAACTGAAGAATTAGAAATGAAAAAAATTATCTGGAAGATGGGTGTCGCGACTCTTGATGCTGGATCAAAAACGCATGAGAACAGACATATAGGAACAACGTTTGGCCCGTTTTAGGAGAAACGAACGACATTTTTTGCGTTGGTTTGTGACCACAGATGAAACTTGGGTGCTCTACTATACCCTACAGACAAAGCAGTCAAAGCGGGGGAAACCTGCTGATTCTCCGCCACCAAAGAAAGCAAAAACGATTCATTTTGCGGGAAAGGTCATGGCATCAGTGTTCTGGGATGTGAAGGGCATTCTGTTTGTAGATTATCTCCTCATTGGGCAAACAATTACTGGAGAATACAATGATAACCTCTTGGACAAATTGCAACAAAATATACGAGAAAAAAGGCCAGGTTTAGCAAGGAAGAAAGTCATCTTCCATCAAGACAATGCGCGCCCGCACACCAGTGCCGTGGCCATGGCAGAATTACACGAACTAAGGTGTGAACTGTTGCGACACCCGCCTTATTCCCCTGATATGACTTCGTCAGACCTCTATGTTTTCCCAAAACTGAAAATTTTTCTTGGTGGACGAAGATTCATTTCAAACGAAGAATTGATAGCCGGAGTTGACAACTATTTTGCAGGCCTGGAGGAAAGTTATTTTCTAGATGGGATCAAGGCCCTGGAATATTGTTGGACCAAGTGCATTAATCTACTAGGAGACTACATTGAAATATAAAAAAGTTTCAGTGACGTAAGTACTTTCTTTCTGTTCCGTTCAGAGAACTTTTCAGATCTCCCTCGTATTTACAGGGAAAAAACCTATTTCATACACAATGATAGAGCAACGAGAGTGAGCTATAACATAGCGCTTAAAATAGTCAAAACAGCCCATCCGTCAGATGTTGAGAATTTGTTACTGTTTTGCTGGTGCCGCAACAGCCTTGTGTCAAGCGATTCTTTCTGTTCTCGAAACAGTTCCCCTTTCACGAAGAACAGTTTGCAGACCCATCGAAGAAATGGTAAGACGTGGAAAAGTAACTAAAAGGTAATACAAAAGATTTAATTTTTTCCCCAACAGATGTAACGGACGTTGCTCAACTGCTGTATTTGTGAGCGGTTCAACGTCATGGAGGAACTTCTCGATTTAACGCCAGCGCTCAATACAACTTGGCTGACGACATATTTGTTGCTTAGAAATCGTTATTTATGTTATGTTAGGTTAACTGGGGACCTAGAAACAACAGACAGACTCCGTCCCCACCGCAGCCGCAGTGGTCCGCAATCCCACGACGACTACCCCAGTCCACTTCACCCCTCCGCCGCCCCACTCCCAACCCCAGGATTATTGTGCGGTTCGGCCCCCGGTGGACCCCCCAAGGAACGTCTCACACCAGACGAGTGTAACCCCTATGTTTGCGTGGTAGAGTACTGGTTGTGTACGCATACGTGGAGAACTCGTTTGCGCATAGTGTAGCTGAGGCGGAATAAGGGGAACCAGCCCGCATTTGCCGAGGCAGATGGAAAACCGCCTAAAAACCATCCACAGACTGGCCGGCTCATCGGACCTCAACACAAATCCGCCGGGCGGATTCGTGCCGGGGACCAGGCGCTCCTTCCCGCCCAGAAAGCCGTGCGTTAGACCGCACGGCCAACCGGGCGTGCCATTCGTTATTTACATGTATGGTCTTTGTAGCAACAGATGTAGATGCAACAAATGGAGCTCCTGCAATGATTGGTCACAAGTCTGATGTCGTTGCTTCAATAAGAAAAAAAAAAGTGAAAGAAGTTGTTATCCAGCAGAAAATACCAGTGATGCTCTGCGTCCTGCACCGAATTATCTGCTACCAAAATATGTCAAAATACGTGACGTCACGAACGTTGTTGTAAAAGTCGTTAATAAACTGATATCGCACGATTTGGGAAAACGGCAGTTTAAATGCTCCTTAGCAGAGCTATAGCGTACATAGGACGGTGTGCCATATTTTTGTAAAGTACGCTGGTGGAGTCGAGGTGTTGTTTTAGAACGTTTTTACAATTTGCGTAAAGACATACCGTTATTCTTGGACACGATAGGAACGCCAGTTAAAGAGTTTAATGACACCACGTGGTCACTCTATGTTGCGTTTTTATCTGACCTTACAATGATCCTTACTGTCTTGAGTACAACTTCGTACGGTAGACATAGAATAATAACATTTTTGACATCGTTTCAGGTTTTAAAAGAGAAATGCAGTTGTGGAAAAAGCAAAAGGGTGATTTGCAGACTTTTCGAAAGTTACAATAGTTATAAATGGAAATTGTAAATTTGTGGTAAGATCGTATGGGACTAAACTGCAGAGGTCATCGGTCCCTAAGGTTACACACTATTTAGTATAACTTAAACTAACTTACGCTGAGGACAACACACACAACCATGCCCGATGGAGGACACAAACATCGGACACAATGAGCCGCGCAAATCGTGACAAGGCGCCTAAAAAAATGGTTCAGATGGCTCTGAGCACTATGGGACTTACCATCTGAGGTCATCAGTACCCTATAACTTATAATTACTTAAACCTAACTAACCTAAGGACATCACACACATCCATGTCCGAGGCAGGATTCGAACCTGCGACCGTAGCGGTCACGCGGTTCCAGACTGAAGCGCCTAGAACCGCTCGGCCACAACGGCCGGCTCAAGGCGCCTCTGACCGCTCGGCTATCCCGCGCGGCAGTTATAAATGAAATGCAGCTTAGAAAGGAGATATTGAGCGTTTATTTCGATGAATAAGTTACTCTGCTGTGGGCTCTGTTTAAAAACTTTGTGTTGTGTACATAGTTCCGCGTAGTCAGCGCGTACAAAACTTTCCCGCTAAGCACAACAGCGCAGGCGCAGGGCTCGTCCGTCTCCGCACTACGAGATGGCACTGTCTTAGAGACGGACCAAATTCTGCTTCCGCCGAACCGCGTATTAATATGTAACGCAGCCAATGAGATTGCTGCTAACGTAGAAGCTTTTCTCCTCGCGGATCACACTCGCGCAGTGATACATGAAGGCACGAGGTATTAACACGAGTGTACAGACCTCCAATTAGTCAGTCTGCATTAGTCTGCATTTGTCTGTACCAGTCTATCGTCAAGTTTCAGTCTGCGCCTAATAATATTATCGTATTCCTGTACATAGCCATGAAGATGAATGAACAGACACTTTAAGTATAAGACATATGTGAGAATAAGATTAACGTGCCAAGACCAAAGGAACTTCAGACTGTCAATTGTAAACAGCATCCAGAATCAAGTTACGTATATCTATGCTTTTTATTATTTTAATAAAGGTGTGTGAAAATTAATCAAGTTCTGTTTAAAGTTGGTCACCGTCAATCTGCTACTCTAAGCGTGCAAGTGGCATTTCTATCGTCTGACCTAACGGCAGAAGATAAACACGCCTCGATAAGACCACGAGACATATTGCTGACACTCGCCTACTTCGCTAGAGTGACAAGTCAAATAATCTGATGGTGTGTGTCTCGAAGGTCTTACAGTACGCACACAACATTTTGAAAGTACGATTAGAGACATAAATTTATTTGCACTTGATTTAAATATTTTTACAGTTCGTTTTGAAATGAACTTTGATGGTGCAAGTGGTGGGGCAAGGGGGTTTCTGGGGCGTAAGTTAGTGAGGGTTGCATACATTCAGGGGAAAAATTCTGGGGCGTTTCTTAGTGCAGGTTGCATACATTCAGGGACAAACCTTTTGTTATGCGAAATTGGGATAATTCCCCTTAACCTGTTATTCTGTTCCCTATCATCTCCTCACCTCGTCTTAACCCATTGTTCCCCTTAACCTACTGTTCAGCTCTGGCAAACATTTCACCCTCCCCCTTCCCTCAGGGAAATCTGCAGCCTTGCTCCCTCCCTATCTCGGTATTCTGTCATTGAACACCGGCTGCTTCCAGCAGAGACCTAATTTATTTAAATAGGTTGCTATTTTCTTTATTTTTGAGCATTATGGGTGTTATCCTGCTGGAAAAATTTCTGAAACTTGGCAGGAAAAAGATCTGTGTGAGCTCATCTTCATGAGCAGGGACTGACTGAGCTAGAGCACAATGCCACTGTCAGAGGACGTTCCCCCAACCTCTCATCCCTTCAGCCCCTCTCTCCCCACCCCTCCCAGAAAAACTGGCGAGAAAAGTCGCTGATCTGGTGATGTGGAAGGATCCCATGACAGGAAATTCAATAAAACAGGACATAATAACATATTTTTTTAATTTATAAAATTCAATTTGCATACCAATTAGCAGGAGTTGGATCTCTCTTTCATTTGGCGTTCAGAGCACACCATTCTCTGCTGTTTATTTAACTATGGAAGATGCACATCTTGTAAAATACATCGATTTGACTCCAATCACACAAGCAATACCATCATGAAATAGGCTAAAAACACTCACTGCACGTAACTACACAATTACAGATCGTGCTAAACATATCTGGTGAGGAAAAAACTTTCCAGTTGCACACATTTGCTTCTTCACGCATGCATCCCCAGACTATCAGTTGATGATGGGGTCGCAGCCGCATGTGTGATGAATACCAGACAACGAGTGCAAAAGTGCTGGGCTGCCATTGGTAGCAGCCTCTGGTCACCTGCTACTTAATCTCCGAATAAAGTATCAGATGCCAGCATGCCTTTGATACCAGATTCACTTCATGTTTTTCTCCCAGACACATGCCTTCCATACCAGGTCAGTGGAAGCAGCTGCTCTATGTGCTCCCCCTGTTGTGCAGATACTGACTGAGTTAGGTCACAACACCACTGGCAGAGGACGCTGGAAGAAGCAACCTCCCCACCCCTCCTACTTCCAATCCCCTTCTCCCCTCCCCTTCTCCCCTCCCCTTCTTCCCTCCCCTTCGCCCCTTCAGTTATTTCCTGTCGGACAACTCTTTGATATTGATATCTGGGAAATTCTTGTCGAAACACATGCTCTCTGTCTCTCAATTGGCTACTTCGTGCCCAGCGAGCGTCTGGCACATGCCACTGGAAACCACGCTAACACCTCCTTTGTCCTGAACAGAGTAATGGATAACTGGTAAATCTACAATTCTTCTCAAAATGCTGGACTGTTGATGTCTTGGAAATAATCCATTTGAACTACCCTCCCAGAATCGAACTCATTCCCATGTACAAGCATTTTACTGCGCCAAGCTGACATGTAAATACTCCCTTATTCTCCCTCGATTTCCCCATATTTTGGAGTATTTTCCCTCAATTTATACGTATGTTCCGCCAATTTTCGTAATTTTTACTGATTTTATGTCACTTTTGGTCATGTCATCATGGCTTCTGGCCATGTACTCTAAAACTGCTTGGAGGTGCAGTAAAGTTGTCAACACCTAGCACATCTGCGCAGTTTCTCTCTCTCTCTCTCTCTCTCTCTCTCTCTCTCTCTCTCTGTGTGTGTGTGTGTGTGTGTGTGTGTGTGTGTGAATACAAGAAGAAACCGACATGGACGCGCTGGGGATCAGGGAGACAGTAATTTTTCATGGACCCCGATAAGATAGCTGGAACAGATTGTTTAATGTGGATGACCACCACCTGTAGAGTAATAAATTGATATATGTCCGATCACAAGACCAGCTCGACCCCAAAGTTATTGGCAACCACCTTATAGATTTTTATAAATTATCTCTACATGTGACTACAATAAACTTTGTCGTTCTTAGTTAAAGAGTATTGTATTATCAGTTTGGGGACTGCAATATGCAACTACCAAATGTGTGTTTGGCCCTGTGCAAGACTGTTCAAGTGTTTTAAGCTCTAGCAAATAGTATTTACAATATGCTTCTCTGTACTCTCTACAGATCACAACCATTTTCCTAGAAAAGAGTACCATCTACTTCTAAACTGACGTGGATCTGCATAACGGATGGTAGAAAGTAGATAGTGTAATTGGTTGAGAGGGGTTGGTACAAGATATGAGTTAATGGTAGACTGATGACATGTTCTGGAGAGAGGGAGATGTTGTGGCACGTCTTTTATCGCTCATTTAATAGTGTTTTGTTGTTGTTCTCTTGTGATGTTTCAGTTGTGTGGTATAACCTGCGATTGACTTGTATACAATTGTGTGTTTTGTGTGTGACTTATAGTGCTATCTACCTGCAGTCGTTAACAGGAAACTTCTCCATACCACAGTCTGCAGATGACTTCCAATAAGTGTGTGATGAATCTGATGGAAAACCTATTTTGGTACTTTCCTCGAGACGAGCGAAATGCAAAATACTCCACTTTCCTGCTACAGCTTCGGCATAAAACGATTCTTCAGTTTCATAACCGCAATGATTATAAGACAGTGACATGGGTTTTTGAGGTGCTGCAATTCCTGTACATACATTTGCTTGACAGATGTGTGTAGAAGAGACAGCATTTTGTTCACGGAATTAGTGCAACATCGTTGTCTATTTCCTCATAAAATATCATTGTTTCATACATTTTCCGTTGCTGACGATCATTTTATAGGACTGATGTGAGCATACCATAATTTTCAAACTGTAATCGAACATGAGAAGTGGGCACTATATACCTCTGGAAAGCTACATAGTGCATGTATCACGAAGAATCTATGTTTTTTCCTTTGGTGTAGAAGGCAGTAATTTTATTACCTTAAATTATCTCACCACAGTGAGTAGGACAGAAAATTTGCAGGGTGAAGGTATGTCAGGAGCTGCAAATATATTTGTTACTTTGGAGTATCAACAATATTGCATTCCACAAGACTAATGTAACAGAATCCGCCCTTCTTTAACATTATAGGATGTTTAAGTGCTGAACTGTGTGGCCTTAGAGTGGGTGTTTATGTTCTACAATCATTTCTGTCTTTCCAGTACCTGCTTGTTACGGAATCCTAACACCAGAACGACACTACAGAATTGATAACACAAGTGATTTACCTAAAGTGTTTTAAACTCCTTCCATCTGGCGCTCCATCATGGATAAACCAGATATTTCTACTTTTTCTTAACTGTAAGCACAATACTCTCAAATGTTTCAGGCTTGTATCTGCTATACACCAGTAAGGAGTGCTAACCTCATCAACAAGCATGCATCTCGATAGATCGTTTGTAATGGGATGACTGCTGTGACTAAGACTGGTATGGAACAGTCCCAGAGAACAGCAGTTACAGTATTGGAATGAGAATACCGGTCTATATCACGTGCGTCAGTCAGTACAAGTTTGGACCCGCCAGGGTAGCCGAGAGCGCTAACGCGCTGCTTCCTGGACTCGGGTAGGCGCGCCGGCCCCGGATCGAATCCGCCCGGCGGATTAACGACGAGGGCCGATGTGCCAGCCAGCCTCGATGTGGTTTTTAGGCGGTTTTCCACATCCCGCTAGGTGAATACCGGGCTGGTCCCCATGTTCCGCCTCAGTGCCACACCTGAACACATTCGCACTATTGCAGGGATAACACTCGACGCAGACAGTTGGGGTTCACTCATTCCGTTCTGGGGGATACGGAGTGGCGGCAGGAAGGGCATCCAGCCACCCCTTAACCATTAACATGCCAAATCCGATTAACGATGGCTGACCCTGCGTAACTGCAGGATAAGGCTCAAGCGATAGAATAGATAGTCAGTACAGGTGTGGAACACTTGGTATACTCTTTGTGAAAGCAAAACATCGAAATGTATTGAGTATGTGGAACTCAACTCGTTCTGTTCATTCACAAGACATCGAATGTAGTTGGCATAACATCGACCTACTACTGGTCAGTCCCAAATTAACTCAGAAACAATTTTTCAGGGAACGTTGGTTAAATACAAAGGAAGAGTTACGAGATGCATCGCGAGACACCATCTAGAGTATTGCTTGGGGTCCTTAGCAGATAGGTTCAATGAAGGTGTAGCTCATTCCACGTACAGGATGTAGCGCTGCTATGGATATGATTCGTTATGATTCGTTTGTTGCGATCGTAATCATCAGAGGTAATGGTGAGATCCTTCAGTCCCTGAATTTATCCCACGAATGCGAGAATGCTATGTGATTCCCATCCAAATGGGGAGAGATGGCCATCGTAATGATATCTTACCGAATTGATAAAGTATTTCAGCTAAGAAACATAGTTTTTGCACCTCCTCACCGCTGCTGGCTATTTCCAACGCTAAGAAGCAGTATTTGCATCATGTGATGCAGGCCACGTAACATGGTTCACGATACGTCCACATGTCTAAGCAATACAAAGTAATGTTGGCTGTGGTTTAGTAATCATAGTACGAGAGATATCGTCGAAAGTAGTGGCTCAAATGGCTCTGAGCACTATGGGACTCAACTTCTGAGGTCATCAGTCCCCTAGAACTTAGAACTACTTAAACCTAACTAACCTAAGAACATCACACACATCCATGCCCGAGGCAGGATTCGAATCTGCGACCGTAACGGTCTCGCGGTTCCAGACTGTAGCGCCTAGAACCGCACGGCCACTCCGGTCGGCTCGAAAATAGTGGTTTCGAATTCGAGTAATTGGGTAAAGTGCGTCGAAATTCCGTAAAAACGTGGAAAAAAAATCGAGAAACTGTTGGAAAGTACATAAAATTGAGGAAATATACGGCAAAAGTGGTTGTTGTAGAGCTCTGGCCTTGGCAGTTTGCTCATCTACCATCTATAGCAGTATCGTGGGCCAAGTTCATAGTTCTATTGGACTGCAACATACACACCGTCTATTTGTAGCCACTATCTATCACATCAATGTATGTTGACGCTGCACTCTTGGTGAAATCTGGAGACCGATCCACTTATTTACAACATCCCAAGAGCAGAGTACCGGCAGTCTGTTTTCGTTTTTGAATGTGTGGAAGACCTATATGTTAAATAATGTCGTAAAAGTGACGAAATCGCGACATCTGGGGGGAGGGGGGGGGGATGAGATATCTGGGGGGCTTAGGTGCGCTCATCCAAGTTAGTCTTTCTACATTGTGTCAGTTCTTCCTGCTCCTTCCTACGCCTACTATCGTACAAGAAGGTACATAACATAAATCGTGAGGGATTTCTAATTGTAATTATGCCCTTTATTTCTCGACAAATACATGATAACGACGGTGTGGCGGGAAGGTTTTGCTACTGGGAAACTACCACAGGCAGTGTGAAACTACATCCAGCTTGTGTGAGTGTGGGCATGCCATAATTTTTTCGTATCCTATACACCTATAAATGCTACACTACTTGTTGGAGATGTTATGCGGTTGTAACATAGCGTTACTGTGGTTAATGTTCCGACATATGCTCCGCAGCGGACCACCTCTACGTGTCCACATGTTCACCCAACGACACCGTCAGTTACGATGGCAGTGGGCACGGGACCATCGGGATTCGATCGTCGATCAGTAGAAACGTGTCGAGTCTTCGGGTGAATCATATTTTTGGTTCACTAGGTCTCTGACTTCTCCACAAACGCCGTTATCCAGGCGAACAGCGGCTCGAAACCTGTAACGCGCCAAGGATGCAGGCTGGTGGGAGCAGTCTTATGCTATGGAAGACATTGTCCTACGCTTGCGTGAGACCTGTGGTGGTAATGGAAGACACACTGGCTGCTCAGAACCATCTGCATCCCTTCATGCTTGATGTGTTCCCTGACGGCGACGTCATCTTTCAGGAGTACATCTGTCCATTGACTGGCGACTCCATGGAGTGTTCTGTGCACCACGACCAAATAGTGGATAGAATTTGAAGGAGAGTCAGCATTGGTCGTATTTTTTTGTTTTATTATCCGCAAAATCGATTTTCGGTCACTTAGTGACCATCCTCAGTGCTAGAAGTTAAAAATTTCACATAACGATCAGAGAGTATAAAACAGAAAATTGCAACTACACCTGCGTATGAACATAACAGTTGGTAGGAACATACCTGTAATATACAATTAAAATTGGTAGGCACTGGTATCAACAAGCTTAGAGCGATCACATAAACTGAGGCCGCTGTTTACATGCACCTGTTCAGCAGACCTCGGTGTGACAGGGCTTGGAACGCCCCCTATGTGACATGTGTCACATGAAGACTTAATATTACCGCTTTTGCAAGATATTAACACAAAATAACTCTTGTGCATTTGTGAATCATGAAGTAATTCAAATTTAAAATGTACGCAAAACACATAGCTGACGAAGGGGGAAGGAAACATCTAAAATACATTGGCGTATTTTTTTTAAAAAAAAACTTACAAAACATAAAACAGATCGACAATAAGTTGTCAGAGTGCAGGACAAGTAAAAGAGAGAAAGACAATGGAAAAGAATAATATATGAATAACATGAAATGTGGTAAAACACAGGTTTTTAAAAAAACATAATACCCACCATCGGGCGTGGGAAGTTAGAAGTACAACGTTCGTGATTTACGTAAAATGTTACGTTAGGACTAAGGAGTCAAATATATAAAAAATAGTAATAGTACGGAAATGCCATTACATAATGATTAAAATGCCGTGAAACACAATGTTCATTACAATGTTCATTACAAAAACAATTTTATCATCATATTTAACCGACATGATGATGTACCTCTCGTATATCACAATTAGCAACTCGTAGTCAGTTGCTTGTTATCCCTTATATACAACGCCTCAGTCATAGTTGCTACGAGAACACTTACAATGGCCGCTATTCCAACTATCTCAACACATAGACACATATGTTTCGGTTTGTTCTAATAACATTACTAATTTCGGTTTTTAAGAAGTATGCTCCCTTTTGTTCCTTAATTTTCAGAACTTATGGACGCCTATTGAACATAATTTTACTACAGTCGACTCATGGCCTGCTTTTAATTTCTCTAATGTACGATGTATATTTCTGGTATAAGTGGCACTATTACCTGTCCTTCCTCATAATGGTTTCTCGATGTATCATGTATACTGCTTGTTCACACCTTGTATTTTATATTTATTTCAATAACTCAATTAGAATTATAGATACTTCTTAAGTCTCCTTTTATTTCATATGAGTCCCACTGCTACTATAAGTTATGTAAAATCAGATTATTTTTATTAGTACTCAAAACCGGTTGCTTGGCAGTTTTATTACTGTTTTATCAACCTGCGAATGTATGTATGGGTTCTGACCCAGTGGTTATGTGGAAGCGTACAACCAGTGACATAAAAATGATATCCTGTCCAAATGGGACGAATGATATGTACCTGTACATTATCGCGTCGTTAAATATGATAACAAAATTGTTAATCTACACCCTCAAACTTTTTGTTACTGTTGTAATGAATGTTGTTTAATGGCATTTGAATTGTTACTTAGTGGCATTTTTCGTACTATTACTATTTTTATATATTTGACTTCTCTGTTTTAACGTAATATTTACGTAAACCAAGAACGATATACTTCTAACGTCCCACGCCAAATGGTGGGTGCTATGTTTTACAGTAAGCAACCGCGTATATTTGATGTCATGTATGAGTGGGTTCTGACCCAGTGCTTATGTGGAAGCGGATAACCATTGTTATAATAATGCTAGCTTGTCCAAAGGGACAAACGAGAGGTACATCATCATGTCGGTTAAATATGATGACAAAATTGTTTATCCACACCTACAAACTTTTTTGTAATGAACATTGCGTTTCACGGCATTTTAATTATTACGTAATGGCATTTTCGTGCTATTAATATTTTTTATATATTTAACTACTTAGTCTTAACGTAACATTTTACTTAAATCACGAACGTTGCACTTCTAACTTCCCACGCCAGATGGTGGGTATATGTTTTTTAAAAACCTGTGTTATACCTCATTTCATGTTATTCGTGTATTATTCTTTTTTATTGTCTTTTTCTCTTTTACTTGTCCTGCACTCTGACAACCTATTATCGATCTGTTTTATGTTTTGTAAATTGGTTTAAAAAAAAACAATACGCCAATGTATTTTAGAAGTTTCCTTCCCCCTTCGACTGCTGTGTGTTTTACGTACATTTTAAATTTGAATTACTTCATGATTCACAAATGCACAAAAGTTATTTTGTGTTTATATCTTGCAAAACCAGTAATATTAAGTCTTCACGTGACACATGTCACATAGAGGGCGTTCCAGGCCCTGCCACACCGAGGTCTGCTGAACAGGTGCATGTAAACAGCGGCCTCAGTTTATGTGATCGCTCTAAGCTTGTTGATACCAGTGCTTACCAATTTTAATTCTATATTACAGGTATGTTCCTACTGTGGTGTCACCGCCAGACACCACACTTCCTAGGTGGTAGCCTTTAAATCGGCCGCGGTCCGTTAGTATACGTCGGACCCGCGTGTCGCCACTATCAGTGACTGCAGACCGAGCGCCGCCACACGGCAGGTCTAGAGAGACTTCCTATCACTCGCCCCAGTTGTACAACCGACTTTGCTAGCGATGGTTCACTGACAAAATACGCTCTCATTTGCCGAGACGATAGTTTAACATAGCCTTCAGCTACGTCTTTTGCTACAACCTAGCAAGGCGCCATTATCAGTTGCCATTGATATTGTGAATCACGTACCGGCAAGACCGACGTTCTTCATTAACAGATTAAAGTTAAGTATTCCACCAGCTACGTCCGTTTTTCTAAATTTTAAGTTCCTTGTCCTGTTCCAGACCTCACGCCAGCCTGCGTGAGCTAAAACGCGTGCCTTTCGGCCTCCTTCTAATAACACGGTGTTGGCTCTCCTGCCAACCAAAACACCTACCAACTGTTATGTTCATACGCAGGTGTAGTTGTAATTTTCTGTTTTATACTCTCTGATCGTTAAGTGAAATTTTTAACTTCTAGCACTGAGGGTGGTCACTAAGTGACCGAAAATCGATTTTGCGGATAATAAAACAAAAAAATACGACCAATGCTGATTCTCCTTCCAACATCTGTCCATGTCTCGAAGCCAGGACCCTCTACAGTGGTCTCTCGAGCATTATAGTTAACTCACGTTAATTTCTAGGAGACCAAGTGCGCCTGATGTAAATCACATGGCACCTATCTGGGCACTATCAACGCCTACGCAAGACAACGGCTCGTTATTTACGTTAATTACATGACCTGTGCGTAGACATCTAATGCTACATACCTCCACATATCTACCAACAAACTGTCAGATCACTGGTGCCCAGAATCAGTGATGTATTTCATTGCAAAGACGGACAAACAAACTGTTAAAGAGGAGGTCATAATGTTTTGGCTCATTAGTGTAAATCGTAAGTACATTATTACACTGTAATGAGCCGGTATGCTGAAGTAGAAACTATACATGATAATTTTGTATTTATCGAGACAGGGAGATAATTACTGTTCCTTCCATGTTTTTGAATAGCATTTAATATCCCATCAAATAAGAATACAGCGACATGGCACACGTTAACATTTACGATATTCTATTTGAGATAATCATTTCCTGAGCATCGTACCGTGTCAAGGTATAACAATTACCATTTCCATTTACATAAAAACAAAGGAACCACGGAGTTAGTATGAAAATGCTGGGCTCAGAAAAGTGACGCTGTTTCGTGCAGGTTTAGTACATATAGCAGCTACGTGTTCGAGATTAGTTGTCCTGTTCAAATGAAAATAGGTAACAATGATACAAGACACAAGATTTCTGCATACTGCGCACTTTACATTCAGATGTGAAGTATTCCATTTATCTAACATCTAGCTTTTTTAGAGTCCAATTTTCCACAAAGTAAACGGATCATCCTCTCACCTTAGTGATTAGACGTATCACTCCGCACCTCACCAATACATAACGTTCTGGAAAATTATCCAGCGCAACTCCCTCTGTAAAACAAATTCACTTGACTCTCGTAACTGACGTTCTGATTCTAGCAAACGCGCGGGTGAGTGTGTGCGTGTGCGTGTGTGTGTGTGTGTGTGTGTGTGTGTGTGTGTGTGTGTGTGTGTGTGTGTATGTGTGTGTGTGTGTGTGTGTGTGTGTGTCGTCGGATGGCTATGAAGACAGTTGAGAAAATTGAAGGTGCCGCTGATTAAAACGCCGTCAGATCAAAGTCTTGGTCAGTAACACTTTATAGCCTTGGCATAGCACCATGTCTCTAATGCTATCGGTGCAGATAGTATCTTACACCCTATTCATTCTTCTTACAAACGGAAAGCGATCTAGCGATTGGGCCAGCATTTCAATTGTAACCGGTTCCACATACAAAATGTAATGTACGAATGGCTTCCCCGCAAATGCGTCATGAAAATGGTACGGTGCAGATGTTCATTAATCAGGGAATATGCATATCAGGGCATTTTAAAGAAAATCAGTAAGATGCCTGTAGAATCACAGATAGTGTTAGTCTGTGTTACCAATATCAACACAGGCTGCAGCTAAGTTTTCCACTATAGCAAACAAATGGTCTTCAAATGTAATGGTTCGTGTACTGTCTGCCATCGGGTTCCCCTAAATGGTAGGCAGCACCGCATAACAGGCACACTATGAGGGAAACAAACCAACAGCCAAACAGGCGAAGACATCAGGTAAACACGCCGAAGATTCCAGTCGATTAATAGGAACCTTTCCGTGCAGAGGTCTCCGCGACATATCCAGCCACGGGTTCCTAAGTCGGGTTTCTATTGGCTCCAGCTCACTATATAGCTCCGGCCAGTCGAAGGCAGAGCAGTCTTCGTCCGCTGCTAATGGCAACCGCTATAGCAGAGTCTCCGAGAAGATATCACTGAAGCCGCTGTACTGCACCGCCGATTGAAGTACCAGCCGACCGAGAGGAACCACATCTCCGGCTAGATCGACGGACGTCTACATCTATTGTACAGCCAGCTATTGTACTGTAGAAGAAGTTACGTTCAATAACCTGTTGGAGAATACAACAGTTCGCTAGGTTTTGTATCTGTGGAATGGAATCCTGAGCGGGTAAAACATATATAAGGCAGAGAAAATCTTATGGTGTGGTGTGGTGTGGTGTGAAACGTCCAGATACTGTTGTCATCATGAATGCAGCGTTGGAATGAGTCTGAGATATTCTAAACTCACTCTGTTTAAACATTTGAAGCCCTTCGTCAAGGAATATTTAACTAATAGAACAGGGCGTGTTATGTTGGATGGTGAATCTCTCACATCCCAACACACACAAACGATTCAGCATATACCATCAGCAGCAGTATAAGACTGTTTCATGAAGATACTGTTGTGCACAGGAACCTACCATCATTGGAAAATCATAATGGATTGCGTCAAACTTAGGACGAAACTTCCTCTGTGTATAATGATAGATGCTAACTTCAAGTGTATGATAATGGATATAACATAGAGGAATAACCCGATACTATCTATTACAAAACTAGCGGCGAACATCACACAAGAGCTTAGGGGTAATACTATGAAATGGAACGGTGACGTAAAATCAGTATCAGAGAAGGAGGGTAGAAGCCTTCCGGTAAAGTGCACTCATGTTCAGAAAAAACAGAAGATCTTGACCGACTAGAGACAGGGTGTTCATACACACAGGACATGTACCTTGTGATCAAAAAGTCAGTATAAATTTGAAAACTGAATAAATCACGGAATAATGCAGATAGAGAGGTACAAATTGATACATATGCTAGGAATGACGAGGGGTTTTATTAAAACCGAAAAAGAAACGAAGTATTGCTAGGCGTTTGAAAGATCTCTTGCACGCGTCGTTTGGTGATGATCGTGTGCTCAGCCGCCACTTTCGTCATGCTTGGCCTCCCAGGTCCACAGACCTCGGTCCGTGCGATTATTGGCTTTGGGGTTACCTGAAGTCGCAAGTGTATCGTGATCGACCGACATCTCTAGGGATGCTGAAAGACAACATCCGGCGCCAATGCCTCAGCATAACTCCGGACATGCTTTACAGTGCTGTTCACAACATTATTCCTCGACTACAGGTATTGTTGTGAATGATGGTGGACATATTGAGCATTTCCTGTAAAGAACAACATCTTTGCTTTGTCTTACTTTGTTATGCTAATTATTGCTATTCTTATCAGATGAAGCGCCATCTGTCGGGCATTTTTTGAACTTTTGTAATTTTTTTTTTTGTTCTAATAAAACCCCATGTCATTCCAAGCATGTGTGTCAATTTGTACCTCTGTATCTACATTATTCTGTGATTTATTCAGTTTTCAAATTTATACTGACTTTTTGATCACCCAGTATATTATTATGTGCCGTTGAAATGATTAGCATGTCGGCACGCGGGTTCAAGGTCAACATCGATATCGCTGCGCAATCGGAAAAATGTGCCTGCGGCTGTGGTTGCCGATATAAGCCAAAGGTAATGGACCAGTGTGACTTGAGCAGAGCCGGCCGGAGTGGCCGAGCAGTTCTAGGCGCTACAGTATGGAACCGCGCGACCGCTACGGTCGCAGGTTCGATTCCTGCCTCGGGCATGGAAGTGTGTGATGTTCTTAGGTTAGTAAGGTTAAAGTAGTTCTAAGTTCTAGGGGACTGATGACCTCAGAAGTTAAGTCCCATAGTGGCTCAAATGGTTCAAATGGCTCTGAGCACTATGGGACTCAACTGCTGAGGTCATTAGTCCCCTAGAACTTAGAACTAGTTAAACCTAACTAACCTAAGGACATCACACACATCCATGCCCGAGGCAGGATTCGAACCTGCGACCGTACCGGTCTCGCGGTTCCAGACTGCAGCCCCAGAACCGCGCGGCCACTTCGGCCGGCTAAGTCCCATAGTGCTCAGAACCATTTGAACCATTTGAACCACTTGAGCAGACGTGCAGGATGCAGACGTATGCACGAACCGTGCCGTCATATCAGTGAGTTTGAAAGAGGGCGAATTATTGGCATGAAAGAATGTGATGCATCCATCCGGGAAATTGCTGCTCGTGTAGGACGAAGTGTTTCGTTAGTGTAGCAGGCGCGCGCAGAATGGTTCACTGAACGCCTTACAACACGATGTAATGTGGGACCACCGCCTGAGAGGATAGACACTCATTCGAGTGACATTGTCCACAGCTCGTGGTCTCGCGGTAACGTTCTCGCTTCCCGAGCACGGGGTCCCGGATTCGATTCCCGGTGGGATCAGGGATTTTCACCTGCCTCGAGATGACCGAGTGTTCGCGTTTTCCTCATCATTCATGAAAGTGGAGAGATTGGACTGATCGAAGGTTGAGAATTTGTATGAGCGCTGATAAGCGCGCAGCTGAGCGCCCCACAAACCACACATCAACGTCGAATGGCATTTTTTCGTAGACTTGTGTCCTCCTCGGCTCTGGTTTAGCAGTGAAACAGTGTAACACATCGTACACTATCAGTGGTCATAGTCCGTCGCCGGCTATTACAGCATGGGTTACGTGCGTGTCATCCACTTCTCCGACTACCTTTGACGAATGTGTTGAAACACGCCAATGGTGTATGGAACGACGTCGCTAGGGACAGGAATGACATCAGATAGTGTTTCCGGACGAATCCAGGTTCCATTTGCTTTAAAATGATGATCGCGTTTCGGTTCACCGCACACAAGGGCAGCGGCACCACGGTGACTGCATTCGCGCAAGACATACAGCGCCAACTCAAGGCCTTATGGAGTAGGGTGCTACACTATGTGATCAAAAGTATCCGGACACCACCAAAAACATACGTTTCTCATATTAGGTGCATTGTGCTGCTGCCTACTGCCAGATACTCCATATCAGCGACCTCAGTAGACATTAGACATCGTGAGAGAGCAGAATGGGGCGCTCCGTGGATTTCACTGACTTGGAACGTCGTCAGGTGATTGGGTGCCACTTTCTAAACATCCCCAGGTCCACCCCGATGTCACAGTGAAGTGGAAACGTGAAGGGACACGTACAGCACAAAAGCGTATAGGCCGACCTCGTCTCTTGACTGACAGAGACCGCCGACAGTTGAAGAATGTCGTAATGTGTAATAGGTAGACATCTACCCAGATCATCACACAGGAATTCCAAACCGCATCAGGATCCACTGCAAATACTATGGTAGTTAGGCGGGAGGTGAGAAAACTTGGATTTCATGGACGAGTGGCTGCTCATAAGGCACACATCACGCCGGTAAATGTCAAACGACGTCTCGCTTGGTGTAAGGAGCGTACACATTGGACGATTGAACAGTGGAAAAACTTTTGTGGCGGTGTTCGTAGCGACAAACACTTGGCTGTACAAATGGCTTACGAAGTCACCGCCACACTTTTAATAGCGGGCCGACCGGTCCGCTGGAACAGTAAACAGAAAGATGAAACCCCAAACACTCTGATTAAATAGAAGTCGGTACTTATCTTTATTAATGAAGATACAGAAACACAGTAGTGAACTCGGTGTCTACAGAAATCTGTCTAGTTCGAGTCGGAGCGGCTAGGTCAGCGTCGGCTGACGACAAACAACAACTCTGCCGCGATGAACACACAACTGACTAGCAAGTACACAATTCGGTGGCGAGTATACAACTGAGCGGCGAATACAGAACTGTCCTAGCGCTCGCGACTCCAGCGCTTAAGAAGCCAGAAGCCAGCGGTGGCGCACGCAGACTTGCGGCGATTTGCTGTCTCGCTGGCGCTGCTTATGCGGACGGCTTCCGGACTTTGATGCTGCCAACCTTTTGGCAGCGGGCTCGGGTGGCATTACTGGCTAGGACATAACACTCCTCCCCCCCCAAATCGCCGCACCGTCGTTGAATAATGACGTGGCGAGCGTCGACGGCGGGGGAGGGGTCTGGCCGCAGGCGTAGCAGAAGAGACCGGGGCGGAGACTGTTGTCGGTGGCAGTCCCCGGTCCGCACCCCAGCATTGGCTGCGCGGGGCATCGGGAAACACCGACTGAAAACCGAGGTCAGGGTGCACGCCTGTGACCACGGGCGCAGCTTCTGGTACTGGACGCGATGGGGCGTCGGGACCCACGAAGAGAGGCAGCGTCTCCTGACGCTGCGTCGACGGCTGCTGAGTGGGCGCCGGACAAGGCGCTGCGGTGTCAGACTCCTTGGGGGTGCCCAAGGAAAGCGGCTGCAGGACAGGCTGCACAGCCACCGCTTGGGAAGGCGGCCCGGCTGAGGGGTCGACGTCCATCAGCTCCGAAGGCGGTGGCGACTGAAGAGGGACCGCAGGCGCCGGAGCGACCACCTGGGGCGCTCCCGGATGAAGCTGCGCGGGAGGCATCAACGGGACTGGCTGTCGGCGTGGTAGCGGCGACGGCTGCTGCTGCTGCTCTGGGGGCGGCAGCGAAGTCGGAAGGCGCGGCTGGAACCCGCCGCGGACCAAATCTGTCGACAAAGAACGAGCGGCAGAATCCGGGCGGCCAGCGCGGCGCAACTGGTTCTGATGCCTCCTGTGCACCCCAGTAGCACCTTGAACAGTATAAAAACCGCGACCCTGGACACGTATCACGGTACCACGTTCCCAACGACGGCGACCGTGATAAACTCTGAAAAAAACGGCGTCGTTGCGCTGAAAACGCGTGCGATGCTCAGAAGCGGCGGGTCGATCCGGGGGGTGCAACAACCGTAGTAGGGTGCGATGACGACGGCCGTGGAGAAGCTCCGCAGGTGAAGGGCCGTCGCGTGGCGTGGTCCGGTACGACGACAGGAACGTGATGAGGGCCTGCTGACGAGAGTGCGTAGCACGAAGGTGGTCCATATGATCCTTGAATGTGCGTACAAAACGTTCCGCTGTACCATTCGATTGAGGGTGGAACGGCGGAGTAAGAACATGGCGAATGCCATTGGCAGAACAAAAACTTTCAAATTCAGCAGAGGTAAATTGTGGACCATTGTCAGACACTAAAACTTCTGGAAGACCCTCAATACAAAAAATTGAAGTCAACGCCTGTATAGTTTGTGCAGACGTTTTAGACTGCATGGGCACAACAAACGGAAAATTACTAAATGCATCTATCACGATGAGCCAACGAGAATTCCAATATGGACCAGCGATATCAATATGTACTCGCTGCCAGGGACCGGCAGGGCGTGCCCACTCAAAATAGCGTTGAGGCGGAGCAGCTTGGTGTTCGGCACACGTCGAACAATCTGTAGACATCTGCGTAATCTGCTTATCAATGCCGATCCATGTACAATGACGGCGGGCAAGCTGCTTGGTGCGGACCACTCCCCAATGACCTTGATGCAACAAGTCGAGGACCTTGGATTGGAGCACTTGGGGAACCACTACACGAAGCTGGTCATTCTCGGTGCGTAACAGCAAAACTCCGTGCGAAACAGACAACAGATGACGTTGCGGATAATAGCGACGAACCACAGAATCCGATATGTCCTTTGCCTTGGACGGCCAACCACGTTGAACAAAACGTAATAGTAAACTCAGATGAGGATCCGTAGCTGTCTCACGTGCCACCTGACGATAATCAATCGGAAAATCCCGGAGGGATTGATGCTCATCGGCGTCAATCTGATGGCAAGAGTCGTCAGAGGAATCGAAGACATCATCCGCAGCAATCGGCAATCTAGAAAGCGCGTCAGCGTTTGCATGCTGAGCTGTAGGGCGATACAGTATCTCATACTGGTATTGTGATAACAAAAGAGCCCAACGTTGTAGTCTCTGAGCTGTCCGCTGAGGAACTGGTTTAGACGGATGAAACAGTGACGTCAGGGGCTTGTGATCTGTGACTAAAGAAAATGGTCTACCATAGAGGTAGTGATGGAATTTTGTGACACCGAACACAATAGCCAACGCTTCCTTGTCCAATTGGCTATAATTACACTGAGCTTTGTTTAGCAATTTAGATGCGAACGCAATAGGACGTTCGGTGTTACCGACTCGGTGAGACAACACAGCACCGAGGCCGAAAGGAGAGGCATCACAAGCTAACACCAGAGGCTTGTTAGGGTCGTAATGGACCAGACAACGATCATTCAATAAAGCCTCATTTAGCTGCAGAAAGGCTGATTGGCAATCAGCTGACCACACAAACGGAACATTCTTAGGGCGGAGACGATGCAACGGTGCAGCAATCTGTGATGCATTAGGTATAAACCTAATATAATATGTCAATGTGCCAAGAACCGCTTGCAATTCATGCAGATTGCGAGGGGCGGGCAAATCACGAATATCTGCTAAATGTGACTGGGAGGGATGAATGCCTTGAGCATTAATAACATGTCCCAGATACTCCATTTCCGTAAGGAAAAATGAACATTTATCGATGTTGCAACGTAGGCCTGCCTGAGACAACACTGTAAACAAACACTCCAAATTACGGAAATGTTCAGCAGGCGTCCGACCGGACACAACAATATCGTCTAAATAGTTGCAACATGATGGCACATTAGCCAGAAGTTGTGACAAAAAACGCTGAAAAACAGCTGGAGCTGACGCACAACCAAAAGGGAAACGCAGAAAACGGAACAACCCCAACGACGTGTTTATGACAAAATACTGTTGTGATTGCTCGTCGAGGGGCAATTGCAAATATGCTTCACGGCGAACAATTTTGGAAAAGAAACGAGCTTCCCCTAACTTATCCATCAGCTCATCCGGTCTAGGCAAAGGAAAAGAATCAATGACAGTCTGAGGATTAACTGTCGACTTAAAATCAGCACACAAACGTAACTTGCCAGACGGTTTCTTTATAATAACTAAGGGAGAAGCCCACTGGCTCGCTGAAACTGGTTGAATAACACCGTTGTTTTGCCAACGACGAAGTTCATCTTCTACAGGTGCCCGGAGGGCGTGAGGCACTGGACGAGCACGACAAAATCGAGGCTGAGCATTATCTTTTAACGTAATATGAGCGGCCAAGTTCGCAGCACAACCTAGTTCGTCTTTAAATATGTCACTGTATCGTTTACACAAATCGGTTATGCTGTCTTGAGGAACAACAACAGAATTAAGTTGCAACACATTGTCTTGGATAGACAGGCCAAACAAGTCAAAACAGTCTAATCCGAAAATGTTTACACTGTCTGTAGCGCGGAGCACTGTGAATGAAACTGTTTTTGTATTGCCACGGAATGTGGCTGGCACGCTACATACACCTAAAAAAAATGGCTCTGAGCACTATGGGACTTAACATCGATGGTCATCAGTCTCCTAGAACTTAGAACTTCTTAAAGCTAACTAACCTAAGGACAGCACACAACACCCAGCCATCACGAGGCTACATACACCTAACACAGGAATTTGTTCTCCACTATAAGTAGCCAAAGAATGTTTTGCCGCTGAAATTTTAGGGCGGCCGATAGCCGCATACGTAGCACTATTTATGAGAGTCACAGACGCACCCGTGTCTAATTGAAAATTGAAGGTCTTATCCTGGATGCGTAGCTTCACACATAGTTTATTACACTGTCTCTGGATCGGTGTAGTGGAGGCGGAAGACACAAAATCAGCGCCTTTAGCGCGTGTTCGCTGCTTACGACAACTCGTGGGTTGGGCGGATGGAACAACTCCCGCTTCACTTGCAGTCTGTACATTACTTTGTACAGCGTTTGAATTACGCCTGGGTCGCATAGCAGAGGGCTGGGTGGGTGGCTTATTGCGAACAAGTTTATTACCCACACGAACCGTGGAAGAGTCTTTAAACGCGACCTTCTGGGCGGGCTGGCTTTGAAGAACATGAATATCCATGGGCTGGGCAGCACTAGAATTGTTCTTGCGTTTACGCAAACAAACAGTCTGGATGTGTCCTTTCCTTTGACAAAAGTGACAAACAGCGTTTCTTAACGGGCAACGTTCACGAGGATGAGCAAGAACACACTTAGGGCAAGACATAACTCTATCATTTTGCACACGCGGCTGACGAATGTGTTTAACATGACGCGGCCGGCTAGTGTTTACAGTCTGACTCTGCCGGTGGGGCCGCGGGCGTGACCTAACTTGCTTAGCACAGGCAATTTGAGAAATACATGGCTGATCTAACTCACACTCAGCATAGTCAAAAGTATCTTGGGCTTCAATGATGTTCATCACAGTCTCTAATGACGGGTCAGGCAACTTTAAGATAGCAGCACGAATACGAGAATCTGCAATGTTTTGCGTAATAGCGTCTCGTAACATGACATCACTGTAGGAAGCTCCACACACACAATTAAATTGGCACTGACGGGTGAGGCCCCGTAAATCTGTTAACCACTGTTTATTAGATTGATGTGGCAGTTTCTTTAATCTGAAGAACTTGAATCTGGCTGCTGCCACATGAACTCGCGACTCGAAATACTCAGCAAGCTTGTTAACAACAACGTCATAGTCTAAAGCTTCTGGCTGGGATTCCGGGAACAACTTACAAAGTAGTCGATAGACTTCCACGCCTGCAGTGGAAATTAAATAAAGCTGCCGCTCAGTACCTGTGATTTTGTAGACTGTCATGTGCGCCTGCAACTGCGCGAAATATTCTCGCCATTCTTCTCTGGACTCATCAAAAGCACGGAAATGTGGTGCTGCCTGTGCTTGTTCCTTTTGTGTTGGAGGATTAGCCGCTTGTTTGGCGATTGCTTCCACCAGACTTTGTATTTGCTGATTCTGTAACAAGATCAACTGTTGTAATTCGGCAGACATAGTGAACACAAGTTAAACCAGCCCCCAAAATTTTATCTCTATAATTAGTATAACAAGAACAAGTTGAACCAGCCCTGCACACGAGTTCGGAAGACCTCGTCGCCAGTTTTGTGGCGGTGTTCATAGCGACAAACACTTGGCTGTACAAATGGCTTACGAAGTCACCGCCACACTTTTAATAGCGGGCCGACCGGTCCGCTGGAACAGTAAGCAGAAAGATGAAACCCCAAACACTCTGATTAAATAGAAGTCGGTACTTATCTTTATTAATGAAGATACAGAAACACAGTAGTGAACTCGGTGTCTACAGAAATCCGTCTAGTTCGAGTCGGAGCGGCTAGGTCAGCGTCGGCTGACGACAAACAACAACTCTGCCGCGATGAACACACAACTGACTAGCAAGTACACAGTTCGGTGGCGAGTATACAACTGAGCGGCGAATGCAGAACTGTCCTAGCGCTCGCGACTCCAGCGCTTAAGAAGCCAGAAGCCAGCGGTGGCGCGCGCAGACTTGCGGCGATTTGCTGTCTCGCTGGCGCTGCTTATGCGGACGGCGTCCGGACTTTGATGCTGCCAACCTTTTGGCAGCGGGCTCGGGTGGCATTACTGGCTAGGACATAACAAAAACGTTGTGTGGAGTAACGTATGATGTTATACAATGTGGCGATCCGATGGCACTGTGTGGATATGACGAATGCCCGATGAACGTCATCTGCCAGCGTGTGTAATGCCAACAGTAAAATACGGAGGCGGTGGTGTTATGGTGCGATTGAGTTTTTAATGGAGGGGGCTTGTACCCATTGTTGTTTTTCGTGACACTCTCACAGCACAGGCCTATATTGATGTTTTACGCACCTTCTTGCTTCACATTGCTGAAGAGCAATCCGAGGATGGCGACTGCATCTTTCAACACGATCGAGCACCTGTTCATAAGGGTGGGCCAACACCACACTGAATTCCAGCATTAGCGATAGAGGGCGCCATGAACTTGTAAGTCACTTTCAGCCAGGTGTTCGGATACTTTTGATAACATAGTGTATTAGATGCAATCACAAATCACAACTAGTTCTTGTCCAGGGTACTATGACCGGTGTGACCTACGTGGATTACGTCCTGCGATTCGTAGCCATACCCTTTCTGCACAACACCCTAGACGCCATTTTTCACCAAGAAGAAGCACGACCACATATTGGTGCACGAACACATGCGTTCTTGGTGTCACATGATGTCAGCCTTTTTCCGTGACCGGCCAGATCACCAGAATTGTTGCCAATCGAAAATGTGTGGGATATGGTGAAACGACAGGTGCAGCGCTGTGACCCAATGCCAGCCACAATAGATGAACTTTGGAACCAGGTGAGTCCAGGACGGATGGCTATACCACAGAACGCCATTAGTGCCTGGAGTTCTTATCCAGAAGGCATGGATGGCTACAGACATTGAATTCAGAGAAGCACTGCCTGGATGTTAACAGGTCGATAGCCCCCCCCCCCCCCCCCTGATATGACAGTGTCACTACGTTATCTAATTGCAACAATATTGTATAATTTAATGTTGAGAACTCTCAAAACCGACTATTATCAGTAAGTATTTCACTAAAATCTTGAGTTGCTGTATAATAAACGAAGCGCAACAAGTGTCACTCGTCTGTGAGTGAAGATTATTAACGGTACCATACACCTGTTTGCAAATTATATGCAGTGAGTTAATTGCCAGACATACACACTGATCGTTTCCACTGGAATTATAAACCATTACTGCAGATTACAACGCGCGTGACATAAAGTACCGTAGGAGGAAAGCGACCATGTTAAACCATACACACACATCAAAATAGTTTTGCTTCAGCCTGGTTCCCAGAACTCCTGAAATGAAAATGAAATGTCGTGTGACGAGGGCCTCCCGTCGGGTAGACCGTTCGCCTGAGCGGAGAAAATCTTCGACCCAGTCGGGAATCGAACCCGAGCCCTTTGGATTGACAATCTGTCGCGCTGACCACTCAGCTACCGGGGGCGGACAGAACTCCTGAAGACAGACGTTGACTGCGGATATTGTATGACAGGCTCAGAGATGCCACTAAACCCGCCCAAAGATATAAACAATCATGCATGAGCAGCCCCTAATAGACGGAGGAGTTCCGACAGCCGATCAGTTCCAGTTCAAAAATGGTTCAAATGGCTCTGGGCACTATGGGACTTAACATCTGAGTTCATCAGTCCCCTAGAACTTAGAACTACTTAAACCTAACTAACCTAAGGACATCACACACATCCATGCCCGAGTCAGGATTCCTACCTGCGACCGTAGTGGACGTCAATGCCGCAGTCATCCATGTTTAGGACGGATAGTTACCGGTAGAAGAGCGCGGGACGGAGTCGACTACCGGAGGCATCTAATTTCGCGTAGGAGCGCTAGAGTGCGCTCAGACTGAAGAGTGTTTAACAAACCATAACTGTAAAGTTGTAGCAAGTTTGCGTAGTCTGTCTATAAAAGTGAGTGAATTCGCTATTCTATTATAGCTTTCCGGACCATTCACAACTGTCATATTTCTTTCTTCGCAATCTTCCCCTAAATCAGCATGTTCTTCGCTATCTCTGTATACAATGCAGTTGGGGAAATATGTTTACAGTGATTACTGAATATTTTCTCAGTAGATATGCGCTTGGGCGGAATGGTTCACTGGTATGGTCCGTTCCTCCCGCTTGCCTTTTATTCTTCATTTGACGAATTCTACCGCATGGTCTGCCTTTCTCGTTTGCTGATGGTACGTCATTTTGTACGGCAAACGGAGAGACAAATTTGATCCACGAAAAACATGAATAATCTGTCGAATCGGTTATTAATAAAACGATAGCCTACGAAGAAGCATCGAAACAATTTGTCGCGCATTTGCCCACTTTAAAATGATAGGTAAAAATGCAAAAGGACAATACCCTTTCAACATCTGACACAACCTGCTGAAAATATCAGTGTGTTTTCGATAAGGAGCAATAATTAGAACGTGTTAAATATCTTAAGCTTCTGCGAAAGTAAAATTTTGATATTACTATGAAAGAACTGCACAGATTAGCGTATCAGCTCGCAGAAGGAAACGGATGCCCGCACCCATTCCACAACGAATTGAAAATGACTGGAGAAATTGGCTCTTTAGATACGTGGCTCACCATCCCGACTTTCGTTTCAGGCAGCAGTGGATGCAATGGGCTCAAAACCGACATAGACACTGACGACGATGAATCCCGGCTTACCTGTAAGATGTGTTATCACACAATAAAAAAAATGGACCATCAGACGTTTACTTAGTTTATTGCCTTACCAAGCGAAACATTTTATTTTATGTCAACTTCATTTGCAATTTTTTTGCAAAAATGTTTTAATAAAGGGTTTCTAATTTTTCTAATCTTTTTTCGTCATTGAGACCTCCAAACTTTGTTCCAAACGTTAGGCGGGCCGATAACCCTACACGGTGTGATGAATGCCAAATGAAACAAGAAATGAAAGTAAAGCACATTCATTTTCGTTTCCTAGCGTTGTCTTCCTGTCTGGGATAGAAAAAGGAGAAAATGCACGTAGAGAGAACACAAGAGCCTTCTAATTCCACTAAATCACAAAACCACAAAATTATACGAAAGGTGGACTGACTGCCCCCTTTCAGCATTTGCAGTATTTACTAACCCAGCACGAAACACCATTGCTTTTTATAAGCAAGCGTGTTCACACTATATGGTTCCTTTGTTTATTTTGGAATTAGAACAGATAATTCTTATAGATTTACTCAGTGCGATTGCTTGGTATAAAATCAACGTACATAGAATACAGTAAATATTAACGTGAGCCATGTCACTGTATTTTTATTTAACGAGTTATTAAATGCTGCTAAAAATCGAAAAAACTATACTATCTTCCATACCTTGATAGATATAAAGTTTTCATCATCATCATCATGTTCTTGCTTCCAAGGATTAGGCTGTTCCCTGTTCCGAACTCACAAACAAAATCATTCCCAGCTTTTTCGATGTCTTCCAATATCTGTTTTCCCATTCGGTTTGTGGCTCAAGATCTTCTTGGATATTCTGTCAACTGGCATTCTCATAAGGTGTGGTCTCCAATCTTCACGATCTTTTTGAATTTCTTCATTCACGTTGAAAGTATTTAATTCTGTTTTAATATCCTCGTTTCTAATCACGTTTGTTCTTGTGCAGCCCTTTGTATTTCTTAGGAACCACATCTCTTCTGATTCAATGTTATTTTCTTGTTTCTTTGTGGTAACCCAGCTTGAAATTCCATTGAATAACACAGGGACTGCCTTTAGTTTGTAAAATTTCATGATGGTCTCTTTTTGTACTTTATGGTCCAATGTTCTGCTAATGATACCACAGATAGCTAGGAATTTGTGTATTTTATTTTCAGTATTAGAGTAAAAATCAAAACCTTTAGCACACCCTAAATAATAAATTTGGGACTCTTGCTCTGAAACTGAAACATCAAAAATATTTTTGATCTGACTGGATATATTCCTCCGAATTCCATTATTTATTTTTCAAAGTTGTGCTTCTTGCAAATTCCGTTCGGCTGGTATACTGATCTTTGGAGGTCATCTTCATTCTTTTGAATAATAACGTTGTCATCAGCAAACAAAAG
The DNA here is from genome assembly GCF_021461385.2 of Schistocerca piceifrons. NCBI lineage: Eukaryota > Metazoa > Arthropoda > Insecta > Orthoptera > Acrididae > Schistocerca > Schistocerca piceifrons. The sequence goes on from NC_060149.1 coordinate 698,720,310, forward strand.
TACATTCAGGTATTCCTCATTTGTTATCTTAATCCCTTTGTTTGCTTTACATTTCCATTTGTGACCAATGAAGTCAGTTTAAATATTAAAAATGGTAGATGATAGTCCGTACCCTTGTCTAATATCTTGGTTGACAACTGTTTCTGTGGTGTCACCGCCAGACACCACACTTGCTAGGTGGTAGTTTAAATCGGCCGCGGTCCATTTAGTACATGTCGGACCCGCGTGTCGCCACTGAGTGATCGCAGACCTACCGCCACCACAAGGCAGGTCTCGATACACGATAGAGCTCTCGCCCCAGTTGTACGGACAACATTGCTAGCGACAATACGGACGAAGCTTTCCTCTCATTTGCCGAGAGACAGTTAGAATAGCCTTCTGCTAAGTCCATGGCTACGACCTAGCAAGGCGCCGATTGTAACAGTGCATGTATCTTACGAGTAGCATTTGTATAGTCCAGAGAGATGTATCACAAGGATCAGTAAAGTTAAGTATAAAGCAGCTCCGTACTTTTCTTGCTACCATTCAATAGTTATCCTGTTCCAGAATTCACGCCCGTCGGCGTGTGTGTACGCGTGCCTTTCTTTCGGCTACTACCGTGTGGCGTAACAGTCTTGTTACGTCACTACAGTTTCTTCTAATCAATCCCTACCTGTGTTTATTATAACACGTGCAGTTTTGTAAAGACTTTTCACTACGTCTTTTATGTAACAAGGATACCCACATTCAGGTATAATCTTCCATAGGTTATCACAGCTCACATGGTCGAAAAGCCTTCTCGAGGTCGATAAAGGTCATTTGGCTTACTACACTAAATCCTCTGTGTTTTTCTATAGTGTGTTTAATGGGATACAGAAATGTTTTGGAATATTTTCTACTTGAGCAAAAGTCGTTCATTACAGGGTAATGATGTAATTACGATTTATTTGCTTTGATACCATTGAAATATTTCTCGCTTATTTAGCCATCATATTAGGCTCCAGGAAGCTATTCCCAGGGCAGTGGAGACGCAAGAAGCATAGAGATGACGCAATGTGGGATGAGGTTCCGGTGACAGATGTTAGATTCGGTACCATTCCCGTGAGAAAGACCACCTGCATGATGCCGCTGCTCTGTGGCTGGCTGCTGTGTTCGGCGGTAGGGCGCCAAAACGTTAAACTTTAGTTGCTATTATTAATTAAACCTGTCATCCAAATTACCTCATTTTTTAAATAAACATCTCTCAACAGCCATCTATCAATCAGTCATTTCAAAATTATTAAAATCAAAGTATTACTAAAACAAAGGACTGACGATATTACTGCCGATGCACTTCGGTGGCGTTCGGGTCACGCCTGGCTGGCTTGGCGCGCGAAGTGTCTCGGGCAGTCCGGCTCTCCAGTTCTGACCGTTCCAGTAGACAGACATGTTGTCTGTTATAGCAGTATTTGTTTCATGCAATTTTATTTACTACAGTTACGACCGTCGCTAGGTACAGACATGTTGTCTGTAATAGTAGTATTTGATTCATGTAATTTTATTCTCCAGTTCTGACGGTTCCAGTAGACAGACATGTTGTCTGTGGCAGGATGTATTTCATGTTATTCTAGCCAGATATAATGACTGTGGAAAGATATGTTCAATACGTTGTGATCAAGAATAGTTTCTCGTGTCTATATCAATAAAAACGCGAGTGACATCCCAAATGAGTTATAGTTCATTCGTAGCAGCAGTTCCTTGCGTAGTTAATTTCAGTCTCAAGAAAAAGAATCCACGATGTGCGTGCTGTTTTCTGCGCTGGGGACATCATCATCATGAAGACAGCAGGTTAGTGAAGTGTACAAGAACTTATGTATTCCACACAGGGCAGTGGAAACAACTAGGCACCTCACGTGTACTGCATGCACAGTACAAATGTGCTCAGTGACACGTCATGTGCAGTAATGCAGAGGAGGTAAAGAAGGATGAAAGTATTAACACTATCTCACTTTTATTCCTTGTTTCTTGCCGTACCCCAATCATCCCTGTTTCAATAGCAGTGTAGGTAATATGAAATCATCAAAACATACAGTGCAACAAAAATCAGATGCTTGAATTTCTAGGTTCCCTAGGGCATTTACGATATGAAGAATGTTGTTTATATTATCGGCTGAACAAAACTCTCGCTGCTGCATCATCTGCAGATGGCAGCATCTGGTAGGCGGTGTGTACAACAGTACTGTCATTGACTGGTCTCGCGTCCGTCGACTGTGATGTGCGCTCGCGCTTGTGGATGGTGGAACTGGGGTGTGCGAAGTATTGTACGTGGCTGTACTACATTGTATTACACGACGATCCGCCGGGGGCGGTACTGGTCTAGCGCGACAGCTCTCTATCGGTAGAACAGGTGAAACTACATAAATTAGCAGACACATTATCAGCACGCCAGAATAGAGAGCAGTTCTAAACTGCTGTGAATCCACGCATGCGCACTAGGCAGTGATAACTCGCGCATGGGCAGAAGGGAGTACTGCAGTGCTTTCTGCGTGTTATTTGCTTACTGGGGTAGGTGGCTATTGGCTAAAGTGCGCGTCATTTACGACGGCGGCCGAGTTTAGGTTCGTTCTGCGCATCTGACGTCACAAAACACGGTCAGCCAATGAACAGTAAATGACGTTGCCAGAGCTCGACTGCAGTGGAGAGCACGGAGAAGTGTCTTCAGTTTTAGAAACGTTCAGTCATAAATAAAGTAACAGAAAAAAACCAATGTTTTGATAGCAGACTTTCTTTTATAGAAAGTTTGGAAAAAGCATTCTTTATACCAATTGCTTCATATTCTATTAATTAATTAAACCAAAGAAGCAATAAACCTCCTAATTCAGGCGATAGCAAGGAAAAGTGTTTGTATCATTCTCATGAACCACTTTTTTGCAATAAACAACAGTGGTAATTGTTTATTTCCTATTGTACTTCGACGAAACGTGAGTAATTCATAGTCGTACCAACAGTGTTTGTCGGTATATTGCATGATATTTTAGAGTCCTCTAGGAGTTTTGTTGAATGACGAGCTGTGTTAGTGTAATGGTTAAGGTATTTGACTGCTAAGGGAAGGGTTCTGAGTTCAAACCACAATCAGTGTTTAATATCTTCTTTATTTAAGAACAATATCGAAGTGTCTTACTTCATGAATTTTATTTGTTTGAATGTAATTTTTTTAAATTTCTAATGCTTTGCCTCTTCATTATAACCATAATAGGGTTTCCGTTTTTCTAATTTTGTTCTCCAATAGTTCTTTTCACAGCAATTAAAAACAATGAAAAGGCACACATACAATATTCATGTTATCTATTTTGTTTGTATATCTTCTCTTCAAAAATGGCTCTGAGCACTATGGGGCTTAACATCTATGGTCATCAGTACCCTAGAACTTAGAACTACTTAAACCTAACTAACCTAAGGACATCACACAACACCCAGTCATCACGAGGTCTTCTCTTCCGCAGTCGCTGTTTTAATATTCATATTGAGATATATTCTTTTGTGACAGTATTAAAAGTATTATTTAGAGCAGAATTTGAATAAAATTCCTCTTCTGCAACTGTAATAAGTGTCTTATTTAGACCAGCCACGTTTATCTCTTTTGAAGCATCTTCAGTGGACAGTACTTTGTCTCCTCCATTGCCAAGTAACCTTCAGTAGTTTTGTGCTGGGGTAACACAATATTCAACGTTCGTGTCGGCTGATCAGTGTTTTAGCAAATAAATGCTGTTTGTGTGTGCCACACGCAAAAATTATATTTGACATAGCTCAAAGCACTTCACTGATACACAGTATATTCCAGTCCTAATGTTTTTGTAAGTCTACAGTTTTGTTTTTTACGTATTTTGTCTACTTCCTTTTGATTGATGGAAGTGCTTTAAAATAAAGTCAAAGGCGCCCAGTGTAAATAAAACTTTTGTTACAGTCGCGATAGACGGAATATTTGTCAATATTACTTATGATACCTATCTGGTACTTAAATTAAATGAGAAATTGTTATACAGTACATTTTATATGAAATTTAGGTATCTTGCCCACATTTCATTCTCAAGATTATGGCAACTAAAATCGACCATACGGGAAATATACGCTATGGACTTTTACCTCTGCAAACTCTTCAAAATTTCGTGCAATGGTTTACTACATTTAATGCTGCACAATAACTGTGTAGAACATCGAAACAAAATTAAGTCATTTATGGGGGGAATGTATCAGTCAAGAAGATGTGTAAAAATCAAATTTTTGGGCCAAATAGATTTTGTGAAATCGAATGATAAATGTGTCAAAGCAGTCGAAACACCATGTGTCTGCACAGGCAAGCAGTGCAGTGATGACAAAATCGCACACAGCGCGGAATGCGGGGAGCACTTCTCTATAGCAGCGAAAGGGATAATGCGGCCGTGGTGGCTTTACTTCATAAACTGCGCGTTCCGCCCTAAACGTAAATTTGCGAACTATACTATACTATGACGCTGCTTCTCTTGGCGTGTGCGTCGTTTCCAACTGGCAACGCAGCTATCTCCCGCGTCTGGGCGGGCAAGCGCGAAACGCCAAGATAAAAGAATTGAACTTTAGTTTCAGATTTTCGTGTTGGGGATTATCTGCATTTTTCAGTGAGTAGGTTTTCATAAATGCAGAAGAAAACAGGTCTTTTTTGCCAGTAAACTTTCTTTTATACTAGCTCTTTGATAAAGCATTTTCTCTATTGGCTGTATCGTATTCTAGAAACAGAATGGAGCAAAGAGGCTTTAAGCGTCTTAATTCAGGGATACAAAGAGGAACGGTGTATGTATGATCCATACGATCCGCTTTGTCATAATAAAGTAGTCGGCAGTCGCTTATTTCTGAGTAATATGCATATAACGTTACACGCTGATTTTCGATTTGTATCGTATTGCCTTTGCTTACGAAAGTTCACGTTATTTGATTGCGTCTCTTGTTTTATTTCAGCATCCCAGGAAACTGGCAGTGATAGCTGAGAAAGCCCATGCAGTTTTGCCCAGCATGACAAACAAGGACTGCAAAATTCAGAGTAGCACACACACACACACACACACACACACATATATATATATATATATATATATATATATATATATATATATATATATATATATATATATATATATATACTCCTGGAAATTGAAATAAGAACACCGTCAATTCATTGTCCCAGGAAGGGGAAACTTTATTGACACATTCCTGGGGTCAGATAAATCACATGATCACACTGACAGAACCACAGGCACATAGACACAGGCAACAGAGCATGCACAATGTCGGCACTAGTACAGTGTATATCCACCTTTTGCAGCAATGCAGGCTGCTATTCTCCCATGGAGACGATCGTAGAGATGCTGGATGTAGTCCTGTGGAACGGCTTGCCATGTCATTTCCACCTGGCGCCTCAGTTGGACCAGCGTTCGTGCTGGACGTGCAGGCCGCGTGAGACGACGCTTCATCCAGTCCCAAACATGCTTAATGGGGGACAGATCCGGAGATCTTGCTGGCCAGGGTAGTTGACTTACACCTTCTAGAGCACGTTGGGTGGCACGGGATACATGCGGACGTGCATTGTCCTGTTGGAACAGCAAGTTCCCTTGTCGGTCTAGGAATGGTAGAACGATGAGTTCGATGACAGTTTGGATGTACCGTGCACTATTCAGTGTCCCCTCGACGATCACCAGTGGTGTACGGCCAGTGTAAGAGATCGCTCCCCACACCATGATGCCGGGTGTTGGCCCTGTGTGCCTCGGTCGTATGCAGTCCTGATTGTGGCGCTCACCTGCACGGCGCCAAACACGCATACGACCATCATTGGCACCAAGGCAGAAGCGACTCTCATCGCTGAAGTCGACTCGTCTCCATTCGTCCCTCCATTCACGCCAGTCGCGACACCACTGGAGGCGGGCTGCACGATGTTGGGGCGTGAGCGGAAGACGGCCTAACGGTGTGCGGGACCGTAGCCCAGCTTCATGGAGACGGTTGCGAATGGTCCTCGCCGATACCCCAGGAGCAACAGTGTCCCTAATTTGCTGGGAAGTGGCGGTGCGGTCCCCTAAGGCACTGCGTAGGATCCTACGGTCTTGGCGTGCATCCGTGCGTCGCTGCGGTCCGGTGCCAGGTCGACGGGCACGTGCACCTTCCGCCGACCACTGGCGACAACATCGATGTACTGTGGAGACCTCACGCCCCACGTGTTGAGCAATTCGGCGGTACGTCCACCCGGCCTCCCGCATGCCCACTATAAGCCCTCGCTCAAAGTCCGTCAACTGCACATACGGTTCACGTCCACGCTGTCGCGGCATGCTACCAGTGTTAAAGACTGCGATGGAGCTCCGTATGCCACGGCAAACTGGCTGACACTGACGGCGGCGGTGCACAAATGCTGCGCAGCTAGCGCCATTCGACGGCCAACACCGCGGTTCCTGGTGTGTCCGCTGTGCCGTGCGTGTGATCATTGCTTGCACAGCCCTCTCGCAGTGTCCGGAGCAGTATGGTGGGTCTGACACACCGGTGTCAATGTGTTCCTTTTTCCATTTCCAGGAGTGTATATATATATTCGAAACTCGGAAAAATGACGCCTTAAAGCCATTATACTCCTCTGCCTTCCTTCCTTCTTTTCAGCCAGGGTCGAACCCAACAACTTCTGGTTTTTCATTTTCGTCGTCGTTCTGTCCTAATCCGAAGATTTACTGTCACTGCCCGAGCACTAGCTCCAAAAGCAAGTGCGTCCTTCATGTGCAAAATGCCGTAGAAATGTAAATTTAGATGTAGATATACCTGTGTAATCAAGTGTCGTATTATAAAAGTAACTGTTGAGTCTACAATTTAGAACAGTAGTACCCCAAATAAGAGAATAATAATTACTTAACAAATAATGATAAGAAAACAATTTCTCATTAAATAGGATCCTTGAGGTCACAGAAATAATTTGAATGAATGACGTTCCAATATATCACACAGTCCCCCTATTGTTTCGCGCGATAGCATTAACGACTTTACAAGAGATCACACGGTTCTAGTTGCATTCCGTGCATTATTACCGTCTGCTGCGCATGTGCGCCAGACATATCCCGCGTGGATGGTGTAATAGGTCGACGTAAACCAGTCTGTAGTTAGAGATATACACGCTTGGAGCGCTGGTGCATAGGTGTACGGTTTAGGCGCATCGTGTAATAGGAGCTTTGAAGTGCATTGTCTTTGTCTGATTTTTAAATAATTGCACCAAAAACATTCGTGACCCATATTTAGCAACACCAAAGAATATAAGTTTAATCAAATACACCAAACTTTTCTACTATAATAAAACGTGTATTTTAAGCGTTCTATGTGGTATCAACGTTAGAGACCACTCTTGTTAGGGGATGCAGGTATCGAGAGCGGTCCGCAACAGGTATGCCCCGCGGCTTGTGACAAGTATCTAGCGAGCTCTCGTCCACTCTTGCTCGGGACGTCAACTAGGAATATAGCATAGCCTTCAGCTGATAGGAAGCGACCTCTAACAAGGGGCTTAGTCAAGTATGGCATAAGTAATGCCTCTGTAGATATGTATGCAATTATAAGTATGCAGCATATGAAGAAGCCTGTAACACGAGTTACGTACAATATACATGGTGGTTCATTGATCGTGACCGGGCCAAATATCTCACGAAATAAGCATCAAACGAAAAAACTACAAAGAACGAAACTCGTCTAGCTTGAAGGGGGAAACCAGATGGCGCTATTGTTGGCCCGCTAGATGCCGCTGCCATAGGTCAAACGGATATCAACTGCGTTTTTTTATAATAGGAACCCCAATTTTTATTACATATTCGTGTAGTACGTAATGAAATACGAATGTTTTACTTGGACCACTTTTTTCGCTTTGTGATAGATGGCGCTGTAATAGTCACAAACATATGGCTCACAATTTTAGACGAACAGTTGGTAACAGGTAGGTTTTTTAAATTAAAATAAAGAACGTATTAGCATTTTATTTCGGTTGTTCCAATGTGATACATGTACCTTTGTGAACTTACCATTTCTGAGAACGCTTGCTGTTACAGCGTGATTACCTAGAAATACCACATTAATGAAATAAATGCTCAGAATGATGTCCGTCAACCGCAATGCATTTGGCAATACGTGTAACGACATTCCTCTCAACAGCGAGTAGTTCGCCTTCCGTAATGTTCGCACATACATTGACAATGCGCTGACGCATGTTGTCAGGTGTTGTCGGTGGATCACGATAGCAAATATCCTTCAACTTTCCCCACAGAAAGAAATCCGGGGACGTCACATCCGGTGAACGTGCAGCCCATGGTGTGGTGCTTCGACGACCAATCTACCTGTCGAAATATGCTATTCAATAGCGCTTCAACCGCATCGAGCTATGTACCGGACATCCATCATGTTGGAAGTACATCGCCATTCTGTCACGCAGTGAAACATCTTGTAGTAACATCGGTAGAACATTACGTAGGTAATATGTAATAAAAAATGGGGGTTCCTATTATAAAAAAACGCAGTTGATATCCGATTGACCTATGGCAGCGGCATCTAGCGGGCCAACCATAGCGCCATCTGGTTTCCCCCTTCAAGCTAGACGAGTTTCGTTCTTTGTAGTTTTTTCGTTTGATGCTTATTTCGTGAGATATTTGGCCCGGTCACTGTCAATGGACGACCCTGTATATTATTGTTTACCAACAACTAATAATTATATAAGTCGTTGCAGATACAGACTATGCAGCCAGCTCTTTACCGACTTCACTGTCAAACCTGCAATATATGTTTCTATTTAGCATTGGCCACCTGTTATCATAACAACTCACGACGAGAATCATAACAAATGGCGACGAGGATGACAGTCCAGTTTTTTTACGAAAGCTGAGCGGTGACAGCAGAGCTGATTCATCAATACATCAGAGAAGACGTTTATTTCATTTGTGTTTGCAATATTTCTACACTATGCACCTGGCTGTGCGACCCATCCTCTCCGGTTTGTATGAATGACGTGTGCACGAAATTTTTTCCTACTCCCGATTGTGATTCTTTGATTTGTTTGTGATGGCAAATCCGGAGGAACAAAATGTACTGGCAGAACTGTTACGATTGCAGAATCAGCAGTACAACGCACTACTGCACAGCTTAAGACAGCTCGTCCAATCTGTTGGATTGGCTGAAGAGCCAACACCGTGTTACTAGAGGAGGCCGAAATGCCCGCGTTTTAGCTCACGCAGGCTGGCGTGAGGAGGGAAGAACTATACTGACGAGAGGTCTGGAACATGACAAGGAATGAGAATTCAGAAAGTGGACGTAATTAGTTTCATACTTAACTTTAATCCATTAATGATGAACGTCAATCTTGACGGTACATGATTCACAACATTCTCAGTTCAGAATACATTCTAATTACTGAATATGGCGCCTTGCTAGGTCGTAGCAAATGACGTAGCTGAAGGCTATTCTAAACTGCCGTCTCTGCAAACTAGGGCGTATGTAGGCAGTGAACCATCGCTAGCAAAGTCGGCTGTACAACTGGGGCGAGTGCTAGGGAGTCTCTCTAGACTAGACCTGCCGTGTGGCGGCGCGCGGTCTGCAATCACTGACAGTGGCGACACGCGGGTCTGACGTATACTAACGGACCGCGGCCGATTTAAAGGCTACCACCTAGCAAGTGTGGTGTCTGGCGGTGACTCCACACATTCGGGACCGCGCTGCTGCTACAGTCGCAGGTTCGAACCCTGCCTCGGGCATGGATGTGTGTGATGTCCTTGGGTTAGTTAGGTTTAAGCAGTTCTGAGTCTAGGGGACCGATGACCTCAGAAGTTAAGTCCCATAGTGCTCAGAGCCATTTGAACCAGCTCGTCCAGGGACAACAACAATTGTGCCACAGGTACCGGCTGCACAGGAGCAGACCGTACAGCGGGCCACAGCACGACCGTTTCGCGCCCTCGACGCCGGCGTAGAGAGCTGGCAGGGGTGGCAGGCGCAGTTTTCACACCATCTGGCTGCAAACAAGGTTCAAGGTAAAAAGAGGGTGTTTGCGCTTTTATCTTGTGCTGACGTGGCCTCGTGCCGCATTCTCCTCAAACTACTCCCGAGAAGTTTGCCAGAACAGCACTGTTATGAAGAACTTGTTAAAGCATTGATCAATTATTACAAAGAGAATGTAAACATTGTGGAAAAAAGGTACGCGTTTTTCCGCACAAGACATGGACCTCAGCATAATTACCGTGAGTGAGTAGCAACTTTGCAAAGCCTCACTCGCGACTGTGAACTTTCATGTTCTTGTGGAATATCATATTCTGACATCATGGCATGTGACGCTAATGCTTAAAACGTGTCAGACACACGCATTCGTGTGCAAATTCTTAAATTATTCAACCCCACTTTAGAACAAATTTTGGACATTTTGAACAGACAGGACACTTCGGACTTTGCTGCAAATTCTTTCGAATCGCCTCTTGATGCCTGTCAGGTTAGCAAGCCAGCTGCGCGCGCATCACGTGTACACGCCGCTGTGCTGGCTCGAGGCACGCCGGCCCATTTCACTTCCAGGAACGAGCACTCCGGCCCAATTCACTTCCAGAAAACAGACACCAGGTAAGCGCCCGCTGCAGCCGCCCGCGTTGCGATAATGCCCGCAGTGTTAATTCCCAGCACTCGCGCCAGAACTGCCCATTGCTCAAGGCCGTGTTTAATTTTTGCAACAAAGCGTGACATGTCCAGTCGGTGTGCTTAAAAAGACAGAACTCTGAAAAACAGTATTACGTTTCCGGACAAAGTAACTTCCACCGGAACGGTTCCCGCAATAAGAATTACCACCACAACGAACCACACACAATGGAAATATATGTTGTAAATTCGCCTACAGTACCTGTGACTTTGCCCGATTATTCTTGTGATGCCAGTGCACGCCGACAAAAGTATTCCCGCCACGCCCGATCTGCCCGTCAACATTGTCTGGAACCGCGCGACAGCTACGGTCGCAGGTTCGAATCCTGCCTCGGGCATGGATGTGTGTGATGTCCTTAGGTGCCATTTGAACCAACCCGTGAACATTTGTCTGTAAACGTTGCTTCTCAGAATGACATTTTTCCCCGACGGTAGAACAAACTTTTTGTCGACTTGCACAGATTCATTTTCAATTGGATACTGGAGCGTCTGTTTCACTAATGAATCGTAAAGCTTACGAATTGCTGGGTTCACCTCCATTGTGTAACGCAAATGTTATGTTAGCTACCTGCAGTGGTCAATGGGCTCTGAGCACTATGGGACTTAACATCTTAGGTCATCAGTCCCCTAGAACTTAGAACTACTTAAACCTAACTAACCTAAGGACGTTACACACATCCATGCCGGAGGCAGGATTCGAACCTGCGACCGTAGCAGTCCCACGGTTCCGGACTGCAGCGCCTAGAACCGCACGGCCACCGCGGCCGGCGCAGTGGTCAAAGTATCCTGGTATTAGGACTATGTAGTTGGCCAGCGACATACCGTGGACAAACTCAGGTGGTTTCTTTTCATTTACTGTGTTGACCATCATCTGTAAATAGTTTTGGTCTTGATTTATTTGATGTATTTTCCTTAACTGTGCGCGATGACGTACTATGCGGCCGGCTGGAGTGGCCGAGCGGTTCTAGGCGCTACAGTCTGGAGCCGCACGACCGCTACGGTCGCAGGTTCGAATCCTGCCTCGGGCATGGATGTGTGTGATGTTCTTAGGTTAGTCAGGTTTAAGTAGTTCTAAGTTCTGGGGGACTGATGACCACTGCAGTTAAGTCCCATAGTGCTCAGAGCCATTTGAACCATTTGAACCATTTTGACGTACTATCCGTCACTGAAAGTGTTCCCACAAACAGTGTTTCTGAACTATGTCAAGAGTTTGCTGACATTTTTTCGCCAGGTTTAGGTTGCGCGAACAATTTTCAGGCGCATATTGAACTGAAGGACAATGCACAGCCTAAATTTTTCCACACTCGCACAGTGCCTCACGCGATTCGACACGAAGTTGCTAAAACATTCCATGAACTTGAGGATCAAGGGGTGACTGAACCGGTGACAGAATCACTATGGGCATCACCATTGGTTATCTTATCGAAACGATCAGGCAAATTGCGACTGTGCGTGGATTTTAAAGCCACCATCAATCCTCAGCTTTTTGTTGCAACATTTCCTTTGCCGTCATCAATAAGCATTTAGGTCTGTACAAATTTAAAACGCTTCCGTTTGGATGTGCCTCTGCACCGGCACTATTTGAGCAGTACTTACAGATTCTTTGTGCATTGATTCCTCCAGTGTGTAATTACCTAGATGACATCGTAGTTTCTGGTTCTACGCAGCAAGAAGATTTGCAGAATTTTAGACAGTTGTTTGAAGTTCTCCGTGAAAATGGACTTAGACCCAGTAAAGACAAGTGTACATTTTTCTCACAACAGTTATCCTACTTGGGGCATGTGGTAAACGCTCAAGGCATTCATCCAAATCCGGATCATTTAAGAGCAATATCAGAGCGACCAGCACCCAAGACGGTTAAAGACTTGCAATCAGTTCTAGGCAAGCTCAGTTATTGTCACAGGTTTTTCCCTAACACATCATCCCTTGCAGCACCATTACATCGACTGTGTCGAAAGAACGTTTCGTTCATTTGGTCGCCCGAATGCGAACGTGCCTTTCAGCAGCTTAAATCTGCATTGTTATCTAGCACATGTCTTACGCCCTTCGATCCTGCAAAACCTCGTGTCCTCATGGTTGCCACTTCTGTTTTCGGGATCGGAGTTGGTCTTGCTATCGCTTGATCGCATTTGCATCGAAGCTACTCTGCTCTGCGCAGCGCAACTACTCGCAGATCGAGAAGGAAGCTATCGCTTTGCTTTTTGGAGTTACAAAATTCCACGACTTCTTACATGGTCGCAAGTTTACAGCTATCGCCTACTGTAAGCCTTTGACGCCTTTGTTTCACCCATCAAAGCCCGTGCCTCCGCATACGGCTAAAAAATTTATTCGTTGGTCACTATTTTTGTCGCAGTACCATTACGACATCTTGTATCGGCCTACTGCCCAGCTCGGTAAAGCCGACGAGTTATACCGATTGCCAATAGCTAAAGAAACGCTGTTCGACTCTTCCGAACAGGCTTGTACGTTCATCGATGTGCAAAATGACGATGTTGTAGAAAGTTCTCCTGTTGACTTTCGTCGTATAGCCACAGCCACAGTAACAGCTAACGACCCAGTATTAAGTGTTGTTTTGCATTATGTGACTGCTCAATGGCGTTTGTCTAAAAATCGGACTGAAGATCTGTTGGTTCGTCGTTTTTTTGTGCACCGACAACGACTTTTTGTACAACGTCGTGTCCTCTTGCTCAGCACGGAGAACGATCAGTCTCGTGTTATTGTTCCACGTTCGTTGCAGTCAGCTGTGCTACAACTTCTTCACCAAGGTCATTTGGGTACAGTAAGGAAAAAACAGTTAGCTCGCCGTCACTATAACTGGTTTGGAATTGATGCTGACATAACCACGGTTTGTTCTTCTTATTCTGTGTGTGCCGAAAAGCAATCTGCACCACTGCAGAAATTTTCTCTTGGCCTCTGGCAACTTTGCCATGGAATCGCTAGCATTTAGATTTCGCTGGTCCTTTTTGGGACGCACGATGGTTAATTCTTGTTGATTTTTTTAGCGGTTTTCCATTTGATCAAAAATGGTTCAAATGGCTCTGAGCACTATGGGACTTAACAGCTGAGGTCATCAGTCCCCTAGAACTTAGAACTGCTTAAACCTAACTAACCTAAGGACATCACACACATCCATGCCCGAGGCAGGATTCGAACCTGCGACCGTAGCGGTCGCGCGGTTCCAGACTGAAGCGCCTAGAACCGCTCGGCCACACCGGCCGGCTTTCCATCTGTTGTTCGCATGTCATCAACGATATCGTCTGCTACCATCAAAGCCTTGTCCTCTATCTTTTGCATAGAATGATTGCCACAAGCCATTGTCCCCCTACAATGGACCTCAATTTGTGTCTACAGAGTTCGAAACCTTTTGTGAATCTAACGGTATTCAGCATTTAACTTCAGCACCGTTCTGTCCTCAATCGAACGGAGCCGCTGAAAGATTCGTTCGGACGTTTAAGTCGCAAATGTCTAAATTGCGCGACTCTCATTCTCGCGAGGACGCTCTTTTGTTGTTTTTATCTTCGTACCTATCTCAGACGGTGCTTCGCCTGCTGAATTGTTGCATGGTCGTCTTCACCGAACTCCGATGAATTTGTTGCACCCTCCGCGCCGGGTTTCTTTGCCACGGCAGACCCACAAATTATTGCCAGATGATATTGTCTATTTTCGTCATTTCCGCGGCAATCGCCAGTGGTTGAACGGGCGCATTCTTCGCCGTCTTGGCCGCGCTATGTTGTCGTATCAGGTCCATCTGGTGAGGTGCGCAGGCATCAGAATCAGCTGCGCCTCTTGAGTCGTGGGGTCTCTGCCGCTTGCCCTATGTTTCCAGTGTCGGCGCCGACGGTTCTGCCCCCGTGGGGACCTCTTCCTTGCTCTCCGCGCCACCGGGTGCCAGCGCCCGTAGCTTCGCCTTTGCCACGCGAAGACGCTATGTCTCGCGCCGGAGTCGGCTGCAGTGCGCAGCATCGCTGAGGCGATCTGATGACCACATGGACCAGGTGCCTTCAACTGTGATAGGGCACAGTGACGTTCCGGTCACAACGCCGTCCACCGCAGTAGAAGTCTGCACTTCCCGGTTTCCAGTCATTGTTGTCGGTCGGGTGCCCCGACCCGATGGAGGTCGACCTTTCGGCTCCTCGCTTGTTGTTGAAGCGCAGACACCTCATGTTGACGTGCACCCTGGAGCAGGTTTCCAGGCGTTTCCTGTCTCCCCTCGGTCCGAGTGGCAGGGTGCGGGTGGGCATGCCTCACCTGTAGTCAGGCTCCCCACCTCCTCAACTATGTCAGTATGGGGTCACCCAACCGCCGGTCGTAAGCATATTCAACAGGCGTTCCCAGATTTGCGGGGGAGGAATATGGTATCAACGTTCGATACCACACTTGTTAGGGGTTGCAGATATCGACCGCGGTCCGTAATAGGTATCGCTGGACCCGCGAGTCGCGACTAGCGCCGCTCCGCGGCTGTGACAAGTATCTAGCGAGCTCTCGTCCACTCTTGCATCGGGACGTCAACTAGGAATGTAGCATAGCCTTCAGCGATAGGAAGCAACCTCTAACAAGGCGTTTAACCAAGTATGGCATAAGAAATGCCTCTGTAGATACGTTTGTAATTATAAGTATGGAGCATATGAAGAAACCTCTAACACAAGTTACAATATACACCACAAGCCATTATAATTGCTACACCACGAATAAATGCAGATGACAAGCGGGTATTCATTGGACAAATATATTATACTAGAACTGACATGTGATTAAATTTTCACGCAATTTGGATGCATAGATCGTGAGAAATCAGTACCCAGAACCTCTGGGCGTAATAACGGCCTTGATACGCCTGGACGTTGAGTCAAACAGAGCTTGGACGGCGTGTACAGGTACAGCTGCCCATGCAGCTTCAACTAGGTAGCACAGTTCATCAAGAGTAGTGACTGTCGTATTGTGACGAGCCAGTTTCTTGGTGACCATTGACCAGACGTTTTCAGTTGGTGAGAGATCTGGAGAATGTGCTGGCCAGGGCAGCAGTCGAACAGTTTCTGTATCCAGAAAGGCCCGTACAGGACCTGCAACATGCGGTCTTGCATTATCCTGCTGAAATGTAGGGTTTCGCAGGGATCGAATGAAGGCTAGAGCCACGGGTCGTAACACATCCGAAATGTAACGTCCACTGTTCAAAGTGCCGTCAATGCGAACAAGAGGTGACCGAGACGTGAAACCAATGGCACCCCATACCATCACGCCGGGTGATACGCCAGTATGGCGATGACGAATACACGCTTCCAATGTGCGTTCACCCCGATGTCGCCAAACACGGATGCGACCATCGTGATACTGTAAACAGAACCTGGATTTATCCGAAAAAATGACGTTTTGCCATTTGTGCACCCAGGTTCGTCGTTGAGTACACCATCGAAGGCGCTCCTGTCTGTGATGCTGCTTCAAGGGTAACCGCAACCATGGGCTCCGAGCTGATAGTCCATGCTGCTGCAAACGTCGTCGAACTGTTCGTGCAGATGGTTGTTGTCCTGCAAACGTCCCCATCTCTTGACTCAGGGGTCGCGACGTGGCTGCACGATCCGTTACAGCCATGCGGATAACATGACTACCATCTCGACTGCTACTGACACGGGGATCCCGCACTGCGTTCCGTATTACGCTCCTGAAACCACCGATTCCATATTCTGCTAACAGTCATTGGACCTCGACCAACGCGAGCAGCAATGTCGCCATACGATAAACCGCAATCGCGATGGGCTACAAGCCGACCTTTATCAAAGTCGGAAACGTGATGGTACGCATTTCTCCTCCTTACACGAGGCATCACAACAACGTTTCATTAGGCAACGCCGGTCAACCGCTGTTTGTGTATGAGAAATCGGTTGGAAACTTTCCTCATGTCAGCAAGTTGTAGGTGTCGCCACCGGCGCCAACCTTGTGTGAATGCTCTGAAAAGCTAATCATTTGCATATCACAGCATCTTCTTCCAGTCGGTTAAATTTCGCGTCTGTAGCAAGTCATCTTCGTGGTGTAGCAATTTTAATGGCCAGTAGTGTATATTATTTTTACCAACGACTACTAATTATTTCAGTCGTTGCAGATACAGACTTCGCAGCCAGCTCCGTACCGACTTCACTGCCAAACTTGCAATATAGCACGCCGGAGTGGCCATGCAGTTCTAGGCGCTACAGTCTGGAACCGCGAGACCGCTACGGTCGCAGGTTCGAATGCTGCCTCGGGCATGGACGTGTGTGATGTCCTTAGGTTAGTTAGGTTTAAGTAGTTCTAAGTTCTAGGGGACTGATGACCTCAGAAGTTGAGTCCCATAGTGCTCAGAGCCATTTGAACCATTTGAACCTGCAATATATGTTTCTATTTAGCATTGGCCACCTGTCATCATAACAACTGACGACGAGAATAACATTCTAAAACACGTGTGAGCAAATGCCGGCGCGGGCTGTCGTATCGACACCCCTGGGATAACAAGGCCGCCCAACAGTGTTAGTGACGTCACACTAAGCAGCCCATAGCCGACGCAGCAGTCCACGGACACCTCCGTACAGACGCGCCTGATGCTAACGATCTTCTGTCCGTCATACAGAAAGGAGCCAACTATAATTCGAACCAAAGACCAAATTATATATATTTTATAATTGTCAGAACACTATTTAGCTTTAAAACTCATATACAGGTGGTGACAAATGCCAACTGACAGCAGGACGTAACATTTTCAAGCTATTACACTGAAAGTAAATTATCTTAAACACTGTCATACATAGCAAAACCCTCACAACTTTCGTTTACAATAAGGTAACAAGAGCTCTTGTTATCTCATAAAACACATGACTATTGTGAATTTACTCATATGTTCATGGTGACAGCTCTTTTAAAGAATTTTTACAAGTGTATCCCCAGTAATAAAGAATGGAAACAAATGATAGATATCAAATATTCTCCTTTTAACATAGACATCACTGAACACAAGATTCTGTCTTGCACTGTGATACTAAGGGACTGCTCTTTCCTTTAAGAAAAGCCTAACAATTTGAAGTTCACTCTGCTATTGAAGATACACTTCTTGAAACAATATTAAAAATGTTATGAAAGGTAAGGAAATGAAAAACAACCAAGTGCAATACATGTAAGAATGTGAGCAAATGGCTGAGGCTCTCTTTACTTACCATGTTCAATCTCTCTACAGCTTATTTCCTTTTCCACGTAGAAATCACCAACTGCAAGTCTCATTATTGCTGTCTGTTACTAGCAAAGTGCTTTTCTATTTAGAAAACCTGACAATTTGATGTTCATTCAGGTACTGAAGATAAACACTTTTCAGAGGAGTTCTAGAACCTATTGCTGCCCGTATATGTAATCGGTATTTCGTTATGAACCTTTATGCTGTTTACAAGAATATATATAATTTGGTCTTTGGTTCGAATTATAGTTCGCTCCTTTCTGTATGACGGACAGAAGATCGTTAGCATCAGGCGCGTCTGTACGGAGGTGTCCGTGGACTGCTGCGTCGGCTATGGGCTGCTTAGTGTGACGTCACTGCTGGGCGGCCTTGTTATCCCGGGGATGTCGGTCGTATGCGCCCGCACTGCTTGCCCGCGGACGCTGTCAGTCAACAGCTCCCCCTACTCCTCTATTCTACCATTCCTTCGTTATGAGTGCGCGCATGCTGCATGATGAGCCTGTGTACGTCGTGTCGTTAGAGTTGTCGGTACAGAAGCCTCTTGTACATTGGTGCTACGACTAAATGAGTGTGAGGACGATGGCTGAGGTGGAGTTAAGATCCTCAAAGCGAAAATAAGTTAAGTCCCTAGACGTCAACCTGCAGCGGGAAGAATATTACTTTCCCATTGAAACACAAAACGGCCCACTGCGTCTTTTTTGTAATGCTTACGCATGGAAGATGTACAACAATAAGCGACATTTTCAGCTCCTTCGTGAGAAATTCGTTATGACTTTGGATTCTGAATAGAGGAAGACGAATCTCGAGCTAAGATACAGTAGAGAGGAAAAACTAAGTTCATATACATATGTCATTTCTTGAAATATAATTATCATTTAAAAAGCGATATGTGGTTTTGCCCTCGATTTTACCTCTTCCTTCTAATGTACGAGGGTGGTCTGAAAAGTTTTCAGAATCAGCACGAGAGGTCAGCACTAGCGCAACGAGTTGTTCACGTGATATTTATTGGACTGTTCCCTACAAACACGTGCCACGTTAGTGCTCTTGGAAGAGAGCTGTAGCGGTGACGTGGCTCTGTTGTTCCCGCGTATTGATTTGCGAAAATGGAAAAAAATCGAGATTCCAGCAGTGATTAAGTACTTCGTGAAGGAAGGTATGAAAGAGAAGGGCATAATTTTTAACATTTTTATGCAGCGACAGCTACTGATATTGTTTATATAAGAATATACAGCCTACAGTTGCAGGTTAACTTTATCGTTTACCTAGGTTTCAACGTTACTAATAACGTCTTTTTCAGAACCTGCAAATAGTTAATATTATAATGTGCTAGTAAGTTATTTTAGATATGGTCATCCTACAGGATGCAACGTGTGGTACTTACATAAAATATTATTGAAATGTTTGCCTAAAACAAGCCATGTCCTAAGTCAACTTAATAAAACTTGATGCATAACCATAAGGTTTTGTCACTTCTATTAAACAAGTTGTAGCAAATTCACTTTAAGCCCGTTGTATGGCCGTCCAGTGTGGCCGTGCGGTTCTAAGCGCTTCAGTTTGGAACCGCGTGACCGCTACGATCGCAGGTTCGAATCCTGCCTCGGGCATGTATGTGTGTGATGTCTTTAGGTTAGTTAGGTTTAAGTAGTTCTAATTTCTAGGGGACTGATGATCTCAGATGTTAAGTCCCATAGTGCTCAGAGCCATTTTGAACACGTTGTATGGGCCTCGTCGTGTGACTAGAGACTGTGGACCGCGAGGGCTTCGCGGTCTGCCTCACAGAGGGCGGCGCGCATGCGCGAGACGTATAGAATCAAACTCTTATTACGCACGCGTCAGATAACATTTTTGCTATGAATTAATTTTATACTTTACTATTGTAAGTTAATTAAAGTAGCCAGCATGACAACGTTTTACATTCTACTACAGAGCCTTATAAACTGACCTATAAATCTCGTATGAACATCTATAGGAAAGGTTCTATTATTACAGAAACTGTAATGGTAACATGCATTATGAATTATTGTAAACCTAATATAGTCAGTTCTGCTTGGGACGCGACAGCGACCGGACGTGTCGGTACTTCCGCGTAGTCGTAGCGCCACAACCCGTGTTTATAGAAATTCTTGGATTGTGACCTGTGATATTCTCAGTGTTTCTTCACTACCGTCGTACACAAGCTTCTTAATTCACTCACAGCGGTCTCGGCCGCTCATATAGTGCAGTTATGGCTCCCAGTGTACCACGGAAGAATACCCTGTGTTCTGCATTTGAGAAATCGTCCAGGAATGTGCAACCGAGTTCTCTAGAAATCCGTGACTGGATAGTAGATATCATTGCCATCAAGTCCGACCAGGTCCACACAGCATATTATGACATGACGGAATACAGTTTCTTTGTGAAGTTTTTAGACCAGATACAACTGGAGAAAATTTTGCTGAATACTGGTGGGAAAGCAGAGTTCCGACATCGTGATCAGTCGGTGAGTACAGTTTCAATAACTAACGCTGATATTGACTTTAAACAGGCGCGAGTGTTCAATTTGCCACCTGAGGTTGAGAATTGTTTTCTTAGAGATGTCCTCGCCAAATACGGTGACATCCGACGGATTAGAAACAAAAAATGGTCAAGCTGGTCCGCAGCTCGTGGTCGTGCCGTAGCGTTCTCGCTTCCCGCGCCCGGGTTCCCGGGTTCAATTCCCGGCGGGGTCAGGGATTTTCTCTGCCTCGTGATGACTGAGTGTTGTGTGCTGTCCTTAGATTAGTTAGGTTTAAGTAGGGGACTGATGACCTTAGATGTTAAGTCCCATAGTGCTCAGAGCCATTTCAAACATTTGGTCAAGCCGTCACAAACTCCAATGTTATAGTGGGGTTCGCTCAGTTGACATGGCCGTTAAAGTCAATATCCCATCCTATATAATGGTTTGCGGTTATAAGGCTCATGTCATTTACGATGGAAAAGTAGGCACTTGTTTTATTTGTAGCACGAGTGGCCATTTACGAGATGATTGCCCACGGCGCGTTGTCGTACTTCGAAACAATCTGCAACAACGACAGAGATTAACACTGGCTGATGTCCTAACTCAAAATCAGGCGCCTTCTGTGATTGACTCCCAACCAAGTGCATCTGTGTCAGAGGACAACGATCTCGGTAGCTGCGCCTTCCCACCCTTACCTCAGAAACCTGTGGCCAGTCACCACTTAGCCGCCGGTGTTGCATTATCTGTCGGTAACAAACGACGCCATACAAGTGACGGTAGTGGCTCCGGTGACCAGGTCGTAAAAAATCAAACCGATGACGCGGATTCACGGGCCTCCATGCAGGACACGATTATGTCGGATGGCTCAGTTACGACCCGCCACATTCACATTGAAACTCCCGACGCAGAAACTGTCAATACGAGTGCAGTCGAGTGTTTACAGCAATCCGTTCCGATGCCGCTTCTCGACTCGCCACAGGTGGTCAACACACAAGAGGCGGCAGTCAGTCAACTGCACATCGTAAACTCAGAGGATGATGCGCGCGCTGAAGAGCATAACATAAACACCTGCCTCCTCGGAACTGCTTCCAAACAACTCGAGGAACCGGAAAGCTGTATACAAACAGCCAGTGCGGCTCCAACCAAACACAGTGAGCCTGCTGAAGCCGCGTCTTCGGACTTGCCGTCACCCGTTCCGAAGCAAGGACTTTCACATACTGCTTACAGCCATGACTCGCCGACTCCGCCGTCTTCTATGACACTTCGGACGACTGTGCGACGGCAAAATAAAGTTAAACCAAGTGACTCCGTGGCTGGATGTAAGTGAAAAAGTAAAGTCAGCGCAAAATCTGGTACAAAACCTGCGGATGTAGGTTCGAAGTCCGACGCTGAGATGGACTGGGCCTCCTACGCTTCCCAACACCCACACGTCTCTGACGATCATGAGTCAAGCTTATAAGTTTTTGTCTCTAATCATCAACAGAGTTAGGACAGATTTAAAATTAGGAATGCTACGGCAGTTTATCTATGAGTCCGAAGGTGATATAGTTCTGTTACAGGAAGTGTCTATCTTAAGTTTTCATGTATCAGGATTCGCAACAATCGTAAACACCGCGGCGGACGGGGGTACAGGTACGGCCGTTCTATCACGAGACGGAATCCCAGTGAGCAATATCGAAATGTTGGACTCCGGTAGAGGCATAGCTTGCCAAATTTTTGATGTCACCCTCGTCAATATATATGCTCCATCTGGAACGACCCTAAAATCAGAAAGAGCTAACTTCTTTAAACAAGACATTATCTATTTGTTACGCCGCAACCCAACTCAGTTGATAATTAGTGGTGATTTTAACTGTGTGATCCACAGGAAAGATCAATCGCCAACCTTTAATTACTGTCTGGAACTACATGATCTGGTTGATAATTAGTGGTGATTTTAACTGTGTGACCCACAGGGAAGATCAATCGCCAACCTTTAATTACTGTATGGAACTACATGATCTGGTGCGTCACCTGCAGCTGAAGGATGCGTGGGAACTAAAATTTCCTACCCTGGTAAAGTACACGTACCTGACCGCCACCGCATGTAGCCGTCTATACCGTTTGTACATCTCTGAGAACATTTGCCAACATGTTCTGGACGCCGATGTCATTCCGGCAAGTTTCTCCGACCACTGCACCCTCTGTGTCACGATAAATCTGGCCAAACAGCATACTAAATGGCATAGCATTCCGTGGAGACTAAATGTTTCTATTCTCGCCGATGCCGCACTACAAGATGTCATCTCCACAACATGGGCGGGTTGTCTCAATCGAAGCTGCAGATATCCGAGCAAGATAGCCTGGTGGGGTGCTGTGGTCAAACGGAAAATGCGATTATCCTTAAGAAACTACAGTTGGCAAAGGGCGCAAGATGTCAAACGCACGATTGATTTTTACCAGACAGTTCTGCGAGAGTTGTATGCGACTACGTCACCAACCAACACGCAGGTGACGACCATCACACAATTAAAGGCGAAGTTTATAGGCATAAAGCGAACGCAGCTTGAAGGACTGAAGATCAGATCTAAAGCAAAATCGCTACAAGAGGACGAACTTGCATCGCTGTATCACCTCATAAAACATCGTGCCAATCGCAAGCGAGCTTTTATCGGGGAGCTGGACACAGATGATGGACTCCGTTTGACCCGACAGGGTGATATTCTTACTGCAGTTTACCGGTACTTCACGGATCTGTACTCGCAGTGCGATACATATGGTGATGACGGCGGCGATATCGTGCGTGCTCTGCCCACCGTAGTCACGCCTGCGGACAACTCGGCGGTCGTACACGATTTTGCTCCAGACGAAGTCCTTGAATTGATTTCTGGCTCGCCATCGAATAAATCCCCTGGCCATGATTGTGTTGCCACGGGAATTTTGTGTGCGATTCTGGCCCATAATCGGACACGCGTTTACAAAAATGGTTCAAATGGCTCTGAGCACTATGGGACAACATCTGTGGTCATCAGTCCTCTAGAACTACTTAAACCTAACTAACCTAAGGACATCACACACATCCATGCCCAAGGCAGGATTCGAACCTGCGACCGTAGCAGTCGCGCCACGCGTTTACAGATGTTCTCAATGAAGTGATGCGAGGGAGTGCCGTGCCGGCCGAAATGAAGGAAGGTCGAATTGTAGTGATACCAAAAAGCCAACACCGAAAAACCTTAGATAACTTCCGACCGACTACTTTACTCAATTTTGAGTACAAAACCTTTTCCAGAGCACTCAGCCGGCCGGAGTGGCCGAGCGGTTAAAGGCGCTACAGTCTGGAACCGCACGACCGCTACGGTCGCAGGTTCGAATCCTGCCTCGGGCATGGATGTCTGTGATGTCCTTAGGTTAGTTAGGTTTAAGTAGTTCTAAGTTCTAGGGGACTTATGACCACAGCAGTTGAGTCCCGTAGTGCTCAGAGCCATTTGAACCAACCAGAGCACTCAACAGCAGATTGAATAGCCATAGCGTCAGCAGCGTTGTGGTTTCGAGCAACGGGTTATAAATGTCGTGCAACATTTCGTCACGGGCATTACAACCAGAAGCAGCGTAAATGGACAGCTTACTCAACCCATCGAGGTCCAAAGAGGGGTGCCGCAGGGGAGCCCTCTCTCCACGATGTTATTTGTTTTATCGCTCGAGCCGCTCTTACGCTCTATTCATGACAAACTTGCAGGCCTTTCGATCGCCGGGACGTCCTTCGTGGTTCGTGCTTACGCCGACGACGTCGGAGTGTTATTGCGCAACGACGGAGACGTATTAACCCTGAAGACCGCGGTAGACGAGTACTGTCGTGCTTCCGGTTCTAAAATCAACGCCGATAAATTCACCTTTGTCAACATTAGGGGATTCGACGCAGTCACTGTACCTTGGGCGAAGCGTGTCGAAACCCACACCACTCTGGGATGATTATCGACAAATGCCCGCTAAAAACGAATGCAAAAAATTGGAAGCAGGTCACCAATAAAATGTAAGGTGCCATCTATGAAAACAATTGGCGGTCCGTTGACATTCTCCAACGCATACGACTCCTCAGCAGTTATATATTCAGTAAAGCGTACTATACGGCCCAAATATTTCCAGTCCCCAAGATGCAGGCCACACACGTGATGAAACTCTCTAATAGATTTATCTGGCAAGGGCATCTGTTCAAAGTCAAATACACCACGCTGACGACCGAGCGAGGTGGCGCAGTGGTTAGACACTGGACTCGCATTCGGGAGGACGACGGTTCAATCCCGCGTCCGGCCATCCTGATTTAGGTTTTCCGTGATTTCCCTCAATCGCTCTAGGCAAATGCCGGGATGGTTCCTTTCAAAGGGCACGGCCGACTTCCTTCCCCGTCCTTCCATAATCCGATGAGACCGATGACCTCGCTGTCTGGTCTCCTTCCCCCAAAACCAACCAACCAACCAACCACGCTGACGTCTTCCAGACGGGCCGGCGGATTCGACATGCCTGACATTAACCGACAGTGCACTGCGTTATATATTAAACGAATCAATCACTTGTTGGACAAGGAACCTCTCAGCGTAACCAGTTGGCTCTTCCGAACCACCCATTGATGTAGGTAAAATGCATTACAAACTACGATATGTCAAGTAGTTTTTTCTTGAAGTAAGCTATATTGATGGACATTATTTCACGCAGGATTAAAAAGATGGACATCTCCAATAGTCCGGAATCCCATTGAACTTAAATACCCGAATGTTCATTGGAAGGCAGTTTGGGACAACATAAGTTTAACCGTCCACACTGCTGAGGTGGCGTCCACATGGTAAAAAGTGGTAAACGATGTTATACCCACTAATGAAAGGTTGCATAGAATCGGCTTGTGTGACAGTGATAAATGCGTCCTCTGTGGTCTGGTCGACACCTTACGCCATCGCTTCACTTGTGGCGGCCATCTCATTAACTGGAAATGGGTGCAGCAGAGGCTGGGCCTGATTACCCGCAGCAGCCCAGCCAGCCACTGCACCGACAACCTGCTCTGGCCGGACGCGAAACATTTTCCAGCTACCAAGAACAACACCGTGATGTGGCTGTTAGGACAGTTTGTGAAATATATCATCATTCACAATAGTGAAGATAATCTCATTAGTTTCGAGGCTTATATGAGAACGGCACGTTGGAAGATGGAACGTTAACCAAATTTCAGGACGATGTTTGGTAACATGTTAGATATAATGTTTGAAAAACAAGGCGTAGGGTAATTCTCGACGCCGGTAAGGGCACAAATCACGTGCAAGACTATGTAGCGAACACAATACACAACGAATAAGGGGTTACACCTGTTCCTAGGACTGCTCCCGACTTTTCAATGGTGTTATTAACTTCATTTGACGTTTTCCTTAATTTATGTTGCCTGTGCATGTCTTTGTTATTCGTTTCTACGCTCCAAATGACTTTCTATGAAGATTATGTACGGTTCTGAATCAATTGACAGAACTGCAATTCTAGTTAAGACAGTCATATATATTTTGTAATTCTCTTTAATATATTTGTGTTTTCGTTCTATGTCTCTGTCTGGACTGAAGATGCTATTGTCATTTTGTTCTGTTTCGTAAGCTTACGAATGGCACTATATGGCACTATATTGAAATGTGTTCTTCAGTCTATTGTAGGATACAATTCGTGTTGAAACAGGTCCAGTACTTCATATTTTATTTTTGTGCTTATGTGCTTATATGATTGTTTTAATAAAGGGAAAAAAGTAAAAAAAAATATATAGGCTGGAAGCCTTCGAAGTATGCCCTATTTTTAAGATAGAGTTGATCGTTCAGTAAATTGCCTGTATCTGTTATTAGGTGTGTATAAATTTGTAGTTCTTTAAGAGCATCGAGTCTATAGCCCTTAACTTCATGATGTAGTAGCTCTATGTCACGTAAAGGTTTAGGTGTATGAGCCATTTGCACCAGATGTTCCGCAAAGGCTGACCCCCGTGTTCCTATGCCCTTTATTGGAAGATGTTCCTTAAACCTTACTGCTATATCTCTGCCTGTTTGACCTATGTAATAACATGGGCAATCATCACACATAATCTTATATACGCCTGATTTCGCTGACTTATCACAGTCTTTCTCAAGTGTATGAACCAAATTTCGCTTTATACTATTACTCGTCGAGAAGGAAATTTTAAAACCTGAATTTTTCAACAGCCGCCCTATCTTGTAGGAGACAGTACCTATATAAGGAATCGACAACCATTTCTTGTTCTGATCTTGGGTTTGAGTATTTGTGTTTACTAAAGTCGTTGTCCTTTTTCGCGTTTTCTTATGATATAATTGCCTCACTATCTTTGGATCATAGCCATTATTCTATGCAATACTCTGGATAATTTGTAATTCTTTTTCGAGGTTGACATCTGACAGTGGGATAGAAATCGCAACGACTTTAGTAAACACAAATACTCAAACCCAAGATCAGAACAAGAAATAGTTGTCGGTTCTTTATATAGGTAATGTCTCCTACAAGATAGGGCGCCTGTTGAAAAATTCAGTCCGGCCGCAGTGGTCTAGCGGTTCTAGGCGCGCAGTCCGGAACCGCACGACTGCTACGGTCGCAGGTTCGAATCCTGCCTCGGGCATGGATGTGTGTGATGTCCTTACGTTAGTTAGGTTAAAGTAGTTCTAAGTTCTAGGGGACTGATGACCACAGATGTTAAGTCCCATAGTGCTCAGAGCCATTTGAAAAATTCAGGTTTTAAAATTTCCTACAACATCATGAAGTTAAGGGATATAGACTCGGCACGCTTCACGAACTACAAATTTATACACACCTAATCACAAATAGAGACAATTTCTTGAACGATCAACTGTATCTAAAAAAAATTGGGCGTACTTCGAAGGCTTCCAGCCTATATTAGGTTTACAATAATTCATAACGCGTGTGACCATTACAGTTTCTGTAATAATAGAACCTTTCCTACAGATGTTCATACGAGATTTGTTGGTCAGTTTATAAGGCTCTGTAGTAGAATGTAAAACGTAGTCATGCTGGATACTTTAATTAGCTTACAATAGTAAAGTATAAAATTAATTCATAGCAAAAATGTTATCTGACACGTGCGTAATAAGAGTTTGATTCTATACGTCTCGCGCATTCGCGCCGCCCTCTGTGAGGCAGACCGCGAAGCCACACGACGAAGCCCGTACAACGGGCTTAAAGTGAATTTGCTACAGCTTGTTTAATGGAAGTGACAAAACCTTATGGTTATGCATCAAGTTTTATAAAGTTGACCTAGGACATGGCTTGTTTTAGACCACAAATTTAATAATATTTTATGTAAGTACTACACGTTACATCCGGTAGGATGACCATATCTAATATAATTTACTAGCACATTGTAATACTAACTTTTTGCAGGTTCTGAAGAAGACGTTATTACTAACGTTGAAACCTAGGTAAACGATAAAGTTAACGTGCAACTGTAGGCTGTATATTCTTACACAAAGCGAACGACATTCATGACGATTTCTACACTCCTGGAAATGGAAAAAAGAACACATTGACACCGGTGTGTCAGACCCACCATACTTGCTCCGGACACTGCGAGAGGGCTGTACAAGCAATGATCACACGCACGGCACAGCGGACACACCAGGAACCGCGGTGTTGGCCGTCGAATGGCGCTAGCTGCGCAGCATTTGTGCACCGCCGCCGTCAGTGTCAGCCAGTTTGCCGTGGCATACGGAGCTCCATCGCAGTCTTTAACACTGGTAGCATGCCGCGACAGCGTGGACGTGAACCGTATGTGCAGTTGACGGACTTTGAGCGAGGGCGTATAGTGGGCATTCGGGAGGCCGAGTGGACGTACCGCCGAATTGCTCAACACGTGGGGCGTGAGGTCTCCACAGTACATCGATTTTGTCGCCAGTGGTCGGCGGAAGGTGCACGTGCCCGTCGACCTGGGACCGAACCGCAGCGACGCCAAGACCGTAGGATCCTACGCAGTGCCGTAGGGGACCGCACCGCCACTTCCCAGCAAATTAGGGACACTGTTGCTCCTGGGGTATCGGCGAGGACCATTCGCAACCGTCTCCATGAAGCTGGGCTACTGTCCAGCACACCCTTAGGCCGTCTTCCGTTCACGCCCCAACATCGTGCAGCCCGCCTCCAGTGGCGTCGCGACAGGCGTGAATGGAGGGACGAATGGAGACGTATCGACTTCAGCGATGAGAGTCGCTTCTGCCTTGGTGCCAATGATGGTCGTATGCGTGTTTGGCGCAGTGCAGGTGAGCGCCACAATCAGGACTGCATACGAACGAGGCACACAGGGCCAACACCCGGCATCATGGTGTGGGGAGCGATCTCCTACACTGGCCGTACACCACTGGTGATCGTCGAGGGGACACTGAATAGTGCACGGTACATCCAAACCGTCATCGAACCCATCGTTCTACCATTCCTAGACCGGCAAGGGAACTTGCTGTTCCAACAGGACAATGCACGTCCGCATGTATCCCGTGCCACCCAACGTGCTCTAGAAGGTGTAAGTCAACTACCCTGGCCAGCAAGATCTCCGGATCTGTCCCCCATTGAGCATGTTTGGGACTGGATGAAGCGTCGTCTCACGCGGTCTGCACGTCCAGCACGAACGCTGGTCCAACTGAGGCGCCAGGTGGAAATGGCATGGCAAGCCGTTCCACAGGACTACATCCAGCATCTCTGCGATCGTCTCCATGGGAGAATAGCAGCCTGCATTGCTGCGAAAGGTGGATATACAGTGTACTAGTGCCGACATTGTGCATGCTCTGTTGCCTGTGTCTATGTGCCTGTGGTTCTGTCAGTGTGATCATGTGATGTATCTGACCACAGGAATGTGTCAATAAAGTTTCCCCTTCCTGGGACAATGAATTCACGGTGTTCTTATTTCAATTTCCAGGAGTGTATAATAAACTGGGGGTCTCTGCTTCTTCATATTCAACTGTTGCCAACTGGACAAATGAATTCAAATTTGATCGGGAGAGCTTAGATGATGATCCGCGCAGTGGTCGGCCAAGATGTGTCACTACTCAAGAAATCATTGCAAAAGTGCACAAAATGATCATGGATCATCGCCGATTGAAAGTGCGTGAAATTGCTCACGGTTGCCAGATGTCATCTGAAAGGGTATATCACATTTTAACTGAAGAATTAGAAATGAAAAAAATTATCTGGAAGATGGGTGTCGCGACTCTTGATGCTGGATCAAAAACGCATGAGAACAGACATATAGGAACAACGTTTGGCCCGTTTTAGGAGAAACGAACGACATTTTTTGCGTTGGTTTGTGACCACAGATGAAACTTGGGTGCTCTACTATACCCTACAGACAAAGCAGTCAAAGCGGGGGAAACCTGCTGATTCTCCGCCACCAAAGAAAGCAAAAACGATTCATTTTGCGGGAAAGGTCATGGCATCAGTGTTCTGGGATGTGAAGGGCATTCTGTTTGTAGATTATCTCCTCATTGGGCAAACAATTACTGGAGAATACAATGATAACCTCTTGGACAAATTGCAACAAAATATACGAGAAAAAAGGCCAGGTTTAGCAAGGAAGAAAGTCATCTTCCATCAAGACAATGCGCGCCCGCACACCTGTGCCGTGGCCATGGCAGAATTACACGAACTAAGGTGTGAACTGTTGCGACACCCGCCTTATTCCCCTGATATGACTTCGTCAGACCTCTATGTTTTCCCAAAACTGAAAATTTTTCTTGGTGGACGAAGATTCATTTCAAACGAAGAATTGATAGCCGGAGTTGACAACTATTTTGCAGGCCTGGAGGAAAGTTATTTTCTAGATGGGATCAAGGCCCTGGAATATTGTTGGACCAAGTGCATTAATCTACTAGGAGACTACATTGAAATATAAAAAAGTTTCAGTGACGTAAGTACTTTTTTTCTGTTCCGTTCAGAGAACTTTTCAGATCTCCCTCGTATTTACAGGGAAAAAAACTATTTCATACACAATGATAGAGCAACGAGAGTGAGCTATAACATAGCGCTTAAAATAGTCAAAACAGCCCATCCGTCAGATGTTGAGAATTTGTTACTGTTTTGCTGGTGCCGCAACAGCCTTGTGTCAAGCGATTCTTTCTGTTCTCGAAACAGTTCCCCTTTCACGAAGAACAGTTTGCAGACCCATCGAAGAAATGGTAAGACGTGGAAAAGTAACTAAAAGGTAATACAAAAGATTTAATTTTTTCCCCAACAGATGTAACGGACGTTGCTCAACTGCTGTATTTGTGAGCGGTTCAACGTCATGGAGGAACTTCTCGATTTAACGCCAGCGCTCAATACAACTTGGCTGACGACATATTTGTTGCTTAGAAATCGTTATTTATGTTATGTTAGGTTAACTGGGGACCTAGAAACAACAGACAGACTCCGTCCCCACCGCAGCCGCAGTGGTCCGCAATCCCACGACGACTACCCCAGTCCACTTCACCCCTCCGCCGCCCCACTCCCAACCCCACGATTATTGTGCGGTTCGGCCCCCGGTGGACCCCCCAGGGAACGTCTCACACCAGACGAGTGTAACCCCTATGTTTGCGTGGTAGAGTACTGGTTGTGTACGCATACGTGGAGAACTCGTTTGCGCATAGTGTAGCTGAGGCGGAATAAGGGGAACCAGCCCGCATTTGCCGAGGCAGATGGAAAACCGCCTAAAAACCATCCACAGACTGGCCGGCTCATCGGACCTCAACACAAATCCGCCGGGCGGATTCGTGCCGGGGACCAGGCGCTCCTTCCCGCCCAGAAAGCCGTGCGTTAGACCGCACGGCCAACCGGGCGTGCCATTCGTTATTTACATGTATGGTCTTTGTAGCAACAGATGTAGATGCAACAAATGGAGCTCCTGCAATGATTGGTCACAAGTCGGATGTCGTTGCTTCAATAAGAAAAAAAAAAGTGAAAGAAGTTGTTATCCAGCAGAAAATACCAGTGATGCTCTGCGTCCTGCACCGAATTATCTGCTACCAAAATATGTCAAAATACGTGACGTCACGAACGTTGTTGTAAAAGTCGTTAATAAACTGATATCGCACGATTTGGGAAAACGGCAGTTTAAATGCTCCTTAGCAGAGCTATAGCGTACATAGGACGGTGTGCCATATTTTTGTAAAGTAGGCTGGTGGAGTCGAGGTGTTGTTTTAGAACGTTTTTACAATTTGCGTAAAGACATACCGTTATTCTTGGACACGATAGGAACGCCAGTTAAAGAGTTTAATGACACCACGTGGTCACTCTATGTTGCGTTTCTATCTGACCTTACAATGATCCTTACTGTCTTGAGTACAACTTCGTACGGTAGACATAGAATAATAACATTTTTGACATCGTTTCAGGTTTTAAAAGAGAAATGCAGTTGTGGAAAAAGCAAAAGGGTGATTTGCAGACTTTTCGAAAGTTACAATAGTTATAAATGGAAATTGTAAATTTGTGGTAAGATCGTATGGGACTAAACTGCAGAGGTCATCGGTCCCTAAGCTTACACACTATTTAGTCTAACTTAAACTAACTTACGCTGAGGACAACACACACAACCATGCCCGATGGAGGACACAAACATCGGACACAGTGAGCCGCGCAAATCGTGACAAGGCGCCTAAAAAAATGGTTCAGATGGCTCTGAGCACTATGGGACTTACCATCTGAGGTCATCAGTACCCTATAACTTATAATTACTTAAACCTAACTAACCTAAGGACATCACACACATCCATGTCCGAGGCAGGATTCGAACCTGCGACCGTAGCGGTCACGCGGTTCCAGACTGAAGCGCCTAGAACCGCTCGGCCACAACGGCCGGCTCAAGGCGCCTCTGACCGCTCGGCTATCCCGCGCGGCAGTTATAAATGAAATGCAGCTTAGAAAGGAGATATTGAGCGTTTATTTCGATGAATTAGTTACTCTGCTGTGGGCTCTGTTTAAAAACTTTGTGTTGTGTACATAGTTCCGCGTAGTCAGCGCGTACAAAACTTTCCCGCTAAGCACAACAGCGCAGGCGCAGCGCTCGTCCGTCTCCGCACTACGAGATGGCACTGTCTTAGAGACGGACCAAATTCTGCTTCCGCCGAACCGCGTATTAATATGTAACGCAGCCAATGAGATTGCTGCTAACGTAGAAGCTTTTCTCCTCGCGGATCACACTCGCGCAGTGATACATGAAGGCACGAGGTATTAACACGAGTGTACAGACCTCCAATTAGTCAGTCTGCATTAGTCTGCATTTGTCTGTACCAGTCTATCGTCAAGTTTCAGTCTGCGCCTAATAAGATTATCGTATTCCTGTACATAGCCATGAAGATGAATGAACAGACACTTTAAGTATAAGACATATGTGAGAATAAGATTAACGTGCCAAGACCAAAGGAACTTCAGACTGTCAATTGTAAACAGCATCCAGAATCAAGTTACGTATATCTATGCTTTTTATTATTTTAATAAAGGTGTGTGAAAATTAATCAAGTTCTGTTTAAAGTTGGTCACCGTCAATCTGCTACTCTAAGCGTGCAAGTGGCATTTCTATCGTCTGACCTAACGGCAGAAGATAAACACGCCTCGATAAGACCACGAGACATATTGCTGACACTCGCCTACTTCGCTAGAGTGACAAGTCAAATAATCTGATGGTGTGTGTATCGAAGGTCTTACAGTACGCACACAACATTTTGAAAGTACGATTAGAGACATAAATTTATTTGCACTTGATTTAAATATTTTTACAGTTCGTTTTGAAATGAACTTTGATGGTGCAAGTGGTGGGGCAAGGGTGCTTTGATTTAGGTTTACGTACGAACAGCTGTATCTCTGTACTCAATAGAAAGCGGACACATTTATATGAAAAATTTTTTATGCAATTCGTCTATTCTACCACTTGCTAAAATATCTACTATTCCCCTGAAACGCCGGCCAGTGTGGTCGAGCGGTTCTAGGCGCTTCAGTCCGGAACCACGCTGTTGCTACGGTCGCAGGTTCGAATCCTGCTTCGGGCATGGATGTGTGTGATGTCCATAGGTTAGCTAGGTTTAAGTAGTTCTAAGTCTAGGGGACCGATGAGCCCAGATGTTAAGTCACATAGTGCTTAGAGCCAGTAGAACCATTTTTGAACTTCCTGAAACACCCTGTACATGCATATTTGTGTGGGGTCTCTTCTTTCGCACATGTCCGAAAGAACACACACCACCCACACACCCACCCACCCACCCACCCACACACACACACACACACACACACACACACACACACACACACACACACACACACACATGTTTCTATCTTACGTGCTATTCGGAAAATGTTTGGCAACTCAGTGATAGTGACGGACTGGAGCTCCATTAACCTACTCATTTTTTCTGACCCATTCATATTTAATAAGTGACAGCAACAGTGTCTCTCATCATTTACTTTGTGCGAAACCTGCTTCTTTCTGTCCTAGCCTAAACTACAGTAATGAGTGATTGCTCACATTCTTGATACCTCACTGGATGTGCTACTGCAACTGTAGGCAAAGATTGCAATCCCGCTGGAAAAACTTAATTCAAGGCAGATGGTTTTGCTCCTCCTCTACTGTCATTGAAGACGATCACAATGAAACTAGGTATAGGAATCGTACGAAACCCTTGAGTTCATACTGCGATGCTGTGCAGATGAAAAAAGTAGTTTTTCATAATTATCAGATGACAGTTGGAGTTTGACAGATTCCACTAATTATGACTCCAATTATTAATTGTGGGTTCACAGGCACTTTCCTGCCGCTTATTGCAACTGTTTTTTTAATGTTAGAGCTGGATGAATAGAAACATCAGATTTTCGCGATATGGAATATTCGAATTCTTCTTAAGTCTTCACGTTTCGAGCAACGGCAGAATATCCGTGTGAAAAGCTGACAAGACGAAACCAGGTCATGCCTGTCTTCTGACAGGTGTGGCAATGACAGTGGTCTCAAGAACAATATTGTATAGCAAAATTACGTTGCCAACTCAACCACTGTAGATGCTCCAAAATTGTGAAACGCGTCTAGTGAATACGATTTCAAGGTTTCGGTCAGATTAAGACAGTAAAACACAAATAATCGTGGCAGTTATTAATTTATGACGTTTCGTTGGCACTCACTGCATCGATGTATTACAGGTAATTACACTCTAGCCCCAAAACCTAGCTACAAGGATGCGAATGAGACTCATTGAAATATAATGAGGATATTCCGGCCCTTCCCAGCCACACCTTTGAGACGAAGCTATAGCGGGTTCCGATGTCACTCACAGAACACAGCCACAGGTATCCTTCCTGGCAGTATAACTGGAAGTTGGCAACAACGCAGAATATGTTTGACAAATCTGTAACCGACGAGTTACTTCCTTGATAGCACAGAACTATCCTGCTAAATTCACTTCATATTATGGCGTCATTTCAGTTGCATAATGTAAGTGATTTTCTCTTGAGAAGTGATATAAGGATATCAATTAGAGCTTTTGAGTCGACGAAAGTCGTTCCATACGGGAAATACTACGACTCTCTTCTCTTTTGTTGCGATTTAACTGTCATAGCCACTACTGCGCCGATAAGAAACTTACAGACGCCGCACCTTTTCGTTAGCTCCGAGGTAACGTGCTTGCCTGCCAGTTACAAGAGTTGCCTTCGTTCACCTTTTGAGACTCGCTGAAAGCGGCATTTTTAACTAATTTTTAACAGAGTTACAAGCAGGCAGATAGAAACCCAATAAGCAAATCGTAAGACAACGTTCGAGAAATTTTTTCTTGCTACTTTCAGTACCCCTTATTATCAGAGCGAAAACCTTATGGCACTGCAAAATTCATAGTGCGAATTTTGTTTTCTGCCGACATATTTTTTGTTGCAGTGAATACATAACTTTGTCCATGTACCGCCACATTTTCATAATACTTGAGTATGATACAGGACATGAAGAAATTAGAGATCTTTTCGAAGTCAAAATTCGGTAATATCCTATTAATTTGTGTTAAAATAGGCACAATCGAATTACAAACGATTATTTATTAAGATAGGCTGCAGTCGCCTGGTTAGCCATGAGGTCTAGCGCACTGCTTTCTGGAGTGGGAAGGAGCGCCTGGTCCCCCGCACGAATCCACCCGCCTGACTTGTGTCGAGGTCCGGTCAGCCGGGCAGTCTGTGGATAGTTTTTAAGCGGTTTTCCATCTGCCTCGGCGAATGCGGGCTGGTTCTCCTTATTCCGCCTCTGCTACACTATGTTTGCGATTGCACACTCGTCTGGTGTGAGACGTTCCCTTTGGGGCGGGGGGAGTCCACCGGGAGCCGAATCGCACAATAACCTCGAGAGGGTGGTTCGGTGTGGGGCGGCGGAGGGGTGAAATTGACTGTGGTAGTCGTCATGAGTTTGTGGACCACTGCGGCTGCGGTGGGGACGGAACCTCTCCGCCGTTTCTAGGCCTCCGGTTAACATACAGTATAATACAAGATAGACTGCAGTCGTGATGTTTCCGTAGTAAGTTGAACTGAATTTGTATTAGTGAAGTTAATATTTAATTCTCTTTAATGATTACAGTTGTGCTCAATAAAATAATGGAAAACGCAATTATATCAGCAACAATATATTCTTTCACATTAAGTAAAACAATCTAACAAACGCTAAATTAGTTTATAAATTCTACGCCTGTAGAGACCTACTGGTTCTAACAAAGTTATTAACCAAGTGTAGTTTAAAGAGCATTTCCGTCTCGAAATGAATTGCCTCGACGGTTGATCGATCAAGAGCGGGAAAGGTAAAATTTTACGAGTATAAGATAAGAGGAAGACGACTTCCCTATCAATACAAGAGCCTGAGAGATGACTTCCCTGCCAATATCCTGGATAGTTTTGTTTCTCAAATCAACAGAGTACGTTATCATGCATTAGAACACGTGAGGTAGTTTTGTCGGTCGATTTTTTTTACACAGCGACTGAAAGGTGTCTCAGTTGTTGGCCACAAATTCCAGCTACGATGGACACACCCTTGGGGAAGAATTTGTAGCGGAAAGCACTCTTTTGGGGCTATCAGATGGAAAATATTATGTTCACACTACTCTTTTCTCGAGTTTACGTCTTTTTGGGGGCTCAGCCTTTCATTTCGTGTTAGGAGGTTAACCATAGAGGCATCATAGCTCGTCACCAGTAATAGTACCGCATAGGAACGCTCAATGACCGACCTGATGATGTTCAAACAAATCTTC
Source organism: Schistocerca piceifrons (assembly GCF_021461385.2). Lineage (NCBI taxonomy): Eukaryota > Metazoa > Arthropoda > Insecta > Orthoptera > Acrididae > Schistocerca > Schistocerca piceifrons. The sequence continues at coordinate 698,756,869 of NC_060149.1, forward strand.
AATAATAGTCACTCCGTTAATTTTTATTGTTTCGAATTAGAGCATGCAGGACTCCTACACCAAACTTCTGAACCTTGCCTGTTGAATACAACTGTGGCATGATGGTGAAATGGTAATCCATCACTTATGTAAGTAGTCGAGACTTTCTTAATGTGGATAATCATTCATGCTAGGAAGATCTTATTTGAAACAAGAATATCTTTTTCTGGCGTATATTTCCCGAAAGCACTCACTCCTCACACAGATCAGATCTCTCGAGCTGCCTCCTCCGCAATCATCTCTTTGTTATACCAAAAGTAAATAATGTGTTGCAGTTGTTACACCTTTTTACACTTGCGACCCAATTTTACAACTCTTAACCGCACTTCATGATATTCAAGTATGCAAAATCCAGTGCTTAACTGCAAGATCATAGCTAGAACTTCAAATTCGAAAATGACAGTTGATACATACACTGACAGCGTCGCGCCGCGTTCACCATGGCGGCGTCCGATTTCAGGTGGCGGGTGGTGGCTGGCCGGTGGCTGGTAGCCGCTGCATTGCGAGGAAACGCTCGAGCGTAAGCTGCATTGGTCGTGACGCAACCACGAACTTTCCTGCAGAATTGTTTCTGGAAGTATTTGTTATTACTAGAGGGTGGAATGTGAAATGAATTATTTTCTTTGTTCAATCAGAACCATAACTTTAGAGGAAGGCCGAAATATGCCAAAAATAAAAAAAAAGACATACGGTTGGAGGCGAATACGCGATTATAAGTTTCGAATGCACGACGAGCATTACTTTTTTATTTTTTGTTTTTTATGTATTGACGGGCCCAGAAATCGAACCCAGGATCCTCTAATCCGGAGGTAGCAACGCTAGTCACTTTTTTTTAATAGCATGGAATCGATTTGAAGAAAACCAAAACCATTTGGTAATGGAAGTAATGAATCAATGAAATAGTTAAGTGCAGTGCGCTATTCTTCATTATAATATTAACTTTTTGCCGTGACCAGGATTCGAACCTGGGTGCTCCCGACCACTACGCAATTTCCTAACAACTTTTTTTTACCCCCTGTTCCAACCAAACCGAACAGAAAAATTGTAAAACAAAACGGGTTTCGAGCCACCACCCACTGGATTGTCAATTTATTTCCCTCCAAAGCACTTACTTACGGCAATCAATTAAAAATAAAACAAAAGACGTCATTTCGACAAAAATAAACGGTTAAATGAGAGAAACGTATGGGAAGGAATATGGTGTTAATTTTATTGGGTCCACTCTTTTTTCCTCCGTGACTTCTACATAATGTAACATTTAAATCCAAACAAGAGTGTCCAAAAAAAGGGGTCGATTTCAACTCATCCAACACCTGGCCGATGAGAAACCAGATACAGCTTATTAGAAAAAAGCTCACATAACGTGGCATTCTGAGCCACGTCCAAAGGGCTGTGCCCATATATTGGGAAATGGCTCTCGGATCTGCGTCATATCCACTCACCGTAACGTAGTGGACATAATGTCCAACAAGCCACATGATAGCATTGTTCTTCGATCGGGGAAAAAGGACTGAACTGGGACGCACGAGAATCTCCCCCGAGATAGCCGCCTCCGACGTCCTGAGAAGAAAAGCCAGTTGTCGGCGAAGCAGCAGATCAACCGAAGATATAATGTATCAGTTTCATTGCAACGATTGCAGCGATCTGTCACACTGAGGCCAATACGAGAAAGCCGCACGTTGGTAGGTACAACATCATGAACAACTTGGCACCACAAGGACGCCACTTCCATCGGGAAAATCAGGAGGCTAACGTTAACCAAAGAATCTTGCAATTCGTTTCTGGCTACAGGGCTTCCATAGAGGGAATGCTATGAGTAATTGGCAAGCGGCATAACAGCATTTTTAGGGAGAGATTCGCTTGGAAAAGGATATTTACTCCTAAATAACTGACTTCAAGAAAAAATTTCCTAACGTGCCTTAGTTTATAACTAATCCTACCAATATCTATTGGAGGTGTTAAACTCGCCGGTTGGATACAGTCAAGAAGGCGAGCTGTAAGTGACTTGGGGGGGGGGGGGGGGTAGACATGTTAAAACGGTGCGGTGGATGAATAAGGCAAAAGCCTTAACTCGAAGGTCAGGGAGGCCCAAACCTCCCAGCAGACGGGAGCGCGCCATTACCCCATAACGCGCGCGAACTACAGAGTTGCACCAGCTAAATCTGCCAATTAAACTTCGCAACTTTTGGTACATCATCACAGGTAGTGGAAAGATTTGTGCAATAAGATAAGCCTTACTTAACACAAACGTTTCCATGGCCCTAACCTTGTGAAGAAGTGAGAGACAGCGACGCTCGTGTTCAAGGATTGCTCCCTGAATCTTATCCGTGACAGATTTGCAGTTTATCGTAGCCCTCTTTAGTGGACAACGATCAATTATAAAATACCTCACGATCGAAATCGGGTGACCTTCAAAGGCCATGGAATTTCAACGGCATCAAATCCTCGCAAACTGAGTAAGCGACATTTCTGGTCATTAACCCGCGCTCCCGTAAGACGACAAAAAGCATACAAAACTTCCTTCAGCAGTGGTATATCATCGGGGGCGCAGAGAAGAACCATAACGTCATCAACACATGCACGAACGGTGTAACCTTTCACCCAACAGCAACCAGCCACCCAAACGAGGAGAACGTAGAGTGACATAGATAATGGACTCCCTTGAAGGACGCCGTGACTCACCGCGATGGGGGAAGTAAGACGGCCATTTACGTCAATGGTCGCCCGAATTCCTGTTATTAGAGAGCTAAACAGCCGACGTGCAGCATCGTTAAAACCGATATTCGTCAATACTCGCATGAGAAATCCTTGATTACCGCGGTCTAACGCATGGTGAAGATCAAAGAAAACCAAAGCGTTTGGCACGGGAATGGTGGAAGCAATCGAAATTAGATCACGACATTCAGCAACGGGAGTCAGGAGATTACGACCCAGAGGATAACTTAGATGGCTAGCGATGATAGTAGCCAACAACACCGATAGTCTGCTATTTATCTCTCGCGCCACTATTTTATAATCATAGTTGAAGAGGGTTATCGGGCGGACCTGGTCCACACGCAAACGTACCAGCTTCTTGGGCATCAGGACAATTTTGGCAACCTTAAAGATAGTCGGGATAGGACCTCCGTGGAACACTTCATTAACCACAGAAGTTATCGTATCACGTATCAGGGGCCTAAATCGAATATAAAGTTCTTTGGGAAGGCCATCGAAGCCAGGCGATTTGTGGGAGGGAGAACGAGCCACAAAATCAAGTATATCATCGCGATGGAATACAGAGAAAAACTCTTCCTGAAGAGCTGGCGTAACAACGCTATCACGGAGGGAGGTAAAATCGACAGACGGTAGACCGTCTGAATCCACTTCAGGATAAAGTTCGGGATAGTACTGGTAAAGTTGACACATGGCATGAGATTGAGAGGTTCACTCACGCCCATCTAGATAACGAATGGTAGTAAGATACGTCCTTTGACATCGTTTTTGAAGCCGAAGAAGATAATAGAGAGAGGCTAACTCATCCTGTACGATGGAACGAGGCTGGGAACGCAAGCGGACACCATCCATTTGCCTGCGTTTGAGTTGAAGAAGTTTTGCCTTCACACGGTGGCCGTCGACAACTCTCAAGGGGACATCACGAGCATTGTCGTAAAGATCGCGAGAGATAGCATAATAAAATTCCCTAGTTCACCCCATTTCAGCCGCTTTTTTGCTAAAATGCTTGAGTGTATTTCGAATCCGAGGTTTAGCAAAGGGTACCCACCATTCGAGAATTGAGGGATAACGCGCTTGGGACTGGATTGTCCGCCGCCGTACGTGTGCGATGCCTTCCAGAGGGGGGTCCGTGAGATGTAGAGAGTGTAGTTTCCATAAAGGGCGCGGAAGATGGACCCGCTGCGGGACGTGGTTAAAAGTCAAAAGATGGTTCAAATGGCTCTGAGCACTATGCGACTTAACTTCTGAGGTCATCAGTCGCCTAGAACTTAGAACTAATTAAATCTAACTAACCTAAGGACATCACACACATCAATGTCCGAGGCAGGATTCGAACCTGCGACCGTAGCGGTCGCTCGGTTCCAGACTGCAGCGCCTAGAACCGCACGGCCACTCCGACCGATGGTTAAAAGTCATTGAAACAGCACATTGATCAGTGAAACTGGCAGGAATTACATCAATCGATAGAAGCTGACCACAGATGGGGGCAGAAAAATAAAAGCGGTCCTGTCGGCTACTTGAAGTAGCTGAAAAGAACGTAAAACGCACCCATGTAGGATATCTGCAAACCCAAGCATCCTGAGATGCAAGGACGTTACCATATCATTAAGTTCACGACGATATGTATAATTGAGTGTCTGATCTACACGATGTAAGACGCAGTTCAAATCGCCCTCCAACAAAACCTTGCGCGGGTTCCGTAAGAGTAAATAAACAACTTCTTCCTTATAAAAAGGCGCGTGGTCGGATGAAAGACAGGATCCAGACGGAGCGTAAAGAAAAATTAAGGTGAGGTCATAAAAACTACAGCCTATACCGCGGCCATCATCTTGCGTTTCGAAGTCCGTCAGCGGGATTCCATCTCGATAAAGCAAAGCCATACCGGTAGAATTTTCAGTCGCGACAGTGAAAAACAGATTATCCCGGACGACAAAACACATCAAATAACACCTCTTGTAAACACACGATATCAGCTCGGGAATCGTGAATAAAACGGCGTAACGCAACAAGCCGTAATTGGGAACATATCCTGTTAACATTGAGGCTTAGAAATGTATATGCCTGCATCTGTCAGAACATGTAAAGTTAATGAAACAACGTTAAGGAAAATGCAATCATCATGCCCTTCTCTCCTCAACGTTCGGAGGCGGTGGAAAGAAGGTATAATTCTAATCCTCCGCACCGGAAGTCGAGGAATCCTCGTTTTTCTTTTTACGACGTGCTGCGTGCACGTGCAGGTTGAAAACGCTGTTTCACACCACTCCTTGAAAACATACTCACTTGATGTGGAAGGATTGAGGGTACCTCAGGCTCCAATTTGATAGAGGAGTCATCTCCACTGCACTCATCGGCAATCGGGGAGCACAACGCAGAACGACTTACAGCAACATCAGGTACAGAAGAGACAGGTAATGCAGTGCCGGTGCCGGATGGCATCACCTGATCAGCAAGAGAACCCATAGAATCCTGTTGCTCCACCGTCTCAGCTTGGAGGAGGGGTGGTGTTTCACTGGAACACTGTTAACACTGACCAGCAGGCAACGTCTCTGCTGGAACATCTGAACTCACCGAAACCGTCGCGTCTACGGGTGAAGAGGGGGACACAATTTCAACACACATTTCAACATCAACAGAAGCAGCTACATCACCTCTGGTAATACTGGAATCACAGTTAACGTCAGTAGACAACTCATTACCACCAGAAGGTGCACGCTCTGTCAACGCCGTATCAGAAGAACGAGACTGGAGTGGGGCGTCCTGGACATTGGTACCGTCCTCAGTCCGCCAGCGTTTGACTTGCACTGCAGGAGCCGTCGTCCCCTCATGGACAGAGACCGCAATGGCCTGTGGAAATTCTCGATGAGTAGGGAGTTATGTTGCCCCTACATCGCTGAAAGCTGAAGACTGACTGACAGCAGACTGCGATGACACTATGTCTGCTAATGTTAAAGGAAGACGTTTTTGATAAGACGGCGTCAGAACAGTAGTACGGAGCGGACAATAGAATCTGAGATGACCGCTTTCGTTACAGAGAAAACACGTTCCTTCTTGCCCTGCATACGTAACATGGATCCGGTAACCGCCGGCCGCTGTGGCCGAGCGGTTCTAGGCGCTTCAGTGTGGAACCACGCGACCGCTACGGTCGCATGTTCGAATCCTGCCTCGGGCATGGATGTGTGTGATGTCCTTAGGTTAGTTAAGTTTAAGTAGTTCTAAGTTCTAGGGTACTGATGACCTCAGTTGTTATATCCCATAGTGATCAGAGCCATTTGAGCCATTTGATCCGGTAACCACAAACAGTTAACTGGGAAGGAATATTCCTTTTCACGCACGTGTCCACAGTCCGGATACCATTATAACACTGGAAGCGATGTTGTGCTGACCAGCGTTCCCATCGGATATGCCGCATTACTGCAAACGGAAGCAACGCTGTTTTAAGAAATGAATCGTCCACTTCGGGAGGATGTTTATAAATTGTAACCGGAGCATACTCGAGCGCCGCATTTTCAAGGAGGACTTGACTAACGGAACCATCTCAATGTGTAAACAACACTTATATCAATGTGACTTCCTCCTGATTCAAGAGACTCATTGGCCGGCCACAGTGGCCGTGTGGTTCTGGCGCTACAGTCCGGAACCGCGGGACTGCTATGGTCGCAGGTTCGAATCCTGCCTCGGGCATGGGTGTGTGTGATGTCCTTAGGTTAGTTAGGTTTAAGTAGTTCTACGTTCTAGGGGACTGATGACCTAAGATGTTCAGTCCCATAGTGCTCAGAGCCATTTGAACCATTTGAACCAAGAGACTCATTGGGGCAGTACAAGACCCACACCCAAAATAGATGGAATGAAGATGATCTTGGAGAGACCACATGAACGGTACGGTAGTGCCATCTTCGCCAGGCCAGGCAAGACATTGAGATATTAACCGTTCAAACTCAGCAATATAATGTAACCTCTGTGCACAAACCCCCATAATCAGATTTTGTCTTCACTGAGCCTGACAATTTCAGTTACCGAGACTTTAATTTCGTGTTGGGCGATTTCAACCGTCAGAGCACTACATGGGGCTATAAAGAAACTAACAGCAGCGGAGTGGAAGTAGAGACCTGGTCTAAAGTACACGATCTACTGCTCATACATGACCCGAAACTGCCAAGCTCCTTTAATACTGGCAGATGGAAGAAAGGGTACAATCCCGATAACATCTTTGTTAGCAGGAAACTCGCTGGCCAATGTGAAAAACTGATTCGGGAGCCAATTCCCCATACGCAGCATCAGCCCATAATTTGCACTGTCAATGCAGTTGTTAAGCCTGAACAAGTTCCTTTCAAAAGAAGGTTCAATTTTAAAAAGGCCAATTGAAAGAAATTTAGAGAGCTCATTGATTTAGAAATAACAAAAATTCCCCCACAACCTGAGATGTACGAACTCTTTTGTCAAACTCGTTCAGAAGGTGTCTAGGAAAACAATACCACGAGGATGCAGAACACAGTATATTATGGGACTGTCTGAGGACGTAAAGCCACTACTGGCAAGATACCAGAAACTCTTCGATAACGATCTATTTGATGATGAGACACTTCTAGCAGGTGATGTACTCATGTCAGTCATAGCTGAGAACCGCAAAGCCAAATGGTGTGACCTCGTGGAGAACCTGGACATGAAAGTGAACAGTAGGCGGGCTTGGAAACTATTAAAGAACCTTAACTGTGATGCCTCTAAGTCAAATGATAAATTTACTAACGTGACGGCAGACCAAGTCGCAACTACACTCCTTATGAGTGGCAAAACCCACGGCAGAAAGTACCAGGAACCATGAGCACGTGATCCGGCAGAGGAAAATCATCACCTCAAGGCACCATTGACAATGTCAGAATTTACTACAGCCATTTCCAGCTTGAAGATTAACCGAGTTCCTGATATCGATGAACTTAGAGTCGAGCAAAGTAAAAACTTTGGTAGTAATACCCTACAGTGGCTGCTAGATCTGATAAACGCATGTGTAGAAAGGCTTCATATTCCAAAGATGTGGAGGAAAGCCCGAGTGGTTGCATTCCTGAAACCAGGAAAGTACTCTGATGATCCAAAAATCTTCCGACCTGGGTCTCTTTTATGCCACTGTTTTAAGATCTTGGAACGCCTGACGCTAAGTCGCATAGAGAGCGTGTTGGAACAACAGATCGTCCCACAGCAGGCAGGTTTACGACCAGGCAAATCGTGCTGCGATCAAGTCTTGAACCTGATCCAACATATCGATTATGGGTTTGAGAGGAAAGAGATCACGGGAGTGGCATTCATAGACCTTTCAGCTGCATGTGATAAGGTAAACCATCGGAGGCTCCTTAGGAAAGTAGATAATGTGACAAGAGATTACCATTTAACATCACTTATAGGTACTTTCCTGCATAATAGATTTTTCGTCTGTCTCCACGGCAAGAAGAGCAGGTGGAGAAATCAGAGGAATGGCCTACCTCAGGGAAGCGTCCTCGCCCCAGCTCTGTATAATATATATACAACGACCAACCAGTGCCAAACATCACGCGCCAATTTATGTATGCCGATGACACTGCAGTTGCAGCCCAAGGTTACAATTTTATGGATATAGAGAAGAAATTAACCAGTACCTTGGGAGCTATCTCCCAGTATTATGAGGCATACCACCTAAGGCCGAACCCTTCCAAGACACAGGTCTGTGCATTGCATTTAAAGAACAGGGAGGCAAATAGTGAATTAAATATAACATGGAGAGGTGAACGTCCCGAGCATTGTAAAACGCCCAAATATCTTGGTGTCACGTTGGATCGCACACTGGCCTATAAACATCATTGTAATGCCCCAAGGGAAGAAGTCTCAATTAGAAACAACATCATCAGAAAACTAACCAGTGGATCCTGGGGTGCTAACCCAAAAGTCCTGAGAACTTCAACCCTTGCGCTCAGTGTGTCAGCCGCGGAATACGCCGCTCCAGTATGGTCTGCATCAACGCACGCGAGGAAAGTTGATGTCGTGGTGAATGAAATGGCACGGATTGTTACCGGATGCCTGAGCTCTACCCCAGTGCACAAGATGTACTTAATCACGGGGATCGCACCGCCGAACATACGACGTGACATCGCTGCCGAAGCCGAAGAAACCAAGCAAGAGAAGGACATGCGTCACCAGCCTGATGACCGACGGCTTTGTTCGAGGAAGAGTTTCCTGTCACGTACCCGAGCCCTGGAACGGTCGGCTGCAGAGTATCGTTTGCAAAGGGTGGAAATCGACCTAAGAAACCCCCATAAAGTTGTAAAAGAAGAACTGGCGCCTGGTGGAGACCTACCATACACAGTCTGGAGAGCCCTAAACCGTATGAGGGCAGAAGTGCCAAAGTGCAAGACAAACCTGAAGTGATGGGGTTTCCTAAAAGAGAATGAGAACACTCTTTGTCTGTGTGGTTCTGTCCAGGATCTTCAACACCTGCTTATATGTCCATATTTAGACCAGCCCTGCACAATGAGTGACTTATGGGAGGCAAATTACAAGGCCATATTGGCTGCTGATTTTTGGAAGTCTGAAGTCTAGTTCCGGACGCGGAAAGTAAGTAAGTAACAACATTTTAGAACCAACCCGACAGAGAAGCCGTACTACTTGAACGGGATCATAAAACTTCACAAAGAATGCATACAAATCAGAATCAGAGTAAGCAGTATCTACCTGGTCAGGTGTAACACTGATAACATTAGCCAACCAATCGTGAATTTCTAAAGAGCCAGGTTGAACACAACGCGTACTCTTGTCAAAACTGAAACGAACAGTAGCTCGACGAGGAACAGACTTAGGAGACTCGACAGACACCATGGCGCGGGCAGAAAACACTGCCGCCAAGAGAAAAACGACAACGAAGTTCGCTACGCTACTACGATGTGACTTCGGCCGATACACCAAGACCGAGTAGCTTCTACAAAAGCGGTGCGGCGGCACAGGCGAAAGTTAACTACGACCTGTTCGCTCGATGCGCAAGGCGACACTGCACTAGACCACTGGCTAACAAACTCCACAACATTTCATAAGTACAGAACACTTCCTCCTGATACTTCCGCATCTTACAGCGTTGCCAGATTGTGCAGATGACTCGACTTAGCATTGTCAGAGGTGGTCGGTTTTATTGGCCACCTTAAGAAAACGACTCGGACTTAGTCCCTGTGGCGGCTGGCCTGCGGTTAGTTTTTATGTCTAAGACTGTACGTTATAATAGTGAGCGCAGATTTTCCGGCAAAGTATTTTTTTTTTCGAAATCGCCTATCTCCAAATGTTTTTTCTTTCATTTCGGCTTTTGACTAACAGCAAAATGTACAGAATCGTTAGTACCCAGTTCAATCAAATATGGTGAAGTAATATTCCGAAGACGCATTTGTCAGAAAGAGGCTTCAAATATCCCTATACCGCAGTGAGCGAGCTCGATGTGTGTGTACTTCAGTGCCAACTGTCGCGTTGGGGTGTTTAATAAGTCTTTCCCAGATAACTAAATTCTAAATTTATATCCCATACTTACGTACAGGGTGAAAATTATTGAACTATATGGAATAAAATCGTCATAACTTCTGAACGGTTTGCATTAGGACGTTCAAACTTCACGGTTGGCCGTGGGGGAATTAGTAAGCGCATGGGCACGCATCTTGTTGTTGTTGGTCATTTCCAATTGAAAATGTCACGGCACAGCGTGCCTGCGCGTATAAAGCTGGTGAAGGCCTACTACGCGAGCAGTAATAGCCCAACTGCGGCTCAAAGGAAGTTTGGGACCGAGTTCAAAATGACAAAAACGATCCAAGTATGCTAAAAATCAAGAATTTTATTCGCACGTTTGAGAGAACGGGTAGTGTTCGTGATGACTGCGCTGGCAAGGACACAAAGAGTGAAAACGTCTGAAATCATCGAGAAGACACGCTCTGTATTTCAAACCAGCCCCAGGAATCGATCAGACGAGCTGCAACAAGTGGGAAACAAATTGTTGTTCAAGACCTACATCAGTTGCCATACAAAATTCGAACCCATCAGCCAGTAACCCACAGAGCCATGGAACAGCGGTTGTGTTTCGCGAACACTGTTGTCTACGTAACTGACGAAAGGACTTTGATGTGAATATGGTTTGGCTAGCGGCGAATCCCATTTTAATTTGAATGTGTTCGTCAATAAGCAAAAGTGAAGCATTTGGAGGACCGAGAGTCCGCATTTCGCGATCGAGAAGTCTCTTCACCCTCAGTGGGTGACTGTGTGGTGGGCAATGTCCAGCCACGGAATAATCGGTGCGATATTCCTTGATGGCACTGTGAGTACCGAATGGCACGTGAAACTTTTGGAAGATGATTTCATCCCCATTACCCTAAGTGACCCTGATTTCGACAAAATGTGGTTTATGCGAGCTGGAGCTCGACCCTAGCGTAACAGGGGTCCGCATTCTGGAGCTGGGGTTCTCAGAGGCCACTGGCATGGGCCTCGATTGGCCGCCATATTCTCCGGTTCTGAACACATGAAACTCCATTTTGTGGAGCTATATTAAAGATAATATGTACAATTATAACCCGAAAACCATTGCTGTGCTTAAAATAGCCATTCAGAAGACCATCGACAGAATCGATGTTCCGACACTTGAGCGGGTCATGTTAAATTTCGCTACCCGTCTGCGCCACATCATCGCGAATGATGGCAGGCATATAGAACATGTCATAACCTACATAACCTAAATCTGAATATCTGCAGTGACGTTTACATGTTAAATAAAGGGTGTGCACGCCATAGTTTGTAACTAATTCGCGTTTTCTTTTCATACAGTTCAATATTTGTCACCCTGCATATTTCTTTTAATTTTGTGAAGCATAATGTATCTTGTGCGTATTTGTATTTTCTTTTTACATTTTGTGTATTTTCTTGTTTTCAAGTTGTAGCCTTTTCTTATTTAATTATGTTATATTTGAAATTGTTTGAACATTATTGTTGTAACGTAATTGCAAATCTAAATAATATTTAGAAGGCGCACAATTGCTTGGGTCAAAAGAATGCCGAATGCACTTTGAGTTTTCAAGGGATGTTTCACCCCCTTAATTTCTGTGTGGGCAAGTAAAGAAAATGCGTCTCTTATTTTGCTCCACTCTCCGACAGCTTCAAAGCCGATCAAACTCAGAGTGTATCCCTTGGGTATGTGCTGCTGTGACCAATGGTATTTTTTCGAGGTAACCAACTCCACATGTCCGTAGCACAAAGCTCTCTTGTTAATATTCATTAGGAAACTGATTGGAAAGGAGATACATTAACTGACAGCAGAAATTTCTCTCTTGTTTGAAACTGATTCTCTCCGAGAAGGAGTGACGCTCGCCTTCAGTTCCTGTCGGTTAGAACCCTTTTACGACCACCGCTCTTGTGCCATGATCTATGGCTGCCAATGGTAAATCATTCCTTGTAGACACGGTGGCAACTCCGCGTTGGCAATTTGGATGTCTAAATTCCCGGTCTGATCATGTGTATACACAAACATGTTAGATCCTGATGCCATTTTGTGGTGTCTGTAAGTCTACTCATTTTGCTGCGCTGATTTCGCACAACCTTGGACATACACACCACCTCCGTGTTATGAGTGACGCCAGCGGTTTAGCACCACACGACTGCCCGAGTCAAGTTCTACACTGTCTACAGAGCTCCAAAGTGATCAGTGTGCTCTTGGTAGCTATGACATATACAATTCCTTGTAAATATACCTGAGGTATACTAAATTTCAGGTATAAATGGTTTTACATAAACTAGCTGTGTAGTAAATAACTAATTTAGTTGCTCTATACACCGTTCCTTATGCCACGCATTTCAGTGTGAACTGCAGTGTAGTCGTATAGTTGAAGATGCCGATGTAGATGGAGAATTGTTTCCACAAAACTCTCGTAGAATGCTAGTTCCCGAGCGCGGACTATCAACTCTTTACAGTGCCTGTGCCTGACTTGATCGGGAGAAAATTGTTTGACAGTTTCTCCATCGACGTCATCATCTAATATTTGATAGCATGGTTTTGCTTCAAATTCTCTCTCCATCTCTTCTATGAAGACGCTTTTAAAACACTCTTCCATTAGTGTACTGCGGAATGACGCAGGCCGGCCGCAGTGGCCAAGCGGTTCTTGCGGAGTATAAATGTAGATGTAGATGTAGATTTGCGCATTCTAAATGCTTATGCTCTCCACCGGTCCGTAACCGGGCGAAAATTGGCAGTCGCAGAGTATCACCTTTCTCTCGTAAGGCCGACTGTAGAAAAATACGGCAGGCCGCGGTAGCCGAGCGGTTCGAGACGCTTCAGTCTGGAACCGCGCGACCGCTACGGTCGAGGGTTCGAATCCTGCTCGGGCATGGATGTGTGTGATGTCCTTAGGTTAGTTAGGTTTAAGTAGTTCTAAGTTCTAGGGGACTGATGACCTCAGCAATTGAGTCCCATAGTGCTCAGAGCCATTTGAATCATTTGAATGGCGCAGTGATTAACACAATGTGCTCCCATTTGGGCAGAATCAGTTTCCAGTTTTTGTCCTACAATCCAGATGTAAGTGGTCTATATTTTCCCATATCACTTATGACAGTTACCGGCGTAGTACTTCAATAAAGAGCACAGCCAATTTCTGCCTCACACTTGCCCACTCCCAGTTAGCGCTCCTTATCAATGACGTCGACGTCGACGAAGTATTTAAAAATAATATTCTTTTTCTATTCGTTTACGTGAATAAATGGCAGAGTAGTTTCCTCCAAAACATCCCTCTTTAGCTTGCTTTCAGCTCTCCAGACCTCTGGACGCATCGATCAGCGCATACTTCCAACCCTCTCTTCGATTTCATTAAACTGGTATCCTTTCAGCTCTTCTAAACGTCCAGTGATACTACTTTTCGTCCTTCCGGTCCATCATTCTCAGTCATTTACTGAGCAGCATCTTCGTCCTTTGAGGTAATCTCTGCAATACTCTTCCAGCGTTCATAATACACTCCTGGAAATTGAAATAAGAACACCGTGAATTCATTGTCCCAGGAAGGGGAAACTTTATTGACACATTCCTGGGGTCAGATACATCACATGATCACACTGACAGAACCACAGGCACATAGACACAGGCAACTGAGCATGCACAATGTCGGCACTAGTACAGTGTATATCCACCTTTCGCAGCAATGCAGACTGCTATTCTCCCATGGAGACGATCGTAGAGATGCTGGATGTAGTCCTGTGGAACGGCTTGCCATGCCATTTCCACCTGGCGCCTCAGTTGGACCCGCGTTCGTGCTGGACGTGCAGACCGCGTGAGACGACGCTTCATCCAGTCCCAAACATGCTCAATGGGGGACAGATCCGGAGATCTTGCTTGCCAGGGTAGTTGACTTACACCTTCTAGAGCACGTTGGGTGGCACGGGATACATGCGGACGTGCATTGTCCTGTTGGAACAGCAAGTTCCCTTGCCGGTCTAGGAATGGTAGAACAATGGGTTCGATGACGGTTTGGATGTACTGTGCACTATTCAGTGTCCCCTCGACGACCAACAGTGGTGTACGGCCAGTGTAGGAGATCGCTCCCCACACCATGATGCCGGGTGTTGGCCCTGTGTGCCTCGGTCGTATGCAGTCCTGATTGTGGCGCTCACCTGCACGGCGCCAAACACGCATACGACCATCATTGGCACCAAGGCAGAAGCGACTCTCATCGCTGAAGACGACACGTCTCCATTTGTACCTCCATTCACGCCTGTCGCGACACCACTGGAGGCGGGCTGCACGATGTTGGGGTGTGAGCGGAAGACGGCCTAACGGTGTGCGGGACCGTAGCCCAGCTTCATGGAGACGGTTGCGAATGGTCCTCGCCGATACCCCAGGAGCAACAGTGTCCCTAATTTGCTGGGAAGTGGCGGTGCGGTCCCCTACGGCACTGCGTAGGATCCTACAGTCTTGGCGTGCATCCGTGCGTCGCTGCAGTCCGGTCCCAGGTCGACGGGCACGTGCACCTTCCGCCGACCACTGGCGACAACATCGATGTACTGTGGAGACCTCACGCCCCACGTGTTGAGCAATTCGGCGGTACGTCCACCCGGCCTCCCGCATGCCCACTATACGCCCTCGCTCAAAGTCCGTCAACTGCACATACGGTTCACGTCCACGCTGTCGCGGCATGCTACCAGTGTTAAAGACTGCGATGGAGCTCCGTATGCCACGGCAAACTGGCTGACACTGACGGCGGCGGTGCACAAATGCTGCGCAGCTAGCGCCATTCGACGGCCAACACCGCGGTTCCTGGTGTGTCCGCTGTGCCGTGCGTGTGATCATTGCTTGTACAGCCCTCTCGCAGTGTCCGGAGCAAGTATGGTGGGTCTGACACACCGGTGTCAATGTGTTCTTTTTTCCATTTCCAGGAGTGTATTTCATGCATTGTTTCATGAATAAGCCAGTTAATTTGGGAAAATATTTTCTACACACCACACCATTAAGAGTGTACATGATGGATTTAACTTTGATAGCAACTCCCTCGACTTCTTTAAGAGACTGTATGCGAGGGTAAGTGAATAAGCATCATAATTAGTTTTTATAACCTATTATAATAAAAGGACGAAAATTTTATTGATGTCATTTATCAACATAATCACCTCGTATGGCGCAGAAGTTTATATCAGTAGGTTGCCTCCCTCCCCCCCCCCCCCAAACGGCGGAGACTCCTGTACAGGATCTGCTGGTTCTTGAAAATCATTGCTCTATGCCAGCGGTTACTACATCACCGTGGTATCCATGTGTTATACGCCTGCCGACACCACCAAATCGGCTGGTATCATTCCTTCTTCGTTAGGGACTTCAGGGACGGGAACATTCCGTTCCGTCGATGCGAGAGCTACAGAGGGACACCATTTCACAGACTCTCTGACAACGCCCTAGCCACGGTCTCAGAAGCCGAAACGTTGGTTCCCTCAACAGGTAATGTGCCCTCTGGACAGGGTGAAGAGTCTCGTTCTGACGTCGTACGGTGCCTGCTTTTGCGTCGTTTAGGGTAGTGTTGTCTACGTGATCGTCCTTCCGTGTCAGAAGACGGAAGAGAGTCGCGTCGGACAGGCCGAAAAGCCGCCGTCAGGACAACCAGAGAGTCGACCAAGCAGTCACGTTCGACATGAACGTCGACCACGGGCGCAGCCGGAGCGACCACCGGAATTGGGGACATCGCTGAAGTCACATCATCAGTCAGATCGTCCACAACCGGTTCAGGAAGGATCGGAACCATAACCATGAGCTGTTCATGTGATCGGAAGTATCGTACACGAGAAAGGTAATACTATTTAACCAGTCGGTAGCTGCGTTATCCGTCGCTGCAGGCATTCATATCTGATGTGGGCCCCTTTTCCACACCCGGAACAAGTACGCCGCTTTCCGTCGCACATGATTACGGCCAGATATCCACTGATGGTCAGATGAGGCGGAAGATGGCAGCGCGGGTCACTTGTGATCTGACGCAACCATTTAAGAACAGGGTATGTGCGGAACTGGGCTCAGTGTTCTGCCTTATGATCATGTACAGCGCCGAACGGCCGAGAAGCAGCTATGACGTCCTCTGCAGGTGCTTTGAATGGTAGTTCAATTTCCCGAAATCTGAACAGCTACTAAGCACGGATTGTTCTTAAATAAAATTGCTCGCCATACTATTAAGTTTATCGGTGTCTAATGCACTTAAGTCATTAGTCACCGATCTGCTAAGTATGCTACCAGGAATTACTGTCTTTTCTCTTACACAAGATTACTTAAAAAATCCATACTTTCTAAGAAACACACCGGAATAAATATGACTTCACTTTAAAACACTTTTGGACCATGTAGAACACCTAAAACTGGCAAATTATAGCTTCCTACGCAACTCATACTAATCACGACAGTACCATTCAAAGGCTGGGCTCCGACTCCTTTAGACTGCTGTAAGTATTCTATATCTCCAAGAGAAAAGACGCAGGAAGAATACTCCGCTCTGATTGGTCAGTTTTCTTTAAGACCAGTAGAAAAATCATTATTCTCCCGCTTTAGTACGCGCTTTTGGTGACTAACTAATCAACAAATGACACACTTTCGCCGGCCGGAGTGCCCGAGTGGTTCTAGGCGCTACAGTCTGGAACTGCGCGACCGTTACGGTCGCAGGTTCCAATCCTGCCTCGGGCGTGGATGTGTGTGTTGTCGTTAGGTTACTTAGGTTTAAGTAGTTCTAGGTTCTATGGGACTGATGACCTCAGATGTTAAGTCCAATGGTGCTCAGAGCCATTTGAACCATTTTAATAAACAGAACAACTCACAAAACCACTCTCTTGACCTGTTTCTTGAATATCTCTACTGCTGGATGGATGGTGTATGAAAATTAGAACTATGTATTCGACTGAACCGGCTTCGGACCATCTGTCACTGTGCACGCTTGAGTCATTCTCTCGATACACAGACTCTATACAGGAACGATTTAAGGCACCACGCCTGCCCAGTAGTTCCGATGATAGTATTTTCACCTCCTCATGGAGGGAACGTCCCAGGTACACTTGGTCAAATGGTTCAAATGGCTCTGAGCACTATGGGCCTTAGCTTCTGAGGTCATCAGTCCCATATAACTTAGAACTACTTAAACCTAACTAACCTAAGGACATTTCACACATCCATGCCCGAGGCAGGATTCGAACCTGCGACCGTAGCGGTCGCGCGGTTTCCGACTGTAGCACCTACAACCGCTCGGCCACCCCTACACTTGGTCCCTCAACGCACAAGTTTCTTCTCATACATCTGAAAATAAAGATTAATAAAATTTTTGATTGCGCAGCAGGCTACGTTTGCATCGCTTCCTTCACCCGTTGATCAGAACTGGAGTGACAGTATTGTAAATCCTCTTTGATAGGACTAATCCGTATGTGGTTTGGCATATCATCAACAATCACTTTTCTATTAATCAAAGGCGCAGACTTGTTCAACATTGGCATCGGTTGTGGCTGTAGCTCAACGTCTTGCTCTTTCCTCATCCTGTAATCTCGTTCGACCACTTTTTAACCGTTCAATACCCTGGTAACCACTTCGCTGTCACAAATGATTGTCTCGTTTAGTGCTGAATGTTCTCTATGAATTGCTGCTCCTGATACTCCTTCAGACCCCAAGGACAGGTGGCACAGTGCTGTCCTTCTATGGTGAAAACAGAGAGTGGCGCGGCCACTTCTGCATTGCAAAGCGGACTGATGAGATAGCGCCTACCTAGCAAAGGCAAAGGTGCCATCTAGCGGCTGGTGACAACATAAAGCCGTATATCTAACCCAGTGAGAATCAGAATAAAATAACTGATACAGTAAAGTCTCGATCATCCGCAAACGAATTACCCATGGTTAATATCACAAATTTTTTTTAAAAGCTGGTGAAAATTTTTCTTTCACCCGGAAATGGTCGACGATGAACGATAACGTCACGTTGTAACATGAGGCTTGTGTTCTCGATTTATTTACAGGATGCTCCATTGAATTATTTGTAGTACTTCATGTATGTATTGTTTGTGTGTGTGTGTTGATGATAATGATGAGAGAGGGGAGAACTAAAACCCGGTTCCGGCATATAGCTTATTCCTCGCGAATTGCACCAACGGGGACGCCAAGCTTAACGCTCCCATCCGACGGACGGATATCCATCAACAGTGTATGATGCCTCATTTCGTGAGACACTGCGGAGAGGTTTGGTATTTAAACCAGGACATCCGTGAAAAGTGAGATGATCAGGAACTTTACGTCACCGTCACATGTCTGAAAGAACACACGCCACTATTCATACAACTGATTCGCCTCATTGAACAATGATTCCAGCACCTTCGGTGCCAATGCTCAATTACGCCCGCCCTCCTGAGACAAATGGTTCAAATGGCTCTGAGCACTATGGGACTTAACATCTATGATCATCAGTCCCCTAGAACTTAGAACTACTTAAACCTAACTAACCTAAGGATATCTCACAACATCCAGTCATCACGAGGCAGAGAAAATCTCTGACCCTGCCGGGAATCGAACCCGGGAACCCGGGCGTGGGAAGCGAGAACGCTACCGCACGACCACGAGCTGCGAACCCTACTGAGAGAATCTCCAAGTAGCGAGCACTGAGGACATTGACAGGAACTGCGGATAGGTGGCGTTAGGTGGAGTGAGGATCGGCCCAGAAGAGTGCCGAGACAATACGCGCCATTGCTATGAAGATTGCGTCCGGTAGCGCAGTGATTAGCGCTGCTGCCTAGTAAGTATGTCTGGCTTTAGCTGTGGAGCATGTGATCCAGTGTTTGCTTACATTATGGCTGTGCGCTGACTTCGCGCGCTGGGATCGTGGCAAATAAGTTCACAAAATTGACATTAATCTTCAACCTTTCTCCGGAATATGCCCTGCCGAAAGCCTTCGATGAGGAAGTTTTCTCCATGAGGCGAAGATCCAGTATTCATCTGTCTATTCTCCGTGACACCGCTTACGTTAAAATGAGCAATGACGCTGAGTGCGAGCGCGTTTTAAAAGCGATCAAATAGGGACTCCGATTTCCGTCGCGCTGACGGTAACGCCGGCGTGGCCAAAGTCGAAGATGATGGATTCGGAACTAGGACAAATCAAGTGTTCGAGCTACCGTTCAAAGTACCTGCAGACGACGTCATGGTGGCTTTTCGGCCATACGGAGTTGTACATGATCATAAGGCAGAAAGCTGGCGCCAGTTCCGCACATATCCTGTTATTAACTGGGTGCGTCAGATCTCAACTCATCTGCGCAGCAATGTTCGTTCTTATCTGACCATCAAAGAATATCCAGCCGTTATCATATACGATGGACAGCAGAGTACTTCTTCTTCTGGGTGAGCAAAAAAGGGCCACATCAGATCTGAATGTCTGCATCAAAGAATAAAACGGCTACCAATTAGAGGAGTGGTACTTCCCTCGTTGTCTACGATACTTCCGATCACATACGCGGCGGTGCTTAAGCCGGCCCCGGCCACTGGGTGGCTCTCGGAATAACGTGTACGGCTGATGGTTAGTCTTCCAATCCCTCCTGTGCCTGTTATGAACGAAGTGACTGACGATGTGAATTCAGTAGTGTCCACAGTTCCGGTGGTTGACTTGGCTGCGCCCGTGGTCGACGCTGATGACGAACATGACGCCTTGGTCTACTCTCTAGTTGTCCTGACGGCAGCTTTTCTGCCTGGCCCTCTTGTTTTCAGACACGGAAGGACGATTTCGTACGCTACACTTCAATCAACTACGCAAAATAGGAGCCGTACAACGTCAGAACAAGACTCTTCTTCCTGTCCAGGTCATACATTATCTGTTGAGCAAACCAACGTTTCGACGTCTGAGGCCGTGGACGATGGCGTTGTCGGAGCGTCTATGGAACGGCGGCCCTCTGTAGAACTCGCATCGGCGGAACGGAATGTTTCTGCCTCTGAAGTCCCTACCGAAGAAGGAACGATACCAGCCAATCTGGCTGTCGCCGGGTCCGCTAGCGACTTCGCAGCAACAACCTGTAACCCACCACCCCGGTGGGGCATAACTCCACGCTTATCGTATCGCTTTACTGAATGTCCATGGCGTCCATCTCCTGGAAGAAATGATTCGGTCTTCAGAACTGGCCATTGCACTGTTGCAGGAGGTGCATTTAGCAGCGCTACCTCGGATAGCAGGATAGGCCGTGTATGCCTCTCATGGCGATCACCCTGGCCTTGGGGTGACGGTGTGCGTACGCGAAGACATCATCAATGACGGCATACTGTATCTCCCGTCTGCCAAGCGTATGGCGTTTATGATTCACCCCCCGTAAGTCATTAGTGTTCAAATGGTTCAAATGGCTCTAAGCACTATGGGACTTAATATCTGAGGTAATCAGTCCCCTATACTTAGATCTACGTAAACCTATCTATTCTAAGGACATCACACACATCGATGCCCGAGGCAGAATTCGAACCTGCGACCGTAGCAGCAGCGCGGTTCCGGACTGAAGCGCCTAGAACCGCTCGGCCACAGCAGCTGGCGTCATTAGTGTCTGTGCGCCTTCTGGTACTGATCATCGGCCTGAAAAAGTCCGAGTTTATGCGGAATAGATTTCCCAACTGTTCCTACGGTGACATGAGCATCTTCTCTTTGGAGAGGACTGTAACTGAGCACTCAGCCGGAAAGATCCATACTAGAATTTTACAACATGCCAAGAGCTTCATGTCATTGTTCACGAGTTAGCCTTACTGCACACCTCTGAGGTATTGGGCACGGAAGACCCGGGATTCACGTTTCACACGAGTCACTCTGCAAGCTGGGTGGACCGCATTTATGTTCTCTGTGGGCTGGTTGATGAGGTGCTCGATGTAGAGCGTTGGTCTTTGGTGTTCTCTAATCACTGCACGCACATATGTACATTGCTCCTTCCCCAGCACGTTGTTTGGAGGAGTCACGCGCTGTGGAAACTTAACACTCAGCATCTGCAGGATCCTAATTGTTGACAACGTATCACTGAGACGTGGTCAAGGTGTGAACTGTTTCTCCGACCCTACGCATCAGTGACGGACTAGTCACTGGAACGTGCCAAATCGAGACTCCGTCACACCTTCATCACTTACAGCAGGGAGGTGGCCACTTGGCACAGGCCCACTACAGATTTCTACTTCAGCGCTTTCAGTGACGTTGATGGCCAGCCACCTTCCACGGAAGTGCAAACTGAACGCAGTATAATTAAAGCGAAGCTACTAGCGATTACTCGCCGGAAACTGCAGGGAGCTGTGGTGCGTGCCCGCAAACTTGATATGGTGTGGTGGGAGAACCCCTTCATGCGTCATACTGTGACGGTCGTAGACATCGCAGACAGAACTTGGTCCTGAACTCGTCAACCATCGTGCGCAGCGGGTCACCTGCCGACCTGACATAGTCGGCAGCTTTGTCGAACATTATCGCAGTGTCTACAACGCAGAGGATTGGGCAGTCCTGGACTTCGATCTTGTTGCCATGGACGTTCCAAGTGCCTCACGGTTGAGAAGTGATTACGTGAATGGAGCCTTTCACCTCCGAGGAAGTCACTACACCATCTTCACTCGTGCGCTGTGTAAGACGCCAGACGTCGACGGACTCCCTAATGAATATTATCGTAAGTTTTGTGGTCTCATGTCCACACCAAGGACGGAGATGTATAATGAGCTGATAACGTATGCAGCTGCAATTGTGCCAGCTTTTGTCGAGAGCGTTACTGGTCCCGTTAATAAACCGACAACTGGAATTATGGCGCCCCATTACCACACTATCACATTATTAAGTAGTGATTTCATGAGTTTTGTGCAGTTACTGGCGATTGACGATGTGCTGAAGATCTGTCGAGCAAATGACGTCAGGCGATACAGTTAACGTCCAGACAGCCACCGGAAACTATCGTGACGTGTTTCCACTGGCAGAAGCGTGCTGAGTTCGTGCGGCGATCGTAGCCGTAGATTTTCACAGCGCGTTTGACAGTGTGCGCCGTGTATTTCTATATTCTGTTTTAGAACGGATGGGATTCCCTGCCCGGTTCATCAGTGTCCTTCGCCGACTCTTTAGCAGTGCGCGTTCGTTTCTCGAGGTCAGTGGACGTGTTGCGAGTACGATATCGATCCAACGGCTGGTCCGCCAAGGCTGCCCCTTTCTGATGTCGCGTATATTGTAATGAATGTGCACAAATCAACGTCGCTGTCTATTGCCCGCGGGCTACCCCCAGAAGATCTGGCACCCCTGCCCTGTGTCCAACGTCTTGGGACTGCCTTGGGATCACTTTAACGTCGTCAACGCGCCGTAAAGCGGCGGTCAACTTTATTCAAGTTTTGAGAATTATCCGCATGATGATCAGTCACAACACACTACGTCGCTTTGATTCTTTACAGCGTGTTGCCTAACAGAATGCCAATGTAGCATCCAGAATGGTTCATATTGCACAGGTTCTACCGATGCCAATTACGATAGGACGTTGTATTCAAACAGCGTTCAGATATTTTCTGACGGCTGGGTCCTTCTTCAAAGTCCACTGTGACACTTTTTCTCCCCACGCGGGTAGGAGGTTTTGGTCTTACGAACTTACAAACGTAAGATATTGTGTAGCGCACTGCACTTGACACGGCCACGATGTATAAACAGTATCACGGTGTTGAGGCTTCCATTAAGTGCCATTTAATTTCCGTCCTTGTAAAGCGTCCCTGTTCCCGCCGGTCCCGTTCTGTTGCATCGAACCCTCGTTTGCACACATCGTAGTGCTGATTGTGGAAGCCAGTTATACTGGCACCGAACTCCCACGAACGCACCGGTTGCGGGAAAACGGATTTCTACGTCCTTTTACTGCGTTAAGGTCGTCTGTAATGTCGTAGAACGCAAGAGCCTATCGATGCGGTTAACTGTGATTTGATGGCACGTTCATCACTGTTTCTTTCCGACGCATATGAGATCGAGTTGGTATTATACGACCTGTGGATAGTATCCAACTGACCAGAGGGGCCATGCCGTAGGACTGGCGGACTCTCCCATCTGTGCCGTCTGTCGTACTGTCGAGAATGATCATTACCGCTTTAACTGTGAAAACGTTACTGATGTCTGGTTGTTGGGTCGATAAACGGTCGCGAGTTTTCTGCGAATGCCGCCACCTTCCAATGTGTATATGTGCAAAAAGAATTATGAGCAGTTTGAGGGTGCACTTCAAAATGGGAGGGGCGAGACCTTGTAGGCAGGCCTCGAGATCCGACCCCCGCCCACTCTATCTCCTCCAGCCTCTAGCTGACTATGACCCTAAAAATTAATTAATTAATTAATTAATTAACAAAACAATTGTTTTACCTTACTTGTTCAAAGCATTGAGAAATTGTAATTAGTATGGCGCTTAAAGAAACCTCCAAGATAAAAAAATGAAGAAAAAAGACGGAAAAATGGCAGTTCCGTTTTTTGTGACTCGCTGTACTGACGTAGTTCAGCAAAAGAAACAGGTGCTATAATTATATGTCCAATGAACAATGAGATCTGGAAGCACTTAAAAGATGCAGATGCTTCTTCTAACTTCCGACTACCTTATTATTTGTCACATAATTTACTGGAAAAACCGCAAGCCGTCGTAACAACGGAAATAAAAATGTAAGCAAGAGATCCCGTGCTCGAATCCCGGCCCGGCACGTATTTTCTCTCGTTACCCGATGCAGTTGACATCAGTAGTCCCTTCCCTTTCCTTCTCTTACTCCTCTACCACCCGGAAATTATACGATATGTAAAAGACAAGCTACCTCACTGGGACTGAAATCAATTCCAGAATATTTTGTTTCCAAGCATTGTGGTGTAATGTGAAATTAACTGGCACTCTATTCTTTTTAAGTACTGTATTTTTACACATAACATCATGAATACAGTATAAACATTAGATAAGTGATTTTAATAATGACATTGTAATTAATTTTTGTTTTTGAACAACTCTTAAAACATAACCATGTACATTAATTGCAGTTATCCACGAAATTCAGTTATCCGTGATTTCCGAGTCCCCTGTTACCGCGGATAATCGAGAGTAAACTGTACTTATTAACTTGCCATCATGAGCTGGATATCACAAAGGCCAGTATTATAGAAAGACTAATCTCTTCAGTTGTCCAATATCAACGTTGGATCTATCACAAAAAAGCCTGATACACGTCTGACGCTTTCATTTATTGGAATATCACTCGTAACATTTTGTAGATGCTCTCATATCCTAGTTTTTCCATGTGGATGAAGCTACTTAAATTTTTTAGTTAGGAACAATACATATATTTCTGAGTCTCAACTGTTAGTAGTAAAAAAGAAATACATTATGTTACCTGGTCCACATAGCGTTTCTTGCTGCTCAAGGCCATCCAGTGAACTATTTTCTCTAATAACCATGCTGCTCACAATAATTACGTATAGCTTCTTTCCGGTAACGATGGTCTCTTCCCTCCAATGATCGCTATTCCTTCGAAGGTTTGGTATCGATGTCTAATAACGCACCTCTCTATACTTAAACAGCAAAAGGAAAGTATGCGACTGATTACATCATGAATCTCACTACCGTTTCTTGGTTAATAGCTGCAGTTAATTGCCAGGTGCCGTCCTTCACGTTTACTACTTTCTACGACATTACTCTTTTCCGTGTATTTGTTCTTTGTTAACAGCAGGAGCACTCAATCATTACTAAGCATGTGAATCTGTTTCATCAATAATAAAGGCATAAGAAAAGATAATACACACTTGCACCAAGTTCATTTCATGAATACCTCTTTCTGTACGCAACTTAAACTTCAAAAAATAGAAGTAGAAAACACACTTCATTGCAGTCTCAAATGAACTGCCATTGAAGAATAATTTTTGATGCAAAGCATTCGTATTTCAACGTCGGTACGATTACCAGAGTGTCACTGATGAAAACAAAAAAGCCTGATACACGTCTGACGCTTTCATTTATTGGAATATCACTCGTAACATTTTGTAGATGCTCTCATATCCTAGTTTTTCCATGTGGATGAAGCTACTTAAATTTTTTAGTTAGGAACAATACATATATTTCTGAGTCTCAACTGTTAGTAGTAAAAAAGAAATACATTATGTTACCTGGTCCACATAGCGTTTCTTGCTGCTCAAGGCCATCCAGTGAACTATTTTCTCTAATAACCATGCTGCTCACAATAATTACGTATAGCTTCTTTCCGGTAACGATGGTCTCTTCCCTCCAATGATCGCTATTCCTTCGAAGGTTTGGTATCGATGTCTAATAACGCACCTCTCTATACTTAAACAGCAAAAGGAAAGTATGCGACTGATTACATCATGAATCTCACTACCGTTTCTTGGTTAATAGCTGCAGTTAATTGCCAGGTGCCGTCCTTCACGTTTACTACTTTCTACGACATTACTCTTTTCCGTGTATTTGTTCTTTGTTAACAGCAGGAGCACTCAATCATTACTAAGCATGTGAATCTGTTTCATCAATAATAAAGGCATAAGAAAAGATAATACACACTTGCACCAAGTTCATTTCATGAATACCTCTTTCTGTACGCAACTTAAACTTCAAAAAATAGAAGTAGAAAACACACTTCATTGCAGTCTCAAATGAACTGCCATTGAAGAATAATTTTTGATGCAAAGCATTCGTATTTCAACGTCGGTACGAATACCAGAGTGTCACTGATGAAGTAGCAGGAAGTGAAGAGTGTGCAATGATATTTTTCTGGCCTTGCAGCAATATAGATGATTGAAAAACTTAGGAAATAGCAGTATGATTATCATCATTAATGTTGTTCCTTTCCTTTCCAAAGAAACATAATTTGTTGTAGAAATAATAGTGTATGGTACAAGATAAGAAAAGTAATATAAAATTTCGAATACAGTACGGGCAGACTACTAGTCTGCCCTTTAGCCGAATGCACTAACTACTCATTTCGACAGCTGACATTAATCGGGCTCTTTGGACTTTGAAAATCCCATTCGTCTAAAACGTTTGAGAGTAATAGTAGAGCAGCATTTGTTACTTCTATGTTGTACGAAGACCAAAATCAGTGATTCGTTGGGTATATGCTTCCCTTGTCAGAATTACATCAGCTGAATAACAAAATGAATCCTTCAACAACATTGACGATCTAGAAAGTTAAGGAAGTTGGGGCTTAATGTCCCATCGACATCTGGGTCACCAAAAACGGATCACGGCCGAGTGCCTCCTTCGTATGTGTGCTGATTATGCTCTAGATTTAGAATGTGTGTCAAACTTTCAAGATGTTCATTGTACATGAAAAAATCAAATCATGTTTGCTATGCACTACTTTATTATGACTCTACTGCCGTACATTCATTTTGTTTCGGAATGTCATTCATTCTTCGAGAAAATGTTTCGCACACACGGGCCACTAATTTGGTAATTCTTACCATTTATATTCTGAGCGGGAATTTCGTGATTAAGCGTATTCGGGACACGGTTAGCCGTACAGGCAGCAGATAAGTGGGCGCGATGAGCAGCGGGATGTGCGTCCTTGACAGTGTCCCACACGTGACTGGGTTTTCTCTGGACTTCAGAGCACTGCTGTGACCACAGAGAGCTAAATCTTGAGACTAAGGGGTTCGTTTGCATGCATAGACCCCACTCTTGTCAATCACCGTCTGCTTTTTAACCACACAGTATGCTAAACAGAGCAGCGGATGGGGTCAGTGTTATGGGGTGAGATGGCTCAATGGTTGGCACACTGGTCTCGCGTTCGGGAGGACGACGGTTCAAATCCCCGACCAACCATCTAGATTTAGGTCTCCCGCGATTTCCCTAAATCACTTAAGGCAAATGCTGCAACTATTCCTATGGAAGGACATGTCCGGTTTCCTGTCCCATCCATCCGCATTTCGCGCTGATGACCTCGTTGTCGACCGTACATTAAACTCTTATGTTCCTTCTTTTGGTCAGTATCATATGTCTTCGCGGCTTCCAGCAACTTATTTTCATCTGAACTGCAGATGTGCAAGTCTGCTGTACGTGTTAGTTCTTGTAAATTCGATGAGCAATAAAGCAAGTTGTGGGACGCCGTGGCAAGCAGTGATGTCGACTCAACACATTCACCATCTCTATATATTCTATTGTCAAACGGCGTTGATGGTGAGAAGAAGACTGTAAGGGAAGTAAACGAGGTCATAACATGTTTGTTTATAAGGCCAGCTTCCGTAGCAACTGCTTTCTTTTTTTCTAGCTTGCAGGAATTATAGAGCGTTTTCCACCAGACGGATTTCGCTTTCATTTATCCAAATTCTTCAATGGTCATTGCTGTCCGTGTGCTGAAGTGCAAAGAGTTTTCATTTGATGCTAGTCGAGATTTTAGTAAAAAAATACTTTCACTTTCGCCTTTCGCGAATTCTCGGATTTTATGAATCCGCTTTTTACTTTGCTCCCTTTGTGTTCTTTGCGCGTCACATTTTTAAAACTTCACAAAACTAGTCATCATGAAAGAATTACTGTAGTTTTACTCTTTCCGCTCTCATCACAATGCTTTAGTGTGACAAGTTTTGTTAAGATTTACAAAAGTGAAGTGCAAAAACCACAAAAGCAGCAAAGAAAAAGTGGATACTTAACAGCCGAAGTGTAGCGAAGGATAGAAATAAATTCAAGTTTTTTCGACATAAGACTCCCCTCACAACATGGGTAAGAGCAGTTAGCTTCAGAACATTTAAAAATGAGGAAAAATAACTATGACCAAACAACATGTTTCATAAAAACAAGCGAAACGTATCCTGTGGAAATTACTCTAAAATTGCAAGAAGCCTAAGACATAAAGAAGAGTAGTAACTGATCAGCGGAAATAGCATAATATGACAATTTAAAATAATTTTTATCGATTTTTGCTTTTATTCAACAATGTATTCCGATTCCTCTGATAGTGTGTGTGTGTGTGTGTGAATGCAAGTTTGCCTTTAATGTGATTAGATTTTATAGCGCTTATCGTTTTACGTGTGACTAAGCTATTTCCTTTCATGTACAAATGACAACTATCACCTCGCTTCCATTTAGATGTATGTTTTTTTTTTTTTTTGCATCTGCGTCTGTATATGTACAGTCGAGGACAAAACGAGTGAAACGCCTCGCCTTCCCGTTATGCCGATCCGCACAGTTATAAAGTCTGCTACACAGCATAACCGGTAAGGCGATGAAGTGCTACCAGCATATTATGCACAGGCTTGAAATTGAAAAACTATACGAACTTTGTGTGACTGTTTTCAATCATGTGTAAGACTACATTAATGTTAAACGCAACACTTAATATAAGATATAAATGAAAGAAGAAACGCTAATTAGTATGAACTGTACTAATAAAAATTAATTTCAGCTTATCGAGATAACATAACTGTTTTAGTAAGACAAAGTATCCCAGATCGTTGCGAATTAGCAAAATATTACGCGCATTCGGCCACGAAACGGTGTGTGTCAAAGTTCAGACCAGTCATATTGGATTACCGTTGCTGACCTACCATGAAAGTGTGCAAATTTAGCTATGCGTGAAGATTCATAACGAAATTCAGCTAAAAGTCATTCAGTGCCATACTTAAGTCAATTCAGTTATTGACAGAAGCGGAAAAAGTAGGCAGTAACAAGTATGAAATTCTACAAGAGTTTCATATTGACATCCACAGGGCGCCGATACACAATAACGGTAACAATAAAACGTATTGGTGGTTTGAGAATATCTTAAAATTGCTTTACTGATAGTCTATCTGCCTCCATCGAGATTACAACAGAAATAATCCAGACCTCCCTTGCAGTAGCAAACAACTTTCACTACGCTAGCACACAACACAGGCAAACGGCCTTGTGTTATTACCCCAGACATGAATAAGCCGACAATTTAGCAATGAAAATGGCAAAACGATCTTCAGTTTCTGTTGCAAAGAGCTTTCTGAACTCAAAAACATGAATTTTCTTCCTATATGTCACCGCTTACGTCACAATCATTCAGGATGTTTATCGAAATAACAAAATACTCTTATTAGCGAGTCAATTTAGTAGGATAATTCTCCACCACCCCAGGATATAAACGGCGGCATTGCTGACAAAAATATTCTAGAATGTTTCTAATTCCAATTAGACTCGCCGCAGCCAGAAAACGTTCATTAGCCGAAGTGTTTTATAAGCTGGCTAGGAATGGGAATGCTCGCACTTCTAAAACGCGGTGGCAGTAATACTGGGATCTGAATTACCACGTGTATGGGCAGATGGATTTTATTCGTATTCCTGTAAACGTAATTTGGATTGAAAACGTAGCTACGATTAATACGCTGATGTATCGACTGCAACTAGAACATTTCGAATAAAGAGTGGTGGGAGTTATTTATGCGGTCCTTATCTTCAGTTACTGTTGTAGCAATTTTTGTTCTAAGGATTTCGTCACCTAAACTGGTAAAAATGGAACCCTACTAGTCTCACTTTCTTGACCGTCTATCTGTCTACCCAACCCTTAAAACCCGTTTTCCTCGAGTACGGGCAGACATAATAAGCCGAAATGTATCGCACTTCCTGTAGTATGCGGTCCTTTGGTGGTGTAAGAGAGTGAGCTTCTATGTCAACGCAATCTAAAGATACGGCCATTTATGTAAAGAAAATTTACGCAAACGGTCAAAAATGGCTGTAATAACTATGCGACCAAACTGCTTATGTCATCAGTCCCTTAAACCTAGAACTACTTAAACCTACCTAACCTAAGGACATCACATACATCCATGCCCGAGATACGATTCCGTTCTGCAACTAGAGCAGCCACGCGGTTCGTGACTGCAGCACCTAGAACTGCTCGGCCACCGCTTACGGCGAAACCCTTTTCACCTCATGTATAATGATAATATATAGTGTCTAGTGATTATAAACTGTATTCGCCAGCGCCGGCCGGAATGGCCGAGCTGTTGTAGGTGCTACAGTCTGGAACCGCGCGACCGCTACGGTCGCAGGTTCGAATCCTGCCTTGGGCATGGATGTGTGAGATGCCCTTAGATTAGTTAGGTTTAAGTAGTTCTAAGTTCTAGGGGACTAATGACCTCAGAAGTTAAGTCCCATAGTGCTCAGAGCCATTTGTATTCTCCAGCAACTGAGATCGTTTGATCATAGAACTTTTACGAAGGTACACTCAAATTTAGTTGGAAGTCGTCTGCAATGTCCACATATAAACACCCTAGGAGCGTCTGATGCGATATCCACTTCTGAAGACGCTGGCAGATGCAGCAATACCATAACAAGTTGTTAATAATATATTGTTGTTGGTCCTCACATGGTACTTTATTTCGGTATCAATTTAACCCACGTAGGTGCTTATCTATGGCTGAAAGTAATGAACAAAAAATAATTAAACAGCAAAGAACTTCGATGTTCAAATAAAATGTAAGTCACATGTCACAAGTACAACATAATTTCGTTGTTACATCTACATGACTACATCTACAGGATTTAGTTGCAATCCAGACTTACGTGCCTGGGAGAGGGTTCATCGAACAACCTTCGGACTATTTCTCTACCGTCCCACTCTTTAACAGTGTGCGGGAAGAAGGACCTCTTTAATCTTTTATTACGAGCCCTGAATTACATTATTACTATGGTCATTTCTTCCTGTGTAAATTCCCGATGAAATAATGTTCTGGCATTCAGAACAGATGTTGGTGACTGAAATATCGTGAAAAGATGTCGTGGCAACGAGAAACGAATTTGTTTTCATGAATGTCACCCAAACTAGCTTATGAAATCTGGTAATCTCTCTCCCCTATTTCGTGACGTTACAAATAGTGCTACTGTTCCTTGGACGTTTTTGGTGTGCACCGTCAATCACTCCTGTCAAGGATCCCATACCGCACAGGAATACTATAGCAGTGGACGGAGGAACGTAATGTGGGCAGCGTTTTCTGTGGACCTGCTGCGTATTCTTCGTGTGCGGCCAATAAAACGCAGTATTTCGTTTGCCTTCCCCACAAAAGTATGTGTGAGTCCGTTCCAGTTTCACTTTTACTCTATACTGAGATGAATTGACAGTATTCCGACTTGTGTTTTGTTATGTAACCGAAAGTTAATTACTGTTACTGGACGCAGCTTTCGTGTTTAATATATTCCTCATTCATCAGAGTACACTCCTCGCACACCACACGTAACAGTTCCAAAGTATTAAATTGTTACAAATGTTACCAAGTTGCAGTGGTCATCTAAACTTGCGTTTTGAAACAAAGGAAAATATTATAGCGAAATATGGCAACTAAGAAGCGGACTATTAAAATAAACAAACATTTCCGGTTCAAGTCGTTGCAGAAGACCTATTATACAATAACGTATATTAGGAGCAAAGACCATTAGTAGATTGTTATCAGGAAAACCAACCCTCATAATGAAAACTGAAACTACAAGAACGAAAGTTTCCAAGCATGTCAATGAGTAGTCGAGGGCAGTGAACGTACTCTGTCTTCTGAATCGCAACGCTCGCCACTTACGAGGGGACACGACAAGTGTCATACACCGATCTTGCTGAAACTTCGTTCAGCGAAAGAGGGTAGAAAATAAACTAACACATGTCTCGGCTCATCTACATACACTCGACCGCTTCCGGGAAACCGACGGTCAAAGTGTTCAATGCGCTGTTGCTATAGTGTAGATACTTTTTGCGTGTAAGGATTCAATTGAAGCAGTGGCTCAGCGGCTACCGTCTTGACTTCAGAACTTTGCGCTGCGAGCTCGAAGCCCGGTTGTTCCTTTTTTTCCCCCCTCACTCTCTGAATTTTCTACGAATGTTCATTCCAATTTATGTTGAAACAATGTTGTCGTTATTCGTCAATTAATTTACTGTTTAATGCAAGAAGTTAAAAAAAAATAAACGAATGAGAAAATTATGTGAAATATTTATCAATGTTCTTGCAACCTTACAGGTTGTAAGGAGGTTTAAAAATATTTCACATTATTTTCTGATTCGTTTATTTTTTTTAGTTCATTAATTACAAAGAAAGTTAACTGGCGAATAACGACAACATTATTTCAACATAACTTGAAAAAAAAAACAATCGTAGATAATTCTGATAGAGAAAGAGGAAAAAATAATAATTAAAAAAACAATATGGTCTCGAACTCGGGAATCAAAGTTAAGAAGGAACGACGGTAGCCACTCCAGTTGCGTTCTCGGGCGCAACATGTATCTACACTATAGCAACAAGGCGTTGATAACTTTGACCGTCGTTTTCTCGGAAGCGGTCGAGTGTCTACAGATAAGCCGAAACACATGTTCGCTTATTTTGTCCTCTCCTTCACTGAGCAAAGTTTTCGGACAATCAGCGTATGGCACCTGGCGAGTTCCCCTCGTTAGGCGAGTCGCTTCTTACGTCCGGCGAGAATTATCTATGCCTCAGAGTAACACTGCCACTTGGAAACACGGTGAGCGAGATAAACAGGTATTCCTTCTTATAAGGCAACCTTCTACAGCTAAAATTCACGGATTGTTCTTCAGATTGCCTCAGGCATTTTAGAAATGTTTGTTGCGTTAGACCTGCCATATATGCAAAATGTAAACTTTTCATTTCATGTAATATTTATCAGAATAAGACATGACAAGAGCGGAAGAGTCCCTTCTGAGAAAAATTACAGATTCTATGTTGCTCCACTATGTAATGACACGGGTACGGGCTTGCTATCTCTCGTTTATGCCATCGACTTCCGTGTTACACATACTTGGCCATTGTGGCTGCAGTCGTGGAGGAGGCAGCAAATATTAAACACCACGAATCGTTCAGTCAACGCTAAATGGCCCAGCTGGCTGAGGCAGACATGGGCGCTATGACAGCACTCCATGCAGAGGGATTTTCAAATGGCTATATAGCAAGAACTATGAGTCTTCATATGCCGACGGTAGCCAGATGGATTATACGAAAGGAAGAGGGTGGTAACCCGAATGGAATGCCTCATGGCCGTCGCCGCAAAACAGCAGCAGCTCAGGATCGGCATATACGCCGTTTCAGTGAGAACCACCCATTTGACAACGCCCGACAAATTCAGCAGACTTTGGGTCTCAGTGTTAGCAGTAATACCGTCACTCGTCGTCTAATGGAAGGCGGACTGAGAGCAAAAAGAGATGCTGTGAAAGAGACATTGACTGTTTCCCACAGAGAAGTCCGCCTTGCTTTTGCTGCTGAAAATGTCGACAAACCTCTCCAGTTTTGGAGGCGAGTGATTTTCACTGACGAAAATTTTTCTCTACGGCATCAACCGGAAAAATACTTGTTTACCGGCCAAAAGGTGCTAGGTATAATCTGAAATATATTTACAGTGGCCGAAGGAGTGGCAAGGAGTCGGTAACGGTATGGGCCGAAGGGTGTGGGCTCCTGTGGTAAGTGGGAGATAGTCTCGAGGCGCGCAATTACATATCAGTTCTGTAGACCGTGATGTTGCCTTCTGTGATAGCAAGATATGGCAATGATCAGATCATGTTCCAACAAGTTCGCTCGCCTATTCATATGGCATGTGTGATTAAGAGGTGGTTCGACGACCATAATAATACACTCCTGGAAATTGAAATAAGAACACCGTGAATTCATTGTCCCAGGAAGGGGAAACTTTATTGACACATTCCTGGGGTCAGATACATCACATGATCACACTGACAGAACCACAGGCACATAGACACAGGCAACAGAGCATGCACAATGTCGGCACTAGTACAGTGTATATCCACCTTTCGCAGCAATGCAGGCTGCTGTTCTCCCATGGAGACGATCGTAGAGATGCTGGATGTAGTCCTGTGGAACGGCTTGCCATGCCATTTCCACCTGGCGCCTCAGTTGGACCAGCGTTCGTGCTGGACGTGCAGACCGCGTGAGACGACGCTTCATCCAGTCCCAAACATGCTCAATGGGGGACAGATCCGGAGATCTTGCTGGCCAGGGTAGTTGACTTACGCCTTCTAGAGCACGTTGGGTGGCACGGGATACATGCGGACGTGCATTGTCCTGTTGGAACAGTAAGTTCCCTTGCCGGTCTAGGAATGGTAGAACGATGGGTTCGATGACGGTTTGGATGTACCGTGCACTATTCAGTGTCCCCTCGACGACCAACAGTGGTGTACGGCCAGTGTAGGAGATCGCTCCCCACACCATGATGCCGGGTGTTGGCCCTGTGTGCCTCGGTCGTATGCAGTCCTGATTGTGGCGCTCACCTGCACGGCGCCAAACACGCATACGACCATCATTGGCACCAAGGCAGAAGCGACTCTCATCGCTGAAGACGACACGTCTCCATTCGTCCCTCCATTCACGCCTGTCGCGACACCACTGGAGGCGGGCTGCACGATGTTGGGGCGTGAGCGGAAGACGGCCTAACGGTGTGCGGGACCGTAGCCCAGCTTCATGGAGACGGTTGCGAATGGTCCTCGCCGATACCCCAGGAGCAACAGTGTCCCTAATTTGCTGGGAAGTGGCGGTGCGGTCCCCTACGGCACTGCGAAGGATCCTACGGTCTTGGCGTGCATCCGTGCGTCGCTGCGGTCCGGTCCCAGGTCGACGGGCACGTGCACCTTCCGCCGACCACTGGCGACAACATCGATGTACTGTGGAGACCTCACGCCCCACGTGTTGAGCAATTCGGCGGTACGTCCACCCGGCCTCCCGCATGCCCACTATACGCCCTCGCTCAAAGTCCGTCAACTGCACATACGGTTCACGTCCACGCTGTCGCGGCATGCTACCAGTGTTAAAGACTGCGATGGAGCTCCGTATGCCACGGCAAACTGGCTGACACTGACGGCGGCGGTGCACAAATGCTGCGCAGCTAGCGCCATTCGACGGCCAACACCGCGGTTCCTGGTGTGTCCACTGTGCCGTGCGTGTGATCATTGCTTTTACAGCCCTCTCGCAGTGTCCGGAGCAAGTATGGTGGGTCTGACACACCGGTGTCAATGTGTTCTTTTTTCCATTTCCAGGAGTGTATTATTGTAATGGAATGGCCACCTAATGGAGTTATCATGAGTCCCATTGAGAATATTTGGGCGGAAATGGTCAGAGTAATACGGAAAAACGGACAGTCACCGTCGACTCACTGACAGCTTTCTGATGTGATTCATGACGCTTGGAATGAGTTACTTGAATCTCCTAGTTATGTGGCTAGAGTTGTGGGCTCAATGCTTAACAGACCTCGAGACGTTGTGGAAGCCGTAGGAGGCTATACACGATACTAAGTAGCGTCAGCAGAGTTTCTTTTTCAGCCCTTAACCAATCAGCTGCAACAGATGTTTCAAGTTTTTTTTTTTTAACAGACGTATATTTTATATAATTTTAAGGAAACGCAGTAAGTGGAATCTGGACAAACAAATTAATTCACAACAACATAAGTAATATTCAATTTGCTAAGAGAAGAAATACCTTAGATATTCGTGCAGTCTCTAAAAACTACATGACCCAGGTGTATATGAAAGAAGGGTAGAAAGCAATTCAGCACAAATGAAAAGTATTGAGGAGAGGCACGCCAATGAAGGTGCAATTGGAGAGCGAATGTTGGGTTAGAAGGGGGTATAAGGAGGCCCGAAAAAGAAGAGAAGAATCAATGGCTCTGAGCACTTTGGGACATAACTACTGAGGTCATCAGTCCCCTAGAACTTAGAACTACTTAAACCTAACTATCCTAATGACATCACTCACATCCATGCCCGAGGCAGGATTCGAACCTACGACCGGAGCGATCACGCGGTTCCAAACTGACGCGCTTAGAAACGCACGGCCACACCGGCCGGCAGAGAAGAATCAAATACCCAATAGACTTCGAGTCGTTGTCGCAGCAAAGGGCGGTTGGTATATGCGATTCGGAGCAACAGTAGAAGAATAGTTTTATTTACTGATTTTTCATGCTTTATTTGGTGACGGCTAAACTGTGCCGCTTCATGAGACCTACTATTTGCCCAATTATGGCTAAACATCAGAGGTGTAAAAAATTTTGAGAGGTGCCAAAGTTCTCTGGAACAGTAACGTGTTTTAGACAACAAGATGATTTTAAATTCATTTCATTTTAACCATTCACAGTACGGTTTGAGATTCTAATCTATGATTTCATTTTATTATCATGTATCTTTTCTTCAGTGAAAGTGAACGGTAGTAAGTTTCAAGATATAAAGAATAACTGAAAGTTTTTAATTTGTGGAATAGCGTATTGAACTGTTAATATTTCCACAAAAACTGTAGTTACAGGACATATTAAGAAGCAAATCAAGCATTGTGGAAAGATCAGGTTGGTCTCTAAAGGGTGACGGCGGTCAAATAGCAAATAAAAAACTATGGTTAGCAACTATTGTCGATGGTGAGGAGCCATAATCGATAGGCCAGTATTATGTAATGGTATAGCTGAAGTTTATCGTCGAACCTAGGACTGAAACCGGTACTCTGTTTTACGTAAAGAATACAACCTTTAAAATGTACGTAGCAACGCAGAATATTAATACACAGTATCAGTAGCCTAATCCCACTGCCTTTAATTTTATTCTCACGGATGACATTGAGACAGTGAAACTTCCTGGCAGATTAAAACTGAGTGCCGGACCGAGACTCGAACTCTGGACCTTTGCCTTTCGCAGGCAAGTGCTCAACCAACTGAGCTTCCCAAGCAGGACCCACGCCCCCTCCTCACAGCTTTACTGCTGCCAGTACCTCGTCTCCTACCTTCCAAACTTTACAGAAGCTCTCCTGCGGATATTGCAGAACTAGCACTCCTGAAAGAAAGGATATTGCGGAGACATGGCTTAGCCACAGCCTAGGGGATGTTTCCAGAATGAGATTTTCACTCTGCAGTGGGAAACAAAGTACCTCAGGTATAAGTCAATGTACTGTATTCGCATATCTGTGGTTATAACGTGGTGCTAAAGTGTGGTTATGGATAGTACGTATGCTCAGATTGCGAATCTAACATCATAAATAAAGACAAGGGGAAATGAATTAGGCGTCCTTCTTCTTCCGTAACATCAAATATATTTTAGTTATTCTATCTTAAATGAACTGCGCAGAATATCATTTACCAGAAGTGAATAATTTTTTAACAACACCAGATGATATTAACAGCTTGCCGGCGCGGGTTAGCCGTGCGTTTAACGACGTTTTATCGCGGACCGCGCGGTTGCTTGCGTCGTCAGTTCGAATCCTTCCCCGGGCATGGATATGTGTTAGGTTCGTTAGGTTTAAGTAGTTGTAGGTCTAGGGGACTGATGACCTAAGCAGTTTGATTGTATCGTTATTTCAGCCATTTTTTGACCTATCGCGTAAATTGTGTTTACATAAACGCCGCATCTTTAGATTGCGTTGACATAGAAGCTCACTTTTTTACAACACCAGGGGACCGCATACCGCAGGAAGTGCGATACATTTCCGCTTATTATGTCTACCCGTACTCGACGAAAACGAGTTTTAGGGATTGGGTAGACAGATAGACGGTCAAGAAAGTGAGACTTGTAGGGTTCCATTTTTACCAGTTAATGTGACGACATCTTTAGAACGAAAATAGCTACAACAGTAACTGCAGCTGAGGGCCGCATAAACAATTCCCACTAATCTTAATTCGAAATGTTCTAGTTGCAGTCAATACATCAGCATATTAATCGTAGCTACGCTTTCGATACAAATCATGTTTACAGGAATACGAATAAAATCCGTTTGCGCATACACGTGGTAATTCAGATCCCAGTATTACTGCCACCGCGTTTTAGAAGTGCGAGCATTCCCATTTCTAGCTAGCTTATAAAACACTTCGCCTAATGAATGTTTTCTGGCTGTGGCGAGCCTAATGCGAATCCGAAATATTGTAGAATACGTTTGTCAGCAATGCAGCCGTTTATATCCTGGGGTGGTGGAGAATTATCCTACTAAATTTACTCGCTAATAAGAGTATTTTGCAACAGAAACTGAAGATCATTTTGTCATTTTCATTGCGAAATTGTCGGCTTATTCATGTCTGGGATAATAACAGAAGGCCGTTTGCCTGTGTTGTGTGCTAGCGTAGTGAAAGGTGATTGCTACTGCAAGGGAGGTTAGGTTTGTTTTCGGTTCTAATTTCGATAGAGGTAGATAGACTATCAGTAAAGCAATTTTAAGAAATTCTCGCGCACCCAATACGTTTTATTGCTACCGTTGTTGTGTACCGGCGCCCTGTGGATGTAAATATGAAACTCTTGTAGAATTTCATACCTGTTACTGCCTACTGTTTCCGCTTCTGTCAATAATTCAATTGACGTAAGTGTGGCACTGAATGATTTTTAACTGAATTTCGTTATGAATCTTCACTCATTGCTACATTTGCACACTTTCATGGTAGGTCAGCAACAGTAATCCAGTATGACTGATCTGAACGTTTACAAAGACCGTTTCGCGGCCGAATGCGCATAATATTTTGCTAATTCGTAACGGTCTGGGGTACTTTGTCTTACTAAAACAGTTATGTTATCTCGATAAGCTGAAATTAAATTTTATTAGTACAGTTCATACTAATTAGCGTTTCTTCTTTCATTTATATCTTATATTTAAGTATTGTGTTTAACACACTAATCAGCATTAATATAGTGTTACAAATGACTGAAAACTGTCTGACAAAGTACGGATAGTTTTTCAATTTCACGCCTAGGGATAGTATGTTGGTAGCACTGCGTCGCCTTGCCTGTTATGCTGTGTAGCAGACTTTAAAGCTGTGCGGATCAGCATGACGAAAAGGCAAAGCGTCTAGCTCGTTTTGAACTGGGCATGGTTGTGTGTTGACCTTGCTGTAAGTTAGTTTAAGTTAGAATAAGTAGTGTCTAAGCCTAGAGGCTTATCACCTCAGCAGGTTGGTCCCATCGTCCTTACAAGTTTCGAAATTTCCACGTTGATTTCTTTGGTTACCCCACGCAGTTTTGGTTGTCTGTAAGCACTGAAAATTCGTAAACGCCGCTGCTCTCGATCGTTAAGTAAAAGCCTTCGGTCACTGCTTTGCCTGTGGTGAGAGGTAATGCCTGAAATGTGGTATTCTCAACACACCCTTGACAATGTGGATATCTGAATATTGAATTCCCTAACGATTTCCGAAACGGAATGTTCCATGCATCTGGCTCCAACTACCATTCCGCCTGTGGTGAGAGGAAATGCCTGAAATGTGGTATTCTCAACACACTCTTGGCAATGTAGATCTCTGAATATTGAATTCCCTAATGATTTCCAAAGCGGAATGTTCCATGCACCTAGCTCCAACTACTATTCCGCCTCCAAAGTCTGTTAATTCCCATGGTGCGTACATAATTATGTCGGAAACCTTTTCACATGAATCATGCGAGCACAAACGCCAGCTCCGCCAACGCACTGCCCTTTTATACCTCGTGTACGTTGTGCTACCATTACCTGTGTAAGTGCATATCGCTATTTCATGACTTTTGTCATCTCACTGTATAATGATAGCAGTTACAGTTCATTGGATTCACAAGTAAAGGAAAGTTGAAGACAGGTAGCTGCAAGTGAACTTCAAACTAATGTCACTCGCCATCTTCAGACTAAAGTCAAGTAATCTAACATTTCTTTTAATAAGTTACTGTAAATTGTTGCGAGGATAGGCAAAATAATGTGAACACCTGTACTTACTTGGAAATGATTTATTAATAAGGTGTTGGACCCCCATTTGCCTGTAATGCTACTACAGTTCTTCATTGGATACAGATATAATGATTGTATAGTATCCAGTGGACTGTTGTGCCACTCTTCCATCAGAACCTTTTTTAGCTCCTGTAGTGACGAGGGAGGGGGAAATCTGCTCCGGAGTGTTCGTTCCAGTACTGCCCACAAGGGCTCGATAATGTTCAAGTCCTGGGACAGTGCTGGCCAGGGAAAACGTTGCCGTTCAGTTGCGTGCTCTCCATACCAAGATTTTACTGTCCTTGCTCAGGTAATGGGTGCATTATCGTCCGACAAATACGGCGTCATTGTTGGGGAACAATATTTGAATCACTGGGTGCACCTGATCACCTAAAATGTTCAGACAATCGTTGGCTATAACACGGCTTTTGAGAGTAATGATGGGACCAGCAATTTGAGAGGAATCATAGTACCAGCAGAACACCACGATATTGCTTGTCCACACCATCACACTTCCACCTCCATGCTTAACAGTTGGAATCAAGCAATCAGGGCAGCTTATGACGTGTTTTCACTGATCTTCAGTCCAATATTTATTCTCCTGACACCATGTTTTACGCTTCTTTGGGTTTGTTGTCGTCACTGATGGTTTCTGTATAGCAGCTCGTACATGAATATTCGCTTTATGAGTTCTCGTCGGACAGTGTCGATAGATACGGGGTGTCGAAGATGACTATTGAGTTCTGCAGTCACTTTAGCCGTCGTAGTTTTTTGTTGTTTTGACATATTCGTGTTAGCGTACGACGATCTGTTTCATTTAGTTTTGATTTGTGCCGACTGTTAAGTTTGTACGATGATGTATTTCCTTGTTGTTTGGAATTTGCTTGATGGAATTAGATTTTGCAATCTCTCTGGACTAGCGATAATCTAACACCAAATTTGGTTTGTAGAACATCTGAAACTGAGAGGCATAACTGACATCCCCTTCGTCATGGACTGTGCGGCTGATCCCGACGGAGGTTCGAGTCCTCCCTCGGGTATGGGTGTGTGTTTGTCCTTAGGATAATTTAGGTTAAGTAGTGTGTAATATTAGGGACTGATGACCTTAGCAGTTAAGTCCCATAAGATTTCACATACATTTGAACATTTTGACATCCCCTTCATTTGTATTACAACTGAAGCAGATATCAGTTTTGTTGATGAATGTAACACTGAAACTTAGTTTCCTTACGTGCCTAATTTGATTTATTGCATTTTGTGACACTGTGGAAAGGTTTCTGTAAAATGGAAGTATGTTCTAAAGGAATTTGTTTCATATATGCATGATTGCCACGAACTTTTTAACATAATGTCAATTTTTTTTTGTATAGCCTACCGTGGTGTGTATGACGTAAGGGCGGAAGTAACTTTCGCCTAATTTGGCACTGACTAGTACAATAGCTCGCTGAGACGTGAACTATACATGCAGAGAACTGTTACAATGTAGTACGGAAGGTAACTGAAATATATACTCAATTAGAAGAGCAGAAATGAATCCTTTATTCAAAATCGATAATGTAACTACTGTCAGAAGGAACAACGAAAATAACGTAATTCGTACTTACCCGCATTTACGTACTTACAAGTCCTGTTTGATGAAAAATGGAAGACGAAGCTGAGAACATCAATTGCTGCTTTCATGGTTGTTTTTCACAAGCTAAAGGGAGAGAAACACAGCAAACGACTTTGATGGGTGACGTCAGAACTTGAAAGACGAATGAAATGAGGGGGAATTAATTCTTTAAGTGAATTACGTATAGGCAGTGATCAGTAGGATTAATAATTATGTTTTGCTGATAACATTGCTAGTTTCAGTGTAAACGAAGACGACTTGCAGGACGTACCGAACGGGATGAGGAATCTACTGGGTACAGAATATCTACTGAGAGGAAACTGTAAAAAGACGAATGTAATGTGTAGTAGAGTACCGGTAATGAGCTTAACGAGACACTTACCATCAAAATTGGCGAGCACAAGATAGACAAAATGAGGAAATTCTGCTGTCTGGGAAGTAAAGTAAGACAGGATTACCACAACGCGGATGACATAAAATGCTGACTATCATACGCAAAGAAGCTATTCGTAACCAGAGGAAGAGGACTAGTATTAAACATCGGCATTAATTTCAGGAAGAAATATCGTCCATTGTGTTGAAGTGCATTATGGATCGTAGGAAAACAAGAAAAAAGAGAATCGAATCGTTTTCATGACTGTATTTTACTATTTTAAAGTAACTGACAGCAAAATCATTGCTGTAGAATGCTGTGTATCCTCATAAAATTTAACAGCAGTAATTATTCATTGCTCGAAGCCAGCTAAGAGAATGAAATTTAACCCTTGGCTTCAAAGGAATTTCTTCAGTGAGTAGTAATAAAAGGTTTTTGTTGACTAAAGATAGTACTTAAAAAATCAAATTATTTGACGAAATCAAAAAAAATAATTTTTTAGTATTAGTTTTGGTTTTCTGGAGTTGTTTTCTTCTAGGAAGTTCATGCTAAAATATTTTTAACAAAGTATCATACTAGTTATCTGATTTAAGGGTATTTAAAATTTTGTAGTCATTTACGTTAAAATATATTTTAAGTTTCTCATCTGCCTAAGAGGAGTATGAGCAAATAAGGTGGCTGGGATGAGAAAAGATTCCTCTTTAAGTTTCTTTACACCTAGGGTCATTCTAAAGAGGATACGAAAGCCATGTGCAATGTTTTGAGGATTGTAGTTTCAGAAAATGAGATTTCTTCATTCTTTTCAAAACAATGAATAAATATTCGATGAGAATACAAACAATTTTTCGCTGCCATCATAACATTCACAGAAACATTTCAACAGAAATAGTAATATACCTTGACAGGTCATTTGGCTGTTACTGTTGTTACCTGTATCTCGCAGTACCGCAGGTGTTTATTGGTATTTTAACTCTCTTGCAGATATCGAACTGTGTAAAAATACCAGCTTTTCTGCACAAGACAAAGAGCAACGTTAACAACCATAATTTCTGATAACGTATGTTACTGTTTTTATTCAAACAGTTGTTTGTATTCTTATCCAGTGTTTGCTCATGTTTCACAGAAGAACGAACATAAACACTTGGTAACGAAGCGCAATCGAAAAGTATTTCACTAAAGAGAGAAAAACAAGAATCTGCTTTTTTCTTCGTATCACGAAAGCATATTACATTGTTCATATAAACGCAGATGGAGTTCACCGTCTGAGGAATGTGTACTGTATGTATTGCAGGGATGTCTCACGGGTGTTGAGAGATAGCCGTGGATAACGGCTGGAAAAAGAAGACGCTGCTGGGTGTGACGTCCTGTCGGTAGCGATGGAGACGGTTAGAGGGAAGAGTGGGCGTTATCAGCTCGGCTCGGCTCTCAGCACTGGCCAGGCTCGGCCGTCTTATCGCCGGAGCCATTCATCGCTTCAGTCACGGTCGGTGCCGGCAGCCGCCAGCCTCCAGCCACCAGCCGCCCTTCCCGGAAGTGCGATCTCTCGGCTGCCTCACTGGCTGCTTCTGCCGAAGCGATGACGTTAACACGGCTCTCGCAAACGCGTGCCGTGACTGTCGGAGATAAAACGGCACGCTGCGTTTCGGGGAATGGCTGTTTTGAGCATTGCGTGCGCGATCTCTCCACGACAACAAATGTGTCGCATGTACGGCGGCCAGGTTTCCAAAATCAGAATCAGAGACGCAAGTTAGAAACTGAAATGAGTAAATATTTTGTGGAAGCTTTCGTTAGTACTATATCTATACAGTGAATTTATGTTAAACTGCTTGGTTCATGCTGCAACTACGTACAACATCGTACCTCGTTAAAACTCGGACTAAAAAGAGACATCAAGATACCTTGCACTATTAATCGAAAAAATAAATTATTGTTGTCGCAAGAAAACACAATAAATCGGTTTAATCTAATGAGACCTTTAACTGGGGCAGAAAGTGATTATTATTAACATGGTGTAACTATTTTTCGCTGGCCGCTGTAGTCGAGCGGTTCTAGGCGCTTCTGTACGGTGCCGCCCGGCTGCTACGGTCGCAGGTTCGAATCCTGCCTCGGTTATGGATGTGTGTGATGTCCTTAGGTTAGTTAGGTTTAAGTAGTTCTACGTCTAGAGGACTGATGACCTCAGATGTTATGTCCCATAGTGCTTAGAGCCATTTCAACCATTTTTGAACTATTTTTCATCCTCAATTGACATGCAAGTTTTGGCGTGGCTAATTTCTGAAAGATTTTTTGTCATGTTTTCTAGAAGAATGTATGTCGATCAGGAGTTTCCTATTTGGAAACAAAATTTTATAAAAATCAGCACATCAAGCACCCTGTATCATTTATAATTATTTCCTTAAAAGCTTCCACAGTAAATGTATTCTTTTCGTCAGTCCATAAAGCATTTGCGAAAGAGAACACACTTTATGAAGAAGCATTAGTGCCATGTACACCTATCGCAAAAGTAGTAATGAGACGCAAATTCTTGCAGCACATACATTTAGATGCAAGGAGGTGAAAAATTATAGAAATCGTTCAGTTTGGTTTAATTAAACTGTGAGTAGTGTGGCAGTGTATATTCTGGAATAGACTTTCTTTTGCAGACATGCAGGGTAGTTACAATTAAATCTTCGCTATTTGGGCCACTGTAAAAAGAAAACTGTTTACCGTATGCGTACCCAACGTTATTGGAATGGTGTTCAGATGGTACACAGCAAGATTTGCATAGTTAATAGTGTTAGTATCAAGTATTACCATTAGGAGCCGGTAGTACAGGGTGCCCACATTAGAACATCGAATTTACATAAAGACAAGATGTAAAGAAATGTTTGAAACGAAATA
Organism: Schistocerca piceifrons; assembly: GCF_021461385.2. Taxonomy (NCBI): domain Eukaryota; kingdom Metazoa; phylum Arthropoda; class Insecta; order Orthoptera; family Acrididae; genus Schistocerca; species Schistocerca piceifrons. The sequence continues at coordinate 698,801,575 of NC_060149.1, forward strand.
TCCTGATAGGAAATTCATCACGAACTATTCAAGATCTGTAGTACAAGAAGGCTGCTGGGTCCGTTCAGAATGTGCAGGGGAATAGGTGACCGATAATGAAGACCTCTGAAATTATAGACAATTCGCAAGGAGGTCATCGCAGCAGGTTGGTGTATCTTTTACACTGTGTCGTGATGTCCTAAAAGATATGAAATTAAAGGCCTATCGTGTGTGGGGGGTGCAAGAGCTGAATTTCATTGCCGTAACTGGCTGTTAATATCAATTGCTAGCGGTTACTACGACCTCTTGCTTTGCTTCATGTCAGATGAGGCCTGGTTTCATTTTTCAGAAGCTGTAAGCAGTATTACAACCAGATGAAGCAACCGCTAGCACTTCCAACCTAAATATGGCCCAATCAAAGTGTTCCTTGATGGTAGACTTGTCAGTAGAGGTCTCGGATCCCCAAGGGCCCAGGACTTATCATCACGTGATTTTTATTTATGGAACACACTAAAAGGCAAAGTATATAACGACAATCCTCGTACAACAGACGATCTTAAACAGAACAGAGAAATTAACAATTTATGCCTGCAGAATTACAGAGTGTTGCTGCTAACGTCACCACATGAGGTCAGCGATGCCTGGATGTCCATGGCCACTACTTCCGGCATCTCTTATAAAGAGGTAACTACATGTATCTTTTAACTTTCCTATTATCTATTCTTTTTTAGTTGATTCATTGTTACTTGAATCTCGTGCGTGTGGCATACCGGTTTTATGTGGAACATCATGTAATACTGAGACGTAGGGCTGACCGACTTTCACAACAATTTGAGCAAACATGATGTCGTTTTGACGACACACGCAATCATCGAAAACCGCAGGAACTCTATCGACTTCCGTTAAAATTCAGTGTTGGTTACTTCGGCAACACAACGGTCGGTGTGAATTGGCCTCAAGTAATTTCGTTTCGTAATTTACGTGTTATGAAAGAATGCCCTTTCAAGGCAGTTGCACAATGAAGATTTTTAAAAGCACGTCATTCTTGGTACGATTTGTTATACTTAGACATCACATAATGAATTACCGGTTGTTAAAGCCTTCATGAGGTCTAAGTGGCAGTACAAAGGGTGGAAGTCCGCTACTTCATCGTGGTGTAGTAATTATAAGCGTCGAATTACGAACTGTAATGTATCTACGACAGTGTTTCCCGTCTTGCTGTATCTGAAATAATTTTTTTACCTTCGCATTTTAAAAGGTTCTAGGTTCCAAGACTTCGCTGTTAAGCTAATAGAAGTATATTCCTTCTGTGATAATTGATGTGTACAGAGTGCTCCCTCTCTTTGTCTCTGTCTCTGTCTCTCTCTCTCTCCCTCTCTCTCTCTCTCTCTCTCTCTCTCTCTCTCTCTCTCTCTCTCTGTCTCTTCTTTTTTCTCTGCTGTAAGTTGTCATTGTCAATAATTTACAAATTAGACATGAAACACACAAACGCAAATAAACATTCAGGCGTTGCTTATCTTCTAAAACAAACTGATATTCAGAATACAAAGCATAGAGGAGACTAACACATTTGGAACAGAATTAAAAGATAACTTAGTTTCAACCATCTATAAAGTGTATAAAAGACCTAGTCCTCTTAGGGCTTCAGTTAAAGTAGATCTTTAACCAACAATATTATGCCTTTCATCATTTTATTACAACAAATTATACTAATAGTGACGCGTTTTCAAGAGATCCGCAATGTGGTGGTGTTTTGAAGCAGCATTTATTCACTGAACATACGATAAATGTGCATCTTTCATTTGGCTGCTAGAATGGCTACCCACTATATCTAGTTACAGACAAACTTCTGAAATAATTTTTCTGACTTTCTACAAATAAGCTTACTTTGTTGAGATACCTTAATGAAATCTGTTGAATGTACTTATTGGATTCAATACTGAATGGCTTCACTTTTTTACTACAATTTTTTCAGAAAGTTTCAGAGTTAAATCTTTCCAGAAATTTAGTCTCTCCCTTATCCACAGCCCAGACCACGTGAAAGCAGAAACACATTTATAAATGATGTAACTTCGAGGTGACCGTAACCTGCAGTAAGGAACAAGCGTAACCTTGAGTTCTCTCTGCTTGAGGTAAATGTTATCGTTTTGAATGTCGTGTTCGCCTCCCGTATTGTGAACCAAGCGATCGCGAAAGTCAACAGACAACTCATTCCGTCTTCGATACTGCGTGTGACGTCAAAATGATGATATGTTAGCACTCATTCTTGTCAACTGCTGGTCACCTGTGACGTATGGTTGAAATACAAACATTCGTGTCCGTTACAGTTGCAGATAGTCAACATGGGTCTGGACAATGTGAGTAAAGCTGTTGTTTCAAAACAACAAGAACAGTGCTGTTGCTCTTCGCGAGTATCGACGCATTAAAGCAACAGGCTACGGAGAGGTCCTCTTTCCGCACCGGGGTTGAATAACATGATTCGGAAGTACAAATTAACTAGTCATTTGGAAATTGCTCCTGGCAGATACCGACGACCAATTGAGCCACAAATTGTTTAACTTACTGTCGTCATGGCTGAGAATGCTGGATGTAATCTCTGATCTTCAAGCAGTCACTACGTCACTACGTCACTACGTCACTACGGATCAACATTCCGTATTACACTGTTTTTTTCTGGCAGCAGTAGACAAATCTATACCGGCAGTGCAGTTCCACGATGCAGATGGTGGTAACTTTGATCCACGATTTTAACCAGAAACGTAAGCATGGAACACAGTTAGCAAATATTACACTCTCATGTGGAAATTAAAATGTTTCATTGGTTTGTTCGTTATTTCTCTTCCACATATCCTCACAATTATTTTCACCCAGTTTAAATGGGCAACGTTCACTCGTTTGTCACTGGGGCCATCTCAAGTAGCGGAAGTTGAATTACAACCACACAGTCCACTGCTGTCCTACAACAGTGTATTGTCCTTATTCTTTGGGTAGGACCACATTCGTTCTTCATTTGGTTATGCTACAGGTTATTTAAAAACAAGCTGTTTGAAAATATACGGGACGGCTAATGAAAAACTAAACAATGTACATCCAGTATTATTTTGTCGTGTCAGAAGTACGCTAAGGCTAAATTCGGGACATCTGGTCACCTTAGTCGCATGCAGTGAAAAGTCTTTTATGTTCTGTTTGTTGTCTGTCTTAAACAGAAGAGCGACTAGATGTGTCAAATTTTAAATACCCCCCCACCCCCCCCCCCCCAAAAAAAGTTCAAATGGCTCTGAGCACTATAGGACTTAACATCTGAGGTCATCAGTCCTCTAGAACTTAGAACTACTTAAACCTAACTAACCTAAGGACATCACACACATCCATACCCGAGGCAGGATTCGAACCTGCGACAGTAGCAGTCGCGCGGTTCCGGACTGAAGTGCCTAGAACCGCTCGGCCACATCGACCGGCCTCAATACCCAGCTTCGCCAGAAGAAGCATCTAAGGTTAATTTCCCAATTTGTACGTTGCCTTCCGCATCTCGCATTTCGAATGAGTGACAACGCAGTTCTCTGACACGCGTGGTATATTTATTTTCTAAGAAATGTGTTAGTAGTATACGGAATACATAAATTAGCAACTAATATACCTAAATCAAGAAACGCACATCAGCTGAAGCTACAAATCACCGCACGCTGCACTGCAGTGCCAGTCACGAAACTGATTTTCGTTATCCAGCGGGTAAGGCGTTCTTGCGGGAGAGGCCACTTCCCCGACCATACGCGCGAATAAAGACGGTGATGCTGTGTACCATACATAATAACCACAAGCAATACATACGTTTCAATTTAAAGACACTTGCCGGCATCGAAAAATTCAACAGTGGTGTTCTTCATACAATAAATGAGAGTCCAATTACATTATTCGCAACATGTAAGTGTTCCGCAGTTTATTTAATTACCAGATTTAAATGATAGGTCAGTAGACAAAGATGAAAGCAAGCATTAGACACTATAAGAAATTTGCTGAAAATGTTTGAACATGCTCTATTTCTGAAATTTTTATTTTCAAAATTCAGGAACTTTTTTAACGAATTAGAAAAACTCTACGAGGGTCATGGCGGTGTTGTTGGAACGTCATCGGAGCCTGGTGAAGAGGAAGGAGCGGGCTCTGCTCCCGTCTCAGGCATGGGCGTCTGTTTTAAGTATGTTGTTACGCTGTGTGTGTGACATGCATACGTTTTTAAAGTGAAAAGTGAGGAAGTCACTAGCAATAACCCAGTAAAAAAAGTGATGTAAGATAAATACATTACAACACGGGCACGTCGGCTGTAAGGCCTGATGAACCGAAGCCGACATACAATCACAAAAGTAATCCAAAAGCGATTCTCATAGAAACAGAAAAATTCTGATGCCCTCGTCATGCTACCGCCAGCATTAGTGTGATAATTTAATAGAATTATTGCTATTTAATGTGTGGTGGAACTTTATTTTAACCTAACAGTGTTTCCAGCACCGCCATATGTCTGCGAGTTTCAGTCACACATAGTTCACGAAACCGCGAAATATTACAGTACATGAACTGGTAGGTGATATAGTCAGATCTTTGGATCTCTTTCACAGCTCTCAGGGTACTGTTGTATCAATTTTTGAGTAACAGTAGCTGTTTGGTAATTTACCTGATTTGCTCCAGAAAATCCTCACGAGAAAGGGCTTTAAATGACTTCTATTAACACAAGTCTTCATAATGTAGTGCGTCATGAAAGTTTCAAGGCTTCCGTACCGCAGTCGGTAGAAACAGAACCCCAGTCTGTCTGACCGTATGTTAACACACCTTTTTCTCAGGAATAGACAGACGTATCAAATTGAAGATATGTCACATGCTGAAATCTATGGTCCCTTGGCAGTGTAATAAATTTAACTCTTTCACTGCATCATCTGCTTGGTGCACCATCTGCTTGGCGCAGCCGGCCGAAGTGGCCGAGCGGTTCTAGGCGCTACAGTCTGGAGCCGCGCGACCGCTACGGCCGCAGGTTCGAATCCTGCCTCGGGCATGGGTGTGTGTGATGTCCTTAGGTTACTTAGGTTTAAGTATTTCTAAGTTCTAGGGCACTGATGACCTCAGAAGTTAAGTCCCATAGTACTCAGAGCCATTTGAACCATTTTTTTGCTTGGCGCACTGAGGCGTCGCAGCCTGCGGCGTAAGCCGGAAACCTGCTGTAAGTGTCTGCCCCCGGAGCCGCCACCGGGACCGGGGCTGCGTTCACTGCCCAACCCGCTCTGTGCTAAATACTTCTGGACTGACAGAGAGCCAGCGTGAACGTTTGGCGACTTTGAGCTGTAATATCTAAGGCAATAATTTTTGTAAAGAAATCAAATTTGTCATTAATTTAAACTTTTGGGCTGAATTGCCGTGGTCCATATTTAAAACTTCTTCTCCTTACTGACGTTTCGTTGCCTACTGCGGGCAACATCTTCTGAGGTGAGTCGGCGACTGGCTGCTAGGCGCTGGAGGTCCCGCTTATATAGAACGCTTAGATGGCACCACCACTCATCAGGTGCTTTCGACTTTAAAACTATCTCTGGCTAGTGCCATCTCTCTCGATTACAGGTAATCGATTGTCACTTCGTTTGTACAAAGTCGACCGCCATATCTTGTCTAGTTTTAATCCTTCTTTTTTATTAAAATTATTTTCGTGCTTGTAAATCTCTATAGCTTCTCTATACATGCGGGTATAATAATGTGAGGTCCTGGCTATCACGTTTGTCTCACTAAATTTTATTTCGTGATCACCGTCTTTGAAAACGTGTTCCGCTACAGCTGATTTGTCCATTTGTCCCATCTACAGTTCCTATTGTGTTCCGTTATGCGGGTATTAACCGTCCTTTTAGTTGTACCAATATAAACCGTGCCACAGCTACACCGAATCTTATACACACCTGGGTTAGCTAAGGGGTGTTGTGCGTCTTTCACCGATCTTAAAAAAGTTCAAATGGCTCTGAGCACTATGGGACTTAACATCTATGGTCATCAGTCCCCTAGAACTTAGAACTACTTAAACCTAACTAACCTAAGGACATCACACAACACCCAATCATCACGAGGCAGAGAAAATCCCTGACCCCGCCGGGAATCGAACTCGGGAACCCGGGCGCGGGAAGCGTGAACGCTACCGCACGACCACGAGCTGCGGACATCCATCTTAAACTTTCACTAATTTTGTTGGTAGGTCGAAAGATTGTCTCCACTTGAAATTTGGCCAACACTTTCCCAATACGGTCCGTGATGTTCCGAATAAATGGAAGAAAAACTTTCCCAGCCGACGGTTGTTGTTGTTGTCGTGTGTTTTCGGACACTTTTCTTCTAGGGTGGAGTGCTCGATCTATTTCGTTGTCAGCGTACCCATTTCTCTTGAAAGCCGTTCGCAAATGGCATAATTCATCTTGCAAGTAAATTGGCTCACAGATGTTATTAGCCATGTCCACTAAAGTTTTTATGACTCCTCTCTTCTGCCTAGGATGATGATTCGAATCCTTATGTAGGTAACGATCGGTGTGTGTGTCTTTCCTATATACCTTGTGCCCTAATGTCCCATCTGCTCGTTTAATAACCAATGCATCCAAAAAATTTTGTTGTCCATTACTCTCTTTCTCCATGGTGAATTGTATCTTTGGATTGAAACTGTTTATGTGCACCAAATCAAATTTGGTCATCTTGTACAATTTTATACGTTCTCTTAAGAATAACAATGAAAATAATTTTACGAGCGATATTGAGGCAGAAAATTGCAGGTAAAGTCGGCCGAAAAAATGGGAGTCCGAAACATTTTGAAGTTCGGCTTCTTGCATCTCCTGGACTAATGCTATGACGAACGTGAAACTTGGCACGTAGAAACCTAACAACACAAGGTTCTCAACTATAAAATTTCATTCAGTTAATTAAGCGCAAAATTGAAGGTTTTGTAAAAACGTCGAAAGAGCGGTATTCTCGCTCTGAATTTGCTAAAAAACTGTTTTGTAAAACTTTCCAAGCTGTATAACTGGAATGAAAGTTAGGAGGAAAGATAGGGTACAAATGGCTCTGAGCACTATGGGACTTAACATCTATGGTCATCAGGCCCCTTGAACTTAGAACTACTTAAACCTAACTAACCTAAGGACATCACACACATCCATGCCCGAGGCAGGATTCGAACCTGCGACGGTAGCGGTCACATGGTTCCAGACTGAAGCACCTAGAACCGCATGGCCACACTGGCCGGCTGGAAGATAGGGCCTGAAAACAGTGTACACTTCGGATTCGCATATCTAGTAGAATGAACCAATGATGCAAATGAAATTTAAGTGCGATAGATTGATAACACACACATATTGAATAAAAATTTTTATTCGGCCACTATTTTCCAATAATCTACAAATTAGTCGAAAAGATGTTGATTTTTGTGAAAAGATGAGAGTAGGATATATTTGATACTCCTTTCACAAATAGCGTTTTCTATTAATGCTTCAAAGTCAGTCTCATTCGAGCAAGCAATTTTAAGCTCCCCACACTCTTCCTGGAACAGTGAGTGTAATTTCCAATATTCGTTGACAACAGAGGCAAACAAGCAAGAAAAATCGCACTGTCAGCGGAGTTTTAACTTTGGCATATTATTTCTCGTTGATCAAAGGCGTTTGAAATCAGTTATGAAAAACGGTTTTAGTACAAGTAGACCTAATGTGATCTATATTTGTACTACTAAGTATAAAAGAATATATTTGTTTATGTTACGCTTTAATAATCTATATGTACCGTACATACATTAATATATCAGTTTTGTTATACTGGCGCAATGCACTCGATGTAATTACATTTGCCAAAGTACAGATATTCCGCTACTTCAATCACAAAATCCGTTCATTGGCCAGCAAACTGCTGCCTTGGACCGGCACTAGCGAAGTTAACAATAGATTTATATTTTTTTAGATTTTTTTGGTAATGCTTCTTTGTATGATAAGTCTCAAACCAGGATACAACATATAATTGAACATTGCAAGTTTTGCATTGGTATGTAGTGTCTCGGCGCACTTTCTGTTGCGTGAAAACCACGGATCTGCGCATTAGCGTACTATTCTGCGAATTTTCGCTCACAGTAACAGACGACGTATGTCTCCCTGTGAATCGCAGAAATTTCACCTACCAGCTTTTTTCCGTTCTGTAGCATATTTAAAAAAAAAGGGTGCAAATGGCTCTGAACACTATGGGACTTAACATCTGAGGTCATCAGTCCCCTAGAATTTAGAACTACTCAAACCTAACTAACCTAAGGACATAACACACATCCATGCCCGAGGCAGGATTCGAATTTGCGACCGTAGCAGTAGCGCGGTTCCAGACTGAAGCGTCTCGAACCGCTCGGCCACCGCGGCCGGCCGTATTTTTCTACAGTCGGCCTTACGAGAGAAAGCTGATACTCTGCGACTGCCAATTTTCGCCCGGTTACGACCGGTGGAGAGCATAAGCATTTAGAATGCACAAATCTACATCTACATCTACATTTATACTCCGCAAGCCACCCAACGGTGTGTGGCGGAGGGCACTTTACGTGCCACTGTCATTGCCTCCCTTTTCTGTTCCAGTCGCGTATGGTTCGCGGGAAGAACGACTGTCTGAAAGCCTCCGTGCGCGCTCGAATCTCTCCAATTTTACATTCGTGATCTCCTCGGGAGGTATAAGTAGGGGGAAGCAATATATTCGATACCTCATCCAGAAATGCACCCTCTCGAAACCTGGCGAGCAAGCTACACCGCGATGCAGAGCGCCTCTCATGCAGAGTCTGCCACTTGAGTTTGCTAAACATCTCCGTAACGCTATCACGGTTACCAAATAACCGTGACGGAACGCGCCGCTCTTCTTTGGATCTTCTCTATCTCCTCCGTCAACCCGATCTGGTACGGATCCCACACTGATGAGCAATACTCAATTATAGGTCGAACGAGTGTTTTGTAAGCCACCTCCTTTGTTGATGGACTACATTTTCTAAGCACTCTCCCAATGAATCTCAACCTGGTACCCGACTTACCAACGATTAATTTTATATGACCATTCAACTTCAAATCGTTCCGCACGCATACTCTCAGATATTTTACAGAAGTAACTGCTACCAGTGTTTGTTCCGCTATCATATAATCATACAATGAAGGATCCTTCTTTATATGTATTCGCAATACATTACATTTGTCTATTTTAAGGGTCAGTTGCCACTCCCTGCACCAAGTGCCTATCCGCTGCAGATCTTCCTGCATTTCGCTATAATTTTCTAATGCTGCAACTTCTCTGTATACTACAGCATCATCCGCGAAAAGCCGCATGGAACTTCCGACACTATCTACTAGGTCATTTATATATATTGTGAAAAGCAATGGTCCCATAACACTCCCCTGTGGCACGCCAGAGGTTACTTTAACGTCTGTAGACGTCTCTCCATTGATAACAACATGCTGTGTTCTGTTTGCTAAAAACTCTTCACTCCAGCCACACAGCTGGTCTGATATGCTGTAGGCTCTTACTTTATTCATCAGGCGACAGTGCGGAACTGTATCGAACGCCTTCCGGAAGTCGAGGAAAATAGCATCTACCTGGGAGCCTGTATCTAATATTTACTGGGTCTCATGAACAAATAAAGCGAGTTGGGTCCCACAGGACCGCTGTTTCCGGAATCCATGTTGATTCCTACAGAGTAGAATCCGGGTTTCCAAAAACGACATGATACTCGAGCAAAAAACATGTTCTAAAATTCTACAACAGATCGACGTCAGAGATATAGGTCTATAGTTTTGCGCATCTGCTCGACGACCCTTCTTGAGGACTGGCACTGCCTGTGCTCTTTTCCAATCATGTGGAACCTTCCGTTCCTCTAGAGACTTGCGGTACGCGGCTGTTAGAAGGGGGCAAGTTCTTTCGCGTACTCTGTGTAGAATCGAATTGGTATCCCGTCAGGTTCAATGGAGTGTCTGGATATGCTGTTTCGAGCCACTTACTGATTTAACGTAAGACCAGAACTTCCTACGATTTTCTGTCAAAAAAATGGTTCAAATGGCTCTGAGCACTATGGGACTTAACATCTTAGGTCATCAGTCCCCAAGAGCTTAGAACTAGTTAAACCTAACTAACCTAAGGACATCACACACATCCATGCCCGAGGCAGGATTTGAACCTGCGACCGTAGCAGTCGCGCGGTTCCGGACTGCGCGCCTAGAACCGCGAGACCACCGCGGCCGGCGATTTTCTGTCAAGTCGGTACATAGAGTTTTACTTTCGAATTCACTGAACGCTTCACACATAGCCCTCCTTACGCTAACTTTGACATCGTTTAGCTTCTGTTTTATCTGAGAGGTTTTCGCTGCGTTTAAACTTGGAGTGAAGCTCTCTTTGCTTTCGCAGTAATTTCCTAACTTTGTTGTTGAACCACGGTGGGTTTTTCCCGTCCCTCACAGTTTTACTCGGCACGTACCTGTCTAAAACGCATTTTACGATTGCCTTGAACTTTTTCCATGAACACTCAACATTGTCAGTGTCGGAACAGAAATTTTCGTTTTGATCCGTTAGGTAGTCTGAAATCTGACTTCTATTACTCTTGCTAAACAGATAAACGTTCCTCATTTTTTTTATATTCATATTAACTTCCATATTCAGGGATGCTGCAACGGCCTTACGATCACTGATTCCCTGTTCCGCACTTACAGAGTCGAAAAGTTCGGGTCTGTTTGTTATCAGTAGGTCCAAGATGTTATCTCCACGAGTCGGCTCTCTGTTTACTTGCTCGAGGTAATTTTCGGATAGTGCACTCAGTATAATGTCACTCGATGCTCTGTCCCTACCACCCGTCTTAAACATCTGAGTGTCCCAGTCTATATCTGGTAAATTGAAATCTCCACCTAAGACTATAACATGCTGAGAAAATTTATGTGAAATGTATTCCAAATTTTCTCTCAGTTGTTCTGCCACTAATGCTGCTGAGTCGGGAGGTCGGTAAAAGGAGCCAATTATTAACCTAGCTCGGTTGTTGAGTGTAACCTCCACCCATAATAATTCACAGGAACTATCCACTTCTACTTCACTACAGGATAAACTACTACTAACAGCGACAAACACGCCACCACCGGTTGCATGCAATCTATCCTTTCTAAACACCGTCTGTGCCTTTGTAAAAATTTCGGCAGAATTTATCTCTGGCTTCAGCCAGCTTTCTGTACCCATAACGATTTCAGCTTCGGTGCTTTCTATCAGCGTTTGGAGTTCTGGTACTTTACCAATGCAGCTTCGACAGTTTACAATTACAATAACGATGGCTGCTTGGTCCCCGCATGTCCTGACTTTGCCCGGCACCTTTTAGGCTGTTGCCCTTTCTGTACTTGCCCGAGGCCATCTAACCTAATCTAAATCCAGAATGTGAAAAAAATATTTCTTGTACCATTTCACAGTCGTACGCACTGATCCCACTAAGCTCAGTAACATGTCACAACGGTCAACTGCACCCATACTCGAACTCTAATCTACAACACATTGCGGTTTCATTATTTCCTTCGCCATTATTTCTGTCAGTCTGTAACCTCCCCCCTCACTTATCGACCTTAATGACAGTGAAAAATTAAACCGCGTGTACCTAATGGAAATTTGGGAAAAGCAATCGTCACCGAAGTTAATCTATCGGTAAAGAGGGAGGAAAGGGTTACATCTAAATGAAAGGAAAAATGCAAATGAAACTGATGGAAATTAATTTTGAAAAGGGGTAAAATTAATAAAGAAAGTAAATGTGCGGCCGTTACGTTAACAATTAACTAGCGGTAATTAGATATTTGAGATTTGGGGGAAATCACGGTCGCCAGTCCTAAGGACAATTACTATAGTAACTGAAAAAGAAAGGTTATTACACATATAATTAACACTAGAAGCGTGGCAACTGAAGGTTGACACGTGTAGTGTGAAAACTGAAAGTTTGTCAGAAGTAATAAATTTCGCTACACTCTGACTTAATTTAGCAAAAGAATTAATAAAACCGGAAAATCGAAAGTTAATTTAGTGACTGAAGTTAATAGTGAGCTTTCTTTCTGAAGCACATCGAAATCCAGTAAAATACGGTTAGTCTTGGACTACCTCAACAATCATTTCAAAAGCAACTTGACTCTACGCAATTTAGAGACAAGAGATTTTACTTTGAACTTGAATTAAATGATTCTGAACTATTAACAATAGTAAAATTTAGTACGTACCAAGCTGAGCTGCAGTCACAGGTAAGCTAAAATATGCTAACAAAACTCGCACTCTAAATTTGTGCTCGTGTAACCTAAATATTGTAGCCAGCTACTGAACTTTGAAATTAAAGCAGTGAAATCTAATTATATTATTTTAATGCTGGCGTTTGAATTTCAACGACACTCGGGTTCATTTCGGAAAAGGAAGGGATCCTGCTTGGCAATGCAATTGGGACAATGAGCAACAAAGGTTCATGCTAAGTTGCTGTAATTTTGCGAGGCAAATGGAACAATTTGAAAAGCTGAGGTCTGCCATACAGTTCTGAAACTTTACGTGCTTTTAGTCTTCCTTGTTGGTTGATTGAAGGTTTGAAGCCGTCGATCGAGGATGTGGCGACAGTCACTCATTGTCGGCCGTCGCTGTTGCAGAAGCTGGATGTTGGCGCGCCTTCTTCTCGACACGGTCACCAGGCGAAACGGGCTCTTGATGTGCGCCAGCTAATGCTTCCCGTCCGCGACACCATGTCAGAAACTATCATCGCGAGTCGAGCGCAATTACATGCTGCCAAACCCCGAAAGCGCGGCAACTCGCGGGAGCGTCACACAACACCTGCTCCTCTCGCTACTCCCGCCAGACTCTCACTGTTCTGCCCGCGCTCCACGCGGCAGAGTTAACACTACCAAAGATCCTACACACTTTGATTCGTCACACGACCTATCGACGTAATCGTTCGATAGCAGTTTTCCCTAGGCAAGACCCAGCGTAAAAATACAAATAATATTTACGAAACAAACCAATTATACATCGACATGAGTGCATAAATATATATATATACAAACAGTAAAACAATTACAATATATAAAGAGACAGAAATGTCATATCTTGAGGTAACAAAACAAGGAAAAAAATAATAGTACAATAGATGGAAATAGGAGGATATGCATTTCCGGCGTTACAAGTCTTCTCTGTTTAAACGATTTGTGTTGTGTGACTTGTGGTCAAAATGCACGCCTCTCTGCTGTCGCACCAATTGATAGCAAGGATCTTGTCAGTGCACTTAAACTCAGTGTCTCCTCATTTTAATTTCCATATGCGGCTGTTCCATGGTTGTGAAGCCAGAGGAACAAGTCCGGGGTGGAGTACCAATTATCGACATACGGAATATGACCCTGTTCCATACACAGTCCAATAGGAGTTGCCACTACGTCGCCACTTTTCCTAAATTGTAGAACCCAATTTCTGTTGTGGTGCCAGTATATACAATAAAATCCCAAATACACCCACTCTGAGTCACACAGTACAAATATCTTTGTTCCGAATCTACTTCGCTTGGTTGTAATAAAGTGCTTAAAAAATAATCATCCTTTGAATAGCGAGAGACTTTCATCTATACAAAGCTTGCGATGTGAACGAAATTAATTACGAAACGTCTTATGAACTTTCTCAACGATCGTCCTAATCTCAAATAGGCCGTCGCTTCCAGTACCCGCAGAATCACTGAAGTGTAGCATTCTCAGAAGTAGACAAAAACTGTCTCTGGACATAATTTCGCCTAAAACTTATGCGTTCAAAAGTATATCTCTGCACCAATAATCACTTAATTTTAACTTCTTAACTTGCGCCATTAGAAGGCAAACAGCAACCAAACAATACATTTTCTCAAATCCAGTGTCTTTCCACTTTGACATTCGAGAATTCACAGATACTGTAGAATTTTCTCTGGTGTTAAGGTAAAAACGATTTGTTTCGTCTGCATTAAATTGCAGTAATTCTTCAGGCATAAATATAAGAAGAAATGAAAGAATGCTTGGGTCAAGACTTTGGTGCCCTGAACTCAAAGTCATCAAAGTAATGGTTTAAAGGCAGTAAATCAGTTTTCTTCCAGTCAAACATGTCACTTAGGTGCGCTCTTCTCCGCACCTTTTCACTGTAACTTTCTGATTCCTCGGATGCAGAGGAACTGCTGACTGTAATTCTTGCTCTCCCTTGTGGAGTAAAGGGCTGAGAACTACAGCCTCGAGATTCTGTTGAAGACTCATCACTGCTAGCAACATCAGATAAGTCACACTCACTGTCGCTCCTAGTGAGAATATCCAGGATATGTTTATCTGTGCAACCACAGCGATGTGAGACGGCCACTGTGGTCGAGCGGTTCTAAGCAATTCAATCCGGAACCGCGCTGCTGCTACGGTCACAGGTTCGAATCCTGCCTTGGGCATGGATGTGTGTGATGTCCTAGGTTAGTTAGGTTTACATAGTTCTAATTATAGGGGATGATAACCTCAGATGTTAAGTTTCATAGTGCTTGGAGCCATTTGAACCATTTCTGAACTGAGACGTGACAATTCTCCTACAGCAAACAAGAAAACTGACGAAAACACGGGAAGCAAAGTCGAATTCTGCAAAGAGGGAACACAGAAACCAACATTTACGCACTCTCGAACTATACAGTGAGACCACTGAAGAGCTACTGGAAGAGCAGGGCGGAAAGACAACTCTGCGTGTTTACACGTCTGTCGCGCTCAGGTAGCTGTGACTCAGTGCTCCTAAACTCGTTCCTAGCCGTGAAAAGGCCGATGGCACGATACAGAACAGGTCCTTAGCGCTGTAGGAATACCCAAGAGCCGCGCCTAAACATGTCGGGCGCTCCAGGGGAACAGCGAGGCATTACGTGTTAACACGTTCCCAGCAGTCAAAGGGTTAAGCTTCCATGTCAAATCAAGCAGAATCTACTGCTATTTATGACACATATTTCGATATCTTGCAAATATCGATATCGATAACATGCGAAAATCGTCGAAATTCTCGAATCCCACGAATTAATTTTTTGCAGAAACCTCAGACCGGGAGTCCTGCTCGCACTTACCCCAATTTTTCTCAGATATTTTTACTGATGACTCTGAAATAATTGCCACTGTCCGAGTGTGGATCAGAGTTGATTTAGGTCACACTGGAGCCATGCAACAAGATGATTTATGTATGAAATGGGAAGCTGAGATATCATTCAGTGTGCTGTATGTGAACATAGAGGCAAAAATACTTATCTGAATGACTTGATAAGGGATAGACGTAGTTATAGTAAGCAAGGAACGTTCACGTTTTTCATGTTTTTAACGAAACAAATCGACTTTGTAGTTAATAGGATCATGGTGGTTGTGGGACAAGGGTGGCACCAGCGCATTTGTTCGTGCAGGTTGCCTACATGAGGGGCAGGAATGCACACAGGGGAAACCTATTGTTCTCCTTTGTGTGACATACCATTAACCTATTGTTCTCCTTTGATTGACAGGTCGTTAACCTATCGTTCTGCTAAAAGAATCCTTTCTTTTGATTTACAGGTCCTTAACCTATTGTTTTCCCACCCACTCCCCATTCCCCACCCCCTACCCCAAAGGAAACCTCCTCCCTCGCTGCCACAGGTACAATTTCAAGTCTGAGTTATTGGACTAGGCATTTTCATTCTTATCAATTTGATTGACTACTTAATTAAAATGATCAATTAATTAACTTCTGCCCCTTTGGTAAACCCCCTTCCATCCGACACTTCCTCCAGAAAATTGGCGGGAAAAAGACTTATTTAATCGTTCACTTGGAGGGAATTCGATTGCAACTCCATCCAGTGTGTTTACCGTGAAGTCTGGAGTCCAACTGACTTAGTGCACAGTACTGTCACCATGGGATGCTGTCGTCCCTTCCCTGACATAACCCAAGATGGCGGTCTTGGGGGCGAAAGGGGGGGGGGAATTTCAGAAAAGGACTGAGCCTGTGCTGGGCTGCAGGAAAGAAGAAGGAATGTACTTTATTTATTTTGGAACAGTTTATTTAGGGAAGGAATTCATGCAATTCATTTATTACAAAACAGTTGCCCTGACGTGCTTAGGGTTACGCTACATTGCCTACAGATCAGCAAACTACTCGTAAATCGTCGAAATAATGCAGTAGACTGAAATAAAGACACGCAAACAAGAGACTAGCAGGCCGTGGACTAGCACCCATCCCAGGAGGACCTAAGTGGTAGGATTTGGAGCGCTATCAATCCACCCAGCACAAACACTTTTCGTATTGAATCTTCTCAAAATTCCGCAGAGTATCCATGCTACACACGTGCTCCAAAAGGCAACTCAATGCAACCTGGGTATTAGTTCACTATTCACCCGCCCAGGGGGAACCGCGAGGCAAATTGTCATAAGCTGGAAGCTTTCTCGGACTCTCTGAATTGGTGTACGAAAGGCGAGCAAGCCCATCTCCGAACAAAGGGGTCCACTGAGATGCTGTTTCTGGTGCCAACCTCCTTCCTTGCTGCTACGCTGTCTACGCCCATCTCCAGACTCACAAGAATATTGAGAACTAGACACATATTTATCAGTGTAACTACAATTAAGTAGGATTGTTTCTGCAAGCTGACATCGCGCAACATACTGGAAATGTCTCCTCTTGATGACCGTGGTTCTGGAACGGATCTCCAATATCTATGGCGCACATAATTTTCCATGTAGAAAAAATCTTTCATTGCTCTTACGGCTATCGATGTGCTGAATCTATATCTCCCTCACGATATGACACACAGTCATTTCCTCTGGACATGCCTAATCATAAGCCACAGTAACTTTACACTGCAACATAGATGCATTTCAGACAAACAGTGCAGTTATCATTTATGTGTACAGCACCCAAATAAATGGCATGCCCACGTTCATACCAGCTACGTGTCTCGATTATCTTCAGTTGTAGGAAATTATTTGATGTTTAAGTTTTCCAGTCAGTGCTTCCGAAATTTGATGCATCCTGTCAAGACTCTCTCAAACAAGCGTTATAAAGCACAGGCGTCCGGCACTATGAGCCACGATTACAGCAGTATGACTCGAATGTCGATGCCACAGTGATGGGCTGCCAGCAGCGTCCCATATGTCACTTTAGTTTAAGCTTTACAGCAACGCGATTCTCTGTTTTCTGGGTCGTGTAGCGGTTAATTTGTGAATATCGTGTTTGGTTGCTTCAAGTGAACTTAAAGTGCGTAAGAGGAAGTTTTCATTTCAAGAAGAAACATTCACACGAATGTTTCTTCATAAAACGATTGGAGGCGTGACTATGAAACAGAATGACTATGAGGGAATAGCAGATATTAAGTATCATTTAACTCACGTAAAGCACAATCTGGAGACACTTCAAAAGAATGGACAGTTTCTTTGTTTCAGATTCATTCAAACGGGGGCGGAGAGGGCAATTAGTAGCAGCAGCAAAATTAGCAATGTGCCGTCATACCGTTACAGATCATCATGTCTTTGAAATCGGTGAACTATACTTTCACGCTAAGGTCCAAACTGTTTAATGTTTCCAAAGCCTCGAAAAAAGTGACGTTGGGCATAATAAAATCATCAACAATTGTAAAATTAAAGTTAACGCCCGACACTAGCAGACAAATACGTAGCTGCAGCTGTTCGCAACCAAAAGCAGTATTTCCTCCAATCTTTCACTATTGTTAGCTTAAGAGAAGTAGCCCACTTTGGCCCGATTTGTCCTTCCCAAATTACCTCCATTTTCAGTCAATTGGAGGCAAATGTCCCGGTTCGTCAGATAGAAATTGAGGCGACCCTAGATACATAGAAAGCTGAACGTAAAGTTATCACGAAATGGGGGGAGATTTGTCTACATTTAATATCACGTTCAGTTTTGTTGAACAGCAGAAATCCCACAATCGGCAGGACACAGGCAGTGTTCACAGACCGGCACGGTCTTATCCAGCGTGGTCAGGCCCGTCCAGAGAGCTCAGACCACCATTCACCTGCTGGTGGGGTGGAATGCTGCATTCCTATACTCTCCCTGAGGAAAGTGATGGGTGGATGGGGCAGAAGGTATATAAAGACTACACTGACTTCAGTGGCCCTCATTCTGTCGTCAGCCACTGTAGCGTGAGGCCGATCGTCTTACTCTCGTTTGTGGGTGCCAGTTTTCTCCTTTTCTGCGTGCGTGTTACCGGCTGAGCTGAAAAAAATGAAACTTTCAGTAGCAGCATCAAGCACCGTCGGTAGTGCCAGTGGCGGAAAAGGGTAGCGGCCGTTAAAGCAGCATGAGAAACTACCCGGTAAGCACAGATTGAAGTCGGTAACTGTAACGTCTCTCTCCCACCGAGAATTTCGTCGTATTGAATACATTTGTTATTCTTCTTCATATTGTTTCTGCGCATATCTACCAACACCAAAGCGTGGATAAAATTAACCCTGTGCTGCACCAGCAGAGACAGTGACGGCAGCTGCTGCTTCAGCAGCAGCAACAACAGACGCAGCATGGGCAGCATTGTAAGTATATATTCAGTCTTTGTAGTGCTGATGTGACCAGCGAGTCTGTAGATGATTTCGAGTGATCAAAATGGATAACAATAACTTTCTTTTCACTTATAATTTCGTACTGAATACATGTATCATTGTTTCAGCATATATCCTGTGGGTAATTCATGTAGCTGAGAGGCAACAGCAACAGCAGTGGCAGCAGCAACAGTGGTTGCAGCTGCATCAACAGCAACAACAGCAACAACAATGGCTGCCGCTGCAATAGCAGTGGCGACAGCTGCACCACCAGCAGCAGCAGGAGCAGTGGCATGAGCTGGAGCAACAGCAGCAATATCATCGTTAATAGTATGTATGTCTTTCATTGTATATGTAATGTATTGTGATCAACGAATATGAGGTTGTTGTAGATGATTTAGAGGGACCTAAATCTATAAATATTATATTTTCACTAAGAATTTCGTACTGTTGGAGTATATGTAGCGTATACTTAGTTTCTTTCTAAAGAAATTTCATCGTGTACATAATATGATGTCGTTGGTGTTGTAGATGATTTCGAGGATTGGATTTGATAAAACGCTCCTTCTTTTTTCATTTGACTAAAACTTTCGTATTTTTTGAGTATAGATATCCATTAATTTCTTAAATCTCCATATTACTGTGTATAGAGAATTAAATTTCATCGTACACTCCTGGAAATGGAAAAAAGAACACATTGACACCGGTGTGTCAGACCCACCATACTTGCTCCGGACACTGCGAGAGGGCTGTACAAGCAATGATCACCCGCACGGCACAGCGGACACACCAGGAACCGCGGTGTTGGCCGTCGAATGGCGCTAGCTGCGCAGCATTTGTGCACCGCCGCCGTCAGTGTCAGCCAGTTTGCCGTGGCATACGGAGCTCCATCGCAGTCTTTAACACTGGTAGCATGCCGCGACAGCGTGGACGTGAACCGTATGTCCAGTTGACGGACTTTGAGCGAGGGCGTATAGTGGGCATGCGGGAGGCCGGGTGGACGTACCGCCGAATTGCTCAACACGTGGGGCGTGAGGTCTCCACAGTACATCGATGTTGTCGCCAGTGGTCGGCGGAAGGTGCACGTGCCCGTCGACCTGGGACCGGACCGCAGCGACGCACGGATGCACGCCAAGACCGTAGGATCCTACGCAGTGCCGTAGGGGACCGCACCGCCACTTCCCAGCAAATTAGGGACACTGTTGCTCCTGGGGTATCGGCGAGGACCATTCGCAACCGTCTCCATGAAGCTGGGCTACGGTCCCGCACACCGTTAGGCCGTCTTCCGCTCACGCCCCAACATCGTGCAGCCCGCCTCCAGTGGTGTCGCGACAGGCGTGAATGGAGGGACGAATGGAGACGTGTCGTCTTCAGCGATGAGAGTCGCTTCTGCCTTGGTGCCAATGATGGTCGTATGCGTGTTTGGCGCCGTGCAGGTGAGCGCCACAATCAGGACTGCATACGACCGAGGCACACAGGGCCAACACCCGGCATCATGGTGTGGGGAGCGATCTCCTACACTGGCCGTACATCACTGGTGATCGTCGAGGGGACACTGAATAGTGCACGGTACATCCAAACCGTCATCGAACCCATCGTTCTACCATTCCTAGACCGGCAAGGGAACTTGCTGTTCCAACAGGACAATGCACGTCCGCATGTATCCCGTGCCACCCAACGTGCTCTAGAAGGTGTAAGTCAACTACCCTGGCCAGCAAGATCTCCGGATCTGTCCCCCATTGAGCATGTTTGGGACTGGATGAAGGGTCGTCTCACGCGGTCTGCACGTCCAGCACGAACGCTGGTCCAACTGAGGTGCCAGGTGGAAATGGCATGGCAAGCCGTTCCACAGGACTACATCCAGCATCTCTACGATCGTCTCCATGGGAGAATAGCAGCCTGCATTGCTGCGAAAGGTGGATATACACTGTACTAGTACCGACATTGTGCATGCTCTGTTGCCTGTGTCTATGTGCCTGTGGTTCTGTCAGTGTGATCATGTGATGTATCTGACCCCAGGAATGTGTCAATAAAGTTTCCCCTTCCTGGGACAATGAATTCACGGTGTTCTTATTTCAATTTCCAGGAGTGTATATGTAATATGGTGCATATTTTTCGTTGTTGTGGATGATTTCCTGGCATACTAAGTGGTAAAGAGAGGAGTATGTGCTAGAAATATCCAGTAACCATCGCAGATCTCATGTAAGTGTGTATTCTAAATATATATATATATATATATATATATATATATATATATATATATATATATATATGTATTTTTAATTTCCCATAGATTCTGTGTCTGAATGTTTTGTTATTATTAGAACACTGTGTTTCAGGTTGTATAGGGGAAGTGAATCGACGGATCTTCCCAGATTCAGGCGAGGGCGAAATGCCACAGTGGGTGGAGGACGTGGAGAGAGACCTTCGTCGTCATGAGGAAATGAAGGAAATGTCAAGGAGTCAGAATGAAACAGGTAATATATACACTCACTCTGCTTACAAATAATCAGTAGTCTTTCTTTCCCTGCAGCAGTAGTGACAGCAAGGGATGTCTACAACTTGTGTTTATTATTTTTTTTTCATTATTCTGCAGCATCTCCGTCAGGGAAACAATTCCCGCAATACACCGTGGCTCGGGTACCGTTGGTGGCGAAGACTGTAACTTCTAAACGAGTTCCTGTGCCTCGTGCTTCACCGGCAAGAGCGCCGCTAGTCGTCAGGAGGGAAGCGGCCGCCGCTGCCCCCATCCCCGACCCTGCCCCGGCCGCGGCCGCCAGAGCATCGCCCTGGCGTCATTGGGCCGCCCTCCCTCAGGCTAATTGGTCAGGGCTGCAGCAACCAGGCTGCTCGCAGAGGCCCGATTCCGCAGCGTCTCCTCCTCCGTCACGTCTTCGCTAATTACGAGAAGTACAGCACATAACCCTGTCCACCTCACCCACCCAATCGACTAGTTGTAGTTACAGTAGTAGTAATAGAGAAAATCCTATGGCTAGTGGCAGTTGTCTCTCCCATTCTTGTAGCGAAGGACACCCGGTCAGTGAGGAGCGAATCTCGTTCACAAGGATCGAGAACCCGGCAGGAGGGCACCGCGACCCAGTCGTGGAAACCGAGCTCCTCAAAGTAGTCAATGATCTGTGGTATCCCGCCATTTAATGCAGTTCGATGCTCTGCATCTAACTATCACACTCCCGCCCTTCCCACCCCCCTCAAAAGTTGATTCTGGTGCTCCCCCTCCCCTCAAAAGTTGATTCTGGTGCTGAAGAGACAACTCTTCATTATCTTTGGGGAAAAAATGGCGTGATAACATGGAGCACGTCAATCGCCGAATGGTTTTGTAAATCCACATTGAGTGCTATACTGGCCCGGTTTTCCGAAATGGAAGTCGCAGGGCCAACTAAAGCACTCAGCCGAATACTCCCCCTTGACATCCATGCAAATGTCTATGATCTGGTATTAGGAGGGAGTAGCTATATCAAGCTCCCTAAAGATGTAGCTAATAAGCAGGCATACATTAATGTCGAGAATAGAAAGGGTCAGGCTTGTTTTGCACGCCGAATTTTGGCTTGGGAGAGGAATTTCACAAAACATCCTAAACGCACAACTCAGTGCGGCAGATATCTTGACATTCATAAGTGTTATACCTTTGATGCTATCGATTTCCCCATCAAGCTCGAGGACATAACTAATTTTGAGGCACAGAATACCCGAATATCAGTTGATGATTATGGCCTGAAGAAAAGCAAGTCAGATGACCAAGACAAGCATACTTTTATTGGCCCTCTCCATCTCACAAAATTTGCTGGTGAGCATGTGCTGCATGTAAACATGCTGCTCTTCTGTGAAGGTGATAATTATCACTATGTTTGGATCAAAGACATGTCCTCCTTTACAGCCGACTGTCGAAAAAGGAACATAAAACGCATATTTGCTTATGGTGCCTGGATTAATTCTCCTCAGACAAGTTATTAGTGGCGCATCTAGTACACTGTGCTTCCAAGGACTCGGTACATGTCATTATGCCTACTGAGGAAAACAAATTCATAAAGTTCAAGAATGCTCACCACCAGGAGCGATGCCCATTTCAAGCGTACACCAACTTTAATTGCCCCCTCATTCCTGCGACCCGCTGTGGAGGTGACCCTACAGCCTCTCATACCACCCTTACAGAAAAACATGTACCATATATACCAATTGTATGATCCAATGATTCCAGTCTTAACCACTACAAATCTTATGTCAGGTATAATCCTGCGGTTTGGCTGCTCACTGAGCCCAACGAATTTTCATGGGAGGTTGATAAGCTTTACAGCAACAATGCCCCTGTGACCAAATCGAAGGAGAATGAAGATTTGTTTAATAATGCGGTTGATTGTCATATCTGCAGGCTGCCATTAGACAGAAAGGTGGAAACTCCTCGTTGGGACCACGGTTATCTTACAGGGAAGTTTCGTGCCACAGCTCACAACGCATTCAGTTTGAAGTACCGGCTACCAAGACACATAACGGTTTTCTTCCATAATTTATGTGAGTATGACACTCACTTTCTAGTTGGGCACTTGGCTGATTTCGGTCTGGAGAAAGATCAGGTCAGCATCCTACCTGAGAGCTTCGAGAAATACATTTCAGTCTCCAAACGAGTGACACCAAGGAATTACCTTCCACTTCCTTGATACGATACGTTTTATGCAGGCGCCACTCCAGAAACTCGTTGAAACTCTACCTCAGGAGGATATGCATATCACTCAAGCTGCATTTCCCAACAAGGAAAAGTCTCAACTTGTGACTAGGAAGGCAAGCGGTTCTAGGCACTACAGTCTGGAACCGCGTGAGCGCTACGGTCGCAGGTTTGAATCCTACCTCGGGCATGGATGTGTGTGATGTCCTTAGGTTAGTTAGGTTTAAGTACTTCTACGTTCTACGGGACTGATGACCACAGCAGTTGAGTCCCATAGTTCTGAGAGCCATTTTGAACCATTTGTGACTAAGAAGGGGTTTTCCCATATGAGTATGTGGATAGTATGGCTAAATTCAACGAAACCAGGCTACCCGACATAGCTGCATTCTGTAGCAACCTTACAAATGATGCCATAATGGATGTAGATTATGAGTATGCCATGAATGTCTGGCAGGAATTCAACATCATCACCTTATGAGAGCATGCACGGCTTTGCATGGACACAGACATGTGCTTGCTTGCAGACGTTTTCGAGAAATTCCGGAGTCTATGAAGGACCACATATTCTCTGAATCCCGCCTTTTATTACATGGTGCCTGGGTTGTCTTGGGACACAATACTCAAGAAAACGAAATGCAGCGTTGAATTATTGACCATTGCTGACATGCTTCTTTTCTTTGAGTGAGGGATCCACGGGGGACTTTGCCTATGTGTCCATAGGCACGTGAAGACAAATAACCTGCGGACGGGCGACTGGTTCAATTTCAATGAATCCCTTGATTCGATTTACATTATGCACCTGAACGTAAAAAACTTATGTGGACACGCCATGCTGCAATCACTGCTGACAAGTGAGTTTCGATGGGTGCCCAAAGACGAATGCAAGGGATTAGGTGGAAAAATCATGGGTGGTATGGCAGCTGATTCTGATGTAGGGTATGTGGTGGAGGCAGAATTCACATACCCTATTAGTTTGCATGATGTGCAAGCCAATTTGCCACTTTGTCCAGAGCATCTAGTTCCGCCAAACCTGATGAAAAGCCGGCCGGAGTGGTCGAGCGGCTCTAGGCGCTACAATCTGGAGCCGCGCGACCGCTACGGTCGCAGGTTCGAATCCTGCCTCGGGCATGGATGTGTGTGATGTCCTTAGGTTAGTTAGGTTTAAGTAGTTCTAAGTTCTAGGGGACTGATGACCTCAGCTGTTAAGTCCCATATTGCTCAGAGCCATTTGAACCTGATGAAAATACCGTAAATAAGTGGAGATACACTATTCATTATCGTAATCTCGAACAGTGTCTCAGCTTGGGTATGGAGCTGGTTAGAATCGCCTGGGCTATCTCCTTCAAGCAGTCCCCCTGGTTGAAGAAGTTTATTGATTTATGTAGAAGAAACAGAGGTTCTGTGATGTGTGACTTTGAGAAAGATTTTTATAAATTAATGAAGAATTCAATTTTCGGTATAGCAATGGAGTGGGAACTTCATGAAATTTTTATTCGAGCCAAATGCGATGGGCATTATGATGTAAGAAAGTGTATTGTCAGACCGAATTTTAAGCGGGTCACCATATTCAGTAAGAACTCTGTTGTTGTGGAGATGGCGAAATCTGCAGTAGAGTTTACTGTGTTGTCAACGCCAGACACCACACTTGCTAGGTGGTAGCCTTTAAATCGGCCGCGGTCCGCTAGTATACGTCGGACCCGCGTGTCGCCACTATCAGTGATGGCAGACCGAGCGCCGCCATACGGCGGGTCTAGTCTAGATAGACTCCCTAGCACTCGCCCCAGTTGTACAGCCGACTTTGCTAGCGATGGTTCACTGTCTACATACGCTCTCATTTGCAGAGACGACAGTTTAGCATAGCCTTCAGCTACGTCATTTTCTACGACCTAGCAAGGCGCCATATTCAGTTACTATGAATGTATTCTGAATTGTGAATTATGTACCATGAAGAGCGACGATCATCATTAATGGATTAAAGTTAAGTATCAAAGTAATTATGTCCGCTTTCTGAATTCTAATTCCTTGTCATGTTCCAGACCTCACGTCAGTATAGTTCTTCCCTCCTCACGCCAGCCTGCGTGAGCTAAAACGCGTGCATTTCGGCCTCCATTTGTAACACGGTGTTGGCTCTTCTGCCAACACAACATTTACGAAACCAGTTTATGTGGGGGTGTACAACTAGACCTGTCCAAACGCCAAATGCACCACATTCATTATGAGTTTGCGAAAACTCATTTCGCAGATCCTAAATTACCTTATATGGATACAGATAGCTTCATCTTTTGCGAGAAGAACTGCGATAAATAAAAAGAGGTGCCACGGTAATGAATTCGACACGTCTTCATATACGGCGGATAATCCTTATCGTATTATTAGACAGAACCAGAAGGTTATCGGTCATATGCAGGATGAGGCGAATGGATTGCCGATTGTAGAGTTTGTAGGTGTACGCTCAAAAATGTATGCATATCGCACATGGGAAGGTGCCACCCAGAGGCGGGCTAAGGGTGTGTGTCGTATGGTATCGTGAACCCTCTATATCGAAGACTGTTTCTGGTGTCTGTGCAGTGGTGTTCGCGGTGCTGCACTGCAGGCACCACATATGGTATGGCCGACCAGTATTCGATCAAGAGAACATGAGGCGTACCCTGTGCTGTAGTCTAAAATCGGTCTGTCGCCTCATGAAGATAAAAGGGTCATTTGTGATGATAGGATTGAAACTCTCCCGTACTCACACTGCTCACTTGTAGCGAGAGAAGGGATGAGGGGCTCTGATTGAGTGAGAGTGAGAGACGAAGAGAGAGAGAGAGAGAGAGAGAGAGAGAGAGAGAGAGAGAGAGAGAGCATGATTTCAGAGTAGTAGTATGACCCTTTTATGATAGTGTAAATAATTTTGTGTGTGCTTGTGTGTGTGTGTGTGTGTGTGTGTGTGTGTGTGTGTGTGTGTGTGTGTGTGTGTGTGTACGTGTCATTTAAATATTTTGTGTGCTATGTACAGTCGCGCTCAAAAGTATCCGAACGACCTGAATTGCATTTCGCCTGATTCGCATGAAACCCACATAACGCA
This sequence comes from Schistocerca piceifrons, assembly GCF_021461385.2. Lineage (NCBI taxonomy): Eukaryota > Metazoa > Arthropoda > Insecta > Orthoptera > Acrididae > Schistocerca > Schistocerca piceifrons. The sequence goes on from NC_060149.1 coordinate 698,827,823, forward strand.
GCTGTCTAGCATGTCCTCTAATCGCTCCTTGGTACAGTCGTTTGACTATTGAAAATGGCTCCAACAAGTCACCCCTACAAAACTCGCCTATGTAACGCAATAACTAAAAATGTAAGGTAATACCACGATACTACAAATATCAGGGAACACCTTATCACAGATATGACGGTCCTTAAGGCTTGTAAGCTCACATTTAATGCAATAAATGACATACCTGAAATGTTACCACTATCATTATTACGTCAGATAGGTAATGCACCTAGTAAGTTCGTCGTATTCATGATTTCTTCTTCAAAGTAACATACCGTTCTTGTTGTTTAACACAAAATGACATTAAAAATTTAAGTTATTCACGAGCAGGTAGTTGAGAATATGTATGAACTTCAAATGACACGACGAACCGTCTCGTTCTGCATATGGATTCAAACCCAGGTCATGCAGACTAATATTTCCTGACTGACGGAATCTAACAGCCATTCCTGACTAGACATACAGAGAGTGATATACCTCGATTTTAGACAGTATCAGTTAGCAACTATCAACTTTAAATTACATAACGTAAACATTTTTAACGGACGCTAATTCCTACCCAGCATCTATTGTCCCTGTTAACGAACTACGAGAGATGTTAAATATTGCTTCTTCACGGGTAACTTCCTTGAAATGCCGTGAGGTAAAGCTTTGTGTTGGACAGGGATTCGAACCCAGAACCTAATCGGATTGTTATCGAAGCACAATCAACTGTGACAAATCGGATTTTCTCGGCAGTAGCTAGACGTTTTAACTGAAATGACGAGACGAAACTTTAATTTTTTGATTCCCAGGACTCCAACCCGGAACCTATCGCTTTTATATCCTAGAGAAAACGAACGTTAAATATGGGTTTGTTACATCAGCAGCAACATGTGAGCATGTTTGAACTAGAAATAATACGACGAAGAGTTCAGTGCCGACTGGGAATCGAACCCCACACATACTGTTGTTGACTACACACAAAGAGACGTCAGCTACCGAATTATTCTCCACTAGCAGCTCGAAAAAGCATCCTTGAACTTACAGTGATCTCTCAAATAGTCCTGTGTTTCACTGGGAGTCAAAATCGTCAGATATCGTTAGTGTTGACAACGAATGAAAACGCATTAAAAATCAAAATTATTATCCACCAGCGGACAGGTGTTCTCATGCTAGAGCTTGATAATACATAATGAAAACTTTAGTGCCAGGCCAGCATTCGAACCCATTCACGCGCAATATATGGAGATGTTGAGGAATCTTCAGTTTTGAACAAACAAAAAATTGTAGTCGAGCTGTATTGTCACGAAGGGATCAAATTCCGCCTTAAGGGCGGTCTGAGTTGCATTCCAAGTCCAGAACCAATTTTATTGACATACAGAAGCTCAAATAAAAGATGGAATAAGGGTCCAGCGACCCTAAATAGCGTTTGTTTCGTCACTAGAAATAAACAACTAGTATAAGAAAGGTTACTGGAGATAGAGTTCCCACATTTCGCCACTCCTGACTTTATTGTGGTTCAACCTTACGTCCACTTGGTAGAGAAGGAATATCATGTTTAATGTGAATTTCAGACCACAATGCCATTATACCTTCTTCACTTGGCGTAGCCAGAAGAGACTAGAATCTGTCTCTCCTATTAAAAATCTTTGACAGAAGTTGGAATCGAACCCATACAACCATTATAGGAACTTATCACCAATCCAACAATCACAACTCTGGTAACATGCTGTACTACAGTTGGTCTGCGTGCGGAGACGAATGCAGAATAACAATAGCAGCAAGCGCTACATGCGGACACTGCGACAGCTAGACCAAACCACAACAGTGCACTGCAGCCACACTCGTAAACATGGTCGTCATCGTAAACATGTCCCTGCGGATGCTGCTCGCCGACCGTGGCCCGTGTTTGTTACAACACGCAACTGAACGTCGGAGGTTTCAAGCGTCAACTTTAGGTTACAATATATCCGGATGTAATTAACATTTTACAATGCAACAAACGGCACTGATTACGTATTTGTTTATATGTTCAGATGTGCTAACCAAACTAACGTGGTTCCATTTTAAAAAACGTAGGTTTGTGTTAAAAAACATAGTTCTGTGCATTTTTGTATGGTTCAAATGGCTCAAATGGCTCTGAGCACTATGGGACTTAACTACTGTGGTCATCAGTCCCCTAGAACTTAGATCTACTTAAACCTAACTAACCTAAGGACGTCACACACATCCATGCCAGAGGCAGGATTCGAACCTGCGACCGTAGCAGTCGCGCGGTTCCGGACTGCGCCCCTAGAACCGCTAGACCACCGCGGCCGGCTGTATGGTTTACACTAGCCCCTCTGCCGGCCGCGGTGGTCTCGCGGTTCTACGCGCGCAGTCCAGAACCGTGCGACTGCTACGGTCGCAGGTTCGAATCCTGCCACGGGCATGGCTGTGTGTGTTGTCCTTAGGTTAGTTAGGTTTAAGTAGTTCTAAGTTCTAGGGGACTGATGACCACAGCAGTTGAGTCCCATAGTGCTCAGAGCCATTTGAACCATTTGAACTAGCCCCTCTCCTCAAGTTCGGTCTGTGGAATCGGTTCGTCAGTATTTGATGTGGTTTACGAAATATATCCAGCTGTAACGTTAGGTGACTCAACCCTGTATATGCACACCGTGTGTGTGAAAGAAAGAAAAAAAATTTAAAAAAGTGTAAGAAAATATTAAAAAGCATAAATAGAAGAAAACATTTGTATATTGATGTATTGGTTCGCACGCAATGCATTTGTAGCCTGTAATATATATATATATATATATATATATATATATATATATATATATACGCTGCAAGTGAGTCTTGTAAATAGAATAGCTCGTACGCTTTTCACCTGCCTCTAGCCATAGTTTTTAAGTGTATTATTGTAAAAGCTATGCTACTGGGGCTGTGGAATTTAGTTGTAGTATCGAAAGTATCTCTACATTTGTTTTTAGCGTAGATTTATAAAAAATATTGCGACCAGCGAGTATGTGTGTGTGTTGGGGCTTATGCGAGCTCAACGTCGAGATCATCAGCGCCCTCCGACCAGCGTTACTGTTGCAGCATGTAAGTTAAAAGTATTTCTGCATTGGAGTAGCAGAGTCAATTTATACCTCAAGAATACTATACTGTTCCTCAAAAATTACATTGTATCTCAAGAATTATATTGTACATCAAGAGCTGTATTGCATTTATGTGAACTGAATACACAAAGAAAAAATTCGTCACCATACATTTTCATTTTTGTTATTTACAAAATCCCTATCCCCTATTGCATTATGTAAGTTTATGCATATAAAGACTGTGCAGGCCACTAATGACATTAATTTTGGTGAACGTGAGTGCTATTAGGGAGGTGAAGTTTAAGATGGATTTAATATATATATATATATATATATATATATATATATATATATATAATGGTTGGATGGAATTATGCCTATGGTGCAGCATGAATTGTGTTATGGGAGCAGCAGACATGTGACCATGTCTGCTTCCAAAGATATATAGCAGACATGTCTAAAATTATATCTCCTGTGCTTGAAGAAAATCACAGACATAGCATGTGGTTAAGACTTCACACTGTCAAAGTGGGAACATGGCTGAAAAAAAAAGAAAAAAGAACACAGAGGTTGTGAGGTAAAAATTCATTTATTTCTCATCCAACTTAAAAGTAATTTTACATTTTCATAAGCAAACACAGCAACATTATTTTCATACACGATTTTGATTCGGTGGAGAGAAGGAGACCTGTACAATTCCAGGTCTTGAATAGCAGCAACTTAAAGATTTGATGCATCCATGAGATCTTATCCTTCCCCTTCACGTAGATGATAGTATCTGTGTGGTCGAATAATTGAAGCGATGTCACCATATCTTTATATGGTATGCCAGGATCATCCAAGTGAATTCCATAGTTGAAATGTGTTAAGCACTTTACTTTCTTCTGTGTCTTAGCACACATCACGTACCTGAAAGACATCGTGATGCAATGTTTGCTTAGAATGTCTGTATCATTTCTGCATCTTCTGTGTGTGCCATATCCATAAATATTATCTGTCTATGCTCATCATCATAGAGTCCATGAGGTAAAGAAATAGATCACTAAAAAGTAATAGCATCCTACATGGGTACAGAATGGACATTATTATTATTTATCTTTTCAGCTGTACACCCAATACAATACATCTTCGTTGATAGTGGCTCATCAGTGGGGCACCGCGCACTCGAGCCATATTGCTTAAAGCGTGGCTCGTACTTTGACATACATCAGGTAGCAAATAAAATATATATCACGTAGTAATGGTTCAAGTTGTGTAGGGAACATGTGGTAATCAAAAGAGTTCGCGTGATGACGACTCTTTATCTGTTTCATATAAATATTCAAGAGCACATTACACACATTTCTTGATTTCACCAGCTCGAAAACGGTATAAGCTGTAATATTCTCATTTCCCTTGAATCTGTAGTTCTCAGGGTTAATTGTGGTAATATATTAAGGAAGTAGGAGCAATGGAATATTTTTTCTAATGCGTGGCTACAGCTCAGTTGGTGAACAAGCAGGGTCGCGCAGTCGCTATCCCCCTTCAATAGCCATAACTCCTCAGAAAAACGGCATTACCTTATTCACAGACATCCAGCACACACTTGAAGTTGAATAAGTGAATGACGATGGATTCATAATGATTATTCTGTTACATAAAGCTAGTGTGCTGAAAGAGACAAACAAGTCAATTGCACGCTTGTAATAGAGCATTCTTTGCATTCAGGCCTACAGGCGGTTTCTACATAACTTGATATTCCTTTTTGAAAATTCAGCTACCGCACACACGTTATAGGATCTAAATAGGGCAGTATCACTAATTCACCATTTCTCGCACATTTAACAAACAAAATCTTTGTATGACGCTCTAACAGGCTCTTTTGTTTTTTCGTAACAAACTCAATTTCGCCAGTTGAAACAACAGATCCATCTCGCGGTAATCCTCCTCCCGTTCCAAAGTGTTAAACAGGTATGGTGCTTAGCAACTTGAACTTAAAAATGTGCTTGGACTACAACAGTCCTGCAGTTTCCCCAACCACCTACTCCGCCCATGAAAATTAACTCTGAGTGAAGGTACTCTAGTCTATTTTACACTCACAATGATTTCTTAGTCAGGGGAAAATTGTGTGGTCCGGGTGGTGGAAGCTATGCCTAGAATGCACTGTCACAAACCCTGACTTGGCAGTCTGAATATATATAAAAGGCGCCACTGTATGTTGGCTGCATTTATAAGTATCAAAAGTACCAAAAGGTTTCGTGGAAGTGGTGAAATCGATAAATCGAAAAGACTCTAGGGCTATTATTTAATTGTAATTTCATCCTTTATTCATCGACAAGTATGTGATGGCGGGAGGCTTTAGTGCAGTGCCAAAACGACACCCAGCTAATGCTAGTGTGGACGTATCATAATTTTTTATACACTATACAACTTATAGTCAGGAATGTTATACTGCTGCTTGAACGTAAAGGGACTGTGGCTTATGTTCCAACATATCACTAGACGTTTGTGGACGTAATAAAACTGAACTGCTATTCACGTAAAAAAGAAAATTACTTACATCTAGTCGTAAAGAAAGGATGCATTTGACATGATGAATTTTGATTTCAACGCATTGAAGAATATATCCCAACGTAAGGGGCGCTCGATTCGTTTCGTAAATGGCTGCACAATATAGAAATACAACGGCTCAACTGGACCTGATGTAGTGTACAAACAGGATGGGCAATGCGGCTCTAAAGAAAAGTCCCCTCATCGGCACCTCCTAAGTGTATCCTTGCGTTTTCCTTGTCGCATTATCGGCAATGATGTTGATTACAGTACACCAACACATATCAGTGATATCATTCTAACCCTTTCGACCATAGGGGCGTTGTTGATTACCAGATAGTGCTGGACACCTGTGCTTTATAACACTTGTTTGAGAGAGTCTTGACAGGATGCAGCATGTTCCGGAAGTGATGACTAGATAACTTAAACACCAAATAAATTCCTACAACTGAAGAAAATCGAGACACGTAGCTGGTGTGAATATGGGCATGCCATAATTATTTCGGGTGCTGTGCACAAATAATCGATAACTTAACTGTTTGTCTCAAATGCGTATATGTTACACTATAAAGTTACTGTGGCTTACTTTCAGGCAAGTCCAGAGAAACTGACTGTGTGTTCTATTCTGAGTGAAGTATAGATTCATCACATCGTAGCTGTAAGGGGAATGAACGATTTTTTTACATGGAAATTATGTGCGCTATAGTTATTGGGATTCTTTCCAGAACCACGGCCATCAAGAGGAGACATTTCCAGTACATCGCTCGATGTCAGCCTGCAGCGGCATTCCTATTTCATCGTAGTTACACTGACAAATATGTGTCTAGTTCCCAATATTCTTGTGAGTGTGGAGATGGGCATAGAAAGCGTAGCAGCAAGCAAGCAGGTTGGGGCCGGAAACAGCATCTCAGTGGACACCTTTGTTCATGGATGAGGCTTGCCCATCCTTTGCACACCAGTTCAGAGATTCTGAGAAAGCTTCTGGCTTACAACAATTTGGCTTTTGGCTCGCCCTGGATAGGTGAGTAGTGAACTAATACCCAGTTGGCATCGAGTTGCCTTTGGGACTGCGTGTGTCACGTGTATAGACTGAGGAAATTTGAAAAGATTCAATACGACGAGTGTTTGCGCTGGGAGTATTGATAGCGTTCAGACTCCTACCACTTCGGTCCTCCTGGGGTGGGCACTAGTCCACAGCCTCTCTGACTGACTTCTGCTTCTGCAGCTGCGGTCATGGGCCATGTTTATGGCGGCAGTTTCCTCCGTCAGTGCTGCACTGCGGCACGGTGAGTACATGTGACGTATATGACAATCTGTAGACCACTTTTTCCAGGGTTTAATTGTCAGTGCAATATGGCAATCTGTACAAAATAGTTTTTTGCCACTGAACGCCTTCTCTGCAGAAAAAAAAAAGCGGACAGTAATCCCACACCGGCAGCAGCAGTAGTTTGACGGGTAAATTCAGTATGAGATGGGCTGCCCGCCTAGGGCCGTGAGAGCAGTCATGTTATTTTTGGGAATTTTCGTTACCAGGATTTCCATACAGGCAAGATGAGACATCACAAAAGCTCCTACAAAAGTGACCGTTAACTATTTCTGCGACATTTTACAATTTCCGAGAGGTCGACTGGCTCTTATTTATATAGTCATGTGATGTCAGCATATCATTCACAACCTACTAGATGTGCCTGTAATTGTGAGTCGTTACGCTGACATTTTGTGGTGACGCATCAACCACACTGGGCAGGAAAACACGCGTGCACAGCTAGATGCAGCTCACGTATCCCATTAGGATCGCTACGAACAACGCACCCTGTGCCTTTCTGGGAAGCTCTGGAACAGATATCTATGGCGTGACCTGTGACATCAGTATCCTCTGGTGGAGAGTATCGCATCAGCAACAGTAAATGTGCGTGCGGCCCAGAGGGTGTCTTGGTTCTTATTTACATAGACATGATATAACACTCAAACAACTCTAACTGTATACATGAAAATAGACGCAACTTTCACCTGATGGCTATAGGCGATAGTGGCCTGAGAGCAATAGCTCGCATACCTGTGCTCGTCTGTCTGGCGGAGGCTCGCAGCGGTGGTGGTATATGTGCACGTTGGGGTCTCTGATACGTTGCAGTTGACGATAGTTCGAAAGCATTTTTTACGTGCACATTATTTTCGGCTGTTTAAGAGTTGTGAGCATGTTGGCAAAGCATTATATATGCATTATTTTGGTGAATTACGAGTAGTTTTCAGGTCAGTTGCTTCGTAGTATGACCCGAAGTATGTCAGGGCGAATGTTTTGTATGTGTGTAATAAATGAACTACGTGAAATCCATCCCTAAAAAAATTGTTCCAAATAAATAAAGTACACTCCTTCCTCTCTCTAGGAGCACAGCACAGGCTGAGTACTTTTCCTGCAATTTTTGGACACCACACTGCCATCTTGGATTACATCACGGCAGGGACGACAGCGTCCCCTGCTGCCAGTACTATGCACGAACTCAGTTGGACTCCAGACCTCATGGTGCAAAAAAAAAAAAAAAAAAAAAAAAAAAAAAGTTCAAGTGGCTCTGAGCACTATGGGACTTAACATCTATGGTCATCAGTCACCTAGAACTGAGAACTACTTAAACCTAACTAACGTAAGGATATCACACAACACCCAGTCATCACAAGGCAGAGAAAATTCCTGACCCCACCAGGAATCGAACTCGGGAACCCAGGCGCGGGAAGTGAAAACGCTACCGCATGACCACGAGCTGCGGACAATTACTCATGGTGCACACAATGGATAGAAGTACAGTGAAATTCCGTCCAGATGACTGATCAACTGAGTCTTTTGCCTGCCAATTTTTGGGAGGGAGGTTGGGAGGGGAGGGGGTTTACCAGAGGAGGAGAGGCTAATTAATTGATCAATTTATTTAAGTAGTCAATGAAATTGATAAGATTGAGAGATGCTATTCCAATAACTCAGACCTGAAAGAGTACTTGTAGCAGCGAGGGGGGAGGTTTCCTGAGGGGTGGTGGGAAGGGGGCTTGGAACAATAGCTAAAGGACATTTCAATCAAAGGAATGATCCTCTTAGCAAAAAAATATATTAAGGACCCATCAATCAAAGGTGAACCATAGGTTAATGACATGTCAATCAAACGAGACCAATAGGTTTGCCCCTAAGAGCATACCTGCCCCTGATGTAGGCAATCCGCACTAAGAAATGCGTCGATGCCGCATTACTGACATAATGGAAATGAGTTGCCTGATAATATTGTCGGGTCGTGGGACAGGACAGTGGTTTTAGTAGTCAACACTGAGGTACGTATGATTGATATAAAGTTATCATGTAAACTTCAACCTGCTTCAGTACTGCTGAAGATCACGAGCATCACTTTCTGGTTGTAGCCCACTGCTCCATACACTCCCAACAGAGACAGTGCTTGCAGGTAGTTTTCAGTCTGTGATACAACGTTAAAATTGTGTTGCAGTGGTTGTAAGTGCTTGATTACCAAATCTGTGGTGTCTGAGCTCCTGAAGTTCTGTGTACCTTATGAGTCATATTTTTGTTATCTAGCATCAGCACAGAACAAATTAGTCACCTCATTATAATCAACTAATCGAGCACATTGGTCCTAGACTCACATCTGGGAGCACTGAACTGCTAATCCCCACCCATGCATATGGACTTAGGCTCTTCGTGGGCCCTCTCAATCGCTTAAAATGAGTATGGGGTTTGTTCCTTATTAGAAAAACCTTTACCTGTTTTTTGTCCCTTCCTCACCTAGCATATGATATTCTAATTAATTAATCGCTGAGATAACATTACATCTTAAAAACTATTATTTTTTCGTTCTGATGATCTACAATGATTGCAAGGCGTGTGTACGTGGAAATGCGGCACCATCTAGATTCCAAACTTCAGCTGTATAAATCCTGGATGACTGTCACCGCTGATGATTTGCTGTTTGGTGTGTTCGTTTGTTTTTTGTCTTCCCGTATTTTCTTTTTCTTAAGGATTTCCCCTATATTAGATCAAAGGTAATCCTCAGCCGCAGCTCGGTGTATGGCAATATACTAAGATTCAGTATGGGCCTGTGACAAGTGGCACTTTAAATCCACCTGCAATTCCTGGGTTATAAATGAAATCATATGACATTGTTGGCTGAAAGACTTCGAGGACGAAATTTCTTAGTCTTCCACTGAACGTAATTTTTCTTTCTTGCACATTACTACTACTTTTCCTTTGCCATAACTAACCATTGCGTCTAGCGTGTGTTTGTAAAAGGCAGGTGATACGTGAGTTGATGCAAAATAGATCTTCGAGTTTGTGTTGTGCATGACGAATAGAGAGTGAGGTAATAAGATGTAACCTGGTCCATATGTGTAGTCTACTCCACCCAAAAATCACCAAGAATGCTGCGGCGCATAAGGTGATCGATCAGTGTTAACAGTGTCATATTCCATGATGCGCTGTGGACAGTTTTTGAATTTAAACCAGGATATTTGCTTATACTTTGAAGATCAGGAACTTAAGCTGCCATCTTCCATTACCTTATTGGCCAAACACTGGCGATGAACATTTCTTCAAGTACCACTATCCGAGATGAGCATTACTGCCTACTGCGTGTTAGCAACCTCACCTGTGGAGGCAGATCTAATTCTAAAATTGTAGGTTCACTGTAATGCTAGGATAGACCGTGATGACGTAACACAATATGAGAAAATGGGTCTTTAATGACCTGCTGATTTTTTATGGTTTTACGTTTTATTTTTGTGATGATTATTTAACATGCCTCTGATGTATATACAGGGTGTTACAAAAAGGTACGGCCAAACTTTCAGGAAACATTCCTCACACACAAATAAAGAAAAGATGTTATGTGGACATGTGTCTGGAAACGCTTAATTTCCATGTTACAGCTCATTTTAGTATCGTTCTTCCACCTACGCTCAATGGAGCACGTTATCATAATTTCATACGGGATACTCTACCTGTGCTGCTAGAACATGTGCCTTTACAAGTACGACACAATATGTGGTTCATGCACGATGGAGCTCCTGCACATTTCATTCGAAGAGTTCGTACGCTTCTCAACAACAGATTCGGTGACAGATGGATTGGTAGAGGCGGACCAATTCCATAGCCTCAACGCTCTCCTGACCTCAACCCTCTTGACTTTCATTTATGGGGGCATTTGAAAGCTCTTATCTACGCAACCCCTGTACCAAATGTAGAGACTCTTCGTGCTGGTATTGTGGACGGCTGTGATACAATACGCCATTCTCCAGGGCTGCATCAGCGCATCAGGGATTCCATGCGACGGAGGGTGGATGCATGTATCCTCGCTAACGGAGGACATTTTGAACATTTCCTGTAACAAAGTGTTTGAAGTCACGCTGGCACGTTCTGTTGCTGTGTGTTTCCATTCCACGATTAATGTGATTTGAAGAGAAGTCATAAAATGAGCTCTAACATGGAAAGTAAGCGTTTCCGGACACATGTCCACATAACATATTTTCTTTCTTTGTGTGTGAGGAATGTTTCCTGAAAGTCTGACCGTACCTTTTTGTAACACCCTGTATATTGCTCTTTTCTAAATAATAATAACAATAATGATAACTATAATAATAATGAAAACCATTATTATCACTATTCTTATCATTTTTGTTGTTATTATAATCCTTGCTACAATTCGCAGTTGCATGAAATTTAATCACAGGTTTCAGTTTTAGTTTAATCATGTACATCATGGTTTTTGCAACATCTTAAAAAGACACTCAATGTCCTGTCAGCCACGTACCAAGGAAAATAAGTTGAATAATTAACTGCATGCTACGGTAATCACACTAAGCACGAAGACAACTGACTCCTTTTTTATTTCGAAAAACTCGTTATGAAACAGTAGAAAACTAATGATCACAGATACTATAAACTCTCTACGTTATCTAAAACACCTTATTCGACTGGATACATATATGCAAACTATATTAGTTACTGCTTCATACACTGTAACACAATAAAGATTTATCACAAAGGAATTACAAGAATCGGACGGAAATCGGTAGATGGGATGTACATGTAACGACAAACAAATGATTACAATTTCAGAAAAAACTGATTGAATTGCTTAAGAGAAATAGCTTCACCAATAGTGCAAGCCCACAACCAGTTGGTCCGCCTCTGCTTTTTATGTAAGCAGTTACTCGGTTTGGCATAGGTTGATAGAGTCGTTGCATGTCCTCCTGAGAGATATCGCATCGAATTCTGTCCAACTGACGCGTTAGATCATCAAAATCCGTATGTCGTGGGAGGCCCTGCCGATAATGCTCCAAACGTTCTCGACTGAGGAAAGATTCGGCCACCTTTCTATCAAATGTAAGTATCGGCAAGCAAGAAGGCAAGCAGCAGAAATTCTCACTGTGTGTATCCTGGCATTATCTTACTGAACTAAAAGCCCAGGATAACTTGCCTTGAAAGGCAGCAAAATGGGGCGTAGAGTATTGTCGGCCTGTAGCTTTGCTGTAAGGGTGTCACAGATGACAACCATAAAGCTCCTGCTATGAAAAGAAATGGCATCGCAGATCATAACTCCACGTTGTCGGGCCGTGTGGCGGGCGATGCTGTCCAGGGCGTCTCCAGACGGGACTTCATTCGAAGCAGGGCTTATCACTGATGACAATTCTAAACCAGTCAATGAAATTCCAGGCCGAAGACGTGTCTGGAGACGCCTCGGATGGCGGTGAGATGGCAACCGCACTGTCGCCCGCCATACGGCCCGAAAGCCACGAGTGATGGTCTGTGGAGCCATTTCATTTCAGAGCAGGATCCCTTTAGTTGTCATCGTGGAACACTCTTGTAACACAGCGCCACATTAACGATACTCAGTGCCCCGTAATTTTGCCTTTCTGCCTTTCAAGGCAAGCAATCCTGGGCTTCCATTTCAGCAATATAATGCAAACCCATGCAGGTCAACAGTTTCTACTGCTTGTCCTTGTGCATGCCATATCCAGCAAGGTCACCGGATGTCTTCTCGGTTGAGAAAGTTTAGGGCATTATAGGAAGGGCCCAATAACCATCTCGTAATTTTGACCATGTAACGCGCCAGTAGAACTGAACTCCTCACGCTGTGTACCAGGAGGACATCCAACAACTCTGTCAACCGTTGCCAAGCCAAATAACTGCTGGAATAAGGGCTCGAGGTGGATCAATGGTTCAAGTGGTTCAAATTGCTCTGAGCACTATGGGACCTTACTTCTGAGGTCATCAGTCCCCTAGAACTTAGAACTACTTAAACTCAACTAACCTAAGGACATCACACACATCGATGCCCAAGGCAGGATTCGAACCGGCGACCGTAGCGGTCCAGACTATAGTGCTTAGAACCGCTCGGCCACTACGGCCGGCGGTGGAGCAATGCGTTATTCATTTGCACTAGTTGTAAATCTCTTTCTCTAGAATAAATGATCCAGTTACTCTGAGATTGAAATCGTTTGTTGGTCAACACAAGTTCGCTCGACAGCACAAAAAGCAGGCCACCCCTAAATTCCAATATGTAGGCTGCACCTCATTGTATCAACCGACATAACTATGCCGCAAGTCCTCTAAACCCTCTACAGTACAGTCGTTTGAGTACACACAGAGGGTACACAAGAGAGGAGTAGACAACACTGCTCGTTATGGCAGTCAGTCCAGATGTAAATCAGTACCGTCATACAACAAATATTATAAAATGTGTTAATACATATGAGACAGTCCTTACCGCTTCTAAATTAAATGTCTTTACAATAAGTGACTCTGCTGAAGTCTGTCACACTCATTAATTGACACGATGAATTGTTGTTTGTCATCCGAATTTGAACCCACTGTTAACCAAACAAAGCATCCGTCTCTGATCGACACTCGCCTATGCATAAAGAGGCGTAACATGTCCAATTGTTCACCAGTATCAGTCTACAAGGCTGAATGTCCGAACCTGTAAGTAAATAAAGTTACATTTAGCACTGCGTAGGGAACCCCATGAAGCTTATATTGACCATGAGAAGTAAGCACGGAAACTATATAATAAAGTGCAACGCACAAGTGTGCAAAACTATGAAATAAAGTTGTGGTAACGGGGCGGGAAGTAAAACGAAGTACCTATATGAACTTTAACAATCCACAATCATCTATCACCTCGAATGGTTCAAATTCAGAGAAAAACTCGAAGTGGGGCTCGAATCCCAGTCCAGTGAGAATACTTTCAAATTTTCAAGTTGATAGGGTCATGGCAACATAGTGGAAGGTTTTCGATTTGTCTGTGATAGTTCTGTTAGTTGGCTCTGAGCACTATGGGACTTAACATCTCAGGTCATCAGTTCTGTTATTTCCTGGAATGACAGAGAATTATCTTGCAAGAATCGCTTGATATATTCGTGGTATACTAATCAAAGATTCTGAGTGAATTCCACTCTGGGTTGTCATCGACTTATCAAATATATGTTTACAGACGAGGGAGCTTACTTTCACGCAGCAATTAAAACTAATCTCATTGTGTACATTGCGAATTATCTGTATCAGCCATCACAAGGGCAATGACGAGGCATTGAACGCTGCAGTTGGTTGTTTGCTCGATGTCGACGCATTGTAAAAAGTAACAGGCAGTAGCTCTCAGTTCCAAACTGGAGTGAGAGTAATATTTTACCTGCTCTGTGACCAAGCCAGAAACAGCTATATCGAACTCGGAACGACATGTTTGGAAATTTTGCCATCATAAGACGTCTCGCTAGGTTCAGTCACCAGTAGATTTAGAGGTAAGTAACATAAAATACTGCGCAACTGCTATAGAAAATTTACAAAACTGTTAGTCAAACCGAATCACTGAAGACTCTGTGAACTGTGTAACATTCAGGAACTACTCTCACAGTCACATCACCATATTTACATTGTAGTCCACTAAAGCTACTTGAAAATGACAAAAGATTTCATCTTTAAATAAAGACACCTATTCTGGGAATGGTATTATGAAGAGACATCAGTTGTATTACTGTAGTGCATTTACCGTAAGGTTATTGAACTGAGTAGACACAAATTTTAGAGCAGCTGTCAGCAATACATTCCACCTCATTATCGAAAACCACCTGATGATGCACAGGTAGTTTTTCGATCCCACGCACATATCTACTTCCTGATTCTAACTTAAGCTAGATTTAAAATGTAACCGCCAAAGCGAAACGAACAAAAACAAACAAAAGGAAACAAAAACCAGCTTTCTTAGTGTTTGATCGATAAGGGGCGAGGAAGGTAAACACATGTGGATGCCAGATAGGATAACGTGTGGTAGTCGTGTTTTCCGGCCAAGCTCCTTGATGCTGTCTTCCGCGTCTCATTTGTTACTCTGCGACTGCCAGGCGTCTCATGTGTTGGCAACAAGTGTCAACTGCGAAGGACAAATCCCTCCGAAGCAGTTCGTAACACAAAACACCTCTTTGGGCCACCAGACGTGTATCAATGACAACACATTTTTAGGACGTTAGCGATAATATTTGTTATGGCATACCCACTATTCTCTTATTATGAAGTTTGCTTACGGTGCTTCAAATCGCCTCCAGGAAGCGCTAATTTAGCGCTCCTTAAATCTGTTACGGTAAATTCCAAGATCAATCCTTTGAACGGGCACAAACGACTTCCTTCTCCATCCTTAACAATTCGAGATTCGGTTTCATGGCTAATCTCGTTTTCGACGAGATGTTGTACGGTAATACTCCTTCCGTTCTTCTAACCGAATTATGGCTACTGAAGGCAACTGTCACACCAAGGTTAATTGGTCGTCACACTGCAAGTTATTGGATACATTGTCACTGACCGTAGTAGTGAATCGCAGAAACGTCCTTCTTCTATTAGTGTTTGTCTTCCTGAATGTGATGATTAATTTATCTCAAAACGACTTTCTTGATAGCAGTCACTCCATACAGGGCACAAGTATTTCGAATTCCCTCCACTGCTTTCACCCTTGTATTAAACACAAACAGGACAAAACGTCATAAATGTTACATTTCACTCCATTTTAGACTCCGTTTTCTATTGTATAAACGGCGCTCCTCATAATGCCAAAAATGAGAAATATTCAAGTTGTCATGGCACGAGCTATCCTACAAACCTGAACGAATTAACACCATAATTAAATGCGCTTATAGCAACATGCCATCCAAAATCGCCACGGAGCATGCTGAAACAAAGTATTAAATAATATGCAACGTTACAGAATGTTATGCATGCTAATCCGAGCGGAGAAAAATCCGCTGGAGATCATAGGCACTATGCTCAATGACTAGTGGTCATTTGGGTGGACGGCTGTCTTTATGAAGCGGCTACTGGCTGATGGCGCTGAAATTGGTCTTATCAAGACAGACAGCCACGAACTCGTTCACAAACATGCCTCCACAACAATTTTCTATTACTGGCTGGTTACAAAATGAATGAAACTCCCTCTGAGCTTCTGCCAGCCTTATGGTCTTAGCAGACAGACGGAATATGGCTTAAATTAGAGAGGAAAAGGATGAACTTGACATCGTAGCTTTGTTTTTGCATTGCATGACATTGCCTACTAGACCACGAGTAGGCTACTCAAAAAAACAGCTCAAGTGCAAGTCAGCACTTCTCTTAGCGTGTGCTGCTCCGGTGCTAATCCGAGCGGAGAAAAATCCGCTGGAGATCATAGGCACTATGCTCAATGACTAGTGGTCATTTGGGTGGACGGCTGTCTTTATGAAGCGGCTACTGGCTGATGGCGCTGAAATTGGTCTTATCAAGACAGACAGCCACGAACTCGTTCACAAACATGCCTCCACAACAATTTTCTATTTTTGGCTGGTTACAAAATGAATGAAACTACTGAAGAGCTCGCCACCAAGCCCGTCGCAAGGCGACTATCTCTCTGGAAAGAAATGGTGCCACACTCCAATATGGAACTACTTGAGGAGGGATCTGCAGGATTTCAACTACCTTTTACAACTTGGAGGTCATTAAACCGGCTGCGCACTGGAGTAACTGGGTGCAAATCAAACCTATTTAAATGGGGTTACAGTGATAGCGATAGGTGTGAATGCGGAGCAATACAGGACTTGGACCACCTACTGATCTGCCCAGACATGTCTATAACATGCACTAAAGATGATATTTTGAAAGTCAATGACAAAGTAATCTACGTTGCTAATTACTGGGAAGGGAAGATATAATTGGTGCATCCGGTCACGGAAGAAGAAGAAGAAGCGTGTGCTGCTTACCCCATTACCACAGTGACATGATGGTAACACGTGTGATATTTGGTGATTTGTTGTATTGAGGCTAGCTTGTAATGGCTAAGGAGTGGGTTCGTTTCCGACTGGAGGCACCAATTTTTAACAGCCACAAATATACCCTATTCACCTCCAATAACTTCACGTAAAGAACGTAGGACTGTGCCGTCATTCCAAATCAACATTAAACATGTCCTTTTGCTATAGACTCAAACAGATTTGGATTAGTTTTGGTTGTCAGAGACGGAAGTCGCTGCTTCCAGAAACTCTATCTCTCCGAGATGGCCCGCCGCTGTGGTCGAGTGGTTGTAGGCGCTTCAGTCCAGAACCACGCGGCTGCTACGGTCGCAGGTTCGAATCCTGCCTCGGGCATGGATGTGTGTGATGTCCTTAGGTTAGTTAGGTTTAATTAGTTCTAAGTTCTAGGGGACTGATGACCACAGCAGTTGAGTCCCATAGTGCTCAGAGCCATTTGAACAATTTTTGAACTATTAGTAGCTGCAAGACAATAGCGGAAGGTGTCGGCTTCGAATTCCTGACAGAAAATAAATTTTTAGCTTCGTCGTTTCAGGTTCTAATATCGCGCTGTTGACTAACATGTTTAATATCTGACATCTTATTGTGCTTAGTCAGCAATTCATATAGGTACTGGGTTCTAATCCCCGTCCATCACCACAGTTTGACATCATGGAGTTTCACTCTTGTGCGGTGCCCTTTATTAAATACCTTTCGTGGTTATGTTGCAGGGGCAATATAGCTTAATGGGAGTCCATGTGCAGTGTTAAACGTATCGTCATTTATTTCCGGGCTCGGACTTCAGTCTCGTGAACTGATGCTAGTGAATATTTAGATATTTTATGTCTCCTTATGCCTAGTTGAGTCTCGATCAGACACGCAAGCTTTGTTTGGTTAACAGTGCGTTCAAACTCAGATCACGAACAACTTGTCATGTCATTTAATGCGTGTGATGAGACTTGTAAAGTGTCACCTATTGTAAGGTAATATAATTTACATGCATTAAGGAGTGTCTTATCTGTGTTTTCGGATATTTGTTGTATCTTGGTATTAATTTATATCTGGTCTGACCGAGCAGTGTTCTCTAGTGGTCTCTTGTGGTAAACATTGTTTGTAATCGAACCTATGTACCCCACAGGGTTTCGGCATTTATAGGACCTGCAACACAGCTATGTTATGTTAGTTGCATTCAGCAGTGGCCCACTCTTTTACTGTCAAGTATACGTCAATATCGGCGATTTCCATTCCATTCTGATAATTCCTTTGTGGTGCATCGTTTTTGTTCTTGTCTTGGTGTGCCAATTGTTTGATTTCTATAAAAATAAATCTTATGAGCTTAGTCAACCTATGTAGATGTATAACTGACAATTTAAGTTCTGACATTGAATGGTAAAAGTAGCCTATTTTTTATGGTGAACCAGTAACACTAAAGTTTTAAAAAATCCATATTAATATAAAATTTTAGACGCCTGTAACTTGAGGACGTAATGAGTTGAATCTTCACGTGCTGAGGGGGTATGTAATGCAATTTAAGTGTGTAGAAAATGCAGTGACCCTTATTGAAAGACAGAGGGAGAGTTATTGATAATCCACCCGTGGCTATTAATATCTATCGTGCAACAAATTTTCATTCAAAATCTATAAATTACTGATATCTGGGATTTCTACGTCTATTTGGACGTAAATAAAATGTAATCAGCAGTTGAAAGCACAATGAAGATATCTTGTCAGTAAGATATTGCACGGTGATAGTTCGGGATGCATACTCTGGATTTGCCATTGAGTGTCTCATACATCTTTATATTTTATATCACTCAAAGTTGGTTGACGTCAGAGCTGATCCTTGATATATTACAGTAGATCGTGGACAGAGCCAGGACAAAAGGGGTACCTCAGCATCAAATACAGAGTTCATAGAGACAAGTGCTTTGAATTAAGAATGGTGTCTTGAAAAAGACTCCAAAGATGCTAATCATGAGGTTAACACATGTGAACAAAGGAGGTCATTGATGACCTATTGCGTCACTAGTGTTTCCTAATCCACTAGCACGGATCATCTGAAAGCATACTGTGTGGTTCTACACACCATGCTGCTAGAAGTACCGGTACGTTTTTTCCAAAACATAGGAAGAACGGATCTCTTGCAAGTTTGCTGTTGGTAAATAATCAGCACAACGTATTATCTCGTACATGTCTACGTGTTTTTGCGTATTCTCACAATATGTCTCACTCAGTTAGTGTTCTTAATCGTATAATGCCCAAATTTACCTTCTGCTGTCTTTTCTTCAAGATTTTCATGTGAAATTATCGATATTGGGATTTTATAACCAGTGTTTCAGTTGAGATAAAGACACCAGTGTAGAATATTTCACAGCAGACATATTAGTCGCGTGTAATACCAATAAAAGTTATTCACGTTTTGAAACCTTAACACCATATTGGTTACCAGGACATACTGGGACTTCCGATAATCAGACAAACCGTATGGTCATAATAAGGCTGGATTGTGTAATCCAGAATTCGAAGAAGGAATGTGAATATCGTGAATAAAATACAACTAAGTGAAACTTTACGCTGTATACTATTAAGAAAATAGAGCTGAGAGCCCTTTCAGAAGGATTTGTAAAGCTGGTGTCTACAGAATGTATTTTAGTCAGGTACGAAGAAGGACGGGCAAAATTACGTTCGACGATAAATTTCATAAATTATATTTGTGGAATTTACGAGGGACATTCAATATGTATCGCAAAACATTTTTTTCTCGGCCATCTTCAGTTAAAAGTTGTGGAATCATGTAGGGATCCTCCCTCCTCAGCCCCTATGGTTTCATGAAGCTCCGACAGGTGGCGGGGCTACGCATCCTTCAAAATGACTCCTGTAACGAGGTGCGTTCCTAGCAGAGAGCTGTCATATGGCGGAAACCAGAGCAGCTCAGATATTGACAGGTGCTTGCAGAATTTCTACGGAGACATGGCAATGAAATACAGCACAGTGAGCCATTTGGCGAGGCGTCTGTCATCATCGCAACAAGGTTGCGCAAATCTAGCCTATCTCCCGCGTACTGGGCGTACTGGCCGGCCGCACACACCCGCGAGTTCTGCAATGTCGGACTGTGCGGACACACTCATTCGAGCTGATCGATGGATCATAATCAGACACCTCGCAGCTCAACTGGACGTCTCTGTTGGCAGAGCTGACACACGAGCTGGGATACTGAGAGGTATGCACGTCCTCATCCACCCTCTAGATAGAATTTTACTCATTCCGACTTCCATCTGTTTGGCCAAATGAACGATGTAGTCCACGGAAAGCGGTACGTAGATGGTAAGGGGGTTACTGACACACCAATACGATGACTCCGACGTCGACCAGTAGAATGGCATCAATGCGGGCCTACAGGAACTCGCAGTAAGCGGGTGTAATGCCGTTTCATGGAACGGAGAATAGGCTGAAATATGGTGTTTTCTTGCCAAAAGAATGTGGACTAATAAGGTGCATTGGAATCCTGAATAAAACCAATCTTCCTTAAAAAAAAATGTTGAATTACTTACTGAAAGCCCTTCCTTTTTAAATCATGATATTTCACTGTTATCTCGTGGTGCTGTAAAGAAAATCAAGCTTCAAATTGCAAGAATCAGCAATAGTGTCGACTGCACCTGTCTGCGTGCAAAACCATTACTGTCACACTGAAATGGCCGGCTGGTGCGGCCGTGCGGTTCTAGACGCTTCAGTCAGGAACCCCGTGACAGCTACGGTCGCAGGTTCGAATCCTGCCTCGGGCATGGATGTGTGTGATGTCCATAGGTTAGTTAGGTTTAAGTAGTTATAAGTTCTAGGGGACTGATGACCACAGATATTAAGTCCCATTGGGTCCGAGCCATTTGAACCATTTTGAACCACACTGAAATGTTCTACATGTCACCAGGTATTCAACGTTTCTAAACAACAAAAATATCAATAAATAAATCTGAAAGCATGATCACATGAAAATGTGCCACTCGGATATTGTTATTAGTTGAGAACCGAAGTTAGACAAAATTATCTGTAGTCTGATGTTTGTTGTTCAAAAAAATTATTATTACAATAGTCAGGCGATATGACATTCCAAGCTCGAAACCAATCGATAGCAGTGCTACTGCCTCAAGCACGGCTGAGCCTAAACGTTATGACCACAGCCCACCGCGAGGCTGAATGCCTCTTAGTGGTGTTGCGGATACGTGACGCAGTAACGAAAAAATGTAGGCGGAAGACAGACGAAAAGGAGGGCATTATAGCGAAGATACCGGCCGCAAATTCGGAAATACACTGATATAAGCAGTTTTGACAGAGGGCACACTGTTGTGGAGCAGCGGCTGGAAACGAGAATCTACGAAACGGTGAAGCAGATTGGCTGTTTGCCTACAACTGTCAGTGAGCGTCTATGGAAAATGATTGAAGGATGGGGAATTAAGGATTAGTCCGTATGGTATTGGACGTCCATGTCTCATCACAAAACGTAGCGATCGTAGAATCCCCCGCTGTGTTATCCACGATAGGCAGCGATCTGTGGCAGATCTGACGAGTACATTGAGTTGGGCTTGTATGGGACGTTTGTCAGTACTCGAAGACAGCATTGCAGCAATGAACTACGTGATCATTATTGCAAACCACCTGCTTCCCTTCATGGTAGAATTCTTCTCTGACATCTTCCAGCATGATAACTCTCCACGGCACAAGGCCAGAATCGTGCTGCAGTGGTTTGGGGAGCATTACAGTGCACTCACATCGGTGTCTTAGCTAGCAAATGCCCCTGATCTGTACCCATTGTAAGACATGACTGGCGCCAGTTGTGTGCCCACAAACCACTGTCCCATAAGTTGCAATAATTAGTGACCTGTGAGTGGATATCTGTTGCCACATACTTCTGCAAATCTTTGAACGACTCGTAGAATCCATGCCAAGCAGAGTCGCTGCTGTACAGTGTTTGGAAAGTCGACTCTCACGCTATTAAACAAGGTGGTCATAATGTTTCGGCTCATCGGTGTTTAACAAATGTATTTCGCTTCATCTCTACTGCAGTTAACGGCTATTCTTGACGGGTTGCACAGATTATAAGATCTTATCTTAATTTATGTAGCTTAACATCATCACAAATCTTTTGCGTCCCTTGAGGTGAATTACAAAAATTAAATAAATGTAGGCTAAGTTATTGTTACACCAAGTGTTTCCTTAATCTACGATACAGCCGCATTTCGTCTTCATTGCAGATCGTCTTATAGATTTACATTAAATGACATTCCTGTGCCATAATTTAACAAATCATATCCAATCCACAACAGACTTACTTAACTCGACGAATCTTACCTTATGGTCCACATGTGTGTGTGTGTTATTTCGTGTGATGTGCCGGAGTTTGTTCGTGTCTTTTTGCATAACATAACTTCTTCAATGCGTGCAGTGAATGTCATTCGGCAGTCCTGCTTCGGACCTATTTGTTGCCACCTAGTTTGCCATTATTTCATCTGATACAGGGAGGTGTACTACACTATTGGCCATTAAAGCTGCTACACCACGAAGATGACGTGCTACAGACGTGAAATTTAACCGACAGGAATAAGATGCTGTGATATGCAAATGACTAGCTTTTCAGAGCGTTCACACAAGGTTGGAGCCGGTAGCGACACCTTCAACGTGCTGACATGAGAAAAGTTTCCAACCGATTTCTCATACACAAACAGCACTTGACCGGCGTTGGCTCGTGAAACATTGTTGTCATGCCTCGTGTAAGGAGGAGAAATGCGTACCATCACGTTTCCGACTTTGATTTAGGTCGGATTGTAGCCTATCGCGATTGCTGTTTATCGTATCGCGACACTGCTGCTTGCACTGGTCGGGATCCAACTATTGTCAGCAGAATATGGAATCGGTGGGTTCAGGAGGGTAATACGGAACGCGGTGCTGGATCCCAACGGCCTCGTATCACTAGCAGTCGAGATGATAGACATCTTATCCGCATGGCTGTAATGGATCGTGCTGCCACGTCAAGATTCTTGAGTCAACAGATGGGGACGTTTGCAACACAACAACCATCTGCACGAACAGTTCGACGATGTTTGCAGCAGCATGGACTGTCAGCTCGGAGACCATAACTGCGGTTACCCTTGACGCTGCATCACAGACAGGAGCGCCTGCGATGGTGTACTCAACGACGAACCTGGATACACGAATGGCAAAACGTCATTTTTTCGGGTGAATCCAGGTTCTGTTTAAAGCATCATGATGGTCGCATCCGTGTTTGGCGACATCGCGGTGAACGCACATTGGAAGCGTGTATTCGTCATCGCCATACCGGCGTATCACCCGACGTGATGGTATGGGGTGCCATTGGTTAGACGTCTCGGTCACCTCTTGTTCACATTGACGGCACTTTGAACAGTGGAGGCTACATTTCAGATGTGTTACGACCCGTGGATCTACCCTTCTTCGATCTCTGTGAAACCCTACTTTTCACCAGGACAATGCACGACCGCATGTTGCAGGTCCTGTACGGGCCTTTCTGAATACAGAAGATGTTCGACTGCTGCCCTCGCCAGCACATTCTCCACATCTCTCACCAATTGAAAACGTTTGGTCAATGGTTGCCGAGCAACTGGTTCGTCACAATACTCCAGTCCCTACTCTTGATGAACTGTGGTATCGTGTTGAAGCTGCATGGGCAGCTGTACCTGTACACGCCATCCAAGCTCAGTTTGACTCAATGCTCAGCCGTATCAAGGCCGTTCTTAGGGCTAGAGGTGGTTGTTCTTGGTTCTGATTTCTCAGGTTCTATGCCCCTAAACTGCGTGAAAATGTAATCATATGTCAGTTCTAGTATAATATATTTGTCCAATGAATACCCATTTATCATCTGCATTTCTTTTTGGTGTAGCAATTTTAATGGCCAGTAGTGTAGTTTTTGTGAGTTTCCGTTTTATTTACTTCTGAATGCTGTAGTTAATTTCTTAATTACAGTAATTGGTATTTACAGATTCCAATGTTTAGGGCTTCTAACCAATTTAAAATATATTCCTACTTATATATAGTGCATTTCCTTTGTTCTATTATTTGCAGTAAGTTCAAATCGTGACGTGACGTACAGAACGTCGATAATGGCCAATTACAAGACCGCCAAATTGCCAGTGGCGCTCATTGTCAGCTTCCTTCTGCTTCAGTCAACGCGCTGTAACAGGTCATCCTTGTGCTCCAGTTTCAGAGCCGTAGATGAAACGTGAGCTGCGTGAACGTTGGTAAACTCGAGTTCTCCTTGTAACTTTTTGGAATCAAACCGTCATAAAAATCCCTTCTTCCAGCAACCCCACGATATGTGCACCCAATTTTTATCCGAGCTAAAGAACAACAGAGGTTCCGGTGATGTAGTCTATATTTCCTCGATAGGGAGCACTTGAATCGTAGCAGCCTGCCTCGTGTGATTCAGTAGCCCGGCTGCTGCTACTTTTTGGCCAATGGCACTGGATGAAACAGGTTGTTATAGCGAGCCCATTACACTGAGAAAGAAATTTTCATTCATAATTTATAAATTACTTATATCCGGGTTGAATGTACACTCCTGGAAATGGAAAAAAGAACACATTGACACCGGTGTGTCAGACCCACCATACTTGCTCCGGACACTGCGAGAGGGCTGTACAAGCAATGATCACACGCACGGCACAGCGGACACACCAGGAACCGCGGTGTTGGCCGTCGAATGGCGCTAGCTGCGCAGCATTTGTGCACCGCCGCCGTCAGTGTCAGCCAGTTTGCCGTGGCATACGGAGCTCCATCGCAGTCTTTAACACTGGTAGCATGCCGCGACAGCGTGGACGTGAACCGTATGTGCAGTTGACGGACTTTGAGCGAGGGCGTATAGTGGGCATGCGGGAGGCCGGGTGGACGTACCGCCGAATTGCTCAACACGTGGGGCGTGAGGTCTCCACAGTACATCGATGTTGTCGCCAGTGGTCGGCGGAAGGTGCACGTGCCCGTCGACCTGGGACCGGACCGCAGCGACGCACGGATGCACACCAAGACCGTAGGATCCTACGCAGTGCCGTAGGGGACCGCACCGCCACTTCCCAGCAAATTAGGGACACTGTTGCTCCTGGGGTATCGGCGAGGACCATTCGCAACCGTCTCCATGAAGCTGGGCTACGGTCCCGCACACCGTTAGGCCGTCTTCCGCTCACGCCCCAACATCGTGCAGCCCGCCTCCAGTGGTGTCGCGACAGGCGTGAATGGAGGGACTAATGGAGACGTGTCGTCTTCAGCGATGAGAGTCGCTTCTGCCTTGGTGCCAATGATGGTCGTATGCGTGTTTGGCGCCGTGCAGGTGAGCGCCACAATCAGGACTGCATACGACCGAGGCACACAGGGCCAACACCCGGCATCATGGTGTGGGGAGCGATCTCCTACACTGGTCGTACACCACTGGTGATCGTCGAGGGACACTGAATAGTGCACGGTACATCCAAACCGTCATCGAACCCATCGTTCTACCATTCCTAGACCGGCAAGGGAACTTGCTGTTCCAACAGGACAATGCACGTCCGCATGTATCCCGTGCCACCCAACGTGCTCTAGAAGGTGTAAGTCAACTACCCTGGCCAGCAAGATCTCTGGATCTGTCCCCCATTGAGCATGTTTGGGACTGGATGAAGCGTCGTCTCACGCGGTCTGCACGTCCAGCACGAACGCTGGTCCAACTGAGGCGCCAGGTGGAAATGGCATGGCAAGCCGTTCCACAGGACTACATCCAGCATCTCTACGATCGTCTCCATGGGAGAATAGCAGCCTGCATTGCTGCGAAAGGTGGATATACACTGTACTAGTGCCGACATTGTGCATGCTCTGTTGCCTGTGTCTATGTGCCTGTGGTTCTGTCAGTGTGATCATGTGATGTATCTGACCCCAGGAATGTGTCAATATAGTTTCCCCTTCCTGGGACAATGAATTCACGGTGTTCTTATTTCAATTTCCAGGAGTGTATATATTTGGATATAACTGACTGAAACATGCTTAACTCCAGAGTCAAAAATATGCTTCCTTTTGCATACCATCAGTTTCCATGTTTATTCACGTTGAAATAAATTATAGAAATGTGTACTGTATAAAATTTCTTTTTTATTCACATAGCAATACACACAGAAATGTGTATTGTATAATTTTGTTAATTATTGGGAATCCGTGAGATGATAAATCAGTTCTATAATATGAAACACTTAGACTCAGAAAAATTCAACAGGCGTCCACTCAAAAAATTAGTACCTTAAACCAAAACCAACTGACGAATATTGCTATTTTTTCCGGTTTCTTATCGATATTGTGAAACATACACGAACTGATAGTCAATTTATAATGAATGAAGAAAATAAACACTACAACGCATAACACTAACAATGTTAGTATTATCATTATTCTGACCTTATAAGTTGAAGAATGTTTGTTCAAAATGGAAATCGACTGCACGTTTATGCTTGGCATTACACTCTGGCAGAATAGTAGGACGCAGTTTCCCTGGGGGTACCTGTTCTCCACGACTGTAACATCCGGATGATATCACTCGTCACGTCAGTCAGGAACTGTTTCGCAGCTTTCATGGTAGGAGTCAAGTTTAGTATACAGAAAGTGTATTCAGTAACATACTATAACCAAATTTCATAATAGGACAACAGTTCAACTTCTTTCTTCCTGTAAGTATGTGCTCTCTTATTTCTAAGGAACTGAAAACCCATTCATAAAAATTACCCAGGCAGTCTTCTCATCGTCAAGAAACATTCAGTCAAATTGTTTGTCTACAAATTGACTTCGTATCTGAAGGCCAATGAAGATACCTCTTCAATCTGTATTTCGTTCAGTCGTGGAAATTATTACCTCAAGCCCGTGCAGGAGTCACCTTTGTGATTAATCAACTGCACAAGAATTTTCATGAGTTTAGAACGCTTTAGAACAAAGCGTAGGTACTAGTTACAATCACTATTACCTACAAAACTAAACTGGGGTAAGGTAGTCAACTGGAATGACCTGAACGTTGAAATACATTCTTATTGTATTATTTCATTCTTGTCGTATGTAACTAGTAGTTAACGCCCGCTGCTGCTCGCACGAAGACTATATGGTCTTCTCAGATTTTATTCATTTTTCTTTAATAGAATTTTTATGTAGTTCACAAATCGCAACATCTTCTAAGCTATTCACAATAAATAAGGCCAGACAAGTATAGTCTTTTCCGAATTTTCTAATCATGTTTCTTGCGTCCTTGTGGTGATATTTCCATTGAAACTTTCATCACCTAAGACATTTTTTATACCGAACCAAGGCATGAAATATCGGTTTTCATAGATTTAGCTCTAAAACTTTTTTTAATAAAAGGAAATATTTTCTTAAAATTTTCATCCTCTATTTCAGCCTTTTAGACCAATAACAGGCTGAAATAGAGGATGAGTCAGTGAATCAGTCTGGTCTTATTTCACCCCCTTAGTGGTTGTGTTTCCAAAAACAGTGAAACACAAGTTTTTTTATTTCTAACAGAGAAGCCAAATTAAAAATTTCATAGATTTAACCTTGAAACTATTCCATAATGAAATAATTCCATTAAATTTTTCGTCCCCTATTTCATTCCATTAAGGTTGTTGAATTTCCAAAAACAATGAAACACGTATTTTTTTATTTCTAACTTGGAAGTCAAATGTCAGTTTCCGCGCATTTAGCTTTAAAAACACTTTAGTAGTACTTCAGCAATGATTTATTTTTTAAAAACAATTTTTATGCACTATTTTCCCCCCATTAGTGGTTGAATTTCCAAAAATGCTTAAATACGTATTTTTTTTTATTTTGCAGTTCTAGTTTAAAATTGCCTTAATAGCGACATATGTACAAAAAGCTATCATCTCCAATTTCTCCCCCTTACGAGTGGACTTTCGAACAATTCCTTCGTAAACAATGCCTACAATATAAAATCAACAAACTCTACAAATTTCACGTTTCTGTCCCTAGCGGTATGGGCTAGGCCATGATGAGTAAGTGAACCAGTCTGGTCTTATTTCGTCCACTTAGCGGTTGACTTTCCAAAAGCCGTGAAATCCTTTTTTTTATTTCTAACCAAGAAGCGAATTATTAATTTTCGTAAATGTAGTTTAAACGTATTTTCACAATGAAATATTTTCGTAAAACTTTTCAACCCTTATTTCCGAAAACAGTGAAATCCTAATTTTTACTTCCGACCGAGAAGCCAAATATCAATTTTCGCCAACTGAGCTTTAAAAGTCCTTTCACAGCGAAATATTTTTAATCAAACGTTTCTCCCCTATTTCTCTCACTTATGGGCAGATTTCCATAAATACTGAAACACGTGTATTTTGTATTTGTATCCGAGAAGCCAAATAGCAGTTTTCACAGATGCAACTATAAAAATACTTTAGTAGTTCCTTAATAATTATTTATTAAAAAAAATCAGTTGCCTATCTCACCCTCATACGTCTTAAATTTCCAAAAGTGATGAAACATGTATTTCTTTGTTTCTGACGGATAAACCGTACACAAACTTTGGTAGGTGTAGTTTCAAAGCTGCCTTAAGAGCCACACATTTTCAAAAAATATTTCGTCATCTATTTCAACCCTTTAGGGGTGGAATTACGAGAAATCCCTTCTGAAATGACGCCTACAGAATAAGACCAACATGCTCTGGAAATTTTAATTTGCGTGCTCAGTAGTTTGGGCTAGGCGATGATGAGTCAATGAGTCAATCAGTCGGGACATTGACCTTTACTCGTAGTATTATATATACGTGGCATATACATTTCTTCCGTCTTTTGTGGATGAAAGCCTTTGAAAAACTAAAACCAAAGATGAGTTTATGTTTTCTGTGTGATATTCGTTACCAGTAATATGAATCTGATGAAAATTTGTTACTTTCAAGAAATCTGCATTTTCACGGTCACTTGACGTTATTTGTGCCCAAACAGCAGAAGCCGATGTGAAAGGGTGAGGCCGTATTTAGCGTACAGTACGGTGATGCGGCCTTGGTGTTGTTATATGGCCTGAACACTGAAGAAAAATTACAACGTGTTAACTGGAGATGTCCATAACTGCTGCATCCGTGATCACATTACACAGATGATCTATGTGCCCGCGGACAAAGCAGAATGTTATCTTCTTCCGCCTAATTTTTAGACTTAGATTGAAGTCTTTAGCGTGTGCTAACCGTTTTTTGATGTACACTGATGGGCGGAAACATTATGACCACCTGTTTAATAGCGTGATGATCCACCATTCAAACACAGTACAGCATCGATTCAGCTTGGTATGGATTCTACAAGTCCTCCATAGGTTTCCAGAAGTATGTGGCACCATATATCTATTCCCAGGTCACTAAGTTCCCTCAAATTACGTGACGGTGGTTTGTCTTACAATGCGTACATGTCAGGGGCATTTGCTAACTAAGAAATCAATGTGAATTCACTATTATGCTCCCCAAACCACTGTGGCACAATTCTGGCCTTGTGTAGCGGACAGTTATCCTACTGAAAGATGCCATTGAAGACTTCCACTATGAAGGGTGCAGGTGGTCCGCAATAATGTTCACGTAGTTCACTACTGTCATTGTGTCATCGAATACTGTCATAGGTCCCATAAAAGCCCAACTTAATGTAACCCATAGCAAAATTCTGCTCTGCTCTCACCGGCCTACATATGTGTCGCGATGCACGTTTCAAGCAGCCATTCACTTGGATGACGGAGTGTAAGGACGCAACCATCGACCCGGTGTAACAATAAATGCGATTCATTCGACAAGCGACACGTTTCTACTGATCCACGATGAAAACTCAGTAATGCTGAGTCCTCTGCAATCGTAACTGACGATGTCGTTGGCTCAGTGCAGGAACACGTACGGGTCGTGTGATGTTGACTTCCATGTTCAACTGTGGCCTTCGGACGGAGTGTTCTGGAACACTTACTTGTGCCTGCACCAGAATTGCACTCTGTCGTCAGGTCTGCCACAGATCGCTGCCTATCCTAGATTGCACAGCGGGGGATCCTCCGACACCTACTTTTTGTAATGAAACGTCAAATACCATATGACGTAATCTTTACTTCCCCACCCATCAACAACTTTCGGTAGATGCTCACACACAAACGTTGTAAAACAGCCGACCAGCTTAGCCGTTCGGAGATTCTCCTTTATAGTCGCAGCACCACAATGATGTGTACTTTGTAGAAATGACTTATATAAGTGGATTTCCAAATTTGCCACCCGCATCTTCGCTATAATGTCTGCCAACTCGTCTATCGTCCACTTACATTCTTACGTTACTGCGTCACGTGCCCGCAACACCACCAGGAGACATTCAACCTCTCGGTGGGCAGTGGACACAATATTTTGCCTCATCAGTGTAGAAGAGCCGGGAAGAAAATTAGCACGTGTAGCGGATAGTAAGAAGTCATTTATTCTAGTGGCCTCAGAGTCGAGCTCAAACATCGAATACATCTAAAACCATGATAGTTTACCAAGCACGAAGTTAGGAAACACGCAGGGAATACAAAGAACCAGTGAGAAAAATTGCATTCTGTTTAACCCATCTATGTCCTCTACTACATTGTTGTTGTACTCACATACGGTACAATGAGACATGGAGAATGCATAAAAAACCACTATATTTTGTAGGTTTAACGGAAGGAAAACTAGTCAATTTTCAAGAGAGCATATTGTTCTGTAATGCTTCACTTCATCTCTCTGGGGCGTACAAAAGCATTAACATTGGTGTACAAGTTTCGTGTGATGGAATTTCGTACAATGATTAGCTAAGCAACCCACTAGGAGTCTGTATAAAGTAGACGCACGAACTGCAAATAATTAATAGCTTTGTTGAGCATTTCCGGACTTGAAAACTGATGGGTTTGCCGTCCTTCTCAATATGCTACCGATTTCGCTACAACATGTAGGAACATTGTGGTTTACTGTTCTGTCAGTGGCGAGGTAGTTAGAAATTTGCCACAAGCTCACGTGGCGCAGGTATTGGCAGAAATTTGTTCATTATCCTTATCAACGGAATCATCTCAGAATTTATCGTAAGCAATTTCGGGAAACGACGGGAAATGTTCATCTTAATGCGTGATCGGTTTCGAACACCTTCCCGCTGTGTGACTTGGTTCTGCTCACAGTCACTGTCTGTGCGTCCACTTCGGGCTAACGGTTAACGGGTTATGTAACTACTGAACAATTCAAACAAACCCAAAGAAAGAGTCTAACCCACCCATTCACTAAATTTTAAAGTTCTTCATCTGTGAAACTGTGTGTATGTGTATCAGAACAGAGGTTCATCCTTGAAAACCGAGCATTTTTCTGGGCTGCACAACACTCTGTTACAGCACAGAGCAATGCTGGTTCCTAGATATACAATTTTTAACGGAGTTCAACCACCTTGACGTAAGATAGGCTGGTTACACCACGATTAGCGGCGGACCAGGAAGCACGGTGATGGAAGACAGACGGACAGCACAGTCTGCAACTCTGCAGCAGCTGAATGAGAGAGAGCACACGCAGGGGGAAAAAAGAAAAGGACGGCGATGAAGCAAAATAACACGCACCGTCGTTCGCGCGGCGGGGTGCCGCAAGATATTATTGACACTGCTAAGGAACACACTCTTAGAACAATTTAACTAGCTGCTAAGACAGAATTATACCAAGGATAGCAGAATAACGAGGCCGCATGCGGTCATCGCTACTATACCGCGCGTCACAGAACTACGGAGAGCTTTTTAAATGCCGGAGCTCCAGCTCCAAGTTGGGGAGAACGGTTTAGATGAATGGGATTGATGGAGTGCGTGTCGACAACATTCCGTTCCATGACCTTGTTGTTTTAGTAAGTCTTGTCTCAGATCAACCAGCGCAGTATCAGTTAGCCGTGGAGTGCCGCAGAGCTGAACTCCACTGGCGAACTTCATGCTGTGTCACACCAACCACTACTGATGGGAGAGCTGATGAACTACAACAAGCAGTGCAGTACCAGGTGCTGTACTCTGTGAGTGTGGGACGGAAGACGACGACCAGGGTTCCTGGGGGACCACCGTCTGGTACTCCTAAGTGCATCCGGTTGCAGGGCCTACGAGGCTGCCAGTACTGGGTTCAACGCCTACCGCCTACACCACACCGCCGATGGGGTGGTCCTGGGAAGAAGAGGCACGGAGTGGGGTCGAGTACACTCCCTCAGCCGGTAGCAGCAATCCATGCTGTACCAGGCTGAGCTAAACATCCGTGTCAACGCAAGAGGAGCGACGTCTCGCTAGGACGCAGGCGCAAGGACTGGTGCAGCGCCCGACACCGAGAGTCTGTCCGTGACCAGGGCTGGAGGCAACTACGGCCAAAAGTGCACCACTCTTTGTAAAGTTGTCACAATAAACGATTCACTGAATAATAATGTTTTCTTAGCGCCGCGAGCGCTTCCAGACGATGCCTGACATCGTGCAGAGGTGTCATCCGCTCGGCCTCTCAGTAAATTGGCGTCAGGAGTTTCGACTGCGCTATTTTCATCTGGACGTTGGGCATCGGCGGTGCTTCGCCTCAGCGCTTGCAATAGAACACTGTAGTGAAAATCTAGACTTCGCAACAGCAACTGTAACTTGATGAGCATCGTAAAACATTTTTCCTGTTCTGGTGGCTATGTCACGGGCTGAGTTTGCAGAAGGCATATGTTGTCGTCATTGTTTTAGTAATATCTGGATATGGGATGTAGGAAATATTAATTCTACGTAATAGTATTTGGAAGTTGGGTTCATTACCATGCGTGAAGCTGGTTTAAGCCATATGAGTTGTTGTAAGAGTGACTGGGTCACGTGTAAGTGTTAGCGTTAAGGTTTGCAAGGAGTTTGTTCTATGGTGGTTAAAGGATCGGGTGAACCGTAACTCATTGCCATTTACGTATTATAGTATTAAGTTTTTTGTCTGTTCTAGTGTGGTGCGACACGTATGTGTTACGTTAAAAGCCGGCCGCGGTGGTCTAGTGGTTCTCGGCGCTCAGTCCGGAACCGCGCGGCTGCTACGGTCGCAGGTTCGAATCCTGCCTCGGGCATGGATGTGTGTGATGTCCTTAGGTTAGTTAGGATTAAATAGTTCTAAGTTCTAGGGGACTGATGACCACAGATGTTAAGTCCCATAGTGCTCAGAGCCATTTGAACCATTTTGTTACGTTAAAAAAATGGTGCAAATGGCTCTGAGCACTATGGGACTTGACATCTTAACATCTGAGGTCATCAGTCCCCTAGAACTAAGAACTACTTAAACCTAACTAACCTGAGGACATCACACACATCCACGCCCGAAGCAGGATTCGAAACAGCGACCGTACCTGTCGCGAGGTTCCAGACTGCAGCGTCTAGAATCGCTCGGCCTCAGCGGCCGGTCATCTGGTACATATTGTGGTTTAGAAGATAGTAGTAAATCACACAAGAATGCCAGACATAAGGTAGGTTTTCACCAATAAGGGAATAGCCGAATTAACAGATCAACTGTCACATTATCTAGAAGAGAATGCACAGCAGAGTGTGCGTCATAAGGAACGTAAAGCCTAATCAGAGGCTTTGCGAGCTCCACAAAATTCACAGCGAGGTTCGGGTGAAAGAAAATCTTTAGTAGTACAGTGTCACTTCGCAACAGATTTTTCGGTTGCTTACTTGATTACACGTTTCTCTGCGAAGACAACTGCGGCTGTTATTTGTTAGTGACATCTTGGCTGCAGCCAGAATGTGCAATTGGTCATATGAGGTTGTGTTACGGATAGATAATTTATGCGTTGTCGGTGAAGCGAAGACGTACGTCATATATCATGAAACACTGGGTGAAGCAACTGCATTTAAGAAATTAGCTGAAGGTTTGTGGCAGAGGTATAGTAAACAGAATAGTGTTCCGTTCTTTTAGAGAACAATTGATTGGGTTAAGTCAGAAAGCAAATGAAACAGTAGAAAATGTGTCGGACCGAAAACGTAACGTGAATGATCAGATACATGAATTAACGGGAAATTCAGACGCTGATCGTGTTATCCTGCGGAAATCTGAGAACAGGGCTTTAGATGTGTTTGTGAGGGGTATTCCTGCGGAATTTTCACGAGTTAGGTTGGGAGATCCGGATGATTTAGCTGCAGTATTGAATATTGCCACGCATTTGTAGGAAGTAAATATTGCGACGCGAGGACGCAAACGGGTGTTTGTTACAGATAAAACTTGCTATCGTTGTGGAAACAAGGGACATGTCAGAGCACAATGGAAACAGGTTCAATGTTACGGGTGTGGGCATTTTGGACATAAAGCGAATGAGTGTGGGAGTAGAATGCGGAATGGCGGAAACAAACGGCAGGACGCGTAAAACCGCGTCGGGTACGATTCGTCTGTCGGAAAGCATTCCCAGTAAATAAAAATACTGCAGAATTTAAGGCAGAGATGGATTGTTGTTTGGTGGGCATTATAAATAGCAAGAAGTATAGGTTTTTCGTCTATACGGGCGTAAATATTTCTGTGACTAATCTAGACCTTGTGGGTAGGAGAATATTGCCGACTCCAAGGTATAATTTACGCGGAGTAGGAAACAACAATGTGGTGTCATTAGGGACAACACGACTCGTTTTTATTATTGCAAATACGGAATTCTGTGAGCCAATGGAAGAATTGCCGTCTGTGGGACAAGGTTGTTCTGTGATTCTTGGACTTGACTTCCTGGATAAGTATCATGCTAAAATTAGTCTTTCGCAGCGCGCTATCAGACTTGGCGGTGACTTATTTCCAATGGGTACGACAGCTGTAAATGTTACAATGTCGCAAGTTGCACCGTTAGCGTAGGTGTTACCAAATGAACTATCTATACATGCATTAATGATAGTTACGAATGACAAAGTAGCTGCTCATACAGGTAAGTTAGTTTGGGTCTCGGTAGACGCCGATGTTCCACAGGAAAGACTTACGTGTGGTTGAGTCACTGCAGAGCAACGAAACATTGGACGGAATGCACTGTTATATAAGGAGTCTTGCGCACATATCATACGTTTATGGGGAACTGATGATTCCGGTTAGCGTGGTTAATTTCGGGGCTGATGAAGTGGATCTAACGAAGGGTTTACTTGTAGCGAGCTTAGAGGTACGCGACGAAGAAGATATCACCGTGATCGCGGCTTCAAACAATCCGTTAATGCAGATGTACTACGGAACTGGAAGGATGGAAAACGGGAAGGCATGGAAGCTTTATTTTTGCCGTATATAGATTTACTTCATTCGAATGGTTCACTACGAGCAACACTAATTGCACAGCATCGTATACCAACAGGGGATAATTCGCCACTGTATAAGAAGCCATATAGATATAACACTGCATTCACAGACAATTCTGGACATTATCAATATCGAATAATGCCATTTGATTTGAAGAACGCGTCTGCTACTTTTCAAAGGTTACTGTATGGTGTCCTTCGTGGTTTAAAACTCAAAATTTGTTTGGTCAACGTGGATGATGTAATAGTACAGGGTGTTTACAAATGAATAACGGGGTTTTAACGCTTTACAATATTTATTATATTAAACTGACAGTTATAAATGATATCTCAAATGAAAGAGCAACTCAAACAGTTTTGCCAAGAACCTTATAAACGTTCAATGTGAGCACCATTTGAGTTGCAAATAGGTTTTGATCGAGCAGACTGGATGAAGGCACAACTGCCTCACAGAGAGTGCACCTTGTTTCAGATGCAACCATAGTTTGAAATACAAGAAGGCTTGCTATACAGAACTACAAAGTGTGGACCACGCGTTGTCGTTCCTGTAGCGCTGAGACAGGAACTGTTACGTCAGGCTCATGACCATGTTCAACAGGTCACGGAGGTAAACTGAAAGATTATGGGGGATGACACATCGCAATTATGTATAACAATATGTAAAAATCGGTGTTCCTTGCATGCTACTATCGGATATAAGTCATCAAAAGATTGAATTACAACGACTACTTGAAGCAGATAGACCATTTTAATTTTTAGGATTAGACGTTCTGGGACCTTTTAACAAAAAACCTGCTGAGAGCAAATATGTTTTAACAATTTTGGACCATTTTTCACGTTATTCGTTTATGGTAGCTAATCCTGATCAGAAGGTTAGTACAGTAGCACAAGCAGTGGTGAGCAATTGGCTATTGAACTACGGTATACCTGACACTATTATTACAGACGAGCGAAATTTTTTTAATCTGAACTGCTGAAACAACTATGTCAGTTATATCAAATTAAAAAGTTACGAACCAGTCCATTTCACCCTGAAGCAAATCGGCGAACTGAACGCGTTCTCTGTATGTTATCTAAGATGCTTCTGTGAGTAGCACTGTTATATTGTTGCAGAGGAGGTATAATGCAGAATCAACGTTGACTCACAGCATTTAAATTGGGATGTCTATTTGAACCTAGTCTTCTGTGCCTACAATGTGAAAGTTCATCCTGGAATGGGTCTCTCGCCATACAAAGTTGTATTTGGTAGAAAAATGCCATCACTTTTTGATGTGCTCCAACATAAATTCGGTCCACAAGGTGAACTAGTGGAATAATTTGCAAAAAAGTTAAAAGAAATTTGGAAAATGGTGAAATGCGTCAGTACAGAAGTGTTGGAAAAACAAGAGCGTATTGGGCAAAGAGCAAGTAAACTACCACAAGATAGAATAGGACAATGGGTACTGTTAAACAGTCCTTATACTCCGATAGGAAAAACTTAGAAATGTTTGACTAAGTATCAAGGACCATACAAACTTGTTGAAATTACTTCACTGGCCAACGTAAAATGGCAGTTACCAACAAGGACTTCGACAGTGCATGCCAGTCAAGTCTAACCATTTAAAGGGCGTAGTTGATGGATTGCCAGAAGTCTCTTCAATCAATCCCAAAAGATCAGAAGGACGAAACAAGCAACTACTTAAGAAGGATATACCTTGTTCACTTCGATCTTGGAGTAAGTAAAGTAGGATTCTGCAGTGTAATCCCAGTAACATGATTGTTATTATTAGGTTAGTATCACTTTTTCTTCTATTATGCTGTTTTGTCTTCAGTTAGTTCTTTAAAGGAGGGAGGGCAGTGATGATATTTACCTTTCTCTCACGTTACGTGCCAAGATGTTGGCCAGAAATATTCTTCTGTGCGTAGAGCTGCTATACTGCTGCCTGCAATGAGGTATAATGGAGGATCAACCACTGTACAGTGGTATCCTATTCTTAAAAAAAAGCAGATGCCTTACTAACAAGACACAATTGGATAACTGAGTTTGCATTTAATGTTTGGGAAGTGAGAAATGAAGTAAGAAGACTACAAGACAGGTTTGTAGCACTACAGAAAGATGTGGATGGAGGAGGACTGTTGAAGGTTATGAAATGTGAATACAAGGAGTTGAAACTCTCTTATGAAAAACTGAGGACTCAGTTGCAGCAGGTAATCGAAACTGTACCGCGACCATCAGTATGAAGGAAGCGACGTTGGTTAGATGTAGGAGGAAAGCTAATAAAAACGCTATTTGGGTCAGCAGATAATGAGGATATTGAGAACATCCACAGCAATATTCTGAGTGTACAAGAATTAGAGGAGGATACGAGAGCAAAAGTGGAATGGAACACGACTCAAATAGGGAATATGGAGCAAGGAATATTCAATGTGACTAGAACAGTAATAAATTTAACAGCGGAAGTAAAGCAGCATGCACGTTGAATCACAAATATTTTGAATAGTGATTTAGAGATGATTCAAACTCATTTGAGTAGTTTAGGTGATAAAATGCTGGTAGCCGTATCATTACGAACTCTAGCGAACACATTAGACGACGAAAGTGCAGAGGTAGAGGCATTACATGAGGTAATACACCATGCTACTCATGGGCAGCTGAGTTCAACATTAGTAAGTCCACAACAAATTCTCGTAGCACTACAACAGCCTCGCGGGTTAACCGCGCGGTCTAACGCGCCTTGTCACGGTCCATGCGGTTCTTTCCCTCCCCCCCCCCCCTCCCCCGGAGGTTCGAGTCGAGTCCTCCCTCGGGCATGTGGGCATGGGTGTGTGTGTGTAGGCTTAGCGACTGTTGACCTGTTGACCTAAGTAGTAAGGTCCAATAACACCTCACCACAAATTTCCTGCAGGTGTCATAAATTCTGTCTCTAAGCTGGTCGTAGGTTGTGTTCCAAAAATTAACAGCATAGAGACAGAAGTGATGCCACTTTCTGCAGGACATGACCATCACTTTGCAGGACAATGCTCAAGCACGAACAGTACACGCTGTTACTGATTTGTTTCACTGATAGGGTTGCTAAGTGCTGTACCACTTACTGCACTCCCCTGACTTAAGCCTTCGTGAGTTCAACTCGATTAGTAAACTGAAGGAAACACTTCACGGCATTCGCTTCCGAACTGCTATAAATTCGCCGGGTAATAGACCGCGCCGCTCGAACTGTCAACACAACTGGCACTGCAAAGAGTATCCTACGACTTCCACATCTCCGGCTACGGGTTATACACAATGCTGGTGACTACTCTGAAGGTCAGTTTACTTTGAAACACATATCTACTTTGTACGAGCTGTAAATAAATAGTTGCAACTATAAAAGTCCCAACTCTCCTAAGTAGGACTAGATGTGAGATAACAGGAAAAAGTTTCACTTTCCAGCTACCATTACGGTTACAACACTAATTAACGTGTCCAGGCCAATGGTGTATTGGCCAGAGAAACCCCCACACATTCTACCCCACCAAAATGTAACTTTTATCAACAAATCGTTGGATTCAACTTTATTACATTCAGTAGACAACTTGATAAATTCCGAAAACCAAAAAATCTCAGTAAACCAAGTAATGCAGCATGTGAAACGGTATCATAAGAAGCATAGACAGAAGACAATTATTTACAGGCTATCAATCTTGAATGTAATATTGGTTCTGATATTTATTTGTGCAGCCTCCTTCTGTCTGAAACGTAAGGTGGAACACTCAAGTGAAATAGAAAACCGCCAAATGCCAGTAATATGGATACAACCTACTCATTAGATGGAAGCCGAAAACGCAACACTGTAATAAGGTGAGCATAGCAGAATCAACTAAAATTCAACACTGCATCGTAGCGTAGCACAACGAGAAATATAAAGTAATGTTTAGGAATGTAAAGGGTGATTAAGAACAAATGAAGCTGAAAATTCGGTACGAGATTTAACAAAGGGGAGGGATGTGTTGTGGCACAGATTAATACGGGTTCCTAGATATAAAACTTTTAACGGAGTTCAACCCCTTGCCGTAAGGTCGGCTGGTTACACCACGATTAGCGGCGGACCATGAAGCACGGTGCTGCAAGACAGGCGGGCAGCACAGTCTGAGTTTCTGCAGTAGCTGAGTGAGAGACAGAACACACGAAGCATGAAATAAGAAAAGGACAGCGACTAACCAAAATAACACGCACCATCGTTCGCGTGGCGGGATACCGCAAGAAGCAATGGACATGCCTAGGGAAACCACTCATAGACCAATTTAACTAGCTGCTAAGATAGAATTAAGGCAAGGATAGCAGAATAACGGGGCCACATGTGGTCGCCGCTAGTAAGCCGCACGTCACAGAATTCTGGAGAGCATTTTAAATACCGGAGCTCCAGCTCCAAGTAGGGGAGAACGGTTCAGGTCAAAGGGAACGATGGAGTCAGTGTCGACGACATTCCGTTCCATGACCATGTTGTTTTAGTAACTCTTGTCTCAGATCAACCAGCGCAGTACTAGCCAGCCGTGGAGTGCCGCAGAGCTGAACTCCACTGGCGAACTTCATGCTGTGTCACACCATTCTCTACTGATGGGAGAGCTGATGAAATACTAGCAGCAGTGCAACACCAGGTGATGTACTCTCTGAGACTGGGACAGATGGCACGACAAGGGTTCCTGGCGGATCCTCGTCCGGTACACCTAAGTGCATCTGGGTGCGAGGCCTACCAGCCCGCTAGGGAAGAAGAGGCACAGAGTGGGATCGAGTAAGTGCCCTCAGCCGGTAGCAGCTATCCATGCTGTACCAGACTGAGCAAACATCCATATCAACCCAAGAGGAACGACGTCTCGCTAGAACGCAGCGTCCGACATCGAGAGTCTGTCCGTAACCACGGCAGGAAGCAAC
The DNA here is from genome assembly GCF_021461385.2 of Schistocerca piceifrons. Classification (NCBI taxonomy): domain Eukaryota; kingdom Metazoa; phylum Arthropoda; class Insecta; order Orthoptera; family Acrididae; genus Schistocerca; species Schistocerca piceifrons. The sequence continues at coordinate 698,867,879 of NC_060149.1, forward strand.
TACGGCCAACAGTGCACCACCCTTTGTAAAGTTGTCACTGTAAACGATTCACTGAATAACCAGCGCTTCCAGACGATTCCTGACATCGTGCAGAGGCGTCATCCACTCGGTCACTATGTAATTCTAATACCAGTCTCAGCATCTCAGGTAACTCTGAGAAGAAAACAACTTCAACCAACGGAAGGGAAAGATGCTAGCCACTGTATGTGTCAGTATTTTACCTCTCTCGGGTGACATGTGAAAGCCGTTAGCTGGTCATTGACCCACCCACTGGTTGACCATACACTACCTGTTCAAAAGTATCTGGGAAGTCGTGCATAATGTGAAACTGACTAGTAAATGACGCGAGAGGCGTACCCATCAGGATAAAAGGAAGTGGGAGCACCGTGTTGTCAGTAAAGAAGCAATAACAACAGAATGGGGGAGTCAGGAGAACTCGGTAACTTAGAACTAGCCATTGGATATCATCTTAGTAGCAAGTACATTATAATCATTCCAGCCCTTCCAAAAATGTCCATGTCTATAGTGGTAATGTGGCTTTGAAGTAAGAACACGAAGGAACAACCACAGCTCAACCAAAACCAGGAATAGCCCACGGACTGACGAACAGGATCTGTCGAGCATTGTGGAAGGTGATCTTAATAATCGCATGAAAGCAGTGGAAGAAATCATTCATGAGTTTCAAAGTGCTACCAGAAGTCCAGTTACAACATCGAATATGCGTATGGAGTTAAAAATAATATGGTAAAATGGTCGTGCAGCTCCTCATATGCCAAACATATTTCTAGTCAGTGCTCAGCGATGCTTACGGTGGTGTGAACAACGACGTCACTGGACAATGGTTGATTGGAAACAAATAATTTGGAGTGATGAATCACGTTTACCGTGTGACAATTAGATTGAAGTGTTTGGGTTTGACGAATGCCTGGAGAACGTTGCTTCTCATCTTGTGTGGCAGACTGTGATGAACAGAATAGGTAATGTTAGGTACCGGAGTGTTTTTTGGTGGTTAGGGTGTGGGCTAATTATTGCACTTAAGAAAACTACAAATGCGGAAGGATATGAACACATTTCACAGCATTGTATACTGTTTATAGTAGAGGAAGAATTTGGAGATTCCCACGCCCGGGTTCCCGGGTTCGATTCCCGGCGGGGTCAGGGATTTTCTCTGCCTCGTGATGACTGGGTGTTGTGTGACGTCATTAGGTTAGTTAGGTTTAAGTAGTTCTAAGTTCTAGGGGACTGATGTCCATAGATGTTAAGTCCCATAGTGCTCAGAGCCAACAAATCGGAGACGATGGCCGTATCAGCATGACAGTGCACTCTGTCATAAATCAGTATCTGTGAGCAATGATTAGTGAAAAACAGCATTCCCGGAAGGGGCAGTCCTGCCCAGAGTCCCAATATGAACCCTGGGGAACATCTTTAGGATGAGTTAGAATGTCGAATTGTCTATAGTCCGCAATGCCTAACACAATTGTCTTCTCACATTTCGGCACTTGAGGATGAGCACATCGTCGAACTTTCACCCAGCGGGATTCAAACCGTCATGAAGGTGGCGGGTGGCCATGCCCCATTTTAATGTCCGCTAATAGATGTTTGGATACCTCTGACCCGGTAGTGCAGAATTTGTGTTACAGGCACCCATTCCCGCGCAAATCAGTATGTCGTAAAGGATTTGTCATGTACAGATATTGTGACCTTACTGAACCGCGTGCCTCCCACTTATAGTCTACCGTGGATCCCTTAAATACTTTGAAGAAAATCGGCTGAGGATGAGGGTTTCTAGCCGTTTAGAACTTTGTATATTGTTATCTTCAGGGATCTGCAGCAACGACGTTAACATTTTAACAATTCAAAGATTTAGTGGGTTTCACATCCATGAATTGGCTCCAAAATTCGCAGTTTAGTTGAGTACATATAATGACGGTCATGTTTAAATCAACACAAACAACCTTGTCCGAAAACAATTTTCAACACATGTCATTCTATATTCCTTAAGGGGGGAAATCACATTAGGAGACTGTCTGACACTGACATTTTGGGATATTTTTTGGGTGGGAAGAATTAATTAAAATTTAATTAAATAATAAAGTTTTTGTAACCTTTTTTTGATTAATTTCAGTCAAAAATAACAAAGTTACGCTGTGATGTCCGCTGGAGGTAGTGAAAATAGTTCTCAAACTGCGTGCAGAGTAGTCATTCCGATTTCCATCTGAAATAAATAAGGTTTAGATTTTACATTAATAACTTATATTCTTAGAATATGAACATCCATTCAGCTAAAATAATGAAAATTAAAAATTTTGCAGGTGTTGGAACAATTCACTTCGATTTTCACGATTTTTTTCTCTCATTATGCAAAGAAATGTACCCTTAAAATCATGATATCATCTCACAAGCTGTTTCATATAATTTGTAATTTTATAAAGAATAATAATATCAAATTTCATAATGATCGATTGTATACTTTTTGAGTTAGACTGCACGCAAATGTGAAAAAAGTCATTTCGAGATAAACGCGTTTGAAAAATAAATTCTCGGAAACAAGAAACTCAAGGACGATAACAATAATGTAAAATGCTTACCGATTAATCTGCGATTCCAGCACGATATAGTAATCCTTCTTCTTCCTCATAGGCTTCGTTTTACTGTTGCAGCAGTGCTTTCCGAGCTTTCCAGCCTTCCTTCGATTCCAAGGAGCTACGTCCATTCTGCACGCTCAGGCACTGGTTATCCATTTGCTCGGCATAACTGTAGCTTTGCGTGCCTACTACAATTCCTGCCTCGTTCATGACGATCAGAAGGGATGAATTTCACTAACTGAATAAGCCCGCCGACAAATACGATACTAATCAACGACTTTTAGTACGGAGTGCAAGTGTTTAGGAGCTAATCGCCAAACAGTGGAATTAAAACTTTCATTCGTATTTTGTGTGTGACCACCTAAACATCTTTCAGTAATTCATCCCGCCATAAATCTTGATATATTTGAAGAATTTACTTCTGTACGTCAGGGTTCAATGGAGTAGGATGCGGTTCATGTTCCTTTCCAAGGGCTTTTAGTTTCTGCCACTCGCACCAGCTCTCTTCTCCCTCTGGGCAATACTCGATTTTCATCCGTGGAAATCATATGATAGTATGTTGCCATAATTGCTTTTTCATGTCTTGCACACTATGTGTTCGAATCGCTAGTACATAATTAATGCTGGCCTCTTTTTACTAATGAATCTGCAAGTTTGCCTTTTCCACCAAGCTTTTTAGTTTTTCGAATGTTTCGGAATCGAGTCCTCTTTCTCTTCTGGACGTGACCTATACATTCACCTACTCTATGCTCATAAAATCTAAACGAATGCGAATTTCTCTTTGAAATTTTGACAGCGTATTCTGGGATAGTCAATCTAACGATTTATGCAATAAAAATGGATTTATTGAACCTCCTCATGTGGTTTCCCCCTTTAATCTCGTAATAATAACTGCTGACTGACAAGACTGTGAGAGGATCAGAAATACGCATAACCGCAAAGATTTGGAATACTGCGGTTATCACATCGAGCACAGATGTTTCACATGCATACTTTCAATCCATTTGCAAGGTTAGCCAAAGAGTGAATTTTGTATTTAGTGTGTCCGTTACTTAGTCTCCGAGTCCAGTTTCTAGACGTACCGTAATCACTCAATACAGTTGTAAAAACCACCTAATGGTGTTAATGTTACGGAAAAGGAGACCTGTGCTGCTTCGATGGACAAATGCAATGCGTCACGGACTATAACGTTTATTGGTCGGGGGTAGAGGGAAAGGATAAGCGTACTCCGGTTACGGAATTCCGCGTTTTCTCATCAGCATTATAAAAGGCGACCTGTAGTCTCAAATTTATAAATAATTTGGAATATATTAGAATCAGATTTACCTTCATCACTTAAGGATGAGTTCTACATACGTTACTCGTACGTCTATTTTGACTTTTGGACTGAAACCTGTGCTAACAAAGAGGGAGAAATCCAATTGTTTTAAAATACGTAAAAAGTGGCAATACACCTATTTTACCAATAATAATGGTTTTCTGACAAAGCGAAACGCGTCCAATATAAACCTTAATTTGTAGTGGGTTTAAGACAGAGAAGCTAATAATAATTTTTCCACTTACCATCTATGGTAACGGAACTTCAGGAAAACCTAATAAAAAGAGTGCAGGGGTTCTTTGTTTCTTAAGGGACGAAATCTTGGAGGTAACTTGTCGGCGCAATCACTATGTGGCCACATAGTGAATTGCTCGGAATATCTTGGCACCAAGTATGAGAGAATTTGGTTCATTATAGAACAAGAAATTCAGGAAAGTTTCTGGCTGTACTACTATGAGGAAAAGATAACAATTCCTAGCAGCTGTGAGTCTGCCAGATTCCCACACATACACCTATGAATGCAGACCTGCAAGCCTCTATCTGCAATTAGCTCTTTCAAACAATGGATAATTTAACATCTCGGTTCCAAAAAGACTATATCGTCCATCACAGTGAATTAGAATATCTACTAACTGTGTAAAGGGAGAGCAGATATTCCACAAATCAAAAATGGTTCAAATGGCTCTGAGCACTATGGGACTTAACTGCTGTGGTCATCAGTCCCCTAGAACTTAGAACTACTTAAACCTAATTAACCTAAGGACATCACACACATCCATGCCCGAGGCAGGATTCGAACCTACGACCGTAGCGGTCGCGCGGTTCCAGACTGTAACGCCTAGAAGCACTCGGCCACTCCGGCCGGCATTCCACAAATCAGATATGAATGTTACTGCAGGTAAGAACTCACGAACTCAGATTTAAAACTGATAGCACCTCCTCTGGTATTACAGGCTCTTGTTAATTAGCTTCCACCACGAACAATTAGAGTGACCGATATTCCTTCCAACTGGAGGAATTTCATCCTCTCGCGAAAATGTTCGCTGATCTATTATAAGACTGACAGAAACGAAATTGGCCAGAAAATCATAACACAACGTCAAACTAACTAACTGATGAGAATTTTTTGATGTAGGGTGGCTTTTGTTTTTCACTTACTGGTAAATGTTGAACCAAGCCTAACAATGGTTGTAACAACCTATCGGCCGATCGACTGTTATTTCGTTAACTAGTTTTATTCAGCCTTTCTCTGTCCGGGGGCGGTGACGTTGTTGGTACCTGGAGTGTAGCACCGCCGCCGTCAAACCTCGGCAGCCAAGGGTACATCCGATGCAGCCGATGCAGGGAGGTGGCGTGGCTCCCAGTGAAATGCTGAGGCTTGCGGCCCGCGCTAGTTGGCCACCTCCTCGCGGCGGATGCGACCCTGGTAGGCTACAGGAAGCTGCTGACGTAAAAAGCTCACTAATCGTCACACCTTATCAGTAAAACGGAATGGAATTAATCGCTAAAATTTGGCAATCGATGATCCTTTCGTTTCCACTTACTCCAAAGGAAACTTATGCTCAACTTGCTACCTTCAACGATACAGCTTGATTACTAACGCATCTCGAGTGACTGAATCCACAGCGAAGTATTAAATGTAAGTGATCAAAAGAACAATATGTTTAACTCTTATTTTAACTTTTTTTATAACAATACCGCCCCACCCCATCGCCGTCCACGTTGTCTTCACATAATTCAGGGGGGTAGGGTTCCCTACCAGTTTAGAAGAATGTATGGGTAGATCAATTAACTAGAATACTAAGGAGTGGTTAAAATAGAGAGAACAAATAAAATACATGGTTCAAACAACAGAAAATCAATAAACTGGTTTCACTTGAAAAGAAAGAAGGTGTAACTCTGTCCACGTGCAAGACTCTGTCGATTGTTTTCATTCGCTTGCCCCCACAAACTGGTTCCACTTCAAATAAACGTATTAATAATAAGAAGCCAGCAAACATGTAAAAACAGCAACCAACTCTATCGATTGTTTTTATGTAGTTAAAAAAAGGAATGAGTGGTTCATCCCTTACGTAAGACAACTACGGGAATGAGTCAATTGTCGTCGAACAACCAACTGATGTGGAATTTTCATTCGGTTGTTCCCACCACTAAGCCCGCCTCATTTCTAGAAATAATGAACTGAGGGTTCAAATGCCCCGACATCGCCTTATTGGGAAACCGCCGGCTAAGCTGGTGGTCTGGAAGCTCTAACACATGCACAACAATAACTTTTAAAGATAAAAATGCATATGCTATTTGATAATACTCTGATATGACGAATTTGCGTTCCCGTCTGACGCCCTTACTGCGTTGCGATCTTCTTGGACTTCAGTACAGGCCATCTCTAACTTGAACAATACATTTTCACATCCTAACTCGTTTCTTGTAGTTTTCTAATGAGAGCTTTACTGAATAGATTATGAATGGCGGAAACAGTCATCTGTCGTGTTTTATATTGGCCACTCCATGTGAAAGGCGGGAATTTACGAAATTATGTTTGTGTCTTACATCGAAAAATCACTCATAAATGGAGGCGTGCTGTATCACAGTCTATTGCAGTAGAGCATAATAAACTGACTCAATAATTTTGATGTGGATAGTACCAGATACGCACATCTGACATTTATTCATTCCGAAAGACGTTCACGGCTGAACTTAATGTACAACAGACAACGCCTGTTAGGAGATAATACGGCAACCAACCAAACACCTGAGCACCGTTGAGTTGCCGCAGTAGGTAGGAGCTGGGTTCCTTTTCGGTCTGTCTTCAGCAAGTAAGACGCTATGTCTCTCCGCAACAGATGTAAACCCCTAGTCTTCAGCTCACCGTACAAAGTGTATCGATGATATACGAGTAATGTACCAGCGCAAGAAGGTCTAAAAGTGTAATTCTAAATCCACACCTACGCCCGTACCTGGCAAACCGCTGTGAAGTACATAGAAGAGGGTAATTCCCTTGTACCAGTTACTAGTTTTCCTTCCTGTTCCATTCACTTATGGAACACGCAAAGGCTAATTATTTGATGGAGGGGGGGGGGGGGGCGAATAAAGTACCCACTCTCATGTTACCGAACAGTGTGCCAAAAATATTAAAGATAAAAAATATAATTTTATGAGATGCTTAGTGGTAGAATTATGCATATTTAAATTTAGTTTCCAAAATCTTTATTCGAATTTAAAAGTTACTACAAATCTATCAATTTATAAATATCATTGTTCCTTTTCCTTGCAACCTATCAAACGAATGACTGTCAAAGCTAAACTGTGTAATGTCTGCATTCATGTAAACAAATACGAGTAAGTAATGTTAAAATATCTTTGATAGGAATTATTTTATGCCAGTTTACATCTTTTTGGGAGGAATCGGTAGATGAATTTCAGCACGTTTATCTATGTATCCCGCTTTAAACAAAACATTTCAAATTATAGTTCTATGTTATTGTTTCTTACACTGTGAGAAACGTATGAGCCTGCAATCAAGGTTTTATATAACAGGTGTACCAAGGAAAACCTAGATAAGTGTCACAAATAATACAGAAAAATGAATTTAAAATTTAAACATATTTTCTTCAATAATAGCTCCCCAGAATGCTCCAGAACTGTACCCAGTGTCTGCTTTGCCCACAAGACTTGTATTGTAACTTCTTTTACTGTCTTGTTTCCTTTGCTACGTCCGGGATAGTCATTTCAGCTCTAGACACACAACAACGACCAATTTCCTCTGGAACGGTAAGAATCAATGTACCTGGTCTGAAGCTCAAACGCTGTAACACTTTCGCTGTTTCTACGTTTCCAACATTACAAACAATTGCAGCATCATATGTTGCCAGTTTTACAGCTGCAATGAATGAAAACATTATCTTGGAGCGAAGTTTCCGGATAATCGCATTTAGATTTTCAGTTTTCAGTCTTGCCATGAACACACTTACGCAGTCGGTGAGGATTTGCAGGAAGCTAAAAATAGAGTAGACAGCTTTCATTACACATACATGAATGCAGTTCTTGTCATTGTAGAAACTGTTATTCCACAGACGGCCGTTAAAGTGATCATTGCCGGAAAACATCGAACAACATAGACACTATCTGATCACTTCCCATACGATTTTGTTAGTGAAACTTTGTGAAATAATTGACAATAAATTTTACTAATGAACGCCAACAAAATTAAAAATTGGATTTTTTTTCACTTTTGACACGTTCCCCCTTAAACGCCTTTGTGCGCGTTGTAAAAAGTCTTTTTTTTGTGATCCCTATCGGAACGATACATGGAAGACTGTAGAATATTCCTAAATTAATCATTTATAGCTGGCTCATGAAACTCTCTAAGTCGGCTTTCACGGGATAGTTTGCATTTATCTTCAAGAGTCAACCAGCTGAGTTCTCTTAGCATCTCCGAAACATTCTCCCACGAATCAAACATACCGGTTGACCATTGGTACTACCTTTCTTCGTATAATTCCAATATCTCCTGTTATTTCTGGTTGGTGTAGGTCCCTCACAATTGAGAAATACTGTAGGATGTGTCGTACGAGTGTTCTGTATGCAGTCTCCTTTGTAGACCAGTTACATTTCCCTAGTATTCTACCAATGTACCACTTCGTGACACCTACTTTACCTACAACTGAGCCTATAAGATGGTTCTATTTCATATACCTACACGTATTTGTAGTCAAGTATTTGTATGAGTCGATCGATTCCAACTGCAATTATAGGTTTGCGCGTGCTTTCTCTTCACATTTCTAAACGTTTGAAGCAGGTTGCAAGTCTTTCAAAAAGTTGAAATCTTATCAATAACTGTCTAAACATTTGTGCAGATATCTTCAGACAGTACTTCAGTATAGACAGCCGTGCCATCTGCGAAAAGTCTAAGGTTACTATTAATATTGTCAGGAAGGTTATTAATAAACGACAAGAACAGCAAAGGTTCCAGCAAACTTTCTTGGGACACACTGAAGTTACTTCTTTATCTGCCGATGACTCTCCGTCTGAAATAATGTGCTGCATCCACTCCACCAAGAAATCCTAACTCTAGTCACAAATCTCGTTTGATACCCGTATGTTCGCACTTTCGATAATAATCGTATGCATTGTAATGAGTCAACTGCCTTTCAGAAGTCAAGAAGCACTGCGTCTATCTGATTGCCTTGATTCATGGCTTTCAGGATGTCATGTGAAGAACGTTCTAGTTGTACCTCAAATGATAGTCTAAACTGCTTGGTATGAAGTTCTCGTTGTATTCTGGATATTACATTTGGGCTCAGAATATGATCTAAGATTCTACAAAAAATGTATGTGAAGGATATTAGATGACTGTTTTATGCATCGCTTCTGCTGCCAGTGTTATAGATGCCAATAGCCTGATTCCTCCCAGCCAATGAATGCAGTTTTTTGTTCGATATATCTTGGGAACATTACGGTTGGAAGCTCGGCTAACTCAGCCGCGAACTCGGTATAAAATCTGGTAAGGATTCAATCAAGCCAAGCAGATTTGTTCAGTTTTTAAGATATCAGCTGTGTCTCAAGACCACGGACACTAACATCTATTTCACTCTTCTTTGCAGTGATACAGGAAATAAGATTTAATTTTTTATTTCGATTATTAATTTTTAAGGAATATTTGAAAACTGAGTTAGACACCTCTACATGTGTTTACCAGCCGTTAATTTCATATCTCGTCCATGAATGTCTGGGCGCTAATATCGGGCTCACTAACAGCCTTTACATACGTTGAAAATTCCTTAGGAAGAGTCCACAAAGCTCGTGAAATAATTGAAGATCTGTGGATCAATGGGGATTTAGGTTAGAGGGTCTCGAGAAAATACAAGAGGGACTTCAGTCACAAAGGGTGAAGGCCGAACACCGGAAGAATGTAGATACAGGAACCATCGGTATAGCAGTTGTAAATTGTCGTAGCTGTGTTGAAAAAGTACTAGAGCTCTAAGCGCTAGTAGACAGCACGGATGCTCTCATCGTTATAGGCAGTGAAAGCTGGCTAAAGCTGAAGATAAGCTCAGCGGAAATTTTTGCGAAGAACCTAACGGTGTTCCGTAAGGATAGGCTAAACACGATTGACGGAGACGTGTTTGTTGCTGTTACAAGTAGTTTATCTTGCCACGAAATTTAAGTGGACAGTCCCAGTGAGTTAGTATGGGCAGTGGTCACTTTTGGCAACCGGAATGAAATAAATAATAATTGTATCCTTTTACCGACCTCCCATTTCAATTGATACTGTTACTGAAAGAGTCAAAGAAAACTTGAATTCGATTTCAAACTCGTGCCCCGACTCATACCATTATAGTTGGTGATGACTTTAATTTATCCTCGATATGCTGGCGAAAATACATGATTAATTCCGGAGGTAAGCATTGAACGTCATCCTAAATTGTTCTAAACACATTCTTTAAATATTTTTTCTACCTGTTGGTTCATGAGACCACGCGAGCGGTAAACGCTTGCGAAACTACACTTGATCTCTTAGCAACAAATAATCCTGAGTCAATAACAAGCATCATAACGGATACAGGGATTAGCGAAAACAGAGTTGTCGTAGCGAGACCGAATATTGCAACCCCCAAACCCTCCAAAAATAAACGAAAAATGTACCTATTCAAAAACTAGATAAAAATTCAGTTGGCGCTTTCCTAAGAGACAATCTCCAATACTTCCAAACTAATAGTATAAGTGTAGACCAGATGTGGCTTGAATTCAAAGAAATAGTATCGGCGGCAGTTGAGAGATTTATACCAATTAGATTAACAAACGACGGAGTCGATCCTTCGCGGAACACAAAACTGGTCAGAACACTGTTGCAGAAACAAACATGCCAAATTTAAACAGATTCAGAATCCCCAAGACTGGCGATCTTTTACAGAATCTCGAAGTTTAATAGGGACTTCAATGAGAGATGCTTGTAATAGTTTCCGCAACGAAACTTTGTCTCGAAACCTAGCAGAAAATCCATAGAGATTATGGTCATATGTGAGGTATGTTAGCGGCAAGAAACAATCAATGCCTTCTCTGCGCGATAGCAATGGAGATACTATCGGAGACAGTGCTGCCAAAGCAGAGTTACTGAACATAACCTTTCGAAAGGCCTTCACAAAAGAAGACGAAGTAAATATTCCAGAGTCCGAACGAAGAACAACTGCAAACATGAGTAACGTATAAGTAAATATCCTCGGAGTAGTTTAGCAACATAAATCACTTAATAAAAGCTAGTCCTCTGGTCCAGACTGTTTACCAATTAGGTTCCTTTTATAGTATGCTGATGCGTTAGCTCCATACTTAACAATCATATACTACCGTTCGCTCAACAAAAGGTCCATACCCAGGGACTAGAATGTTGCACAGGTCACACCAATATTCAAGAAAGGTAGTAGGAGAAATCCACTAAATTATAGACCCATATCGTTAACGAAGATATGCAGCAGGATTTTGGAACATATTTTGTGTTCGAACATTACGAATTACCTCGAAGAATGCGGTCTATTGACACACTGTTAACATGGGTTTAGAAAACATCGTTCTTGTGAAACACAACTTGCTCTTTATTCACATGAAGAGTTGAGTGCTATTGAGAAGGGATTTCAGATCGATTCCGTATTTCTGGATTTCCGGAAGGCTTTTCACACCGTACAACACAGGCGGCTTGCAGTGAAATTGCATGCTTATGGAAATATGTCTCTGTTCTTTATCTATATAAACGATTTGGGAGACAATCTGAACATCCGTCTTAGGTTGTTTGCAGATGACACTGTCGCTTATCCACTAATAAAGTCATCATAAGGTCAAAACAAATTTCAAAACGATTTGAAAAGATATCTCAATGGTGTGAGAATTGGCAGTGTGATTTCATCCACGTGAGTGCTAAAAGGAATCCGTTGAACTTCGATTACACGATAGATCAGTCAAATCTAAAGACCGTAAATTCAACTAAATACCGAGTATCTACAATTATGAACAACTTAGATTGGAAGGAACACATAGAAACTGTCGTGGGGAAGCCTAACCAAAGACTGCGTTTTATTGGCAGGACACTTAGAAAATGTGACAGATCTACTAAAGAGACTACCTACACTGCGCTTGTCCGTCCTTTTTTAGAATACTGCTGCACGGTGTAGGATCCTTACCAGATAGGATTGACGGAGTACATCGAAAAAGTTCAAAGAAAGGCAACACGTTTTGTATTATCACGAAATAGGGGAGAGAGTGTCACTGAAATGATACAGGATTTGGGCTGGACATCATTAAAACAAAGTTCTCTTTCATTGCTACGTAATCTTCTCACGAAATTCCAATCACCAACTTTCTCCTCCGAATGCGAAAATATTTTGGTGACACCGACCTACATAGGGAGAAATGATCATCACGATAAAAATAAGGTGAATCAGAGCTCGTAGGTTAGGATGCAGGTGTTCGTTCTTTCCGCGCGTTATACGAGATTGGAATAATACAGAATTGTGAAGAAGGTTTGATGAACTCTCTGCCAGGCACTTAAATGTGATTTGCAGAGTATCGAAGTAGATGTAGAAGAATAGGATAGCGATGTGATAATAGTAACAGGTAACACAATCACAAGTAATAGAGCTGTGATATTAGCGACGTTTAGCACAATCACACATAAAACAGAGCTTTAAGATACATAGGCCTTAAAGGTTCCACAGGACTTCTCTTATAGATTATTTAAAACAGCACTGCACGAATAGAACTTTAGGCAGATGCGGAGAAAACTGTAAATCTGGAACTGCTAGAGGATTTTTTTTTTACCCAAGTACTGTTTTACATAATTTAGAGCTCAAGTAAGGGACTAGAAATGTTGTTCTTGCGTACACAGTCAAAATATTAAAACTGGAATAACATCTCAAGATCCTTCACCGAAAGGAAGTAAGGCCCTCTGAGGATTCTGACACTCTCTCATCGCCGTAGTTAATAATCCATTCCAGAGCGTTTCATGTGTGTGCAGAACTCTGAGGGTTTCAAGGCGAGGATTGAAATCGCCTTTTTATTCACGAAATTGTAGTGCTTCAGACTAGTCAAAACTTTTTTGCGAAGTGAGTGTTGGGGAGGTAATCCAATAAGAACCCACTATCCCGACGGCTGTTTTCTCGCCTTTTTGTCACGCTTCAGATAATGAGAAGTTTCAATACTAGGTAGTGCAGTCGTAGAGGTCGCAAAGACGGATTTGCCGCAATTACGGTTCTTGCTTCTGTTGCAATGAACACACACGGGCGCACACGACAGCTTGAACAGGTGACTGACATTCCTAAAACCAGTGTACATCCCCTTCTAACACGTCAGCTGTTCCATCCTTATCATCTATACCTACACCTATAATTGCGTGGGAATAATTTCCAGAATCGTCTACAGTTCTGGCAGTGGACACAGCAGTAAATTCTCGCCAACCAGATCTTCTTCTCCTATGTTCTTTCTACCAATGAATGTTCTTTCTGGAACAAAATACTGATAAACATAGAGAATGTGCATTTTTGGTCCAGAGATAACCTACGATGGCTCACACAGGTGCAACAGTTGCGTCAATGGAGGGTCAATGTCTAGCCTGGGATGCTTGCTACGACAATATGACCCTCCTTTCATTAATGGTAACCTAAATAATACGTCATATGTCAATATCCTCTCATGGATTCTTCTTCCTCTTCCGACTGAAGTGCCACTTAGAACCAGAGAGTTAAAATAGTGCTAACACGATGGCTCTCCAGCAACCAATGCCTTACGTGCACGTCGCGTTCTGAACCGAATGTTGGTTATGGAGGAACGGTGGAATGCCGTGCTTGGTCTCTTGACTTAACTCCTCTGGACTTTCATTCAGTTGGTGACAATGGGGACAGAAATGAATACTTTCTTCCAGTGTGTGAATCAGTCTATCACTTCCCTTTCGCACCATTCTGACCACTTTCGACTGATAAACCCTTTTTGTGCCCAAAACGGATTACAGTACTACATAACATAATCAAGGATCCTCCGTTTCTTTTTGTTGTGAAGCTGAATATTGTTTCCCTGGTAACCGAACAACATTTGATTGATATATTTAATATTTGGCATCTAGGCGGAACGCTGTATGCTCCGTGGATCTTCCTATTAGGGGATTGTGTTGACGCTAGAACGGTGCCCCTTTAGTATTTGCTTCATTTATATATTTTTCTTACTGCGTCATGAGCTCGCAACGCTACCAGGTGGCATTCTGTCTCGCGGTGGGCAATGATCATAGTGTTTTAGCTCGTCACAATTCAGTCTCTCAAGCACATCGATTGTTATTTTTTTCATTGGTAATTTCTTTTACTCTTCAGCTTATGGTTCATCATGTAGTTAGATGCGTCAATCTAATTACCAATGATCAAAGTAATGGCCGCGATCGACAGGGGATCTCAAGTTGATTCCGTATTTCTAGATTTCCGGAAAGCTTTTGACACCGTTCCTCACAAGCGACTTCTAATCAAGCTGCGGGCCTATGGGGTATCGTCTCAGTTGTGCGACTGGATTCGTGATTTCCTGTCAGGAAGGTCGCAGTTCGTAGTAATAGACGGCAAATCATCGAGTAAAACTGAAGTGATATCAGGTGTTCCCCAGTGAAGCGTCCAGGGACCTCTGCTGTTCCTGATTTATGTAAATGACCTGGGTGACAATCTGAGCAGTTCTCTTAGGTTGTTCGCAGATGATGCTATAATTTACCGTCTAGCAAGGTCATCCGAAGACCAGTATCAGTTGCAAAGCGATTTAGAAAAAATTGCTGTATGGTGTGGCAGGTGGCAGTTGACGCTAAATAACGAAAAGTGTGAGGTGATCCACATGAGTTCCAAAAGAAATCCGTTGGAATTAGATTACTCGATAAATAGTACAATTCTCAAGGCTGTCAATTCAACTAAGTACCTGGGTGTTAAAATTACGAACAACTTCAGTTGGAAAGACCACATAGATAATATTGTGGGGAAGGCGAGCCAAAGGTTGCGTTTCGTTGGCAGGACACTTAGAAGATGCAACAAGTCCACTAAAGAGAGAGCTTACACTACACTCGTTGGTCCTCTGTTAGAATATTGCTGCGCGGTGTGGGATCCTTACCAGGTGGGATTGACGGAGGACATCGAAAGGGTGCAAGAAAGGGCAGCTCGTTTTGTATTATCACGTAATAGGGGAGAGAGTGTGTCAGATATGATACACGAGTTGGGATGGAAGTCATTAAAGCAAAGACGTTTTTCGTCGCAGGGAGATCTATTTACGAAATTTCAGTCACCAACTTTCTCTTCCGAATGCGAAAATATTTTGTTGAGCCCAACCTACATAGGTAGGAATCATCATCAAAATAAAATAAGAGAAATCAGAGCTCGAATAGAAAGGTTTAGGTGTTCGTTTTTCCCGCGCGCTTTTTTGGAGTGGAATGGTAGAGAGATAGTATGATTGTGGTTCGATGAACCCTCTGCCAAGCACTTAAATGTGAATTGCAGAGTAATCATGTAGATGTAAATGTAGACCAAATATTTCAAAAGTCAGAGGGATAACCAGTCAAAGGAACTAACAACCGTTGTTTTTACGAGTGGTTTGAATGAAAAATTATTAATGTGACGAACCACAGCATTATGATCACTACCCACCGTAATAACGAATACTACCTGTTCGCGTTGCGGGCACGTGATACGGTATGCAAAATACACTGTGCAATCACGTTAATGTGACCACCTATCAGAAGCCCGAATAACCACCTCCTGCGGTGCAGACAGCTCGGTGACGCCCATGAAGGGAGTCAGTAAGGTTCTGGAAGGTATCGACACGGATATGGAGCCATGCTGTCTCCAGTGCTGTGACCAGCATCGCATGGTTTCTCGGATGAAGATCCGTGGCGAGAAGAGCCCGATCGAGGCGGTGACAAAAATTCTCGATAGGGTTTAAATACGGGGAGATTGTTGGCCGGAGATGGCCTGGTCCTTTTCGAACCACGCACACACATTGCGAGCTGTATAAAAAGTTACATTGTTCTGGTGTTAAATGCCATGATTCCGAGGAAAAGAAATTGCACATAGGGTTGGACACGGTTCCCAAGGATAGATGCATTCTGTTGTTGATTCTTTGTGTCTTCTAGAAAGACGAGATTATCCAGGGAGTGCCACAATAATATTCACCAGACCACAACGCTCCCTCGTCCGGCCTGGACTCTTCCAAAGATTGTTGCAAGACGTTTGCCTTTGGACGTCTATCGTCGCACGCACTATCAGCCATCTTTTCGACGGAACGTAAAACGTGATGCATCTGAAAAGGCCACCTCTCGCCGCTCAGTGAACGCCTAGTTAGGTACTGGAGTGCAAACTCCAGACTTCGTTGACGATGAACAGCAGTGAAAACGGGTTCATCAATCAGGTGCCCGCTGAGGAGGCCCATAAGCAGCAACGTTCACTGAAGGGCCGTTGAAGAGTACACATCTCCGCAGCCGCCATTCCCCCCTATCATTTATGGCAAACGGTGCACCAATGTTGTCTCAGCGACGGGTTTGGATAGCGCCATTTTGCCATGAACAGTATACTGTAACAACAGCGGCACACGTACTGTGTAAAAATGAAGCTGTTTCGGAAATGCTTTCACACTTGGATCAAAAGCCGTTTCGGACGTCAGATAAATCGCTCTGTTTCTGCATTAAGAGAACATCTGCACTGTTTTCCGCGTCCCGCCATTGCTGTTGCGCCCATCGGGCATCTATGAGTGGTTATTGAAAGCTGAAGTCGAACATCGGCAGTGGTTACACTAATTTACTGGGCTGTGTATGTAAAATGAGCAGAAACGAATAGGCAGTCATTCAAGAGTCAGCGCTTCGAGTGCAACAGTGAGTAGGATTCACAGTGAGGTGGAAGGGGACAATAAACACAGCATCCGGTCACTACCAGAATGAAGCATTCGCTTTCTCCGACGTGAAGCAGCTCGCTGACAATATTGATTGTTTTGAATTAGATTCACTTCCGCATTAGGAATACTATGGCGTTTACCCCCTTGTCAAAAGAGAAAAAGTGGAGAAGCCACCTTGTCCTTGCCAAATGGGAATTACCTTAGCTTTCGTATAGACGTCATACAAAGTGTTTAATATGCCATCTGAATATTATAAGCTGGAAAACACTTACTGGAACGTCATTAGAAAACAACCCAGAAAGACGGTATGATGTACTTGTCTTCTGACTAACTGCAGTGAATGTTGGCTGAAGTGGTCAGCCAGTAGGGAAAAACCTGAGTTGAGCGTAAGTAGAGTAGTGAGGAAATCTTTTAAGGTCAACACTGCCAATTATATAAATTTATATATCGTTTTATCGCAAGGGGAGAATCATTTGATAATTAATAAAAACGGAATCCTATGGAAAAAATCAGCTTCCAGTTCATGACGTGGAACATTTTCCGTAACTCGAGGAAGTCGTTTGCGGACCAGACGTGATTGACTACGTTTTAGTAATTGAAACGTTTCATCATGAGCTCTCAACGACATTCCAAATGTTCAAATGTGTGTGAAATCTTATGGGGCGTAACTGCTAAGGTCATCAGTCCCTAAGCTTACACACTACTTCACCTAAATTATCTTAAGGACAAACACACAGACACCCATGCCCGAGGGAGGACTCGAGCCTCCACCGGGATTAGCCACACAGTGCATGACTGCAGCGCTCTAGACCGCTCGGATAATCCCGCGCGGCTACGACATTCCAAGACATTACACGAATGAAGACGGATTTCGATTTATCTGGCAGTTGGTTCTCGATTTTGGTTGCTAATGTACCTCGTTACTTCCAACTTCAGTTATTACACGTACCCAGCTCAACAACCTGTTTTCCACTCTGGGAACTTACAAGATTTTTGTACAGTGTTACCCCAGGAGCAATATCCTTGACTACGCCTACAAACCACTGAAGTTATTCCCGTATTTCATTTAACACATCACGGCAGCGATATATTCATAGTCCGACTACAACATCGGAGCACCGATCTCTCCAGAAAAGAAATTTTCTTCGAGAATATACCTGACACCGACATCACTGACCACTTACGACTCATGAGTGTTTTATATACGGTACAAATGTATTTGTGACGTAGGACGCAACATTTTTTTTTCTTAAATACGTTGCTGGTTTACTGCAAGAAGGTATCGTAGGAATTACAGGGATATTTCACCCTTGACACGTTTCATGTGTTCAAGCGCACGATTTGTCTTGCAGCTTATGTTCCCTTTCTTTCTAAAAACTGAGTTATAACTAGGAACCAAATATGGTAGAGCCATCGGGCATACGTGCGAAATACCGTCAGGATCTGAGATACAGTGCTGTACCCACATAAAATCGTTTCAACGTGCTACACAATTTACGACTAAAAACTTTAGTAAACAGCTGTCCTAGCTGCAGGTTCCATGTGAGGGAAATATTTTCAGAGTCTGTGTATCAATGGACGATGTAATCTGTTATAAATTTCAAACTACAAGCTACATAAAAATTTTCAAATCTTCTCAATAATATAACTGTTGTCCTCGACTTCCCTGCACTTAAAACCACAACATCTGTAACGCTAGTCTGGAGCCGAGCGACGGCTAAGGTCGCAGGTTCGAATCCTGCCTCGGGCATGGATGTGTGTGATGTCCTTAGGTTAGTTAGGTTTAATTAGTTCTAGGCGACTGATGACCTCAGAAGTTAAGTCGCATAGTGCTCAGAGCCAATTTTTTGCTGTAACGCTATCTGTGTGAGGAGTAGTTGCTAGACAATAAACAATACACATTTCAGAACACAACGTCAACATCTATCCTCCGACTGTTATGAAATTGTTTCCGCAGCATTTGAAGCGACGTCACCTTCCTTCTGACGCGAAACCACCTGAATGCACTCATACACGAAGAATTCAGAAGCTTTCAAAAAATCAAGGAATCAGTTACTGATTGACTGTGTCTAGCACAATATAATTAAATTTCTGACACTGCTGTGTGCAAAAGAGAAGTTGGTCTGAGTACAGCTCTCAGTAAATCGCCATTTGCCACACTTCTTCATTCAGCAGCTATCGATTATTTCCAAAGGAAAAGCTTGTCCGAGGTAATACCTGCTTTCTGTTCATAGGAGTCAGATCGTAATCCCATCCTAAATACAACTGCAGGACAATGAGACTGATGTGGTGATCAAAATTCTGAATGTACTTCAGTAATCTCGAATATACCCATGGGAGACATGTTATAATCAAATGAAGGACGGGGTGATGATCCTGTATCATCGGAAAAACTCAGATGGTTTCTACAGGCTACAGCAATCTTAAAAAGTACTACACGTTACCATAAAACATACAAAGGCAGCCCAGGTCTTGGAGAGAAATGATTAATAGAAACTTCATCAGTTTAAAAGAAATAAATGTACGTCGTAAGTTACATAGCTTGGCAATAGCAACAGATAAGGAATCAGGACATGAAATTCCTTCCACATAGCCTCTAGAATTAAATAACAGTAGATCACTAAATAGCAATTGACCGTCTTGTGATAACTGTAATACTACACGGAATGCACAGCAGTATCTCACAGCTATGCAAGAAGTATATCCATGCCGATTCCAGCTCACTTTGCAGTTAATATACAGTACTGAATCCGGTGACACCACTGTCTTCAATATAAGTACTTGTGTGGGTTGCCTACATGCAGCGGCACAGACTTCACAATCCAAGATGAACGTAAGCCCCGGTGACATCATCATCAACATCACCATCATCATCATCTCCCCTCTTCAGCCAATATCGGCGTAATATTAAAATGAAATAAGCAGCCAATTACTTGAATTGCGTAAAATGGCGTCAACTTCGAAGATGCGAGGTATACCCCAAAAAACTGCCTATGTTTCCCTTGAGTTGTTCTTATGTTTAAAGATATTTGTGTAAAATTGGAAGATTCTGGCCTCAGAGTTAAGTTCATACCTCTAAATCTCTAAATTTCACATGTCAAATTGTATACATATTGCACATGTTGCTTGTCTTTTTCATAAAGTAATCCAGTAATTCTGTTGTAACACACACACACACACACACACACACACACATACACACACACAGTGAAAAATGTTCCACCTCTGCAAATACTGTACTACATTTCACCTCGCAACTGTGTATAAAATATTTCCTATCTCTCTCTCGCTGATTTTCCACGTCTAACACATCATTAAATTTTATCTGAAGTATGAGTGCAGAACACATTAAAAATATTTCAGCATTTGCGTCGTCATCCCCATTATCATCATAAATTATTACAGAGGGAATGAAAGACAAAAATACTGAATAAAAAATTCTGTAGATTTAAAATATATTATAACAAATTTTCACACAATTAATTACCGTGAACTTTGACTTGTTGTCACACAGCGGAAACATACGACTGTAATCATCACCTTCAAAACATTTTAGAATGTCATTTATTGTAAACAGTAGATTGTTACAGTTTGAGTAAGTAATTGAGTCTTCTCCATTAGGAATCCAAGCTTAGACTTCGATATCTGCCTTAATCAAATGGAAATGGCATTCAGTTGCGTTTTGTGTAACAAATGTATGCAATATGGATAATATATCCTTTATGTAACAATGAATCTGTTTCACACTGATGCAGGAATATTTCAGCCTAATAAATACATTCATACATTCTATACACTTCAAAACATAGTGGTAACAATCTGTAAAGCACTCTCTCTTAAGGGAGTATATTATCTTCCTATTATCTTCTGAAATTGCATTAAGATGACAACCAAAATCAGTGACTTCATATATGACAGCTAAACACTCTTACGAATTAACCAATGGGCCACGACAATTTTCTTTTTGTGATATAACATTAATATCGCTTATAGCTCCACTTTATGAATAGGAATTGACAATTTTGTATACACAGTTGTCTTTCTCCAAAGCATACATAAAAAAGTATCACTATTTTCTAAATCAGCTGTTTCCATGTTGTTCACTCTTTACAGGGCGCCACTGTTAAGAAAGTTAGTTCCCCCAGCACTGATGCTCAAGAATCTTGAGGGTAGATATATTTTACTGATTGTCAGATGAATCAGTACTACTGTCCCAAACTTGGTGTTGGCGCATCTTGCACTCATTATTGGACGGCGCTAGCCTCTCTCCAATGCTGACTGTCTTTCAGTGCCCACTGCACTTCTGTCGATGTCCAGATGTTTCACGTTCCGCCACATGCAAGCAGAAGAATCTCTGCTTCCTTGTATAACAAGTAATTGATAAGCAAAATATAGAGTCTGTTAGTTTTAGCATGTATTGCAAATCATACTTATCTTTTGCCTTCAGAAAGAAGAAAGCGATGACAGAAACCATTATGACGATGGACGGCTCTGACACTACAGCAACAATGACAACCTACTGCACTGATTCCTTTCGCTTTTATGCCACACCACTATGCCGAACCAGCAGTTCTGATAGGAAAAAAAACGTGATTAGTAATCATTACCCGGCAACGCCTTTTTTGTTGATGCGGCATCACATTTCGGACTTTCCCACACTCGTATGGCACGTACCTAATAATCAATATAACTCAGTCTCGGAAGTGCTTGTTCCTTCTCTGCAACAGGCAACAGATTGACCCACTCAAGGAATTCTGCATCCCTATGCTGTGGTTGATGACAGTTTTTCGAAAAAGACATTTTCTTTCAGTTTTTAAGTAACGTATAATAATTCAAGCCGTCATGTGTCTCACATGGCATAACACCCATCAGCACTGGTTAACCTCTTCTCCAGTAAGATAGACATATAGCTGGACTGTATGCCAGATACTGCACTCTGTATCCGAACAGGTGCTGCAATTACATGAAATTTTAAAAAAATACAATTTGCATGCTCTTATTTAAACTGATATAATGTTCCCAAACATGACTCCGACTGAATCTTTCGAGGCTCCTCTTCAATAGATATTATTTCAGGAGAGAGCGTCAAGTACATTCTCGCTCTTTCCCCTTCATTATTAAATATAAGCTTGCCTCATATGTCACCATATATTACAGTGTTTCAGCAAAAACTGCAACAAATAGACCTATCAAAAGGTGCGACACAGTAAATTTTGTACGAGGCGTCTCTGCAATTTGCCTTTAAGACCGCTTGAACTCTGCTGGGAAGACTTTCCATGACGCATCTCAATGACTGTGGAGGAATGGCAGCCCATTGTTCCTCGAGGGCTTAAACCAAAGAATGTAGTCACATTGAATGCTGGGATATGAAAAAAAGTGCTCCTTGGGTATTTATTGGAACTCCTGGAAGGCCACTCACTTCAAAAATGCGACTGTCCACAAATCATTGGCTCGCTGAGGATGCTTTGTTACATACTGCACTTTCATGTTCATACCAACTATCAATGTCTCCAAACTGCTACTTCTCTATTTACAGTACTCAATGCCGTAAAATGTGTTGATACCCCTCCACATATAGCTTTTTCCTTAGTATAGTAAGAAACGTACACCATGACGACATCGTCTTCGTATTTTACTGACCCACTGTCATCCACTGTCCAGTGGCATCACTCTTTACACCACCTTAAGTGTCGATTAGCACTGACCTCAGAAATTTGTGGAGCTGCTCGACCAATCATTGTCTAACTGGACTTCTGGTTGCCATTTTCATGGTGTTCAGATATTCTGCAGTCCATTTTCTACTCAAAACTGAAACCAGTCGGTCAGTAAAGGTTAGTTTACACGACGATCACACGGTTTTTACCCACAACTAATAAACAACTGTGTGATACAATGAAGGGCTTGGGTTCGCGTCAAATTCATTTCCATTCGTTAATCGATTTGCAGTGTACTATGAGGTTTTTTTAAAACTTTCCGCATCTTTTTTAATCGATAAACCATCAGCAACAGTTTTCTTTCCTTTCTGAAATCTTCTGCTGCCCATTTAGCTCCATCTGTCTTCTCTTTTTCTAACTACCTGAAACATAGAGCAGTGGATACTGTTAGGGCGGTAATGTCAGTTTATAGGGTGAATTTCAATATGGTGTGTGATGGTTTCCACTATTCCTCTTAAATTTAGAAGACTGCTAATGGGTTGTGCTTACTATCATGAATGATGGACAGTTAACAGCGTGACAAAAGTTACCCAGTAAAAGAAAAACAGTATTTATTTATTTTTCCAAACATGCTAGTAGCAGTTGCAGTATATATTTGCTTCCTGATTCTACTTGTACGCTCCTGGTGTCACAACACATGGTAAATCATCTTTATGCAGTCGTTGAGTCGATGTATCTATAATTCTTTGCATTAAGTCTGGCTGCCTTTGCTGTAGCGCTTACTCATGTTGTAGTAATGGGTTCCACGGTTCGCATATGATACGTATCCTCTCAAATAAATGTCGAGGTTTGGAAACTGGTTCGATCCGTTTCGCCGTGAATTACTCTGCATTAGTTATCTGTAACATTAAATGTAATGCACCATACCTTTTTCTGAGAGTTGCTGAGGGTTGGCGGTGCCTCTCGACTTGGAGCTGAGTGCAATAAGATGAGTATTATCACAGCTTGTGAGATTCTCTTGCATGGAGGAGAGAATAAGCAACAACAATGGTACTCTAATTACTGCAACTCAATGTAGTGCATCACCAAAAATATGACGAATCGACATCATGTACCGTGAGAATAATGAATAGAAGGATGATGCATAGGTTGACAAGAGGACGATTTATTGCCTTTCCACCTATGAGATCACACATGGAAACTGCTAAGAACTTGAGCAGGCGTTTCACACGTGAAATGAAAATCCTGGAATGTCCATACGCAGACTATTTCCCTACCCAGCGCTTGTTAACTCTACTGGAAGTTTCGGAACTACGAGGATTTCCGAAAAGCTTTTGACAACATTCCTCACGTGCGACTTCTAATCAAACTGCGTGTCTATAGACTATCGTCTCAATTGCAAGACCTGACTGGCGACTTCCTGTCGGAAATATCACAGCTCGTAACAATTAACGGAAAGTCATCGGGTAAACAGTAGTGATATCTGGGGTTCCCCAGGAAAGTATTATATTCCCTCTGCTCTTCCTATATAGAAACGACTTACAAGAAAATGTAAGGAGCCCTCCTAAATTGTTGGCAAGTGATGCTCTCATGTACCGTCTCGTAATGTCGTTGTACGATTAAACCAATTGCAAAACCATTTCAACAAGATATCCGTACCGTGAAAAAAGTTGTAATTGGTTCTAATTCATGATAACCATAAAGTCATCCACATGAACGCTATAAGCAACTCGTTACACGATACATCACAAAAATTTAAAGGCTGTAAATTCAGTTATACACTTTACCTATTACAGTTACGAAGAGCGTAAATTATTTACATAATTCTAAACCGAAAAAGAACCCAGCATACAGAACGTAATGTTTAATTGTTAATACAAACAAATACGCTTATTTGATAAGTGAACGTTTCGTTACGTTTCCTTTCGAATTGTTACGTAATAAATGTACTGCGTCACTCCTAATTCAATTCCTCAAGTAGATGTGGATGAGTTAAACATCTGAATTGGAACGGAAACGGTACGTTTCAGGCCATGGGTTCCTGTTCAAGTTGTAATATATTCATTGCCCTCTACAAGTCCAAGAAGTTGTAACTGGAATTTTCCGAACACACGGTAGGTAATGTTGTGGGGAAAGTAAACAAAAGACTGTGATTTATTGGTAGAACACTTAGAAGACACAACAGATGTCTTAAAGAGACTGCCTACACTACCCTTGTCCGTCCTTTGGTAGAGAACTACTGTGCGGTATGAGATCCTTAACAGATAGGATTGACGGGTGAAATCGAAAACGTCCAAAGAAGGGCAACTCGTTTTGTGTTATCACGAAATAATGGAGAGATTGTCACAAATGTGATAAGCGAGTTGGAGTACAATCAATAAACAAAGTCTTTTTTGTTGTGGCGAAATTTTTCACGATATTTCAATCATCAGCCTTCTCCTCTGAATGCGCAGATACTCTGTGGACTCTGACCTATACAGGGAGAAATTGTCGTCATACAAAAATAGGAGAAATGTGAGCTCCTACACAAATACTTAAGTGTTCATTTTCCACACACACTGTTCGAGAGTGGAACGACAGAGAAAAAGTCTAAAGTTGGTTCCATGAACCCTCTATCAGTCACTTAAGTGTCAGTAGGACAGAAGTCATGTAGATGTAGAAGCATTTGGAACTATTTCGCTGTGAGGTGGGGTTATAGAAGTCGTTTCCATTCTAGAAATGGACTGATGTCATATTATCGCAGCCGTCAACATCTTCCATTGCTTTATATTTATGTATGCAACCAACACAAGTAAGTCTCAAAAATATATATTTTACTGTAAACAATCTTTCGGCTTTTAACCTGGTGATTGTATTGTATTTATTGTATGTTAAACGGGGATCTAGAAACGACTGAGAGGCTCCGTCCCCGCCGCAGCCGCAGTGGTCCACAACCCCACGACGACTACCACAGTCCACTTAACCCCTCCGCCGTCCCACACCGAACGCAGGGTTATTGTGCGGTTCGGCCCCCGGTGGACCCCCTCCAGGGAACGTCTCACACCAGACGAGTGTAACCCCTATGTTTGCGTGGTAGAGTAATGGTGGTGTACGCGTACGTGGAGAACTTGTTTGCGCAGCAATCGCCGATATAGTGTAACTGAGGCGGAATAAGGGGAACCAGCCCGCATTCGCCAAGGCAGATGGAAGACCGCCTAAAAACCATCCACCGTGGTACAACAACCGAGTTAGAAAAATGCTGCGCAAGCAAAGGGAACTTCACAGCAAACATAACCATAGCCAAAGCCTTGCGGACAAACAAAAATTACACGAAGTGAAATGTAGTGTGAGGAGGGCTATGCGAGAGGCGTTCAATGAATTCGAAAGTAAAGTTCTATGTACTGACATGGCAGAAAATCCTATGAAATTTTGGTCTTATGTCAAAGCGGTAGGTGGATCAAGTGTAATGTGCTGCGAATACATAGAAAGAAAGATCCCATATCATTTAGCTACAATATAACAGGTCAGCAACTGGAAGCAGTTAATTCCATAAATTATCTGAGAATACGCATTAGGAGTGATTTAAAATGGAATGATCATATAAAGTTGATCCTCGGTAAAGCAGATTCCAGACTGAGATTCATTGGAAAAATCCTAAGGAAATGCAATCCGAAAACAAAGGAAGTAGGTTACAGTACGCTTGTTCGCCCACTGCTAGAATACTGCTCAGCAGTGTGGGATCGGTATCAGATAGGGTTGATAGAAGAGATAGAGAAGATCCAACGGAGAGCAGCGCGCTTCGTTACAGGATCATTTAGTAATTGCGAAAGCGTTACGGAGATGACAGATAAACTCCAGTGGAAGACTCTGCAGGAGAGACGCTCAGTAGCTCGGTGCGGGCTTTTGTTGAAGTTTCGAGAACATACCTTTAGTGAGGAGACAAGCAGTATATTGCTCCCTCCTGCGTATATCTCACGAAGAGACCATGAGGATAAAATCAGAGAGATTAGAGCCCACACAGAGACATAACGACAATCCTTCTTTCCACGAACAATACAAGACTGGAATAGTAGGGAGAACCGATAGAGGTACTGAAGGTACCCTCCGCCACACACCGTCAGTTGGCTTGCGGAGTATGGATGTACATGTAGAAATAGACTGGCCGGTTCACCGGACCTCGACACAAATCCGCCGGGCGGATTCGTTCCGGGGTCTGGCGTTCCTTCTCTCCCGCAAAGCCATGCGTTAGACCGCACGGCCAACCGGGCGGCAACCTGGTGACTATTTGCTGCAACTTATATTTGCCTTCGTTCTCATTAACGTTTGCTCTTTCTGCAGGAGGCGGGAGACACCAGTGTCCGTCTATTGTTTCTCAGAAAATTACAATGAAATTCGACATGCTCTAGAACTCTTTACAGAAAAACGTTTCCTCTTATTTAGTCATTGCCATGGAATTTGTTACATATGTTTCTTTCCTTTTCGAATGTATGAATGCAAAAGAAATCACATATTACTCAGCATGCAGGGTCTACAAGCAACTGTCGTTTAGTACTCGATTGGAGCTGTGACCAAAGGACTGCAGTGAATCTCATTTAACACCCGATCTGGGAACAGCGATCAAAGAAGAGTAATAAAGACCACTGTCGGAGAAGTTTCTTGGTAGGCTGAATTTCATGGACATCATCGACTTTGAGACTAACCCCGTAATATTGTTTTATTAGGAATAAAGGCTGAACTTTCACCAGAACGCATTAAGTTATATGCTACCAATGATCGTGACTGGGCTGATCTCGATTCTGCATTTAGAAATGGAATATGTTCGTATGTGAAGTTTTGACGTTTCAGAGAACGCAGTCGACCTAACTAACCTCATTTTCGCTACTCTGCAAGTTTCTCTTGGTCAAGTCAGGAGAAGGAAAAGAAATATAACGCAACACAAAGAATGCAATTTTAATGCAATGTCAATTTAGGATGACTGGTACTCGACCAATATCACTGATAAGCTGTTCAGGAAACAAGAGACTTTTAAAGAGAGAGAATCTGGTTGGGTACTGAAAGAAACAGTTGAACTGCTTGTTAATGTAAAAGAATATAAGGTTTTTTATTCATGACTATATGCAAAACTGCCCAAGGTAATAGCAAATAAAATCATGATCATAAATGTTAAGTGAAAGAACAAGACATGTCTCAAGTGGTCGATTCTGGCAGATAGAATTAGAATGTAGACCATACGTCTAAATATACTCCATATGCAAACAAATTAAACTTTGCTGATATATTACTTCCTACCGGGCTGAGAAATGTTCACATTTTCGAAAAACGCAATGAAGACTTCTGTTTACAAATCCACAGCATTCAATTTTCAGATTATGAACTCATGGTCATAAATGAAGAGAGAAATGAGAAAGAATACTGAGTTGTACTGTTACATATCACAAATCACCATCATGAGAACATGTAAATCCTTTAATGTTGCAGGTTGGTAATAAATGTACATACCATTTATATTAGATAAAAATACTTTTGAGGCTAGCAAGCAGTAGTATTACTGGTCATCAGCATTCGATTGTAGTATCCGACCGCTGTCTGTGCTGTCTTCATTTCAACAAAAAATTAGGTGCACAATTAGTTGACTGTACCAGTCCACAGTGTCATGCGTTTTAGACCTAGTTGCTACTTCCAGTCGAGGTAGGAACAGATACATTTGCATGAACTATCTAACAGATCCTACTACATACACATCCCTTTGATGAGGAATTTTCCAAATCTAAGCTGTACAGAGACAGCTATTACATGGTGTGATTCACTGAACAGCTGTATGCAGTTGCTGAGAGTGTGAATTATTTTTATTACCAAATTGAAGGATGAAAGTAAGTTCCGAAGAAGAATAAGCGTTTCACTCTGCAGATGCTAAACACACTGGGTTATTCAAAATGATAGAGACACTTTCAAGTGACTGTAAGAAATTTGGACTAATGTATGATACTATGCATGGAAACAGCTACTCGGGAGATCTTTTATGTCAGGTTCACCAATGTTCAGAGAATTAACCATTAGTCACACTGCACATGTCCAGTTCGGTCCACTCGCGTCAAAGTGTCCGCATCGATGAAAGTCAAATCCGCCCTGATACTTCCATGTGACTTGGGGAAGCAGAGGTGTGAAAACAGCCTCTGTAGTGCGAACCCTCAGGTAAACATCACACGGTGTCCGGTCCGGTGAATGTGTGGGCCATACCAGAAACTCAAGATTGGCCAGCCGATACACTACCAAGCTATCTTCGTATTAGCACAGTATCCATGAACTTACGACCATAGTTGTGGAAGTGCGGTAGAGCACCATCCCGTTGAAATACGAAATCATGACTGTTTTCTAGCAACTGCGGCATGAACCTAGAAAAATGTCATCACTGATAATCTGGGAGCAACGTTTCAGGTGATCAAGATAGAAAAATAAATTTCTTGATTTGGCTGTTTCCATACGTACAATTATGTAATACCTTACCTCAACACAAGTATTTTTTTACGATCATTTGAAATTTTCTAGATCATTTTGAATAACCCTCAATTAATTGAGAACCGTTTGAGGAAGACGATGATACAATTAGGTGACAAAAGCCATGGGATGGCGATATACACATGTACAGATGGACGTGGTATCGCATTCGCAAGACATAAGGGACATTGCTTGGGCGGAGCTGTCAATTGTACTCAGGTGGTTCATGCGAAAATGTTTCAAGTGGGGTTGTGGTCGTATGGCCAGAATTAACTGGCTTTGAACGCGGAATTTTAGTTTGAGCTCTACTCATTGGACGTTCCAATTTCTAAGTTCTTTAGGGGATTTAATATTCCGAGATCCACAGAGTCAAGACTGTGCCGAGAATACCATATTTCTGGAATTGCCTCTCACCAGGGATAATGCTATGCCCGACGGCTCTCACTTAACGACCGAGAGCAGCGACGTTTGGGTAGAGTTGACAGTGCTAGCGCCGGCCGAAGTGGAAGAGCGGTTCTAGGTGCTACAGTGTGGAACCGCGCCACCGCTACGGTCGCAGATTCGAATCCTGCCTCGGGCTTGGATGCGTGTGATGTCCTTAGGTAAGTTAAGTTTAAGTAGTTCCAAGTTCTAGGGGACTGATGACATCAGCAGTTAAGTCCCATAGTGCTCAGAGCCATTTGAACCAACCACAGTGCTAACAGACAAGCAGAAATCAATGTGGGACGTACGACGGGCGTGTCTGTTAGAACAGTACGACGAAATTTGGCGTTAATGGGCTAAGGCAGCAGACGACCGCACGAGTGCCTCTGATAACAGCACATCATCTGCAACGCTTTTCCTGGACTCGTAACCACATCGGTTGGACCGCAGGCGACTAGAAACCCGTGACGTTATCGGTGAGTCCCGATTTAAGTTGGTTAGAGCTGATGGTAGGTTTCGAATGTGACGCAGACCCCACGAAACAGTGAATCCAAGTTATCAACAACGTACTGTGCAAGCTGGAGGGGGCTCCTTAATCATGTGGCCTCTGTTTATATGGAATGGACTGGGCAGCCATACATGGACCTCACGTTCCCAAATAACGACTGATTTTTTTTGTGGATGAAAATGAACCGTGTCACCGGGCCACAATTGTTCGCGATTGGTTAGAAGAACATTCTGGACAGTACAAGCTAATGATTTGACCACCCAGATCGTCCGACATGAATCCCATCGAATATTTATGGGACATAATGGAGAGATCAGTTCACGCACAAAACCCTGCAGCTGTAATACTTCCACAGTTGCGGACGGCTATAGTGGCAAAGTGGCACAATATATCTGCAGGGGACTTCCAATGACATGTTGTGTCCATACCATTTCGAGTTACTGCACAACGTCGGGCAAAAGGAGTTCCGCCACAATATTATGAGGGACGTCATGAGTTTTGTTACCTCAGTGTAGATTCAGAGACCATTGCATTACACTGGTGCTTACCAAGTTGCAGCTTATGCCAGCTGCAACATGAACCACAGACAACACTATACTCTTCCCTATTCCACAATATAAGCAATAGTGACGGGCGTTTCTTAACCACAAATACACGTGTAAAAGAGACGTAAGATGGCGACGAAGAAGTTAAACCAAATCCAGGTCGCGTTTCTATTCCGCCATCTAATATGGAGGAAAATAACTCATTTACGAAAAGTATTTCAATGCTTCATCGAAATCAGCACTACAATAAATTTTCCGATTTTCGATCCCTGAAAATGTCTTTCTGACGCCGTAAGAGTGCATCATACCTACAATCAGATAAATTCAAGACAATGAGGACACATTTTCTAGATTACCGAGAGTTTAAACTTGTTCCCGTCGAAGTTTTCTTTTCATTTCAGTATATGAGACACGAATGTATTTTAGTGGAAGGTTACTTACCGTCAAGTGAGATATTTAAGTGTATTTGGCAGGTCAAACAACAACAGAAGCGAAGCATCTAACATATTGCACTGAGTGGACAGTATTCCTATGAATTATTATGGGTGGAGGTTACACTCAAGAACCGAGCTAGGTTAATAATTGGCAGAACAACTGAAAGAAAATTTGGAATAAATTTCACATAAATTTTCTCAGCATGTTATAGTCTTAGGTGGAGATTTCAATTTACCAGATATAGACAGGGACACTCAGATGTTTAGGACGAGTGGTAGGGACAGAGCATCGAGTGACATTATACTGAGTGCACTATCCGAAAATTAACTCGAGCAATTAAACAGAGGACCGACTCGTTGAGATAACATCTTGGACCTACTGATAACAAACAGACCCGAACTTTTCGACTCTGTAAGTGCAGAACAGGGAATCAGTGATCATAAGGCCGTTGCAGCATCTCTGAATATGGAAGTTAATCGGAATATAAAAAAAGGGAGGAGGGTTTATCTGTTTAGCAAGAGTAATAGAAGGCAGATTTCAGACTACCTAACAGATCAAAACGAAAATTTCTGTTCCGACACTGGCAATGTTGAGTGTATATGGAAAAAGTTCAAGGCAATCGTAAAATGCGTTTTAGACAGATACGTGCCGAGTAAAACTGTGAGGGACGGGAAAAACCCACCATGGTTCAACATCAAAGCAAGGAAACTACTGCGAAAGCCAAGAGAGCTTCACTCCAAGTTTAAACACAGCCAAAACCTCTCAGACAAACAGAAGCTGAACGATGTCAAAGTTAGCGTAAGGGGGGCTATGCGTGAAGCGTTCAGTGAATTCGAAAGTAAAATTCTATGTACCGACTTGACAGAAAATCCTAGAAAGTTCTGGTCTTACGTTAAATCAGTAAGTGGCTCGAAACAGCATATCCGGACACTCCGGGATGTTGATGGCATTGACACAGAGGATGACACGCGTAAAGCTGAAATACTAAACACCTTTTTCCAAAGCTGTTTCACAGAAGAAGACCGCACTGCAGTTCCTTCTCTAAATCTTCGCACAAACGAAAGAATGGCTGACATCGAAATAAGTGTCCAAGGAATAGAAAAGCAACTGGAATCACTCAACAGAGGAAAGTCCACTGGACCTGACGGGATACCAATTCGATTCTACACAGAGTACACGAAAGAACTTGCCCCCCTTCTAACACCCGTGTACCGCAAGTCTCTAGAGGAGCGGAAGGTTCCAAATGATTGGAAAAGAGCACAGGTAGTCCCAGTCTTCAAGAAGAGTCGTCGAGGAGATGCGCAAAACTATAGACCTACATCTCTGACATCGATCTGTTGTAGAATTTTAAAACATGTTTTTTGCTCGAGTATCATGTCATTTTTGGAAACCCAGAATCTACTCTGTAGGAATCAACATTCCGGGAACAGCGATCGTGTGAGACCCAACTCGCTTTATTTGTTCATGAGACCCAGAAAATATTAGATACAGGCTCCCAGGTAGATGCTATTTTCCTTGACTTCCGGAAGAAGTTTGATACAGTTCCGCACTGTCGCCTGATAAACAAAGTAAGAGCCTACGGAATATCAGACCAGCTGTGTGGCTGGATTGAAGAATTTTTAGCTAACAGAACACAGCATGTTGTTATCAATGGAGAGACGTCTACAGACGTTAAAGTAACCTCTGGCGTGCCACAGGGGAGTGTTATGGGACCATTGCTTATCAAAATATATATAAATGACCTAGTAGATAGTGTCGGAAGTTCCATGTGGCTTGTCGCGGATGATGCTGTAATATACACATAAGTTGCAGCATTAGAAAATTGTAGCGAAATGCAGGAAGATCTGCAGCGGATAGGCACTTGGTTCAGGGAGTGGCAACTGACCCTTATCATAGACAAATGTAATGTATTGCGAATACATAGAAAGAAGGATCCTTTATTGTATGATTACATGATAGCGGAACAAACACTAGCAGTTACTTCTGTAAAATATCTGGGAGTATGCGTGCGGAACGATTTGAAGTGGAATAATCATATAAAATTAATTGTTGGTAAGGCGGGTACCAGGTTGAGATTCATTGGGAGAGTCCTTAGAAAATGTAGTCCATCAACAAAGGAGGTGGCTTACAAAACTCTCGTTCGACCTATGCTTGAGTATTGCTCATCAGTGTGGGATCCGTACGAGATCGGGTTGACGGAAGAGATAGAGAAGATCCACAGAAGAGCGGCGCGTTTCGTCACAGGGTTAATTGGTAACCGTGATAGTGTTACGGAGATGTTTAGCAAACTCAGGTGGCAGACTCTGCAAGAGAGGCGCTCTGCATCACGGTGTAGCTTGCTCGCCAGGTTTCGAGAGGGTGCGTTTCTGGATGAGGTATCGAATATATTGCTTCCCCCTACTTATACCTCCCGAGGAGATCACGAATGTAAAATTAGAGAGATTCGAGTGCGCACGGAGGCTTTCAGACAGTCGTTCTTCCCGCGAACCATACGCGACTGGGACAGAAAAGGGAGGTAATGACAGTGGCACGTAAAGTGCGCTCCGCCACACACCGTTGGGTGGCTTGCAGAGTATAAATGTAGATGTAGATGTAGATGTATTCAAGTATAAAACACTTGCAGACTATCCCGATTATTTTTGAATTCTGACATCCTACTGTTTTCTGATGGGTTGGAAAACTTTTGCAGTCCTTGCCTTAAGACACATGACTTGGATATTATTCACTACATTACTGCAGCTGTTTTTCCGTGGAATGCTCTGCTGAAAATTACCAAAGCGAAACCGCAACGTATTACTGGTATCGAATAACACTAGTTTCTTGAAAGGGTCAGTTTGGAACCGCGCGACAGCTACGGTCGCAGGTTCGAGTCCTGTCTCGGTCATGGATGTGTGTGATGTCCTTACGTTAGTTAGGTTTCAGTAGTTCTAAGTTCTAGGGGACTGATGACCTCAGATGTTAAGACCCATAGTGCTCAGAGCCATTTGAACCATTTTCTTGAAAGGGACATTGCAGGCTATACTGACCATTGCTGAAGACATTCAGTTACCAGTAATAGATTGACAGCTATTTACGATGACGCAATTGGCATATCTCATATCATACAGATTGATGTGACTTGCCTACATAGATGCGTGACGTTGCAGTATCTTCCGGCGTCCAATTTTGTATTGCTTTCTCCCGAGAATGTTGACACTTTTGTGGTGGTAACTGTACCAGCCAAGTCATATATAGGGGACATTTTAGAAGTGAATCTCCAATATCCTGCTAGAATTCACAATCTTCGTTCGGATTGCCCCTACGCCCAGAAATAATGTCACCACCGTCCGATTGCGCAATGGACTTCGAAAATAAATACAGGCTATTTCCAAAAGAGTCATCCGAGTTAATACAACTATGTCTTCTACGTATATAAAGACCAAAATTTGGGATAAGTTTTAACTTACTCATAGGACTGTAAATTTTTTTATTTTCCGGAGGAGCATTCAGTTATAAAGGGATATAACTATTACGCGCATGTGAGTATAATCCTGGGGTATTATTTGCTTGCGTTTACGATTTAAGTTTTCATTTGTCTTTCACAAATGTTCATCGTGCTCTCCAATGGACGCACAACATATTATTAAGAGATGGTCAGAGCCGTCTCATCCTCTTGAGAATGTATCTGGAGTTACCGTATTCACAGTTACTGCTTTAGACGTCTCACGTCAACCAAAGTTACTGGATTTAGAATCGCACAGACGAAGTCATTCAGAAGCCTTCACAAACAAAACAAAAAGAGTGTTTTACCGTGAGAACAGACGATCCTGGAGGCCAAAGGTGCACCACGACATCCGTACGCTCTTTATGGCCGAGACACCGTTGAGGCACCTCATTGTTAACGTGTGTTCATACACGCAGATATCACTGCGTTGGTTGTCCAAAATGTTGAAATATATAAATTTCGGTATGTCCTCACTACTATGGAAATATTCAAATGTTCCACACACTCAGGTGCGTGATTCCTGTAACCGCCTTTTCCGCAGAATGGAAACGGGCTGTAAATCGTAACTTGGGAAATGGCGCAAAACACACGATGTTTCGGAGGGACTTACCGGTGCTCGAATATGGTAATGGTTCCTGTGTTTCCGATATTCTTACCTTCTGGCACCATTTTCATCTTGTGTAGTCTATTAATTAGCACTTAACGTGAAAGGACATTGTTATTTTAAGAATCCACGCCAGAAGCAATACACAAAGCTCCACAAGTTGTTCTTAGTCGCCAACATGAAGCGGTTTTTGTAACTGAATACTGTAATATAATTACACACATCAAAAAAGTTTTGCATCACCTCGGTTCCGAGAGTTCCGGAACCTGTACATAAAATTGGAGTAGAGATCAACATGAACATAATTTTCGCACTTATTACTGCTAATGAAAACCACACATTGCATGTTGTATCTCTATTCAGCGACACCATCAGCGGTGGAGGTCCACATTGCCGTACACACCGGTGCCTCTAATACCCAATAGCACGTCCTCTTGCATTAATGCATGCCTGTAATCGTCGTGGCATACTATCCACAAGTTCATCAAGGCACTGTTGGTCCAGATTGTCCCACAACTCAACGGCGATTCGGCATAGATCCCTCAGAGTGGTTGCTGGGTCACGTCGTCCGTAAACAGCCCTTTTCAATATATCCTAGTCATGTTCGATATGATTAATGTCTGGAGAACATGCTGCCCACTCTAGTCGAGCGATGTCGTTAATCTGAAGGAAGTCATTCAGAAGATGTGCACGGTGTGGGCGCCAATTGTTGTCCATGCAGACGAATGCCTCGCTAATATGCTGCCGATATGGCTGCACTATCGGTCGGAGGATGGCATTCACGTATCGTACAGCCGTTACGGCGCTTTCCATGGCCGCCAGCAGCGTACGTCGGCCCCACATAATGCCACCCAAAAACCAGCAGAGAACCACCACTTCACTGCACTCGCTAGACAGTGTGTCTAACGCGTTCAGCGTGACCGGATGGCCTCCAAACACGTCTCTGACGATTGTCTGGTTGAAGGCATATGCGACACTCATCGGTGAAGGAACGTGAAGCCAATCCTGAGGGGTCCATTCGGAATGTTGTTGGGCCTATCTGTATGCCCTGCGTGGTGTCGTAGTTGCAAAGGTGGATCTCGCCATGGACGTCGGGAGTGAAGTTGCTCATCATGCAGCCTATTGCGCACAGTTTGAGTCGTAACACGACGTCCTGTAGCTGCACGGAAAGCATTATTCAATATGGTGGCGTTGCTGTCAGGGTTCCTCCGAGCCATAATACGTACGTAGCGGTTATCCACTGCAGTAGTAGCCCTTGGGTGGACTGAGTTAGGCATGTCATCAACAATTCCTGTCTCTCTGTATCTCCTCCATGTCCGAACCACATCACTTTGGTCCACTCCGAGGCGCCTGGACACCTCCCTTGCTGAGAGCCCTACCTGACACAAAGAAACAATGTGGACGCGATCGAACCTCGGTATTAACCGTCTAGGTATGGTTGAACTACAGACAACACCAGCCGTGTACCTCCTTCCTGGTATAATGACTTGAGGTAATCGGCTCTCGGACGCCCTCCGTCTAAAAGGCGCTGCTCATGCATGGTTGTTAACATCTTTGGGCGGATTTAGCGACATATCTGAACAGTCAAAGGGACTGTGTCTGTGATACAATATCCACAGACAACGTCTATCTTCAGGAGTTCTGGGAACCGGGGTGATGCAAAACTTTTCATATGTGTGTATTAAGTAAACACAGTCATGGTCAAACACGACTGTGTATACTAAATAGTTCTAATACTAATTCTAATAGGTCACTGTTTAGTGTTCCACAGATTTTTGAATCTCGTATGTTTGAAACAAACCTTTGCAGCAACACAGGCCAGACAAACTCCTGAAGAATAGTTTACTCTCGGCTGGTACATGAACTACAGTACTCTGGACAATGCGCCAAAACATTCTGAATGCGCTCTATGTCTTGAACGAGCACACGGGAGCGTTATGTGGATTTCCTCTCTCATGTAAAACCAGTGTCTACAAACCGCTGGCGTGATCGTTGAATGCTTTGAGCTGTGGGACTTTCAGTGCTGTATATCCGACGAAACGCATGCCACACTTTTACATCTAAAATCAACCTCTGAAACCGAGAATGCAAAACGCCTTTTTTTTGCTGAGTTAACGCAATCTTCACTTGTCCCACATCCTGTAATAAACGAGTGAGAATGGGATACCCTGCCGGCAACCACATGAAACCCATACTTACTAGTGCCACGTTAAAGTTTTAGTTTCGATATAGGAGTATAAATTTACTCGCAGTATCTTAAGTGAACAGTCTTATGAAATAAGGTGAACCTTTTCAAAACTTCCAGCTCTACAGTACATGCTTCCTAAATTACTGATGATGTAATATCACGGCTAATGAGTGAAAATGGTATACTTTATACTTGGTGTTATGATATTACGTAGTTTTCGTATCAGAAAACGTACTTAATGTAGAAAAGAATCGAGTATGCTGCAGAGAAGTCGACACTTGTGCTTTGCCATGGACTTCGATGGAAATGTAATAGCACCTTTTTCTTAAGTATAATGGTGTTGTACTTTCATGGTTCCGAGCGCAAATTCTAAAATTTAAATAGTTGTTGACAGAACGAGACCTTCCCATGAGAAAACACATTTACCGCAGAAAGTAAATGACATTCAAGTAGCGAAGCAAAGGGGCGTACCAAGCGAGAAATCCGCTTGTCGATAAAAGACGCGCCGGTGACAGGTAATGCGATCAGCGAGAGTCAAGTGGAAGATCTAATTTGCTGTCGTCGTTACTGGGCTTGTCGTCTGCAACTGTGAAGCTTTCTGGCTGGTGTGTCAGATAAAATTACTTGAATTTCCATTTTTTGTATACTTGTGCAAAAACTGAGTATATGTCGTACTAAATTATTAGCGTCTAGATGGGTTAATGACTGGGTTGACAGCGAAGTGAGAACTAACTTGAAGATCGGTTCTTCTATTGTTCTCCTGTTTAGCCTACTTGAGGTATGCGTGCACTAATGTAAATACATGACGAGGAGGAAATGATAAGGATGTGATGAGGTCAATCTCTATGATGTCAACAGCTAACAACCAAAGAATAATAGAGAAAACATTTCATTAATAGCAGAAAGAATTCTGTGGAAGTATGACTGTCTACAGGAATTTAGGTGCTGCTTCGCCTGTGTAAATCTGTGGGAAGCCACTTTGCACTCGGAAGTTTGCCATTCTAGACAAGTTTTTTGGTACGATCCACTCTACTTACTCAGGTTAGCCATTCTGAGAGCGGGAAATGCTTCTTTCAGTCTCCAAATTGCGTTACTACGTGCATACAATGCATTGCAGCAACATTAAATTGATCTTGTATATGCTGTCCATCTGCGATTTGGTCATATTCGCCTATAAAACAGTCTCATCGACTATGGCATCGAATTTGACTTAAATACGATAACCAAAGATGCAAGGCTGATTGTAGGGTGTTCTGCACGGCTTTGGGGGTTACGTTGTTCATTCGGGAAAATCACAAAATTCAAGAATACAGTGCGTACTATCAAGTGGTTTAGTTTCACGTATGCCAGTTTAGCCTTCCATATGAAGGAAAGACATTTCCAGGCATTATGGTTGCTTATTAATTCTAACTGATTATTCACTACGAAGTTATGAGAAAATACGCTGAACGAAAATATGACAATTTGCTTAATAGCCTGTTGGACAGACTTCAAATTGTTAAGATTTTGCGTTGCAAGGATTCGACAAGTCCTTGGTTAGTCTCTGGAGGCATGGGTTACAAGGCGACTATGCAGATGGC
Organism: Schistocerca piceifrons; assembly: GCF_021461385.2. NCBI lineage: Eukaryota > Metazoa > Arthropoda > Insecta > Orthoptera > Acrididae > Schistocerca > Schistocerca piceifrons. The sequence continues at coordinate 698,906,562 of NC_060149.1, forward strand.
AGGCAGATTCCCGTAAACTACGGGCCATGGTGTGTGGTAGCGGAACTGGCTGCCTAAACCGTCCTAGATGTGTTCTATCAGGATCCGATCAGGCGCATTTGGTAGCCGAAACATCAACATCAAGTCCACTATCATCGTCTTCAAACCCCTATGGCACAATTACGCCTTGTGACATGGACTGTTGTCCTGCTGGAAGAGGCCATCGCAACTGAGAAAGACATGAAGTGTGAAGGAATGCAAGTGTTCTGGAGTAATGTTCACGTGGTTAATGACTCCTATAGCATTATTTAGTCCCACCAGTATTATTCCGTGGCGCGGTGCATGTTTTGAGCAGACATTTCCTTGCTTGTTGGCGTATTCAGTCATTCGCTTGGACGACATCGACCTGGTGTAACAAGAAACGTCATTCATACCGCTGCAACAGTTTTCTATTGATCCACGATCCAAACTCGATGATCCCGTCTACTGAAATCGTAATAGACGATGTCGTTAGGTCAACAGGAGAAATATACAGGATGAATCTAATTAAATTTAAAAAAAACGAAGCGACGTATATCACGCAGATTCAAGTAGTTCCCTACAAGACAAATGGGGCCGAAAATGTCGGAAAATACTTCAAAATCTGATAAAATGTTGAACATGTGACCTCATCAGATGTCGTATCTCACTACAAGTGCAGCGGTTGGGCTTGTCGAGCCTACTCTCGCTGGTAGGGCATAGTGCTACACATCACAACGCTAGGCTAATATTTTTTGGTAAATGTAGGCCAATTCCTCGTAATTTTGTATTACCATTACTGTTACTCCTACTGTTTAACATCAGCTAATGCAAGAACGAAAACAGAGTACACTAGCGGAGCGTTGTGTAGCAGCACTGCGCCTTACGTGTTCAACCGCTGTAAGTGCGGCGAGGTACGTCATAAGGTGTCTCATGTGAAATTACTTGCCTCAGCATCATCTACATCGTCTCGGGTGTTTTTGAACTTTAATAAGAATCACCCTGTATAACTCACATGCTGCAACACCTCATGTTCAACAATACTCCCTAAACCATGTGTTCCGAAACACTTGCGCCTGCAACAGCATTACGTTCTGTCATCAGATTTTCTACAGTTCGCCTGATACCATGCTTTGCAGAGCGTTCGTACCTCCTACCTCTAACTTCTCAGATGATTCATGATCACCCAACCATGCCTGCTCATGGTTTCACTACTGTACGTTAACCTCTTTTCATAATCATCATGGCAGTAGTGCATGAACAGCTGAATAGTTTCTCCGTTTCCTGCAATGCAGCACTGCTATTGTTGCCGTTCTTTGTTCTCAATAACGACTGTGTTTCTTGTGGAGAACTTCAGCATTCCTTAGCCTTTACACCAGAAGTTACTACGTAAAAGAAATTAACACCAAACGGTAAAGAGCGTACTGGTGTCAACCTGGGAAACATTTCACATTCTCACAGCTTACAGCACTTTTTTTTCACCTGGTGGCAGAAAGTGAAACTATTCTTTTTTTCAGAATGCTCATCATGCCCACCCTTCGATGTATACAGCCCACACTGCAGCTCTTAGAACACCGTCAGTTTGATTAGTCACCCGGCACCTTTCTTACCGCATCACGAGGCCGCAGCGCTGACTAGATAATGATCCCAGATATAACAAACACACTCATCAACTGCCCAGAGAAGGAGCAATGCCAGAAAGTTTTAGCTGATTACAGTGACTGATCGCTGAACGTGTAGTCAGACGATCCTTTCGCCTATTTACGTGCGTTACATTTCATTTCTTTGTGTAGTGGGTCAGGTCTTAAATTTCATACCATACACTGATCATATACAGGTCTGCGTTTTGTGACACATCACCCACAAGAATATATACCAGTCCTGCAATTTTTGCGATCTGTCTGATAGGGCTAGAAGTTTTATGCACCATATTATTCATACACAGGTAGTTTTTATGTCACATATTCCCGCAGGAGGTAGTATTGGTCACAACTAGAAGAAAAGTGCCTACAACGTTACGTCCAAAAACCAACACCTTTGAAGACTATAAAACAAAACTGGCTTCACCAGTTTTCTGTAGTTGGGAAATGAAGAAACGAAATTTAAAATTAAAATAACTGATAACGTGCGATATTCTGTATGTAAGAAATGAAAGCTTACAATGGAGAGGTTTCGCTTTCACATGCTACGATGGTCCAAAAACTAACTTAGAAACGAGAGAAACTTAGTTTTTAAATCAAAATAAGTAACAACGCCGAATCCAGTATGGACTGAAAGGGGTGTAACGGGCTTCTTTCTGTAAGGCTTGAAATTTTACGCTACCATATGCTTCTTCATTTTAAATTTTGTTTCTACTGTGACTGTTTAGCATGGCTTCAGAGTTATTACCTAGTACCTTCGATAATCGTTGATATGTGCCCTGCCAAACCTTACCTTTACTTATCAATGTTTCTCGGTAACATACATTTAAAAATCAAGTTAAGTCTGGTGTATGATAACTTAATAAGTAATGGGTAAAAATGGCTCTGAGCACTATGCGACTTAACTTCTTAGGTCATCAGTCGCCTACAACTTAGAAGTAATTAAACCTAACTAACCTAAGGACACCACACACATCCATGCCTGAGGCAGGATTCGAAACTGCGACCGTAGCGGTCGCTTGGCTCCAGACTGTAGCGCCTAGAACCGCACGACCACTGCGGCCGGCCGTAATGGGTAAGATAGGCCACATACTACGTATGGCGTGGTGTTTAGCTGGTGGGAAATAGGACAGTTTATCAATACCGATTAATGTCGAACTGGTGATGAATGGCAACGTTCTTCAGGTGTATGACCAAATTGCGCTTTCGTCAGAGCATGAAAGTCGTTGAGCTTGGGCATCATGTGAGACAAAGGAGGTCGAACGTCCTGCAATCTTTTTCTCATTGGGATCGTCCTATGGATCGCATCCACCCACGTAGATCCGACACTAAACACATTTTTATGGATGTATTTCTGTATTTTGTTCCCACTTGATGTTTGGATATTTGTTGAACGGGAAAGTGCTGGAGCACTTGATGACCATGACGGCCAGTAGTATGTCGAAGGAAATCCTCACAGGCATAGGAAGATATTTAGAAGTACTTTTGCACGTTGCGCGGCTGGAGTTCAATCCCCGAGATTAATATGGGTGGTGATATGTCTGCGGGCCTCACTGCGTTAAGTAATAATTTAATCACAGAATACACATTTGCCGATGTGAGTTTGTAAGTGACTTTTAAGCAAATGATGTTAAAAAATGTACAGATGGGTTCTGATGTCCCAAACCTACGGTGAAAGACTTTGTAGCTGTTTCTTACTATGGACACTTAAAGGTATTGCAAGACTAGTTCCGTAAGGAAACGGTTGCTAAGATATAATTAACAGATCTTTTAGGACTGACTAATTCTATGCACCAGGGGTTGTCATAAGCATTGTTAAGGTGCACAATCTGCAATCTATCAAGCTGTAAGAGATGATATTCACATAAAGTCAGCAATGAAGTCTGCACTTCGTTTGATCAGTTTTTTTGAACCTGTCGTCCGGATATGACGATGTAGAAAAGCGATAGAGCGTACTTTCTGTCAGCTTAGTAATCCATGGCGAAACGTATGAACTTGACAAACTATCAAATGATAGGACTTCTGTACGAGATGAATGGCATCACTATCTGCCTCATAAATGTAATGTAAGCGTTAGGTGCATTGGAGATCCCGTTCTTTAGCAAGAACAACATACACGTTGTCCGCGTAAGAACGTGCGCTGTAGTTATGATCACCCAAGGTGAAGCCCGTTGTCTTGGGTTGTAGGTGGCAGAGAAGACGTTCATCGGCCAGTCGACAGTGGACAAGCTTGCATCAGGCTCTGCTGAAAAAGAATGTGCTTCGTCAGTACTTATTAATCTCAATTCCGGTTTTAGTGTGTTCAAAGTGTTCCATCATCACTCCAAACAGGCAGAGTCCGAAACGATTTGCAAAAAGAGATTGTTTCAGAAATGAGTGTTCCAATTCATCGTACGTATTCTGAAAATCTAAAACTGTCAAGAGTAATGAGGTGTTGGCTTGAGACGTCATTGTTACAATGTCCCGATGAAAAGTGTGGAAGTCCATCATTGATCGGTCCAGAACTATACTGGTGTTCCCCCAGAATGGAAGGGATAATTGTGCGGGGCTGCGAGATGTGAGCCGTGGTACTTGTATATCACTTAAAGACAGCATTTAAGCAAGTGATAGGTCTGTTATACTTCAGATTGTGAGGTTGTGTTTTCTTGCCTATAAGGACGGTGAGTTCCTCACTAAAGCTTTCTGGTGCACTTGTACCACTTAGTAGTTGGTTAAACATTTGTTACCTCTACTCACACTCCTAGTCCATAAATTAATTCTAAAAGTAGCTGAGATCCAGCGTTGCCCAGATATTTAAATATTCCAATCTTCTATTAGTCCATCTCCTATTCCCCCCTCTCCCTGTGCTCCTCCTCCTACTCATATGTCCATTTCTTCCTCCTCTCTTTCTCTGCCTATCTCATGCTCCCTCTCTCTCTTTCTTTCCATCTCCTCCCCGCTCTCTCTGTCCACTTCTTCTTCCCTCCCTCTCTCTCCGTCTTCTCTTTCCCCGATCTATATTTTTCCAGCCTATATATGTCCATCTCCTACTCCCCTCCCTCTCTCCATAACTCAACTCTCCACTTTGTCAATCTTCTTCTCCTTCTCTCTGTCCATTTCCTCTCACCTTTCTATATGTAGTGGAAGGGGTAAAGGGTACCTTACGGCACACGCCTTGAGGTGGCTTGCGCAGTATGTATGTAGATCTAGATTTCTGTTATTTTCCTCCCTCCCCTCCCCATTTCTGTCTATCTCCTCCTGTCGCCTCAGTCCATCAACACCCCCACCCCCTACCCATCTCCATTTCGCCCTCTATCCGTCCATCTCTTCTTCCCTTCCTCTGACCATCTCCTATCACCTCTCTGTATGTCCGTCTCCATAACCCCTCTCTCATTGTCCACCTTATCTTCCCTCGATACCTTTCTCTGTCCATATACCCGTTATCACCCCCCCACCACTACCAAAATGGGTGGTTGATGGTTTTTACCACACAGTACTTCTTTCCACACAGTGAATACTATATGTACCAAGTTTGATTGAATACAACCAATGGCCTTTGGCGAAGGCACTGGACATGTGTGAATGTGACATATAAAACACCTAATAGTGATGTATACGATGCTAAGACAAATAATGCGGCATAAGATACAAGTAGTAGAGCAGTTTCGGTGTGAGTGTATTTTTGATATCAAATTGATACGCAAATTAATTAAATTGTGACAGCTCATTTATTTATGATCTTCACCTATTGTAATGCTAAGTGAGTTATGAGACACACAGGGTTGATTTATGAGACCCTGGGGATAATCGGTCCTTCTGAGAAACCACCAAACCTTCCCGTCCCATCCTCCTCCTCAACCCCTTTGGTTAATCCCCTCGCCGATACAAGCACTCATTTTATATCAAGTTAATTAACTAGTTAATTAAACTGGTCAAATAATTAACCACACTCCCACTGGGAAGTTCTTCAGTCACCCCCACTCCCCCTACACTCCTCCACTTGGAAACTGGTGGGAGAAAGACTCAGTTGATTGGCTACTTGGCGAGAAATCGATTGCACTGCGTGGAACATTATTTCAACAATTACTGCTAGACAAGGAAATGTGTGGAGTATTGTTTATTTAAACAATTTACTGGATACAAGACAGTGTTTGGAATGTAGTTTATTTATTTATTTAATGAATCGGTTGGGAAATTGACTACAATGTATGGAACATTACTTAAAAATTTTCTGGGTGACAAGACAGTATAGAATATACTAATCAATTACAGCGTATTTTATTCTTATTGTGCAAGGAATACTATCATGAAACACTTACAACATGTTATTACAGTTTTAATGATCTTCCAATGTAACTTTGCACCGACTGAAGGGTTGTCGTGACGACTGGGCCATTGCGTGCCCACGCACTGGCTTCGTCGTGTCCGAGAGGCCGCTCTGGCCAATCTGCTCCATGACCGCCATCGGCTGCCACGCTACCAATCGTCTCATGATATTAGCACGCTCCAAATGCCTACTTCCCGTCGTGTATCACTGCTTAGGAGAATTTTGACCAACTTGTCCATAGTGTCTCAAAATATTGTGCTCCTTTTATTTTTTTCTTTCTGACCGTCCGACAGCCAGGCCACCACTAAGCCACTGTCCCCAATGTTTCACTGCGGTGCCCTTTGTCACCTCAAGTGGCTACTTCTAGTTGCAGCACCTGCCCAATCTGCTCCCAGACACACAGATTCCATACCCGGTTAGTGGAAGCAGTTGGGTCACAATACCACCAGCAGAGGATGCTGGGAGAACCAATCCTCACACCACTTCTCCCTACAATTCCCTCATTCCCCCCCCCCCCCTCCTCAACTATCCAGTTACTTCCAATCGGCAAAGTATTAGGTGGCAGCAACTCTGTGATACAGGTGGTGAAAACTCTTTGACATTGATACCTTGGAAATTCCTTAGATTCGATTAGATTCGATTCAGGTTTCGTTTTATAGACTAAAAATAAGATTATTCTCATGGGCCTGGGACAAGTGAGAGAGTATAGCACAGAAAACATAAAACATTTAAATACGAGAATCACTACCCTGACCATTTGTCAGGAGACCATTAAAATAGGTGAATACATTGCAGTAAACCTGAAATGCTAATATTTACAAAATTAATACATTGTTAGAATTAAACATATTTATGCACTTTAATAAATTCATCATTCACAATATACCTAATCTTGACTGTTGTGACCAAGAGCTGTCAAATTTGAAATCTGACACACATTTTGACTTAAGATGGCCTAACAGTCCCTATTAACGTATTCATCTATAGAGTAGTTACTGTCGAAACACATGATCTCTCTCTCTCTCTCTCTCTCTCTCTCTCTCTCTCTCTCTCTCTCTCAACTGGCTACTTCATGACCAGCGAGCGTCTGTCGTGTGCCGCACTAACCAATCCTTTGTCTTGAACAAAGTAGTGGATTTCTCGTATTCCCCCGCTTTGGATGTCTTGGAAATATTTTCTCACTCTTTCGGATTCATCGACTAATTAACTTAATCAGTACCCTTCGTGTGCAGGCAGTTTTTCTCTGCATCCCATTGTACTGCTGGATACCAGGGCCGATATATTTATCAGGATTTGATCCCACAACGGCCAGGTTTCCAAACCCTTCTGGATTTTTATTCTCTCGGCTCCTCTTCGTGGATAATGGATACAGTTAGGTTGTCTGGTAGCAAGTCCTTTACGTTGGTGGTAGCTGAAAGTTTCCAACTTCAGTTCAGTTGCATGCTATGTCCTTAAGTAATCTGTTTAGGGGTGTACTGATGTGTGTATTCACAATACCACTATCAGAAACAATAGAGTGACCAGTAGCGAACTTGACGTTGTAACTGGGTTTTTAAAGCACTATACTATCCCTAAATTTGTTTTCCTAGTTACACCAGGACAAAGAAGGAGGAGGAAGGGTCTATCGACTATAGCATAGTAACAACAACAAGTACCACTGTAGGACTATGTGCCCTGCACTGCAATGAGACGCAGTAAACACCTCATAGCTAAACTATGTTCCATACCGAAGTAGTACTAGTGGTGATAGTAGTAGTAGTAGTAGTAGTAGTAGTAGTAGTAACTGTCCTGGTTGGATGTCGGAGATCGCTGGAACACTCGTACATCCCGTGCAGTCATGTCCCAATGTCCACACGCCGTATCCCAGGTCAGAGGTCGTATATCGCTACTTGGTTCCTTCCGATCAGACACACACTCGCGATCACCAAGGGCACACCATCCGCCGACTGCCAGTTAGCCGCAAACCAGGCCATCCGGGAGAGATATGCACCCACACCACCCACGTTGGCAGCTGTACTCCCATCCTCTGGCATCCACATGCCTACTGCACCGGATGCTCAGAGGTCGGAAAAAGACTGTCACCAAGCACTCAACCGACCTACTTACATACAGGGAACAATCTTCCAGCTCAAACGCCTGTTATATTGAATCTTCGCAGGCAACAGACACATCAGCTTCTGTCGTGGTGACAGTGTACGACTCTTTGTACAACACCACACATTTTGTTTTTCCACCACAACTTAGAAGTCTGTTCAGGTGATTAGTGGCATTAACATGTTTCGATCCATTGACTCCCACAGAAACCTGGAATCGCATGATGTAAACTATGCTGCTCCCACAACACACAGGAAGGTCGAAATAAAAAACAGAGGTGGTGTATCTTATTGACAAAAATGTGGAGGACATCGCCATTATGGAAACTGTAAGTGTTTCAAGCATTGTGAAGTGTTTCTAAACAGCTGTCCGAAAGTGATGATCTCTATATCTAATCTCATCTTCCCCTGTAACAAGGTAGTAGATATCTTGGTGTTTCGTTTTTTGAAAAGACCCTGTGTACTGATTAAACATATTGGTGGTGAATATTGCACCTAGGTAGATGATCGCTCTTTCGGTGTCCTAGGCAGTAGTTACCCTGACCTCCAAATCTTTGGACACTGCGAGTTTCATTTTTATGATTTACAGTGCACAAACACATGTGGTAAAAGGGGGTATTCTGCAGGACTGAAACCGATTGAGCATGAATAGTATGTATCACCAGTTGTCAATACCACAGACGGAGGAATGGAATTATTTTCAGAGACCAAGGCGAGCATGTAAGTACCTTTATCCTTCCACATATTTTCTGTAATATTTTCATTACGTTTACGCATTTTTCATCAGTTTTCGTAATTTTACCAAGTTTTCAGTAATTTCAAGGCATTTTGCTCAATTACTGGAGGTCCAAACCATCCCTATCGCCGAGCTGTCGTACCAAAAAACATATCATCCCTTCGATCTCGTGATTCTCTCAGCCAAATCAATTGCAACATGGTTCTCAAGTTGTTAACATTGCTGAAACACGTGTGGATACATCGCTAGTCCTGTTACACAGTTTACATCGCATGACACGAATACTGTTTCTTTTCAGTAGGAAATAGCCATCAGCAGAGTGAAGGTGCCAAAACTACGTTCCTTAGCCGAAACACCTTGTAAAATTGGTAAGCTTCTATTACGATATGCCATCTGACCCTATATACATGGAGTCACAAAGTATTGTCTCATTCATGGTATAAAGTCGGAGATTCAAAGCCCTAGCTATTAGCCCTCTGTTTCGAAATGAGCAACCCCTTCATTGATTCAATAGGCTAAGAACCCTGAGCAAAACTCTATGTGGCCTCCCTCTATGATCTCGGAACTCTTCCTCTGTTTTCAACCAATCATCAATGCAACAATGTCTCCGATTTAGCTTGAAACTGACCAGAAGTAACAGGGTACCATACCTGCTATATTCGACGTCTCATGAAGAAACAGAACGACCTGAGTTCCATGTAATCAATACACTTCGATAATTTGCTTTAACAAAGTGTATAGCACCTGTTCCAAACTTGAACTGACCGGCGCTCGTTGCTAGTGATATAGGTCAGTTTTCTCATTCCAATACTGTAACTGCCATTCTGAGAAGACTTTTCTGCACCAATCTTAATCATATTACCCAGCCATTTACACACGACTTCTTTAGATGCTTGCATGCTGACGAGTATAGTACTCCTTAATTGGTCTACAGCTGAAATGAGCCTGATACAATGAGGTGTGTTTTCGTGACGTTACAGACTATGAAGAAGAAGAAGCAGAAGAAGAAGAAGAAGAAACGTGTGAGTTGCGGATGATGGAGCTCCAGATGGAAGGAGTTTGAAACATTTTATGTAAATAATTTGTCCTATGAATTCTGTAGAATTGTTTTAGTGTCTGGATTTCACAATAAGGAGGTCCTGGGAAGAGAAAAATTATCGTAGAATATAATCAGATATGCATAACTGCAGTGTTAGATACGTTAAACTATTCGCCATGTTCTGTGAACAGAACACACTCTCTTCCACACACACAACATTAGTCACAACAATGTATACACAGGCACTGCAGTACCTCAAAAACCCCTGTCAGTAACTATATCATTGCAGTAAGAAAACTCCTGTCAGTGCAGATATTAAACTGATAATTCGATTTAGTCCAAGATGTGGCAGAGAAATGGAGTACTTCGCACATATCTTCATTCATCTAGAGGAGTGTGTTGAAATAAGTTTTCCATCCATGGACATGATTCATCTCACAAGCATTGAAACTCTTCTGCTGACTGTGGTATGGAGAGGCTTGCTGTTAACGATTGCACGTAGACAGCACTGTAAGTCACACATAGAACACAGAATTGTATATGAGTCGAACAGGAATTATACCATACAACTGATACAACCAAATTGGGGAATGGGAACTGGCTGTTGGCAAGAGATCCGCTAGGAGAAGGAGATTTTCAGACAGTTTCACTATTGGTGTTTGCAATAGATATGACCAACTGTCAGAGTCTAGTGGAGAGGAATCTCTAGTAGCTGTAGATGTAGGAAGTATGCAGCAGACCTCAGCAGTTACGGTGGCTAGGACAGTTGCAAAGTCGAAGAGAAAGAAGAAGGTACTGCTGTTAGGTAGTTCTCATGGCAGAGATGTAGGCCAGCAGTTGCAGGAAGTATTGGGGAGTGGGTACCAGGACACCAGCATTGTGAAGCCTAATGCAGGATTGGCTCAGGTGACTGTTAACGTAGGGGGGGCTATGTAGGGATTTTACTAAAGAGGATCAGGTAGTGATTGTGGGTGGGGGTGGTAATAGTGTTGATAGGGATGGGCAGTATGACATAGATGGTGACCTGGAAAAGATAGCCACTCAGACTGGCAACACGAATGTGCATTTCGTGGAACTGTTTCAGCGTCACGATCGGCCTCATCTTAATACAGCCATCAGGCGTAATAACATGAGACTTCGGGGTGCGCTGATGACAGAAAGCATGGGTCACATTTCAGTGGTGTCGGTGGAGTCTATCAGCAAGACGCGTTTTACTAGACATGTCCAGCACCTCAACAGGTATGGGAAGGGGAGGTTTGCAAAGCTTATAGGTGACAGCATAGGTGGGGGTGGTGGGATCACTCACGGGAAAATTCCTGCAGTAGTGGGTGTTAGAGCTGCACCTTTCTTAGATTGAAGTCAGCTGACAAGTATTCCTGCTTAAGGGAAGTCTCTCTAACAAAGGAACCTCTTTTGACAAAGCTTAGGTATCCGAGTAATGAGGGAATTAGTATATTTCATCAAAATATACAAGGTATTAGAGATGAAGTTAGTGAACTGCTTATAGATATTGACTCTGAAATTATTGGTATATGTGAACACTTCTTAAATAAGGAGATAATTCAGAGTCTCCCTTTACCAGGATACAGGTTGGATGGCAGCTTTTCTAGGAGCTCTTTGCGGTGTGGGGGAGTAGCCATGTATGTGAAAAACGGCATCCCATTTGAGTCAATTGATGTTTCTAAGTACTTCACTGAAAAGGTGTTTGAATGTTGTGCAGGTGTGGTTAAATTTAGTGGAGCTAAACTTCTAACTGTTATTATTTATAGATCCCCAGACTCCGATTTCACAACACTTTTGCTAAAGCTAGAGGAGGTCCTTGGTTCACTTTATAGGAAATACAAAAAGTTAGTTATATGTGGTGACTTCAATATTAATTGCATAAGTGATTGTGCAAGGAAAAGGATGCTGGTAGACCTCCTTAATTCATATAATCATATGCAACCCGTATTCTCTCCAACGAGAGTGCAAGGGAACAGTAGAACAACCATAGACAACAAGAAGTTGTGTGGAACTATGCAAAAAATAATTAAAATATACAAACTGAGTAGTCCATGCGCAAGATAGGCAACATCAAGTTTAATGGGAGCTCAGGAGCGCCGTGGTCCTGTGGTTAGCGTGAGCAGCTGCTTGGCAAGTCTTCCATCGTGTGAAAAATTTACTTCCATTATTTTCTCTCCGTTCGTTCATTGACGTCTCTGTTCACTGTAATAAGTTTAGTGTCTGTGTTTTTCGACCGCACCGCAAAACCGTGCGATTGGTAGACGAAAGGACGTGCCTCTCCAATGGTAACCGAAAACATTTGATCGCAAGGTCATAGGGCAACCGATTCTTCCACAGGAAAACACGTCTGATATATTCTATACGACACTGGTGACGGCATGTGCGTCACATGACAGGAATATGTTGTCGACTCACCTAACTTGTACACTTGGCGAATGGGTAAAAAGATTCTTCTATCTTTCCCGATTTAGGTCTTCTTGTGGATGTCATAATCACTCCCAAAAAAGTCATGAAAACATAAGAGTTTGTCACATAAACTGCAGGAAATGAATGCACCGGTTTCACAGTCGCACAGTTTCCCTGTGCTCTGTCAAAACATATGTTTCTAACGTTTTCATGTTTTTCCGTGTGTAGACCGTCAGTTACCTTGCATCGGACGGACAGATAATAATTGTCTGAAAATAATAAACTAAACATGTCGCTCGAGGGAAGACTTCGACCAAGGACCTCTCGTTCTGCAGCTCCTCACGCTAACCACGAGACCATGGTGCTCCTGCGCTCCCATTATCCTTGATGTTGCATATCTTGCGCATGGACTACCCAGTTTGTATATTTTGCTTATGTTTTTCATAGTTCCACGCAACTTCTTCCCGCTTTCTCGATTGATTTGTGTTCAGTTTTTCAACGCCTATCCAGTGTGCCAACTTATAACTAAATCTGAGGGTGGTGCGATGGGGAGGCCCCCTTGTCAGAGCCATTTGAACCAAGTTGCATGTATTCCTATTACCTTATTGGATATACAACGGAGTGTTGTTAAAAACCGTGCAGCGACTGTTCTGCAAGGTATTTGTTACGTGACACCACATGGCTGTGATTGGAAGTAAGTAAAGGGAAGCATATTGTGGAGACTGTTGCTTCAGTTTAAAACACCTAAACAGTCTTGTATAAGGTCATACACGATCAGTTCTGTAGTTGTATACTGCAGTCCCCAAGCTGGTAATACAACGCTCTTCAGCTGAGGACACTTTTTCAAAATCCGTAAGGTGGTTGTTGATAACTTGGAACTCACACTTGGGCTTATTCTACAATTGGTGGTCATCCACAATAAACAATCTGTTCCAACCAACTTATCGTTGTCCACGAAAAATTAGTTTCCCTGGTTTCTGGTGCTTCCATGGCAACTTTTTCTCGTATTTCTCTTGCTGTCACATACCCGTTCCCATGTACAAGAATTTTCCTGCAGAAAGCAGGAGACATGCAAGTACTTCCCCATTCCCCAGTAACGTCCCCGTATTTTGGCGTATTTGCCCTCACTTTATATGTATTTTCCGTCACTTTTCGTAGTTTTGTCGATTTTATGTTACTTCCAACAATACAATTATGACATCAAGCCTCGACAAGTACTAAAATTGCTTGCAAATGTGGTACAGTTGTCAAAACCAATCACAAACGCAGTTTTTCTGTATGTGTATGTCCTTGCATCGGTTTTACATGGCGGGTATCCCATGACACAGGGTAGGTTCGGGATAGGATCGGGACTGAGTTCATATGTGGATTCACCACACGTTATGTAAGTCTCCAACCTGTGAGCATTCACTACCATGGACATGTGGATGCTGGGGGATGGGTGTGCAGCTGCCAGCATGGCTAGTGTAAATGCATGTCTGTCCCTGCCAGTGTGGGTGTTGCTACCTGCAAGTGGCGCTTGCTGGGCGATTGCGACAGAGTGTAATTGGAAGGAACCAACTAGCGATACATGACCCCTCTCCTGGGGCGCTGTGTGTGTAAATCAGGACGTGAGTGCACTACATGTATGAGTGTTCCAGTGATACCTGACATCTAACCATAGCATCTACCTCTAATATTACTACTACTACCACTACTATTGGAGAATGGAACGTGGTTTAAGTGAGTAGTACTGCTTCTCAATACAATGCAGTGGACTCAGTCCTGTAGTGGTATTTGTTGTTGCTACCATCATATCATGCAGTACACCCTCTCTCCTTCTTCTTCGTCCTGGTGTAACTAAGGAAAAAGACTTAAGTATTATTTAGTGCCTTATAAACCCATTTGCAACATGAAATCCCTGACTGATCAATTTATTGTTTCTGATAAAGGTTTTGTGAGCACACACATCAGTCCACTGTTATGCTGATTGTTTGAGGACATAGCATATAACTGAGCTAAATTTTGAAACTTTCAGCTAAATCCAAAGTAATGCACTTCCTACCAAACGACCTAACGGTGCTGGTATCCACCAAAAGGAGACAAGGAAAAAAATCTGGAAGGCTTTGGAGACCAGGCAGCTGCAGGATCAAATGCTAGTAAATATACCAGTCCAGATCCAGCAGTAGGATGCAGGGAAAATCTTCACAACATATAAAGGGTATGGATTTCATTAATTAGTCAGTCAATCTGATACAGTTAGGAAACATTTCCTGGATATCCACAGCTAGGGATCTGCCATGTATCTACTACTTTGTTCAGGACAAATTATGGGTTAGTGTGGCACATGACAAACATTTGCTGGGCATTAAGTAGCCACTTTAGACATACAGAGAGAGAGAGAGAGAACATGTGGTTCAACAAGAATTTCCTCAGGAAGCAGTATCAAAGAGCTGCTGCCATCTGATCAAATAGTTGCAACCGCCTGATGCTTTGTCTGACTGGAAGTAACTGGAGGGTTGATAAAGAGGAGAGAAGGGAACTGGACAGAAAAGGGATAGATTGGTAGCTTCTCCCAGTGATCGCTGACAGTGGTATTATGAACTAACGCAGTCAGTATCCTCACAGCAGAACGGACACATAGAGCACTGCTTCCACTACCCTGGTATTGAAAGTGTGTGTTTTGGAGCAGACTGCAACTGCAAATAGCCACTTCATGTGGCAGATGACACCGCTACAAACAAAAGGGGCCTCTGGCGGTGGGGCTGACCTGGGTGCCTGATGATTACAAAGAAAAAGAAAATGGAGCGCAGTATTCTAAAGCATTATAGTCTGCAGGTTTGGAGAGGTTGGGCCGAGTTCCACCAAGCAGTGGCATGTGACAGAAAAAAGCTGCTTGGGCCACGCTAAGCAGTTACAGGCCTGAGCGGAGATAATGCAGCTCCTCAGACAGCAGTGCATGGTACAGCTTGACGACGCAGCCATCATGTGGGCGTGCATATGATGATTGTTTCATGACAGTATTCCTTGCGTGATTGTAATAAATAAGTGACACAATTGCTTAAGCATTCCATACTGCCTTTTCACCCACAAAATTCTTAAACAAACAAATTCTTTGAATGAATAAATAAACTACATTCTGTCAAGTCCTTGCATCCCATACATTGTTTCATTAAATAATTTTCCACACATTGCCTTGTCTTCCAGAAATTGATTAAACAATATTTTATACACTGAAATTGGTTTCCTAAGGCATTATTTCAATAAATTAATAAACTATATTTAATACACAGCCTTGTAACCCAAACGTTTTTTTAAATAATCAACACTCCATATATTACCTTGTCTATTAGAAATTATTTAAACAATATTCGATTCACTTTAATCGATTTAAAGCAAAATAGCCAATAAACTGAGTCTTTTTCTCGCAAATTTCCATGTGAGTATGGGGAAGGGAGTGGGGGGTGGGGGAGGGAGAGGGCTGGGAAATTTCCCAGAGGGAGGGGTTAAATAATTAAGCAATGTAATTAATTAGACATTTAGTTTCATATCAAAGATTAGCTTTAATCGTCGAAGCGATTTCCCATAGAGTGAGAGAACGATGGGGATGGGAAGGGGGAGGGTTAGGTGTGTCTCAGAAGGATGGGTTATTCACAGGGGGTCACAAATCAACCCACATGTGGTCATAAACCAGTTAGGTTAACAATAGGTTAAGGTTATACATCAAACAGTTGTCACAATTTAATTAATTTGCGTATCAACTTGATACCAAAAGCGTGCTTACACCGCCATTGCCCTACTACTGGTTTTCAGGAAATTTCGGGTAATACGTGAGCAGTGGAAGAAAAATGTTGAACATGTAACGTACAGAGGGTATTTTTGATCCTGTGCATGGAGGGATGGCTGTGTTCAAACAAACGGTGCAAATTTAGAACATTCTTTGTGAATCTGATTCGTTGTAAAAGTGAAAGTTACAAAATTATTGTCATCGCTGTGAAGAAGCATAAGATATTCTTATTTTGTGTTTCTTTCCTTTCCACCCTTCTGTTTTCGTTAACAGACATTATATAGGAAAGAAAACGTAGGTCAGTTACAGGTAACGATGCATTTCTAAAGCTTATACTCATTTATTTGTAACTCTATGCGGTAGGATTTGTTGCACACTGTGTGACAAGAGTTATGGGATACCTCCTAATATCTTGTGAGATCTCGTTTTCCCCGGCGTAGTGCAGCAACTCGACGTGGCATGGAGTCTGGAAGTCCCCTGCAGAAATACTGAGCCGTGATGCATCTGTAGCCGTCCATAATTGCGGAAGATTTGTCTGTTGCTATGTCCCAATGACGCCAAATTTTACCGCACTGTCCTAACGGGTAAGTTCGTCGTACGTCCCACATCGATATCTAGGGTTATTTCTGCAATGTGGCTTGGCTGCTAACTCTTAAAACTCTACGCAAACGCTGCTGCTCTCGGTCGTTCAGTAAAGGCCGTCGGCCACTGCGATATCCGTAGTAAGAGGTAATGACTGAAATTTGGTATTCTCGGCACCATCTTGACACTGTTGATACTAAAATATTGAATTTCCTAGCGATTTCCGAAATGGGATGTTGCGAATGTTAATTCCCGTCGTGCGGTCGTATCCTTATCACATGAATCGCTTGACACAAATGGCAGCTTCACTAACGCGCTGCCTCTTCATACCTTGCGTACGCAATGCTACCGCTATCCGTGTATGTGCCTATTTCTATCCCATGACTTCTGTCGCCTCAGTATACCGTACTTTGCAATAAACCAGTGGAGACCACCAGATCAGCAAATTAATTAATACTCCAATATAAACATATAATAATCTTACACAACGAAAAAAATATTGCCTGCTAGACGCATGACTCGAGCACTGAGCTCCACGCTTTAAAGTCGCACACGTAGGTGCGGAGCTACGCCAACGTCGGTACTGGACTTGGGATAATTAGGCCCGACAGAAAAATAGAAACTGTACGTGCGGCGAGGTACGTCATCTGGTGTCGTCACTTGTTTGATGTTTGTCATCCACTTTTGGGATATCTCCTGATATTGCGGCCCTTGCGTGTCATATTAATTTACCTATCTCAGTGTCATCTGTGTCTCTTCAAACGTAAATAAGAATAACCTATATGTCTAAATCTCCGTTGTTCTACACCATGCGACTCTATAGGTGTTAAACCTATTACTGATACTCAGCCATGTTGCTTAATGTGAGGTCCCAAAACACATTGACAAAATCACTGAACTGCAGCAGTGCTCATTGTGATGACATGGTGACACAATGAACAGCACAAATGCGACAGAAATTGTACTTTATTTTTTTATAGTATTCCAAGACTACAAGATACAGGAAAAAAATAACAACACGTTGTTTTCGAACATTTTTCCGTTGCTCTTCCTCATATATAGTCCCACCCCTAATGATAGTGAGAAATCTTACTTGTACAGAAGTTTGTACAAATCATAAGTCAGGCACCTAATAAATTTAGTTGGGATTCTTTAAGGCGTTCGTGGGTTATGCTTCAATGTCAGCCCTTTGAATTAAAATTCCTGTGCGATATACGTGGTTCTTAACACCACAGAGCTTCTTTCCCGATACTGAGTAACCAGTTAACTCCAGATTATTTAAAGAATCTACCTACCTTGTATAAAGCAGATACAAATGAAAAAGTTTGTTAAAGGTTTGAAAGTATGTTATATCTTTTTGGAAGTCGCTAAGCGCTGTCATTGTCAGTCATTGAATGGATATAGTGTGGGTAACTTGCGTTCCGTTTAAAGGAAACCTAGTTTGGCACGCATATAAGTGTTTATGACGTGATATCTGCTGAACTATGTGTAGTGCAGCGATATAATTTTGTACATCCAGCGGCATATGTGGATACTGTCTGCGAAACATGCTGAGAATGGAATGAGTAGCAAAGCAGTAATGAAATGAAATGTCATGCCTGGATACGCCAGTTTTGATGCATGAACAGAAACAATATAGTAGCAATAAACTGTTTTTCCGTCATTATTTTGTGGGACGTGCCAGTGTGAAAAAGTTTCTTAAATATTCGAAATTGTGTGTAAGGTTCGTTGCAAGTCGCAATATGCTCTCATACTACAATCCTGGATGAATGTAACATGGGTATTTGTGAGTGGTGCGTTAAGCTTCTTCTTCACTTCTTTGAGAGGAAGGTGGTTCTTGTATTCCCAGTCCTTCTTTCCAAATAGCAAATGATATGTTTTCCATGTATGGTCGAAATAGCTCCACTTGTTTTAGGAGGAAATGTTGAACATAGACACTTATATTTCATAAGATATATAGTTTTGTTACGGATGCCGTTTACTACAGATGCTCAGTTTGAGAAAATCTGTCTTACTGGCCAGAAAAAACAATTCAGTGTGGCACCCCCCCACTGCACCTTTCATCATATTTATTTGTTATGGATATTATCAAATGGTTTTTATCGCATGCCTACCACCGCCTAATCACAGTTCTGTAGCTAGGACGTAAAGATATACATTTATTCCAGTCAGTTAATATAACTGCTGGACATTGAACTTGCAAACGGCGTGCAAAAGGTGTCAAATTGGAAAGTAGTTTAGATATGCAATTGGTCATTATTTCAACAAAACTGGGAATGTTAGGTAGGAATAACAGTTCTACATTTGGTATATAAGGAAAGATTAGGCAGCTGGTTTCTGATTCCAAAATCGATTTTGAATATCGATTGTTTTTATAATATCGTGTTATACCCCGTATTAGAAATGAGAAATAAATACCAGCTCAAGTCGTAATTCGGCAGCGACAGGATCGTGGTCTACCAAGATTGCGGTTATCACCCGCGACGGTGCTGCTCGCTTTGGCTGGGGTCTCGCAACGCAATGAGGGATATCAATTACCCCACACGACTAGCACCTGAGATGATAGATATACTACTCGGAAGACACTATGTTGCCCATGCTGTTCTGATCTACCTCGCCTCAAAGGGTGTTCAGCTGTTGCCCTGGCAGCATTTTCTCCTGATCTCTGATACTATGAAAATTTCTGGTCATGTGAGGCCAAGAAACTGGAATGCTGTCAATCAGCCACTGCCACGGTAGAACTCAGGCACACAGATGAACCAACGTGGAACGACGTCACCTTAGTCCAGTAGGATTCGATGCCTAGTCACGTTAGAGACAATGTTAGTGCGAGAAAATGCAGCTTTGGGTCCTAAATTTCACACCCTGTTATCCCATGAAGTAGATATAAGAGAAATCAAACATTTTACTTACTGAACTGGATTTGCAGCAGGAGTGAAATTTCGTTAAATATTAACCATTCTGGTGTCACACTTTACTCGCCAATAGTGTAATTACTGTTGCACTGCATCGTCCTGAAGGCATCTTCTATTAAGTTCCCATAAATTTCTTCTATGTAGTTCGGTTTTCATTCCTTCCTCAACAGTAAATGGAAGAAAGTATGCTCGGAAAAACCAAGTTTTCGTAGTTCATCAAATATTATGTTCGATAGTGACTGTGCACAAATGAATACATTCGACCAATACGGCTGACAGTAGTTACCGTTACGTATGTAAAACTGACAAAGCTAAAAGCTTTCCACACAACACGTTGGCCAATACCAAGTTATTAATGGTCCAATTTCACTCAGGACTGTTAGTAAAAACTGGATGCTCTACCACACAATTAAACTCTCTCTCTATGCACTCACATGCTCGATTCGTTCTCGTGTAGGAGTCCTATTGTATGTAGATGTTAACAAAGTAGGTGTGGTCTATTTTACACGGTACACCCGTAACGAACGCAGCTATGCTGTTAGTACGTAAGATACACCTTCCCTAAACAGGATCGCCTTGTTCGTCCCTCAACCAATATAAGAAATTATTTCATTACTAACTAAGTCCGTAATGTCGGGAGAGAACACATACTGTACGAAAGCGATATTGATGTCTATGTCTCGTAGGTCATTCAGCAGCCCAATTGTTTTCATCATGAATGTCGGATTGCTGGTTTTCTTTCGCGTTCCGGACAAAAGGGTTCCTTTTGAATCGATAGTGCCACTTTGAAACAGTTTAACTTAACAGTAATAGGTCCTGATAGGAGAGAAAGTTTGGTTGCGAACTGATTATCCACTGGCTGCATTTTCCCTAAGGTCATTTTTTCCTATGAGTAGTATTTAAACCGGTAGAGGAAGATTTCTCTGGCGGCAAATTAATTAAACCAACAAACACTCTTCCATTTTATTATGACCAGGGGACAACACATAAACACAACACAACTTCAATTACAGTAGAATTTCAAAAATGCCTCCATTGACACGTAAACAAAGGTTACACCGTCGGATCATGTTTTGTCTGACACGAGCAAAAACCCCAGGAGTATCCTGAATTGTTCTTGCTGCTGCTCCTATCCGGTCTACCAGATCCTCTTTTGATGTTGCGTAAACAAGGTTGTGCATCTTTCCCCACACAAAAAAGTCCAGGGGAGACATATCTGGGGATCGAGCAGGACATGGTACACGACAACCTCTGCCAATCCACGTTTCTGGGAACTGTCGGTCCAAGAATCGACGCACACGACGACTGAAATGTGCCAGCACCCCGTCATGTTGGAACCACATGCATTGTCTTGAAGGGAGCGGGACGTCTTCTAGCAATTCTGGCAATGCTCTGGCGAGAACTGCCATTTAATGGCCTAGGTAGCAGATACGGACTAATTAAACGGTCCCCAACAACAACGACCCACACATTAACGAAGAACCGCACTTGATGAGCGCTAGTAACTGTGGCATGTGGGTTATCCTCACTCCAAACATGCGAATTGTGCGTGTTGAAGACTCCATTACGCCGGATCGTTGCTTCATCGGTAAACAACACAGAGGATGGAAATGTAGGATGCATTTCACACTGTTCCAGGTAGCACTGCGAAAACTATGCTCTGGGTGGATAATCAACTGGTTCCAGGTTTTGGACACACTGTAAGTGAAATGGACGTAACAATTGCTCTCGAGGGACTGTTCGTACATTCGTCTGATTCATCCTTACGTTACGTGCAGTTATATGAGTGCTGATTGAAGAATCCCGCTCCACATACTGCAAGACAGCTTCCTCAAATTGCAGATTTCTTACCGTGTGACGACGTCCCTGTCCAGGTAATATGCTAAATGACCAGGTCTCACGCAGACGTTGGTACACAGCATCAAAGGTCGTGTGATGCGGGATACGGCGATTAGGATATTGTTGTTGATAAACCCGCTGTGCAGCTCGTCCGTTGTAGTGCGCTACGTAGCACGCACCAACCACATCAGTGTACTCACTCCAGGTGTATCGCTCCATTTGTAAAAAGAGACAGTGCACTACTACTCTGGTGGACAGCAGTTGCCTACAGCCGATGAGCGTAATACGCCCTCTAACAACTGAGGAGCGTAATACGGCCTCCACCGGTTAAAATAATCCTCATAGGAAAAAATGACATTAGGGAAAAATATTTGTTTTGATGTCCCCTACAACCTCCCAGAGTTTGTCGGTTTAAATACTTTTCACCCTGTATTTTTATAATGGTAACACTAACGGTAATTATAAAACAGTGGCAGCATTAAGAATAATATTGATTAGCTTAGCACTTCTGAAGCCTTGCTTGATATTAGAAGAAGTGGTAGGCATAATGAAACAGGAGAGAACTGAAAGAGGAGTAACATTGACTGTCAGGAGAGAAGGAATTTCAGTAGAGAACTCTGTAGACAAGTGGAAGGAAAAGTGACGGGGGAGGAAGGGTTGATAAGAACGAGCTACAGAGGAGATACCTGTTGTGACAGAAGGCGGGTCATCAGCTGTCTTTTGAAGTTTGAAAGGATATCAATATGTCTAATACATTGAGGGAGATTGTTTCTAAAGTCGGGTTCCTAACGCACAAAATGATTCAGAGTTCATGTCAGTGCTGTCCTGAGGCAGAGAGAGGATTTTACCTCTGTTGTGTTGTTTAGATAGTAGTGTAAGTGCTGAAGACAAATAGGAAATAGTGCGATGATTGAGAAGACGATACAAGAAAAACAGGGTATGATAATCTCTACACATATAGGCAGTAGTGATACGTAGCCATGGTAATTGTTCAAATTGTTCATAGACAATAGTGATATGCTCGAAATAGCGGCCGCGCTGGGTAGCCGTGCGGTTTAAGGCGCCGTACCACGGCTCGCGCGGCTACCCCCGTAGGAGGTCCGAGTCCTCCCTCGGGCATGCGTATGTGTAGTGTCCTTAGCGTAAGTTAGTTTCAGTTAGATTAAGTAGGTTGTAATCCTAGGGACTGATGACCTTAGCAGTTTGGTCCCATGGGAACTTACAACAAATTTCCAATTTAAGTAGGGTACATTACAAATGTATCGTCCAAAAGAGTTCATCGCCAGTTCCAGCCAACGTGAGCTCTAATACGAAAGTCCATAGAGAATAGGATCACCAAAACGAAGAACGGGGAGTACCAGTGGCTCTACGAGTTTCTTTTGAGCTCGAGAGTGTATTCTCTTTTATATTTCTGTAGTGACTGAAGTGATGCTGACACCTTCTTACAGACGTCAGTTGTTTCTTCAGTCCAGTCTAAGTGATGGTCCACAATTACCCGAAATTCATTGCAGAAGAAGAAGATGTTATTCCTGTGCTGTTTAGGATTAAGGGTGGAAGAGATTCTGGGAACTGGGGAGAATTAATCCTTTTGTGAGCGACTAAGATTAGCTGCGTTTTAGCTCAGTTAAGATTCAAACCTATATTATTTGTCCACTGCCGTAAAGAAGTTAAGTCTGGTACGTATAACTGAAGATCGTCAGCGTATAAACGATGTTTGCTATGGGAGATAATAGCCGGCGCACCAATAACATATAATGAGAAAAGTGATGGGCACAATATCGATCTTTGTAGGACCCCTGCTGCTACATTCTTCCACTGTGAACTCCTGGTTCCGATCATTAAACACCGTTGGGGGTGGATAAGGTAGGAGTGGAACCACTGTAAATCATCTAAACAAAATTTCGACTTCTGAGCTTGGCTAGTAGGATATCAAATTTACAGTATTGAAAGCTTTGGTGAAATCCAAAAAGCACATAATATCGCTTCTTCTTAGTTCGTAGCTTGTTTCAGCACGTCAGTCACTTCTATAAGAGCAGTCATCGTGCTGTGATTTTCTCGGAAACTCGATTGATATTCATCCAGAAGGTTATCTGATGTTAAGTAATCGGTAACCTAACCGTCAACTAAGTACTGTAATTTCTTAGATAATATTATCAGAATGCAAAAGGGTCTGCAATAAGAAGGTACTTTGGCAGATTTATTTTGGGTAGTAGTTTCATGAGTGGCCTTTTTCCAGGCTGTGGGTAAGATCCTGGAGGTCAGAGGACAGTTAAAAATATCCGTTATTATGGCTCTTAATGGATCGACGAGAAAACTGGTAATTTGTATTGCAACATTGCAGTGTCCTGCAGCTGCTGAATGAATTCGCGCAAGTGAATTCCTGACTTTGTTGAAGCTTACCGGCCAAAGAAAAAAATTTCATTTGTTCCAATCAATGATACTTCAAGGAAGTCGATGATTTGCGTCCTTGTATGTTGGTCAAGTAGAGATGTAAGCGTACTGAAAGACTTACTTAAATCTCAATAGGAACTAAAGGTTCAGCTGCAGTTTGAGATTTATCTGTTCCTAGACATAATTGATTTTACCGTAAGATGGGGGGCCTGGGAAGGTCCTCTGTTCCCATTGAGCGTACCCGAGTTTTTCATTTCTCACAGCCGAAATAACTCGGCTGCGTAGTCGCTTGAAGGCAAGATGATACTGAGACGACGACTACCGTTTATATTTCTTGTGTGCTGCGTCTCTGACACTCATAAGGTGTTTGAGTTGATCGGTAAGCCGTGGTACGGGTTTTCTCCTGATTCTTGCAGTTTTTATAGGAACTTGTTCATCCTACAACTTACTGAGTCTCTCACTGCAATTAGATACTTCACAGTTTACGTGAAAGTTATTTAGTGTCATTCTATGCCAATAAATATCACAGGCGTCAGCTATAAGCTGAGACATATTCAAGGGCTTAAAATCTCTAAAAGTGGCCATTTGCTATTTGTTCTTTGGACATTGCTACGAGTAAGTTACGAGTGTTACATACTGGGCATATATGCTATGTATGGAGACCTGATCAGTGAATATAACACTATTTGGAGACTTGCTGCGAATTTTCTATAGATGTATGAGTGTCTACCGTATGATCTGTTGGCCAAAGCGGAACCAGTGTAAAATTTGTGGTGGAAAGCATACTCTTGAATCTAGAAACTAAAGGAGTGTTGTTTAGGAAGTTTACGTTCACATATCCGGCTATAATTGTGTGTTCATACAAAGATTCAAGACCTGAGAGTGCGGAAGACACTTTCTATCTACAGGTTTAATTTCAATGAAGTATATTCGGGCTGTTGATCCTCGTTTTCAAACGTGATAACTTCACTGAGGTGTAAGTTTTTACTGTATATGCTGCTACACCGTCATCTCGTTTGTTACACATATCATGTCTCAGAAGTACATAACCATCGAGGCTTACAGAGCGAGAAGGGATACTTGGCTTCAGCCACGTCTGTGACAGGAGTATGATACGAAAGCTGAGGTCCTGAAATGTGCATCTGAGCTCACTCGACTTACCTAAAACTTCACTCAGTGAAGGAGAATAGCAGATAAGTTCACAAGTGTCTCGGATTATCCGTCGCTACTAGACCGTTTCCTAGGGAACGACGGTTAAAGCTTACGACGTAATTTAAATGCGTTTTAGAGTGTGATAATATGAGCAGAAACAGTCGCGTAGAGACTAGCGTCGCGGCATCTCAGGTTTTGCGCCCCATGTACAAAACCCGATTATAGATTTTATTTATTTTATTTTATTTTATTTTTACTTTACATTTATCTAACCACGTCCGTAGCAAGTTACTACATGAATACTTCTTACAAACTTCGGAAATACAGGGGCGTTACATTAATTGTAAAATTATAACTATGGTTCCCAATGTCGTACATTAAAATGTGAATCTGAGGTATTTTCACGGTTTGCTACCTTTTTAAATCCTTATATCCTTTTACCTCATTCTTACGTTAATTCTTACATTTTTTTCTTATGTTTACCCTTCTGGAAGATCAGGTGCATTCCTTTGGATGTCACTGATTGTAGAAACATTCGAAACATAGAAGTTCCGAACACCATGAGCATCGTACGAAGGCATCTTTACCACGATGACATTTCTTCGTATGAATCTCACTGGGGACAGAAACGTTCTTGGAAATAATTTCGCGGCGAAGCAAGCATAGCGAATCGCTTTTCCGTAAACTAACACTTGCAACTGATTGCGAATCAATATAAACTACAGGAAATCCCCCGAAAACAATTACAAATAAATTCTGATTTCATTTTCTTAAGTTCATTCACCAGACATACAATCAGCAGACGAATAAGGACATTATTTAAATATGCAATCTTCTACGGACTTGGGCAGATAGGTGGAAAAAATTTTAAAATAATAAAATTATAGGACATCGAACAAGAGGGAAGAAGTGTGAAACCGTGATGTGTGCCATCGCTTCGGTTGAACAACTTTCTGGCTAAAAGACAAAGTACTTCAAAAACTTTGACCCTTATTTTCTCAGAAATGGTTGAGTATCTACGTATCAGCTGAGACACGTGCTTGCTTATTTTGACCCCTTTTCCACTGAGCAACATTTCTGGGGGTTATGCCGTGTTCTCCTCGTCAGTCGGTTGGGCCGGTAAAGATTGCACGTTAGCATGCGCTTGTAGTAGCGTACAACCACCACGAATCATTTCCGCTAAAATGCTGTAACTCGGGACAGCAGCTTCTCTGTACTCTGGCATAGCTACTTCCTTCTGGTTATCAGGGGCAAGGGTGGGATGGGGAGGGATCCACAGGCAGGTAATGTGTGGAAAAAGAGGGAGTTCAAGATCGGTTACGCTTTCCTATCACAAAGTGCGGAATTCAGTGTGAATAAGGAGTACTGGGGAACAGAGAGTATTCTTTGTGAAGGAATAAGACTGATAATACTGATGACTGTAAAAACAATTTTGTCCCTATATTAAAGGACAAAATGTAGTTAGCGTACTGTGGAGTAAAGGATAGGAGGAGAAAAGCAGATGAATTACAACGCCGATGTTGCCAGCAGAGAAAGACAGGTTTAATAACTGAAATGTTAACGCAGGAATCTAAGAACGAAAATCTAAAATATTTAAATAAAACTGATTTCGATTTTGTTCTTGAAATTTTAAAGCAACAAGGTTAGTGAATAATGTTGTTGTTGTTGTTGATGTGGTCCAGAGACTGGTTTGATGCAGCTCTCCGTAGTTCATATGGCTCTAAGCACTATGGGACTTAACATCTGAGGTCATCACTCCCCTAGACGTAGAACTACTTAAACCTAATTAACCTAAGAACATCACACACGTCCATGCCCGAAGCAGGATTCGAACCTGCGACCGTAGCAAGAGCGCGGTTCCAGACTGAAGCGCCTACAACCGCTCGGCCACCGCGGCCTGCACAAAGTTTAGCCCCGCGATCACAGAGGCTTAGGTGCTGGCAGAGCTCAATTCCCAACCTGACATTTCAATCCGGTCGGTCCATCGCATCTATAATGATGCCAGGCCGGCTTAACTTATGAGACTATTCACTGAATCCTCCTCCTCCATTGACTGCCTCCTTACAGAGGGAGCCCTCATCTTTAACAGAAGCCGCAAAGTTGACCCCTCCCACTCCCCCTTTCATTACTACCGCTGCCAACGCTGCCTTAAATATAACATGCACGTTACTGCTCCTTGTAAGAGTCCCCCTACTTTTCCCCACTGCAAAGATTCAAACTTCCTGGAGAACTGCCGCAACCTCGCCTCTCCCCTTCCTGTAATACATGTAAAGAATCCCATCCCACCTACTCACATAAATGTAAAGCGAAGCCTCCTCCCGTCACCTCAGAGCTCACTGTCTCCGTCCATCCAGTAGATATCCCATCCAGCCCAACAACTCCCCCTGTCTTCCTCCTACTGCAGAGGATATCATCCGCTTCACCACCATTGTCCTACAAAACATCCACCCTTTCCAGCCCCCACATACTCTTTCCCAAATTGCCGTCGGTGCCCGTTGCATCTTTCATCTCACCACCTATGCCACCTACTCCCTCAACCAGGCCCACTTCACCTTCACCCCCATCACCACCCTCATCTAAATCTCCCCTACAATTGCGTGACAACATTACAGCGTTTATATGCTCCCTGCCAACCCACAAACACCTCTTCCTTCACACCCTCCATCACCACCGCGTGGATGCCTTCATACTAAATGAAACCTTCCTCCAACCCCGTCTCTCTCAATCAGCAGTCATCTCAGTACAAAGAACTGAGGAAGGCCACTTGCAATAATGGCCGAAACGTCGGACAATTTTATATATTGACTATGCGGTAACAGCCCAGAAGAATTTTACTGACAGTGAAGTATTTGTTGGAGAAACATTGTTCTTGCTTAATTTGCACGATCGTTACGAATTCCACCAAGGATAATTGCAGATTTTCATCTATCTTCTCAAAAGGCACGTTATGTACTCTAATTCAAAAATGTCCATTTGTGTGTGAAATCCTATGGGACTTAACTGCTAAGGTCATAAGTCCCTAAGCTTACACACTACTTAACCTAAATTATCCTAAGAACAAACACACACACCGATGGCCGAGGGAGCACTCGAACCACCACCCCATCGCTCCTTGTCTGACCCGTAAATTAGCCGATCTTAATCCCATGTAAAATGCAGGGGGTGCATAAAGAAACAGAAACAATACAAACACAAGACATTACCTGACTAACATGGTGTAGGGAAACCGTTGACATTCAAAACAGCTTCGGAATGGATAAGTACAGTTCCTGTGTGGTTTTTAGGGGAACCTTACACCATTCTTCCTGAAAAATAGTCGGAAGTTCAGGTAACTATGATGGAGGTGGATAGCGATCACAAACCCTCCTCTCAAAAGTAGACCAAAAAGGCTGAGTAATATAGGGATCTGGTAACTCTGATGACCTGGGAAGGCCGGCCGGAGTGGCCGTGCGGTTCTAGGCGCTACAGTCTGGAACCGCGAGACCGCTACGGTCGCATGTTCGAATCCTGCCTCGGGAATGGATGTGTGTGATGTCCTTAGGTTAGTTAGGTTTAAGTAGTTCTAAGTTCTAGGGGACTGATGACCTGAGAAGTTGAGTCCCATAGTGCCCAGAGCCATTTGAACCATTTGAACCTGGGAAGGTGCGTTAGTTCATCCCTGTGCACACGAAACCAGTTTTGGCCTATGCGGCCTGTGTGAGCAGGGACCCTGTCGTCTTCGAACACTGCATCACCACTGGGAAACAAACATTATACCATGAGATGGACCTGATCAGCCAAAACGGTCACATTATACTTGGCAGCAATACGACCACGCAAGTACACATTGAGCCCATAGAATATCAGGACATGTCTGCCCAAACCATCCCTCCTGGAGTGTAAACTCATCCATAAGTTGGAAACAGTATGCAACATGACTCATTCGTTCAAATGACTTTCTTTAATTGCTCCATAGTCAAGCTTTTATGCCTCTGGTACCATGTTTTGCTGTTTTGGTCATTTGCATCACTGCGGAGTTGTTTTGGAATTCCAGCTCGCGCTGCAGCACTCTGCTGTTTAAGCTTCCTATATTTTTATTTATTTTTTTAATGCTGGTAGGGTTTGTGAGTGCGACATTCAGATCTGCAGTGACTGTTACAGTAGTGATGCGAACAATTTAATGAAAACAATCGATTCAGTCAGCTGTGGAAAGATAATTTATTTATTCGGTTGTAATTTTACATGTCGTTTGAGTTATTTATTCATTCTTTTGAGTGAAACCAGTCTGTGGGAGCAACCAAATGAAAACAGTCGTCATAGCTCGTTGTGATTTTGTATATTAACTGCATAATTCATTATTTCTTTCCAACTGAAATCAGTCTGTAGATTTTCTGTCTGTTGAATCTTGCATTTATTCTTTCTTTCAAGTGAAATAACTGTTCAGTGTCCGCCCCCGGTAGCTGAGTGATGAGCGCGGCAGAACGTCAATCCTAAAGGCCCCGGTTCAGTTCCCGACTGGGTCGGAGATTTTCTCCGCTCAGGGACTGGGTGTTGTATTGTCTTAATCATCATCATTTCACCCCCAGCGACGCGCAAATCGCCGACGTCGCTTGCAACTAGCGAACGGTCTACCCGACGGGAGGCCCTAGTCACACGATATTTCCATTTTTTTTTACTCTGTAGTGGCTCAGTTGACAGATCTACCCTTTCATTCTTCTGGGTGAAACAAGTCTATACTACTTTCATTGGCTGAAACTAAGCAGGTATATACAACTGGATTATACATATCCCCAGAGACTTCACTTTATTATCTACTGAATAGTCTAATTCTTCTTTTTATCATTTAAAACTGATTAATTAATTGCTGTGGATTGTGATGCTCCAGGTCCAACTAACATGTAACTAATTAAAATGATGTATCGTTGGGGTTACAAAGTTGAGCATAAGAGTATCCTAATGAGAATGTGAAGAAAGCATATTTCAGCGACTGTTTGGATTCTGTATTACTGAAAAGATATAATGGTATCAATTAATTAAAAACCATTTGAATCTAGTCCTTAAACACTTATTGAATCATTTTTTTCTGTGGAAGGTACATATATTGTGGATAAGAATTACGTTATTGGCTACGTACGTATAAATCATACAGATACACGCAACAAACCTGTATACACTTTACAGCCTTTAAAAAGTAGGAGGTATACTGTTTCACGGGCATGAAGGAATAACTATTCTCGCTCAAATATTGGTACTTCCGCTTCACAGTTAAGCGTATCTCTAGCTCATCACCGTAAACTGACGACGACGTTAACCATGCACGCTTCTGGACCGCTGGGAGCGACGTCTTATGCATTGTGTTACCCACGCGGAGAGCGCACATACTGCCGGAGGAGAAGGAGGAGAAGGAGGAGGGAGAAGGGGAAAGGGGGGTTAATACAAGTGATGCTTTATTGAAAAATAACAGCACCACCTTTTTCAACTGAATCCATTTTGGTGTACCAGACATATTTCGCCTATTCACGATAGGTATCTTCATGGTCTATGATATATAAAGAGATAATTATATAATTATAAATATTTTAATATGAAATTTGTGATTATACTTTAGCAGTTTTGCTTAAATCCTCCTGTCCTGAAAAGTAATACCTCCAATTTTTATGTAAGAACTGCTAAAGCTTTTTGAATAAAACAAACATTGTTAACATTCTAAATCCTTATTTTTCATGTCTACGTATTTATCTCTCGAAACAGTAATCATGGCGAGAAACACATTTCTCCCAATGAGACACCAATTTGTTGATACCATCACTGTAGAATGTTGGACTCGCCCCTTCCTGCACCGTTACATCATTATCAACGTGAAGGTGGTCTTTAAATTTTGATAACACTCCAAGCTCTGTCACTCACGTTGAGGTTAGCACAACCGTTTCCTCCATTACGAGCACTAACAACACAACGACGAAATTTACAGATTGCAATAAAATCTTCACCCTATACAGCTTTCATTTTTGTACTGAGGCACGTTTTCTGCGGTTAGGAACTAGATTATACCACACTGTTTCTCACGCACTGACATAGTTATGTTACACATGTTACACGCCGCCGTGTTACACGCTAATGTTCGGAGCGCTGTAGTGGCATAGGATTGCAACTGCATGAGCGAAACGGGAAACTCTGAATAATATGCTTGACATGTAATACCTCAACCGATATTGAGAACAGAGTAAAAAATTCTGAGGCATTACTTTTCAGAACACCCTCGGAGCTATTTCTATTTATAGCTATATGATTCCGTGTTTTACTTAAATCCCATATAGTTATAAATAGGAATATCTACATTTAAACAGAACTGCGAAAGAATTACAACAAATCTCATATTAAGATACGTATATTTAGGTAAAAAAGATGCCTAACATGAATAGGCGAAAGATGCCTGTTACACAGGAATAAGTTCAGTTTCGAAACACTGAATTTTTATTGTCTTTGTGATAAAACATAACTGAAGCTAACATTCTTAATAATAGTTGTACCCTTCCACTCACATAAAGTGACTCTCAGCCTGTTTGTAGGCTTCCACAGCTCGTACAGTATCAAGTCATTTCCTGCTGAGAGTTTCTTAATGTGAAACACGTAAGAGGACGTTTCCGCAAGAAACTAATACTTTTATAAACGTTCGTTTTATTCATCTCTCCTTGAAATTAAATACGTTATTGTTCTAAAAACGTTACAACCCTAGCCATGGTTTATGAATAACCAAAAAGGCTGAAAGAGTAAGTAAGCGAATAACCCAACCTCAGATATTGAGACCACTATTCAACCATAAAATTTTCTTTGAGAGCGATTCTTCGTCAAATAAAATTTGATAGTGTAATAAGAGACTTTGTCAAAGTTACGCCTTGGTCAAATTTTCTTTTACCAAATCGAGCGCCTTGTATTACATCTGATCAAAGTAAGTGTTCGTCTTCTATTTACTGTATGGAGAAATGTAACCACCTGGAGAGCTAGCATCACTGTAGCAGTCTGACATCTAACGTTTATCAGCAGACTACGAAATTTACATGGTCTGATGGATCTACAACGAAACTGATAGAAATATACGAGGCAGAAGAAGCGCTGTATAACTCGGAGCATCACGAATACAAAAACAGAATAAGAAGAAGCGAGAGCTATATAAAGATTGCCGAGGCCGTAAGCCGTGAAGTAGGGCCAGGATGTACTACTACAGAGGATATAAAGGAAGAAATCTACATCTTTTGTAGAATTAAAAATGTTTCTTAATAGCTATACTACGTACTAAACAGTTATTTCAGATATTCATCCCTCTTTTTCTCAAAGAAAATCTGATGACAGTGTAATACCGTTATTTGCACGACTTCTAATACCTGAGTCAAAGAAAAGTATGATGAATGTTTGATCACATTTGTTTGATCAAGAAGATTTCATTTCCAATGCCGGACTGAGTGTAAAAATTCATGTAACAGACGTAAACGTCAGAGATTTGTGTCCGCTGGGTGTCTTACATTAAGTAAAACAGCCCAAACCCGGCGAGTGAGAGAATAACTTTTGTATAGCTGACATGGCCGCAGGGACTATTTTTACTCAGTTGTTTCAATAGACTGAAAATACCATGTGAACGGAAAAAGAATCGACAAGTCCAGCGGTTTTTAAAGTGGTCGTTTGTCCCATCGCTATGGGGCTGCTATCGTTCTCTTGTTCTCTCCAGCCACCGTCTGTCGCGACCGCACAATACACACTTTCTTCCGCAGCTGATGATGCTTTTTCCGCTTCCCGTGTATATGGTTCCTCTTGGAACACGAAACATTTCCTCTACCTGGGTTACGGAAGCACACACCATTCGAACACAAACAATTTGTCCACGTTCGAGTTCACTAAGTTTCGACATTGCGCACTGACTACACAGAACCCTGTCCTGACCACGACTGGAACTTGCAACCTACTGAGAAGTTTCGTTGCCAAATCAAACAGCGCACCCTGCAGGCTTTAGTAGCATGTGCATTTATGTTCATGTATGACTGTCTCGCGAAGTAGTTTTTGTCCAACCGCCGTATATACGCTATTATCAGCTGCAGGTGAAACGTAAAAACAACATCCCTTCAGTCTGATTTCTCTGTGGGTTGTAACTGACAATGAATAGTTTCAGCTGGATGTGACATTTCTGAAGAAACTTTTAGGACACTCTTCTTTACCAGTGTGAGTACCTCACCAGGGATAGAAACGGTATTGCACGTTATAAGCGGCATGTGTCCTGGAAGTGAATAATATTTTGCCACTGTGCTTATTTATTCATACAATATGACACAAGTTTCCACTAATGCTCAGCAGGTGATTTGTTGCAGCTGATGTCTAAGACGGTGCGACCGCAGTTACCGCTGTAGCACTTGCGTCTCGTCAGACTCCCTCTGCTGAACTAATGCACTCCCGCTGCACACGTCATAGATGGCCGGTTCTCGTAGTGACGATCAGCATTCACCAAAGTCCGGCGGGCTAATGCAGTTACTGGGCATGTGTCTCAAGACGTAATGTCGCTGATGATCCATCTATAACTTTCAGACATTACAATCATAAATTGTTCACGATATATGTAGGAATGACACTACTGTGCTAACAGATCTGGAGGAAGAGCGTGGCTTCACTTACCAGAGGGTTGTGTACCAATAAATTATATTCAGCGAGTGACGTGAATGGAATTAGCTTCATGCAGTTCCGGTGGTTAAAGCGACTTTTCGCGATAATCAGGAGATCCAGGGTCGATATCCAATCTGCTATGTATTTTCGTTCCTCTCGACATGTAGATGTAGACATTTTCAACAGACGATCCAAAGAAGAGTGGCGCGTTTCGTCACAGGGTTATTTGGTAAGCGTGATAGCGTTACGGAGATGTTTAGGAAAGTCAAGTGACAGACTCTGCAAGAGAGGCGCTCTGCATCGTGGTGTAGCTTGCTGTCCAGGTTTCGAGAGGATGCGTTTCTGGATGAGGTATCGAATATATTGATTGCCCCTACTTATACCTCCCGAGGAGATCACGAATGTAAAATTAGAGAGATTCGAGCGCGCACGGAGGCTTTCCGGCAGTCGTTCTTCCCGCGAACCATATGCGACTGGAACAGGAAAGGGAGGCAATGACAGTGGCGCGTTAAGTGCCCTCCGCCACACACCGTTGGGTGGCTTGCGGGGTATAAATGTAGATGTAGACATTTTCAACAGCACTTTCATGGAGGTAACTAAGTAAACAGTGCACAAATTTAAGGAGAAAAATTTCACATGCAAGCGAAAATAAATTACGCGCATTGAACCAACTTAGTCTAATTACTTTTTTTCAATATGTGAGACAAGTTGCCTAACTCATGCTTTTCTAGAACGTTTCATAGGTATTTATGTTTATTATATTTACTTAATGTGTAAGTATAGCCGCATCAGACTGACTTCACGTCGTTCCCTCATTTCAACTACTGGCTGCAAAAATTAAATTTATTTGTGTTTGTCTACTATATTGAATATTTTGTTTTTACATTTGTCATTCGAAAAATTAGTTATACAGCTTCTTTCAAGCTTAAGTTTCCCAGCACACTTGATTCACACGCACAATTAAGTTTACCAGCACACTTGCTTCACAGTCACAATAAGTGGCTTTCAGAACTTTCGGCGTTTCATGTGCAGGGTGGTCAGAAACAGTCTGAAAGCAATAGACATTTTTTCTTAACTGCTATTTATCAGCACCACCTACCCTGAAGACCCCCGAGAAGCTTTTCAGACAGTTTCTGACCATCCTGTATAATTCTTCTTTCTAGAAATGTGTAATAAACGTTTCTTACCATATTTAGAGTAGTTACTTACCTCATTTATTCAACAAATACTGCTTCTGGCGCACGTACCATGTGAGAGATTTTAGAAAATTCTTTAGGAATAACCGAAATGTATTATTACTTTGAAATTATTGTTCGAGCATATTCAGCCGCTGCCTTCAAAAAGCGGGTAGTCCGAGCTCCTGCTGGAGTTAAAAATCTGCTTCATACGGCCAGGATAAAGGCCTGCAACCGACTTTCAACGTCGGCTACCTCCATTTACTTGAAATGTGACATGCCCGCTGCGAAGCCTGCAGCAAAGAATGCGAGGGGCGACGAACCTCGCATTACACGGACGGAGAGCTCCACTTCCCCGCGCTTCGCTAATCTCTCTTTTTGTACTCTTCTTGCTTTCTATACCTGGTTGTCCTCATTTTCCCACCTCTTTACTCTAGAGCTCAGGGGCTGTTCGCAGCATGATGTACGCTCAGACGCTGACATAGCGAGCAGCCGTGTGTGAACTTCATCTCTCTCTCTCTCTCTCTCTCTCTCTCTCTCTCTCTCTCTCTCTCTGTGTGTGTGTGTGTGTGTGTGTGTGTGTGCGAGAGGCTTGGGTGTCTAAAGGCGCGCTCTTCGCTGAAGTAATAGACACGTCTAAAGATGCCCTGGTGAAAGGGCGTGTAATGATGTACCGCAAATAGCCAGGAGGTGTATCGGGCTGCGCCTGGGTCGCACGCAAACAGGAGCCCTCTGTACCTGCACCAGAGGGCTTGTGAACTTGCGGCTGTGTGTCTTTCAAGAAACAGAATATTTTAATTTCAGCCACGGTACCTTCCACACCGTTCTCAAGTATACAAACATTGAGATAGGGGGCAGCAAGAAAAGAGAAGTCCGTAATCATGATACTACGGAAATGTATTGTTACTACGGCCTGTTTCTGTTATAAAACTATACTGTGCGACGGGAATTTATCCCGATCTGCTCGAAGCACACACATTGAAAACATCAATTTGCATATCATCAAATGATGGAAAACTGTTTTATGCTCATGTGAAAGTTGCTTTTAGTTTTCTTCTATCATGTACAGTTATGTTTCATTCATTCATTCATTCATTCATACATGTGGTCTTCAGTCCTGAGACTGGTTTCATGCAGCTCTCCATGCAACTCTATCCTGTGCAAGCTTCTTCATCTCCCAGTACCTACTGCAACCTACATCCTTCTGAATCTGTTTAGTGTATTCATCTCTTGGTCTCCCTCTACGATTTTTACCCTCTACGCTGCCCTCCAATACGAAATTGGTGATCCCTTGATGCCTCAACACATGTCCCACCAACCGATCCCTTCCGCTAGTCAAGTTGTGCCACAAACTTCTTTTCTCCCCAATCCTATTCAATACTTCTTCATTAGTTATGTGATGTACCCATCTAATCTTCAGCATTCCTCTGTAGCACCACATTTCAAAAGTTTCTATTCACTTCCTGTCCAAACTATTTATCGTCCATGTTTCACTTCCATACAGGGCTACACTCCATACAAATACTTTCAGAAATGACTTCCTGACACTTAAATCTATACTCGATGTCAACAAATTTCTCTTATTCAGAAACGCTTGCCTTGCAATTTCTCTATTTCGACCATATCAGTTATTTTGCTCCCCAAATAGCAAAATTCCTTTACTACTTTAAGTGTCTCATTTCCTAATCTAATTCCGTCAGCATCACCCGACTTAATTCGACTACGTTCCACTATCCTCGTTTTGCTTTTGTTGATGTTCATCTTATACCCTCCTTTCAAGACACTATCCATTCCATTCAACTGCTCTTCCAAGTCCTTTGCTGTCTCTGACAGAATTACAATGTCATCGGCGAACCTCAAAGTATTTTATGTTATAATGGAATAAAGTTTAGTTACAGAACTTTTATCAGGACAGCAAGTTCGGTACTCTGAAATGGCTTGCTTTTAATGTGAGTGGTGCAGCTGGCCAAAGTAAGAGTACTGGAGTGTAAATTTTTGGTCGAGTCGGAGACATTTTGTGCTTGCGACTAAAATTACCCGTCACGAACCTCTTCTAGACCACAAAAATGTATTTCTTTCACCATTAAATATCAAACTGAGTGTAGTGAAACAGTTTGGAAGGAGACCAAACAACGAGGATATTACTTTAGGGAGGACGACGGTTCATACCTGCGTCCGGCCATCCTTATTTAGGTTTTCCGTGACCTCCTTAAATCGCTCCAGGGAAATGCTGGGATGGTTCCTTCGAAAAGGCACGACAGACTTCCTTCCCCATCCTTCTCTAAACAAATGAGATCCATGTCCTCGCTGTTTGGTCTCCTCGTCCTCCCCTTCCCCCCCCCCCCCCCCAAACAAATCAACCAACCAACCACCTGATAGCATGTTTATCCGTCTTTGGAACGAAATAGATAACTCATTCAGCGTATCACGGATCCGACAGTTTATTGGTATGTTTGTGGAAGTACGTGACATTAGATGTCTACGCACAGGTCATGTAATTCTTGCAATTAACTGGCGGCTAATATCCGTAAGCGGAGATAGAGCTCGGTAGCAACCCTGACGGGTTCCATAGGATCTACCGGGTGATCAAAAAGTTAGTATAAATTTGAAAACTTAATAAACCACGGAATAATGTAGATAGAGAGGTAAAAATTGACACACATGCTTGGAATGACATGGGGTTTTATTAGAACCGAAAATAAAAACAAAGTTCACAAAATGTCCGACAGCAAAACGTCAGTGACTGCGCATGACAATCGTGTATAAAAGGAGCTGTAATGAAAAAGAGAATCAGATACGCCAGCAGTCGCAGTATGTTGACATTACCTGAAAAGGCGCTTTTAGTGAATGGTGAATGTGCTAGTTCAGCGTTATGATCCTATCGCTATAGGAAGGGGATTCGAACGGGTAAAAGGTCCGTTGACAAATGCAGCTGTGACGAGAATGATTTCGAAGTTCCAAGCCACGGTTTGTTTAGACGATAGACCCCGTAGTGGCCGACCGAGCACAAGGCATAATGCTGCTGAGACAGTTCAGGAAGAAATGGTGACTGTAGCGGGTTCGTCTATGCACGGGGATGTCAGCGCTCGTGCAGCCGCACGTCGCACCGGCATTCTATACACTACTGTTTGGTTGGCACTGAGGCGTACCCTCCGATGCTATCCGTACAGAATCCATCGGCATCATGAACTGTTACCTGGCGATTTAGTGAAGCGGAGGGCATTTCTGGTGTGGGCGTTTCAAAAGATGGCGGAAGATGACGATTAGTTGAGTAACGTGTTGTGGACCGACGAAGCTCATTTCAGGCTCCGAGGGCCTGTCAACGCTCACAACTGCAAAATTTTGGCTACCGAAACTCATTGAACTGTTGTGGAAACTCCATTGCACGACGAGAAAGTCACGGTATGGGTTGGGTTCACGACATCTACCGTTATCGGGCCTTTTTTCTTCGAGGAAATGCGTGATTCTGGTTTTGTAACTGCTACCGTGGCGGCTGAGATGTACGCCGATATGTTACAGAATCGCATCATCCCCAGCCCGGCTGATAAACACCTGCTGGAACGTACGATGTTTATGCAGGATGGCGGTCCA
Source organism: Schistocerca piceifrons (assembly GCF_021461385.2). Taxonomy (NCBI): domain Eukaryota; kingdom Metazoa; phylum Arthropoda; class Insecta; order Orthoptera; family Acrididae; genus Schistocerca; species Schistocerca piceifrons. The sequence continues at coordinate 698,944,818 of NC_060149.1, forward strand.
CCACAACATATTGCTAGACGCGTGAAAGATCTCTTGCGCGCTTCGTTTGATGATGATCGTGTGCTCAAGCGCCACTTTCGTCATGCTTGGCCTCCCAGGTCCCCAGACCTCAGTCCGTGCGATTATTGGCTTTGGGGTTACCTGAAGTCGCAAGTGTATCGTGATCGACCGACATCTCTAGGGATGCTGAAAGACAACATCCGACGCCAATGCCTCACCATAACTCCGGACATGCTTTGCAGTGGTGTTCACAACATTATTCCTCGACTACAGCTATTGTCGAGGAATGATGGTGGACATACTGAGCATTTCCTGTAAAGAACATGATCTCTTTGCTTTGTCTTACTTTGTTACGCTAACTATTGCTATTCTGATGAGATGAAGCGCCATCTGTAGGACATTTTATGAACTTTTGTATTTTTTTGGTTCTAGTAAAACCCCATGTCATTCCAAGCATGTGTGTCAATTTGTACCTCTCTATCTACATTATTCTGTGATTTATTCGGTTTTCAAATTTATACTGACTTTTTGATCACCCGGTACATCAGGCGATCTGGGTGCCGAGACCTAAACGTGAATTTACTGTGATGGTCCTCAAACCACTGCAGCACGGTTCTGGATCCGAGACACGGACAATTACACTGCTGGTAGATGACCTCACGGTCAGGACGACATCAAGCTTGAAGGCATGCAGGTGGTTGGCAGCTGCCAGCGTGTCTTTAATTACTACCACAGGTCCCATCCACCCGCTTAGGTGAGTGGTTACGTGCTTTCTTACCACGCAGCGTGCGGGTTCGATTCCCGGCCGGCTTGGAGATTTTCTCCGCTCGTGGACTGGGTATTGTGTTGTCCTCATCACCGCTTCATCATCATCACTGACACGCAAGTCGTCTAATGTGGCATCACCTGAAATCAGTTGACAACTGCCGGGAGAGCAGTGTGTTGACCACAGGACCCTGCATATTCGCATCCAGTGACGCCTTCTCTGAGGATGACACGGCGGTCGGACGGTGTCGTTGTGCGTCTTCCGTGGTCTGTTCGGATGGGGCGGGGGAGGAGAGAGAGAGAGAGAGAGAGAGTGAGAGAGAGAGAGAGAGAGAGAGAGAGAGACTATTTTGTCACACGAGAAACTTCGGCCGACGAGCGATTTTATCCGTTTCTACTATCGTGTTATAATTTCATGTATTGACTCGTTCCATGAGCATGGAGACTTCTCCTTAATTTGTTCCCACGGAGCACTAAATAAATAAGAGTTGCAACGTTACTTTTCTACCACAGGTCCCATGCAAGAGCAGGAGAATGTATCTCATAGCATAATACGGCTCCCACCAGCCTGCGTCCGTGGCACGCTGCATGTTTCGAGCCGCTGTTCACCTCTGTGATGGCATTTGTGGAGACAACAATCGACGAAGGGTAGCAAAAATATAATTCACCCGAAGAGCTGACACGTTTCCGCTGATCAACGGTCTAATCTCGGTGGTCCCGATGCCCACTGCAATCATAGTAGACAACGTCGTTGGGTCAACATGTGAACACGTAGCAGTGGTCTACTGCAGAGCTCCATATTCAACCATGTACGATGATGGTCCGAAACATTCATGCGTGTACCAGCATTGTGTTCTTTCGGCAGAGATGCCACAGATCACCATCCATCCTAATTTACAGAGCAGACACGCCTCGTTCTGTGAAGAGTCTTGGACGTCCAACCATTTAACGCCTTGTGGTAGGTTTATGGTCCTTCTACTTCTTTCCGTAAATGCTCACGACAGTAGCACATGAACATTCGACCAAATTCGCTGGTTTAGAGATGCTCGTTCACAGGTGTTACATAATAATAATCTGCCGCTTATCTCAGTGTATTTCCTCATTTGCAGCCAATATATTTGCTAGGGTGACATCTAATCCGTCTCTGCTGCTCTGACATACTTCTCATAGCGTGTCACGTGCTAGTAACGTCCCTAGGCGGCATCCAAGCTCGCTGTGGGCAGTGGTCACAATGTTTTGGCTTATCAGTGTATGTAGATGGCACATTCATAGTTTGTCACCATGGTGAGGACAAATTGATGGAGTTTCTTGAACGTCTTAACTCCATTCACGAAAATATCGAGTTTCCGACGCGATGGGATATGAAGAGGTGTCAAGTGATTCTGGATGTATGAGTTCGATGTTAGAATGCTGTTTTAGGCCGTTTCATGCACCGTAAATCCATCAATACAGGTTAATAAATGCAGCCGTTTAGCTGCCATAATTTTTCGTCGACTATGAGTCTACGTCAAAAATTTTAGTACATAGACTTCACGTAGTACGAACGCTGAAACCCTACCGGGTAAACCGGTACACTTGAAGAGGTATTCTGTGCTAACGGACAAATAACTAAATAAATAATTAAGAGAGTTTTACAAGCTAAAACGGCAGATCAACCAAAAGAGGCGCATGAAGAATATGGTGTAAGGCCTACGCCTTCCTACTGTATGAGAGAAATACGTCTTCAAAAGTTATCACAATAATGAAGAATCATGAATTGGATGTGTTCTTCCTTCCAGCGATCAAGGCAGCAGCTCCTTTGGGAACTGTGGAAGTTGATTTGCTTTTACGAAAAGTGGATATACACTAAATGGACAAAGGTCATGGATACCTGCTAATATCGTGTCAGACCTCCTTTTGCCCAGCGTACTGCAGCAAGTCAACTCGGTAGAAATATTCAGCCATGCTGCCTCTATACACGTTCATAATTACGAAAGTGTTTTCCAGTGCAGGATTTAGTGCACGAACTGACCTCTCGATTATGCCCTATATATATTAGATAGCTGGGCAAATCATTCGTTCGAACTATCCAGAATGTTCTTCAAATCAGTGAAGAACAATTGTGACCAGTTAAAATTTCATCGTTTTTTGGGAACATGAATTTAATTAATGGCTGCAAATGGTCGCCAAGTAACTGAATATAAACATTTCCAGTCAATGATGGGTTCAGTTGTACCAGTGGTTCCAGTCTTCCCATGTGAAGACAGCCCACACCATTAAGGAGCCACCACCAGCTTCCACAGTGCCTTGTTGAGAACCTGGGTCAATGACGTCATGGGATCTGCGCCATACTCTAGACCTACCATCAGCTTTTACCAGCCGAAATCGGGACTCATCTGACCAGGCCACGGTTTTCCACTTGTCTATGGTCCAACTTACATGGTTATGACTGCAGGAGAGGCGGTGCAGGCGATTTCGTGTTGTTAGAAAGGGGACTCGCTGCGGTCTTCAACTGCTATAGCCCATGAAACCCAAATTTCACCGCACTGCCTTGACGGGTCGTTTGTTGTACTTCCCATATTGATTTATACGGTTCTTCCACTCAGTGTCGCTTGTCTGTTAGTACTGACAACTTTATACAAACGCCGCTCCTCTGAGTTGTTAAGTGAGGGCCGTCCACCACTACATTGGCCGTGGTGAGACGTAATGACTGAATATGGTATTCTCGGCACGCTCTTGACACTGAGGATCTCGGAATATTGAACGATTTACGAAATGGAACGTCTCAAGCGTCCGGCTCCAACTACCGTTCCGCGTTCAAAGACTGTTAATCCCCGTCGTGCGGCCATAATAACATGGGAAACCTTTTCACATAAATCACATGAGTACAAATGACAGCTCCGCCAATGCACTGCCCTATTACACCTTGAGTAGAAGACACTATCGCCATCTGTAAATGTGCACATCGCTGTCCCCTGCCTTTGGCCACCTCAGTGTATATGAAATAGCTTGTGGGTGTGGTGAAAGATATACAGGACAAAAATACGTTCTGTTCAAGAACAGTGCACCGAACACCAGCGGTACACCTGTCATCTACGCCCCAGAAAATCTGGAATGGCTGAACATTTCATTTCCACTTCCCATTTCAAGGATTACGGGAAAGGCAAGATACTAGCTATAGCCTCATCCTATTAGCATTCGGTGGTCAAGGAAGCTATGGAAACACGAGGGCGTATTGATGAGTAATGCCGCCCAATTTATGACGTGAAAACCCTTAATGCTTTTACAATAAAACTAACGATACTATAATTAGACATCTTTTTTCTTAATGTCTACACATCTGCAGCCCCTGCCGGTAGGGGGCTCTGGATTCTTGCGTGTAACATGACGGTGTGTAACATAACTATGTCAGTACGTGGGAAGCAGCGTGCTGTAACCGAGTTTCGAAAACGAAGAATTCGTTCATAGACGGAGCACCCTCTTCTTTAACGTGATAATGCAAATCCACGCACGAGCATCGCGACATCTGCAACAATCCGACGCCTTGCGTTCACTGTCATCGATCATCTTCCATACAGTCCCAACTTGGCCCCATTCGATTTTCATATAGTTCCAAAAGTTAAACAAGACCTTCGAGGTCTTCACTTTATTGATGATGAAGTGGCGCAAGCAAAGATCAACAAAGACAAACATTCTACAGTGACGGTATCATCAAACTGGTCTCTCTTTGGGGGAAGTGCATTCGTCACCAGGAGACTATGTTGAGAAACAAATATGTAGACACGAAGAGTAAAGATGTAGAATATTAATAATTTCTGTTTTATTTAAAATTCGGAGGCATTATTTTTCAGCACGGTCTCGCATAAGCAGCAGACGACCTGTTCACCAAGAAGAGGGTTCCAGCTCGACAAATCATCGATACCACTTATTCCAGGTATGTGCTTCTAGAGGAATTATTGGTCTCAGTCTTTGATCTGAAGAAATTCGCTTTGAGCGGTTAAAACTAGTAATTTGAAAACATAAACTTGGCTGCGTCTAACATTAAAAATAGTTTTAGTAAACCTATGTCTCTATCATCCCAGCCAGTTTATCAAGTGTATCATAATATAATGTCTTTTTCATTGCACCCTAACGCTGTTACTTGCTGATGGCAAGCCATCAGACTCAGCAAGCATTCAGCAATGGCATACTGGGGCAGAAATGTGTACCATCCAAAAAAAATAAGATACGTTACAGTTACTTCTATCAATGCTGCCACATGTATTACATGTGGTACAAGTGCCATAATTCACGGAGATGAATTTTCACCTAATTCAACCTTTGCCTTCAAAGAATCATGATAATGAAATGTGTATGTAACACCGTAGGCCAGGAGACCGCATCGGGGATCCATGGCCGGCTGGTGCAATTCCTATTACTTGACCCCACTTTGAAAACTTACTCATCGTTGATGAGCAAATAATGATGAGAGGGAAATGTACACACACACACACACACACACACACACACACACACAAACACAAACACAAACACTCACAGTCTTGAGCGGAGAAAATCCCCGAACCGGGTGGGAATCGAAGCCAGGGCCCTGTGGCCGAGAGTTAACATCGCTAACCACAAGACTGAGTTGCTGACCAAAGATGTATCACAATTCTATCCGATTGGATACGGAAATCACTGCGTTATACCACATCGAATAGAAGTAGATGTCTCCGATCCTCTAACACACAGTCGAAATAATGTCAGCACGACCAGTAAAAGATCGGATACGTCGGAAACTTTTGCTTATTAAGACCTTTCTTCCCAGGCAAATCCGTCGACTTCACCGCTGTGAGACTACAGAGGCAGTCACCATTGCAATCGGATAAAACCTACTCAAAATCACGGATGGCATGGCGCTACTGGTGATCAGGACAGCCCAGTCCTCTTATAAATCTGAAAACGTAGCAGCTGAAGAATATCTCGACACATGTCGTATAAAGGTGGCAAGACTATTAACTTTGAAAATTCTCCGTTGCACAGAAATAACTCAAATGTCGCAACAGACATTGCACAAAAAACAAGTAGCTATGATTAAATTAGGCATCTAGGACGGGAGTTCCTACAGTGATGTACAAAACTAGTTCATCACTCTAGAATTGGAATCGGTTGTGCAAAGGCGAGGGTTCAAGAACGGCTGACATACTGGAGACAGTTTTTCACGGTTGATTCGATTAGTGATTAGTCTTACTTATTATGGTAGTAAATTCGTTTGATTCGTCTACCAGGTTATTCTTTGTGTTATCGGACATATCGACGCCTTATGTTGCGTCGTACAGAGTGCTGACTCAGTATACTGTTGTTGACTGCTTACTAAGCCTCAGGGCTCGTCATCCGCAAGTACTAGCTTTAAAATGCAAGATAACACAGGGGGTGATCTTATAGTAAAATAAGTATTTGATAATCATACTGTAACGTTTGCAAATATCACAAATTAGTCCGAGTGATGGAGAGGTTTCCGCAGCATATGACGTCTACGTGGCTGACCATTGTCCGCCAGACGAAAGCTATGGCGGTAAGCGTATAAATGTGAGCATGACTAATGGTGACGGCCTGAAGAGCCACACCCAGAGATACAGAATACGCATTGCTTTTAAGCCAAGGCATCCTTTATCGGCACAGCCACACTTCTGTTGTATGAAACTCAATATTCCCAACGCGGAGCATTCCTGACGCAACACAAGCTTTCATTAAATAATAATACATATAATATCTACCGTTTAAGAATTCTGTTCACTTCTATCAAGATTGCTCTGTCATGACTGTTGACGGACCGACAATGTATAGCTTCTGTGGCAACAACACATTTTTTGGTAGCTGAATTGTTGTTGGTCTCATGCTGCAGACGGGGACTATAAAACGTGCCAATATTTTTTCTGGCAGATAGAGTCAGATGGTGTTTGGGTTTAACCTGAATAGTATGAGACAGACAATAAAAAGGCATAGACTGTTAGTCGAGACAAGTATGTCCGAAGGAAGTGAGTAGTGTGGGACAATGACTACTAAACGTTTTATATACTATCTCTTGTATCTCATTAAAAAAACGCTTCTTTGCACAGTTAAGACTTTTATGCCTCAGGTAAGAAGACATCACTGAAAAGGTTTCATTAGCTTCACGCACTCATATCTGAAAACAGTTCACAACCAATCGTATCTTTTAAAGGTGACAATGATCTGTGGAAATACACACACTAAAAACTAGAAGAGCGTTAGCACTCTAATAGATGTGACCTTCAGGATTTCTATCAGAATTTAGCTCCCTAATTATATTATATGCCAACACAGAAAATACTTAGGGTAGTGAAATCCAACAATTAGACACGGTACGAAGAGTTTTCAGCTTCCACCAAACTAACTGCTGAGAATACAAATGTAGTGAGGTGGAAGACTGGAGCGTTTCACCACAGTTGTGTTGTTAACCTGTTGTCTTAACCAGAAGGCATGTGTGTCAAAACTGACAAGAAATCCCTTGAGTGCGAGGTATCAAGTTCACTCTTTAGTAAAATTCATTTTAGTGCTGAGTTAACAATTATGACAGGAAAAATATCAGCTGCTAAAGACTCAGGATTTGTATCAGTTGGGCTATAGAAAATGAGAGTCCGGGAGGTGCATAAATCAACCTTCTGTGGGGTGTATGTATTATACTTCACAAAATGGACATCGTTGATATTCACGAACTGTTCAAAAGAAACCTAACTTTGCACCATGAACAACAAATGAATAATGGCGCTTACCTGTAATCACAAAGGTTCGCACCACCGAGATCGAAGGCAAACTCCTTGGGAGTGAAGAACGTTTAGCTAGGTATCCACTCTTAAAGAATGAATATAGAATCATAATGGTGTAACGGAGGGATGAAAACTGATGGAATATGATAGCATGCAACCGAATGCGAAACATTCTATCGTGGAGCTTATCGTGAAACTGCATATCGTTTAAGGCGTAGCTGCAGATAGTGCGATAATATGTTTTCAGCCTCGGAAAAAATAAACACCCAGAGGGTTAATTTGTCCAGTAGTTCCACATGGCGTGAACTGCAATGTGACAAGCTCTTTGAGAGGGATAGTTTGCTCTAAGGGAGTACTATTTTCTATATGCAGACCACGACTTAAGCAAAAGCAAGTTATTCTGACCAGCTATTGACGAAAATCAGGGGGAGCAGCACAGACACTGGTGACCAATAATCATCACACTGTGCAGAACAGTACATTACCTTACTACAGTACCTCCATACATCATCATACACTGAAGAGCCAAATGAACTGGTATACCTGCCTGATATCGTGTAGGGCCCCCGCCAGCATGCAGAAATGCCGAAACACGACGTTGCAAGGACTCGACTAATGTCTGAAGTAGTGCTGGTGGGAACTGATACCATGAATCCTGCAGGACTGTCCATCAATCCGTAAGAGTAAGAGGCGGTGGAGATCTCTTCTGAACAGCGCGTTGCAAGGCATCCCAGATGTGCTCAATAATTTTCGTGTCTGGGAAGTTTGTTGGCAAGCGGAAGTGTTCAGACTCAACTCCTGGAACCACTATGTAGTAATCCTGGACGTGTGGGGTCGCGCATTGTCCGGCTGGAATTACCTAAGTCCGTCGGAATGCACAATGGAGACAAATCGATGCAGGTGATGGGACAGGATGCTTACGTACGTTTTACCTGTCAGGGTCGTATCTAGACGTATCAGGAGTTCCACATAATTCCAAAAGCACACGTCCAACACAATTACTGAGCCTCCACCAGCTTCTAGAGTCCCCTGCTGACATGCAGGGTCCATGGTTTCATGAGGTTGTCTTGATACCCGTACACTTCCATCCGTTCGATACAATTTGAAACTATACTTTTCCGACCAGGCAACATGTTTCCAGTCATCAACAGTCCAATGTTGGTTTTGAAGGGCTCAGGCGAGGCATAAAGCTTTCATCGTGCCGTCATCAAACGTACATGAGTGGGTATTCGGCTCCAGAAGCCCATATGGATGATGTTTCGTTGAATGGTTCGCACGCGCACACTTGTTCAAGGCCCACCATTGAAATCTGCAGCAGTTTGCGGAAGGGTGGCACCTCCGCCACGTTGAACGATTCTCTTCAGTCGTCGTAGGTGCCGTTCTTGCAGGAACTTTTTCCGACGCCAGCGATGTCCGAGATCTGACGTGTTACCTGATTCCTGATACACACGGTACACTCTTGAGATGTTCGTACGGGGAAATCCCCACTTTATCGCTACCTCTTAGATGCTGTGTCCCATAGTTCGTGCGCCTACTATAACACCTCATTCAAACTCACTTAAATCTTGATAACAAGCCGATCTAACAACTGCGCGAGACACTGGTTGCCTTATGTAGTCTTTGCCGACTGCAGCGACGTATTCTGCCTGTTTACATATCTCTGTATTTCAGTACGCATGCGTATACAAGTTCCTCTGGCGCTTCTGTGCACTTTTTAGAAAAATTTAAAAAATATGGTATACTTGAATTCTGCCCGCTAATTTAGCAATTTATCTTTGTCTCTGGCCTTCACCTTATTTGTTTCCATCTCTTCAAGGATATCTAACTTGGCCCCTTTTTCTGCACCGTGTAAAATGCTCATTGTATTCTCTACGGCACCTGGAGCATGCCTCTCAGTTCTTAAATGTTATCCGTGGTCCATTCTGTGCGACGACCTGCTGTGCTATTTCTATCGTATCTGAAAATTCCTTCCCATCTGCGCTATGTAGTACTTACCACAGGTACCACATTCCAACTTCTGTACACCTGCAGTCTCGAATTTATTGTATTTTTTGCCTTCGGTCGATTTACCTAGTACATTCTTTAATAGACTCTAGGTCCTCTATGCATTTTTCATCTCTTTCGGAATTTCCTCAACATTGTGCATCTGCAGACCTACAATCCCTTAGCGGCATGTCTCGAATCAGCATTGTGAGACTGTTTTAGATACTTATCTTCTATGTTTATCTCCTGTGTCTGATGAACTAAAGAAAAATGCTATTTTTTATGCACTTTGCAAATACAAATGAACTGCATCTTATCGTGATATCGTTACGAAAACAGTCGTCCTTAACTAAATATCGGAGACTGTGAGCAATTGGGAGGACAATATGCACTTTCGACTTCTAAACGGTCTAGGTTTACGCTCAGTCCAAAATCAGCTAGGGGCTCTTTCACAGAAGAGGTAAAAATCTTGTCTCCTGCAATATTAGAACCAAAGTAGGGCAATTTTCTATTTTACGGGCCCTATACTTTACCAGTAAGCTAGCGAAAACTGCGTTGAATATAGCATCCTTGTTGTCCCACTGACGACTTAGACAGGGATTCGGAACGTAAATGTCGAAGTAAGCTGCAGTTTCTGTGGGAACGTGCTTACCGGACTCAAAACCATAAATTTGCTACCTCTATGTCGTACTTTAAGTGAGAATAATTGTGAATACTTAACATAAATTATAAGAAAATATCGAGAGAGTTTAGCAGGATAATTCTCAGCCAAAACAGGAAGTAACTTGATGGTCACATAATTGCCAAAAATATGCTGCAATTCTACCAATTCTCCATTGCACTAACGACAGGCGGGATATTCTTGTTCAACCGATGTTGATCTTGAGGGGGTGGCGACAGGAAGCTCACCCTTCGAAGACACAGTGTCGCCAGATGCCACAGCCCTGACTGTGAGCATGAAGACCTAGTACAGGCCAATGAGTTTTATCCGCATTTCTGTAACTACGATTTGGATCTAAAGCAGCCAGCCTATTCACTGGAAGCAATTCGCTTTTCAGCAGACCAGACGCTAAGAACATCATACACAAATAACTTGACAACAATTTTCCTTGTGAATGCTTGCATTGATAGCACCTCTAAAGATAATAACATACATGAGAAGACAACATAGCAGAGCCTGTGGATGTTCGATTTTTGTAATCAGATTCCACATGCTGCGAATAACGTGTGGGCTGAAATCAAAAAGGAAAACCATGCAAGGAAATTTTTTGCAATGATCGAAAAATAGAACTCAAACACCCGGGAAGACAGTTAAAAAATAAATCATTGTAGAGAGACTTGGATTCTAGCTTCAAATAACACGACAAGAGAAGCAGTTGTGGCTAGTATATGAAACAAGAACCAAAATATGCCGACAGTTATGTGTTAAATACGTCATTCTTAAATAAAACTTCATTCATTCTATAAAAACCAAAGAGACGAAAAGTAACCGTAATGATTACAACATAAATGCTGATAATCCTTTGTCATTAGCAGCAAAATCCGCCTGATGAATGAGCTTGTAATTTTCTGACAGCTCAAGACAGAGAGGAATCAAAGTAACAATAAGAAGTTACCCTATGTCAACATGGGACAGCACTTCTACGCAGAATCACGCAGTTGCACATTTTGCTTGTTGTTTATTCCTTGGCTGTTTCACAGTAACGACCTCTCTAGGCTATCACAACATTTATATGTAATTAATTGAGGTCTTGTTGTTAAAATAGACTGTTATTTTAAATATTAGAGTTGTTTGGACCGGAACTGACTAACTGGACAACGCTAACTCTAATTTCGTTTCATTATGGAGGTTATTGGAAAGGCTTAATAACCCTTCCAAGGTAGTCACTGCACACATCATTTTGTCTCGTGAGACAATTACTCATCAGCTCTTGCTTGACTGCCAAGTTGAGGGTCAAGTAAATAGGATAAAATCAGAACGACAAATAGGCATGAGGACTAAGCATCTCACTTGTAACGTCACCGTGTAATAAGGAAATGAATTTAGATCAAATGAGGTTGATGAAATACACTGGGGTGACAAAAGTCAAGGGATTTCGATATCCACATACGCAGATGGCGGTAGTATTGTGTACGCAAGGTATAAAATGGCCATGCAGTGGCGGTGGTTTCATTAGTATTCATGTGATTCATTGGAAAGGTTTCCGACGTGATTACAGCCACACGACGGGAATTAACGGAGTTAGAACACGGAATGGTAGTTGGAGGTAGAAGCATAGAACATTCCATCTTGGAAATCTTTACGTAATTCAATCTTCCGAGATCCACAGTGTCAAGAGTTTGCCGGGAATATCAAATTTCAGGCATTACCTCTCACTGCAGAAAACGCAGCAACACTGAGTGACATAACAGCAGAAATCAGCGTGGGACTACGACTAACGTATCCGTTAGGACAGGGCGGCGAAATTTGGCGTTAATGGAGTATTGTAGCAGACGTCCGACGCGAGTGCCTTTTCTAACAGCACGTCATTGCCTCCAGCGCTTCTCTGCGCTACTGACCTCATCGGTTGGACACTAGACAATTGGAAAACAGTGATATGGTCAGATGAGTTCCGATTTCAGTTGTTCACAAATGTTTGTAGTTCCCGAGTGTGGCGCAGATCTCATGATGCCATGGGCCCAGATTGTCAACAATGCACTGTGCATGATGTTGGTGGCCCTTTAATGGTGTGGGCAGTAATTACATGGAATGGACTTGGTCCCCTGGTCGAGCTGAACTGATCATTGTTTGGACATGGACCATTTGCTGCTGTTCATAGCCTTCATGTTCCCATACAACGATGGAACTTTTATGGATGATATTTCGCCACGTCATCAGGGAGAGTTCTTTGCTATAGGTTTGAAGAACATTGTGGACAATTCGAGCGAATGATTTGGGCACGCAGATCGCCCGACATGTATCCCATCGAACATTATAATCGAGAGGTCAGTTAGTGAACAAAACCCTGCATTTGCTACACTTTCGCAGTTATGGTCCGCTATAGAGGCAGCATAGCTCAATATTTCTGCAGTAGATTTCCACGGACTTAATTGCTTTCGGCTGATGTTGCACTGTCTGCTACTTATTACTGCAACGACGTCAGTAAATAAAGGTTTGCGTTTGGTTAGGTTGGGTCCTAGACGGAATTTTCGCCTGGGACAGTTTTGTATAACGTGATCTGTTTCTTTACATTTGAAGCACGCTGGTAGTTGCACCATGTATGTGTGATGTATGGTTGATAAAAATCTAGCTGTACTTCGTTCAGCATAGAACGAACGTTCCCATAAGGCTGCAATATTAGTGTTATTACCTCGTTTAGAATCTCCATGGGTATGTTAATGACACCCGTATTTGTCAAGTAGACTTCGAGTGGACTAACGGTAAACCTAGCGACAGAGCCTGGTGCTAATGTTAACACGAAGTAACCATTTCACTCACGAATTACTCTCTCGTACACCAAGTTAGAGCAAATTTGGAAACGGAAGGACTCGTTAGTGTACAGTAGCACACTGTCTACTTGACCTCTTGCTTGTTTCATGTATTCAAATTCAAGTCTCACAGTATTTTTCCGGGGGAAGTATTCCGTTGTTATCTATGCTTTACACATTTTCACATACTTAGAAAAGTTTAAAGACTGTCACTTTCCGCGCAATGCAGGTGTGTAGTAGACGCTACTCGAGGCGGCGCCGATTGCACCGACCACAGAAGCGAAAGGGGCATCTCGGTTCCCAGGCACGCGCTTTACCACTAGACCACTACTTCAGACAGGTGTATAGATAATTAATCCATAGGTTTTGACGAATGAGTTTTGGAGCATTAAAAGATGTGACATATATGGCCGTATCTTTTGATTTCATTGACTTAGGAGCTTAAATTATTTAAATCGACAAGGTATAGTAGATCTTACCAGCTGACATAAGTTTCAACTTGTTACGTGTATCAGTTCCCGAAAAAAAGGGGCTGTAATTGTCAGTCAGACAGACAAGGTGACAGACGCACACAAAATGATCATATAAGGGTTCCGTTTTTACCAAGTGAGGTACGGAATCCTAAAAATGGAGCCGATTCTGTACATATTGATTACTAGTGTGTGCAAAATTCTCTCTCCGTGTACGATGGTTTCGTTGTTGATGAAATCGGAATAACTACATGTTTATTAAAAGTGATTGCAACAAATTTTGTTTCGTTCTGTCAACGCTACGACGTATACTATCTGTGACAGGTGAAGAGTTACATTGGCACTTAACAGAAGGGTCATATTCTCATCGCAGAGCAAACAGAAATCACAAGCAGTAGCGGTGAAATTAATTAAATATACGATTCGATTGGTAGTCAACTGCCTACTGGTCGGAATATCCTTACGTAAAGACTGGAAGGTTTCACAAGTTACACCAATACCCAAGAAAATAAATGGGAGTAATAAGCTGAAATACAGACGCAGATCGATAATGTCATTTTGCCATAGGATTTTGGAGCATGTAATGTGTTAGAACATTATGAATTATGTCACAGAGAAAAATTTATTGACAAACAGCCATCACATAATCAAGAAATATAGTTCTTGTGAGAAAACTAGCTCCTTATTCTCACGAAGTAATGAGTGTGAAACGCAAAACTGATTCCATATTATTTGATTCGAAGAAGGATTTTGACACAGTTCCCAACAAGCTACTTCTACTAAAATTTGTGCCTATGGAGAATCGTCTCAGTCGTGCGACTGGATTCGTCATTTCCGGTCAGAAAGCTCACAGTTCGTAGTAACTGACGGAAAGTAATCGAGTAAAACAGAAGTAATATTTGGCGTTCCGCGAGGAAGTGTTATAGCCCCCCCCCCCCCACCCAATGTTCCTGATATCATTTAGATGACAATCTGCGCAGCAGTCTTTAGTTGATTGCAGATGAAGCTGTCATTTAGCGTCTTGTAAAGTAATCACATGGTCAAACCCAGTTGCCAAATGATTTAGGCAAGATAACTGTATGGTGTGAAAAGTGCAATTTGCTCTATATAATGTAAAGTGTGAAGTCATCTGCGTGAGTACTAAACAATAATTCGCTAAATCAGCGTTAGACGATAAATCACGCAAATCTAAAGGCTTAAAATTCTACTATATACTTGGGATTAAAGTTATTTATAACTTTAACTGAAACGAGTGAAACGGTAACACCAGTCGTCTTTAACGGCAATAGATGTTAACGTCATACTGTTGTGAGGAATTCTGAAGAAGTTGTAGCCGTGAGATAACCTAATAGAAATAGAACAAACAAACAGATTCGTTTGCGAAGCGCTCCAGCAGAGTATAACTAAAAGTAAACAAGTGGGTCAGGGAACAGACGTTCTCCCAGCACAAAAGCAAGTTGTAACATTACATATTAAAATATGTCGCCAGCATAATTAGGCATTCTTGTGACAAGCCACTAAACTCATTCTTTACATCACTTCACACTGTAACACAGTAATGTAGCCTTGCAGATAAATGTACTGCTAACTTGGAAGTCAGACAAACAAATGGCCAATGAGACAGCAAACAGTAACATATGCCTCTCAACAGTACGTGCCTTAATTGAACTAGATGCAGCAGTTTTAGAACCAGTCACCAAGACACATGAAACTAGAAGCAATACTAAACTGGGAAGAGCAGGAAATGATTCTGATTTAAATCAAGGGGTCTGTTAATGATCATACTCTATACGTCATTGCTTAGTTGAGGGTCTCTATGTCTATGCATTAGCCAACTAGCCTTAGAATAGTTAACACAGTAAATAATTCTTTCTTAAACTTAGTTTGAAGCAATTAAACAGAATACAAATCGAACATCACTGGCTCTGAAGGAGCCTTCACAGTGCTTCATTAACTAACTAGCCTAGTACATGAGGGCCTTTAAACTTTCATGGTCTGAAGAACCATGCTCATTAACAGAACTACAGCGGTATGTATGAGAAAGGATAAGTATTTTTATCAATAATTATTTGGTAGCTGAGTGATCAGCGCGACGGACTCTCAATCCTACGGGCCCGGGTTCGATTCCCGGCTGGGTAGGAGATTTTCTCTGCTCAGGGACTGGGTGTTGTGTTGTCCTAATCATCGTCATTTCATCCCCATCGACGCGCAAGACGCCGAAGTGGCGTCAAATCGAAAGACTTGCACGAGGCGAGCGGTCTACCCGACGGGAGGCCATCGTCACACGCCATTATTATTACTATCAATGATTATTAATTAAGCAAAGAACAACAAATATAACTTTTTAAATAACAAATGTGGTTTGATAAGCAGTCTTTAAATCTCCTAAAATATATAGCTGGCTGTGCAAATGCCAACACAACACTAAATTCAAGTTCAAACACTTTTTCATGAAATAACCACTCATAAAATTTGTAATTCTGATCAAAGTCCATAAACGCAACAATTAACAATCTTTTTCATTTATGATTAAATTTATCATTTTAGGCAGGTTTTCAGTAAAGGCAAATTGTTTAAGAAAATAACTGCAGATTGATTTATAATTGTACTTGACGTGGAGTATATCTCAAATTATAAAACTGAACTTTAAGCACTATAGCTCCACACATTAGAAAGCAATCACAACTGTTTTTGTAGCTGCCGAATAAGTTTTTCCATAATAAGTAAGAGCACTCGGAATTAAATATGCTACGATAGGAAACCCCCAGGCCCCTCCGTAGCACTATCGTTACACTGAAGACGTTCCTTAGGCTGTTTGCGACGGAGGCGGCTTTCTCCCGTAACAACGTCATTCTCCCGGCGTCCTGCATTCTTTACGCTGCCTGTGGGGTATGCTTCCTGCTCCAACAGACTGCTGTTAGAATTGGATACTATGTCTGCGCACGCTGCAGCCATCTCTTGCGGTGGTAGCCGTCGTCTAATGTTCCGTACTATGTCTGTTCCCGGGTTCTGCATGATCTGAGGCATCAGGAGGTTGAGGTTGCTCCCTACCTTGTCCATGACTGCTTTGATTGTGTCCCAAGAAGACAGCTGTATAACACTATAACCCAGCAGCTGAAATAGTCCTGTGATGGGAAAAGCCACGTAGAACACTATTACTTGTATATGAGAAATTGGGCATATAGTATACACTTCATGAACGTGCCTACTTTTCACCACTGTTATATACTGTTAACCCTTTCGTAAGATTTGACCATGATATATGAGTAATGGAAATGGAACTCAGACTATTATTTCCTTTCACTAAGAGTTTTCTAAGTATTAATACCAATAATAATAATAATAATAATAATAAACCCCGTGGAGGCCCGGGAAAAGAATAGGCCTCCGGTATGTTCTGCCAGTCGTAAAAGGCGACGAAAACAACAAACCACTAATAGGGCTAACCCCCCTTTTCGTGTGATTAGTTGGTTCAGGACAGAACTAAAGAAGCCTCGGTCAAGCGCCGTCATGGTCGGGGACGACGTTTGAACCCTATGCCCGCCCACAATGGTAACGACACTGCTAGCCAACTGGAAAATGATTTAAATCCAAATAGAGGTGTTTTGCTGGATATGCTTCCTGCAACCACCATAGAAGGAAAACAAAGACAGAGGATGAGATGGTCAGATGAAGTTAATCGACACCTCAAGTTCTGTTATTACCAAGCAACAAACCTAGGAACCAACACAACTGGATACAGATCACAAGTATACACAACATTTATTATCAGATACCCAGAATTAAAATTTTTAACAGAACAACGACTAGCTGATCAGATCCATGTAATAATCAAAAATAACAGGATACACCAGTCA
This sequence comes from Schistocerca piceifrons, assembly GCF_021461385.2. Taxonomy (NCBI): domain Eukaryota; kingdom Metazoa; phylum Arthropoda; class Insecta; order Orthoptera; family Acrididae; genus Schistocerca; species Schistocerca piceifrons. The sequence goes on from NC_060149.1 coordinate 698,962,107, forward strand.
GAATTAGAAAACATCAAAAAACAAGTACAACAAATACTGGAACAAATAATGTGCAATCAGGAGAAGAAGAAAATACAGTAATGGACTCAAACATCCCAGAGCAAACAAACAAAGAACAACACGCATCAATTAAACAATCAGAGGAAAACGAAATCTTAAGGCAGCTACCAGAATAAGCACAAATAGAACTCGAAGTAACACACATGTTAGATATAGATGAAAAATTTCACCTGACATATATAGAATACAAAGACACAAATACAGACATTTGACCATTCTTGCATAAACCGCCAAATAACCCACAAGTCGAAACAACAATAAAAACTATCAACACAATCATACACAACAAAATAAATGAAAACACAACTATGGAAGAGTTACTACTACAGGTTTATATAGGAGCACTCACTACACTAAATATAAACACTAGGCAGAGATCAGAACCAACCAACACACAGAAGAAACCCACCAAACCAGCATGGCAACACGTTAGTCAAACACACGGTGTCATCCCATTTGTCAAATTTGGCTATACGCTCATATACCTTCAGCCACTTGTTTGTATCTTGGTCATCGTCACCAGAGAACCCGGAAGGCTGTCATCGAAGATCCTCTTCTTCTTCCGTATCCGATTGACTGCGATCTGTTGAATATGGCTCGAACTCGGAGTTCTCGCCTCGTAAACGGCGGCTGTGTTGTGGCCTGATGGGAGCCCCTGTGTCTTCGATAATGTGCGCTATCACAAGTTCCAATAAGCGGAGCCTCCACTAGAATAATGTCACTTAGAAGAAAGTGTAATTAGATGAATGACGAACATTAACTTCACTTAACGAAGGTTTGTTCAGCACTTGCACATAAACGAGCGTGAAGCGAACTGCCTTCGGCCAGAAGATATACGGTATATATACATTTACAGAACATTCCAGTAAAATGACACTTTACATTTGTGGATACTTCTAGAATGTACTCGAACCGAATGTAGAAATTAAAATTTCACAGTTCTGGCGAATTTTGAACTCACGACTCTCCAGGCAACAATCTAGTTTCATTAGCACTACACCAAAGTGACTATGCTGCTGAGCTTCTTCTGCGCAATGTACGTATATAAACAAATACTTTAGAAGCAGAATCTTGGAATGTATTAGTGTAGGTATGACATACAACATACATATTTACCATTATTAATAGTTGCTGGAGTTTTTACACCCTTCTATCTACATATTTCTCTAGATCGACTACGTTTCTGACTCTTATTTATTTTCTAGGTTTAGCATATACCAGGATATATGCATTTGGGTGTAGTTTTCCTTGAATCTCAAAAGGCCCATAATAAACTGATTTAAATTTGGATATTATCATGGTTTATGTCACTGGATTTTTCGTGAGTTTCCACAAGGACTAGTTCACCAATATCAAATTTTGTGAATTATAATGTCTCATCACGCTTTTGCTCTTATTTCCGCTTTTCTCCTACTTAACCCCCTTACCAGTTCCTGTTTACTGACCAAATCTATCCCTTCGCTGAATAGTATTCTAATATTTCCGTTATTAAATTATTACTTTTTTAACGTTGCATAATTTCTTCAGGAGTGAAGCCAGTGGAATAATATTGTAATGAATTCAAGATTACTTCAAATTTTGGAATGAATTTGTTCCAAGTTCTATGATTTTGCTGACAGCAAGTTCTACATATTCTTCCTAACTCTCGCATTTAATGTCCAAAAGAATTTCTGGATGGTTCGTAAGCTGAAATGTGTCTTATTTGTACTCCCCTTTGTTCCATATTTTCTAACGATAATTTGGCAATGAACTATGGACTATTGTCAGGCAGGACTCTTTTTGGTATTCCTGTTCCATTAAAGTACTCTCGTATTTCATTGCATGCTGCTTCAGCTGTAGCTTTTCTGAGAGGATAAAGACCAATAAATGTCGAAAAATCGTCTAGAATTACTAGTATGTATGTGAAATTTCCAGCAGTTTTTGCTATGCGGGTTCAAAATGGTTCAAATGGCTCTGAGCACTATAGGACTTAATATCTGAGGTCATCAGACCCCTAGGACTTAGAACTATTTAAACCTAACTAACCTAAGAACATCACACACATCCGTGCCCGAGGCAAGATTCGAACCTGCGACCGTAGCGGTCACGCGGTTACAGGCTGAAGAGCCTAGAACTGTTTTTTTTTTGTGACTGTACCAAGACCGTAGGTTTCCTTTATGTTTCACTTTTTTTTTAAGAAAAAGTACACGAGCACGACTCTAACACGGTACCTTCAGCGCGGTAGCTGTAAACATTTTTTTCTTCTTTTTGTTATTGTGTTTTGTCTTTTTTCTTGTTTTCTTTTTCATTTGTTTTAATTGTAAATTTTTTCCCCCACCAATTTTTTTATATGGAAATAGGCGTCTTTCAGTTACAACAAACAAAATTAGAATGTACATCCGTAGCAACAACAGAACAAGAAACTTCCTGGCAGATTAAAACTGTGTGCTGGACCGAGACTCGAACTCGGGACCTTTGCCTTTTGCGGGCAAGTGCAGAGTGAAAATCTCATTCTGGAAACATCCCCCAGGCTGTGGCTAAGCCATGTCTCCGCAGTATCCTTTCTTTCAGGAGTGCTAGTTCTGCATGGTTCGCAGGAGAGCTTCTGTTAAGTTTGGAAGGTAGGAGACGAGGTACTGGCAGAAGTAAAGCTGTAAGGACGGGGCGTGAGTCGTGCTTGGGTAGCTCAGTCGGTAGAGCACTTGCCCGCGAAAGGCAAAGTTGCGAGTTCGAGTCTCGGTCCGGCACACAGTTTTAATCTGCCAGGAAGTTTCGTATCAGCGCACACTCCGCTACAGATTGAAAATCTCATTGTGGAAACAGAACAAGAGTTCCTTCTAAACTATGAAATAGAATTTGAAACTAATAGTATGATGATAGATAATAAAGAAGGAAAAATGTAACCAAATCCCGCATGCCATTCCATCTGCATGGCCCATCTCCGTACAGATTCCATGTTCCAAATTGATAAAACATTTCGCAGCGTGTGGAGCTCCATGACGGCGGTCATCCTCTGCCTGGTACTCCCCAACTGTGAGGAGGGTTATCGAAGACACTGCGCAAATAGTTCGCAAATAGTTGTCGGTATATGGGTGTACACTCAAGTGTGCTATGACTGTCCTGGAGAAATTGCCAGTAATCAAGTACCATCTCCTCATCATCTCGAAGGAGGTAGTATATGGACATGCCTTTAAACCATGTGAGAGCGTGAGTCTTCGCAGGTGGGAAATAAGTATCCTTTGGACAAAGGAGGAGCCGTGGCTCAATTGTGCGAGGCGCGATACGTAGGTAGCACGCGAGGAACTTCTGCACTGTCAGCCATACCTCTAACGCCGATCCACAAATTAAACGGTGTTCGTCAGTATCCACGAGGTGGCAACGTGGGCAAAGGGGGGAATCCGTCATCCCAATAGCGTGCAGCCTTTGTCGTGTTACAACCTTCCCGTTCACCACCTGGTATCACGCGGCTCGTACCCGCGTGGGGAGGAACGGCTTCTGGACCGCTTTCCACACTGCAGGCCATAGGGTCGTAGGGCTCTTCCTCTCAATCACATTGGAGGGGGATGGACCTTAGCAGCAGTCTGTAAAAGTCTCTCGCCTTGGGAGTGCGAGTGTTGGGAAGGTCTGGGTGCACGTAACTATACTCAAGAATAAATGCCGAGAGGTGCGAGAGTGAGAGTGTCATGTGCGCAATCGTGACGGGTGGCAGAAGAGACGCCGGCAGTAATTCCTCTAACAAACGTCCCGTAAGGTAAGCATCTTTGTGGGTCCACATTTTCATCATTTTGCACAAGTATAACGCTGTAGCTCTCGCTCGTACATTTATAAGTCCCAGTCCGCCATCATGCGGAGGGAGGGTGAGTGTTTCGTAGCGGACTTTGAATAGGTGTCCGACTGTAAGGTAATATCCAAACGCTGCTTGCAGTCTGTGTGCCATCGCAGTCGATATCGGTAAGACCTGAGCAATGTGGATCATCTTAGTCGCCACGTGAAGGTTGAGGTATTCCACACGCTGTAGGAGGTCCATCCGTCGAAGTAGGTTCCGGCGAACGTCTGTGCGTATTGCCTGTAGTAATCGTGCATAGTTCATGGCAGCCGTGCGGCGCACATCCTGTGTAAATGTTATGCCCAAGAACCGGATCTTGTTGACTAGTGGGAGTGGGGCTAAAGCGTCCTCCTGTAGACCTCTCCCAATGGGCATCACTGCCGACTTGGCCACATTCATGAGGCTGCTCGCTTCCAATCCATAGCGATTGATCCATTGTGTCACCGAGCGTACCTCGTCACCAGATCGGACAAGTAATGGAAGGTCATCAGCATATATCCTGCAGTGAAAGGGGTGATCCCTCAATGACTTGCCCGAGAGCTTGTTTTTCAACCCTCTGACTAGTGGTTCGAGTGCAATCGCGTAAAGGATCATGGAGAGTGGGCATCCTTGGCGAACTGATCGTCGGATCGGAAAGGGACCCGCAATCCGTCCATTCACCAGTTCACGGGATGCAGCTCCACGGAAAAGGCGCTGAAAGATGTCGAGAAAGTCAGGTGGGAAGCCCATGCTGGCCCCAACGGACAGAAGGAACTTGTGGTGAACTCTGTCGAAGGCGTGGTCGAAATCAATGGAGATCAGAGCAGCTCTAAGGCGACAGGATGTGGCGATGGCTATTAAATCCCTGCATTCGCTGGTTGCCGTTTGCATGTTGGTCACTCCGCCCTGTGTCGTTTGCTCCATGGAGAGGAGTAGGGGCAGAACCTTCTTTATGCGGCTGGCGAGTAGTCGGGCGAAGATTTTATAGTCCGAGTTGAGCATTGTAATTGGCTTGTAGTCCTCGACCGTCCGACCTCTGGAAGGCTTGTTTATCGGTATGAGGAGATCTTCCACTAATCCAGGTGGCACGTGCGAGCGGGGGGTCATCGGTTCTTGGTACATGATGATCCGTCGGGGCATCATTAGATCGCGGAAAGTCCGATAAAGCTCGAGCGGCAGTCCGTATGGCCCGGGAGATTTGTGGAGTGCTCCCGTGTTAAGCGCGTCCTCGATGTCGTCCCGTGTAAGTTCAGATAACAGAGTCACCGCTGCTGCATTGTCTAGGGTGTGCGACACGTGCTGCAGTATGTCGTGCTCGTCCGCTTCCTCTGTATTCACCTCGTCGTAAAACCGGCGATAGTGATCTCCAAAGGCTTCTGTAGCCACCGCCTGAGTCATTTCGACCCTACCACCTGGCAATATGAGGTCCGTGATCAGCTGCTGTTGGCGTCGGCGGCTGTCGAGCACGATGTGATGCATAGACGGGTTTTGTCCTTCAGCACGGTCTTGACTTCGCGATCGCACGACGTCCCCCTCCAAACGTTTCCTCGTAAAAGACAATATTTCACCTTTAATTCGGCGGCTTTCCATTTGTCGGTTTGGAGATGGTGGTTCGTTGGCGAGTTCGCGGAGCATCGTGTAATAAAAGTCCAATGTGTAGCGATGCCACGCTGCGATATCTTTTCCGAATTGTGTTAGCACACGCCGAAACGCTGGTTTTGCACATTCCACCCACCATGCTAGAGTCGAAGGGTATCGGGGAAGACGACGTTCGCAATCCATCCATGTGTTGGCGATAATCTGACGGCATTCCGGGGCTTGAAGATGTGCCACATTCAGCTTCCAGGGTCCTCGGCTGCGCCATATCCGCTGCTGCTGTAGAGTGAGTGTGCATATGAAAGGGCTATGATCGGAGAACACCAGCGGCCAAAGTTCGGCGTCCAATACTCCCGGCGCTAGAGCTCGTGAGACATAAATGCGGTCTAGGCGACTAGCTGAGTGACTAGTAAGGTATGTCGGCCCGGGACGGTCACCGTGCACTGTCTCCCACGAGTCGGTGAGAAGCAGATCTCGAACCAGGAGCCGAAGTTCTTGACAAGTCGAGAAATGTGGGACTTGGTCTTTGGGGTGGATCACACAGTTAAAGTCGCCGCCGAAGATATATTGATCGAAGCGACTGATAAAGAGGGGGGCGATATCCTCCGAGTAGAACAGCGATCGTTCGTGGTGTTGGTCAGTTCCTGATGGAGCGTAAATGTTAATGATGCGCGTGCCCAGTGCTGTGATCACTAGCCCCCTTCCTGACGGAAGGAAGGTCACTTCTTCGATGGCAGTTCCGTCGTGCACTAGTATTGCCGTACCGCTACTATTTCGGTCCGCCGGTGACATATATGTCACATAACCGTAGAAAACGGGGAGGACCGCTATATACACTTCTTGCAACAGGGCAATGTCAACATCCGAAGAACGAAGCATCTCACGCAACAACTGGATCTTCACTGCATTTGCCGACCGGAATGGCCGAGCGGTTCTACGCGCTACAGTCTGGAGCTGCGCCACCGCTACGGTCGCAGGTTCGAATCCTGCCTAGGGCATGGATGTGTGTGACGTCCTTAGGTTACTTAGGTTTAAGTAGTTCTAAGTTCTAGGGGACTGATGACCTCAGAAGTTGAGTGCCATAGTGCTCAGAGCCATTTGAACCATTAACTGCCGTTCGTATCGTGTTGAGGGTAAGCGTGGCGATACGATAAGCTTGTTGCCGAAACGCAGGTGCTAAGTTATCCATAACGACTGGAATTACCTATGACGCTTCTGACTGTATTGACACCTCCGCATCCCCCCAAACCTCACCTGCAGTCCTTTCTAGAGAGCCGTCGCCAATGGTGTGGGCCCTGTTGGAGTATCTTGCATGGTGCCGTCGTCGTCGTGGTCATCCACCCACGTCGGGGAACTCAAAGCAAGATCGGCTTCCCTAGCTTCCTCAGGACACGGCATGGATGCTTGCACTCCAGAAGGTGGTGGGCAGCATCTGACCTGCATGACGGCATCCGATTTTGCCACTGTAGATATGTGTGGTTTGTTCTCAGTTCCGTTCGGTGGTGCCACACTGCAGCACATGGCGGGTGCCTCTGTGGTAGCGTCGCCATTGAAGGTGCAGTCGTCGTCCTCTGGAGGCTGTGTCGCATCCCATTCGGAAGTTGCTCTACGCCTCCGCTCCCGTCGCTTCGGAGAGTGTTGCTTCCTGGTGTGTCCTTCTGTGTCAGACGATGGCAAAGATTCACGACGTTCCGGCACAAAGCAGCCGTAGGCACAATAAGCGAGTCTACGCCCATGCTATCGTCATGTATCTTGTTATCCGTCGACGGGGGCGGCGGCATCGGAGTTGAATCCGTAGCTTGTGGAACGGGTGTGTAGTCATCGCCCTGTATTGGAGGATGGGGCCGCGGCCCAACAGTGGATGTCGGCTGTCGTGGTGAAGTGGTAGCTGTCGTGAGGGCTGCTGCATAAGTCACGGGATCAGCGTCGGCTGCGATGGCGGGTCCGCGTCAGCCGGCGGTAGTTGAGTGATTCGACTTTGGATACATTCGGATCTGAGGTGTCCGTCCTTCCTACAACTAGAGCAGGTCTTCGGTTGCCCATCGTAGATGACGATGGCGCGGCAGCCACCGATATTCAGATATGAAGGTACATGTCTTCTATTCGGACCTGACGGACTCCGTTCAGCACAGGATATGTCTGGAATTGCGTCCATTTTTCCGCAATATGATCATGCACCGTGCCGTTGGGGCGCAGCGCTGTCACGACGTCCTCCGCCGGTAGTTCGAAAGGAAGTTCGAAAAGTCTGATCGTGCGAAGTCCCATGCCAGAATAATCGACGTGCACAGTCCCCACATTGCCATCAGCATGGCAGAAACGGAGGCCCTGTTTCGTTTCCCGAAGGATCCGTTCACATGTTGCGTCGTTGATGATCTTGACATATACAATAATACCCACAATGGACAGGTGAATGCCGAGAATGACGGTCGCCGGGATTTTAAGTTCTTCTCGTAGAAATCGTTCGACTTCGAGTGCTTTGAGCCGTGAAAATTCGTTGCGGAACGTAAGTTTGAACGTCGATTTTCTGTATTGGTGCGCCATAGTGATCTATATGCTGAGTACGGCACGCGCGAAACGGCCGAGTACGATGTAAACAACACGAGCGCTCGCTCCGCGGCAGGAACACAAACAGCGCGTCCTCACCGCGTAATCACTTCAGGCAAATGCCGGGATGGTTCCTTTGAAAGGGCACGGCCGATTTCCTTCCCCATCCTTCCCTAACCCGAGCTTGTGCTCCGTCTCTAATGACCTCGTTGTCGATGGGACGTTAAACACTAATCTCCTCCTCCTCCTCCTTCTCACCGCGTAACGTCCCCCTAGAAAAATTAATGAATTACTGTGCTGATTAACATCTTATGTTATTTGATTTTCAAACAACTGAGCAAAACTGAACGTACTCAGACATTCACTAAAGTGACACACAATATTTTTAGCGCAACGCAATCGGACTTTCAGTAATCGCTACAAAAGAATGGCCCTGACTAACAATAACCTATACCTTTCATGAATAACTTACCTCACAAAAATCTTCGTTACTCAAACTACTGCAATACAGTGACCTCCAATACTGCCAGATAAATAAAAGATTCTAACTACTGAAGGCAGTAACTACTGATAGGCATAGTTAGCAAATAAAAGATTTTGATAGAGAACAAACAATGTATTTACCTTAATAGCGTTCAAAAGTCACTATATATATATCAGTTCATGACATCCAGTCTTACAAATGTACTGTCTCTGACCACATCATCCGCTCTCAAAACTCCGCCATCTCACTCCCACATCCAACACTGCTGGCGGCTCACCTCCAACTGCGCAACGCTACGCGCTGTTAACATCCAGCTGCCCAACACTACAATAGCAAACAACAATGAAAACCAGCCACAGACTGCACACAGCACAGCCAGTGATTTTCATACAGAGGGCTACGTGGCGTTATCAATAAAAAAACTTAAACAGCCTACTTACACAGCCAAAGGCCAACTCTAACCTTTAGGCCACACCAGCCGGCTTGCTATGCAGCTCCACAGACAGTAACTTGCAGGTCTACCGACAGTAACTCTACGTTATCTGCAGGTTTGGGGTTCTGCGTAACTCCTCTATTACTACTGTTTGTCACTTTAGCCCTTTGACAAACATCACGAGAATTTAATCGTTCTATAACGTTCTTCAGTACATCATTCCCATTTTTGACTACACTTGCTATTTTCTCACAGCACTTTTCTACGCCACAATGTTCATATGCTAAATGGAAATAATCAATTAGTTATACTTCAAATTTTGATGGCCAACAAACATGCCATTCTCCACTACTATTTCCTCTTCCAGTATAGAATACACCTTTAAAGATTTTCTAAAATTTTAGTACTTGTGGATAATCATCATTGTCAACTTTGACCATTCACTGATTTCCACACATCGTCTTCGTTTAGAAATCTTGTGATACTTTTACATATAGTAGCTATACTTTTAGTACCAGCTACCTCTTTCAAATATAACAACTGAACTGTTCTTTTGTCATTGTTTTCCATATTAGTCTGCACTTTGCCTTCAGGTAGCCTCGAAAGTGCATCTGCAACCTCATTTTAGGATCCTCTCACTTAAAGTATCTCATAGACGTATTGTCCTTGTTGTTTCTGCAGCCTTCATAAATGTAAGGTCTGTATGGACTTATGTATTACAATTTTGTGTCACCATAGATAGTTTAAAAATTTTCTCAATCCCAAAATTATGACTGATTCCTCCTTTTCCTAAATAGTGTAGCTTCGTTCACATTTTATTAATGATCTGTTTGCGAAAGCAATGTTTTTGTGAACAATTTCCCTTTCATGTTCTCTTACGTGTAATATTTCTACTCCCGCCCCATAGTTACTACTATCCGCACTCATGTAGAATGGTAATGAGAAATCAGGGTGATGTAAAATTTTGTTTGTAGGCAACTGCCTTTTTATCTCTTCCAAATCTCTTTGGCATTCGGAGGTCCAAACGAATACACTGTTCTTTCGTAACATGTTGTTTAAAACTTGGGTATTAAAGGCTTTCCCCTTTACGAATTTCCTGTAGAATCCGCATTAACCTAAAAAAGCTTTCTATTATTTTCTATTCTTTGGGGCAAGACACCTTTCAACTGGTCCTTCTCTGTTCCCGCTGTTATAATAATAAGTCCTAAAAATTATATTTCTTTTATCGAAAGTTCACGATTCTTAAATTTCAGAGTCGTTCCTCCTTTCTGTAACGCAATGAACACAATGTTCTTTAGATTATTGTGTAACTACTAATTAGTCGTCTTGATAAAATGTGAGCCTACTTCTTTGCTCTGAGCACTATAGGACTTAACTTCTGAGGTCATCAGTCCCCTAGAACTTAGAACAACTTAAACCTAACTAACCTAAGGACATCACACACATCTATGCCCGAGGCAGGATTCGAACCTGCGACCGTAGCGGTGGCGCAGTTCCAGACTGTAGCGCCTAGAACCACTCGGCCTCCCCGGCCGGCGAGCCTACCTCTTAATTCTCTTCTTAATACCCAATCTAAAGCATGTATGAACAAAGAAACTGATGTATTTAAGGCAAACAGTACTACCTTGTAGTGATAACACTTTCCAGCGACAAGGAAAGCTGTAGACTGTATTTCATCGATTCAGCATTCAAAGCGATTTTCCAGTAACCAGCTGTCATGTCCAGTCTTGATAAATATTTAATATCGTAAAACCCTTACAAGATTTTTTTTTTTTTTTTTTGCTGCAGGTACCTCATATGTGTAAACGATAAACGGATTACGTGGCAGTATTTTCATATGGTAATTGAAATTTTTCACTCTGCCAGGAATATCTGAAAAAACGCTATAATTTTAATCTAGTTATTGTAGCAACTCATTGTACAGCTTTTCATCTAAATGTGGTATGTCAATGACAATTTTACGAAATTCTTCTGACATTTGGTCTAACTTTTGTTGCTTCGTATGTAATAATCTATAAATAATTCTGATACTCTTTCACTGTCTGTATCGTTTTCTATCATCATAGACTGAAATTCGGATTCAATGCTCTCGCCTGTTTCTTCTAAGTCTATGTCTACGGTACCTTCTTCATTTGTAATATTAATTATTTAATTTTCAAAGTTAATGACTGCTTGTTACTTCTGCAGCCTATCTGTGTTCATAGTTCCTTCGTTGCTAAATAATGAGATCACCAGAAGATTGTGTGTAAGAACACGATCTTTTGCTACAAATTCTACTAACAATTGCGTCTTTATTGGTGTACTTGTTCTTCCAGTCGCGTCTACAATTCTGATTCCTTGCCCCGACATTACGACTATACATGGTTTTTCTTTTATGTCGTCATAAAAAGATTGAGATGAAGCACTAATTTGACAGCCAGTATCCTGTAACCCTCTAATTTTGTAGCCACAAATGTCTGTCGAATTTATGTCTTGTTTAGTTACTTTCACCTCCTTATCCTCTTGTTCCTCCCACAGTAAGTCTTGATCTACCATTACATCGTCTATTCGTGTTTTTCTTTCTTATTGAACAACTTCTTTTTAATGTTCGATATCTCGTTTCGGCAGCTTTTCGTACGGAATATTCTCATTTTCTGTTATTATTGTTTCTATAATACGGAGGTAGTTAGTAAGCTTCCTTTCTTCTGATTATGAATCACTTCATCGACTGATATCCCCTCGTTTTCACTTTAGTCGGCATCTTCAGTATCATTGTTGGCTTCCGGCATGAAAGTCCTGCTTTGAGAATTATAGGTCATTGTTAGTCTCTTAGTTGTAGTAAGTCTAAATTCGTTAAATAGTAACGAGTTCCTCTTGCTTATCTTCATTAGCAGTCAGATAAGTTTTAGTTCGCCTTGATCCGAGCTATTTTCCTCATCTTTCCTGACGTCAGCTTTCACTTGTATACTTTGTCATCGTTGTGGATTTCTGTCAGATGTACAAATTCATTTTCTTTTAAGTCAGGATTGTGAATGACAGAACGTTTTTCGCAGATTCGTTGTCACAGAATGACTCTTCAGCAATGTGTAAATGTTTATCTTACACTGCGCGTCCAGTCACGACCGCTTCATTTACCCTAGGGTCAGCTACACATGTCCTTTGCGCGGTGCTTTTGGATACGCTTGCATTGGCAGCTCGCGAACTCTGCACGACTCCACTAAATAAATCTTACCCCTCCACTTCGTTGCAATTTCTAGCCACATTTTCCGTTCTTCTTTTCTGTTCACTGCAAGTTTTCTGTAATGGCCTCTGAACTTGTTATAGCGAGTGAATCACTGTTTACTCGCTTACTTATTGCATCAGCTGACGGTGGTCCCAGTTCAGTGATCAGCTCTATGACATCACTCTCAGTCTGCACTGCTGTAGAAGTTACTCTTCCTATGGCTGCTCGCCGCAGCTGCTCCTCAGCACACGAAACACGCCTGTTAGAAGTCGACTGTGATTTACGCTCTGTACCATCTGTTGGTACTGCCCAGTGTCGCATCCGTACACTACAGGAGTGTATCAAAAGTTCTCTGTCTCCATTGAGAATTCTTCCTGCGTTTGGTCCTACTGATATTTTTTCCTGCAGCCATCCGACCCGTAACGTTGGTGGTTGTTAGTTTTCCACCTCTACAATGGAATTATTTGGTAACCTATTACGTCTTCCGGGATTGTCAGAAGAAAATATTCCTCCGACTCTTTCTGTCTGAACAGTATTAACCTGATATTGGTTATCATTGTAATTATTTCGACTGTCGCTACTGTCGTCATTCTGATGGAAATTGTGATTTTCTCGCCAGTTGTCTTTGTAAACTACTTTTTCTAAAAATTAAGAAAAAATTCGGTGGTGGCCACCCACTTACCTCTTGGAATCTTCAGTAATTCTTTCAGAGATCCCATATAATTTCAGAATCACTCCTGCGGTTCCTTAAGTTAGGTAGCTTTCTATACCATGGCTCGCAAAATTGTTTCATAGTCGTTCAGCCTTTACCTTCGAAAATTCTAACCATTTTAAATTCATGCCAAAGACTGTTTTGTGTTTCCTCGGGCCAATATTCGTCCAAGATCATTTGTCTTAATTCACGGAAGGTCATTGCTGCAGTGCTTGGGCTAATCCCCTGCCTTTTAACATGTCCTGCTAAACAACTATTCACAGTGTTTATTTTTTCTTGATCGTTAAGGTTTTCAAAAAATAACCTTTCACGGTTCTTTATAAAATACACAGGGCATAATACACTATGTTTTCGATAAGGGTCTAATTTTTCTCTGCCTCGAAGTACCCTGATATAAGGTGTTCTATCGAGAACGTAAGTACTATTATGCTTGATCTTTCTTTCTGTATCACTAACTTTCTTATGTATACTGGAAGTATTACTACAGTACTTCTCTTCGCAATATTCTGCTTTTCTCTGTAGAATTTTTTCAGCCTGTTGATCAGTTATTCTCATTTGAGACATCTGTTCCCGTTTACTTTAACCATTACTTTCTTTACATGGGAAACCTTTACCTCAACTTTTGATTCCACCATATTTTCGACCTGTTCTTGTATTTCCTCTGTTTCAGATTCAAATCTATCATCAATGTCAACAATTTCTGCCGGAATTCTACATCGGTTACATACATTTCTTTTTACCTCCTTCGTTATATTATTGAGTTCGTCATTTAGGAAACCAACTTTGTCGTTTAATTTTTCTACATCGTTATTTTTTCCATTTGTTTGTTCAGTTTTTTTGGTAACTTTAGCCTATTCCTGACTAATTTTAGTTTTCTGTTTGTACTTTTATTGTTTCTAGGCTGCGTTTGCATGTGTTCACTCAGAATTTTAGTATTCCCATATTGTGTTTGCGTTTCTTAACTCAAAAATGTAGCGTTTTTGTTTTTTGCTATCAGCTGTCTATTCATGCTGTGTAGGAATGCATACAAGTCTATCGATAGTTGTTGAGTGCCGTTATCTACTTCTTAGTTTTCTCCCTCTGAATCCAGTTTTTCTTTCTTAATTTGAGATGGGCTTAATAACATGAAAGTTACATTCCCGATATCCACATTCTCTAAACGTTTTTCTAATATCGGAAGTGATTCCTCTGTGTCCAGCTGATTATCATTGTCTACAGGAGTATCCTCAATTTTAGCCTTCTGTTTTACTTCCCTGTACTGTATATACGTTTCTTCGGCTATTTCCAATAATTGTTTAAACAACCACATATATATTACTTACTCTCTATGTTTCTCCTTACTGCTGTAACAAATTTCTGTCCCTGAAAACATTGTACTTCTTTCAGAGAATCCTACCTATCTGTGATATATACAACAGTACAAAGCTACTTCTGGACTCTTTAGTACTGTAAAAGACTTTGTCACCAGGCCCAATGTAAAACACTGTACCCCAACAGAAGAAATACGTAATTCTGTCATGGAAAAGCCACGTATAATTCTATTATACAGTGAATTGTAAACATTTGGTACACGTCATTAAAGTGCACACTTTCCACAGATGTCGTAAAGTGTTAATCCTTTTATAAGATTTGCCCATTATGAATGACTAATGGATATCAGACTACTAATCCTTTTCCTAAGAGTTTACTGGCTATTAGACAGAAACGAAGTAAAAATGGAGTAATGCTAAATCTATGACCCTTCTCTACCAAGTTCATTAAGTAGTTTTCCAAATGTATTTAATGTTGTGAGCCTATCTAGGCAAAAAATGGTCAAGTTTCTGAAAAGCAGAAGAAGTAAATTTTGCCTACTTCCCTGCCGTTCCCTATCATAACTTCACAAATAAAGATAACTTTTCAGGATATATTTCTGAGCTACTACACCCACATACATATATAGTTTTGATCTAGGAAGCCAACGAATTTAAAATTATCACTATGTGCTAAAAGACTCTGGCCAGGCGGGATTTCTTGTTAGCGTTTTGTATAAACAACAGAGTAAATGCTTAAATATTCTAATAGCATAATACGCACTTAAATTTATTAAGATATTTTGTTTACACCTTTCTCTTAATAAATGATCGGTCAACAGCCAAAGGTAGGGTGTGGTCGCTCTATATTGCCATTCACTAGTTTTATGCAACTATGCTTCAGTGTTACTAGGCTTTTTATAGCTCTTTGTACTTCACTGAATTTCATTTACAAGTGAAAAAATTTTATCTTTACTTTAAACAAATTTGAACTAGCAAAACCTCTGTATTTATGTATGACAAGTTCGTCCCTTCAGCAAAACTTATTTACTCACTGACTTTAGTTATTACCGTAAACAGAGCTAGAATATTAAAATCTTTAAAGTTGTCTGAAATTTAGGAAATTTGTAATCTGTTCCTATGGGACCAAACTGCTGAGGTCGTCGGTCTCTAGGCTTACACACTACTTAATCCAACTCAAACTAACTTACGCTAAGGACAACATACACATCCATGCCTGAGGGCGGAGTCGAACCTCCGCCAGGGGCAGCCACACGAACCGTGGCAAGACGCCTAAGACCGCAGGGCTACCCCGCGCGCCATTTATCTGAAAACATCAATTTCAGTACTCCATCTGTTACGTGACACTGTAAGGTGTCAGGCAAATCCAACACCTTCTATGAAAACCCTGACATGATAAGCAAATCCAGTAGTATGTCACATAGCTCCGAATAAATTGTGACATTAAATTAACCAAAGTAATACGAGTAACGAGTGAGCAAATGGAATACCACAGACTAACACAAGAATGCCTAAATGCATGTCATACCTTCCCACCGTGAGACAGACGCAGCTCCGCGGGGAGAAACGAGAACAGAAGCCGAGAGCAGAACCGTGTTAAGCTGGAAGGCCCAACGATAAGGGACGGACACCCACGTCGCCAGCTAACCGCTATGACCACCCCCAAGCTCGTGTTAAAAGCTAGAGCCCTCCAGAAGAACAGTATAGATCTTACGATAACACAAAAAGGGCCACACCCAGCCGCAAGTTATAGCGTGAGACTTTTTCGCGTCTCTGTTACGTCAGGACCATCCCCAGCCCATGTTAAAACATAGAGCCTTCCAGAAGAACAGTATAGATCTTACGATAACACTAAAAGGACCACCAGCTGCAAGTTTTAGCGTGAGACTTTTTCGCGTCTCTGTTACGTTGCAATCTTTTAAAACATTGCCCCACCACGAAAAGTATAACGTTTCTCATTGGATAGACACAATTTTTGAAGCCGGAGCTTAAGGTTAACATTGAGACCCTGAGTGGTTAGATGAAAACACAGCCAGATAGTTTTTTTAAACCAACTTCGGTAAATTGTAGTAAGATGAAGTTAGGAGAGAGTTGCTTCCGAGATGGCGAGGTGAGCGGAGCTGGGCTGTCCGCCGCCCCCGGACGAACACCGACAAGGTAATGAACGCACGCGATGCCGCACAACAGCGCATAAAGCTTCACTCAGAACTGCAGAAGTCTCATCTGTTACACCCCCTTTTTGCGTAATACTAGTGTCGATCGCCAATTAAAGCTCATGGTGTTCACATTTGCCACTTGAAGTAAAAATCTGAAACGCAATGATTTTTCTGTTATATAGTTATTGAGAAGCCACATCAGCCACTGTAATTTACGACAAGTTAGATAAGTAATTAAAGATAATTGAGGGTCACTGTAGAACATTTTGATAGTTTTCTCTTTTGTGAAACTTAATTTAAACCTAGATTATAGATGTGATATGGCATAGGTCATCCTTCGATCCGTTGTAGAACTTGGAAACCCATTCAGGGAATATTCGTTCACATTTTTGTTGAACGCAGTTGGTTTTTACCATCCTGTATTGAAACATTTCCTTTTATCAAATGGTTCAAATGGCTCTGAGCACTATGGGACTCAACTGCTGTGGGCATAAGTCCCCTAGAACTTAGAACTACTTAAACCTAACTAACCTAAGGCATCACACACATCAATGCCCGAGGCAGGATTCGAACCTGCGATCGTAGCGGTCGTGCGGTTCCAGACTGTAGCGCCTTTAACCGCTCGGCCACTCCGGCCGGCTTTTATCAATAGTGCAATTTATAAACAATGTTTTGTGAGTAGAATAAAATTTCCAATGGTAAGCTTAACTGCTTTTTCGACGTTATTTTACCAGCTAACTAAAAATAGGAAATCCTTGAACCCCTTCCACTAAATTTAGTTAGTATTAAGATTCTTTTACAGGGAGTGCAGTGGAGCTGACGCTGAAATCATTAAGTATTTGGTTATATCATCGCTAGTCTCACTGAACTCTTCTGAACTCTACATGTCGCGTGTGGTCTGGCGTCTCCTTACCAGCAACAGGTCCCAGGTTCACACTAGTCAATGCCCTAAAAAACACGCTCAGAGCGTCGTTGCGCGAAAGTGGTAGGGAGACACGATATAGAACAAACAGACACCACACAGAATGTTAGAACACATATCCCATACATTGTCCCGAAACATGTACCATTTGATACGAATGAAGAATTGCACAAATATATAAAGCTACGTACACGAACATTTTAATTTTCTTGCGGCCGCGTTGGCTGTGCGGTTCTAGGCGCTCCAGTCCGGAGCCGCGCTGCTGCTGCGGTCGCAGGTTCGAATCCTGCCTCGGGCATGGGTGTGTGTGATGTCCTTAGGTTAGTTAGGTTTAAGTAGTTTTAAGTTCTAGGGGACTGATGACAACAGCAGTTGAGTCCCATAGTGCTCAGAGCCATTTGAACCATTTTCATTTCTTTAATCCACGACGTAATATTGCTTAGTAAATTATACATTTCACATACTTCCTTACATAAGCTACAAACATGTATTAGCAAAACACTCTAACATCAGATATATCACATTTTCCATTTAGTCTTTGAATATCGCAGTTATATTACTACAAACTTTAAAACCAAACTATTTTTATAAATTAGATGAATGATTGAATAATAGTGTTACATTTGCTGCCCTGATTTTCCGTAAGTCGTCTGAGTCTGTTAATTAGGTCACCCGTTGTCAGAGGTTTGTTACCGGAGAAGGGAAATTTTTCCAGTGTTTATGGGCTGTCGTAATTCCAAAGCTGGATTCCACACCATACTGAGCTGTTATCCTGCTTTCCGTTTGATCATATTCTCCACCAATTTGATTTAAATAGCTTCATTAATGAGACTTTCCCAGGATCTGTGGATCTGAGGCAGGATCTCTGTTTTGTCATTAATCGTAATGTGTTCAGTTTCCAGACAATGTTCTCTAAATCTTCAATCCACAGTTCCGGTGAGTTGACCGATCAAAGACATACGAAATTTACAATGCATATCGTAAATAATGTATATACAAATGCTGCAGAAGTCTACAGGGAGGAAGTGTGCATGAAGATAAAGCTATTGGACACTCAAAGAGAGGATGGTGAGCTCACTCAACGTCCTATTCATATGCATAGAAAGAGGCGTGATGCCTGTGTCTGCCAAAATTATAGATTATGCCACATCTAAGGAATCTAACAGCATCAAGCATCGTGCCAGTATTGGTCCGTGACGCGCGGCATAGTTTGGACGTTACCTTCAGGGAGTTTCTAAGTCTACCTCTGGACCTGGCAAACAACCTAGCACCAGGGGACTGCGACAGAATGGACTGCACGTCATGGTCGCTGCCGGGATGCATCAAACACAAAGCTACAGCTCGATAAACAGCGAAATTTGAGCGCGTGTACAACAGCGTGCATCAAACACATGATACCCGCAAGATGGTTAATCTGAGTGGTCGTACATTAGACGATGTCACGTTAAAGGTACTCCGAAGGGGCTTTAACTTTGTAGCCACACATAGAGATCCAAGAGTTTCGGGACTGATCAGCTTTGTAGAGCAAGTGGTCAACACTCTACCAACAAGTGTTGCATAAGAGATTTGGAAGTGACATGCAGGAATCTAATCACAGCCATGCCGCCCTAAACGGAGACGAGACGAGAGGATGGCCCTCAAGAACTAGCGGAAAGATGAAAACTTAGTGGTATTACTGGCTGACAAGGGGAACTCTACTCTCACACTGCAGAAGACGGACTACGACCAGAAGATCTGTCTTTTTGTCGAGGACTCTGCTTACAATCTTCAGGAACTAGCGGGAAGATGAAAACTTAGTGGTATTACTGGCTGACAAGGAGAACTCTACTCTCACACTGCAGAAGACCGACTATGACCAGAAGATCTGTCATTTTGTCGAGGACTCTGCTTACAACCCACTAGAGAATGACCCCACCAACAGAGTGCGTATGAAAACCAGGACTCTTCTTAAGGAAACAGGATGGCTTCAGAAGGTTCCCAAGCAACTGAATGCTAAGGCACCAGTGTCATCTGGACTATATGGGTTACCCAAGATCCATTAAGAGGGTGTACCACTTCGTCCTATGGTTAGCAATATCGATGCAGCCACCTACCCTATTGCCAGCCTTAAAAAGTTGTTAGCAGGATATGTGGAAAAGTGTGTCCACCAAATTCGCAAATCCTCAATCTTTGTGTAACGCCTCAGAAACCTAGGAATCTCGAACACAGACATCTTTGTCAGCTTTGACGTTCTGACTCTCTTGGCCATGGTAACACTTTAGGACAAATTCGATTTGATCAGTGAGACATTTGAAGGAGCAGTGCTAGATGTTTTCTAGTATACTTCAACATCGACTTATTTCCTTTGTTGAAGCCAATCCTATGAGTAGACTGAAAGAGTGGCGATGAGTGCCTTCTATCTGAGGCAGTGGCAAGGCAAATCTGTTTGAGGATAAATTCGAGGATGAGGCCCTACCTGCCTACTGTATGACGTGTTGCTTCAGATATTTTGATGACATATTTGTCATCAGAAAAGACTGAACGAGTTTCTGGACCATATGAGCTTAAGACATCCCTACCTTAAGTTCGCTGTGACACTAGAGAATTATGGTCATCTCACGTTCCTGGATGTTCTGGTGAAGAGGAAGACAGACTGCACAATTGGCAACAGTGTGTAATAGCTCACCAACACATACTGACTTATATCTACAGGCTGATAGCTGCCACCGCCCGGCACAGACGAACGGGGTGTTCAGAATCCTCGTAGACCGAAGACACTGTCAGAAACAGACAGCTTGACAACGGTGGTACAACACCTACAACGAGTGCTCACGGACAACTGATGTACAACCAGCGTCATCCTCAAAGCGTCCCGGCTGCTGTGGCAGAGGGGTTCTAGGCGCTTCAGACCGGAACCTCGCGACTGCTATGGTCGCAGGTTCGAAACCTGCCTCGGGCATGGATGTTAGTTAGATTTAAATAGTTCTAAGTTCTAGGGGACTGATGAACTCAGATGTTAAGTCCCATAGTGCTAAGAGCCATTTGAACCATTTGAACCACAAAGCGCTACAAGCCACAAAACGGCCTTATACAACGGAAGAGCAACAAGAAGCAGAGACTAGGTAGGTAGCCTTTCTACTGTATGCAGGGCTTACCTCAGTTAACTTAACCAGAATCCGGAAAAAACACATAATGAAAAGTGTGTTCTGCCCGACCAGTAAGATCAGGGCGCTTCTAGAAACGGACAAGGGGATTGTCTGGGGTTAAGAAAACATGGTATTTACCATATACCTTGTGAGTGGGGTATACCTTACATCGGTCAAACTACTGGAATTAATTATATAAGAGGTCAGGAACACCAAACATTTACCAGGCTAAGATAGGCCGCTAAATCCGTGTAAACAGAACATGGCCTGGAAACTGAGAACACCATGAATTAAGATAGAACCCGGATCCTGACTCAGACCCCTGATTATGGGATAGCCTCATCAATCAACCTATTGAAATCGAGGTGGCAGAGAACATGATCAACCGGGAAGCAGAATACCAGCTCATGACGGCATGGATTCTGGTTTTGGAAATACGACAGAAGCACCCGGAAGAAGTTCCCTTCTCCGGTAACGAATCTCAGACGACAGGGGGCGTAATTAACTGGATCAGATGTTTCACGAAGAACCAGGTGGCAACTACCTTCTCGGGAGACAGAGTGGTGACAGACAAGATGGGGAACAACATCAACCTCCCGCATCCTCAGGCACTGCTCAGTATGAAGCAGACATAGTACAGATCACCAGCCGATATCTACCGCCACAAGAAATTGCTGCAGCGTGGATGCACATAATACACAATTCCAACAGCAGCCTGATGGAGCAGGCGAGTACTGAATTCCGAATGCCAGGATGATGACATGGCCATGAGAGAAAGCCGAAACTGTTGCGTAACTCAGAAGAAACGTCAACAGTATCACAACAGTGCTAAGAATGCACATGGTGGGTGCTGACCTAATACGGGATTGCATAGGACCTCCAGTACCACGGAAGGCAGTCGGAACAGGCGCGGGTGGAAGCGGTAACTCCTGGAGACGTACTCCACCGCAAGAGGCCGCGGACGGCACAGTGAACATTAGACATCGCCCAGGCATAAATATGGGACCCAGTCAGCAAAGTGACAACGTCGCCGAGACCAACTGCTCGCTTCAGTACAACCATCAGTGCTGAATTGAAGAAGAAAAATCTCGTGTACACTGGCATAGCATTGTTGCACTGTGCGGGAGAAGAACAAAATCGTCGCAGTTTACCTACCACACATTTTCACTGGCAAAATTTTAGCGTCAGCAAGTGTCATGCGGCAGAACTCTTCTGTCAATTCCCACAGAGTAGGGGAAATTCCGTGTGACATTGCCCCGAAACCCACGCACGTGTCGAATAGGGCTGTGCTATCATGGGAATACTTTCAGACTCAGGCAACAGCTGGAAGGCAAAAGCCATCGCAAGGTGCAGACTAAGCGTGTGTCCAGCACTCCAAGCTCGACCACACAAGCACTAGAGCACACAGGCTGCACGGACACGATGAACAGTGACAGAGACCAAAGCCCCTCTCCACACTGACCTAAGTCACTATAACGTCAATCCCCCCGCCAGCCCCTCTCCCACTCCAAACAGAAGCAGGACTCCAAGCGAGTCGTCCTCCTAATAAGACAAGAAACCGGAGACACATGGCCCGCCAAATATTAACTGGAAAATCTCCCAAAGGGCACCAAGCAAAACAAGCCAGTAACAGGTTTGAGGAAGTACTTCAAACAAGACGTTATTAGGAGCGTCACGCACCTTAAAATCAATAATGATGGAACAACGGCTTATATTTGCAGCCAGTTAAGAGGCGATGAAAGGGATATCATGTCGGGACTGAGGAGATACTGGTATATCATCCTAAAACAGACACTCCATGGCACAACGTACGAATCCGTGCGCGAACAACTACGCCAACAAGGTCTCGACGTAGAGAAGACGTGGCGCATCGAGAAAAGGAAGCGAAACGCCTTCACGTAAAAGTTCCGCGTAATAATGCGTTCCCAACAATCGGTTGACAGGCTTCTAACTGAAGGAGAAGAGCGGAGCTCCTATAGGTCCTCCTCCATAACAGGTACAATACGGCAGATGCCCTTCGAGCGCGCTTCGGTAGATTGCATTAAGCAAACAACGTGCCTAAGATGCAGCGGGTTGCACGACCTCTCCCGCTGCAACCTAAAGGAAAGGGAGCAGTGTGCCAACTGCAAGGTTGACCACCCGGCCCTCTGCTACAAGTGTCTCAAGCGTCCCAAGGAGGCTGCGAATGAAGAAACCCGTGCGCCGAGC
This sequence comes from Schistocerca piceifrons, assembly GCF_021461385.2. NCBI lineage: Eukaryota > Metazoa > Arthropoda > Insecta > Orthoptera > Acrididae > Schistocerca > Schistocerca piceifrons. Next base: position 698,984,643 of record NC_060149.1, read on the forward strand.
GAGATCATCGATGAACCAGGGCCGCTTTCAGACAACAACCATGACCTGAAACAAGAACTCGTGTTTGAAGAAGACCTGGTAAGAGTCCTGGCAGCAACCCTGCTCGACTTGTTCCAAGACCGCAGGGAAGTTGTCAGAAAACCGCTCACACTCACCATTAGGCAAATGTTAGAAAAAGACTTTGAGGTGACGCACGCAGGAAACAAAATACGCTTAACAGTATGTGACTAATGATATTCTGAAACACGTTACAGACATACACCACAACAGATAACACAATAAACCCCACAACACACATCACAACACACAACAGCACACAAGCTAAACAGGCACCCATCCCCCCTCCCTCACCCTCACCTGAAGGCACCGTTGCGATGGCCGACACACTACGTCCAAACCTCTTACCTGTAAGCGTGCAAAGAGTCAAACCAAAACTTACATTATTAGCGCACACAACACAAAAGGAAGACGTGGATGTTACAGAAACTACCGAGACATGGCTGAGGCACATACACGAATTCGATCCCCATAAATTCAAAAAATTCCGAAAAGACAGGCCAGATGGCATAGGAGGGGTAGCTTTATACATACGAGATACAACAGCAGCAGAGGAAATACCCCTTCCGACAACACTTAACACTATAGAAGCAATAATTGTCCCGATAAGAGACGAACAGATGCACTCTCACCATAGCCTGTGTGTACAGCCCATCCGGGCCGCCTAGACGACGTCAGCGCAAGGCACCATATACTGGAGACACAACCGCTAATGGAAGCTTTCTAAGCACAGAACCAATGAACAGAATCCCAGTTTACTAAACTATCTTTATCGGCCATGGAGGTCACTCAACACCGGTCCATGTGCTACACAGTTACGACATCAGAGGCACAATATCAGAACCCGCCGTAGGCACATATATAACGTGCGACAACCCACCATTCCTTTTCTCCACCAGTGTCACCCTTCCTCCAGATCAGATCCCCACAAGACAAAATATTCCCGAATACCCAAGTGCAGAGTGGGACAAATACAGAGACGTACTCTCAGAAATCTCACCAATACCAGTGAAATAAAACGAAATGATCGTGTGGCATTGTTGGCCGGGAGGCTCCGTCCAGTACAGTTCAGGCTCCGGGATAGGTCTTATTTCAGGTGACGCCACATTGGGTGACTTGCGTGTCGGTGATGACGAGATGATGATGAGGACAGCACAACACTCAGTCCCGGGCCCGCTGCATGGTAGGCAACCACTTTATCACTCAGCTAAGCAGGCAGACATCAATACCGATAACTATAACAGACAACGACGACCTGAACACGCCCCTGACTGATTAGACTGCCGTAACCAAGCAACAGACGAAGCTATCACCACTCTCAGAAGTTGAAAATTGGAAACAAGCCATCCCCCCAAGAATCCTTCGACGTAATACGACAGAAAATACAATTTTACAGACAAATCAGATGCGACAACAACCCAGACCTGAAGAGACAGTGGAACAGAAATAATGCCACAATAAGAAGTATCATCTCTGAATACCGACAAAGACAAGGGGACTACACATTCAAACAACTAAATGACAATGACAGTCAACCAACATCATGTGAATAGTGGATAACGAGCCAACAACAGAGAAATCAGAACAACCGGAGATATTTTGACATGTCTTACAACAAGATGACAAATTCGATGAGAGCTTCTGAAAATACATACAGGAGCTACTAATCTTGATCTCAAATACCGCAAAAACAGAGACAGAAGACGGAAAAACACTGACTAAGGAAATCACCGAAACAGAAATTATAAACGCAATCCACACAGGACGCTACTGGACCCCCAGACAGTATAATATGAAAAACGCATACATTTGGAGAAAGCCCCCGCCAACCTCCTAGTACCTATCGTCTCCCTCGCTTAAAACTATTGCCTTACTAACGCAACTTTACCGACCAGCTGTAAATCTAGAAAACAATAATAATTCTAAAACCTGACAAATCACGATTCTACAGATCGATACCTTTAGTCGAAGTCCTATGAAAAACATATGAACGAATACTACCTGCACTCATAAAAACGTACAAGATCATCCTTAACGGAATCCAAAAGCCTTCTAATTTTAGATGGAGGGCGGAAAACACATTTCACATCGTATTTCCGTAAATAACGACCGATCTTGTTGGAAGTCCTTCCTCCGCAAGACAAAATGGCAGAAGACTTAGGTGTCCGATGCACAGTTGGTTGATAGCGCAACGCATGTTCAATCTGTCTTTCACTATAATCATTTTGACTGAACGTAGCTTCAAGATGGGACAGGTCAGCTGGCAAAGTCTCAGTGTCAGAAATGACATGTGCCCTGTGTACCAAGGTACGAAGTACCCCTTCACGCTGAACGGGACGGTGACAACTATTAGCCTTTAAATAGAAGTCGGTGTGAGTACATTTCCTGTAAACTGCATGTCCCAATTATCCATCATCCTTCCTCCTAACCTTAACGTCAAGAAAGGAAAGACAACCATCCTCTTCCACCTCCATTGTAAAACGAATGTTCGGGTGGATCGAGTTCAGATGTTCTAGAAAGGCATTCAAATTCTCCCTACCATGAGACCAAACAACAAAGGTATCATCAACATATCTGAAGAAACAGGTGGGTTTCAAAGGCACCGATTCCAATGCACGTTCCTCCCAGTCTTCCATAAACAAATTTGCGATCACAGGAGACAACGGACTACTCATCGCGACTCCATCTATCTGTTCGTAATACTGGTCATTGAATAAAAAGTAGGTGAATGTCAACACACGCCGAAAGAGATTTGTTAATTCGGCACTAAACCTAACCTCAATTAACCGCAACGAATCAGACAGAGGAACACGAGTGAAGAGAGACCAAATCAAAACTTACTAAAATATCAGTCATGCAACCGCAGTCGTTCCAAACGACATAAGAAATCAGCTGAGTTCCTGATATAACGTTCGCACCGACCAACTTGTGGACTCAACGGAGAAGTAAGATGCTTGGCTACACGATATGTTGGATCGGCGTTATTACTCACTATAGGACGGAAAGGAACCCCTTCCTTGTGTGTCTTCGGAAGGCCATATAACCTAGGGGGAACAGCACGTTAGGTGTTAAGACTCTTGATATTGTCCTGCGAAAAACCACTTTTCTTCAAGAGGCTGCTGGTCTTTCTCTCAACACTTTTTGTTGGGTCAGCATCGATTCCGCGATACGCTGAGTCAGATAAACGTTGCATCTTTTGTACATAATCCTGTTTGTTTAAAACAACTGTGGCATTGCCCTTGTCCGCAGGTAAAATAAAAATATCAGGATCAAATTTGATAGAGGGTAAAGCAGCCCTCTCTGCTGTTGTTACATTACTCTTGGGTAGACGAGCCCTAGTCAACACATGGCATGCATCCCTCCTAACCTCCTCTGCAGCGTCAGGAGGTAGTTTGCAAACTGCCTGTTCAATTGAACTAATAAAATTAACTACCGGAAAACTCTTCGGTGTGGGTGCAAAATTTAAACGCTTCCCAAGCACGGATAAGGCTGTGTCGTCAAAAGACTTCTCTGTGGTATTTATCACAGAACGTCGAGATATAACATCAGACTCAGAGCGATTACAACGTTCAAACTTTGCCAAATGCCGGGCAGTAACCGAATTGTATTCCCAGTCTGCTTGAGTCCATGAGGCACCGTCCAACCAATCCCAAGTGAAATCAGACAATTTATTCCATGTCAAAAAACAGAGGGACAGAGTGAATGTTACCTCACCTGCTAGTTCGTAGTCTCACTATCGATATCTCCCACTTTGATCATCTTTGGTGGCACTAGTCTTCAGCGTGTGTGTTATCTTTCGTGGATTAATCCGAGAACCAAGATTTTAAATTTGCCTGTGCATTGCTTGTCCGTTGCAGTTAGCCTTGAAAATGGCGGGGTGTGCTCCCGCCGGAATATCGGCGGTCGCTGTTAATATTACCTGGCTGAATTCCCGTAAGTTGTTTGAAAATTGTACTTGTACAGAAAAACGGAAGGCAAGGCTAGACAAGACAAGGCAAACTCGCCCATCCCCCTCAAAGAATGGTTTCAAACGAGGGAAAAATAATAAAAATATCGATCGAGTTCCACTTGGGCAGCAATCGTTTACGCAATACTGTCGCTGAGAGCTACGCTGTTGCTGAGCGCTACTTACGAAAGCGAGCGGAAAGACTTCGCTGCGCGCCGGACAGTAGGACTGTCGTGTTCTTGTTCTTACAGCAATCACAAGTCGTCCCGTTTCCTGGCTCGCAGCATGGTCAAGCAAAGACTGGCTAGACGTCGGAGCGCCGAATCAGACGGCACGCCACCGGAGGCTCCGGCTGCCGTGCGCGCCGTTATCGAGCTGGAGAAGGAAGAAGATCGAAACACTCTCCCTCCTCCCCGGCCACCCCTGTACATCCAGCGCAGGGGAGTGGAATGGACAAAGCTCCACTACCAGGTGGTGCAATGCTATGAGCTCTAGGTCGTCGTCGAGTCAGTAGACGCTTATGCCACAATCCAGCTGCAACCCCGAGCATTCTCGAGTACTGAGCATTGAAAACCGCTGTAGCCGCCCACACCGTGGACGCACACGGGAAAAACACGGCGCCGCGAAAACGACGGGATAAAACGACCAAGGAGCTCCTGAGGCGATTGCCTTGGTCTTTGACGAGAAGGCAGTCCGGGAAGGGCAGCACCGTGCTGCACAATGTAATGAATAAGAAGAGACCTCCGCTATCTATCTCAGCTAAGCAACCAGCGGGTGGCGCCGGCTACATCCCCACCATAAGGAAGCTCCTAGGTTTCCCTTTGACGAAAGAGGCTTTGCTACAGCCCCACCCCGTCCCTCCCGCAAAAGACAAAAAAGACCTGGACCCTAAGCCTCAATGATTTATAATAAATTATTCAAATTTACAGTGACAGTAGCATTATTTATTTTGCCGCCAACCGGTTTCAACCCGAGATGGGGTCATCTTCTGGCAATTTACACCATTTGGTCGCTCGCTGGAGTCGTCACCCTGCCTGTGCACGGTTGGTAACTATACTATACTATATACTATAAACTCAAAGCTTTGTGTGCTATGAATAAGGGAACGTGGAAAAATATTACTGCAACTCCGAAAGGTGTATGAAGTGCGCAGGACAGCAAAGCAACCGCAAAGAGAGAAGAGAAACCGGCCTGTGCCCGCTATGGCGGACGACACGTCGCCAAATGGCACAGCTTCCTGAACTTCTCGGAACTCAGCCAACTACCGAGAAGACGAAGCAGAAGGAGATACGTAGAAGAGCGCGAACATGCTGCAGAGTCGCTGCTTGGCTCCCAGAGAGACCCATAGCAGAGACGACAGTCGACACCACTAGTGAAGGTGATGGTGACAGGGGGCGGCCCATCGCCCCTGAGCAGGGTTAGTCAGTGCCGATCTGTTGAGCAGCGAGGGACACTGCTGTGGCGGAAGCCGGCGCACCAGCAGCCTGAAGAAAGGACGCCCAGCACCTTTATGTCGACCTAGCCCTTCAGTAGGGCAAGAGCAGATTTAAAATGGCGCACCACATGGAGATGGACGCTGCATGCTTCCTGCTAAGGGAAACATTCCGCTGCCGGCCTCAGGTAGCGCACACATGGGCATCACGGCGTCGTCCCATACGGAAGGCTGCCCTCTACAACAGACCATGACCCTGCGACGCAGACTTCCGTACCGGATGGCAGCAAAGATCAGCCTGAGACGAAAGTCAAAAAGACAACCAGGGAGTGGTCGTCAATAGAGCGGCGGAGACGACGCCGATCGTAGAACACAATCAACGACCAGAGCAGCTCGACCAAATGGTGTAGACAATATTAGTCACCTACGAAAATAGACTGGTGACCATTCAGGAGAAGTCCTAACATGAGGACAGTCCGAGTGGATGGCGAGACTGTGGGTCCTACTGCAGATTGCGAGAAGACGTCCAAAAGGTGGAAACACAAACTGGTCTGAGCAGGCTGGGTATTTGGAGGTTTCCCCGCCGCTGTAAGTCAAATGACAGAACTTTCGCTTGCAGCTCCTTCTACAGTCCCAACTGAGAGACTCCTCCAGATACCCTTTCCCAGTATCTCTACCACCACAGTAAAGATGAAAAAACGGAAGAAAGCTTCAGTCATTGGCCGATGAAGTTAGAATATGCACGCGCAGCAAAGGCCCCCTTCCTCAATAAAAGGAAGGAAACAAAGATACCGAAAAAAAAGAAGCAAAAGAAGCACCTGATGAAGGTGCCGAGTTACAATGTCGCATTGTCGTGTTTGTATAGATGACTGGCAGTAAACCGGATTCTACGAGACGACAAGTGTAGATCTACATCCTACCCTTCAGCGAGCAACGTTTAGAGTGTGTCAGAGAACATCCTATTTAGCTCGTCCATGTAAGATATAGTAACAGGAAACAGCTTCTGTAACACCACGCCTGCGCATGGAACGTGGAGCTCTTGCAGTGTTGCAGTCTTGAGACACTATTACAGCATCGAAATTAATGACATCCTGCAAACTTCAGTGCTACAGTCTGGTTGACATAAGATTAATCAGTACTGATTCTGTGGAAACTGACTTATTTATTCTCTCTTTTTGACACGCTTCCTGGAACTATGTCATTGCTGAGCTTTTCTATGATATTGCGGTATGCTAGTAGGGGAATGAATCGCACCAGGTCTCGTATGGCGACAGTACCTAGTGGCGGACGCTCCTCACCGTGTTCTCGAATTTCCAAAGTGTTTAAAATGACTTGAAGAGGTCTTTAGCTACACGTATTTGGTGTTTGTTAGCTTTGCAGGAGCGATTGCAAAAGGGACGTACTTGAGAAACGAATAATACAAGCTTCATCTTGAAACGTTTAAGGTATTTCATCAACCTCATCTCACCTTAATTCGTTGCCCTACCAGTACTTTACCTTTTCAAGTTGCTCCACAGCGATGTAGAGTGTGTGGTGCGTAGTCTCCATGCCTGTTTGACCTTCTGATTTTACCCTGTTTATGTGACCCTCAACATATTAATTAAGTATGAGCTGACGAGTGTCAGTCTCAGAGGACAAGTTGATGCATGCAGCGATTACCTTAAAGCATTATTAAGCCCTTCGGATATTTTCCAATATGAAATGAAATTGGACTTAGCATAGTCCACTGAGTCACATCCGGCCACAAGTTTGTAATAGCAGTCTGTTTTAACAATAACACATCAAAAATTCAAATTTAATATTGACATAGCATAGAGGGGTCATTAGTGTGAAATAACCAAGAAATAAACTACAAGTAAATGTCGCAGATGCGAGATACTGCATAGAAATTCCGTTCCACGCTCATTACAGTAACCTCTTCTTGTTACTTTTGTTCCTCTATGGCTCATTTGCCGAGACGATAGTTTAGCATAGCCTTCAGCTACGTCATTTACTACGACCTAGCAAGGTGCCATATTCAGTTACTATTGACATTGTGAATCATGTACCCACAAGAGCGACGTTCATCATTAATGGATTAAAGTTAAGTATTCCACCAGCTACTACCGTTTTTCTAAATTCTAATTTCCTTGTCCTGTTCCAGACCTCACGCCAGCCTGCGTGAGCTAAAACGCGTGCCTTTTGGCCTCCTCTAGTAACACAGTGTTGGCTCTCCTGCCAACCACAACATTGGCGACGAGGCAAAACCGCATTCTTATGGATATTGCCCTGATTTACTTGTATAATGGCTTCGCCACAAACTCCAGATGTACTGTCCGAATTTTATCGCTTACAGAATCAATATACGCAGGCCTTACTGGATGCCCTTGGACAGCTCGTCCAGGGTCAACGTGCGATGCAAAACGATGCGGCAGCAGCCGCTGCATCGCTAACGCAGCCACAATACGCAGTTGCACCAACTTTTCGATCTTTTGATGCTGCACTGGAAAGCTGGACGGAGTGGTCACGCCAATTTGGATTCCATCTCGCCGCCTACAGAATTCAAGGTAACGAGCGGCAGCCTTATCTCTTATCATCGGTCTGCGTACAAACATACCGTGTGATAGTCAAATTATTTCCCTGATGCGACGTAGCAACTCTGTCCTACGAAGAAATTTTGTCTGCATTAGATGCATATTTCAAAGAATCAGTCAATGTAGTTGCGAAAAGGTATACCTTCTTTCGTACAAAATGTACGGCAGGTCAGACTAATAGGTAGTGGGTTGCAACCTTGCAAGGCCTTGATAGGGATTGTGCTTTTGCGTGTCAATGTGGACTCCCTTATTCAGATACTATGGTACATGATGCAATTGCACAGAACGTTTCTGAAGTTTGTATAAGGGAACTGATATCGAAACTAGTCAATCCCTCCCTTCAACAGGTGATGGACATATTGGATCGGCAGGACACACATGACTTTGCTCAGGAATCATTTGAAACTTCACGAGCCGTGTGTCAGGTTAACCGGCCCGCCGGGCAAGCTGCACGGAACAGTAAACAGTCCTCGCGCCCGGCCGCGTCGCTGCCGCCAGGCTCTCAGCCACGGGTGCCGCGCCGGCAAGCAAATGCAGTGCTCAAAACCTGCCCACGGTGCGCTAGTAGGCATTCGCGTCAGAATTGCCCGTCACGCCAAGCTGTTTGCTTTTATTTTAATAAAAAAGGACATGTTCAGAGTGTTTGCCAGAAAAAGATCGGATCAGAAGCTCAAAACCATTCCACGCCCTTTGCTTTGCGCTGGAATCAGAACCGAACCAAGGATACTCAGGCTTGTGAAACTTCGCCCATGGAAATTCATGTAGTTCATTCCACTCCTTCAGTGCCACTCTCTCTAACAGTGACTGTGTTCATCCCAGAAATAGTGTGCGTCGACATCGCCGGAAATCCCATCAAGTCGCAAGTGATTATGTATCAGTGTCAGTTCACGTTGCACAATACAGACGCTCTTGTTGTCAGCACAACAATAAACTTTTTGTAGACTTGGACATTAACGGCAAAGTGATACCATTCCAGCTCGATACCGGAGCTGCAGTTTCACTGATCAATCAAGACACGTACAAACAGTTGGGCACACCTCCGTTGCGTGCCGCAAATGTTAACTTATCTAGTTATTCAGGTCAAGATATCCCTGTGTTAGGACAGTGCAGCCTTCTTGCAACATACAAAAGACAACCAAAACTTGTGTCATTTTACGTCCTTCGTTCTTCTTCTGCAGTGAACTTGTTTGGTTTCGATTTATTTCAGTTGTTTAACTTGTCTATATTAAATCAGGTCCTATCAGTGAACCAGACTGTGCCTTCAGGCAGTGTTTCTCGTCTATGTGAAGAATTTGCAGACTTTTTGCACTGGGCCTCGGTTCCATTAAGAACTATAAAGCACATTTGGAACTGAAAGTCAATGCGCAACTGAAATTTTTCAGAGCACACAATGTTCCCCACGCATTGTGTGATGAGGTCGCAAAAGCATTACACGATTTGGAATCACAAGGTGTAGTTGAACGTGTGCAGGCTTCTCTCTGGGCATCACCCTCAGTAATTTTGCCAAAACCTTCAGGAAAATTGAGACTTTGTGTGGACTTCAAGGCAATGGTGAATCCACAACTAGTGATTGCTACTTTTCCTTTACCCTGCCCAGAAGATCTTTTTGACAAACTGTGCCCGGGTAAATATTTTTCGAAGTTGGACCTAGCATATGCGTACTTGCAAATACCGGTGGACGAAGAATCCCAGCGCGTCTTGGTGGTTAACACGCATCTTGGTTTGTATCGATTCAAAAGACTGCCATTCTGGTGTGCATCCGCCCCTGCATTGTTTCAGCAATATCTGCAAACTGTTTGTGCGTCGGTCCCTACTGCAGTAAACTATCTGGACGATATTGTGATCTCCGGAAAGACGGAAGAAGAACATTTGGCCAATCTCAGAACATTATTTCAGGTCCTGCGACAAAATGGTCTTCGCTTGCGGAAGGACAAATGTATGTTTTTTGCTCGTCATTAGCCATACTTGGGACATGTACTCAATGCCCAAGGCATACATCCCAGTCCCGAGCACCTCCGTGCCATACAAGACTTGCCTTCGCCGCAGAATTTGAAGCAGATACAGAGTGTGCTGGGAAAAATAAATTACTATAACAGATATGTGCCACATGCCTCTTCCATTTCAGCTCCGCTTCATCGCTTACGCTGTAAAGGTGTTCCGTTCGTCTGGACGACGGAATGCGAACGCGTCTTTCGCCATTTGAAATCGGCGTTGCTTTCCCATACTTGCCTTACGCCATTCGATCCCCAGAAGCTCCTTTTGTTGATGGTGGATGCATCGGATTTCGGGATCGGTGCTGTGCTTGCGCACAAAGATGGATCGCACGATCGCCCTATTGCCTTTGCGTTCAAATTGCTCTCGTCTGTGCAAAGAAATTATTCACATCTCGAGAAAGAAGCATTGGCTCTCGTATTTGGTGTTACAAAGTTTCATGATTTCTTGTATGGTCGTCGCTTTACCATCATCACAGACCTCAAACCTTTGACATCGCTTTTTCATTCGAACAAGCCTGTACCTCCACGTGCAGCGCAGAAATTCATTCCCTGGTCTATTTTCCTCTCGCAGTACCGCTACGATATCTTGTATCGGTCCACTGCTAAGCACGGAAACGCCGATGCGTTGTCCCACTTGCCTGTTGCTGAGGATAGGGCATTTGATTCCTCCGAACTTGATTGCATGTTGATTGATGCGGATACCGATGACGTGGTCGAATCGTTTCCGACTGATTTTCGTCGTGTAGCTACAGCCACAGCTGCCGACCCTGTCCTTGTTACCGTTCTGCGTTTTGTTGCTACGCTATGGCCCTTGTCAAAGTCACGGATCGGGGACCCGTTGGTTCGCCGACTTTGTGCTCACAAGGAGAGACTTTTCGTTCGACGTGGTGTTTTGCTGTTGCGTTCTGATAATGATCAGTCCAGGGTCGTGGTACCACGCTCGTTACAGTCCTCTGTCTTACGGCTTCTCCACCATGGACATTGGGGTATAGTGAGAACGAAACAACTTGCTCGTCAGCACTGTACTTGGTTCGGAATCGATGCCGCGATTACGAATATGTGCTCCTCTTGCATGGTGTGTGCCGAACAACAGTCAGCACAACCGCGGAAATTCTTTGCATGACCAAAAGCCACTTCCTCTTCACAACGCTTACACATCGATTTTGCTGGTCCATTCTGGAATGCTCGATGGTTGGTTGTGGTTGATTCATTCAGTAATTTTCCTTTTGTTGTCCGGATGTCTTCCACGACTTCATCTGCCACCATCCAAGCGTTATCTGCTATCTTTTACATTGAAGGTCTTCCACAGACAATTGTTTCCGAGAATGGCCCACAATTCATGTCCGCAGAATTTCAGTCATTCTGCAAGGCCAATGGTATTCAACATCTGACATCCGCGCCGTTTTCGCCTCAGTCAAACGGTGCCGCTGAATGATTGGTCAGGACTTTCAAGTCACAGATGTTGAAGTTAAAAGAGTCGTATTCTCGGGAGGACGCGTTATTGCTCTTTCTGTCCTCGTATCGCTCTCAGCCCCGAGATGGTCGCTCGCCGGCTAAATTGCTCCACGGTCGCCCTCATCGAATCACGATATCTTTGCTACATCCGCTGCATCATGTTCCTGTGCAGCGGCAGACACCTGCTTTTGCCCCAGGCGACGTTGCCTACTACCGCCAATACCGAGAATCACGGCATTGGCTCGAAGGGCGCATTCTTCGCTGCCTCGGACGCGCTATGTATCTGGTTTTTGGGGCCTCTGGTGAGGTGCGCCGGCATCTCAACCAGCTGCCCCTCTATCGTCGCACGGGATCTGCCGCTCCCCATCTGGTTTCAGCGACGGTGCCGTCAGGTCAGCGCCCTGGGGACCCATCTACTGGTTCGCCTCAGCCCTAGGTGTTACCGACGCTGCCTTCCATTTTGCCCCCTGGCGACGCGCAGCCGCCACCGCCGCCGCCACCTGTTCTCCCGCCGGCGATGCCCGCAGTGGACGCGTCGCTGCAACCGCCGGGCGCCTTCCTGGGTCACGCGCCGCCGATTGCTTCCCGTGACCAGTTGTACTCCGACATGGAACTCTTGCCCGCTCCGGACCATATGTCGTCTTCGCCCGTCGGGTGACCCTGCCCGATGGAGGTCGACCCTTCGGCCCCTCCTGTCTCTCTGCGGGCGCGTTATTGCTCTTTTTGTCCTCGTATCGCTCTCAGCCCCGAGATGGTCGCTCGCCGCTAAGTGTTGGCGTGCACCCTGGAGCAGGTTTTCAGGCGTTTCCTAGCTCCCCACGGTCCGAATGGCAGGTTGCGGGTGGCACAGCCTCGCCTGTTGTTAGGCTCTCCACATCGTCGCATACGTCAACATGGGGTCCTCCCCACGGCGGGCGGAAGCCGTATGTCACAACCGTACGCCGATTTGCGGGGGAGGAATGTGGTGTCACCGCCAGGCACCACACTTGCTAGGTGGTAGCCTTTACGTCGGCCGCGGTCCGTTAGTATACGTCGGACCCGCTTGTCGCCACTATCAGTGATTGAAGACAGAGCGCCGCCACATGGCAGGTCTAGAGAGACTTCCTAGCACTCGCCCCAGTTGTACAACCGACTTTGCTAGCGATGGTTCACTGACAAAATACACTCTCATTTGCCGAGACGATAGTTTAGCATAGCCTTGAGCTATGTCATTTGCTGCGACCTAGCAAGGCGCCAATTCAGTTACTATTGATATTGTGAATCATGTACCGTCAAGAGCGACGTTCATCATTAATGGATTAAAGTTAAGTATTCCACCAGCTACGTCCGTTTTTCTAAATTCTAATTTCCTTGTCCTGTTCCAGACCTCACGCCAGCCTGCGTGAGCTATAACGCGCGCCTTTCGGCCTCCGCTAGTAACACGGTGTTGGCTCTCCTGCCAACCACAACACTAAGGACCAACACACACAACCATGCCCGAGGGAGGACTGGATACTCTGAAGGGAGCAGCCGCGTAAATTTGAAACGAATCTTATTTATGCATAATGTTAATAGCGTCTGGCATTGCTGAAAAAGCGAATCGCTTCCGGTAAATAGTGTTTTTAGTTTGCACTTCGCTTAAGACAGAAAAGAAAAATACCTACGACAGCTGCAGAAGACGAGAACTGCCTGGATAAATTTCTCAGCTCTTTGCTTCTGATTTCAAGTTGCAGTTAGCATCTGGATACTGTTCGTAACTACGCTTTAGACCTAAATAATAGCTACAGAGATGCAAATAAAACTCATTGGCCGATACTAAGTATTTATGTTCCATTCAGTGTGGTAGCAACTGACGACACCGCGTCTTAGAAGAGCAATTTTCTCCGTTGCCAATCACCTCATGACTCGTATCGGCTGAACAAACGTGTTCTGCCTTTTGCTAGTCTAATGGAGAACTAGTAACACTTCAGAAAACGTTTGGCAACCATGAGACCGTCAATTTACTTCCAGGTTTGATCAGAATCATCCCGAGTATTTTACTCGATATTTTCTTGTCATTTAGATAATGTTCTGAATTACTCCCGCTTAACAAATTTACAGCTTTAACACTAGGAAGCTGATTCCAACAGAAATTGCAACTTACGTCGCCATTTACGTTGCGAATTCTCTGTCTTAGGTCTCAAAAATAGGAAATTTGTGGTAAGGTCTTACGGAACCAAACTGCTGAGGTCATCGGTCCCTAAGCTTACACACTACTTAATCTATCTTAAAGTAACTTACGCTAAGGACTACACACACACCCATGCCCGAGAGAGGACTCGAACTTCCGACTGGGGAGCCGCGCAGACCGTGACAAGACGCCATAGACCGCGCGGCTACCCCGCGCAACTCTTAGGTCTAATTAGGACAACAAGGAAGTGGTTCCCGATGCAGTTTATGCAAGGTTAGTGGTAAAGTGTTAGCCCATCACACAGTTCGGTTTTCGCTAGTTCGTAAACTAAGCGAATCATACGTTACGATACAATCATGAATGTTACAGCTGTGCAGTGCGGGAGTGCTCTGTATTGCCGCCCGCGCAGGGCGCGCGCTAGATGCTCTTTACTTTCAGTGCTCTACATTTACATGTCGCTTAAACGCGTACTAGAGCCATGACCAACCGTTTCCGAAAATCCACAGCTAAGCCGTCTATGATGCTGTGTGGGGACGAACACTTGGTGACACCAAACATTGACTACACTTTTCCCACGCTGACTGCAATGTCGGCTCAGTCAATGTCGTCCGCGCTGGTTTGGGCATGCGTACCATACGAGTCTTCGAATTACCGTTTGAGCTCCCGGCGGAAGACGTTATCGCGTCTTTCCCCTTCTATGGCAATGTACATGGTCATACCGCCGAAAGCTGGCCGCACTCCAAACGTACCTCGTTCTCAACGGTATACGGCAAATCTCTTTCGGTGTCCTTTACCACGTGCCCTGTAATAAACTGATTAGTGGGTGCTGTGTGGCCCGTATATACGAAGGCCAACCCTGGACATATTCCGCTAGCGAAAAGGAAGGCCAGCTCAGGACTGAGTGTCTTCAGCAGCGCATCACTCAATTTCCGGCCGCTAATGTGGTGCCTCCGACACTGACGATGGATTTACCGATCATCTACGCATCGGTGCTCTTATCTCCTCTCGCCAACAGTCGTCAGCCGAACCATGTATCAGTTTCTCTTTGAACTGCCACGGGAAACTCTGGGGTCGACGTGTCACGCTCATAGCCTGACACGACTTCTGAGTCACTATCAACAGCGATGACTGCTAATTCCCTCCCTGTCGATGATATGAACGTCACATCGCTCATCGTCCCCGCGACAGCCTTCATCCGGGACCGCCGTGACTCTCTGCAGTCTTCCGACGCAGAGGGGCTGACATGTAAATAACTTTCACCTAAAGTCTTGGAACGACACAACTCACGCGACCCGCCGGCTTATCCATGGGCACCTTGCACGAATTGACTCCATCGTTACGACTGACGCCGAGACGTCCTCAGCTCCTATGTACAAAGTGGGACATATGGACACCACAACGGTGACACTCTCGATAGTGTGAAGTGACGACATCGACCGTGATCCGAATCACACGCCGGGGACGGAGCTACTCCACACGGACAACTAGTTACGCCGACGCCAACGGTGCCATATGACAGTGGCATGGCTCGCCGCTACCTCATCCCTTCTCATCCCTTGGTGATCGAGTTCCCCTCCAAGGCGGGGATCGACTCTCAACGTACCAAAAAGCAACAGTTAACACTAACAACATTAGATTCGAGTGATGATATGGGCTTCTAGTACAGGAAGTACACATAGTCACACTTCCCGGTGTCGCTGACTATACCAATTTTCCCTCCCCTGGTGACGACCTCGGTTGTGGCATAGCTACGTACATCACCGAGGGCATCTCGGTAGCTGACGTCACATACCTTCCGTCCACCGTAGCATGGCGATAACCGTTATGGGGTCGCGTATCTTCAACAGTTACGTCTTGTCAGGATCCGCCCATAGACACAACAGAACATGCTTCTACTCAGAAGAAATCACTGTTACCATTATATACTTGGTGGTGATTTTAGTTGTGTCCTGCACCCTAAGGATCAAACGCCCCTTCTACATCAGTCAAGAGTTGCAACTTTCGTCCATGATCGGTTCCTTAGCGACACTTGAGAAGTTTAGCATGGCATCGCACCTGGACATATTTATGAGACGGGTCACTCTGCGTGCCGCCTTGACAGAATTTTCGTCTCTCGAGAACTCACACCTACACGCAAAGGTGCCGAACTTTATCCCTCTGACATTTCGAACCACTGTGCGTACATCTGCAATATTTTCCTTCTGCTGCAAGTGGTCTGTTGAAGTTAAACACTCCCATCTCCAAGATACTGAATGTTTTCAGCGCGTTACCGAGATGTGAGCCAACTGTAAATGTTGCTAGCCTAAGTACTGCAAAACCTCGACGTCGTGGTTGGAATCTGTCGAACTTACCATTCGTCGTACCTTGCTTCAGTATGGCAAGGAACTAGATGCGTGGCGACGGCACACTACCGACTATTTCTACGCCATTCTCCGCGACCTAGGCGCCTAGCCGCCCACCCCTGAAACTGAGAGGGAACGAATTAGATTAAGGTACAAATGGTGACACTGAGACCCCATAGACTGCAGTGGGTGGTGGTGAGAACTAGACGTCAATATTCGGCGTAACTGTAACACCCCACAATGCATGATTTTGCCTCTGATCGGAAACGACAAAGACAAGGACTCATCACCGAGATTTCACTTCTCGTACCGAGCACGCCACTTGTTAGGCCGAAATCGTCAGTGGCTTAGTAGACCACTACCATACAATGTACTAGAAGGAGCCTACCGATACCGTGCTGAGGAGATTGTGTTACCACATGTAGCACGCACCCTCAACGGCGACGAGATAGACGAGCTGACGAAAGTGGTTACGTGCGAACACAAGATGGTACACAGTGACACACAGACACAAACTCACACGTAAATCACCAACATTTTCAAAAGATGGGGGAATCAAAATAACATACACAACAGACAATTCTATACCAAAATACACCCCAAAACTGACAAAAAACAGAGACATATACCAGAAATCAGATACATATCTGCTATAGTGTAACACTTCTGAGGTCAGATACATAGGACAAGCACGTAGAACGTTCAATGTCAGACACAGAGAACACACTAAATATTGGACAAACCACACCACATTTGCGGAACATCTAAGAGAACATAACCACAAACCAACCACTAGAGAAGAAGACTTGAGAATAATTGGAATCAACAATAAAAAAAAACCTAACCCTGCAACGCCGGCCGCGGTGGTCTAGCGGTTCTAGGCGCGCAGTCCGGAACCGCGCGACTGCTACAGTCGCAGGTTCGAATCCTGCCTCGGGCATGGATGTGTGTGATGTCCTTAGGTTAGTTAGGTTTAAGTAGTTCTAAGTTCTAGGGGACTGATGACCACAGATGTTAAGTCCCATAGTGCTCAGAGCCATTTGAACCATTTTCAACCTAACCCTGCAAGAAAATTACCACATACAGAAAACCAAAGAAGAGAGGAAAAAGATGCCAAACAATTCAATGTTTACACTAATATATAAAATAAAGGAATAACGCTCCGAGAGAAGATTAATATAGTAATAATAATTATAATACCACCCAACATCTTTTCACTCAATTATCCATGAACCCCCACACAGAACATTGAAATGAAGAGTCAGATCAGCTGACATCAAAGCTTTCAACCACTCTCTAGCAGCTATTACATTCATATTCAACTATCTACAACTCAAACCAGCAACATCCACCCCCCCCCCCCCCCCCCGCTCCACACACACACACACACACGGACACACATACCACAAAGAAAACCACTTCAACTCCACTCAACACACACACTATTAAAAAGAAGAAACCATCATATACACACTTTTCAGCGCATCTCTCTCTCTCTCTCTCTCTGACACACACACACACACACACACACACACACACACACACACACACACACACACAAACACCACACAAGGATATAAACATCGCGAATGGAAGTTGGTTTAGAACATATACTTCATAAGATTGGCAACAAGTAGGTAAACAAACCAAGGAGGAGGAAATAAATGTAATGAAGTCAAATATTTACGTTGTTAAAATCACAGTGTTTCAAGAAATAGCTATATCGAGTGCCAAAAGAATAACAGTAAACCACAAAAAGAAAGGAGAAACATAGTGAACACTATGAAAAAGTTTGGAATGCAAAATTGTGCTGATGTGTCGGAAGCGAAGTGATAGTGCGACCTCCAGACTAGGTGAGAGGAAACGTAGATCACAGCACGCTGTAAGTAATTACCTATTTACATAAAAAATCACGACATGAACTGTTTGATAATCTTAAAATAACAAAACTGTATCATTATAGATCCGACTGAAGATGCCTTAGAACAAAAGAAGGTAAAACGCGTCTTGGAAAAATAAATGATGTTGCAGCAAGAAAAGGTGGTTTTATTTACAAAATAAGTGTTTATGTGCTTTCTGCCGAGGATGCTCCGCAAACAAAGTTGTTATATAATTACACTTTAGATTTTTTCGCAATGTTTTCTTTGAACGCTCGTGCACATGTTAAGCATGTCCAGAATGGCTTTGGCCAGGTGATAGGGATGTACCAACCGCATTCACACTCCATCCGTGCTATATAGCCAAAGTGCTTGCTTCCCCGCCTCACCCCCTGTTTAATTTTGTGATAAAAGTCTTAA
The DNA here is from genome assembly GCF_021461385.2 of Schistocerca piceifrons. NCBI lineage: Eukaryota > Metazoa > Arthropoda > Insecta > Orthoptera > Acrididae > Schistocerca > Schistocerca piceifrons. The sequence continues at coordinate 699,002,888 of NC_060149.1, forward strand.
GTCTTGCAAGCAAGTGATGGATAATTGTGTGTACTTCTTTTATGTACATATTATGAGAAGATTCTCTTACGTATTACTGTACAAACAAAAACTCAATTATATTTGCTCACGAAGAAACACAAATCAATAACACAATACATATGTATACATAATTACGGAAATATAGGTACCGTATCAACGAATAACTTGATTTCTGTTTAATCATCTGTTTACATGCAGATGAAATCAGCTTTTTATTTATAATATCTTTCTTTTTATTTACTCGATCTCAGTCAACATTCCCGCAAAGAGATGGAAGTTCGGACAGTTTCCTACCGACCACTCTTTCACTGCTCACTTTGGGTAAATTAGGATGTGGCTTTCGTAAGAACCCGTCTCGTCACTCTATCATACTATAAGGCAAAGGATAAGAGTCACCTTGGCTGGCGTCATTTTCCCCTCTTTCGCCACACAGACCATAGGCCTCAGGTAAACGAGGCCTCCACGTCCCTGACAAACATGTAACAGAGCCTCAAGCTCTGTTCTCATACTGTTCTAACGGAAGATTACAATTTTTAAAAACAGTACTTCTTCTTTCTGCTTATCAACGTAATTATAATAGATATTTACATGATTGATGTTTCTGTTTCAAAATTATTATCTATCCTCTTTGCTATTGACAGTACATAATTTCAGAAAATACAGAGTGCTATTTCTTAGCATCTTATTTCTTATTTCGTTAGAGGAGCAGAGAGAAGAACTCTGCTATTTATAACAAGTTGTGTTTATATTTTAATACTAGATGAGCTATCATGGTATGTATTTTTCACCTCTTCTTTTAGTCCATCTTCTCCTTCCCTCTCCCTCTTTCCATCCCCTTCTTCCCCTCTCTGTCCATTTCTTCCTCCTCCCTCTTGCCGTCCTATTCCTTGTCCCCCATCTCTCTCTATCCATCTCTTCCTCCTTTTCTTTTCACAGCGCATCTCCTCTTTTCCCCTCTATCTGTCCATCTCCTAATCTTTCCTTTCTCTGTCCTACTCCTCCTCTTTCCTTTCTCCATCCATCTCCTGCTCTACACTCTCTCTATCCACACCCTTCACCTTCCTATCTGTCCATTTACCCCTCCCTCTCTCTGTCCACCTCCTCATCCCACATGTTGGTGTCCATCTACTTCTTCCCCCTCTCCGTCTCCCCATTACATCCTGACCCATTCTTTTTCCACTTTATCACTCCTACATAAGCAGGAAGTTACTCGTTCTTACCCATACATTATTTACGTCCAGATAATAAATAAAATGTGTACCAAATTTTTCTGAAACCGATCCAAGGTTTTAGAAGGACTTTCTTGTCAATTCTTTGCACGTATATGAATGTGTCACATATGATTCACATATATTTAACTCATTTCACACATATTTGTTCACATATTTACCGAATTTCCCCCGCAGTTCCCATTCCACGGTGCTCAATGCTTATGACGTCACTACTCTTGAACTATGTGTTATACAGTCGTGGACAAAACAAGCGAGACCCCTCACCTTCTCGTTATGCTGATCGGCACAGCTTTAAAGTCTGCTACACAGCATAACAAGCAAGGCGACAAAGTGCTACCAACATACTATGCACAGTTGTGAAATTGAAAAACTATCCAAACTTTGCCAGACTGTTTTCAATCATGTGTAAGACTATATTAATGCTGATTAGTGTGTTAAACACAACACGTAAATGTAAGATATAAATGAAATAAGAAACGCTAATTATTATGAACTGTACTAATAAAAATGAATTTCAGCTTATCGAGATAACATAACTAATAAAAATGAATTTCAGCTTATCGAGATAACATAACTGTTTTAGTAAGACAAAGTACCCCAGATCATTGCGAATTAGCAACATATTACGCGCATTCGGTCGCGAAACGGTCTGTGTCAACATATAGACCAGTCATACTGGATTACCGTTGCTCACCTACTATGAAAGTGTGAAAATTTAGCAATGCGTGAAGATTCTTAACGAAATTCAGTAAAAAATCGTTCAGTGCTACACTGAAGTCAATTGAAAAACTAGGCAGTAACTAGTATGAAATTCTACAAGTGTTCCATGTTGACATCCACAGGGCGCCGGTACAGAATAAAAGTATCAAAATAACACGTATTTTGGGGAGAGGGGGTGCGAGAATTTCGTGAAATTGCTTTACTGACAGTCTGTCTACTTCCATCGGGATTAGAACCGAAAACAAACCAGACCTCCCTCGCAGTGGCAAACACCTTTCACATCGCTAGCAGACAACACAGGCAAACGACCCTCTATTATTACCAAAGACATGAATATGCAGGCCACTTCGAAATGAAAATGGCAAAATGATCTGCAATTTCTGTAGCGTACAGCTTTCCGGACTCAAAAACATGAATTTTCTACCTTTATGTCACCGCGTATGTGACAATCATTCGGAATTTTTATCGAAATAACACAATACTGTTATTAGCGAGTAAATTTAGTAGGATAATTCTGCACCAAACCAGGAAATATTCGGCTACATAGCTGCCAAATGTATTCTACAATGTTTCGAATTCCCACTAGACTCGCCACAGCCATAAAACGTTCATTAGCAGAAGTGTTTCTTAAGCTAGCTAGCAATGGGAATGCTCACACTTCTAAAACGCGGTGGCATTAATACTGGGCTCTGAATTACCACGTGTATAGGCAAATGGAATTTCTTTGCATTCCTGTAAACATGATTTGGATCGAAAGCGTAGCTGCGATTAATACACTGATATGTCGACTGCAACTAGAACATTTCGAATAAAGAGTAGGGTGAATTATTTATATGGCCCTCATCATCAGTAAGCGTCGTAGCTATTTTCGTTGTTAGGATTACGTCACCTAATCGCTAAAAATTGAACCCTAGTAGTGGCACTTTCTTGACCGTCTATTTGTCCACCCAGTCCTTAAAACCCCTTTACCTCGAGTACAGGTAGACATAGTAAGCGGAAATGTATCGCACTCCCTACGGTATACCGTCCCTTGGTGGTGTAAAAATGTCAGCTATGTCAACGCAATTTAAAGATACAACCGTTTATGTAAAGACAATTTACGTGAGAGGTCAAAAAGTGGCTCTAAGAACTATGCAACCAAACTGCTTATGTCATCAGTCCCCTAGACCTATAACTTCTTAAACCTACCTAACGCACATCCACGCCCGGGGAAGGATTCGAACTGACGGCGCAAGCAGTCGCGTGGTTCGCGATATCACACCCTGACCGCACGGTTAACACGCGCCGGCAAGCTGTTAGTATCATCTGGTGTTGCTAAGAAGTTAATCACTTCTGGTAAATGATTTTCTGCCTAGTTAATTTGAGATAGAATAACTGAAATATATTTGATGTTACGGAAGAGGAAGGACTACTAATTCATTTCCCCTTGTCTTTATTTGTGATGCTAGATTTGCAATCTGAGCATACGTATTATCCATAATCACACTTTAGCGCCAAGTCGTAGCCACATATATGCGAATACAGCACATGGGCTCATACTTGAGGTATTTCGTTTTCTAGGAAGTGGTGGTAGACGATGCTGTGGCGTCTTCGAAGCGCGAGCTTCGCCAGTGCTAGCTACCTCAGCACATTAGCTGAACGAAAGTATTCCTCCTGCTGCTAGTTCAAATGGTTCAAATGGCTCTGAGCACTATGCGACTTAACTTCTGAGGTCATCAGTCGCCTAGAACTTAGAACTAATTAAACCTAACAAACCTAAGGGCATCACACACTTCCATGCCCGAGGCAGGATTGACACCTGCGACCGTAGCGGTCACGCGGTTCCAGACTGAAGCGCCTAGAACCGCACGGCCACACCGGCCGGCCCTGCTGCTAGTCTAATGGACAATGGCCACACCATAGAATACGTTTGACACCTATGTGACCATCGATTTACGTTCGTGAATGGTTCATAATTATGTTAGTAAAACCGCTCGTTATTTTTATGTCCTTTATATTACATTTGCTACATGATTCGCACTGAAGACGTGAGATATGTGTGTTATTTGGTCCAGGAAGCATGTTCCAACAGAAATTGCTGCTTACACTGACATTTATGTTGCGAATTAGTCGTCTTATCTATAACATGAACAATGAGGATGCTCTGATTTGCTACATTTGTTTCATAGGTTAGTGTTATTGTGTGTTGGTGGCGTTGTCAGTTTAGATGCTGCGCATGTAATTCACAATAAAAGTGTTGGATACCTACAGTGATCAGTCTACTTGAAAAACGTTTGTTGTCATCGAAATTTATGTGACCTGCTCTTCGACTTCCAATTTGACAATTTGTAAAAAACATTTTACCTTGCTAGTCCTAGTTTCAAACATTGTCTGACTGAGAAAACGTAGCCATGGAGTCAGTGAGAGCAATTATTCGCTATTATAGCAAACTTCTGAATCCACCGGACACATTAATTCTCCATATTGATTGTGAGGGTTTTGTTGTTCCTCTTATTAATTATTGTCACAGTGTCATCCGTGAGAATAAAATTAAAGGCAGTGAGATTAAGCTCCTGAACTATATACTGTGTATTAATATTCTGCGTTGCTACGTAAAAAAAAGGTTATATTCTTTACTTAAAACAGAGTATCGGTTTCAGTCCTAGGTTCGACGATAAACTACAGAAATACAATTGCAGATAGTGTGTCATGCGTACTTGTTAACACTGATACCAACGTGTACTCCTAAACTTAAAATTACATGAATAACAAGGTGCGGCTAACGAAATTGACGTATATTTTATCCTGTAAGGAACAAAGATGTATCGACTGTATTAACATTTGTAATAATTTGTTGGACGTTAAAAGTGAAGGGAGCTATGCGTTTATTATTTTAAGCCAACCTAGCATATTCGGGCTAATCACCGAACTTGATCGCATGAGGATAACTACGGGTTTGAAATACCAGATAATCCCAGCCATTCAGCAAACGGGAGTGCTAAAAATATGATGGCAAGGGTATAATAATTACTCCCTAAACTTATGGCGGATGGAATAACGGTTGAAACCCTTCAAAAAAGTTTTTGTTTCGCAGCTGCAGCTGGTCGTTATAAAGTTTATTTTTGTCATATAATAAGTGTTTAAAAATTGGCATTTCTCCCAAAATATCCAACTTCGCACCCTTCACTTCGCAGTACAAGAGTTGAGTATTATCCGGAGGGTTGGGTGCGTCAGCCGTTTGCCCAAAGTGTTCAGCAGATGTCGAACGATGCGTGCCATCTCAACATTAGTAGGGAATTGTTCCCTGTATCTTGTTAGAAGGCTCTTGCTGTTTGGCCGATGTAAAATTTCAGGCAATTGCCACATGTAATCTTGTGGATAATGAGAATTTATCTTTAAGTTTTTTTAAAGTGTGACTCAGGTTCTTCTGCAGGCTGCTATTAGAAGAAAAAATTGTCTTGAACCACCGGTTTTCTAGAGGACTCCCTATTTTATATGAAACTTTACGTATGAATGGAATAGGTGTTATGGCACATGGACTAATTTCCGGCATGGTAACTATTATTATTTACTTTCTTGTTACGACCTGGTATGGTGAGACGCATGCGCTCTCGAGGCTATAGCCAGTTCCAGTACAACATCCGTTGCTGCCGTACTGCGGTTGCGAAGTGGGGCCGAGGCTGTTTCCCAGATAAGTTATTGCAATATGACGATGGATTACTGTATTATAGATTTTAGTTTTTGACGTTGTCCATTGTGGACAAATCGTAGTTCCTTTTATTCTGAAGTAGGTTGGGTTATCCCAAGTGAAATCTAGGTAAACTTTGCAACTGAAGCTGTTGTTAATTTAAAATTAGTTTTGGGTTATACCTAGCACCTTTTGGCCGGTAAACAAGTACTTTTCCGGTTGATGCCGTAGAGAAAACTTTCTCGTCCGTGAAAATCACTCGCCTCCAAAACTGGAGAGGTTTGCCGACATTTTCAGCAGTAAAAGCAAGGCGGGCTTCTCTGTGGGAAACAGTCATTGTTTCTTTCACAGCAGCGCTTCTTGCTCTCAGTCCGCCTTCCCTTAGACGACGAGTGACGGTCTTACTGCTAACACTGAGACCCAAAGTCTGCTGAATTTGTCGGGCGTTGACAAATGGCTGGTTCTCACTGAAACGGCGTATCTGCCGAGCCTGAGCTGCTGCTGTTTTGCGGCGACGTCCATGAGGCTTTCTATTCAGGTTACAACCCTCTTCCTTTCGTCTAATCCACCTGGCTACCGTTGACTTGTGAAGACCCATAGCTTTTGCTATATAGCCATTTGAAAATCCCTCTGCATGGAGTGCTATTATAGGGCCCTTGTCTGCCTCAGTCAGATGGGCCATTTAGCGTTGACTGAATGATTCGTCGCGGTTAATATCTGCTGCGAAAACAGCGCTACTAGGAAACAGACTGCCTCCTCCACGACTGCAGCCACAACGCAGTGGCCAGGTATATGTAACACGGAAATCGATGGCATAAAAGAGAGATCGCCAGCCCGTACCCGTGTCATTACATAGTGCAGCAACTTAGATTGTGTAATTTTACTCAGAAGGGACTGGTCCGCTCTTGTCACGTCTTATACTGATAAATATTACATGAAATGAAATGTTTACGTTTTGCATATACGGCAGGCCTAACGCAATAATCATTTCTGAAATACCTGAGGCAATCTGAAGAACATTCCGTGTATTTCAGCTGTAGAAGGTTGCCTTTCAAGAAGGAAAACCTGTTTATCCTCGCCCACCGCTTTTCCAAGTGTCACAGTTTATTCTGAGGCATACATAATTCTCGCCGGGCGTAAGAAGCGACTCGCCTAACGAGGTGAATTCGCCAGGTGCCATACGCTGATTGTCCGGAAACTTTGCTCAGTGAAGGAAAGGACAAAATAAGGGAACATGTGTTTCGTCTTAGCCGGCCGGAGTGGCCGTGCGGTTCTAGGCGCTACAGTCTGGAGCCGAGTAACCGCTACGGTCGCAGGTTCAAATCCTCCCTCGGGCATGGATGTGTGTGATGTCCTTAAGTTAGTTAGGTTTAATTAAATCTAAGTCCTAGGCGACTGATGACCTCAGAAGTTAAGTCGCATAGTGCTCAGAGCCATTTTTTTCGGCTTATGTGTAGACACTCGACCGTTTCCGAGAAAACGGCGGTCAAAGTTATCAACGCGCTGTTGCTATAGTATAGATACCTTTTGCGCCCGAGAATGCAACTGAAGCGGTGGCTCAGTGGCTACCATCGTTCCCTCTTAACTTTGATACGCGAGTTCGAGACCATATTATTTTTTTACTCTTATTTTTTCCTCTCTCTCTATCAGAATTATCTACGAATCTTTATGTTGAAATACTGTTGTCGTTATTCGTGTTTCATTAATGAATTAAAAAAATAATAAACGAATGAGAAAATAATGTGAAATATTTTTGAACCTCCTTACAAAACGGTTCAGATGGCTCTGAGCACTGTGGGACTTAACTTCTGAGCTCATCAGTCCTCTAGAACTTAGAACTACTTATACCTAACTAACCTAAGGACATCACACACATCCATGCCAGAGGCAGGATTCGAACCTGCGACCGCAACGGTAGCGTGGTTCCAGACTGTAGCGCCTAGAACCGTCGGCCACTCCGGCCGGAGAACCACCTTACAATCTGTAAGGTTGCAAGGATATTCACAAATATTTCACACCATTTTCTCATTCGTTTATATTTTTAACATCTTTCATTACACAGTAAATTAATTTGCGAATAACGACAACATTGTTTCAACATAAATTGGAATGAACATTCGTAGAAAATTCAGAGATTGAGGGGGAAAAAGAAGGAACAACCGGGTTTCGAACTCGCAGCGCAAAGTTCTGAAGTCGCGACGGTAGCCGCTGAACCAGCGCTTCCATTGAATCCTTACACGCTAAGAGGTATCTACACTATAGCAACAGCGCATTGAAAACTTTGACCGTCGTTTTCTCAGAAGAGGTCGAGTGTATGCAGATAAGCCGAGACACGTGTTCGCTTATTTTGTCCTGTCTTTCACTGAGCGAAGTTTCAGCAAGATCGGGGTATGACACATGGCGGGTCTCCTCGTAACTGGCGTGAGTTGCGATTCAGTAGACAGAATGCGTCCACTTTCTTCGATTACTCATCGTCATGCTTGGAAACTTTCGTTCTTGTAGTGGCAGTTTGCATTATGAGGGTTGGTTTTCCTGATAACGATCTACTAATGGACTTTGCTCCTAATTTATGTTACTGTGTAGTAGACCTACCGCAACGGCTTGAACTGGAAATGCTTGTTTATTTGGATAGTCCGCTTCTTAGTTGCCATATTTCGCTATTATATTTTCTTTTGCTTAAAAACGGCAAGTTTAGATCACCACTGCAACTTGGTAACATCAGTAACCATTTAATACTTTGAAACAGTTACGTGTGGAGTACGAGGAGTGTACTCTGTTGAATGAGGAATACATTAAACACGAAAGCTGCGTCCAGTAACAATAATTAACTTTCTGTTGCAAGACAAATCACAAGTCGAAATACTATAAACTCATCTCAGTACCCGTTAAAACTTAAACGGGAACTATCGCAAACAAACTTTTGTGGGGAAGGCAAACGGAAGACTGTGTTTTATTGGCCGCACACTAAGAACACGCAACAGGTCTACTGAATATACTGATTACATTACGTTCATCCGTCCACTGCTATAGTATTCCCGCGCGGTATGGGATCCTTGACAGACGCGATTGACGGTGCACGCCAAAATGTCCAAGGAACGGTAGCACGATTTGTAATGTCATGAAATAGGGGAGAGAGAGTCAAGGATTGATAAGGGGGTTGGGGTGACATTCATGAAAACAAACGCGTTTTTCGTTGCCGCGAGATCTTTTCACGAAATTTCAATCACCAACATCTGTTTTGAGTGCTAACACATTATTTCCTCGGGAACTTACCCAGGAAGAAATGACCATAGTAATAATGTAATTCAGGGCTCGTAAGAAAAGATTTAAGTGGTCCTTTTACCCGCACGCTGTTAAACAGTGGGACGGTAGAGAAATAGTCAGAAGGTGGTTCAATGAACCCTCTGCCAGGCGCGTAATTCTGGTTTGCCAAGAAATCCTGTAGATGTAGTCATGTAGATGTAACCACGAAATTATGTTGTAATTGTGACATGTGAGTTACATTTAATTTGAACATCGAAGTTAAAAATATGGCTCTGAGCTCTATGGGACTTACCTTCTGAGGTCATCAGTCCCCTAGAACATAGAACTACTTAAACCTAACTAACCTAAGGACATCACACACATCCAAGCGCAGGGCAGGATTCGAACCTGCGACCGGAGCGGTCGCGCGGTTCCAGACTATAGCGCCTAGAATTGCTGCGCCACACCTGCCGGCAAACATCGAAGTTGTTTTCTGTTTATTTATCTATTGTTCATTATTTTCAGGCATAGACAAACAGGTAGGCGCGTTAAATTGATACTGAAATAAAATGTCATGCTAGGACCAATAGCAATAAATTCTTAACTACTTGTTATGGTACTGCGGTATCTGCCGACGTCTTCAGAACTGGATATCGCATACGACGTTCCTAGAGTGTTTATAAGTGGATACTGCAGACCACTTCGAACAAAATAGGAATGTAGCTTCGTACGTCAAACGATCTCAGTTGCTGGCGAATACAGTTAGTCCTCACTAGACAGTATATATTATCATTAACCATGAGGTGAAAAGGGTTTCCCCATGTGCGGTGGCCGATCGGTTCTAGGCCCTTCAGTCACGAACAGCGCGGCTGCTCCAGTCGCAGGTTGGAATCCTACATCGGGCGTGGATGTGTGTGATGTCCTTAGGTTAGGAAGATTTAAGTAGTTCCAGGTCTAGAGGACTGATGACATAAGCAGTTTGGTCGCATAGTTCTTAGAGCCACTTTTTGACCTTTCGCGTAAATTGTCTTTACATAAACGGCTGTATCTTTAAATTGCGTTGACATAGCTCACTTTTTTACACCACCAATGGACCGTATACCGTAGGAAGTGCGATACATTTCCGCTTATTATGTCTACCCGTACTCGAGGTAAAGGGGTTTTAAGGATTGGGTGCACAAATAGATGGTCAAGAAAGCGAGACTGCTAGGGTTCCATTTTTAGCGATTAGGTGACGAAATCCTAACAACGAAAATAGCTACGACGCTTACTGAAGATGAGGGCCACATAAATAATTCCCCCTACTCTTTATTCGAAATGTTGTAGTTGCAGTCGACACATCAGTGTATAAATCGTAGCTACGCTTTCGATCCAAATCATGTTTACAGGAATGCAAAAAAAATCCATTTGCCTATACACGTGGTAATTCAGAGCCCAGTATTAATGCCACCGCGTTTTAGAAGTGTGAGCATTCCCATTGCTAGCTAGCTTAAGAAACACTTCTGCTAATGAACGTTTTATGGCTGTGGCGAGTCTAGTGGGAATTCGAAACATTGTAGAATACGCTAGGCAGCTATGTAGCCGTTTATTTCCTGGTTTGGTGCAGAATTATCCTACTAGATTTACTCGCTAATAACAGTATTTTGCTATTTCGATAAACATCCCGAATGGTTGTCACATAAGCGGTGACATAAAGGTAGAAAATTCAGGTTTTTGTGTCCAGAAACCTCTATGCTACAGAAACTGCAGACCATTTTGCCATTTTCATTTCGAAGTGGCCGGCTAATTCATGTCTGTGTTGTCTGCTAGCGTAGTGAAAGGTGTTTGCTACTGCAAGGGAGGTCTGGTTTGTTTTTAGTTCTAATCTCGATGCAGGCAAATAGACTAACAGTAAAGCAATTTTAAGAAATTCTCGCACCCCTAGTACGTTTCATTGCTACCTTTATTCTGTACCGGTGGCCTGTGGATGTCAATATGGAACTCTTGTAGAATTTAATACTTGTTACTGCCTACTTTTTTCGCTTCTGTCAATAATTGAATTGACTTATGTATGGCAATGAATGATTTTTAACTAAATTTCGTTAAGAATCTTCACGCATTGCTAAATTTAGACAATGGTTCAAATGGCTCTGAGCACTATGCGACTTAACTTCTGAGGTCATCAGTCGCCTAGAACTTAGAACTAATTAAACCTAACTAACCTAAGGACATCACACACATCCATGCCCGAGGCAGAATTCGAACCTGCAACCGTAGCTGTCCCGCGGTTCCGGACTGAGCGCCTAGAACCGCTAGACCACCGCGGCCGGCAAATTTAGACACTTTCATGGTAGGTCAGCAACGGTAATCCAGTATGACTGGTCTGAACGTTAGCACAGACCGTTTCGCGGCCGAATGGTCATAATGTTTTGCTAATTCGTAACTATCTGGATTACTTTGTCTTACTAAAACAGTTATGTTGTCTCGTTAAGCTGAAATTCATTTTTATTTGTACGGTTCTTAATAATTAGCGTTTCTTCTTCCATTTATACCTTATATTTTTCTGTTATGTTTAACGCACTAATCAGCATTAATATAGTCTCACACATGATTGAAAAGAGTCTGACAAAGTTTGGATAGTTTTTCAGTTTCACGCCTGTCCGTAGTATGTTGGTAGCACTTAGTCGCCTTACCTGTAATGCTGTGTAGCAGACTTTAAAGGTGTGGGGATCAGCATAACGGAAATGCGAGGCGTCTCGTTCGTTTTGTCCAGAACTGTACATTGATATTATTTAGTAGGTATATCAAACGTTATATGTGGATACTGTTTGCGAGATGTGTTGCGAGTAGAGTAAGTAGCAAAGAAGTGTTAAATTAAAATGACCCTGCGTGGTGCAGCAGTTTTTCATGCACATCACTGTTCATTATGTCATATCTCGTGAACTATGAGTCGTATAATGATATAGTTTTGCAGGTACATTGAGTGGTATATAGGAGTACTGTCTGTTAAATGTTTTGCAACTAGAGTTCGTAGCAATTGTATTGCATGAACAGCAAAAACGTAGTAACCAGTAAAAGTTTTTGCCTTCATCGGTTTTCGGGGGAGAGAGAAAGTCTTGTAAAGATTTGAAATGATGTACAAAATTCGTTCAAGTCACTAAGTGCTCTCATTCTTAAATACTGGATGAATATAATCTGGCTATTTGATCGAAGTATGCTATTCTACACTTTCACCCCCACCGGATTGAGATGTACGTCGTTATTACCCTCACAGTGGTAATTTCTAGAGAGTAAGTCATATGTGTACCCAATTTTGGTTGAAATCCGTGCAGTGTTTTAAGAAAAGATGAGGAACATACATTCATACACACATACATACTGCACATACATTCAGTTTTGTATTCTATGTATGTATCAATGTCCTTATCGGCATTTTACTTGTCATATATTGACTTGTCATATATTGACATGATCTCCTTTTTGTTTCCATGTATTTCACCAGTTTTTATATCTCCATATAATAAATCGCTTATTTCTTCTTAACTCCATTTTTGGAGTTATGTACCTCAAACGGTAAATATGGAAGCTTTGTAGGATTACTTTGTAGTTCTTCAATGTGTCAGTCTGTCTGTCCGACTGCTAACAGACCTTTTTGTCAGGAGCTGATAGAGGTAGAGTCGTAGATATTTTCCTTTCATATGTCTGTTACATTTCATTAAAGAAAAGCTGTAAAGCGTGTGCCTCGAAACCGAGTGGGCTCGACATCGAAATTCAACTGGACGACACAATTTTCAGTCAAAGTTTTATGTTTGCCTTCACCTCTACACGATCTGGGGATTCGTCAGAAACAACACATCATTCGCATACCATATTAAACGGTAGGTCCTCTTTCAGCAGCTGGATAGCTGTAGTAGCATAGGGACAAGCATGCCACTGAAGTGGACTTGCAACAGGCATTGTGGCACCCGAAATTATTATTATTATCATCTCGATACATAATTAAGTTCCTCAGCTCTCTTTAAACTAACAACAAAACGCTTTTGTTGGCCTCTATACGGACCAGTCGTATCAAACCCTTTTTACTGCTGACATTATAGTAACCAACTATAAAACAGAACGTCAAGTAGAGTTCATTTCCATAGATTTCAAAAAACGTCAGCTTCTACATTTTACGAGTTTTCCTACTAACCCTAACATCAGATTTTACGGTCTATATTTACTATTACGTTTATGCTCTTGTCCATAAGTTACAGAATTTTAATAAAAATATGAGATCCACTGACATAAACTCATCCTTGATTGCTATGTCACAAATAGGGAATGTCCAAATCAGTTAGTACTTCTTACACTTTGCACTCTTAGACAGTAATAGCTTATATGCACACATGAAGGCACAAAATTGATTTTAGTTACAGATAGGAAATAAGAAGGAATAAAACCGGAAAGTGAAAATAGGTTTTGGCCCCACTGGGACTGCACTTTACGCCCCACTGTGTATCAGCCAAAGAGTGGCAGATTCCCTACAGACTCTTAATTGTTATTGTCTATAAATTTCTTAAAATTCACCACTTTTGAGAGTCCTTCTATTTCTTGCTCTTGATTTCTCTTTTGTCTTGAGTAAGACTAGTTCATCTATTCTAAAAATAGTAGGGCCCGATTTTGCGTCATGAAATCTTTTACAGTACGATTCTTATTTTACACATGTTTGCTGTTATTTGTAATTTCCATTCATCTAATGATATATTACAGAGAACTGGATAGTTACCCATACTCGAAATGATACTATGAGGTTCCTGATTAACATCCGTTTGCGAGGAGCACATCCTGTTGCATGATACTTGAGATTGTTGACGGTTTATAAAAATTATTTGACATGATCGGCCCATTTGAAGACTTTCTTGCACAACGGGTTTAACACGATCGATTCCATTCATATATAATACTCTCCTTTATACTTCGTTGAGGGATATACGCAGGATTTTTATGTACAGAATCTCTGCATTCTCTAGGTATGTTTTACATTTAGATGATACAATTTGTGGACATTTATTCCATAAGAGTCCTTTAGGCTTGGCAGTTTTTACAAAACAGTCCTTTACCAGGTTGTCTAACAGAGTTCAGGCACTACCTCTCTTTACTGGATAATGTTTGATATCAGAATGAGATTTTCACTCTGCAACGGAGTGTGCGCTGATATGAAAATTCCTGGCAGATTAAAACTGAGTGCCGGACCGAGAGTTCTAGTCTCGGTCCGGCACACAATTTTAATCAGCCAGGAAGTTTCATATCAGCGCACACACCGCTGCAGAGTGAAAATCTCAGTCTGGAAACATCCTCCAGGCTGTGGCTAAGCCATGTGTCCGCAATATCCTTTCTTTCAGGAGTGCTAATTCTGCAAGGTTCGCAGGAGAGCTTCTGTTAAGTTTGGAAGGTAGGAGACGTGGTACTGGCAGAAGTAAAGCTGTGAGGACGGGGTGTGAGTCGTGCTTGGGTAGCTCAGTCGGTAGAGCACTTGCCCGCGAAAGGCAAAGATCCCGAGTTCGAGTCTCGGTCCGGTTCAAATGGCTCTGAGCACTATGGGACTTAACATCTGTGGTCATCAGTCCCCTAGAACTTAGAACTACTTAAACCTAACTAACCTAAGGACATCACACACATCCATTCCCGAGGCAGGATTCGAACCTGCGACCGTAGCGGTCTCGCGGTTCCGGACTGAGCGCCTAGAACCGTGAGACCACCGCGGCCGGCTCTCGGTCCGGCACACAGTTTTAATCTGCCAGGAAGTTTCAATGTTTGATATGTTTGCTTAAACCATCAACCACGCAAATCCTTGAGTACACACTACTTTCAGTGGGGCAAAAGATATGAAACAGATCAGTTGCTAATAATTCTAGGCAGTCACTCGTCACGACAGTGTTAATATGCTATTAATAGGACACACTTTTTTAAATACAATTAAGTGAAAAAGTCATGGGATACTGACATGCATATTTGCAGATAGTGGTAGCATCACATCCACAACGTATAAAAGGTCAGTGCACTGACGGAGCTGTCATTTGTACTCATGTGATTCGTGTGAAAGGGTTTCCAACCTGATTATGGTCGCACGGCTGGAATTAACAGACTTCGATGCGGAATGATAGTTCGAGCTAGGCACGTATGGCGCTCAGTTTCCAAATTCGCCACGGCATTCAGTATTTCAAGATCCACTGTGTCAAGATTATGCCGAAAATACCACATTTTAGGCACTACCTCACACCACGGACATCTCAGTGGCCTTTACTTAACGACCAAGAACAGCGAAGTTTGCGTGGAGTTGTCAGTGCTAACAGACAATCAATACTGCGTGACATAAAGCAGAAATACATGTGGGTTGTACTATGAACGTATGCGTTAGGACGTGTGGTGAAATTTGGCAATAATGGGCTATGGCAGCAGACAATAGACACGAGTGTCTCTGCTAACAGCAAGGCAGCAAACGACCGACAGGACTGCCTTTTTTAACAGCACGACGTCGCCTGCAGTGCTTCCTCTGGGCTCGTGGCCTTATCGGTTGGACCATAGACTACGTGAAAACCATGGACTGGTCAGATGATTTCCGATTTGAATTGGTAAGAGCTAATGGTAGGGGCCGAGTTTGACGCAGACCCCACGAAGCCACGGACCAAAGTTATCAACGAAGAATTGTGCAAGATGCCATTGCAATAAAAAGTTTGAAAATTGGGTGAAAGATGATTACAACCTTATTGTGGGATGGTTCAAAAGCGTGGCACCCTGCGACGACACCCTCGCGTTCTAGTGTAGTGTTGAATCGCTCGGGTACTGTGGGAGGGGGGGGGGGGGGGTTGCGGGCAGTGTAACAGGTTCTCTACAACGTCGTACTGTTCCGGTGTGGGGATGGGGCGGGTTGGGGGCTGCCAGCAGTGACAGAGGTTGTCTGGAACGTTGTACTGTTGCTTATCGCACTGCGAACTGTCATTCTAGACAGCGAAATTTGGGACTCAACATCCCAAGGGAAGTAATGATTTCATTCATGCCCTTTATGCCACCTCCTGAGGGCTTTTCCTGTCGATTCTGAGAGGCGGAGAGTCTGAAATGTTTTCTTCGGCCACCAGAAACCGCGTGTTTTCAACACTGGGTTCACAGTTCTGACTTCCACCAGAGAGACTTCAGAAGAAGGGGTTAATGTGGGTAAGAGGGGGTGCTTTCACGTGAAACACTTCTACTGCAGTTCCGCGTAACCACATGGGTCAACGAAGATACAACAACGCTTTTCAAAACGTGGATAATGCACTAGCGGAATGCCGGCCGCGGTGGCCGAGCGGTTCTAGGAGCTTCAGTCTGGAACCACGCGGCTGCTGCGGTCGCAGGTTCAAATCCTGCCTCGGGCATGGATGTATGTGATGTCCTTACGTTAGTTAGGTTTAAGTAGTTCTAAGTTATAGGGGACTGATGACCTCCGTTGTTACGTCCCATAGCGCTCAGATCCATTTGAACCATTTGAACCAATAGCGGAATATTTACAAAACAAATTTTCAGTTCTTGTAAACCACACTGGTACTCTTTGGTCTAAATTCAAAGGGTATTCTTTGTCAGTAACTGGTGTGAGGAAGTAGCATTAAACGATTGATCTCCCGCAAAATGTCGATAGAATAGAACCACAACAATCCAATACTGGATTTCAGTTGCTTTTTAATCTTGTATGACTCAAATATCTCAAAAACGGAGTGCTGGTAATATAATTTCTGTGCTAATTTCGTGACCCAAGAGAAATAATTTGCTTCTAACACAATCGGCCAAATTTAGCTTCAAGCATCCTCTTTCTGTTGCTACCAAGACTATCTTGTAGACTGTATGTTTCTCCATGTGGATGTTGCCATAAGTATATCAGCTGCCATAGACTGTCATTTATTTCTAACAGGTATTTATTTACTCAGGGCCTGAAGCAAGTGACGTATTTATGAGAAGTGTCCAGACTCGCTGCTGTCTGGTATTAATTTTTATTTCTTTCACTTTCACTACAGGTCCGTTTCTTCTAAATTGCCATTATCGAGTTACATTTGGTACAATGTGGGTGACATTTTCATTAAACATTTTTATATTATATTAGGACATCTGTGATCATTTCCGCTTATGTGTATATTGTCTAAATGGGGTGAGATACATATAACATCGTAGCGACTGTATTTTGTCTGCCGCTCTGTATTTGCTGTAATAAGGTACAATATTAATTTATTATCAAAATAATTTTAAAGTATTGCAGCTAGATGTCGTATGTTTACAAAGTATAATCACTTTTACACAAATGATGGAAACGTTATTTGGTTATGTATATATCTGTGTTTGCTGTATCTTAGTGGTAGTGTACGTTTATAGCGAGAGTAGGTACTGTTAATTTGCAGATGTTTATTTGGTAGGCGTTTTTCAGTTCACGTATATGTTTTTGTTTACGTCTGGTCGATAACTTTTCGTAAATTAAGACATTCCCGTGAGTATTGTGTTGACTGTATGACATATTGCGCGACAGACGAATCTTAAACATCAATACTACTTAAAAAAATATTGTAATATATTTTAAAAAGAAAACGGATAAAAGTAAAACACGGTGAATACCCATAGATACCGCAGTAAAACCTTAACATAGTAGCTCGTATACATACTATGGAAACATATGTTGGTTCGCAAATAAAATACATACGACAATATCGTCATTTACGAAACATTATCCAAAATAAAAGGTAAAAAACATACACATCAAACAAAAAAATAAAAAGCACCTACCAAACGTACATCTATAAATTAAAAAGCACCTGCGATTGCTATAAATATAGACTAGTTATCTGTGTAGCCAAATAATGTATGCATCATCTGTATAACAGTGATTATATCCCGTAAACATATGGCACCGTAGCTGGAAAACTGTCAGATTACTGTCACAAATTAACTACTACCTTTATACAGCAAATATACGTTGACAGTCAAAATAAAGTTGACATAATGTTACATGTATGTCAATCCATCTAGACAATATATAAGTAATTAGCAAATCACGCTCAATGTTGTACTATAATATGAAAATATACAATGAAATTATTGTCATTGTACCGTAGCTCGTTCTATAATGGCAGTTTAGCCGAAATATATGTGTAGTGAAAGAAATAAGAATCAAGATCAAACAGCATTGTGTCTGAACACTCCTTACAAAACGTTATTTTACCATTATATGAGCAATCGCTTTTAATCACAAACAGAAACATTTAATTCAAAAGGGACTACTCTTTACTGGTAGCATACCCCTTCATGAAAAAATGGCAGATGTTTAAGAGATTCTTTCGCCAAATATAAATTCCATTATCTACACGTTATGCCCAATGAAGTGAAACACTTAGCTACTCGAAATTTTTGCAAGATCTCGTCAATATTTTGAGCATTTCTACCTTTCTGTTTCTGTTTGACAGATACTGACATTAGCTGCATCCTGTTTTCTGCATATTCTTTCAGCTAATCTCTTTCCTAACAGTTCATCACATTTTTGTATTCATTACGAACCTGACCAATTTCGATTTTGAAAATGTTCTCTATTTTGGATAACTGTTTCCCTACTTCAATCACTGGATTAAATTTTATAATTTAAACTATCCAGATTTTGATTCATTTTCCCCCTTATTTCTTTATTGTTGTATTCCAACACATGCTTAAAACTATTATTTAATTCATTAACACCAGATTCCTTTTTATTTTGCAACTTATTTTTACTCTATTCCATTTTCTTTTGCAATTTATTATTGCTGGATTCCATTTTATTTTACTGTTCGTAACTACTATATTTTAACTCTTCATTGCCAGCTTAAATTTCAGCAAATAACAGCTGCATCCAAGCTGGCAATCCTAAAGTTCCAGTCAGCATTGCAGTCGGTCAAAGTTAAGTATCTTGCAATATGAGACACATTTGAATTCCAGAATCATCAAATTCAGTGTCACTATACGACAATTACTTTGGTTCTACCTCTACTATCAATTAACTCTCATCTCTGAATTTCAAGGCCATCATCGTCAGAGACTGCATCAGTTTTAATTTTCATACAGTCTTTTTCAGTAGAATCCATCTGTGATATCTGGTTAGAAGCAACTGATAAATACTTTGAGTATTCTTGACTTCACTTATTTGCGTGAACTGGCGCTCTGTACCAGAAATTGTGGTACCGAATATCACGACATAGTGCGGATAGTTAAGGCAGCTGAGGCAGCACGGATGGCAGCAGGTATCGTTTGTTGCAGTAGCGCCATGACGGGCTGAAACTGGTAATAATGTGCAGCCGTCTGTAGACCCACGTAGCAGAGCAATGACGCACCAATTCTCTCTGCACTCAGTTCCGATGGTAGTCACAACAAGGCGTTGTCCAGTTTCCTCTCATCATGTTCAAGGCCACTGTGGATTGTCTTCATTGTCGAGGCCTTACCCTCTAGAACAAATCAGTATACTGTACCTATTGCTCCTGTCACTGAGTCCTGCCTCTGTGTGTCTCGTTTCGGTATTCTGTTCTTGCCAAATGAGTTGACGTTTACTCCAGTCAGTTTCACAGTTTATTTTCCCAGGCCGATCTTCGCCACATGTGGGGCGTATGTCACTGTTTCATGGAAAACTGCTTATTTTTGGAGATTTTCAGTACCACAGCTGTTTATAAGAGCCTGAAAGTTTACTGTGCGAACAGCCAGAAATAATCGAGGAACCTGCTGCTCATTATCCACAAACCAGCTGGCTAAAGTGGTGGCACAAAATGAAAGCATCGAAACTACAATGCGTACTTTCCTGTAATTTACCAATCCACGAAAGTTCATCTCTACTCATCTGCACTAAATAGCGCAATAAGTAATTTAATAATTTAATAAATAACCACACAAGTCAGTCGTCTTTAGTGCCATTGAGGGCTTCGTATAGGTGGTCGTGGGATGGAGTATGGCCGAGATATAGCCCAGGCGGCTGACGACAATCGATTGACTCTATATACCGTTGCAGTGGTCCTTTTATACTGTCTATGAGAATCTGGACCACGTGGCAAACAGTAATCCGGGAATAACAACTCCTCGAGCATCTGCAGCAGTCTCGCATGGCACTCTTTCTGTCACATCGATCGTAATTATAGTTGTTGGTTGAGGAGTAACAAGTGTCCTAATATTTCTGTGAGCAGTGGTACATTCTATACACGTTCCATGATGGTTTATTTTGGATACCAATCAACAAATCGTATTCGTACTCAGTATAGGTTATATTTGCATGGTTTTGCATCATCTTGCAAAGGACTGTGTCAATATTTAAATATTTTTGTTTGTTTTAGGTTGTCGCAGAATGCTTTGAATGCTTGTGCACACGTTAAGTACATCTGATTTGCCGTTGGCCATTTAATGGGAAGTACCGATCGGATTCACATTCAGTCATCATTATGTAGCGACAGTATGTGCTTTCCCACACTGAGAATCTACATAAAATGGTTGAAGGTCGGTGATATGGCGATTAGGCGGCAAGGTGCTCAGTATCGAAACCACATTACAGAATTTGGAGCTAAGAGGATAGCCAATCTGTAGAACTGGGCAGGGGACGATCTGTGGCACATCTATGGCTGAGCGCAACGCTGGTCCATTCGAAAGTGTCGGAGGAGACTCTCCAAAATGGTTCAAATAGCTCTACGCACTATGGGTCTTAACATTTGAGGTCATCAGTCCCCTAGACTTAGAGCTTCTTAAACCTAACTAACCTAAGAACATCACACACATCCATGACCGAGGCAGGATTCGAACCTGTGACCGTAGCAGCCGCGTGGTGCGGGACTGAAGCGTCTAGAACCGCTCGACCACAGCGGCCGGCAGGAGACACTTCAGCGCGCATTGTTGAGAGGACACATTGCAGCAGACGATCCATATGTGTTCCCATGTTGACACAACAATATCATCGAGATCTTTATATATGGTCAATGGCCGTGTCTGTATAGGCTGCTCAAAACATGCTCCCAACCATGGATGCCGGTTGGAGTGGGCAGTATTATGGAATGGGAGACATTTATGTGGGATG
The DNA here is from genome assembly GCF_021461385.2 of Schistocerca piceifrons. NCBI lineage: Eukaryota > Metazoa > Arthropoda > Insecta > Orthoptera > Acrididae > Schistocerca > Schistocerca piceifrons. The sequence continues at coordinate 699,023,817 of NC_060149.1, forward strand.
CCATGGAACTGTAGTAGTAGTTACAGGCACCATGGAATCTGTTAACAACGTGAACATTATAAACCTGCATCCCTTGATGCTTAACTCCTAATGAACTGACGTTGATGTATTTTACAGTAAGCTCGCCAGATTTAAACCCAATGGACAACATAATGAACACTATAGGGCACCAGCTAGTTGACGAAATATCGATTATCGATATTCTATTATTAATAATGATACAGAAATGGAAATATCGAGTGCCGATATTTTTATTTTATATTATATATTTTTCGCTAATTTCGATAAATATTTGAAATCCTTCTGATGAAATTGTAGCAGAACATAGTTTTACTTTCACTGTGTGAAGGAGTCTTTGTATTTTTCACGTCTTTTTCTTTGTGTGAAAATGTGCACTGCGACAGTGCTTGGGGGGGGGGGGTTAGGTAGTAGCGGTGTGAATGTAATAAAAAGATTTCCATTGTCAAGAAATTAGCACGTACCGATCGAGGTTTCGCAATGGTTAGCACACTGTACTCGCATTCGGGAGGACAATGGTTGAAACCTGCGCCCGGCTATCCTGATTCAGATTTTCCGTGAATTCCCTGAATCACTTCACGCAAATGCCGGGATGGTTCCATTGAAAGGGCCGACTTCCTTCCCCATCCTTCCCTAATCCACTGTTTGGTCCCCTCCCCTTAATCAATCGCCGGCCGGTGTGGCCAAGCGGTTCTAGGCGCTTCAGTCTGGAACCGCGCGACCGCTACGGTCGCAGGTGCGAATCCTGCCTCGGGCATGGATGTGTGTGATGTCCTTAGGTTAGTTAGGTTTAAGTAGTTCTAAGTTCTAGGGGACTGATGACCTCAGATGTTAAGTCCCATAGTGCTCAGAGCCATTTGAACCATTTTTGAACCTTAATGAATCAACCAAACAAATAGCATACCAGCTGCGTTAAAAAACAGTTTTTAAGGCAACTAGTGTGCTATTTCTTCACATCGACTTTCTTCAAAAACAGTTGCTGAAAATGATGAACGTATATCTAAATGATAAGTCTGCCGTTTGCGGTGGTCGGAGACGCCTAACAGGAAACGCTGACGTAATCGGCGTTCGACCCTACCAACAAAAACTGAACCCATAACTTCATCACGAAATTTTGACACTACAACTGCTAGTTCTAAGGCGTTTCAGAAACGATAAAACAAGGAAGTCGACATGAAGCGTTCCGGGCAAATCCGATATGTGAGGAAACCGAACGACGGTTCCATTGGACACCTTCCGTTGTACCACTTATATCCACTTATTATTTTAGCGATGTGGTTATCGCCAAGCGTGAACGTGCATCGTTTTCAATTGTTACTCTAAGGTGCGTAAGTAGGCTGCTAGGTTGTAGATTTACAGAATATCGAATAATAAATCAGTACTTAAATATGCAGCTCTAAAAAAGGCAGTATATTTACAATGTGCAGCCGATATTTTTATAGGCCGTTAAGTCGATAATTTTTCCGTTGGTATATCGACATACTTTTCGGTATACCGACGACAGACAATGAAATTTATTAAATATCGATATATCGTCTTAACGATATTTTTAAATGTATCAACAGTCCAAGCAGGAGCTCAGTGTCCAAAAATAGTCGGCTGGTAATTTTCCTGGATAGGGTGAACTTTGCGTGGATACCTAGTCCACGTACGTAATTTACGGGAATTATGTGACATGTGCATAAACATCCGCTTCCACATCCGTCCGGAGACCTAGCATGGACATGTAGAATACATGTCAGGCCGAATCACTGCTGTACTACATTCCATAGGTGGACGAACACGCTCTTATGCTGGTTTTCATATCGTTTTGACTCATGATTTAATGTTAGCCTAGTGTCTGTATTTGTACCTGTTTCTGCATATCGGAGTACAAAGGTGATGAATACAATACGTTCTTCCTCTTGTCCCATTTCCCTACGTTTTCGGAAACATTATATCGGTTTTGACTGTGTTAGTGGCAGTTGGTGGTCGGATGCCCTTTCTGAAACAATCACTACCCCAGGACGGATACTGTGCTCCGTATCTGCCTGCTGCTAAAGTAAATCTTATATTCAAGAGTGAGAACGTTTTTCAAATTTCTCGTTATGTGTATCTGAGGCGGGACTTAAGTGTTCACCTAGTTGGATGTGGGGAAGCGCCTGAAAACTATATTCAGCCCTTGTCGTTGGAACAGACCCAACCTCCAGAGCCCCGGAAGAGGCGAGATAGTGGGCTCGACTATCCAGGCAGATCATCGCTGCATACATTCTGACATTTGCCTCACCAAAGATTAATGATGATTAGTGAAAATATACTGACGTAATTTTGTTACACACTTTTCATATTATTCCACTGTTTTAGTGAATTTTAAGGTATCTGTAAATGACTGATACTAACTGGAAATTTGTAGAGGATATGTGTTTGAACATAGTAACACTGCCAGAATGAAATTTTCAATATGCATTGGAACGTGTGCTAGTATGAAACTTCGTGGTAGATTAAAACTGTGTGAGGACTGAGACTCGAACTCAGGATCGAGGTACTGGAGGAGGTATAGCTGTTAAACGTGCTTCTGTAGCTCAATATACTTTCTGTCTGCTTCCAAAAAACGATCAGTTTTCCCCATTTCTATTTTCTAATGTTATCTACAGATTTGGTGTGTTGTTTATTTGAAAATAAAGTTAATAAAAGTCATGTAGAGCACTTGCCAGTGAAAGGCAAAGGTCCTGAGTTCCAGTCTCGGTTCGCACACAGTTTTAGGCTTCCAGGAAATTTCGGATTACAGTCCTATTACACATACGACCCTCTTCAACTGTCGGCAGTCTCTGTCACTCAAAATACGAGCTCGGCTTGTACGCTTTTGTGCTGTACGTATCCCTTCACATTTCCACTTCACTATCACATCGGAAACAGTGGACATAGGGATGTTTAGGAGTGTGGACATCTCGTGTACAGACGTATGACACAAGTGACACCCAATGACCTGACCACGTTCGAAGTCCGTGAGTTCCGCGGAGTGCCACATTGTGCTCTCTCAACGATGTCTATTGACTACTGAAGTTGCTGGTATGGAGTACCTGGCAGTAGGGGTCAGAAAAATGCACATAATATGACAAACGTATGTGTTTGGGAGTGTTTTTGATCACATAATGTCTGTCTCTATTCTTTACTATCACTCTGGAGAGGCGGATGAGTCTACGTTAGGAGCTGCAATGGATGAGTCCTGACTAGCAATCAGTGAAACATACCGTGTTCGTGACTGTCAATATGTGAGCAAGACAGCAAACCATGGATGGTTGTATAGGTAATGTGACGGATTATAAAAAGAACATATTTATCATATCACGTGATGTTAGTAACTGACATTTTAAGTGTAATATGTTTATGAAACAGTTAACTGATCTTCTGTTAACTGTAGCTCAGATTGTAGGAATTTTGCAGTTTTCTTACGTGCAGCTCGCATGGCACTGCACGGAATGGTTTGCTGACCCGATATGTTGCTTCCATAAACGAGACACTGGTTTTTCGTCATGTGTCAAATCCTCCTAGACACCGCCAGATTATATCATAACACGACTGATCTGTTTCCTGGGTTTGTTCGGACCGAATAGTAGCCGAAAATAAGTAAAAAATGTTTCAATGGCCGTCTCTGATCGTCACACGCTGAGCGATAGCATAGCCAGTATACAAATTTCAACTTAGCATCTTTAGTATTGCTTTAGTATAGTATTGTATCTCTTCACAGTCATGCAGCTGGTTTTTAGGTTCATAGAAGATGCTTCCTCAGTCCTCTCCATATTCGTGTATGTATTTCCGGGGACTCATTTTGCAGTCCGACCACTATTCTCTTCCCGTTACCAATAAAATCAGCAAATACATGTTTCGGATGTCTTTTCAAAGTGTTAACGGCTATTTAAGCTGCATCATTAATATTTCTGTAACTTCCTTTAGTTCTACAGTGCCGCGTAAGCAAATGATATCATTTACTAATTACTCGAATGATGTAACAGGTTGAGTACTGCTGAATTAGCTGGCTACTCCAGTTTTTTTAATTCTACCATGGCACGAATGTATAAGCCCTTTAATATTGCTAAACTGCTGTAGTTTTGCCATCCCTCCTTTGGTTTCCTCCTTCCAAATTCCAAATATAGAACCAGGTCTCGCTTGATCATTTCAATACGAGTTCCTAAGCTGTTGTACAAAAATGACGGTGTGTAAGATTGCCGATGACTTGGACATGTGTTACTGTGATGCGATATAGCCGTCCACTACTGCCGGTCGGAGTGGCCGAGCGGTTCTAGGCGCTCCGGTCTGGAACCGCGCGACCGCTACGGTCGCAGGTTCGAATCTTGCCTCGGACACGGTTGTGTGTGATGTCCTTACGTTAATTAGGTTTAAGTAGTTCTAAGTTCTAGGGGAGTGATGACCTCAGATATTAGATCCCATAGTGCGCAGAGCCATTTGAACCATTTGTCCACTGCTGTCCATCTCGAGGAACACCGCTTGCGCCACTCGTGACGTCACAAGTGGTTCCGCTAGCTGCCAGAGGTTTCACGATTTAGGTAACTTATGGCGCCACTTTTTAATAACAGCTTACGTCAGTGGATAGAATGAAGTCATATGAAAGATAACTTTTTTAAAAGAAACTTCAACGTATCACGTTGAAAACTTCTCAGCGTATCCAGAATCTACGAATGTTATGCCCCTTGCCCATTACCCTCATTACTCACGGTATTTCGTCACTTATTGCAAGAGTAATGAGTATGGATTTGTGGTCAGAGCATTAGCTAGTAAAGAAGATACCCGTGTTCGATTCCCAGTCCAGCATAAATTTTACCCTTTCCCTATCGATTTACATCAACGCCCACTCGCAGCCAATGTCTGTAATCCTGTCTTGATACATAGAATGCTTATTAGGAATACTGACTAACATTTGGAGGGTTTTCCATTTACCTCTGAATGTAGGTTTAAGTTTGTGTGACTATATCGTTAAAGTATGATGTAGTTTTCACATTTTCGTCAGGACAAGGGACGGTTTTCAGACTAAAGACTCTTTTACAGTTGAAGTATTATTTGAGTCATGATATGGAAACGAGGTGCGTTCAAAGGAAACTACCTAACCGAAGAATAAGTCTGCCGGTTATTTTGTGAGTGACGAGGTTGGGTCCACGGCAAATGGCCCACCTTTAAAAAGGTTGTCGGAGTCAATCACTCATGCGATGAAGGTATTTCAATAAATTAGTAAACTTTCGTTTCGACTGCCTGTTTCTCACGTCATTATTGCTGATTGTATTTACTTTATATTTTTTGTATGACTTAATCTTTTATACTCATGAAACACAGAGAAATCTGTGTATCATAATATGTCAGATACGTTCGAAATAAAATTGGGGTACTATATGAATACGTGGTGTCTGCTCTTTCGCACATGGCTGAAAGAACGGACACCACACATTCACTTTACTGATACATCTAGCTGGGCAATGGCTCCACCTTCTTCACTGAGGATGTACAAATACGTCCGACCTCCTGTGAGAACTCAAGAGTAACGATCAGTGAGTAAATGGACAGGGGCTGCGGATAAGTGGCACTCAGTGGGAGTGTGGATCGGTCGTGAGGCGCGCCGTAACAGTCTGCGGAGTCTGTGGCTCTCATTTCGCAGTAGCTAACGAGCGTGTCTAGTGAGCAGGAGATTACGAGTTCGAATCCCGGAGCGGTACACAGTTTCGCTCGGCGCCGTTGATTACGCTTTACGTCCCACTGCAGCAGACAGCAGTGATACCCCTTCAATTTACATAATATTGGAGTCCTACTAGAAGCCCTTTGTTCTTCCATTTACTTAATACAACCCTTAACGCAACTGCCTAGTGGGGTATTTCTCCCACGCTGGCAGCCAGCCGGGAGCGGCGCTGGTGATCATTATATTTCCCCTCCGCTGCGAGGCCTTTGGTTGTGTAGAAATCTTGCGAAGGTGGCACCTGTTTGTTAGCCGACGAAATAAAGTGTATTGATTTAGAGTGCTTCAAGTGATACCATGAAATGAATGTATTCTTTTCGCTAAAGGGCATTTATGTGTGATTCACATGTGCATACAGCATCAGTGCATGCAGTAAATAGACTATTTCAATAGGAAATTCTTGTTTTTCAGTTTCCTACAAGGAGTGCAATTTATCAATTGATAAATAAGTTTCCTGAAACTGGAAGTGTTCTTGACAAGAAACACAGCCAAGGACGTACTGTACTCACAGAAGAAACTCTGGATAACACTGGACATTATCTGGAAAGGCCTCCTCGAAAATCAGTTCGAAGTCTTGCTCAGGAATGGGAATTTCCTATGGCTCTGATCAAACTGCTACAAACCTACTAAAGTTACAGCCCTATAAAATAGCTGCAGCCCACTAACTTAAACCTGATGACCCTGTAAAACATTTGCAGTTTTGTAAATGGATTTTGAGTAGGGAGCATAATGGAGAAATTGACTTTCTTCTCATGATTGTACAATCAGGATATGTTAGGTCACTAAGCAACCGTCACTGAAGCTCTGAAAAGAGTAATGTAATACATTAGGTGCCCCTGAATGATCAGAAAATAGGAGTGTGGTGCGCAATTAGTGGTGAGTGAATAACAGGTCCTAATTTTTTCAGGAAAAAATTAACGCAGAGAGATACGTGGAAAATATTTTGTAGCTTTTTTTGTTTTATTTTCGGCTTATTCGTGCTTTCGTGACCTTTCAGCAGGACTACATCGACGCACATACAGCCAGTTTCTCATTATAATAACTTCATGACGTGTTTGAAGATAGAGTTTTCCTCAACAACGTATAGCCTCCTCGTCCCCCGATTCAGCCCGCTGCGATTTTTATCTCTGGGTAGGAATTAAAAGAGGAAGTGTATAAATCAACTCAACAGCCAGTAGATGAACTTAAAACTAACATTCGGTAACAAATTGGCTGCCACTTCCCAGGGAGCACTGCAGAGCGTAATGAGCAATATCCTAAGCACGTGACAGAAATGCTGGAACAACGAAGGAGAGCAGTCCCAGCAGCTCCTAGCTTAATATGCGCGAGTGATTCACTTTTCTTTCTAAATGATTATATTATGTATGTTAGTAATAATTTGTAGCTCGTCAAACTGTACTACATTTACTGCGAACGATTGATCACTCTGAGAATCTGACAAGGAAATAGTCCGGCTTGCCGCCTAGAAACCTACAATGAGCGTTTGTCACTCGTAGCTCAATTCACGTAAAAAGTCCATGCCAAAATTTTGCTTGACATAAGAAAATAAAAAATCGTGGATATAGTAAGTACTTGTCTGAGGGCATACAAGGAGAGATGGATATCCAGGGATGGCACTAACCGCCTGCTGTTTCACCTTGCGTGTTACTATTGTGCGGGGAAAATACTGAAGTTCCATTCTCCTCAGTGAGGGAAAAAAAGCAATTTTTACGATATCGTTTTTGTAAGAATTAATGAAGCCATTTAGAACATTATTTATTTGATTTTTGGACAGAATTTTGTGGTTTTTTAAAGAAATTCAGTCATCATTAAGCCGCCACCCTCCGAGGAGTTAAAACTGCTCTGTTCAAAATGAGGTATGTCCATTACTTTCATGGATGTGGAAGCATGCGCTTAAAATATGAATAGGCACACCTGTTTTATAATATGTCCTAATATAATAAAGCCACAGTGGCATCATCATAAAATATACACAAAACCAGCTTAGCATCGTCAAAAATATTTAAAATATGGTGTAAACTAGGCCGCAGTGCCACCAGAGGTGTACTGTCAGAAGCGTTAATGTCCGTAACAAACTGTAATACAGTAACCACAACATATATTTGTGCCATAAGCTATTTGATGTCTTTTCAGCAAGTCTATACATATTCGTCAGTTATAAAATTTTACAGAATGTAATAAATGAAGAGTAAAAGAGGTAAATTCTATAATGGGCTTGCCAGATACATAAGTTATAACAGTGATGAAATGTAGTATTTAAGACAGCAATAAAATTAAATTTAAAAGTGTTAAAAAGAAATGGTCGGTGACGAAACGTAATTCAGAGGCACTCTTGCGGTCATTTTAGATAAACCAACAACATAAAGAACAAACTTATGGAGCTAATAGAATAATGTAAACCTGATAGCATAACTAAGGAAGGAAGGGAAAAGGACAAAATCAAAAGACTCAAGTAAATTATCAGTCACATCTCTTGGCGTTATGGCATATTTTACCGTTTTAAGATGTAATCTATCAACTAGTTGTATTTCATATCCCATGTTTTGCTGCAGATCTGAAGATGGTCATTGCTGACCGAAACCGGTAGTCTAAAGACCAAAAGTTTTGTAAACATTGACGGAAATGAAATAAATTTAATCTCCAGTTCCTGGATCAATGTTTTAATTCGCTGTCATTTCGCTGCTTGTGAGGCTTATGTTACTCACTGACTGAGGAGACTGGACCTTTCAAAAGATGCGAGCGCTAAAAGAACACTGTATTTGAAGGAGGGGACCCGTACAGATCCTGTTGTTCAGTCCATGTTTGCGCTTACGCAGTCATAAATAATAAAGTTCGTTATCAGTCTGGCTTGTTCATTATTATCTGCATTGAATAACACATTTATATTCAAGGATCGACTGGAAGCAATGAATATAATATAAAACAGGTCTTCAGATGACACCTATTTCTGTACTGACGTAGTGAAATTAGAATAAAACACGTCTAAAATATTTTCTCGCTCACAAATTTTTTCCCAAATTTGGCATAAGATAATTCACAATATTATATTAAGAAATCTGTTTGTCTGTTTTCTCAGAATACGCTTTTGTCGTGGCAACCCAAACTGCAGGTTTCCTTTCAATCTCAGAAATTAGCTCTTCTGTGTTTATTGTACTTACGAACAGTTTACTCATTTCCTCCATTTCCCAATGTACCTTGTTTGGTGTTTCCTTATTCATTTGCTTATTAAAAAAGTGGCAATGATGTAACAAACACTATGTTCACTGTATAGTAACAATAAGTTTTTGACGGATTGTGGGGCTGAGGGTACGCGCTCGAGTGACGAATCGTATATGCAAGCAGGTCTATTGGATGAAAAGTGGCGCTATTAGTGTCCCTCGGCTAGTTGGCTCCATATAACACAATACTCCCTGACGGTCTTGGGAACTCAAAGTGGACAGCGATGTTGCTGGCCTGGCAGCTAGTGGATCAGTGGTGTCGCTAGTTGCGGTCGGCCACTGCCCGTAACGCCACTAGAGGCGCCGCTAGTTTGCTTCAGCTAGAGAGCCTGTATACAGAGAGAGTGGCCATTGGTGAAGTTGCCCGTGATTGGTTGATTAGCTTTGGCAGAAAAATGGCGCCAAACGTCTCTCCAGGCCCCAACAACTGCAAGAGTGGTCGACTGTGAAGAGCGGACAAATTGAATAGCTGGCTGGCGGCCACTAGAGTGGTAAACTGACGCGCGGAGTTCGAATGTTTATACATCGCTTTTGGTTATAAAATGCCTTCCCTTGACTTAGGTACAAACATAATGCCTCATTTAAATACGTTACTACAATACACTTTTTAATTTATGAACAAACAGCTACTAGTCACTGTTTATGATTTTATCTTACGTACTACATAGAATCTGCCGTAGCTAAAAGTTATGGACTGGACCCCTAGCATTTTTCGTAGTTCATTTACGATAGATGTACGCAAGATTTGCCCACTATATTAATAGATATTTTCTGACTCTACCTTCCTTTAGATTTTCTGACGAGAAGTGCGTTATATACGGCATAGTGCTTTGGCAACTCACGACCAAATTATCAAGTTTCAACCTAACCTAGACCATGAAAACACTACAGATCAGCCAGATTTCTTCAAAATGATCAGAACATATAAAATGGTATTCCGTCGGTCGTAAATCTTGCCTCCTGACAGCGTGTAACCATTTTTGAAACAGCTGTGGTTTTGAGAAAGGAAACCGGCAAATAGATGCACAGACATTATGCTAATACCGTGTTACAAAAACATTTATTAAGCAAGTGCACCGACATACAAAACAACTTAAAATATCCACATACCTGTGAAATGTAATATTCGTACCTTTCTCGAATTTATTTGTACAATTAATCGCTGCACAACTATTCACCATTGTACTTCTTTTGATTGGAACGTACAGACAGTAGAATTACGAGTAACAAATACTGTATGTACGCCCCAACAAATATACAACGTTGAATCAGGGTCTTCATAAACAACAATACTACACAACACATCAGACTACAACCACTGTAATGGCGTCCAGCCGAAGGTTCAAATTATCCCGCGACTGCAGCGCCATCAGTGAGTCTAGTTATTTTTTACAAGGTCTTTGCGTCTCTCGCGCTTCCTATGTTCGCCGTGCTTTTGAGTTGAATTGAAGTTCAGAGGAATTTCGGAAACGATTAAAAGGTATTTGAATTATTTAGAGTTGAAATAATGAAGCGTTTTGTGATGAAGTCGGTAGGCCTACATGTTTGAAGTAAACACGTTAGTAATTGTACAGTATTGTTTTTCACATCTGTAATTCGTTCTGCAAACGTTCGTAAACGATGCCAGGTTGTGCTGCATTTGGTTGTTCCAATAGAGGCGAAGGTAATTTCGCATGTCAGCATTTCCACGCAATGAAGAAAGACGAAAGCAGTGGGCACTCGCAGTCAACAGGGCTGACATAAATCAAACAGGAGCCTCGTGGAAACCAACCAAGTACTCTTATCTATGCGAAGTAAGTCGTTTTTGCTTTTTACTACATATAAAACAACTTGCAATATACATAGTTAAATTTGAAAACAGACCTGTAAATTCGCTATGTGAAAAATATTATAACACATTATTGTTATAAGCAAAGGCATTTAACAAAAGATTTCGCCACATTGTCTTGTGCTTTTGATTCGGTGAGTGTGTATTCCACTACTGGCCATTCAAAAGTCCCGCCCGCAGTTTGGCAGAAAAATGACCGCCGTATCGTCTGGTTGGCCTCTCTCTCCCTATACAGGCTCTCTACCTTCAGCCAATTGCGGCCATGTTTACAAGTTCACTTATGCCTTTCTCTATGGAGTCGTGCAACCTCTCTTGATGCTCTTCTTTTCTGTTTCCTGAATTTTGCGACTATGATTCGTGGGTCATGTCGCTCTATCAAGATACTCTAGTGTTTGAATACTACACTTCCTGTGCGCTCTCTGCACGTTTAAACTGTTTTGTTACAGTCCCTTCATATTTTTTTGATACACCGTCTGACTACGTAGCCTTCAGGTGCTAGTGGGAATAGACACGCAGTTACAGCGTGTTTAAAACCTATACCAATGTCCAAGGTGGTACTCTCATTATGAAACCTTTGCGTTACTCCTTGTCAATAGTCGTTGAAAATCTTGTCATCAGCTTCACAGTTTTTCAACTCAACGTTTATAACCGACAGATGGTTTACTGCACACGTCGCCATCACACCCTGGCTATTGATGTGTTAATTTCTACAGTTTTATTTAGTTAATGGATTACTTCGTCACCGCTTCTGCTTCGTTATGTAGGATATCCTCTATTTTTCAGAATTCTGGTGCCTGGACCAGTATCTGTGCTCCATGGTTGCTGACAACCATTTTCTCCCCGGAACCTCCGAATTTATTGATCAGTTTTCTTTAGTAAAATTTCTGTCTGTCTGACATCCTTGTGGCTTGGATGACGCACTGATCCGCAAATTATTTAATCGAGCCTCGATAAATCATTATATTTCTTTGCTATTCCTGCAATTAGTGACCCAATGTTGCGTATCATGAAGTATTCTATTAAAGCGTAACGTATAATTCTTGCTGCTTGATTAGTCCCATGATCCCCGTGTCGCTAAGTTCAATGGTCTCCACGTAGGATGGGTCATTTGTCAGTTCTTACATTTCTCATTTTGAACACAATATCTTTACGCAGACCATACTGTGCCTACTTCTCCCTTGGTGGTACCAAAGAGTAATGCGTGCCAAGTTACTGCAGTTCTAGTCCGTCGTCGGTGCATGTAGGAATAGAAACCCTTAATTAGCCTGTGTTAATGTATATACGTTACGCAATGTATAAGTTAATACTTAATATCACGTTTATCGAGGCGTGAAAGTGATTTTCACCACGCTTCTACAGAAATTCTGAACAGGGCGGTTAGAAACAGTCTGAAAAACTCGTAAGGGTGCTAGCTTTGGACCTGAACGTTCTGTGATGAGAGGTGGAATTCCAACACCTTGTCTACTAGCGGTTTCACCGTCCTTCAGCCACAGTACCATGCTAATAGCCGACCAGCTTCACCGTTTTCAATATGCTCGTCCCCAGACCTGTCGTTTGTAAGATTCACTTACGTGGATATCCCCGTAAGCGACCCGAATAGACGTCAGCGTGAATCCTCAGTTATCCGTGCTCCACTTATCTCTTTCCCTTACTGCATTAAATGATGAACCCATTTTCAAAACTTCGTATTTATTCAAATACAAGCTTTATACCAACGAGAAGAGGAAGTTTCAAAGTTTTTTCCACAATGTTTGATATCACTTTAATAAATGTAATAATTTGTAATTAATTGGTTTTCAATAATTATTTAATAATTAGAAACGTGATAAAAGTTATAAATGTTCAGTGTGGCCACCGTTGTCTGCACGGCAAACATAAACGCGGTAACCGAACTCGTCCCACACACGCGAAGGTGTATATGCTGTTACTGAGTGCACAGCAGCAGTGATCCGGTTCCGCAGATCGTTCAGAGTGAGTGGCAGAGGCGGGACGTAAACAAGTTCCTTCACATAACCCCATAAAAAATAGTCGCAGGGTGTGAGATCAGGAGATCTCGGTGACCAGAATTGCAGAGCCAGGTCCTAAAGCCCCCTGCGACGTATCCAGCGCTGAGGAAGGGAACGGTTCAAAAAGTCTCGTACATCACGGTTCCAATGGGGCGGAGCTCCATACTGTTGGGAAATAAAGTCCTGGGAATTTTCCATAACTTGAGGGAACAGCCACTGTTCCAACATTTCCAGCTACGTGATTCCGTTACGGTTCTTTCCGCACAGAAAAATGGTCCATAAAGCTTTGTACGGTATACGGAACAGAACACGTTGGTCTGCGGTGAGTCTCTTTAGTGTTGTATTGGTGAATGTGGAACTTCCAAACCCCATATGCGAACATTGTGTCAGTTGACTTTTCCACTAAGGCAGAACGCCGCTCCATCGCTAAAAATTACACGCTGTAGAAATGTGTCATCCTCCACCTTTGCTAGCATATAACTACAAAATGCGAGATGCTTCTCCTTGTCATTGGGGTTGAGAGCCTGCAGAAGTTGTAATCGGTAGGGCTTGTACAGCAAACGCCGTTTCAGAACTTTCCAAGTTCTGGACTGACTCTATTGGTAGACTTACTGGGACTGCCCACAAAATTTCCTTGAATCCGTCGGATATCATCCTCTAACACACGTGGTCAGCCCGTACTTTTTCCTTCGCACACGCTCCCAGTCTGTTTAAATTGCTTAAACCAACGGCTAATGCTTTTGTGAGTTGGTGGTTTAATGCCGAATTTGGTGCGAAATGCCCAAATGCCCGCTGCACTGCAATTTGCGACTCAGCTTTCGCGAACTCAAGGACGCAGAAAACCCTGTGCTCCAGTCACCATCTCACTCACAGCTGACAGTGAAACGGAATGACAGCCCTATTGCCGCGCGAACTGTACCGGTCGCTTTTGAAACCATCAGCGCCCCGCCCAAACCTGTGAAACTTCATCTTTTCATTGGTATAAAGCTTGTTCATTTTGGATTTGTACCTGAATACATACGAATTTTTGAAAATTGGTCCATCATGTAGAGTGACCCTGTATTTTGGCTCCTCGGTATAGTCTTGTGTAACGCATTCTTGTGCGCTGTTGAGACACGTCTTAGTGTCGAGAGCACAGCACACGGAACACGTTTGCAGTCCAACATCTAGTGCGCTACCGACATCTAACCAAAATAGTTCTAAGCCGGGTTTAGGATGCGTAAATTACGCACAGTCAATAGAAAGCAGATGAGGACTATCCGATACGTGCACCCTGAAATCCTACACATGCCACTATCAGATTTTTATCTCATGGGGCTCACATCCTGGTATAAATACCGATACCACCGATTATTTATTGAAATATCTGCTCAGTTGGCCTAACGTATCTAAATGGCACCATTCCAGGCATCAACACTCTATCAAAATTTAAGACAGTAACCTGCAACCAATACTGGGGCCTGCATTGTAGTAGTCAACAATTGTAAGCACTGGACCATTACTTTAAATATTACAGTAGTTATTTGTTCACCAAACTGAAGCTTTATTTTCAATGTGGCCTCTCGATTGATTGAGTAATTGGCCCAACAGGCAGAGATCTAAGCTGCTGCTAGTGCTTATTGAGTAGGAGTACGAAGAATTGTATAACCAGAAGGATATTGTCATCTTCTGTGACAGCAGTTTCACCGTAAACAATAGTAAGTCCCTACACCCTTTTCATTGGAAACCTAACTGTTGCTTCCATTTTTTGGTCTGTCTTTTCGAGGCCCCCTAGCATAATTAGCTTGCCTTATTTAAGCCTGGCTCAAGCAGACTTACAATGATTTGACAGAGATTTTAATTACCAAAATTTGCACTACGTATCCTTTCTAATTGTTTAGCAAGTTTTTTACTTTTACTCATATTTTACTTAGTCACAGTGCTGTTGATCATCTAATATGAAAACGTATATTTTGTGCCTTTGGGTGACCTTAAAGTTCACTGTCCCCGAGAATCACTTGTCTTTCTGTAGACCGGCCGAAGTGGCCGTGCGGTTCTGGGCGCTACAGTCTGGAACCGCGTGACCGCTACGGTCGCAGGTTCGAATCCTGCCTCGGGCATGGATGTGTGTGATGTCCTTAGGTTAGTTAGGCTCAAGTAGTTCTAAGTTCTAGGGGACTGATGACCACAGCAGTTAAGTCCCATAGTGCTCAGAGCCATTTGAACCATTTTTCAAGTCTTTCTGTAGGTCTTATTCCTTCAGGCCAAACTACATATCCTCTCCTCGAATAAATTTCCCCTGCTTCTCCTTCGCGCGTGATAACAAAGGACCTTCACATTCATATGCAGGAAAGAGGAAGAAGTCATTCGGCGCTAGATCGTAAAAATATACTCCTTTACATAAAAATAAAAAACCGTGAAGATGGAATGCAACGGAGGTCAAATTGGCATGAAGTGTGCTACATACTTGAAAAAGCAAATGATAGCATTTGAAAGTGGGTAGGAGAGATCCTATCTAGATTCTGTATTTAAAGAAAGGGGGTGCTAGATTTTTAAAAAGAAAGGGGGGGATTTTCTGAAGTATACACTTCTTAAAACCTTATTTTGACCACTTTTATGAGTGTTTTAAAAGTATGGATACAACATTTGTTCTACGTCGCTTAAACGACAGCAAAATTTCTAACGTACCTCATCTCAAAATCTACGGTTCTGATTTTTTCCCGTCAGATGTACGTTCTGTCGGTGTGTACCGCCGAAAATCATGCATTGAATGAAAGATGTCTCAGTGCGCTACCTATTTGGAAATGGCATAAGAATGTTGATTGTTTGTGGGAATATAAGAAGGAGATTGACTATTAACGACTGTTAGAAGTCGACTACGATAGGATCGCGTCCAATCGAGACTATGGTTTATCGATCTGTGATTTTGTCGTTGAGTTGGTTGGGATCTCATGAGTGGCAAACGAATATGGAATCGACGGGAATGGTCCAGATCAGATTAAAACACTGTGCCGGATCGGCACTCGATGACTGGATCTTTGCCTTTCACCAGAAAGTGCTCCACCGACTGAGCCATTTAAATACGATTCACGACCAGTCCTGACAACAAAACCTCTGCCAATATTTCTGTTAATGTCCTCAAAACTTCACAGTTTTCGTGTATACCATTCGGACTAGCTATCCTGGATGTAAGGATATTGCGGTGAATGGTCTTATCCACAGCCTAGGGGATTGACTTCGCTGTAACAAAGTGTGCGCTGATTTGAAACTTCCTGGGAGATTAAAAGTGTATGCCGGAGTCGTAGTCGTTCCTGGGACAAGAGAAGGCAATTCCGCACGTGCACGAGAACATTTGTGAAGGTTGGAAGGTCAGTGAAAACGTACGGCGGAAGTGAGATTTTGAGGAATCGTGAGTCGTGCTTGGATGAGACAGTCGGAGGAGCACTTTCTAGCGAAAGGCGAAGTTTCCCATCTTCGATTCCCTGTCCGGCACACATTAAATCTACCAGCAAGTTTTAAATCAGCGCACACTCCTCTGCAGTGCAAAAATGGGCCATACTGTGCAAGATATAAGTGCCCCTTTCAACTAACGCCCGAGAGAACAGAAGTATTTTACCAACGGTCCTGAGGGACGGTACCAACCACGTACCTTGAATCGGGAAATGGACTTGTTGGATCAAGGCAAGAACCCTCGCTGACAGTGCTGCGGTGTCTAGAGAATAGTGGGTATCGTCAGTACGGTGACGGCTGATGACGTTACGTCTGACACAGCAGCAAAGTGAGGCGTGCCAATAGTGGTGTGCGTTAGAACACTGGACACTAGAGTGGCACCACGTTGTCTTTTCAGATGAGACCCTGTTCTGCGTACAGCATCAGCATGTATCCGTGTGTGGAACCTCTGACGAGGAAGAATGTTGGCAGATTGCATTCATGATCGTCGTACAGCCTGAGCACCTGACGTGTTGTTTGGGATACCGTTGGTTACACCACATAAACACATCTGGTTCTCATAGCAGGTAATAAGGAAAGCAAGTATAAAATCTCTGACGTGTTAGGACAAATGGCTTTGCCTTATCTTCAAAATTCGATGACATTATTCAAAATGGTTCAAATGGCTCTGAGCACTATGGGACTTAACTTCTGAGATCACCAGTCCCCTAGAACTTAGAATTACTTAAATCTAACTAACCTAAGGACATCACACACATCCATGCCCGAGGCAGGATTCCAGCCTGCGACCGTAGCGGTCGCGCGGTTCCAGACTGTAGCGCCTAGAACGCTCGGCCAACCCGGCCGGCCATGACATTATTTTTCAAAACCATAATCCAATAATGCAAGACCGCATGTGACCCATACTGTTCTGACCTGTTTAGATGTTGACTGTTGCCTTGGTGCCTCAACCAGGACATTCTCCAGAGCTGGTTGTGGGTTGCCTAGATTCTGGCACTCAACCACTAATCAGAAACAAAGTTTGATGAACTGTGGCACACAGTGGAAGTAACATGGTATGACGTAACCGTATCTGTCATCCAACCTCAGTTTGACTTAACGTCCAGATGGAGTAGAGCCAATGTTGCCATTAGATGATGTAGCTCAGAATCCTTTATTTCATATCATGTATGCCCCCAGAGTAACTTAAAGCGTAATCTCACATTCTTGTTATTACACTGTATACTCGTTAGCTGCTATCCTTATTGGTGTTGCAATTTTAGCAGCCAACAGCGTACTTCGAGCATATTCTGATAGCACGGCATGCAACACACCACTACCACGGCCGTACTGTCTTGAGATCGAGGCGCGGAATATCCCCGTTATATTAGTAGCAATACACTAACGACATACACTGTAATTACTTTTGTGGTTCGGTTTGACAGCACTGCGATGCTTGGCAGGAGAGCCGGAGGTCTCGATACGTTCTCATCATCCGTGTGGTTCAACGCCTTCAAGCAAACAAAGGAAGGGAGACGTGATCATAGGAGACGGACTAAGGATTGTATTATGAAAAGGTGGAGTGGGAAATCGGTAGTGCTCTTTCCAGGATGCATTGCAGATATTTGTCTTAGACGGTTCACGAAAAATCACAGAACACCTAAATTTGGGTGGTCGGTCGGGAATTTGAACCACCGTTCTCTCAATTACGAGTTGTCTTACAACTTCGCCATCTCGTTCAGGACGGAAACAGAACTTAAGCGCACCTGAATCTTCATATGTCCTTCCAGATTTAGACTTTTCTTCGACATGGCATGGCTGTTTTTCGTACACATCTTTGTCCGTTCAGAACTCATGCTCGGTCTCTAGTAATGTCGTCATCGATCGTATTTTAAACCCTAATTTTATCAATTTTTTGACCTCAGATGATACAGTAATTTTCGCTCAGTCGTGTTTGAGGAGAAGTCCAGATATATGCCTAAAATAATTTAGTTGTATCCTCGAGTGACCCCGTGTACCATATATGATACATGCTATCCAGATTGTGCTCATTCACCAGTGGAGCTGTGTTTCTTAATAACATGGAAATATTTTATTCACCGCACTCTGGAGGATGAGCACATCAATTGGTAGCCAGTCTCAGAATCACAAACAACTGTCAGGGCGAACCAATAGGTCTAACAACTGGTTTCCTCGCAGTCGAGTATGGCTTGGCGAAGGAAATACTAGTTCTCTTTATTTATATTAGTTCTCTTTATTTTCTTTTATGACAGTGCTGAAATATTTTTGACAATTTCCTGATTCAAATTTTTGAAGATAAAATAAAGTGAAATTCTATTTCAGTTCCTCAGTGTGTTGCTCCTTCGATATATCATTTGTGAGACGATGGTCTCCTGCGACTACATTTCGTGCAGCTGCCAGAAAATGACAATTGATACCATCTTAGTCCGTTTATTCGTAATTCTGGCTATTCTCTGTTTTGTTCCAAAAGATGAAACACCAGAAATGGAGACAAAGGAAAGTACTGATAAAGAAAAAGTGAATAAAAGGAGGATAGTACCAGTTAAAATCATTGAAACCACCCGTCAGTAGATATAAATACACTTTGCACACTCGAGAAGTTGCTACTGAAAGAACCAGTAGGTCAAGATGCAGGGGACTGAGTTGTTGAAGCTTGATAAACAAGATATGTTCTGATTGTAAAACCTCTTTCTGTCGAATTTCAAAAAGAAATTTTTTCAAGAAACGACATATTTAATGATATATTAGTAATTTGTAATCATTTTAATCAGTTGATTATTTAATTTTTACACTTTAAAATGTTTGTTAACATTTTTGTCTCAATAAACAACAGTAGCTGCACAACTTTCTACGTTCTGGTGAACTTTCCAGCGTAAAAAGTAGTTAGGGTTAGGTTAGTGAAACAGAATAAAATATCTAGTTTTACACGTGTGCAATTTCGTCTCGTTTCCGGCGGTGTACTTCATGTATCATAAATGGGCTACAACAACGTGTCATCAGCATATGTAGAACACTGTTCGCGAATACATTAAAATCAGCGCTTCCAAAGACACATTAAAATTTGTTTCAATATAATGTGCAAATTTCGCTCCAGCTCTCTAGAGGATACAACGGTACTACAAAATTAGGACGGACATTGGAATATTAGAAAAATCTCCTCATTAGTAGTGACGTAAGAACCAGCGTTGAAGTCAAATGCGGCCTTGCTAGAGGAAAAACGTGTGCATTAAACCGGTGTGGTATAGAGATTTATATTTTTCTTCGTTTGCTCGTGTATCGCACGGTACTCAAGACATGGCACTCACTTTTAGTTCACAACCATTTTTGCCGAGTGTCGTTTTAATCGGAAGATCGAATTATCACTTTTATTCCAGTAATAAGATCACGCATGCAGTGTATGCATAGATGGGCTGCTGTAATACTGATTTCATTAGCTTTACATGTGCGAGTATCAGCAGTCTGCCACTAATGGAAACTCTGTGTGAGTTAGATATGTAATTACAGAAGAGAATCATTTGGAGCGGTGACGACATACGATTACACAAACGACTATATTTACCAAGCGCTGGCTTACGCTGCACATGCGCTAATAGCTGTGCCGTGGCGTCTGGCCATAGGCGAGTGGTGCGACGAGTCTGCAGGTTGGCCTCTTGGGAACGTCAGACTGTAGGAATCTAACGTTTACCGAGCGTTTACGGGCCGTAACATTTAAATGCAAGCTCCTATTCTGAGGAGAGACTAAGGTAAAACGGGTATGAAGAGAAACTGGTGCAAGCAGGTAACGGTAAGTGGAAAGGTCTCAGCGCAACTTTTTGAGGGGAAGAATGCAGTGAATGTATAAGAAAAGTGCATTAAGCAGAGGTATTTTGAAACATTTGGCAGAGGTATTGTATGACACTGAATAAAGTAAAACGCCAACGCATTTCGCCTTAATTAGTTGTCAAGTACAGTAAATGACCCGAAACACGTAGAAATTCACCGAAAGCACTTGCCCACGAAAGGCAAAGGTCCCGAGTGCGAGTCTCAGTCCGGCACACAGTTTTAATCTGCCAGGAAGTTTCATATCACCGCACACTCCGCTGCAGAGCGAAAATCTCATTCTGGAAACATCCCTCAGGCTGTGGCTAAGCCATGTCTCCGCAATATCCTTTCTTTCAGGACTGCTAGTTCTGCAAGGTTCGCAGGCGAGCTTCTGTAAGGTTTTGAAGGTAGGAGGCGAGGTACTGGCAGAAGTAAATCTGTGAGGACAGGGCGTGGGTCCTGCTTGGGTAGCTCAGTTGGCGCCCTGACACGGACGTCCCGCCGCAGTTCATGGCGGGACTGCTTATACCAATACCGAAATCGACAGCGAGTGTCAGCGTCCATCAATTTAGCTCGCTCAAGATGTTCAATACTGACTATAAGATCTTTGCGCGAATGTTGGCGGCAAGGCTCAAGACTGCAACATCCAAGACAATACCACCAGACCAGGCTTGTCTAGGGCTTCTGAGCAACATACATTCTATCCTAAGCGAATACCGTGACGTAATTTCCCTGACGGAAGCTTGTCGCATGCGAGCGGCGTTCGTATCGGTGGATTTTGATCACGCCTTTCACAGGATCAACCATGATTTCCTTGACTCGACCAAGCGACGCATGGCGATACCACAGGATTTTATTACCGTCCTCATGCACCTCCTCCGTGGCGCTTCTTCGACGGTGAGAGTCAATGGCAGGGAGGTAGGAACGATTCCTGTTTGCAGCTCCGTTAGGCAAGGATGTCCCTTGTCGATGATACTGTTTACAATAGCGCTCGAACCATTGATGCAGACTCTTAGACGGATTCTAACAGGCGTCCGGCTCTGTGCGAGCTCCTTCACGTGTCGTACATATGCCGACGACTTGATGATACTCGTCCGGTCGGAGAACGAGGTAAGTAAGGTGGTTACCCTTCTTAATACGTACGGAGTAGCTGTGGGAAGCATGGTCAACATGAATAAAACCAAGATCATGCACATCGGTCGAGGGCTGGACGCTCTGCACAGTCCGTTTACGACGGTGGTGGTTCAAATGGCTCTGAGCACTATGCGACTTAACTTCTGACGTCATCAGTCGCCTAGAACTTAGAACTAATTAAACCTAACTAACCTAAGGACATCACACACATCCATATCCGAGGCAGGATTCGAACCTGCGACCGTAGCGATCGCTCGGCTCCACACTGTAGCGCCTAGAGCCGCACGGCCATTCCGGCCGGCTTACGACGGTGGACATCTTGCGATGCTTAGGTGTATTATTCACCCGATCGCTACGGCAGTCATCGGCGGTGAGCTATCAACGTCTCCTCCAGCACGTCCGACTGCACATACGCAACATATCACTCCGAACGCACGACCTGCTCCAAAGGGTGGACTACGCTAATGTTCACCTGACCTCGCGACTGCCGCACCTGGCACAGGTACTGCCAATGCCACATGGTATTGCTGACAGATTAATGGCGGCCTTTGGATACTATGTCAGCCAAGGAATGTTGTTCAAGATCAAATACGAAACTTTAACCCTCCCAAACCATTCTGGAGGACTTAACCTCCGGATGTGTGGACCCAGGCTCTAGCTCTATACCTGCGAGCGACGCTACAAACTTGGAACCAACGGCAACACGCCATCACGTCGACCATCTTGGATGTGCTTCTTCCCACGTCCTTTGAACCACCGGTGGCAGTAGGCACAGTATCGCCCTCTTTTTCTCATGTCGCGCGATTCTTCGTTGATTTGAGTTATATTCAGTTACAGATACCTTCTACAAGAATCCCCACTACCCGTGAGATATATCGATACTTGCGGCGGTATCATGGCAGCAATGTTGTCGAACTTAAATACCCAACACGAGACTGGCGACAGATTTGGGGAGCTGTCCATACGCCTTTCCTCACCACAACAGCGCGATCGTCGTGGTATACATTAATCAACCGCAAGACAGTCAACCGCCAACAGCCAACGATTGTACGACATTCGCATGGTAGATTCCCCGCTCTGCCTTATATGTGGCATGCTGGACACCGATGAACATTCTCTGCAGTGCGGTGAGGCAAAGGATGTTTGGCGGCTGCCGCAACGCATCATGGCCCTCTTCCGACGCACCGACGAATCCACGATCACGACGGATGCTTTACATTTCCCTGACGCTGTCTTTTTCCCCTCACAAAAAACATCGGCAATCCGATGGATTGGAGGACACGCATCACACTACGTGCTCTCGCGGACCTTGATATCGGGCATGGACTATTGGCATTATCTACTAGAACAACACGAAATCATCCGACGCCACTCTAAATATAAAACGCATTTTGCGAACTTTCTAGGCAGCATATTTCATAACCCCCCAAAGCGGTGGGGAGTCCCGGGTTTACGTTGTTTCGAGGGATAGGATTTACTCCCAGTGAAGTGACGAGGATGTCACTTCGGCCCTATATTTCTTTCCCTTCTTTTTCATATATGATTTTTCTTTGGGGACATTAAAATTAAATGAATATATAAAATATTATTTAAAATATTATTGTTAGTAATAAAAAAAATTGCGTAAATGTACTATGTATCCTTCCCGCTGGCTCTCCCTTATCCTGTCAGGAGACGGGGACACAGTGGCCAGGCCTCCAAGTACGACCCCTGCCCACTCTGCCCGCTGACGTACTAAACAAAAAACAAAAAAAAGTTACTAGAGCACTTGCCCGCGAAAGGCAAACGTCCCGAGTTCGAGTCTCAGTCCGGCACACAGTTTTAATCTGCCAGGAAGTTTCATATCAGCGCACGCTCCGCTGCAGAGTGAAAATCTCATTATGTACCAAAATATTTGTTATAAACCTTGTGGCAACATTACATAACAAGAAGAAGGAAATCCATACGACAGAAGTAGCCTTGGTTTGTGAGTTCCCAATTAAAGAAATTTTACAAATTTCCCTAGCCATAAATTCATAATAAATGTTTAGACCCTCTTGTGCTTCCTTCTAGACAAATTTGGAATAACTGACTTACAGGTTGTTTTCGTTTCACACTCTGAAGCACTACCTGGCGGTGTCGAATGGTTTTGCACGCATCCACAAAAAGCTGATGAAGCATCACCGCATTAGCAATAATATCTCCTGCATAAATGAAATATTTTGAATGGTCTAATAAATAGCACTTCAAACAACTTAGCTAGGGAGAACATTTAAGACACTAACCTGCAGCGAAAGTTGTAAGTCTAGGCTGTATCCAGTTACGTTACATGTGATGGAGATGATTACCGTATCATTGTCGGGGTCGTACACAACACGTATATCGACTTGTTGACGAAATTAGTTTCCTGCCAGTGTTAAATGGACCACTAAATATGTAACTCACTACTATTGCATACCTGGACCGCTCATCACACACGAACGTTAAATGGCTCTGAGCACTATGGGACTCTACTGCTGAGGTCATTAGTTCCCTAGAACTCAGAACTAGTTAAACCTAACTAACCTAAGGACTTCACAAACATCCATGCCCGATGCAGGATTCGAACCTGCGACCGTAGCGGTCTTGCGGTTCCAGACTGCAGCGCCTTTAATCGCACGGCCACTTCGACCGGCTCACGAACGTTAAGTGCACGCAAGTGTCAAATGCAAATATGTATCCATAGCAATACCTCGCCATCGACAGTAGATGTACTGCTTTGGTAGAGCTACTTACGTTGATAACATCACTAGATTACCTAACAGTATGAATTACAGTTAATGGCTAAGAACACTTATGTTATTTTTACGCTATGATCCCGTTGAACGTACACTTTCATTAATTTCTAAAGAGCGGGTTTTCAGTTATACGTTAACGTGGACATATTCCTTGTTTTCTTGTGAGGAAGCTGTTTTTTGAAAGTATTCCCGACACAACCTGCATATACACTTCTCAGTACAGGACACCATTGCATCTACAGGTTTAGATTAGTTTAGTCTATTTTATTTACGAAACATGGTTTTTTACAGTTATGTGATGTCTATACATAGCGAATTTAATTTTTCTGTTTTAGTGTGATGTGTGATTGTGAGTTAATAAACCAAGCGGTCTCCTGTAATTTTAGGTAATTTAATTGCATTTAAATATTTCTAGGGTTATTTTTCAGTTATTTGTATTTTCGTGTGTGTGTGTGGGGGAGGGGGGGGGGGGTTGCGTGCGTAAGAATGAGGGGAGGGGAGATGGAAGAAATGACACGTAATCTAATACTGAGAGAGAACAGAGGAGAAAATATCTTTTTTATTTCTCATTTAATGTTACAGAATCTGCTGTCTGGTACTGAATCTGTGGAATTTCTGCAGCACACACAAGTTCTGATTCAGCAAAGAAATTTCCAGGAAAATTTCCCTCCATTATTTTTTCCAGGATATGAAAAGCCCTGCTCATCTCTCAGAAGTCATTCCTGCAGAAGTGTGAGAGCTGTGAACATCTCTTTTTGAGCTCCTGGAGCATCTGGAAAAAATTGTAGAAAAAATGCAGTAGAGTTTTTCTGCACTAGAAAGCAGTTGGGAATCGAAAAGGCGAGAAAATAAGTACAAGTAGTCTTCTTATTCCTATGCACGCTATCATTTAAACACGTTGTTTGACTTTTTTATTGTTTAATTTCATAGAACCTGCAGTCCGCCTGATCGAGCGGCAAGGAGAATTTGCTGTCCATTTGATAGAACAGCGGTACGATCGAGCAGCTGAGACGGGATAATAAGCAGAAGAAGAAAACCATCACTACATGTAGGCTTAACTTTCGTTGACTAACCTAATGATACAGTTGTTATAATGTCTGGACCAGCAGCAAAACGTTTTAAATAGGACGATAATCTCGAAAGGCTTGATGCAGAGTCTGCATTTAGAAGACGAATATACATGGTGTAAATTTTAAGTTGACAAACCAGAATAACTCGAAACCTGAGCTTCAGGCAAAAGAATGTTTAGAATCCAAAGCTGATTATTTTCGTGGGGACATCTGCTGGTGCTAAAATTATCCCGCCACCCAAGCCCCCTGGGGGTGGAGCGGGAGGCAACTTTAAAGTTTCAAACGAGAACCCCCAATTTTTATTGTAGAATCAGATTCTACGTAAAAAACTACGTAAATTTTCTCTTAAACATTTGTTTTGATTCTTGGAAGTTGGCGCTATAATTCAAGAAAATCCATGTTCTCATTTTCGCGTGGAAAATGGTTACGGATAAATAAAAAATGCTTATTTACTCCATAAATTTTGATTCGCTGTAACTAAAACTCTCACTATCTCCCCACAGGGTGGGATTTGAGAGAGAGGGATTAGAGTTTTAAAAATGTTGAGCCAAATATTAACTTTTTCCGCAGATTGGGATAATTTTAGTTTGTTTCGTGGTAACGAGGCCTCACAACTTTTAATTATCAAACAAATGATCTGAATAGCTAACTAACAAATCAAACATCCTACTTACTTATGAGTGAACTCATTAACTAAAAAACTAACTGACTCACGAACCTATTTTTATTAGGTTCGGAGTAATCACTCTTGTTTGTCGAGAAGTCTCACAACTGGGGTGCTTGCTTAATTTGAGTCGTTTAGTTTCGGGTAGAAAAACGTAGAAAACGACATTTATAAATTTATTGACTTAAATCAAATTGTTCACACCTTTATTTTATTTCGGAATATCGCGGCTGTTACGTCGTTTACATTTTTAGAATTATGTACGAAAATCGATATCCCACTCATCCCTGATCGATATTCGATGCTCTTATCCAGCCCTAGCTGATGAGCGGCGTAATGTTTCGGAGTGCTGCCGATAGGTAGCCCAGGGACGAGAAATTCGCCCTTTCTCGTAATAATACTGGGCCTTAGAAATTATAAGTATTTATGTAATAAATGCACTGTATCTCTTCCCGTCTTAGCATTCAGACAGCAATACATCGCTTATAACGATTGTCTATTTGGCGACTTATGTTTGATTACCTTGTGTGACTGCGTTCGCGGCTTTTGCCCGCTACCAGTCGCGTTTGACCCAGGGGTTAGTATTGCTAGGCGGAATTACGCCGAGCGGGCCGCTTCTCGCTCATAGAAATTCGAACCCTGCCTTTCTCGACGCCCCTTAAATTTTTCTCTCTTGACAGTAATAGGTGGCATACGTCATTATGAACTATCTTAGTGAGGAAGAAAAAATTGAGATGGTTACATTTATGGAGGAACTGGGAGAAATTTTGAAGATGCAGTCGCGCAGTTGTGAGACTTCTCGACAAACAAGAGTGATTACTCCGAATCTAATAAAAATGGGTTCGTGAGTAACTTAGTTTTTTAGTTAATGAGTTCACTCATTAGTAAGTAGGATGTTTGATCTGTTAGTTAGCTATTCAGATCATTTGTTTGATAATTAAAAGTTGTGAGGCCTCGTTACCACGAAACAAACTAAAATTATCCTAATCTGCGGAAACAATTAATATTTGGGTCAACATATGTAAAACTCTAATTCCTCTCTCTCAAACCACACCCTATGGGGAGAGTGAGACAGTTTTAGTTATAGTGAATCAAAATTTACAAAGTAAATAAGTATATTTTTCCGTAACCATTTTCCCCGCGAAAATGAGAACATGGATTTTCTTGGATTACAGCGCCAACAACCAAGAATCAAAACAAATGTTTAAGACAAAAAGTACCTAGTTTTTTATGTAGAATCTAATTCTGTAATAAAAAATGGTGGTTCCCATTTGAAACTTTAAAGTTGCCTCCCGCCCCACCCCCAGGGGGCTGAGGTGGCGGGATAATCAACTTTGGATTCCGCACATTTTTTTGTGTGGAGCTTATTTTTCGACTTATTCTGGTTTGTCAACTTAAAATTTACACCTTGTATATTGACTTTATCGGTAATGGCTTGGATTTAAGGACCCAGACATTTCTTGGTCGCTTGGATTTAAGGACCTCGACATTTCTTGGTCGCTTGTTTTCTCACTTTCGAGACAAAAAACGTCAAATTAACCAACCTATTCATATTGTTTGCTAATCTGCAACTTTCTCTTGCTGAAGACAGGCCTGGAGGGACGGATGTACAATACAAATAATGCCTCTCAGTCACTATCTGCTGCTGATCACAGTGAATGGAACTCAACAAATGTCACAGAGCGATTTAAAAAAAAAAAATTAAACTTTCGAAGTTCACGATTCTCATTGGGAATTGAAGGATATAAATCCATTGCGATTTGGTGTTCATGAAAATAAAGGATTCCATGTAGGAGCACACACGAAACTGTCTAAAGTCACAGCAGGTTAACTTCCAGTAATAAACATGAAGTCAAAGGATAATGTCTGTTTTAATGGTCAGTTCCAGCAGGATTGTAACCTGTAAATCACGATGCACAACGTGAGACTAAATATCGGCAATATGAAAACAAATTAAAGTTTGCTAACATGCTGTTCTCTGCAGAGTTCTGACACTTCATGTTTTCTAAAAACAGAATGAAGACGTGTTAACAAACGTCTAGGGCGTCCAGTACTCAGGTTACGAATTGATGGCCGCAGAAGGTAAGAGAAAAGCCAAAGAAATTGGAATTTTATCATTGCATATTACAAATTACCGTTGCGACCTACATATTAATCTATTAATGCTAGAGGTCGGTGATAATAAAGACATATGTCATTGCCGTTTAAAAGAAGCTTGTCGCTCGCATAAAACAGATTTACCCAATATCAACAATCAACTGCAATATATGAACGCAATCTCTGTGATTTTCGTACCCAGGAAAGATTAGATGCCCACTCAGTTAACTGTGCCCAGTTTAAATCAGTCACCAGGTTAGTACCTACTAGCGAAAACGAGTTGGTGGAATTTACAAAATTTGGTAATAAACTGAAACAACCTCTCTAATTTATGCTGATAAGGAATACAAATCGGAACCTGATGCTGGTTGCAGTCGTAGTGATCGCTTTAGCTCGTATTTCAGTTACGTACATTTCCATAGATCATTCAGTGACGATTACTGTATACACTGCAGTTATAACCAGGAATATTCACAGTTTAAGTTGTACTGGGTGATTTTTTCCACCGTGTACAAACACTAGAGACAGATCGATGAGAGGATATGGAACATAAGAGTTCCAATGAACTTACGTCCGGAAATGCATGGTTTCCATGCAAGAGACTTTTTATTCAGTCATGCATTGTAACAAAGGCTGAGGTCTAATACGCTCTGTACTATGCAGCCGCACTTACAGTATGTCTTGAAAATGGTTTACATGTTCCTCAACGCATGCGTATACCCGCCGTAGCATGTTCTGTCTCACATGTTCACATCGTCCCGGCTACATCCGAACAGTGTCAAAGGCAGCATGAATACTCCGTTGCAGTGTCTCCACATCTGGTATAGGCTCTGCATGCACGACACTTTTGAGATGTTCCCTTAATCAGAAGTTGCCCAGGTTGAGATCTGGTTAACGAGCAGGCCATGCACCTGGATCCATCGACTAGGGAAGACACAATTGAGATGCGTCCAGACGTTAACGGCTAAGTGAAGTGGTGTGTGTGTGAATTCCGAAGGGACCAAACTACTGAGATGAGAGGGCCCTAGACTTACGGACTACTTAAACTAACTTATGCTACGAACAACACACACACTCATGCCGAGGGAGGACTCGAACCTCCGGCGGGATGGGCCGCGCTGTTTGTGACATGGCGCCTCAAACCACACGGCTACTCCGCGCGACGGCTAAGTGGTCCGGAGAATCAGTAGGTAGCAGCCACATAGCCCTTAGGACCATCAATGGCACTTCTTCCAGTAGGAGAGGTGTTCACCCGCAAAAAGAAACGCCCATAGTTCCAGCCTGTTAGACAACGCAGAAGGAAGACTGGTCCAAATATACGGTCGCCAAGTATCCTGGCCCACACATTCCGGCTGCACCGATGCTGATGATTCGCTGTCACCATAACATGGGGGCTCTGCACACTATCTCACAGATAATGTTACGATTTTTGAAGACAGCAATCAGTGTAAAGGTGGCCTCACCTGTGAATATAATGGATGATACAAATATCGGCATCGTGGTCGCCTGGTATATAAACCAGTGACAAAACTGCTCCCGATGTGGAAAGTCTGTGACTACACTACTGGCCATTAAAATTGCTACACCAGAAGAAATGCAGATGATAAATATATTCATCGGACAAGTATATTATACTAGAACTGACATGTTATCATATTTTCACGCAATTTGGTGCATAGATCCTGAGAAATCAGTACCCAGAACAACCACCTCTGGCCGTAATAACAGCCTTGATACGCCTGTGCATTGAGTCATACAGAGCTTGGATGGCGTGTACAGGTACAGCTGCCCATGCAGCTTCAACACGATACCACAGTTCATCAGGAGTAGTAACTGGCGTATTGTGACGAGGAAGTTGCTCGGCCACCATTGACCAGACGTTTTCAGTTGGTGAGAGATCTGGAGAATGTGCTTGCAAGGGCAGCAGTCGAACATTTTCTGTAACCAGAAAGGCCCGTACAGGACCTGCAACATGCGGTCGTGCATTATCCTGTTGAAATGTAGGGTTTCGCGGGGATCGAATGAAGGGTAGAGCCACGGGTCTTAACACGTCTAAAATGTAACATCCTCTGTTCAAAGTGCCGTCAATGTGAACATGAGGTGACCGAGACTTGTAACCAATGGCACCCCACACCATCATGCCGGGTGATAAGACAGTATGGCGATGACGAATACGCGCTTCCAATATGCGTTCACCGCGACGTCGCCAAACACGGATGCGACCATCATGATGATGTAAACAGAACCTGCAATCATCCGAAAAAATGACGTTTTGCCATTCGTGCACCCAGGTTCGTCGTTGAGTACACCATCGCAGGCACTCCTGTCCGTGATGCAGCGTCAAGGGTAACCGTAGCCATGGTCTCCGAGCTGATAGTCGATGCTGCTGCAAACGTTGTCGAACTGTTCGTTCAGATGATTGTTGTCTTGCAAACGTTCACATCTGTTGACTCAGGGGTCGAGACGTGGCTGCACGATCCGTTACAGCCATGCGGATAAGATGCCTGTCATCTCGACTGCTAGTGATATGAGGCCGTTGGGATCCAGCACGGCGTTCCGTATTACTCTCCTGAACCCACCGATTCCATATTCTGTGAACAGTCACTGGATCTCGACCAACGCGAGCAGCAATGTCGCGATACGATAAACCGCAATCGCGATAGGCTACAATCCGACCTTTATCAAAGTCGGAAACGTGATGGTACGCATTTCTCCTCCTTAAACAAGGTATCACAACAACGTTTCACCAGGCAACGCCGGTCAACTGCTGTTTGCGTCTTCCACAGTCTTAATCACATTTTACTCCGTCAGGTACGTCCTTCATGGTTTCCTGCTTCCTGAAACGATCCTGTCTCAGACAAACGGCGAAACACTGTTGCAAACTTTGAATGCTGTAGTATTGTCCGCAGGGCTAGGTGTCCTGGTACAACCTTGCCACCCGCCGCCCGCCACCCACCGCCCGCCGCCCGCCGCCCGCCGCCCGCCGCCCGCCGCCCGCCGCCCGCCGCCCATTTCCATTCGCCTTTCCATAAGTAAACGCCATGTGGGCAAGCCCCAGATAGGAATACGGAACCATTGTGTACAACGCTCTATTACATCAACTACAAGGTGAGTCAGCAAGAGAAGTGAATCGGACACAAAATTACGAATTACCATGGTAGGAGAGGGTGCTAGTTTATGATGTATGATGAACAGTGCAACACTCTAGGACGAAACCATACTGTATGTGTGGCTGCATGGTACAGAGCGTATTAGATTGCAGTCTCTATAACGAAGTATGATTGAATAAATGGTCTTTAGCATGGAAACCATGCATTTCCGGATATAACTTCATTAGACCTGTTTTGTCCAGTATCGTCTCACAGATCAATCCCTAGAGTTTGTATATGATGGAAAAGAATCACCCAGCATAGGCAGTGACTGTATCGAATGGTTTACTTGGCAACACTGCGCAGTCGCTAAGACTGTAAATACCTTTTTAGTGAAGAATAAACATTTGAGATTAAGCCTCGTGATATCACCAGCGTATTGGTCTACAAAAGTTTCTCACATTGGCGAGGGATCTTTTGCGGAAGACGATATGAAGCACCTGGACCATTGTCATTTCCAAGATATGTAGCGAGGTGCAACACACCGAGGCTGCAATGTGATTACAGGCGTCACTAGACACTGATAGCCCAAAAATTTACGACCACTGGCCACCGCGACGTTGGACGCCGCCTGGTGGCGTGCGGTCACGTGACGCGGTAAGGGAGGTGTGGTTCGGAGGCTTGTCTGCTCTGTAAATTAGGATAGATGGTGATCTGTGGTATCTCTGCCAAAATAGTACAACGCTGGTGCACACAGTAGTGTTCCGAAGTACACTGTTCATCGTACATTGTTGAGTATGGAGCTCCACAACAGACCACCCGCACGTGTTCACATGTTGACCCTACGACGTCGTCAGTTACGATCGCAGTTCTACATCTACATACATACACCGCAATCCACCATACGGTACGTGGCGGAGGATACCTCATACCACAACTAGCGTCTTCTCTCCTTGTTACACTCCCAAACAGGACGAGAGAAAAATTACTGCCTATATGCCTCTCTACGAGCCCTAATCTTTCTTATGTTACCTTTGTGGTCTTTCCGCGAAATATAAGTTGGCGGCAGTAAAACTGTACTGTAGTCAGCCTCAAATGCTGGTTCTCTAAATTTCCTCAGTAGCGATTCACGAAAAGAACGCCTCCCTTCCTCCAGAGACTCCCACCCGAGCTCCTGAAGCATTTCCGTAACACTCGCGTGATGATCAAACCTACCAGTAACAAATCCAGCAGCCCGCCTCTGAATTGCTTCTATGTCCTCCCTCAATCCGACCTGATGGGGATCCCAAACGCTCGAGCAGTACTCAAGAATAGGTCGTATTAGTGTTTTATAAGCGGTCTCCTTTACAGATGAACCACATCTTCCCAAAATTCTACCAATGAACCGAAGATGAGTATCCACCTTCCCCACAACTGCCATTATATGCTTGTCCCACTTCATATCGCTCTGCAATGTGACGCCCGAATATTTAATCGACGTGACTGTGTCAAGCGCTACACTACTAATGGAGTATTCAAACATTACGGGATTCTTTTTCCTATTCATCTACATTAATTTACATTTATCTATATTTAGAGTTAGCTGCCATTCTTTACACCAATCACAAATCCTGTCCAAGTCGTCTTGTATCCTCCTACAGTCATTCAACGACGACACCTTCCAGTACACCACAGCATCATCAGCAAACAATCGCACGTTGCTATCCACCCTATCCAAACGATCATTTATGTAGATAGAAAACAACAGCGGACCTACCACACTTCCCTGGGGCACTCCAGATGATACTCTCACCTCCTATGAACACTCACCATCGTGGACAACGTACGTGGTTCTATTACTTAAGAAATCTTCGAGCCACTCACATATTTGGGAACCAATCCCATATGCTCGTACCTTAGTTAGGAGTCTGCAGTGGGTCTCCGAGTCAAACGCTTTCCGGAGGTCAAGGAATATGGCACCCGTCTGATACCCTTCATCCATGGTTCGCAAGATATTATGTGAAGAAAGGTGAGTTGCGTTTCGCAGGAGCGATGCTTTCTAAAGCCGTGCTGATGCATGGACAGCAACTTCTCTGTCTCACGGACATTCATTATATTCGAACTGAGAACATGTTAGAGAATCCTGCAACAAACCGATGTTAAGGATATTGGTCTGTAATTTTGAGGATCCGTCCTTCTAACCCTCTTATATACTGGCGTAACCTGCGCCTTTTTTCCAGTCGCTCGGGACTTTACGGTGGGCAAGAGATTCGCGATACATGGAAGGTAAGTAACGAGCCAATGCATTAGAGTACTCTCTGTAAAACCGAATTGGAATCCCATCAGGACCTGGCGATTTATTTATTTTCAACCCATTCAGCTGCTTCACAACCCCAGGGATGTCTATCACTATGTCCTCCATACGGGAATCTGTACGAGACTCAAACAGCGGTATGATTATACGACTCTCCTGTGTGAAAGATTTCTCAAATGCTAAATTTAAAATTTCAGCTTTCATTTTGCTGTCTCCCGTTGCCAGGCCAGACTGATCAGTGAGTGACTGGATGGAAGCCTTCGACCCGCTTACCGATTTTACGTAAGACCAGTATTTCCTTGGGTTTTCAGCAAGATCTTTTGCTAAGGTACGACGGTGGTAGTGGTTGTATGCTTCGCGCATCCGTCTTTTTACAGCAGCACGAATCTCTACTAACTTTTGCCTGTCCTCATCCTCCCGATCTTTCTTGTACCGCGAGTGCAACTGTCTTTTCTTCCTGAGCATTCTCCGAATTGCGCTGTTAAACCACGGTGGGTCTTTTCCGTCCGTAACCCACTTTTTCGGCACGAACTTCTCCAATGCGTGATTTACAATGTGTTTAAAATTTGCCCATAATTCTTCCACGTCCATTGTACCGGAAGTAAATGAAGTCGATTCATTTACTAAGTGGGATGCTAACAACTGCTTATCTGCTCTTTCTAGTAAGAATACTCTCCTAGCCTTCATGACCGACTTTTTAACTTTCGTAACCATAGTCTTAATGACAAAATCATGATCACTAATCCCTGTCTCAACACTGATACCGTCGATGAGGTGTGGTCTGTTCGTGGCTACCAGATCTAAAATGTTCCCATTACGTGTTGGCTGTCGATTTAGGTGCTCAAGACAGTTTTCGGATAATGTGTTCAAAAGTAATTCACACGATGGCTTGTCCGTACCACTTGTAATGAATCCATAGACATCCCAGTCTATACTAGGTAGGTTGAAGTCGCCTCCAACTAATATAGCATGATCCGGGTACTTCCGCGATACAGAGGGTAGACTCCCTCTGAATGATTCTAGAACTGTCACGGTGGAACCTGGTGGCCAGTAATAACACCCAACAATTAACTTTATTTCTCCTAGCCTTATTAAACGTGTCCAGATAACTTCACAATCACACTCTACTTCCACCTCAGTAGACACAATATTTTTGTCAACTGCAATGAAGACACCACCTACCGTGTCTAATCTGTCTTTCCGATACATGTTCCAACCCTCACCAAATATTTAAGAACTTCCTATCTCAGGGTTCAGCCAGGTCTCAGTCCCGAGAATAATTTGCGCGCCACACGCTTCCTGAGGACACTAAATTCAGGAACTTTATTCCGAACACTGAAAATTTACTACTAAAATCTTGATAGCTGAAGTGTCTTTACACTGAGCGCGTCCTGATTTCCCTGCCTCCACGTCGACTGGTGAGTGTTCATCAGGATACCTCGCACTACTACCTAGCCTAAAAAACCCCGATGTGCACGCCACAAGTACTCTGCTGCCCGAGTAGCCGCTTCCTTTGTGTAGTGCACCACTGACCTATCTAGGGGCGTCCTACAATTCCCCATCCAATAGCGCAAGTCTAGAAATCTGCAGCCAAGACCGTCTCAGAGTCGGCGAAGCCTCTGGTTGAGACCCTCCACTCGGCTCCAAACCAAAGGACCCCGATCCACTCTAAGAACGATGCTGCAAATAAAGAGCGCTGCTTGCACACCGCGTGCGAGGCCAGCGGTCTCCACCAAATCCACCAGCCGCCTGTACAAACTGAGGATCGCCTCAGAACCCAAGCGACAGGCATCATTGGTGCCAACGTGAGCAACTACTTGCAGACGACTGCACCCTGTACGCTTGATAGCCGCAGGCAAGGCCACCTCTACATCTTGGATGAGGCCCCCCGGCAGACAAACCGAGTGCACCTTGGAATTCTCTCCAGCCCTTTACGCTATTTCCCTAAGGGGCTCCATCACCTGTCTAACGTTGGAGCTCCCAATAACCAGCAAGCCTTTGCCCCCGTGTGCCTGCTCGGGCCCTGCTGAAGGAGCGGCCACCTGCCCACTGACAGGATGAACGGGCGAGGCCAGCCGGCCAGCCTCCACATTGACGCTCCGCCTCGAGGGACGCGAACGCGTTGCAGTCCGCCACTCACCCTGAGGTGAAGGCAGCCTCAACGCGCCGGGTACACTAGAAGGTGCCTCGGCGGCTGAGTCAACGGACGCAGCAAGGCGACACCCGGGGTGTCTCAAGCGACGCGCCAGACCCTGCCGTCGCTGCACCTCGAGGCAGCAACCTGAAGGCGGCTGACCGCTCAGCTGCTCGCGAACCGCGGGCAGTTCCCTGTGCCCGCACACCCTATCCATCCTGCTGCTAATATCTGGACGTATAGAGTTGCGACAAATGAAACAGCAATATGCGACTGCACAGTTGCGTCACCAGTGCCAGATTGAGCTGCGATATATGAACAACTACTTACGAACTAAGCAATCAAATGACCACGACTACGCCACTATACAGATATTGCAATGCGATCCTACCCCTGTCTTAGTACAAATGACAACCGCCTACGCGATGCTACACTCTACCGTTATTAAAATTTGATACTACCCCTTTCTGCCGGCCGCGGTGGTCTAGCGGTTCTAGGCGCTCAGTCCGGAACCGCGCGACTGCTACGGTCGCAGGTTCGAATCCTGCCTCGGGCATGGATGTGTGTGATGTCCTTAGGTTAGTTAGGTTTAAGTAGTTCTAAGTTCTAGGGGAGTGATGACCACAGATGTTAAGTCCCATAGTGCTCAGAGCCATTTGAACCATTTTTACTACCCCTTTCTAATTCGAAAATACACAAACATCCGAAAAATTTCACCACGCAAGCACACAAACACACAAAGTAATTTGAATTAAACCTGCGGAACTAATACGAAAAACTGAATATACGACTAGTTTCTGCTACTGCTGCTCACACACGTCACTCTACAAGCACAGATGAAACTGCACTGGCCTCTGTCTGCTGCTAACTGACTCCTCGAAATAAACAGAAAGCACTGGCTGTCCAAAACAAACAACTGACTAACGACTCCGCGACTTTATACTTTACAGCTATCAATAAGCAATATAACTCCTCTCAAATACGAGAATACGCTACGATTTTATGTAATTAAATATGCACGCGCACAAACACTCGGAAAGAAATTAAAAATCAAACTACAAAACAAATATGAAAGCTAAATATAAGACTCCCTACTACACTGCTGCTGCACTGATACTTCACCAGCGGCTGCTCAAGGCTCACTGCACAGGACCATCGGGATTCGAGCGTCGATCAATGGAGAAGTGTCGGCTTTTCGCATGAATCACATTTTTGCTGCACTAGGTACATGGTCGTTTCCACAAACACAGTCACCGAGGTAACGGCGGCTCGAAACGTCCAGCGCGCCATTGACTCAAGGTGTCAATGGCGTGTTGTATTAACGCACATGGTTTGGTGTGGAACGTTCTCATGAAAATTACAAGAGAGGAGTTTCAGCTTATAACCGATATCGAAAGACTCTAGTTGTGGAAGGCAGCGTCGTAGGTAGAATTGTTCCCTGTTCATGTAGAGATGAAACTGCCAACAACCGATTCATGACTCAGTATGTTGAAAACATCGATGAGTCTTACATCATATACCTTGATGTGAATAGTTTGTACACTTAGGTCATGGTGCAGCATCTGCCCGTATTAAATTCTGAATGGCTTCCTTCAAAGAGAATAAAAAATTTTGGGTCAGGAAAAGGCACAAGATGGTTCCAAAATTGTTCAAATGGTTCTGAGCACTATGGGACGTAACTGCTGTAGTCATCAGTCCCATTGAACTTAGAACTACTTAAACCTCACTAACTTAAGGACATCACACACATCCATGCCCGAGGCAGGATTCGAACCTGCGACCGCAGCGGTAGCGCGGTTCCTGATTGCAGCGCCTAGAACCGCTCGGCCACTCCGGCCGGCCGGCCGCGGTGGCCGAGCGGTTCTAGGCGCTTCAGTCTGGAACCGCGCGACCGCTACGGTCACAGGTTCGAATCCGGCCTCGGGCATGGATGTGTGTGATGTCCTTAGGTTAGTTAGGTTTAAGTAGTTCTAAGTCTAGGGGACCGATGACCTCAGCTGTTAAGTCCCATAGTGCTCAGAGCCATTTGAACCATTTTGAACTCCGGCCGGCGACACAAGATTATTCCAACGCCGGGTACATGTTGCCAGTGGGTCCTGAATACCATGAAAGTATTCTCGATTTACATTCAGATTTGCTCTTAGGTCCGGAAAAATTGGGACCACCCTCAAACAACGCTGTTTCGAACTGGAATGATAAGAATAATTGTGTCATTCGTACAGAAACTTCAAACTATTTTGGAAAAAGAAATTGGTTTGAAAAAGATTCATCGAATTTATTCGTCTGCATGAGCTGTTTGGGTGAAGTCATACACAGAGATTAATGCAGATAACCGCATGAGAGCACGGAATGAGTTTAAGAAAAAATTTTCAAGCTCATCAAAGGTACCATACTCGGCAAAACAATGCAAAATATGTTAAAGATGTCGGACGTTCGACTTGCAGCATCAAGGAAGGACAGATTTATGGCAGCTGTATTAACAGCTGAACCTAATTTGGAAAGTCGTTTATTTGTAACGGAAATCTAGGAGCCATTGAACTTCTAAGACTAAACGTAATTTCAAATGCGCTACTTTTAGATTTACATTCATTATATATACTGAACAAATTACCGTCAAATTATGTAAAACTGTGCTACACAAACATAGATGGCCTCATGTACCACATCATGACTACCAAATCTATGAATGTATCAGGAGTGATGTGCATGCGCGGTTTGATACTTCAGGACACCAAGCGAATAACGAGTAGGATATTCTGCTGATGAATAAAGAAATGGTTGGTCTGATTAAAGACGAACTGAATGGGGAGCTTATCATAGCATTTGTGGGCCTACTATCAAAAGTGTATGCACATGAGGCCAAGTCTCCGCGCATAAGGAAGGGAGCAAAAGGTGTAAGACAGTCATTTGCCAAAAGACTCACCCTTGACGATTACAAGCAGTGCGTCCTGGATGCGGAAGGGAAAACAACTGAGGAATTTGTCATTCAGTCGAAGCAGCATGTCGTTTCGACTGTTAAACAACTTGATACCCTTTGTGTGCTCGGGATGGCAAACGACATATAGTTCCCCGTAAGGTAAATACACTGGCCAGGGACCATCACCGCATCAAAAATGATGATGATGAGTATTGTAAATAATTGATTGTTTCTTATTGAATGAAATGTAAATAATGAAAATAAGATGATTGTGCATAATTTAAAACACCTGACTGGTTTCAACTGTAATAATAAAAATACGTGAAAAATGCGTAAACGCCCATTTTTTATTGTAAAAATCTAAATACTAAAGGATGTGTAACCTCAAAATTATAAAAAAATATAATTATAAAAGAAACCATTCTCATTTAATAGATTTTGTATGTAGGGTATTCTTTGTGTTAGAATTTCTTACTTCCACAGTTTGTTTCCAGACAGTGTTAGCGAGTATATATGTGTCTCTCAGCTGGGCTGCGTCATTATTAGGATATCTGAGATATCTCACCTCTCTCTCTGCATTGAACCAGACATTTACTCATGCTCTCTAATATATGTGCTGTATGCATGGCTTTGAGTGGCTGGCGCAAAATGCTTGAGAGATCTGAGTGTTTCTACTTTTACGTAAAAGGTTATGAGAGATGACGTTTGATAGCGAGACATAGATGCAAAAACACATAAAGTGAAGTTAATGAGGAAATTAATTGATGAGAGAGTACAGCAGGTATTTTCGTTCAATTCCTTGCACCTTCTTGGAAGATTTATGACGGTTGATTAATAATCACACAAATGTTTAAGAAGTGTAGAAAATATATGACTTATATGTATGTTTGTTAGTGTGTGAGTGTGTTTGTGGGTGTGTGTCTGAGAGAGAGAGGTAGAGACAGAGTGATTACTATGCTTGAAAGGGATCACAGGTTTGCACAATACTAATTTTTGGTATATAAAATTCTGAGGGAATAGTTCATTTTGATTGAGAGAGGTGCTTAAGAAATACAGAATTTGACGTAAGAAATACTGATAGGCTACATTTTAGTCGGGGGCACAGAAACTGACATAGATAGACAACAATTCGAACATACAAGGCACAACTATTTTTTACGAATGTGTACATAATCATCTTTGACTTTCACAGAAAATATTGTAGCTTAAAACCGTTTTTTATTAATTATAATAATACTGTTGTGTGAAAAATTTATAAATATCTTTCGCAAACAATGAATATCTTTCAAGGGGAATAATGCGTATCATAGACTTTCAAATGGAGGCTATGTAATGTTTTGCAGCATATCTGCCACATAATTTTAATACTCTGCTGTGATTGGATCAGAAGTAATGTAATATGATACCATTTTTACACTATGCTCTGATTAGTTGGATATAGTGAGAAGACGATGTGTGGTACAAAGCACTTTCCTTTTTTTCCACCATCTTGGACGTTTTTAATAGTGCGCTATCAGTGGCTGTTGATAAGGAGGAGGGAAAGGGAGAGGAATAGTGGAGCACAATTATGTAATTTCGTCATATTCGTTGGAAAAAGAGAAGGAAACGAGTATAAAACTCTCTTCTGGTCTAAATGGCTTTGAGCACTATGGGATTTAACTTCTGAGGTCATTAGTCCCCTAGAACTTAGTATTACTTAAACCTAACTAACCTAAGGACATCACACACATCCATGCCCGAGGCAGGATTCGAACCTGCGACCGTTGCTGACTGAAGCGCCTAGAACTGCTCGGCCACTCCGGCCGGCTCTTATGGTCTGTTTCCCTTATTTTCAAGCACTGGAGAGAAGGAGGGCAAAGGGTGTGACTTCATATTTTTGTTGCAAGTAATGTTATCAGTCTTCATTCCTATACTACGCCCTGATTGGTTGGAGACAGAGATGAGGAGGTGTGGGTGACGAAACGCATGAGTAACCTGTTGCGACCATCCTGCACTTTTAATACTTATCTCTGATGACTGGTTGGAGATAATAGGAGGGGTGGGCGAATGGGGAGGGGTTTTTTAGCTTTCTATTAACACAACTGGGCTATTTCTACCATCTTGGATTTTCAGTAGCACACTATGATTGGCTGGAGATAAGGAGTACTTCACTGTATAACTGGTTGTGGAGATGGGGTGGGAGAGAGCTTTAATTTTTTCGACTAACACAATTTGGAATTTCCGCCATCTTGGAATTTTTAAATACTGTGTTATGATTAGGTGGTGATAAGGAAGTGGGTGGGGGGGGGGGGAACGGAAGGGCAAGGGGTGTGGCTTCCCTCTTATAAAAATGGTGACATCACCGATGATATCATCAAAGCAGGGTCATTGATTACATCGAAAATTACTTTGGTAAAAGATCGGTGACCGAGCTCAAGGTCAGGTAGTTCAGCTTTCTTGATTCTAATGTTACTAATATGTCACAGATGGACTCAGTGCCTCCCTGAATACGCTTGGTATAAGAGCTGACCGACTGGATGACACTCTTATACTGTACAGTCACTCTATGTCATTTTGTAGATACTCATTAAGATGAATGCAGGACGCACACTATGCCAGTGTTCTGAAACCACAGGCCAGTATTAATCTCCGACACAGCCGCTTTAAAGCATATGTAGCCAGCACAGTGCCGCAATATTTTATTTTGTAGATCGTGCTCCTAACAATTGAGTTCATATGTGTACGTTAAAGTCATTCAGCACTCGAATAGCACATGCTAAAAGTATCAACAGCATGTTTAATATTAAACGATTTTTTCCATACCCATCCGGAAGGCTGTCTACAGTGGGTGGCTCAGCTGGCTGTTTTGACAAGCGAGGTAAGCATGGCATTGACCACTTGTGTCCTATGCGTTTCGTGGGGAATGTCAGATGAGAGGGTGAGTCACAGTCATCAAAAACCTTTTACATTCATTGAACTTTCTTTGCAGCAAATATCGCTTTCTGTGTAAGAATGTAATTTTAATGCCTGAAGATGTAGCGGAAAAATGACGGGCAGTGGTCATACTGTGTAATGCTTACAGACAACACATTGACTCTCTGCCGAATAGTTAATGTTTGTCTTTCTTTCTATAGCACATTATAGCGGAGGCAATGCACGTTATCATGTTATAGGCAGCCACGCTATTACTCAAAACGCGATATGTTATCATAACGTCAGATAGATAATTCTACCAATTTTTCTACACTGGAATTTTGGTATACTCCACCACTGTGTACAATTGGTCACACTTGACAAGGATGACATGTGGATATGCATTCGCCATTTTCAGTGTACCTGTGGTAGTAAAATATCCAAGAAAAGCCATTACACAATTAATGTCTTGTACGTATGTGTAGGATAAATACGGTAGCTGTAAATCGAAGATTAACACACGAAAGGGATCAACCATATTCTGCAAGATGTGAAACCACTTCCTGTACAATAGAGTCTCCATTTACTCGATGAAAAACTGGAAGTATAGACAACTAAATAATACTTTGCATTTGATACACAAGTTCTTTTTCATAAGACCTACGAAATAACGTTGATTGACGGTACGGTGGTAAAAAAAATATATTTCTCTTGGTGCTTTAATACAACACTTACTTAGAGGCATAGGCACTGGTTCACACATGACTGTAGAAGGAATGTTCGTCTTGACAAGTAACGCTTTCAAAAGTACATAGTCAATACTTTTCGCACTCACAGACTTGATTGTAATATATGTGTGTAGGAAAAGCGAAAATGCGACTGTCTAATCAAAATATGTGTTGAACAAATACTCTAACATACGCGGTCGCTAACACAGCACCCAAATATTCCGTGCAAGGGCACGTCGCATATCCAGCGATCCAATTGACCGCATACGTCTTTTGTTTGGGAAAAAAAATGTTGTTCGGTAGAAAAAGTACATCCGATGTGATTTCTGTGTTGTTAGTGCGCTGAAGGAAGGCCAGTATTCGACGCGTCAGCATCCAGACGTCCCTCGCAGCGCCACTCACTAAACCATGTTCTTCTGTTGCTAAGAGTGCACAGTTTGTGAAAAGAGGAGAATCTACCATGTGAATTGTATGTAATCGACTCCTGGTCACAAGTTTACGGTTTATAAGAATATACCACATCGATCTCGCTGCTCTTGACAGTAATGGAGTATGCACTGCACACCAAATGCGCCTCCTAGTTCTCGTAGGGTATTTGAATTCAATTATGTTGCGGCCATGGTAATCCATCAAGCACCGATATAACTGTAATCAACTGTAATCAACAAGAAATGAGGCAATGTGTGCAAGAGAAGGCGAAATGTTGCCCACCGCTATCGGGGGTTCGTACGAAGGCGGAACAAGTATTTCTATCAGAGATGATGTTATGGTATGCTTTCGTTGTTGCCAATGTCGTATCATCGCTCGCATGTAAAGCGCCAAAGCCTTATTTCGCACGTTTGTGAGGTTGAGGCCACCGTTCCGGAACTGTAGGGTTAACGTCTCATATTTTATCTTAAATAACATCCCAGTACTAACATAATACCCAAAGGCAGCCATGAGGCGGTGCGTAATACCCTTCGGTATTGGTAGGATCTGCGCTAAATGAGGCAGTCTTGACGCTATGTGAACGTAGGTGTATGCCACACCTTGGATCATGTCAAATGCTCTCAGTGAGTTGTTGTGTTTCGTCAGACAAACATTCTGCAGAAGCCGCCGAGAACTCGCATCCGCTGACCGCCGTAGTGAACGGGTAAATGTGATCCCAAGACATCTCAGCGATTCCACCGTCTGAAACGGTCCCGGTACGTCTTCCAGACCTCGTCCAGTGTGCATAAATTTGGATTTCGTCATGTTAACGACACTGCCTGCCGGTGTCCCGTAAGAGTCTAGATTGTCGACAGCCTGACGCGCTTTATTTCCTGATCTGACAAGAAGGATCAGGTCGACCGCATATGCGCGACAAACGAAAGAGTTCTCCTTAAGCGCTATCCCAGTAAGTGAGCGCGCCATAGAACACATCAGGGGCTCGAGTGCAATCGCGAATAGCCTCATGGAGGATGGGCACCCTTGTCGATCGAGCTGTTAATGGTAATAGAGTCCGTTTCCTGACCTATTTACAATCCCCGACGATGTAGTCCCTCGTATTAGCCTCATAACTACTTAGGTGAAAACAGGTGGAACCGCCATTCGGCTCATGATTCACGCCAAGAAGTCATGGTTGATCCTGTAGAACGCACGATCGAAGCCGGCCGCTGCGTCGAGCGGTTCTAGGCGCTTCAGTCCGGAACCACTAGGCTGCTACGGTCGTAGGTTTGAATCCTGCCTCGGGCATGGATGTGTGTGCTTAACCTTAGGTTAGTTAGGTTTAAGTAGTTCTATGTCTAGGGGACTGATGACTTCAGATGTAAAGTCCCATAGTGCTTAGAGCCATTTGAACATTTTTTTTTTTTTTTCCCGACCGAAGTCCACAGATAACATCGCGGCTCGCATTCTACACGCGTCCGCAAGGGCGATAACGTCACGGTATTCACTTAAGGCCGAGGAGTTGTTGCTTCGCATTCCTAGGCAAGCCTGATCAGGGGATATTGTCCTGGATATCGCCAGTTTGAGACGAGACGCTAGTAGTCGTGCAAAGATTTTCTAGTTGGTGTTTAAGATAATGAGAGGCAGATATTGATTAACACTGCAACTTCCCGGCATCTTCGGGATCGGAAGAAAAAAGCCCGTCAAAAAACCCGACGATAGGC
Organism: Schistocerca piceifrons; assembly: GCF_021461385.2. Classification (NCBI taxonomy): domain Eukaryota; kingdom Metazoa; phylum Arthropoda; class Insecta; order Orthoptera; family Acrididae; genus Schistocerca; species Schistocerca piceifrons. Next base: position 699,067,739 of record NC_060149.1, read on the forward strand.
GCATGTCAGGACGCAACGTCTCATTGTAGATCGACACCCACTGTGGCATCATCATGTCCGCGAATTCTCAGTAAACCTATAACATAATCCCATCTGTCCCTGGTGATTTATGGCTGCTCCTTTTTTGAGTGCCACCTTTGGATCGTCTTCTGTGAGAGACTCCATAAGTGATGCCCTATCCGTCTCTGTTAATGTCTTTTGCAGATGTTGCACTATGTCTTCCCCTACTCGACGGTCCGTCGGTGTTCCGGCATATATGTGGCGGAAATGCTGTAAGAATTCATTTTCAATGTCCTGTCGTGTTGTGAGTTGACGACCATGTAAACCGTGGAACACTCTGACCAATGCCCGGCGGTAACGTTTGTGTTCCCGCGACACGTGGTGCACCGAGGTACGTTCCCCAGTGAGGGTGTCGAGACATCTTGCCCGTATCGGGATGCCACAAAGACGTCGTCGCGTGATTGATAGGATTTGTGCTTTGACACGATGGACTTATGCATGATGTTCTGCAGACCGCACCTGGAATGACAGCTCACGAAGCATGGTGTAATAATAATCAAGAGTGTCTCTTTGCCATCTCGTCTTATCGCGACGATACTGCATGAGAGCTCTTCTTACTGCTGGCTTAGTACACTCGAGCCACCGTTGAAGCACTGAGGTATATGTTGGTAGACGGCGTTGACATGTGGCCCATACCCCCTCGACTCTGACGACATTCGGGGTCAGCCAAAAGTGACGATTTGAGCTTCCATGTCGTGCGGCTTTCGACACACTTTGCCGAGGGAGTGATATGCTACAAATGTAAGCCAGATGATCAGTAAATGCCCCAGGCCATCGTTCCGCGTCGACCACCTTATCCCGTAGGCCAATCGAAACATATATTCGATCAAGTCTGCACGTCGAGTGACTGGTAAAAAAAAGTATATATCTCACGGTTCCTATGAATCATGTCCCAGGTGTAGCATAACTCCATGTCCCGGCATAGCACTTGCAAATCAGAACAGATATTGTAAGGTCTTTTTGGGCTGAAACACACTTGAAGTCACCACCTATAATGAAATGATCAAATCTTCCAGTGCATAAGGGCACAATCTCTTCCGAATAATATCTCGCACACACCCGTGTGTTGTCTGTGCCGGAAGGGGCATAAACATTGAGAATACCAATTCCATTAATAGTTATTGCCAGTCCTCGTGCCGAAGGCAGATAAGCCAGGTCGCGAACCGGAATCCCGTCCCGAGCCAATATCGCCGATCCACTGTCTTTGTCCGAGTGAGGCGAGGTGTAGGAGATGTTTCCATGTACTTCCTGTAACTCAGGAATGTAAATTTCCTGCACTATCAGTATATCCACATCCGACGCATATATCACATCTCTAAACAATTACTGTTTCACGGGCGATCTAATGGTATTTACGTTCACTGTCCCAATTCTGTATGCCTGGGTTCGAGTAGCTGTCATCTCCGCATAATGTTAAAATGACGAAAATTCACCGTATCGATAGTCCCTTTGCACATTTGCAGAGGGTCGCTCGACGGACGTCTTCCTGCGGCATTAGGTTTCTTGGGATGCGGACGGATGCGAGTCCCAACCAATGGAAGCGTCCGCATCGGTGATGTCTTCGTCCTGCGCATCCATTATTCGGGTGTTTCAAACTGCCGTGTGCTGCACTGATGTGTGGCATCTGCGGATCTTTCGCAGTTTTAGATTTCGCCGCAGAATGGGTGTTAGGACCCTGAGCGGATGCGTCGTCTGACCGACATATCTTTTCACTGTCTGAATTCATATGGTCAGCGACATCCGAAGCTTGTGGTTCCAAGTCAGACACACAGGTCCATAGTGTTAGACTCATCAGGGCACCCAGGAAGAGAAGGGCGCGTCTCCACAGAGTTTAGTCGGCACTTCTTGCGGCGCTTCGGCGAGCGTTGTTTGCGGGCCCTAACCTCGGCCTCTGGTGTTGGCAAATCTTGTATCCCCTGCTGTCTCGCCACCGCCACAACACCCTTGGGCCGTTCCACTTCAGCTTCCATATCTTGTGTGATGCAATCACCCTCTTTCTCCACAACCTGCAGTGTCTGGGATTGGAGGTTGGTCGGAGCCACTCCTCCTGCAGTGGGGCCCGAAGGCGCCTCAATCAACGGCGGCAGTGGTCCGATAGTACGCTCCGATGGCGGCGTCGCCTCCCCGCGAAGCGCCGTCACGTAAGTCAGCGGCAGTGATGTTGGTTTTGGTGTTACCGCCAGACACCACACTTGCTAGATGGTAGCCTTTAAATCGGCCGCGGTCCGTTAGTATACGTCGGACCCGCGTGTCGCCACTATCAGTGATTGCAGACCGAGCGTCGCCACACGGCAGGTCTAGAGAGACTTCCTAGCACTCGCCCCAGTTGTACAGCCGACTTTGCTAGCGATGGTTCACTGACAAATTACGCTCTCATTTGCCGAGACGATAGTTAGTATAGCCCTCAGCTGCGTCATTTGCTACGACCTAGCAAGGCGCCATTACCAGTTACTATTGATGCTGTAAAACATGTACCGTCACGAGCGATGTTCACCAATTGTGGATTAAAGTTAAGTGTTCCAGCATTTACGTACGTTATTGGCTATATTAATTACCTTGTCCTGTTCCAGACTTCACGCCAGCCTGCGTGAGCTTAAACGCGTGCCTTTCGGCTTCCCCATAGTGGCTTGGCTGTCTTGCCAAGCCACAATATTGGTGTAGCCGGATTCTGGAAGTCTCCGCTGGGGAATTGTACGAGTCGCCTCTACATACACGCAGATCTAAGATGTCCTTCATCACCACACCAGAAGCATGTCCTGGGCTGTCCATCTACGGCCACCAATGTTTATGTACGATGGCACATGTTTCGTAAGGGCAATTCGCACCTGTCGGACACCGTTGAACACTGGATACGTGCTAAAACTTGTCCAACCTTCGGCCGTATGACAAATAACTCAGCCGAATGGCTGGAGTGATTCAGTGACCAATGATTCGGTACTTCGAAAAGCAGCTAGAAGATTCGAATCGTACGCACGCCCAGGCCCGAATGAGCTACTAAAACTTCGCCAATATGACCATCGGACTGTCGGAACTGGAATCCTTGTTTGGCGGATTCAATAGTTCTATCGCATGCTGCGTCGTCAATGATCTTTACATAAAGAGTGCTGCTCACGATTGATAAGTGAAATCCAATAAGCCCTGTGTAATTAAGATGCACTTTGTCTCTCAAGAAACATTCGATTTCGAGAGACTTCCGTCTTGCATACTCGTTACAGAACGTGAACTGTATCGTGGTTTTTCTAAAATTGTGTGACTCTGCGTTCGATTCAAACGTGAGTAACGACGGTGCAAACACCGCTTCTTCCTCGGTGGTTTGCAGCCGGGACGTAAACAAGTCCGAGCTGTTCCGCTGCCAAAGGCGGACTGGCCGTTACGTATGACATTCCGTCGCACTGACCACTCTGGTAGCAGGAGCGGACAGTCAAGTACTACCAGTGTACCAATACGAAATGAAAGTGTGTGTGTTGTTATTGGTTGATATGGTTGAAAATAAAAAAAAGTTCGTAGGACATATTTATTCACTACCTCATATACATATAATTTAAACCGACAATTACAGTAATAGCCAGTTACTATCATGCTATATTCCCCCTGAGTGCTTGGCAGTCCAAATGAACTGTCATGTATTATTGTAGAAGGCTACTGCTGTGGATCGGCTAATAGTAGGTCATAGAACACCTCCGTGTCCTGTTCCAGCAGTTATACCGGCATTGTATTAGGGTCTCTTTTGGCTGCGGACGGCTACTGCTGTGGATCTTCCACTGCATGGTCGAATGATAACAGGTCTGATAGGTTAGGAAAACTTCCTGTGAACAATTGCGGCTGCTGCTGCTGAGACAATAGTACATCGCGGAACACATACATACCCTGGTCAGCAATTCGACCAGTATCACATTGGGGTCTGTAACAACAAAAACAACATGACCAAGGTATAAAGTCATTCAATATATAGTGCGTACAGAGAGTGTCATAATGTTACTAATTTATCACAACAGGTCAACGCATCCGTGAAATACACATTAAGTGCAGAGAAAAACAAATTGTTCTTTAAGTCTTACGTGGAAGTAGGACAACAGTAGCTGTTCTCCTCGCGCCGCATTTGAGTGATTTGGCACAAACGTAAATTTGTGGGTTTTGCTACTAATAACCTGATTGCTATAATAAAAGGATTCAGGAATACTTAATGATGGTCTTCTTCTTCCCAGCTTATAGCTGCTACTGCTGGCGGTGCTTCATGCCGGTCATCACATCTGCCCATTTCAGCTCTTACGCCGACAGTGAGTTACAGGAACGACGTGCTGCCGCAAAACACCTCGGAAAAAGCGAAAATGTCTGGAGTTCAGAAGACCATAGTTACTGTGAATATGACAAGTAAAGTACTCGATTTGGCTACAATCTCGGACGTCGCGAACAGGCTGCACTTCGCACCCGTCGCGAGGACTATATTGAAACATTAAATTATTAGCGGTGTGGTAGACGCAATACGAGGGCTCACAATGGAAGAAGCAGAGAAGATTCGGCGGGAACCCTCAGTATCATCAAGTCTCAACTTCAAAAGCGAACGTGATTGCGCTGGAATGGGAGGTTATCCGATCACTGAGAGATGTTGCCGACACCATGCGTCTTCCAGCAGACAAAGGGAATGCAACGGCTCTGAGACGCTCCGAAGACTACCAACATATAATAGGGTCCCTGCTAAAGGACCCGACCTACGGGAAGCACAAGAGAGATCCTCGGCGAGGACCAGAGAAACCGTGACATTGCTGAAGGACTCAGGTCCACCAGAGGCAGTGAAAAACCTGCAGTATCCCAGGGGACCAGCGACACCACGTTTGTACGGACTATATAGGAAAAGCCACAATACTCAACACTAACAGTTCACACTATTATGGACTGACGAAATATTTGGAGATATTTCTAAAGTCCCTCGTGGGACACTGCAGTCATCATGTTAAGAACTAGGCCGATTTCGTTAAAATACTTAAGGACATATGATTACGAAGAGATAACCTTCTCCTGAGTTTCGACGTTACATTACTCTTTTCGGGCCGCAAGTGGTTAAATTCCTTGAACCTGCACTGACTACCACCTACTTTAAATGCAACGGAGAGTATATTATAAATAGATGGAGGTAGTGTCCATGGGTTGCCGAGTGGCTCCAGGGATAGCAAATCTCTGCATGGAAGACTTTGAGGAGGTGGCGCTTCAAAACTTCTCTCCAGATACCCAAACACTTCTTCCGCTATGTGAGAACAATCTCGTGGTGTGGGACCATGGCAGACCGGCAGTGGATGAGTTTCTGGACCACCTTAACAGCATTCATCTAAACATTGCTTTCGCTATGGAAACAGAAGAGATTGGCTGTCTTCATTTCCTGGGAATACTAAAAATGAAGAAGGAAGATGGAGCACTATCTAGGAAGAAGACACACACTGTTCTCTACCTGCATGAACGGCAGACAGTGCTGACCATCGTGGTACATAGGGGGATACAGAAAGGCCTACCAGAAGAACTGCAACAACTTAAGGACTATCCCGTAAAAATGGATAGAGTGAACCGCAGATTAGAAGGGCGCTCAAGAAGAGACAAGATGTTAGAAACCGGGAAGAGGAGGAAGAAGACAAGACACTCGCTTTCCTTCCACACCTGGGACAGCTCTCAGCTAAAATAGTGAGACTGAAAACTCTAACATAGAAACCGTCGAATACTGTCATAGCTGTGCTAAAAGTGAACGTACCTATCGCCAGCGAATGTGGTCAACATTATATTGGCCAAACGCAGCACTGTAACTCGATACGCTCCGAGGGACACAACTGGCATGTGCGAATGGGACAGATAGAGAAATCATCGATAACAGAGAACACTATCAAGCAAAACCTTTGACTTTCAGAACTCCAAGGTACTTTGTCAAGGAACCGCCTGTTTGTACAGCGTTATAAAGGAATCTCCACAGCTACACGATAATCAGCAAGCCACATAACGATGTGCGTGGAGGGGACTTCTGATACCACTAACTGGTCCCTCCTTCCCTATTCCACTAGCGGAAGGCGCGTGGGGAAAACGATCGTTGATTAGCTTCCTTATTATCTCTAAATTCTCAAATTTTCTCGTCGTGGATCATTTATCGAGATGTATCTAAGAGGAAGTAGTATGTTGACCGACTACCCCGGGAAGTGCTCTCTCGAAATTTTACTATTAAACCTCTTCATGGTGGACAACGCCTTTGTTGTAGCGGCTGCCACTGGAATTTGTTGGACATTTCTGTATCGTAACGCTCTCTCGCGGACTAAACGATCTTCTGATGAAACGTGCCGCTCTCTCTCTCTCTCTATCAGTTCTACCTGGTAAGGGTCCTACAATGATGGACAGTACTCAAGAATCGTTTGAACAAGTACCTTGTAAGCCACTTCCTTCACCGATGATTTACATTTCCTTAAGATTATTTCTATGAATCTAAGTCTATCACTTGTTTTTCCTACCTTTTGTTGTATATTGTCATTCTACTTTAGATCTTGATACTTACTCCTAGGCATTTTATGATACATTCTGCATATCGACAGACCCAGTCTTAAAGAGGTTCCAACGCTTTCCACTAGATCATTTAGGAATACATTGAAAAATTGGTTCACGAAACGAAGGATACCAGCTATGTGCGGCACAATGAGGAGAGAACGTACAACACAGTCCAACTCGCAAGACGCGCCTGGAATGCCCACACGGAATCGAACGGCGCACCAGCTACCCCCTGGATTGGAGGCTCACTCCCTTCCCAACCGCTGGCCGTGCAGTATCCGACTTTCGGTAGCCAGGTGGATGGGGCTACACCGCTAGTATAAATGTTACAGCAGCAGCTATCTAGAATGTGGTGAGTGTGACACTCTTCGAAACATCGCGGATTTTAAAACTGGTACGCGTCTGGAAACCCGGGAGCTTTCCCCATCTCAGTTTATGATTAAGGAACTGTAATCATGACTGTCTAAAGTACTTTTGGACATAAGTTATAAAGCTGTACAACCTTTTGAAAGTGTTGCAATGAACACTACTTGAATTAGCTGAACTTCATTGGATATTTGTGAAAAGTGCCATCGCAACAAACATAGAAGAGGAAAATGGAAAACGAATTAGAACTTATTCAGCACTGCTTCAGAAATATAATCTACAACGAGGACAATATAACCCTCAAGTTAGGTATTTGAACAGGCGAATATACATCGAACGCCCTAATACATAGATGTAGCGAATGGAGAATCAATACCAACACCGTACTGGCAGTGCTGATTGATATATGACAAAACATGGCTATAAGAGTAGAAACAATATTATTAAGAAGTCATATATCGTGTTTTGCCCACATGCTCAATATCGTAAAACACACATCTACTGAAAAGTCTGACCATCTGCTTGAGGTGATTACTGCTGTTAATAGGATTTTCATGTAGTTTAAACAAAGAGTCAAATTGTTCTAAATGCCTCATCAGAAAATGACACTGAGCACTTAACCAGAGAACTGATTCGTGATGGTAACATCCTCGAGATGCTGGTGACAAGCAATGTTTTCGACTCAAGTAACGTAGAACACTGAATCAGTGATGGTAAGGCCGTCACAGCTTCACAGAATACGGCCGTAAGCAGGAATATAAAGGAAGACGGTATGATGACTCTCTTTAGCAAGAGCGCCAAAAAGCAGTTTTCATGTAACCTGAGCAATCAGCATGAAACTTTTATCTCAGGCACTAGCAATGTTGAGTATCAATGAGAAAAGTTCAAAAGCATTATACAATACTGTAAAGGATGAGCCAGACTGTAGGAGATTTTTCTTTATTATATGAGCTTCCAAATGGTATCCATTTTTCCATTGCGGCCAAGCCACGGCCGGCAGTGTTTGATGCCTGTAAATTCTTTCGTCCCACGGTCTACTAATAGGAAGTCAGCAACGAGCAAGGGCACCTTGGCCACGCGCGTCTCTCATGTGCTTACGAGGTAACGCCGCCCCAGGCGTCGCTTAGCAAACAACGCTCTGGAACGTTCCATGACGCCAGCACGGTTTGCTCGGTCCTGACCACTCAGAGCGGAGGAAGCCGCGTGGCGCGTCGAATATACCCGGCCGCCCGTCGCCGGGCCCGCTCTCTTGTATTCTTGCTCACCCGCTAGTCGGATGCGCGCCCTGTAGCATTGAACATCTCCCGCTTCTCCCGGTGCTGCGGCACTGTGGACTTAGTTTTGGCAGACAACCACTTTCGTTAGCTTTGCGAACTATGTCTCGCTTAACTCTACGCTCTGGCTCACCCTCACCTCCCTAGGCCTATGTAACCCCTTTCAACATGCTTTCGCCAATAAATGGCCTTTATCTAAAAATTACCCTATTCATTCCATAACGCCCACCGCCTGCCCATACGTCCATCCTCTTCCATTGGTGTAAGAAGTGTGGATCCGTTCCCGTAGTGACTTTGTCGCTACACTAAATTCTTTCCGGCAAGACGCCGTGCACTTCGCGCATGGAATGTGTGGTGTCACCGCCAGACATCACACTTGCTAGGTGGTAGCCTTTAAATCGGCCGCGGTCCGTTAGTATACATCGGACCCGCGTGTCGCCACTGTCAGTGATTGCAGACCGAGCGCCACCACACGGCAGGTCTAGAGAGACGTCCTGGCACTCGCCCCAGTTGTACAGCCGACGTTCATAGCAATGGTTCACTGACAAATACGCTCTCATTTGCCGAGACGATAGTTAGCATAGCCTTCAGCTACATTTGCTACGACCTGGCAAGGCGCCGTATTCAGTTGATAATTAATATTACGAAGCATGTACCGTAAGGAGAGATGTTCTACAATTGTGGATTAAAGTTAAGTATTACATCATCTACGTACTTTATTTGCAATTCTCAAGATATTGTCCTGTTCCAGACCTCACGCCAGTCAGTGTGTAATTAAACGCGTGCATTTCGGCCTCCTGTAGAAACACAGTGTTGGCTCCTCTGCCAACACTACATATTGGCGACGAGCTAAATCGCGTTTGTACCAACTGATCTTGCCTTAATTTACTTGTGTCATGGCTTCGCCACAATCTCCAGATGTACTGTTCAAATTTTATCGCTTGCAAAATCAGCAGACGCAGGCGTTATTGGATGCCCTTGGACAGCTCGTCCAGGGTCAACGTGCAATGCAAAACGATGCGGCCGCCGCCGCTCCACCGCTACCGCAGCCACAACATGCAGTTGCACCACCCTTTCGTCCGTTTGATGCGGCACTGGAAAGCGGGACGGAGTGGTCACGCCAATTTGGATTCCATCTCGTCACCCACAGAATTCAAGGTAATGTGCGGCAGCCTTTTTTGTTGGCATGTGTAGGTGTGTCCACCTACCATGTGATAGTGAAATTGTTTCCCCGACGCAACGTAGCAACTGTGTCCTACGAAGAAATTTTGTCGGCATTAGATGCATATTTCAAAGAATCAGTCAATGTAGTTGCAAAAAGGTATACGTTCTTTTGTAGAAAACGTATGGCCGATCATACTAATAGGGAGTGGGTTGCAACTTTGCAAGGCCTTACAAGGGATTGTGATTTTGAGTGTGAATGTGGACTCCCTTATTCAGATACTATGGTACGTGATGCAATTGCACAGAACGTTTCTGATGTTCGTATACGGGAGCAAATTTTGAAACTAGTCAATCCCTCACTTCAACAAGTGATAGACATATTGGATAGGCAAGACACACTTGACTTTGCTCAGGAATCATTTGCACCTTCGCCGGCCGTGTGTCACGTTAACCGGCCCGCCGGGCGAGCAGCACGGAACGGTAAACAGCCCTTGCGCCCATCCGCGCAGCCGCGTGTGCCGCGCCAGTACGCAAATGCAGTGCTAAAATCATGCCCGTGGTGTGCTACTAGACATTCGCGTGAGAATTGCCCGTCACGATAAGCTATTTGCTTTTTCTGTAATAAAAAAGGACATGTTCAGAGTGTTTGCCAGAAAAAGCTCAGAACGGACACTCACAACCATTCCAGGCCCTTTGCTTCGCGCCAGAATCGAACCAAGAATACTCAGGCTCGTGAACCTTCGCCCATGGACATTCATGTAGTTAATTCCACTCCGCCCAGTGCCACTCTCTCTAACAGTGACTGTGTTCGTCCCACACATAGTGTGCGTCGACGTCGACGGAAATCCCGTCAAGTCGCGAGTGCTTCTGCCCCAGTGTCTGTTCACGTTGCACGAGACAGTCACTCTTGTCGTCAACAGGACAATAAACTTTTTGTAGATTTGGACATTCATGGCAACGTGATCCCATTCCAGCTCGATACCGGAGCTGCAGTTTCATTGATCAATAAAGACACGTACCAACAACCGGGCACACCTCCGTTGCGTGCCGCAAATGTTAAGTTAAATATTATTCTGGTCAGAATATCCCTGTCTTAGGACTGTGCAGCCTTCTTGCAACATACAAGGGACAAACAAAACTTGTTCATCTTACGTTCTTCGTTCTTCTTCTGCAGTGAACTTATTTGGTTTAGATTTATTTCAATTGTTTAACTTGTCTATAGTCGATCAGGTCCTATCGGTGAATCAGACTGTGCCTTCAGCCAGTGTTTCTCGTCTATGTGAAGAATTTGCAGACATTTTGCACCAGGCCTAGGTTGCGCTCAGAACTACAAAGCACATTTGGAACTGAAAGTAAACGCGCAACCGAAATTTTTCAGAGCGCGCACTGTTCCCCACGCACTGCGTGATGAGGTCGCAAAAACATTACACGATTTAGAATCACAAGGTGTAATTGAACGTGTGCAGGCTTCTCTCTGGGCCTCACCCTTAGTAATTTTGCCGAAACCTTCCGGAAAATTGAGGCTTTGTGTGGACTTCAAGGCAACAGTGAATCCACAACTAGTGGCTGCAACTTCTCCTTTACCCCGCCCGGAAGACCTTTTTGACAAACCGTGCACGGGTAAATAATTTTCGACGTTGGACCTAGCATATGCGTACTTGCAAATACCAGTGGACGACGAATCCCAGCGCGTCTTGGTGGTTAACACGCATCTTGGTTTGTATCGATTCAAAAGACTGCCATTCGGGTGTGCATCCGCCCCTGCATTGTTTCAGCAATATCTGCAAACTGTTTGTGCGTCGGTCCCTACTGCAGTAAACTATCTGGACGATATTGTGATCTCCAGAAAGACGGAAGAAGAACATTTAGCCAATCTCAGAACATTATTTCAGGTCTTGCGACAACATGGTCTTCGCTTGCGGAAGGACAAATGTGTGTTTTTTGCTCGTGACTTACCATATTTGGGACATGTAATCAATGCCCAAGGCATACATCCCTGTCCAGAGCACCTCCGTGATATACAAGACTTGCCTTCGCCGCAGTATTTGAAGCAGCTACAGAGTGTGCTGGGAAAAATTAATTATTACAACAAATATGTTCCCCATGCCTCTTCCATTTCAGCTCCGCTTCATCGCTTACGCCGTAAAGGTGTTCCGTTCGTCAGGACGACGGAATGCGAACGCGCCTTTCGCCATTTGAAATCGGCGTTGCTTTCCAATACTTGCCTTACGCCATTCGATCCCCGGAAACCCCTTTTGTTGATGGTAGATGCATCGGATTTCGGGATCGGTGCTGTGCTTGCGCACAAAGATGGATCGCATGATCGCCCTATTGCCTTTGCCTCCAAATTGCTCTCGTCTGCGCAAAGAAATTATTCACAGATCGAGAAAGAAGCTTTGGCTCTCGTATTTGGTGTTACTAAGTTTCATGATTTCTTGTATGGTCGTCACTTTACCATCATCACAGACCACAAACCCTTGACGTCGCTTTTTCATCCGAACAAGCCTGTACCTCCACGTACAGCGCAGAAATTCATTCGCTGGTCTATTTTCCTCTCGCAGTACCGCTACGACATCTTGTATCGGTCCACTGCTAAGCACGGAAACGCCGATGCGTTGTCCTGTTTGCCTGTTGCTGAGGATAGAGCATTCGATTCTTCCGAACTTGCTTGCATGTACATTGATGCGGAAACCGATGACGTGGTCGAATCGTTTCCGATTGATTTTCGTCGTGTAGCTACAGCCACAGCTGCTGACCCTGTCCTTGCTACCGTTTTGCGTTTTGTTGCTAGGCAATGGCCCTTGTCAAAGTCGTGGATCGAGGATCCGTTGGTTCGCCGATTTTTTGCTCACAAGGAGAGACATTTTGTACGACGTGGTGTTTTGCTGTTGCGTTCTGATAATGATCAGTCCAGGGTCGTGGTCCCACGTTCGTCACAGTCCTCTGTCTTACGGCTTCTCCACCAAGGACATTGGGGTATAGTGCGAACGAAACAACTTGCTCGTCAGCACTGTACTGTGCTCTTCTTGCATGGCGTGTGCCGAACCACAATCCACACCGCCGCGGAAATTCTTTGCATGGCCGAAAGCCACTTCCCCTTGGCAACGGTTACACATCGATTTTGCTGGTCCATTCTGGAATGCTCGATGGTTGGTTGTGGTAGATTCGTTCAGTAATTTTCCTTTCGTTGTCAGGATGTCTTCCACGACGTCATCTGCCACCATCCAAGCGTTCTCCGCTATCTTTTGCATTGACGGTCTTTCCACAGACTATTGTTTCCGACAATGGCCCACAATTCATGTCGGCAGAATTTCAGTCATTCTGCAAGGCCAATGGTATTCAACATCTGACATCCGCGCCGATTTCGCCTCAGTCAAACGGTGCCGCTGAGCGATTGGTCCGGACTTTCAAGTCGCAGATGTTGAAGCTGGAAGAGTCGTATTCTCGGGAGGACGCGGTTTTGCTCTTTTTGTCCTCGTATCGCTCTCAGCCCCGAGATGGTCGCTCGCCGGCTGAGTTGCTCCACGGTCGTCCTTATCGCACCTTGATGTCTTTGCTGCATCCGTCGCATCAGGTTCCTGTGCAGCGGCAGACACCTGCTGTTGTTCCAGGCGACGTTGTATACTATCGCAACTATCGCGGTTCACGGCGTTGGCTCGCAGGGCGCATTCTTCGCTGCCTCGGCCGCGCTATGTATCTAGTTTTGGGGGCCTCTGGTGAGGTGCGTCGGCATCTCCATTAGCTGCGCCTCTGTCGTCGTGCGGGTTCTGCCGCTCCCCGTCTGCTTTCAGCGACGGTGCCGTCCGGTCAGCGCCCTGGGGACGCATCCACTGGCTCGCCTCATCCCCAGGTATTACCGACGCTGCCTTCCATTTTTCCACATGGCGACGCGCCGCCGCCGCCGCTGCCGCCGCCGCCGCCGCAACCGCCCGTTCTCCCGCCGGCGCCGCCCGCAGTGGACGCTTCGCTGCAGCCGCCAAGCGCCTTCCTGGGTCACGCGCCGCCAATCGCTTCCCGTGACCAGCTGTCCTCCGACATGGACCTCTTGCCCGCTCCGGACCAGATGGCGTCTTCGCCCGTCGGGTTCCCCGACGCGATAGAGGTCGACCCTACGGCCCCTCCTGTCTCTCTCCAGGCGCATACACCGCATATTGGCGTGCAACCTGGACTAGGTTTTCAGACGTTTCCTAGCTCCCCTCGGCCCGAATGGCCGGGTGCGGGTGGCACAGCCTCGCCTGTAGTTAGGCTCCCCACCTCGTCGCATACGTCAACATGGGGTCCTCCCCACGGCGGGCGGAAGCCTTATAACACAACCGTACGCCGATTTGCGGGGGAGGAATGTGGTGTCACCGCCAGACGCCACACTTGCTTGGTGGTAGCCTTTAAATCGGCCGCGGTCCGTTAGTATACGTCGGACCCGCGTGTCGCCACTGTCAGTGATTGCAGACCGAGCGCCACCACACGGCAGGTCTAGAGAGACGTCCTGGCACTCGCCCCAGTTGTACAGCCGACGTCCATAGCATTGGTTCACTGACAAATACGCTCTCATTTGCCGAGACGATAGTTAGCATAGCCTTCATCTACATTTGCTACGACCTAGGAAGGCGCCGTATTCAATTGATAATTAATATTATGAAGCATGTACCGTAACGAGAGATGTTCTACAATTGTGGATTAAAATTAAGTATTACATCATCTACGTACTTTATTAGCAATTCTCAAGATTTTGTCCTGTTCCAGACCCCACGCCAGTCAGCGTGTAATTAAACGCGTGCATTTCGGCCTCCTGTAGAAACACGGTGTTGGCTCTTCTGCCAACACTACAGAATGCGCCAACCGGCCGCCACGTTTGCTCCACACGTGCCGTTGCTGCTCCAGTAAACACCCACAGAGCGCGCGTTGCAGCGGGGCAGCCCACGCTAGTCAGACACGAGAGCCGGACGCCGCCGCGCTGCCCGTTGCCAGAGTTCGAGGGGGCTGCGCTGCGCCCTCATCCGTCGCCGCGCCAGCCGCCGCCGGCACGGCGCGGCCGCCGCGCAGACCACCGTCGCCCGCCGCCGCAGCCAGTGCACCACGCCGTCGTCGCCGCCAATGCGTCGCACCGCCTCCACCGTCATGTAAGTCGCCGCGATGCTTTCAACATTAACTTCGTCGATAGTCCGCCGCTGGATTAGGAAGCTTTGTGGCAGCCCTTTTTTGTGACAACTGTTACTTTTTTTTGGTCACTAGCGTCCCATAAATTTGTAAACATGCCGATAGGAACACGAGCGACGGAACGGGATATTCCCGCAGAGGCACCTGACTCGCAAGAGCCACTCGAGACCATAAATGCACAAATGAGCCAATTATTCGCACATAATCAGGAGCTACTTGAACAAACCGCGTCTTCAAACAGACGCTGGAAGCTAGTGCGCGTACTTCCATACCTGTGGCTAGCTCCAACCCTGTAACAAATGCTCAAACAGTGGCAACTAACACAGATTCTGTCTCTAACGCAAATGCCACAATTGCTGCTAACATGGCGACTGTAAGCAATTTACCTGCGGCTGATTTTATTCCCACCTTTTCTGGGAAGCCCCACTAAAATGTGGCTATGTTCCTACAAAGTATTCGTGATCTGGGTCGCACGTGTGCCTGGCCAGACGATCTATTGGTCAATGTAGCCAGAATGAAGTTGACAGAGGAATCCCGAATGTTTATAGAAACGGTGGACGAATTGTGTTGTGAGTTGGAAGGAGAGCAAACACCGGGTATGAGAGGAAGCCGAAAGGCACGTGTTTTAGCTCACGCAGGCTGGCGTGAGGTCTGGAACAGGACAAGGAAATTAGACTTTAGAAAAACGGACGTAGCTGGTGGAATACTTAACTGTAATCCATAAATGGTGAACGTCGCTCTTGACGGTGCATTATTCATAATCTCAATAGTAACTGGTAATGGCGCCTTGCTAGGTCGTAGCAAATGACTTAGCTGAAGGCTATGCTAACTATCGTCTCGGCAAATGAGAACGTATTTTGTCAGTGAACCATCGCTAGCAAAGTCCGTTGTACAACTGGGGCGAGTGCTAGGAAGTCTCTCTAGACCTGCCGTGTGGTGGCGCTCGGTCTGGCATCACTGACAGTGGCGACACGCGGGTCCGACGTATACTAACGGACCGCGGCCGATTTAATGGCTACCACCTAGCAAGTGTGGTGTCTGGCGGTGACACCACAGCCTCCCCCACTTCTCTGTATGAGGGTGTTCATTTGGCAACGTTACGCGAAGAGGTACTGCGCCTTTGCGCCGCCGTACTGCGCCCGCCGGACCCAGGACCGGTCCCGGCAAAAGAAGTATTTTGTCAGCCTTGTGGGAGGCCCAACCATACGACAATGAGCGGTCGCGGCCGTATTGCACCATTTGCGAGACAGCAGGTCATGCTACTAATGTTTGCTCCATAAAGTCACCATTTTCTAATCAGATGCGCAGCCACCGCCGCAACGCGGGGTCGAATCAGGGAAATGCGTGGGGGGCAGGTTCCGCCACCCACCCGCGCCCCCGACGAAAATAATACACGGTTAGGTCCGGAAAATGTAAAGAGGTGGAACACTTTAGTCTAGTTGGCTTACTCGGGAACAAAATAGTTAGAATTTTAGTTGATACTGGTGCTGAAGTTAGTGTATTGTATGTGGAGAAAAATGATCGAAGGGTGTTACAGCCACCCCGATTCCATATCAGTGGCCTTGGAGAGGAAGTAATTGTCCCCGCGGGTTCGTGTCTAGTAAATCTGGAAATGTTGTTGTTGTTGAGCTCTTCAGTCCTGAGAGTGGTTTGATGCAGCTACTCTATCCTGTGCAAGCTTCTTCATCTCCCAGTACCTACTGCAACCTACATCCTTCTGAATTTGCTTAGTGTTTTGATCTCTCGGTCTCCTCTGCTAAATTTGTGATCCCTTGATGCCTCAGAATATTTCCTACCAACTGGCCCCTTCTTCTTGTCAAGTTGTACCACAAACTCCTCTTCTCCCCAATTCTATTCAATACCTCCTCATTAGTTATGTGATCTACGCATCTAATCTTCAGCATTCTTCTGTAGCACCACATTTCGAAAGCTTCTATTCTCTTCTTGTCCAAACTATTTATAGTCCATGTTTCACTTCCATACATGGCTACACTCCATACAAATATTTTCAGAAACGACTTCCTGACACTTAAATCTATTCTCGATGTTAACAAATTTCTCTTCTTCAGAGTCGCTTTCCTTGCCATTGCCAGCCTACATTTTATATCCTCTCTACTTCGACCATCATCACTTATATTGCTCCCCAAATAGCAAAACTCCTTTACTACTTTAAGTGTCTCATTTCCTAATCTAATTTCCTCAGCATCACCCAACTTAATTCGACTACATTCCATTATCCTCGTTTTGCTTTTGTTGATGTTCATCTTATAGCCTCCTTTCAAGACACTGTCCATTCCGTTCAACTGCTCTTCCAAGTCCTTTGCTGTCTCTGACGGAATTACAGTGTCATCGGCGAACCTCAAAGATTTTATTTCTTCTCCATGGATTTTAATTCCTACTCTGAATATTTCTTTTGTTTCCTTTACTGCTTTCTCAATATACAGATTGAATAACATCGGGGAGAGGATACACGCCTGTCTCACTCCCTTCCCAACCACTGCTTCATGTCCCTCGACTCTTATAACTGCCATCTGGTTTCTGTACAAATTGTAAATAGCCTTTCGCGCCCCGTATTTTACCCGTGCCACCCTTAGAATTTGAAAGAGAGTATTCCAATCAACATTGTCGAAAGCTTTCTCTAAGTCTACAAATACTAGAAACGTAGGTTTGCCTTTCCTTAATCTTTCTTCTAAGATAAGTCGTAAAGTCAGTATTGCCTCACGTGTTCCAACATTTCTACGGAATCCAAATTGATATTCCCCGAGGTCGGCTTCCACCAGTTTTTCCATTCGTCTGTAAAGAATTCGCGTTAGTATTTTGCAGCAGAGACATATTAAACTGATAGTTCGGTAATTTTCACATCTGTCAACACCTGCTTTCTTTGGGATTGGAATTATTAAATTCTTCTTGAAGTCTGAGGGTATTCCGCCTGTCTCATACATCTTGCTCTCCAGACGGTAGAGTTTAGTCAGAACTGGCCCTCCCAAGGCCGTTAGTAGTTCTAATGGAATGTTGTCCACACCCGGGGCCTTGTTCGACTCAGGTCTTTCAGTGCTCTGTCAAACTCTTCACGCAGTATCGTATCTCCCATTTCATCTTCCTGTACATCCTCTTCCACTTTCATAACATTGTCCTCAAGTACATCGCCCTTGTGTAGACCCTCTATATTCTCCTTCCACCTTTCTGCTTTCCCTTCTTTGCTTAGAACTGGATTTCCATCTGAGCTCTTGATATTCATACAAGTGGTTCTCTTTTCTCAAAAGGTCTCTTTAATTTTCCTGTAGGCAGTATCTATCTTACCCCTAGTGAGATAAGCCTCTACATCCTTACATTTGTCCTCTAGCCATCATTGCTTAGTCATTTTGCACTTCCTGTCGATCTCATTTTTGAGACATTTGTATTCCTTTTTGCCTGCTTCATTTACTGCATTTTTATATTTTCTCCTTTCATCAATTAGATTCAATATTTCTTCTGTTACCCAAGGCTTTATACCAGCCCTCGTCTTTCTACCTACTTGATCCTCTGCTGCCTTCACTACTTCATCCCTCACAGCTACCCATTCTTCTTCTACTGTATTTCTTTCCCCCATTCCTGTCAATTGTTCCCTTATGCTCTCCCTTGAAACTCTGTCCAATCTCCCATCTCCTTAAATTCTCACCTTCTTGCAGTTTCTTCAGTTTTAATCTACAGTTCATAACCAATAGATTGTGGTCAGAGTCCACATCTGTCCCTGGAAATGTCTTACAATTTAAAACCTGATTCCTAAATCTCTGTCTTACCAATATATAATCTATCTGATACCTTCTAGTATCTCCAGGATTCTTCCACGTATACAACCTTCTTTTATGATTCTTGAACCAAGGATTAGCTATGATTAAGTTATGCTCTGTGCAAAATTTTACCAGAAGGCTTCCTCTTTCGTTTCTTACCCCCAATCCATATTCACCTACTATGTTTCTTTCTCTCCCTTTCAAAATGGTTCAAATGGCTCTGAGCACTATGGGACTTAACTTCTAAGGTCATCAGTCCCCTAGAACGTAGAACTAATTAAACCTAACTGACCTAAGGACATCGCACACATCCATGCCCGAGGCAGGATTCGAACCTGCGACCGGAGCGGTTTCGCGGTTCCAGACTGTAGCGCCTAGAACCGCTCGGCCACCCTGGCCGGCTCTCTCCCTTTTCCTACCCTCGAATTCGAGTCACCCATGTCTATTAAATTTATGTCTCCCTTCGCTAGCTGAATAATTTCTTTTATCTCATCATACATTTCATCAATTTCTTCAACATCTGCAGAGCTAGTTGACAAATAAACTTGTACTACTGTAGTAGGCACGGGCTTCGTGTCTATCTTGGCCACAGTAATGCGTTCACTATGCTGTTTGTAGTAGCTTACCCGCACTCCTATTTTTTATTCATTATTAAACCTACTCCTGCATTACTCCTATTTGATTTTGTATTTGTAACCCTGTATTCACCTGACCAAAAGTCTTGTTCCTCCTGCCACCGAACTTCACTAATTCCCACTGTATCTAACTTTAACCTATCCATTTCCCTTTTTTAAATTTTCTAACCTACCTGCCCGATGAAGGGATCTGACATTCCACGCTCCGATCCGTAGAACGCCAGTTTTCTTCCTCCTGATAACGACGTCCTCTTTAGTAGTCCCCGCCCGGAGATCCGAATGAGGGACTATTTTACCTCCGGAATATTTTACCCAGGAGGACGCCATCATCATTTAACCATACAGTAAAGCTGCATGCCCTCGGGATAAATTACGGCTGTAGTTTCCCCTTGCTTTCAGCCGTTCGCAGTACCAGCACAGCAGGGCTGTTTTGGTTAGTGTTACAAGGCCAGATCAGTCAATCATCCAGACTGTTGCCCCTGCAACTACTGAAAAGGCTGCTACCCCTCTTCAGGAACCACACGTTTGTCTGGCCTCTCAACAGATACCCCTCCGTTGTGGTTGCACCTACGGTACGGCCATCTGTATCACTGAGCCACGCAAGCCTCCCCAACGGCAAGGCCCATGTTTCATGGGTGGGGGGGGGGGGAAATCTGGAAATAGACGAGGGTAAATACAGTCAGAGGATAGAAGTAGTAAGGCTAAAGAAGGGTGAATTTGATATCATACTAGGGAATGACTTCCTGCACCGTAATCAGGGGTTAGTGGATTATCGAACGCGAATTGTGCAGTTCGGTGAAGCAATTCACCGATTTGGCAGTGTGCACCCCCGTCAGATGCGAGGGAGCTGTGAAAGGCGCCGTTCACAATCTCCCATAAAACCGCAAACGTGGGCGATAAAAAGCACTGACGCTGTGAGGATAAAAGGCGGAAGTGGAAAGATTCTCTGGATAGATGTTAAAAATCAAGAACTATCTAAGACAGACATTCTGGTAGATCTGTTCACCCAGAATGATGTCTTAGATCGTCAGTCAGTACATATAAAGAGAATTATCTGCCGACTTGAAAGGAGACAGAAGGGTTTTGAGGTATAAGTAATTATAGATAATTTTGGTGTAAAAGAGATTGTGATACCGAAGGGTACTATTGTTGCCAGTGGACAGGAAATTTTTGAGGAAATAAGAGGAGTTGAGAAACAACGAGATAAAGATGAGAAAGGAAGGAGAATAAAGAAATGTTCAGTTAGAGAAGTGCGCTGTGTCGTGTCGACGTTAAGGAGTCAGTTAGCGGAACGCACATAGATCGGTCATTTTGACAGACTGAAACTGTATAAAGGACCCGAGCCACCCCCACCTAACAGTGAAACCGGGCCTATTACGCCAGTACTTCCACCCAAGAAAGCAAGAAAGAAGGTAATACAACCACCTTGACAGCAACGTAGATATGCTGTAAGGTCAAATCTCTATGATTTACGTTCCAGAAAGTAGATTTGAGATGGTATGCAGATAGTTGGGAAGTCCCTTATGCAGCAAGAGAATTAACTGAAGGAAAACACCGTCGTTACTATACGTTTATTTAAGTTGTATATGTTAGTTATAAGTAGACATAAGAATTGGCAACCATTGCTGATAGAATTTATGATGTCACATGTTAATGTAAGTGATTGGAGTTTTCTAATCATTTTGTCTTGTGTCATTTAACGTCTCCAGTAATGTTATCGTAGCAGTCGAGATGTAGAAACACAAATATCCTTTAATCGTGGAGCCGGCCGGTGTGGCCGTGCGGTTCTAGGCGCTTCAGTCTGGAACCGCGTGACCGCTGCGGTCGCACGTTGGAATCCTGCCTCTGGCATGGATGTGTGTGATGTCCTTAGGGTAGTTAGGTTTAAGTAGTTCTAAGTTCTAGGGGACTGACGACCACTGATGTTAAGTCCCATAGTGCTCAGAGCCATTTGAACCATTTTTTTAATCATGGAATTAAGGGGAAAGTTGTCCTTGCCAATAGTATACGCTGGATTATGAATCAGTTACTCTTGTATATGTTAAATGGATTCACACTTAACTTGTTAATTTAGTGAATAGTGCACAAACACAGCTATTAAAGCTTGACCATAAGAACATGATAGTAACACGCCTTCGTAGCTGCCAGTAGATCAATGACTACATGCTATCATCTACCTCTCATTAGAAATACGCCCCATTACATGTATGGTTTTGCTAAATGATCACACAACGATAATAACAAGAATAAGTACGTCCAAGTTAAACAACAAATATGTTACTCTAAAGTAAAAGGAGTCTTCCTCAAGTGCTATTTTATTGTTTTCATGATGCGATGAACACACAACAAGTGAGTTTTTTCTTAGTACCACGTATTTCTGTATATTAAATGCCACGGAAGGAGTCGCGTAAATACCGTCGCTGATGTCTACAGTTGTTCACATGCGCTCCTCCCAGTCAGCTGGCGACGCGACCCGCTTCCATTCCCTCCCTCATGTCCGCCAAGAGAGCTGCCATTGCAGTTCCCCTTTCCCACACCCGCCGCCTCGGTCTTTGGCACGGGCAGCACGTGCACCTCTCCCCTCGACGCTCCTATCCTTCGCCGCGCCTGACACGTGCCCCATTACGCTGATTCAGCTCCACGCTACGTCTTCGTCTTCGTACATTCGTTCTTCGTACATTCGTACGTTGCAGTTTAAACAGCAAACTTAAAGGGATAGTTATAGAAATTAATTCACCAGCTTAATATTGCCCTACAGGTTTTACTAGTCTGATCTAAAGATGGGAATCTGTTTGTGTTGTCTATTTGAATTTTCAGTAAGGAACAAAATCGTGAGAGAGAACATTTTCCTGGTACGCATTATGTAAACCATCAGGATTAGTAAACGTTGGAATTTCATATCGATCTCCGGCTATGTTGTATCACCACCACGGTTAATAAACGGATTTATATGGCGTCAAGGAAGCCGGCACTTGCCGCTATATCTGCCCTGTAAACGACCGCTGTGCGGGAAACGCGTTAGCCAAGGAGTTGGGTTTGGAATGCCATCGCAAAATACGGTTTGATTAGAAGCCTAACACCTGCCAGTTACCTAAATTTTAGAAGAACAGAGTGTTTAAGTAAAATAATTCGTACCCGATAGTTTTGTGACCTCTAGTCCCTTAGAAAAGAACATCCTCCATGCATAACTGTCGTGAACAACAAAAGCTAACTCAGGAAGGAAGTTTTGTGACAGTACCGAGGGACTACACTCCACGCGTAGCAGGAGGACAGACCCAGCGTGAACGCCAGATCTGCCGCCGAGCCAGTGAAAGAGGACGCAACCCTACTGTCAGCTGTGCTGTCAGCAACTTACAATCTCACGAGCGCGACGTGTGTCGCACCTTAGCACCTCAAGCTGCACTGAATCTCAACACAGAAATTCTTAACCATTATATACCGAAACCTTTAAATAACTTGACGCACATTCTCAATACTAAGGAACTTACTTTGTCCCTGCACAGTTTATATATGGCAAATGAACTCTAATTTTATTAAAAACAAAATCGCCGACAGGTAAGTCATATCGACGTCCTCGAGAAGCAACTAGCTTCGTCGAGCCGCCAATAATGAATATATGGAAGCAGGTAGGTGAGAGAATTAACATAAGGAACAACAATCATATCCTTGAACGATTGACTGGGTGACTGATAATCACCAATAATTGCAAATACATATCAATACAGGAAACAGCAAATCACATGTTTAATAATTATTGGTCTGTTCATTGAACGAGACATAAATCCACTTTTCATCAGAATCTTGCTAAAGGAAGTATTAACGTGACATTACACTATCCCACAGCATTACACAACGACAGTTTTCTTGTAGGTAGAAGTACCAAGGACTATCAGTTGGTATGGAAATATAAACGAGAGCATAAAGGAATACCAGGGGATAATTACATTCATATTTGCTAAGAAATATAACTGGAGGACAAGGGAGTTTTGTGTAAAAAAAATATTTTGAACTTTGCTTTTGTTGCGGTTTTGCCATCGCTTGTATCATTATGATGAGCTGCCAATTGTCCGCAGCTCGTGGTCGTGCGGTAGCGTTCTCGCTTACCACGCCCGGGTTCCCGGGTTCGATTCCCGGCGGGGTAAGGGATTTTCTCTGCCTCGTGATGACCGGGTGTTGTGTGCTGTCCTTAGATTAGTTAGGTTCAAGTAGTTCTAGGGGACTGATGACCATAGATGTTAAGTCCCATACTGCTCAGAGCCATTTGAACCATTTGTTGTGGAAGGGTAATTTAGGATGTAAACATGTTTTCATTTGTATTTGAATGTTTATCTGGAAGGACATACGACGTGCCTACCCTCGTGTTAGGTAACATAAACAGAGTGAATCACGCCCACAGAACGAGCAAGTTTTGGCGATATACTTAGCCTGTTGATAAACAAGAGAACCACACCCGCAGGGGCACGTACCTTTACTTACGTGACGCGGTTGGCTGCCGCGCGGACCCTTAGCTGTCTGTGTCGTTTCTTCACTTCAATTTCGCGGCATAGTCCGTCCTAACCACTTTTATCTGTCAACTTTCAACAGAAAAGCTCCTTTAGGAGTTTATTATCCGGGCGTATCCAACACAAAACTATTCAGCCCATGTATACTAACATAGTTAGACCTTAATCTTTCATGTCGAAGAAGAGTTCGCGAAAACAGCGTTCCGTGCTCTCTGACGACAGCTGATCAGGCACCATCAGACGTAAGCCGCGTCTAGCCCGCAGCTAACCGCCAGTAAACGGAAATCTCTGTTCAAAACCTTGAGCCTTCTTTGACACTGTTTTTCCGTTGTATTTTCGGCAGGAAATCCGACTATTGAAGTAATAGCATTTAACTGTATGACGTGTCCCAGGACACTGTGATATAACCAAGGATAGACGGAGTTTTAAGCAACTAGCTGGGCCCAATGAGGTCAGCATCATGGAGTTATAGAGATGGCGAGTTAGTCGCAAAATGTTGAGAGGATAAAGACGGCGAATTTGGTCGCACAGTAAAGTTATTTTTTATGTGAGAGATGTCGAGTTTGAAGAGGAAGTACGTAGCAGCTATCTTGTAATCGCAGGATTGTCATATACACAGTTAAGTAGGCGATAACGTCGTGTCAACAATGCGCAGTGCACTATACCTTCATAAAGGAAGAGTCCTTCAGAAATTACGCTCAAATTAGTCTTCTCTAATCAAATTCCTTACGCTTTCTGTTTCCACTGTGGAAATCTCTAGATTCTCGTCGAGTTTTGTTTCTCTCCTCTTGTTAGCAACATCCTACGACACAGTCTACGCTCCACCTGCACCAAACTGGTGTCATTTTTCTTTGTCAGTTTCACTTTATGGTGTTTAGCAAATATATTGAGACATGAGAAACTTCTCAAAATGTGAATGTTATTACACTTGGATGGTCAGCTCAAAGAGGCATTTAACTTTACTTATTGATATAGCATTATGCAGTAATTTAATATGATACTTGTGTACCTCTTTTCTATATTTATGTATGTTAATGCAGTTTTAACACAGAACCTCCTGTAACAGCCTTTCAAAGTGGCCGTTCGGTTCTAGGCGCTGCAGTCTGCAACCGCGAGACCGCTACGGTCGCAGGTTCGAATCCTGCCTCGGGCATGGATGTGGGTGATGTCCTTAGGTTAGTTAGGTTTAACTAGTTCTAAGTTCTAGGGGACTAATGACCTCAGAAGTTGAGTCCCATAGTGCTCAGAGCCATTTGCATCATTTGAACCTCCTGTAACAACGCATCTAGCATGATGTCACGCGTAATTCCACTTCTGTTTTGCTGGTCATCGTTGAAAAAAAAAAAAAAAAAAGTACCGATTTCGCCTATCTATTCCCCTTTATTCAGTAATGCTATACCCCTTTTTGTGACATCAATATTTGTCACTTTTCATTTTGAAGCACATAAATACGCTCTTCAGGCGCAAGAGCCCAAGAGCATGTCGAGAGAGTGTAAAAATACAAACATCTCAGTGGTCGGCGTCGGTAAGCTTCATCTCTCTCTCTCTCTCTCTCTCTCTCTCTCGCTCTTATAAACCTGACACTTGCTTCCTGCGCAGCGCACGTGCGCACGCCGCATTTGACAGTCGTAGCCACCTCGGCTTCGCTTCTCACCTGCCGCGTGCTGCCCACATCTCATGGTCGTGCGGTAGCGTTCTCGCTTCCAACGCCCGCCGGCACGGTAGCTCAGCGTGTTCGGTCAGAGGGTTAGCTGCCCTCTGTAATAAAAAAACTGAGTGAATGGATCAATAACGAACTTCAATGGGCGTCAGGGGACGTCCGCCACGAACAATTGCACCGAACTCTAACGAACAAAAATGAGATTACAAAAAAAAAAAAAAAAAAAAAAAAAAAAAAAAAAAAAAAAAAAAAAACGCCCGGGTTCCCAGGTTCGATTCCCGGCGGGGTCAGGGATTTTCTCTGCCTCGTGATGGCTGGGTGTTGTGTGATGTCCTTAGGTTAGTTAGGTTTAAGTAGTTCTAAGTTCTAGGGGACTGATGACCTAAGCTGTTAAGTCCCATACTGCTCAGAGCCATTTGAGCCATTTGCCGCGTGCAGCTCTGAAGCCGCGCTGGCCTCTGAAGTCATCTGTAGCGTGCCGCTCTGTCGTAGCTGCCGTACTCCCATCCGCCTTATTAATGCTACCACTACGTTACACACCAGCCTTACCTTGATACAACTGTTCTTATTGTGATATTATTACGCCACTAATAACGTTTCATGCCACTATAGCTTACTCTGCATTCGCACCTCTTTATGTTTTTTATATGTGGGAGCTTATTCGTGATTACCTTGTCAACTGATTTGCCTGCTTTATCTAATAAATCAAATGATCACCTCCTATCGTCAATTGATGACATGCTAAAACATGGAAAAGGACAAATTTCTTACGTTCGCCTGTTGGCACACATAAATGAATGGCAAACCGCTATATATACAACCATTGTACCCAGCGCCACGATAACCCCAGTCACTGTTATTTTTATGATTGTACTGATATGGACATGACAAAAAAGAGAAGAACCTATCAGGCATGTGCCCTCCCTTAGTTTTAAGAGTGCAATGGTGATATCACCTAATGTGGAAAAACTAGTGCAGCGTAGTGAAGTGTTCCCTAAGTGATAACTCCCTTTTTTCAATGTGTCTGAAACGTGTAACTCTCCCCTCATACCTCCCTACGCTGAGTTCCAGTGCATGGGCTTGGCCACGGCCACGCCCCCTTCCCGCAGGCAGCCTGCGCGCTGCCAGCTGCGGACAACACACAACGCCGCCTCGCGCCACTCGCCCCCGCAGTGACTCACCAGTGGTGATATGTATCTCTGAATCTCATTTCTAAAGGAAAAACAAACAATTTTTTGCATAAATGCTACATTCCAACAATTGTATTTGTATTTCTCACTTGTGACATCAGTGGTGATATGTTTACATTTTCAACTTATTTAAACAAAAGCAAAAAGACACATTTACATCATCCTAGAAACACGAACATGTTTACCTCATTCACGCTATTGAGTCTTGTTCTAATTTTGTTTTGATGTTTTATGATGATTATTGTATGCACATAATATTGTTGACGTGTGTGACCCCTAGGAGGTCTTTCGAGTCTCTACACCCTCCCATAGTTAAAGACCCCTGTCATCTTCCGTGAGGGCCATTCTTAATCAGGTGATTTTTAATTTGTTTTGCGCATTAAAATTGTTTACATTTAAATAATAATTACACTGAGCGAATTCACATACGTTCTCCGTTCCCACGGAAGGGGGAGGAGTGTAAAGGATGAGCCAGACAGTAGGAGATTTTACTTTATTATATGAGCATCCAAACGGTAACTTCATTTTTCCATTGTGACCAAGCCACGGACGGCAGTGTTAGCTGCCTTTAAATTCTTTCGTCCCACAGTCTACTAACAGGAAGTCAGCACCGAGGAAGGGAACCTTGGCCACGCGCTTCTCTCATGTGCTTACGAGGTAACGCCGCCCCAGGCGTCGCTTAGCAGAATCTGGAAAGTTCCATGCAGCCCGCACAGTTTGCTCGGTCCTGACCAATCAGGGCGGAGGAAGCCGCGTGGTGCGTCGAAATACCTGGCCGCCCGTCGCCGGGCGCGCTTTCTGGTATTCTTGCTCACCCGCGAGTCGGATACGCGCCATGTAGCATTGAAGATCTCTCGTTTCTCCCGGTGCTGCGGCACTGTGGACTTAGTTTCGGCAGACAACCACTTTCGTTAGCTTTGCGAACTATGTCTCGCTAAACTCTACGTTCTGGCTCACCCTCACCTCCCTAGGCCGATGTTACCCCTTTCAACATCCTTTCGCCTTTATCTAAAAATTACCCTATTCATTCCATTCATTGATATCGAAATACGTGACCACGGGATGGAAAGCAACTGAAATGGCTCAACAGAGGAAAGGCCACGGGACCTGACGGGGTATTGATAGGATTCTACGTGCAGTATCCGAAAGGAACAGCCCTTCTTCTGGAAGCAGAGTACCGCATGTCTCTGGATGAGCGAATGTTCGTGATGATTGGAAAAAGCACAGATCATTTCCGCTTTTAAGAAAGGTCGTCAAACAGTCACACAAAATTATAGGACTTTATCTCTGACGTCGATCTGACCTAGAATTCTGGAACATGTTTTGTACTCGCTTAATATAACTTTTTTGGGGACCGAAAATCTCTGTGGGAGTCAACATGAGTTCCGAAAGCCACGATCGTGTGAAACCCAGATCCACGAGACCCAGAAAGCTGTATACACCAGCGTCAAAGCAGATGCGGCATTCTTTATGGCGTTACAGATAGTTTCACACTACCGAATAACGAAGAAAATTCTAGCATCCGGAATATCACAGCAACTGTTAGATTGGAGTAATGTATTCCCAGAAAACGGGACACAGTATGTCATTTTCAACGGAGGGAAGTCTTGCGAGGTGACGGGGCTAGCAGTGTATTTGACACTAAATTCTTCTAGAATCTACATATGTAAATGATGCTCTAAGCCCCCCCCCCCCCTATTCTAACTCCGACTTTTGCTGTTGCACAAGGATTAAAAAAAAATACGCGAACTGACTCTAATCAACCCTGCCAGTGGAGTAGAAGAGAGTTTGGCACCTGCAATAATTTAATGTGATAAATAAGTTGAATAAACGAAGGTTTCATTAACATAGTGAGGAATGATAGGGTTGCTCTACCAATTAACAGAATGAAAGTTCTGTCCAAAATAACAATATGATTTATTAAGACTAAACACAAAATAATAAACAAAAACACATGAAACATTTACAATACATCAAATTGGCTCAAATTGGATACTCAAACAAACGCTGTGAATGTGAAGTTGTCCCTAAACTAGATTGTGAGGATTATGACGAAGCGGTATGTGGAGCCAATTCCTTGCAACTCAAATCTTAAGCGAAAACACATAGCCAACCCAACATTAATTGCTGCTACCCAAGACAGAACAAAGTAAGAAAAAGACGAACAGGCGCGATTTGCTGAGCTCTGATTATCACCTAGGAAAGTCCCTGTCTGCCGGTGCTGCAGACATGCCTTACAAATCTGTATTCTTAACTGCAAGAACACGATTTGGCGTACCGGAGGCGATGGTTGGTTGCTTCGACGTCATCGACCGAAAAGCGAGAGCCGACTACCTAGAGCATCCGTACAGGCCGAACACACAACATTCCCGCCCCCACGACAGTGGCCGTGGTTAAACGTTCCAATCAGCAACTCGAAAACCGGCGGAAAATTCCACTCTATTTCCGGAGCACTACCATTCCACCAATGGAGATTCTTGGCGCCAATTTCTGCACTGATTTTGCTACGTCACGGAGCTATGCCCTGAGCAAGCCATTCACAGCTACTACCTGTATTTTGCAGAAAGCGCGGGAATTTTCCCGCCACAACTGCCTGGGTACACAAGCCATTCCCACGCCTCGCTGGTAGCCCGCCAGAAAGTGTTTTCGCTAAGTTTCTGCGAAGTAACGGAACCTCTAGCCCAGCTGCTACTTCAGAGCCCTCCGGGCATGTCTTTTGACAATGTCGGCGTCTGCAAAGCATTCACTCGACTTCCTCACACCCGTCGGCTTAACCCTTTCCAGATCAGCAGAGCCCGCCTGTCACCGGACCACCCAGGTGACGAGAGATGCTGCGTGGGAAGTCCGCATGTGAAGGAATAGCGACTTTTCACTGCATGCAATTAGAGAGAAAAATCGTA
Source organism: Schistocerca piceifrons (assembly GCF_021461385.2). Taxonomy (NCBI): domain Eukaryota; kingdom Metazoa; phylum Arthropoda; class Insecta; order Orthoptera; family Acrididae; genus Schistocerca; species Schistocerca piceifrons. The sequence goes on from NC_060149.1 coordinate 699,096,927, forward strand.
AGATAGAAATATGAGAGGCGGTTCATGCCACCTCTCAGTCTTCAGAGATAAAAGTAACATCAGACCTGCCCAAAGGGAGTGTTTTACGTCCATAGTTTTCTCAACATATGTAAATGATGCAACAGGCAACGTCGGAAGATCCATGGGGCTTTTCTCGGATTATGCAGTGCTGTACAGGAAGGTGGCAACGCTAAGAAATTGTAGCGGAGCAAAGGAAGTCCTGTAGATGACCAACGATTGGTACAGTGAGAGGCAATTGACCTTCAACATAAACAAATGTGACGTATTGCGTATATATAGACAGAAAGACCCATGGCTGTATAATTACACGAATGCAGAACAATCTCTGGAAGCAGTTACCACCATAAAATATTTAGGATTATTTGTACTAGGCGTTTTAGAGTGGAACAAGCACATAAAACTAATGGCAGAAAGGGAAATTCCAGACTGAGATTCACTGGAAGAATCCTCAGGAAATGTTGTCCGTCAACAATGGACGTAGCTTACAGACACTCTTTCGGGAAATACCTGAATATTGCTCGTTAGTAAGGACCCGTACCATATAGAACTGGTAGAGGAAAAACAGACGTTCCAAAGAAGAGCAGCGCGCTTCTTTACAGGTGCATTTAGTAAACACAAAAGCGACACGTAGATGTTAAACAACTTCAGTGGCAGACTCTGCAAGAGCGGCGCTTTGCAAAATGGTATGGTTTACTTGTAGTAAAGTTCCAATAGCGTACTTTCCTAGAAGGGTCAACGAATACAGTACTTCCTTCTACGTATATCTTCTGAAAGTACCATGAAGCTCAAAATAGTGAGTTTGATGCCCACGCAATGGCTTTGTGGCGGTGGTTCTTACCGAGAATCATTCGCTATTGGAACGGGAAAGGAGATGAGTGACAGTGGAGAACGAAGTATCCTGCGTCACACATCGCTTGGTGGCATGCTGAGTATACATGTAGACGTTAACATAGATGTAGTACCAAGCGATCAGGCGAGAAAGGAATCCGACTCACACAAATTCAAAATGTATCCCGTGTAGGGAATTCACGACATGAGGGAGATATTTTTGTAGATACGTTAAGTAACCTTTAATGTCATTTACTGTCAAACTAGTGCACTACCCATCCTAACAGCAGCAGATATTGTAGATCCGGACGAAGTCTGTGATATTATGCAGCCTGTAAAATGAGCTACTGGTCAAATTCACGAAAAAAATACGTTGAAAGCAGTAAGGTATTGTCATTTCTAACTCTATAGGCGTAAAGTATGTGGGATACCAAAAATTTTCAATTGGTATACTGTGTATATAACCTGAAACTTCCTGGCAGATTAAAACTGTGTGCAGGACCGAGACTCGAACTCGGGACACAGTTTTAATCTGCCAGGAAGTTTCATATCAGCGCACACTCCGCTGAAGAGTGAAAATCTCGTTCTGGAAACATCACCCGGGCGGTGGCTAAGCCATGTCTCCGCAATTTCCTTTCTTTCAGGAGTGCTAGTTCTGCAAGGTTCGCAGGAGAGCTTCTGTATAGTTTGGAAGTTAAGAGGCGAGGTCCTAGCGGAAGTAAAGCTGTGAGGACGGGTCGTGAGTTGTGCTTGGGTAGCTCAGTTGGTAGAGCACTTGCCCGCGAAAGGCAAAGGTCCCGAGTTCGAGTCTCGGTCCAGTACAAAGTCTTAATCTGCCAGGAAGTTTCATATCAGCGCACACTCCGCTGAAGAGTGAAAATCTCATTCTGGAAACATCCCCCAGGCTGTGGCTAAGCCATGTCTCCGCAATATCCTTTCATTCAGGAGTGGTAGTTCTGCAAGGTTCGCAGGAAAGCTTCTTTAAAGTTTGGAAGGTAGGAGGCGAGGTCCTGGCGGAAGTAAATCTGTGAGGACGGGACGTGAGTCGTGCTTGGGTAGCTCAGTTGGTAGAGCACTTGCCCGCGAAAGGCAAAGGTTCCGAGTTCGAGTCTCGGTCCGCACACAGTTTTAATCTGACAGGAAGTTTCATATCAGCGCACACTCCGCTTCAGAGTGAAAATCTCATTCTGGTATATATAACCTGATTATTTTTCTGTGAATTTTGAAATGTTAGCTGTGATTCAAAATGAATTGCATTTGTAATTTATGCAAATGTTAAACTAATGTAAATTGCGTTTGAAATGTAAAGTATGTGGTGATTACACTAGGTCAATAACGATAGTGTACTTATACGGGATGTTAGGTAAATTTTGTATCGTTTGTCAGACAGTGAAATTCAGTGCTGGCAACGTTTCTGGACTCTCCTGTGTGACGTTAGAGGGAGTGCACGGCACTGCAGTATTATACATGTGATTGTGTGGACGAGCGCGTTGCGTGCAGAGTGGAAAATTATGTCCTCGGCAGACCAAATTACTAATTGCGAGGCACAACGTTCGTGACCAGTACGGGCAGATGTACGATGCTCCAGGAACAACATGATCCTGCCCCGTAAATGGTCAGCTCTAATCAAAGTGTACCCATAATAATTAGAGTAACAGGTAAATTGTCGCAGCCCTCGAAGCCATCGTCTCAACTCCGGCGAACAGTATGACTGCTAAATTTCGTTGACATAAGAAATATTGCGAGGTGTACTCAGTGACTATTAGTGAACTTTTGAATAAAAACAATAGCTCCGTGATCTCATCTTCCACTCAGTCATTGCCACATTCATTAGGGTCCTCAACATTTCTACTACAGAAAAACCAAGTGTTATGATTTATAAAACAAAAATGAAGTTGATAAATAGTATTGCCTTCACTTCCGTTTTCGTAATAAAAATATAACTGAGACTGGTCAGTAATTACGTCACAATAAGTCATCCACTCTCTTCCGTAATAATCAGAGGCAATGTTCGTTAATAAATTTGACCTAAGCAGCAGAAGAAATTTAATGAAAGTAACACTGGCAAATCAAAATTCAAACTAAAGCTATTGAAGATTTGCACGTTTTGTTTCATGCTAGTTACCAGAGTGTTAATTTGTTTTGGCTTAGTAGGTTCGTATTCCGGAGATATAATTTTTCTGAACATTAATTATTATTTACTAACTCAAATAATTTCTCAGTTGTTGAAGAGATTTTAATGAACTTCATTTGTAGATTCATGAGTCTTATGCACAGATGTAAACCTTACTGTGAGTCATCGCAATTCATTCTACAGTGGATACTTTTAATAAGTTACTTATTTCAGTAACGTTCAGTTACTTATTGTTCGAAATTATTACTTTTGATTTTCCTAAGAACTTCAAGGCAATTGCCAAATTTCTCTTGTTGTTATTGTTTACAGTATTGTTGAGCTGGTTGTGTAGCGTAAACCTAAGGTTGCCACACGTTCTCGTAAACAAATCTCTAATTATTACGCTTGTGATTATCGATTAGGTGAGGAACAAATATTATCAAATTGGACTAACTATAGGCTAAATTTACAAATCAATTCATTCCACTTTCGCTGTGAGTTATTCCAAATTTCGTTGTATGTCTCTTTTGTTCGTCGTTATCGTGTGTGACTGCACTACTTTACAAATGTTATTGAAAAATCTAGTTAACAGAAAGCGGAGAGAGTTATTTGGAAAAATAACTGGTTGTACACTTCACCTTCTAGTCAGTTATTCACTTCGGAGGCGTTTGCCCTGAAATTCTGTGATACAATTAGCCTAATAGTATTAGAGTAAGTATTTCTGGATAGCCTATTAACTGAGGAGGGTGGTTACACTGTGACAGTAAGTTGAATTTCGAAACATCTGACATCCAACCACTGCAGACGGTTTGAGATATTCTGAAGCATCAGAACACAAATTTTTTTAAAAAAATGTTCTTAGGACAAAATGAAAATGTAAAACAGTTAACCGTATGAGTAACACGTCAGTAGGCACTGTGGATCATATTTGCGATTAAATGAACTTGAAAACTTAAAATGTGCTATAATACCTTTAGTAACGTAATCGTCCATGTCAGTGGCGTTATGTAATACATCTGTGATGAGACTGAACTCATGACAGCATCATCCTCATCAGTAACTCATCATCCTTATCACTGGGAAGCCACACCCTCTCCTTATCTCCAGCCAATCATAACGCACTACTAAAGTTCCAAGATGGTGGATACAGCTCCATTGTGTTAGTGGGAAATCAAAAAACCTAGGCATCGTCTTCCCTGTCTCCTACGAATCACAGAAGAGTACTTTATATCTGCAGTCAATCATAGGTCGGTATCAAAAATCCAAGATAGCGGAAACAGCTCAATAGCATAAGCAGTAACTTGAAAAAAATATAAAAAAACATGTCTTCGCCTTCTTATCTCCGGCCAAACCTCTTCTCTTTCCATCCAATGAAAAAACAGTATCAGAAAGAAGCTCAATTGTAATGACATAATGAAAAACGGTAATATACCAGAATGCTGCTATATTTGTTAAATGCTAGACACTTTACATCAGCTATAGGCCTAATTAGGCCGTTTTCAGCCTATCTGCCATCAAATATATTTTCTTAAAAGTTGCAGTATGGAAGTAAGAAGTAGCACAGAGTGGTGGTCTAGCGGTTCTAGGCGCTCAGTTCGGTACCGCGCGCCTGCTACTGTCACAGGTTCGAGTCCTGCCTCGGGCATGGATGTGTGTGATGTCCTTAGGTTAGTTAGGTTTAAGTAGTTCTAAGTTCTAGGGGGCTGATGACCACGGATGCTAAGTCCCATAGTGCTCAGAGCCATTTGAACTTTTTTTTTTTTTTTTTTTTTTGCTGACATCCTGAAGATGGCGATAATACCGAAACAGGCCTACTTCTAACGCAAAACGTCTAGCAGTTGACAATTATAGGAGCGATCTCGCACATTACCTTTTTTCATTATGTCACTGCAATGCATCCATCAGGCTGCGTGCTCAGGACAAAATAAAAAAACCGCTCAATTGCGTTAACAAAAATTAAAAACTCTCTACCCCTTCCTATACGTCCAGCCAACCACAGTGCAGTATTAAACGTCCACGGTTGAGGTCGAAATACAAAGTGGTCAGTGTGAGCTCTTAAAAAGGTGTGAAAAAATGGTTCAAAGTTCCTTTTTTCCGACATACACTGTAAGTCAAGCCACTGTACCGACTCCTTGTTTCCAGCCAAACGTAGCACAATATTAAAAATGCAAGATGGTGGAAACAGACAATTTGTGTGCTTCATATCTCTCTCTTCCTCTTCCCAACCAAACAGAGCGTAGTATTTATATGATGGGTCAGATACATAGCAAAAAAGCGTGACCTCCACTTGAAGTTAAAGATTTTCATTATTTCCAATAAAATCAAAGATATTCATTATTTCAAGCGCAAAAATTGTGTTATCTGATATTATTTACTTATATACCAAGTGTGTAATATGTACTACCTAAAGTACCAAATGAACATTTGTATCAAACCAGGACTCTAACACAGATTTCCTGCTTATCGCGATCGGTCGCGTTACAAGTTACGCTATCTCAGTGCGCTCCCTCGAATATCAGGAATAAATTTCAGTATCTGAATCTATAGTTCGTTATCAAATATAAATATATATACAGGGCGAAGACGTGCTTGTGACGAAAATGACAACGATAGTCTGCAACCTCCCGTTGTCTTGACTCGAAAACTTGCACGGGCGTTGCATGTTCTGCGACACACAGTACGTACCGAAAGAGATGGTGCACATTTAATGCAAAAAGCGATGTGTCTGCACTGAAAGAATACAACTTCGATCTCTTACTGGAAACAAATTTTACACAGGCGAGCGCTGTTAAAAGCCCTCTCAGTCACTTAATATCCATATGGACCAGAGGGGAATGGTGGCTACCTAGGGAGAATGGTGGCCACCCAAAGGAGAACGGTGGCCACCTAGTATGGGAATGGGGACAACGTAGGAGAATGGTTACCACCTAGTAAGGGAACAGTGGCCACCCAAAGAAGAAATGGTGGCCACCGAAAAAGGGACTAGTGGCCATCTAGAAAGGGATTGGTTGCACCAAGGAGAATGGTACACAGCTTGTAGAAGAATGATATAAACCCGAAGGTGAAAGGATGGCTAACTACGCATATGGTAGCCACATAGTGTGTGAATGGTAACCACCTATTGGATTGATTGCCACCTGGTAGAGGAATGGAGACCACCTTGGAGACTGATGACCACAGAATTTAAGTCCCATAGTGCTCAGAGCCATTTGAACCATTTGAACCACCTTGGAGGAATGGTGCCCATCCAGATTAGAACGACAGCTGTCCAAAATGGGGATGGTGGCCACTCTATAAAATGTTTATCATTGTCCTAAAAGTATCGATTTCATTTATGTTCAAGATGGGTTAAATGTATATAAGGATGACAGACAAACCTAAATGGACTCAAACAGATCTGAAAATCGCAAAACAAGCTGTTGCTGAATGTTTATGGATTAGAAAGCTGCTGAAAATATTAAAATACCATCTAGCACACTGTGAAGGGTTGGAAATAAATCAGACTACATCTTATGAAGGCACCATGTTAAAACACCTGAAATCTTTCAATACTCACCTTAGTATTAGACCCACAAGGGAACATTCTCAGGTATAAATTAACGATATTGATGAAACTTGGCAGGTATGTAGGGTGATCACAATAATGAAATATGTATTTATTTTCAGTTTTCCAAATTCAATTTTTAAAGGAAAAACACACCTCAACAAGTGATTTGGCATATTAGGTTGAGAGGAAACATCTGAAAACGGTGAAATGTGAAAAATATGTTTGACACAATACGTGAAACGTAATTAACACTCTTCAATACCGAATATAATAACTTTTGTCATAAGTTGAAAATTCGCATATTTTTAAATTGAATCTTTTGCTATAACATAAATTAAAGAAACTGTTATACAACTTTCATCCACGTGCAATAAAACTGGTTTCTGAAATACTCTTTTTCGAAAAACGGCTGTACACGATGTTCCGGAAAAACTTTGTAAGAAGATTTTCAGATATAATTCTGCTAAGTGATTATGATATCAGCCTGCACTTGAAAAAATGTATAATCAAACTACAGTCATTAGTAAATGATAAGCTATTTTCACCAAGATTTTCCAATGTACAAAAACGTGCAAGTAAAAATCAGAATATTTAATGATCACCCACTACAATTTGAGAAGCTTGCTGAGTCATGATTTATGGTGTGTTGTCCATAAAATTTATTATGTGAAGTAATGTTGTTCAATTTATGTACAGCCACAGACATACTACCCTGCCGCTGGCCAGCCGCCGTAGAGACTAAGTCGAAGTCGTTCATTTAAGGTAGCCAATATAACAGGCCGCCCCTCAGAATTCTAGTGCGGCCACATGCACGACATGGCAACATTGTAGGACACGTAAGTGTATGGAGGAAATGCTCTCACTCTTCGCGAGCTGATAAAGTGATGTATCTGCTCTTGGTTTCGTGGTAAGCGTCGCGCACTGCAGGTTTAAAGTATAGAGTTAGAGGCGATCCCATTCCCTAATCTTTAAGTCGGATTTCGGTTAATTGCTTGTCAGTCTGATGGAAACTCAAACATAATTTGCTTCACTTTTTAAGGCACCTGCAACAGCAAAACCATCCAGAAACTAATTCAACAAACAGTTCGTGGCAGCGTCAAGATCAGAAAACTGTACGATTGTCGCCCCACAGAGGCGGACAGCCACCGGCTACCAGCCATAAGCCACCCATCTCCGAACACCAATCGTCATGCTCCAGGCGATCGCAGCTGCGGGTTATGAGTGTATTTATCAACTGTCAGTCTCTTCCTTGAAGTTCTAGTATTTATCTCCCAGATACGTATTGGATTTTGCGTGTTTGAAACTTATGAGCGATGTTCAAGAGTTATAAAACAGAATCGTAAGTGGAAAAATACCTAACATTTGCAACATGCTATTCGCTTTTGATTTAATAGATAGCTACTGAAACTAGTGCTACTAATGTGCATTTCGTGCAACTGTTTCAGCGTCATGATCGGCCTCACCTTGATGCGGCTGTTGGGCGCGTTAATGTGGGGCTGCGGAGGGCACTGATGGCGGAGGGCACGGATCACATCTCAATGGTGCCAGTGGGGTCTATCAGTAGATGGGGTTTCAATAGGCATGGCCTGCAACTCAATGGGTATGGGAAGGGGAGGCTGGCTAAGCTTATAGATGACAGTAAAGTGGGTGGTGATGGTGGTAGTGGTGTCACCCATAGAAAAATTCCTGTAGTAGTTGGTGTTAGAGCTGCACCCTTTTTAGACTGAAGTCAGCTGATAGGTATACCTGCTTAAAGGAAGTGCCTCTAACTAAGGCTCACCTCCAGAGGATGTAATTTTTCGAAATAGAGAGGAAATTAGCATATTTCATCAAAATATAAGAGGTATTAGATATAAAGTTAGTGAACTGCTAATAAATGTTAACTCTGAAATTATTGGTATATCAGAGCACCACTTAAATAATTTGATAATTCAGAGGCTTCCTTTACCAGGCTACAGATTAGCTGGCTGTTTCTCAAGGAGTTGCTTGCGGGGTGGGGAGTGGCTCTGTACGTGAAAAACAGTATTTCATTTGAGTCCATAGACGAATCACGACACTGCACTGAACAGATATTTGAAAGTTGTGCAGCATTAGTTGAATTTAGTGAAACTTAACTTCTAATTGCTGTTGTTTATAGGTCCCCTAACTCCGACTTCAGAGCATTTTTGCTTAAGCTAGAGAGGGTTCTTGATTCACTTTGTAGGAAGTACCAGAAAGTAGTTATATGTGGTGACTTCAATATTAATTTTGTGTATGATTGTGCAAGAAAAAGGATGTTGGTAGATATCCTGAATTCGTATGATCTGATGCAAACTGTGTTTTTCCAACTAAGGTGCAGGGGAACAGTAGCACAGACATAGACTATATTTTTATTCAGTCTTCATTACTATAGTTCAATTCATTTATCTTGGCGGCTCGCGCATGCCCGCCCAGACGCGGGAGATTGCAGCGTTGCCAGTTGTACGCGCCAAGAGAAGCAGCGCCGTAGCAGTGTAGTTCTCAAACTTACGTTTAGGGGGGAGCGCGCAGTTTGTGAAGTAAAGCCACCACGGCCGCATTAAACCTTTCGCTGCTACAGAGACGTGCTCCCCGCATTCCACGCCGTGCGCGATTTTGTAACCACTGCACTGCTCGCCTGTGCAGACACATAGTGTTCTGACTGCTTTGACACACTTATCATTCGATTTCACAAAAACTATTTGGCCCAAAAATTTTATTTTGACACATCTTCTTGACTGATACCTTCCCCCCATAAATGACTTAATTTTGTTTCGATTTTCAACGCAGTTATATTGCAGCATTAAATGTAGTAAACCATTGCACGAAATTTTGAAGAGTTTGTAGAGGTAAAGTTCATAGCGTATACATTCCGTATGTTCGATTGTAGTTACCACAATGTTGAGAATGAAATGTGGACAAGATACCTAAATTTCATATAAAATTTACTGTATAACAACATCTCATTTAATTAAGTACCAGATTGGTGTCGTATGTAATATTGAGAAATATTCCATCTTTCGCGACTGTAATAAAAGTTTTATTTACACCGGGCGCGTTTGACTTTATTTTAAAGCACTTCAATCTATCAAAAGGAAGTACACAAAATACGTTAAACAAAACTGTGGACTTACAAAAACATTAGGACTTGAATATACTGTGTATCAGTGCTCTGAGCTATGTCAAATATAATTTTTGTGTGTGGCACACACAAAAAGCATTTTCACTCCTGGAAATTGAAATAAGAACACCGTGAATTCATTGTCCCAGGAAGGGGAAACTTTATTGACACATTCCTAGGGTCAGATACATCACATGATCACACAGACAGAACCACAGGCACATAGACACAGGCAAGAGAGCATGCACAATGTCGGCACTAGTACAGTGTATATCCACCTTTCGCAGCAATGCAGGCTGCTATTCTCCCATGGAGACGATCGTAGAGATGCTGGATGTTGTCCTGTGGAACGGCTTGCCATGCCATTTCCACCTGGCGCCTCAGTTGGACCAGCGTTCGTGCTGGACGTGCAGACCGCGTGAGACGACGCTTCATCCAGTCCCAAACATGCTCAATGGGGGACAGATCCGGAGATCTTGCTGGCCAGGGTAGTTGACTTACACCTTCTAGAGCACGTTGGGTGGCACGGGATAAATGCGGACGTGCATTGTCCTGTTGGAACAGCAAGTTCCCTTGCCGGTCTAGGAATGGTAGAACGATGGGTTCGATGACGGTTTGTATGTACCGTGCACTATTCAGTGTCCCCTCGACGATCACCAGTGGTGTACGGCCAGTGTAGGAGGTCGCTCCCCACACCATGATGCCGAGTGTTGGCCCTGTGTGCCTCGGTCGTATGCAGTCCGGATTGTGGCGCTCACCGGCACGGCGCCAAACACGCATACGACCATCATTGGCACCAAGGCAGAAGCGACTCTCATCGCTGAAGACGACACGTCTCCATTCGTCCCTCCATTCACGCCTGTCGCGACACCACTGGAGGCGGGCTGCACGATGTTGGGGCGTGAGCGGAAGACGGCCTAACGGTGTGCGGGACCGTAGCCCAGCTTCATGGAGACGGTTGCGAATGGTCCTCGCCGATACCCCAGGAGCAGCAGTGTCCCTAATTTGCTGGGAAGCGGCGGTGCGGTCCCCTACGGCACTGCGTGGGATCCTACGGTCTTGGCGTGCATCCGTGCGTCGCTGCGGTCCGGTCCCAGGTCGACGGGCACGTGCACCTTCCGCCGACCACTGGCGACAACATCGATGTACTGTGGAGACCTCACGCCCCACGTGTTGAGCAATTCGGCGGTACGTCCACCCGGCCTCCCGCATGCCCACTATACGCCCTCGCTCAAAGTTCGTCAACTGCACATACGGTTCACGTCCACGCTGTCGCGGCATGCTACCAGTGTTAAAGACTGCGATGGAGCTCCCACGGCAAACTGGCTGACACTGACGGCGGCGGTGCACAAATGCTGCGCAGCTAGCGCCATTCGACGGCCAACACCGCGGTTCCTGGTGTGTCCGCTGTGCCGTGCGTGTGATCATTGCTTGTACAGCCCTCTCGCAGTGTCCGGAGCAAGTATGGTGGATCTGACTCACCTGTGTCAATGTGTTCTTTTTTCCATTTCCAGAAGTGTATTTGCTAAAACACTGATCGGCCGACACAAACGTTGAATATTGTGTTACCTCAGCACAAAACTGCGAAAGGTGACTTGGCAATGGAGGAGACAAAATGCTGTCCAATGAAGATGCTTCAAAAGAGAAAAACGTGTCAGGTCTAAATAAGACGCTTATTACAGTTGCAGAAGAGGAATATATTTCAATACCATTGGTAAAATTGCAACTGTGGAACAAAAACAAGAAAGAGAACATGAGTATTATTGTGTATGTGCCTTACCCTTCATTGTTGTCAATCGCTGCGATAGTCTTCTGCATCGCTGTAGTCAGTGTCGCAGTCCGAATCATCAGGTCTTAGAGTTATGACGATGGGTTCAAGCAGATTGTCAATTACAATTTCCCTGTCCATGTCCTCCTCCTGTAGCCTTTGTGCATGCCGAACACATTCAGCCCATGCTGAAGAAGTAATTCTGTCAAGTGCTTCGTGCAGAAGCCTTTCTGTATCGGCAATTTTAAATGTCACGTTTCGTTCTGCGACATACCCTTTCACTTGTGCCCAAATTAACTCTATCGGATTGTATTGGCAATGGTACGGTGGCAAACGCAAAACTGTGTGTCCATGTTCCTGTGCAATACAATCGATTTCATAAACTTTTGTGCGAGGCTTATGAAGCACTACAAGATTCAACATTTCAGCACGAGTTTGGTTGGCAGTATGTGGAATATTTTTACTTGCAAGCTATAACATGATATCGGCTTTTTTTGTACTTGTTGTGGGTGTGTTGTCAACAACAACAGAGTGATTGTCCATTACAATCACCGAGTTTGCAGGCAAGTAAGGGAGAAACTGATTCCTAAACCACAATTTAAATGTCTCAGAGTTCATTTCGGAATGATAATCCCCCGAATTTCTCTTTTTTGCCCAGAACACTAATTTGCTTTCTGGAATGAATCCAGAAGCAGAACCAGCGTGAAGCACAATTATTCGTCCACCTTTACCAACTGGTACTTTAAACCCATCCGAACCATCACTCATTTTCCAACACGCTTTCCTTGTGTGATTTTGGTTCACCCATGTTTCGTCCAAGAAAAAAATGTTCTTATTCCCGGATTTTCTTACTTCAATAATACGTCTTAAAAACTGTGCCCTTGAAGCAGCGATATCACTACGTTCCATTAAAAACTTTCTTCCGTCATTTGTATGTACATATTTGAATCCAATGTTTTTAAGTATTCTATTCACTGAAGTCATGCTACCTTTAAAATTTATGGTTTCACGCATTTTCACAGTGATTTTTTTTACAGTAGGAAATTCGCCTGTGTTGTACATGTTGAGCACTTCTCGTCTTAGAACATCTTTGTCGAAATTATCTAAATTAGTTACAGTCCTCTCACGAGTGCGATATTTCCCTGGCGATCTGAAAAGTGGGCTTCCACAGGTCTCCGTAGATAACTTTCCTTCATTGGCAATCCGCTGAATGGTTCTCAAGCTAACGCCTGTCGCTTCTGCAGTGCGTTCCTGAGATCTGGCGACATCCGTGATAGGTCCACCGTTTCCTGCTTCGCGCTTGAAAAAAGCGTGAATCCGGTAAATTATGTCCCTAGCCTGTTTATGGAGAGTTTGTCGCTTACCACCATTATCAGCCATGACAACTTGCAACAAATGCGATAAAAATTCACCAAAGAATAACTACAATCACATTTAACACTCGCACTCGCCAAGACATTCCCAGCAGACCGTTCAGAAAACTACTGAACACTCATTGGCTGTCAGCGGATGCGTGACGTCAGGTGCGTAGAACGAGCCTTAAATCGACCGCAGTCGTTCATGGTTCCAACTGTACAGAGTGTTCATTTTAATTGGAGACATTGAAATATCCGCAAATCTACACATCGGATCAAACAAATTTATAACTAAATTTTTTTTGTCTCAGAGGGGGACATCCAATGATACCAAATTCGACGAATTTGTAGTCAAATTTGTTATAATTGGATGTCCCCTTCCGGGAGGAACTAATTTTCATTAGGATTTCTTTTGGCTCTGTGTGTCGTTTTCAAGAGATTTCAATGTCCCCATAAAATGAACACCCTTTATAACATAAACAGTGTTTATAAATTGGGAAATATTCTATCTTTAGCAACTGTAACAAAACTTTCTTTATACCAGAGTCATTTCGCTTTTTTCTAAAACGTTCTGATTAAAACGAAGTTGGCGAAGTACACAAAACTGAATTTTGGACGTAATAAAACATAAAACTAAAATATATTGCCAGTGAGGCACAGTGCGCAAACATTTTGTTTTTGTCACAACGGACAGCAAATACTTGCCAAAACATAGATCAGTCGACGAAACCATTGAATATGATGTTGCCAAAGCAGCGAAGCAAAGAATTCCGTCAGACAATCAAATAGCTCGGCAACGTACGAGCCGAAATTCTGCTCTAAATAATACTTTTAATACTGCCGCAAAAGAATATATCTCAATATGAATAGTAAAACACGACTGCGGAAGAGGCGATATACAAACAAAACGGATAACATGAATATTGTATGTGTGCCTTTTCGTTGTTTTTAATTGCTGTGAAAAGAAATATTGGAGGAGAAAATTACAAAAACTGAAAACTTATTATGATTATAATGAAGCACAGGAAATTTCAAAACATTACATTCAAACGAATAAAATTCATTAAGTAAGACACTTCGCTATTGTTTTTAAATAAATAAAATATTTGGTATGCAACAAGCCTTGAACTCAGAATCTTCCGATTAGCAGCCCAACACCATAACCATTACGCCAACGCAGCTACTCACTTATGGTATCTCCTGGAGCACTCTAAACTTTTGCAAAATACCGACAAACACTGTTGGGATGACTATGAATTACTCACGTTGCGTCGAAGTACAATAGGAAATAAACAATTACCGCTGTTCTTTATTGCGAAAAAGCGGTTCGTGAGACTGATACAAACACCTTTCCTTGCTATCGCCTGAATTAGGAGGCTTATTGTTTGTTTGGTTTAATTAATTAATAGAATATGAAGCAATTGGTGTAAAGAATGCTTTTTCCAAACTTTCTATAAAAGAAAGTCTGCTATCAAGACATTGCACTTGTTCAATTACTTCATTTATGACTGAACGTTTCTAAAATTGAAGACACTCGTCCGTGCTCTGCACTGCAGTCGAGATCTGGCAACGTCGTTCTCTGTTCATTGGCTGACTGTGATTTGTGACGTCAAATGCGCAGAACGAACCTAAACTCGGCCGCCAAGATATATGACGAGCACCTTAGATGGGCATTCTGTTAGTAAAGGGGTGAATGGCCTTTCAGACCATGATACACAAATTTTAACACTAAAAGGTTTTTGTACTCAAACCAATGTCATATTTAATTACAAACTACGTAGGAAAGTTAATCCAACAGCAATAGAGAGTTTTCTAAAACTTTTCAAGGAACAAGAGTGGCAAGATGTTTATAGTGCCGATAATATAGATGATAAATACAATGCTTTCCATAACACATTTCTCATGCTCTTTGAGAGTTGCTTTCCATTAGAACATTCTAAACGGGGTACTAGCAGTAATGGACAGCCCGGTTGGCTGACTAGTGGGTTGAGGATGTAATGTAGAACAAAGCGGGAATTATATCAAAATGTTAGGAGCAGTCTCAATCAAGCTGCAGTAGCCCATTACAAACAGTATTGTAAGGCGCTTAAAAATATTATTAGCAAGGCAAAAAGTATGTGGTATGCAAATAGAATAGCTAATTCACAGGATAAAATTAAAGCCAAATGGTCAGTTGTGAAGGAAGAGTCTGGTCAGCAGCACAGGTTCGACGATATAAAGTCAGTTTGCAGTAATAATATTTCTGTTACTGATAAATCAGATATATGTACAGTATTTAACAATCATTTTATAAGCATTGCTGGTGAATTAAATAAAAATTTAGTTTCTACAGGAAATCATATAAATTTCTTAGCAAATGCCTTTTCGAGATTGACGTCTGAAATACTCCTCTGTGATACAGACAAGAGGGAGATTGAGTGAATAATTAAATCTATGAAGACTAAGGACTCTAATGGTTATGATGGAGTGTCTAGCAGAATACTAAAGTACTGTGCTGCACATGTTAGCCCTGTATTGAGCCTTATTTGTAATTTGTCCTTTCGGAACAGTCAGTTTCCTGAGCGATTAAAGTACTCAGTAGTAAAAGCGCTGTATAAAAAGGGAGAAAGGGATAATGTAGATAATTTTAGACCTATTTCTATGCCATCAGTGTTTGCAAAAGTCATCGAAAAGGCTGTGTATGTAAGGTTAATTGATCATTTTATATCACACGATATGCTATCAAATGTACAGTTCGGTTTTAGAAGTCGTTTGACAACTGAAAACGCTATATTCTCTTTTGTCTGTGAGGTACTGGATGGGCTAAACAAAAAGTTTCGAACGCTTGGAGAATTTTTTGATTTAACAGAGGCATTTGACTGTGTTGATCTCACAACATTGCTCCAGAAGTTGGCCCATTTCGGAATAACGGGAGTAGCTCACAATTGGTTCACCTCTTACTTCAGCAACAGGCAGCAAAAGGTCATTATTCACAATGTTGATAATGGCTGTGATGTGCGATCTGAGTGGGGTAATGTCAAGTGGGGAGTGCCCCAGGGATCAGTGTTGGGGCTGCTCCTGTTCCTTATTTATATAAATGATATGCCCTCTAGCATTATGGGTAATTCTAAAATATTTCAGTTTGATGATGACACTAGCTTGGTAGTAAAGGATGTTGTGTGCGACATTGACTCGGTTTTAAGTAGTGCAGTACATGACCTCAGTTCATGGCTTGTACAAAATAAACTAACGTTAAATCACAGTAAGACTCAGTTTTTACAGTTTCTAACACACAATTCAACAAAAGCTGACGTTTTAATCTCACAGAACGGGCATATGATTAGTGAAACTGAACAGTTCAAATTTCTAGGTGTTCAGATAGATAGTAAGCTGTCGTGGAAAGCCCACATTCAGGATCTTGTTCAAAGAATTAATACTGCCATTTTCACTAGTCTAACGTTATCAAAAGTGAGTGATACTTCGACACGTAAATTAGTCTACTTTGCTTATTTTCATTCACTTATGTCGTATGGTATTATGTTTTGGGGTAACTCTTCCCATTCTAGAGGGAATTTTTGGCTCAGAAACGGGCAGTTCGGGTAATAACTGGTGTGAGTTCACGAACCTCTTGTCGACCTCTGTCCACGAGTCTGGGTATTTTGACATTGGCCTCTCAATACGTATATTCCTTATTGTCGTTTCTTGTTACCAATATTAGTTTATTTCCAAGATTAAGCAGCTTTGCCTCGGTTAATACTCGGCAGAAATCGAACTGCCATTTGGATCAGACTTCCTTAACTATTGTGCAAACAGGCGTGCAGTATACTGCTGCATCCATTTTCAATAAGCTGCCATTCGAATTCGAAAATCTTAGCAGTAATTCACGCGCTTTCAAATCGAAACTGAAGAGTTTCCTCATGGGTCACTCCTCCTATTCTGTCGAGGAGTTACTTGAAAAATTAAGCTAATTCTTATTGTATTGCAGATAGCGTTTACTTAAACTTATGGACTGAGTTTTTTTCAGGTTCATGAACATTTATTTTCTATCTGTTATTACTTTTATGTTGTAAGTTCATGTACTGACACGTTGCATGACCTTGGAGATTTGCTCCTCAATTTGGTCCTACGGAACTTGATGTGTAAATAAATAAACAGATAGGGTGGTAGAGGTAGCAGAGGCAGTTCTAGAGAGAGAACCTTTGGGGAAAAAAAGTTAGAAAAGAATTTTGTTGTTTCGCGAAATATCGTTCTGCCACGAATGATTTTGCACATCGAGGAAGTCTCGGTAGCAGACATATGTGATGAATTATATGTGATGAGCTGCGACCATTTAACCGTCGTGCAATATTTTCAGTCAGTAGGCAACGCTCGGAAGTTAGATGTAGGAGTACTCCATAATCTAATTCAAAGTAACAAGCGTCAAAGCTGTGATTATTAACGAACTTTTGCTTGAACACCTTTAGTTCATACACTAAGCATTCCATGCTATATTAATCCCGGTGGCGAATTACGACACCTTTATGTTAACTTTTTAAAACAAAATTAATGGCTGAGACGTAGCAAGGGACATAAGTGGGAAGATTCATTGCATATTTTGGCTGGAAAACGGTATTTTACACTTCGAACTCCTCCCCAGAGATCTGGTATTGTTGCTGTCAACCGAGACACATTTAGATTGCAGTGTAATGAAAACTGCTGATAAGACTACATTAATGTCACTCTTACATGATAAGACACTATACTGATTTCAGAAAAAATGCTATTCAGGAAGTTATTTGAAAACTCATCCCTCACGCACTTATTACATTGATCTGATGCCTTAAAATGTTTACTTTGCCAGCTCCTTATCGAACAAACGTGAAGAAAATTCATTTCCGGACCACAATGCACTTCAATCCCAGTTTGACGACAACTTTAACTCAGAACCAGTCGCTTTCTACGTGCATAGAATCAGTAAACAATCTGAACATTGTCACACTGTTTCAGATAAAGCGAGAGGATATCTTGTTGGTGACTGGTTAATTTTTTCAGTTGTGTTCAATACATTAACGAAAAATGCTGTTAAAATATGCACTATACTAACACAAATGAAATACAACTTACCATTATAACCTTAGGGCGAAAGTCTGTTTTAATAAAACATTAAGTATCTGTTAAAGAGCGTGCCAATAGCAGAATGAATTAGTACATGTTATTCACACTGGGCTTCGAAACATTCTTCTCTTACTTGCTCTCGTGTCATTTCTAGTGGTATGGAATTGTGGAATTTCATACATAAACGCTGTATATTCCCAAAAAACGTAGGTTACGTCAGCAGGAGCAGAAAGATGCATTATCAGTTGTGCAGTATCATAAGTTTTTCTCTTTACACTATGAGGCGCTGCAAGTAGCGAAATGATATTTGATGAAAAAGCTTTCTTAAGATTTCCTTATTGTGTTCGATTTAACTGTCTGTAGATCTGTAACACATCATCTAACAATATGACCTGGAACTTAAGCCAACACAGACCTCGTTTGACAGGCTAAGGCTCTACCATAGCGAGCAAAGACCTGCAACATTCGTCTGTCATTTATCACCACATTGGCGGCTAGGACAGATAAATTGCAGATTGAAGACTGGATTAGTTGTGATTTTCACATATAAGGACTCTCCAGGACTCAAAATTACATTGATAACCCTATGTCTCACCTAACTGAAAACCACAAATATTATTCAATGATAATGACACGTAAAATGTAATGATTTTAGATGTGCAGTTTTGTGCATCCAGGAAGTAACTCGTCGGTCGCAGAGTGGCCAGAATTATTCTGCGTTGATGTCAAGAGTCAATTATGCTACCAACAGGAAGAGTAGCAACTTATGTGTGCCTTGAGAGGACTTGGAAGTGATTACAGCTTGTGACTCAAAGACATGGTTACTTAGGGTCGGAATACCAAATGTAAAGGTCACTGAGTTTTATTGCCATTTCTGTAAATAACTATGGGAATAGAGCGTAGTTATTTATAATACTTAGGCGCGATGACTGCAAATGAAATACGATATATCAATAACAGTAACAGTTGTTTCCGTTATTTCGTTATAAGTACACTGAATACTGAAAAGCGAATTCACCAGACAGGTTTCATATATTCGGATCGTTCCAAAGAATATACTGTAGACATTAGGAGTGGTGAACTAGTCTTATGAGCATTATACATTTTGGAAACATTTTTCTGAAGAACACTGTCTATGGCACTACCCCTAAAACAGAGGAACTACAAATGAAAAGATAAGCTCACGACATTGACTGCAAATTGTGCACATCCGCAGAGATATTTCATAACAAAATGTTCCAAATCAAGTGGTCTACTGTGTACGGAAACCATACTCGACATCCGAAAGAGTGGTCTCAAATGAGTGGAGAAAATTAAACTAGCTAATGTGAAAGAAGAAGCAGTTGTCACCAGACCGGGGAACAAGGAACGCAGAACACTGACAGCAGTGTCTAGAATAAGACATCTTTAAGTAAAACCGTCATTCAGTCTATAAATACTGAACGAATGAAAAAATCATCTACTTGTAAGAATTGCAATATTACCACTTCTGACGCTTTGTCAGTAAAAGCGAAAATTATGCTTATCCACTACGGATACTTTAGAACCGTGATTGTATATTGAATGTAAATAAGTTATACAGAACTGCAATCATTCACTTTTTTGAATAATTATGTTTTATTCCATGAACCGGTTTTCGAACCTTTTCAGATTCTTCTTCAGATGGTTTCAGGAAGTTACATCGTTACTGCTAGCATAATGCTGGGTGCTGGCTTGCGACAGTATACTGCTCACAGCCATATCCAACCGTTGTCCTGCCGCAACGGCGAGAAGCAGTCTCTCTCATTCTCAGATGTTCTCTCTCTCTCTCTCTCTCACTCTCTCTCTCTCTCTCTCTCTCTTCTTCCATCTGTGTGGTCTCAGGCTCGCCCGGTGCCCCTGTGGTCACTGTTGCCACTCTGCGTCAAAACAGCCGCCTCGCCTGCAGCTCAAAACAGCTCTTTCCGATGTCCGTTGAAATCACCTTCCCAATGATAACATGCAAAGTTCTCAAAATCTTTATATTCTGCGTAACGGCTATACCTGTCGGCGTAGTATTTGTCATCTACTTTCTTAAGCAGTCTCATGTAAGGTGCTGAAATCTGCCCCTTACGTAACATACCCCTCAGCTAACAAATTTCAACTTGTATCTGGCGAACACTGATAGTATTGACTGATGAAACTCGAAATTACTCTTATTTTTACTCACTTCCATTGTGCC
Organism: Schistocerca piceifrons; assembly: GCF_021461385.2. NCBI lineage: Eukaryota > Metazoa > Arthropoda > Insecta > Orthoptera > Acrididae > Schistocerca > Schistocerca piceifrons. The sequence goes on from NC_060149.1 coordinate 699,116,950, forward strand.
AATGTACCACATTCATCCCATTCATCCAGATTTGCATGGAGACTACCTCCAAACCTCCAAAGGATTCTACATTCAATAATTTAAACTGTGATCATCAATTACTGGTTTACTGTCACCTCTTGGCAGAACTTCTTATTTTGTGATTTGTCATGGATGCATGTGTAACCAGATGATCAAGTGAGGAATAAAGTATCAAACAATTCGGGGGCTATTCAGAACGAAACCAGTGAAAATCAAACCTGTTTTATTTGCAACAGTTAGCTACATCTTCCAGCTACTTCTCTACACAGTCGCCGCTCAGACTTAGACATCTGTCGTAGCGTTGTACCAACTTTTCAATTCTCTCGTTGTAGAACACAGTCGCCAGTGCTTTTCGACAATTTTCTACTTTGGACTGTAGCTCGTTGTCTGTATCAAAATATTGTCTTCATAGCCAGCTGTTCATTTGAGCAGAGATGAGCCCCAGGGGTAGCCGATTACGAGCTGTATTGTGGGTGATCAAACTCTTCCCATCGAAAACGCTGCAGGAGTATCTTCATTGCCCATGCAGAGTGTGACCGAGAAATGTCGTGTAGAACGAACCGCATGACAGTTATGTCATGTGGATTGCATAGCTTCAGACGAAATCTTTCGCCAGGCCCTCATACTTGGTGGGAGACGTTTATTTCTAGTCATCTTTACGTTCTCACTGTAAGCTCAGAAATGCAAAGAGCGACATGATGCGATCGACAGGCGGACTAGACACAGTGCCCAACGCATCTGCGCAAAGCTTCATCAGATTTTCCCTGTATTTTCCATTTTGCGACCGATCGTTCCTTACATTCCGAATAGCCATCGTATTTAGAACATATCAGTCTAATAGTATACAGTGTGGCTGTCTGTGTGTATTGCAGAGGTAGTCATCCATATACTTATTTGAGGCCTCAGACGTACCTCATACATAACAGCTACCACACTCGCTCATCACTCACATACTTCAGTTATCCTTAGGCTGGCCGGTGTGGCCTTGCGGTTCTAGGCACTTCAGTCTGGATCTGCGTGACCGCTACGGTTGCGGGTTCGAATCCTGCCTCGGGCGTGGATGTGTGTGATGTCCTTAGGTTAGTTAGGTTTAAGTAGTTCTAAGTTCTAGGGGACTGATGACCACAGATGTAAAGTCCCATATTGCTCAGAGCCATTTGAACCATTTTTTTCAGTTATCCTTCCCACACATTCGCTTATCTTAACCCAGAAACTTAATTATGCATGACTACTTATTACCTGTGGCCGTCCACCGTAATATTTCTTACTTTGATATGGAATGTGACACAAAATTTAAATAAGCAAAAATTATTAAACTTAAATAAAACGCCACGATAAATCATGACCACTCTCTAATGTTACAGTTTCGTTATCTGCTGTTTCTTTCAAAGATTATTTTGATGTGAAAACAATGACAAAACGAGTATCATGACTTATATCTATGTTAAATTCTTGTGAACTGTACATTTACTGTTAAGTTCAAAGATATGAAAATTTACAAGTAAGCTAGCTGTATCACTTGAGTTAATTTAAAACAATAATTCTGCAACTGTACTAAATCGCCAAACAAGCAACATCACAAGCTGCTCAATCTTAACAACTTTACACGGCATTTCCATTTATTGAATGATTGAAAAGGTGTAATGTGGATTGAAGCAGTATCGCCTGCAAACATCATAAAAACAGGACATATGCGAGCTACAAGTCTTATCCACAAGAATATGGACTTTTCCTTGCCCATATTTAACTGCAACATCTGTATCAAAACATTAAAATAAGATTAGTTTACATGAACTGAACAGAACATAAAACAGAAGTACAAGGAAACATCAAAATACAGACAACAGGCTGCACAACATTTGAAATTATACGAAAATGTTAACATGTAAAACAAGAAAAATCTGTGATGATACATTAAGAAATTACGTAAAGTTGTTACCATGTAAAACAAAATATGTTTGACAAGACGTTACAAATACCAGCTGGTGTGAAAGCTTGAATAAAACCGTACAAAAACTAAAGCTTAAATCCATTATGAAATAAGTTAAATGGCAACTGGTACCTCAAAAATCTTTGCTAAAACTGGACTCCCCAAATGTAAATGACTCTTGTCCAAAAACATGCATAAAAGAATTATGATAACACATCTGGAAATAACCCCAAAAAACGTCAAAATTAATAGCGAAATTCTGCAATGGCAGTTTGTGCCCAAACTTTGCAACATGGTAATAGCAACTAGTGCCCAAAACAAAACAAAGTTGTGGAAACATATAATAAAGTCGGTAAACTTAAATACGGAAATTATCCCAAAAACATCAAAATTAGTAGCGAAATTCTGCAATGGCAACATGCACCCAAACTTTATAACAGGGTTATGGCAGCTAGTGCCCAAAATAGAACAAACTTGTGGATACATATAATTAGAACGGTAAACTTAAATACGAAAATTACCCCAAAATATCAAAATTAATATTTAAAATCTGCTCTGACAACTTGTGCCCAAACTTTATCGAAACTTAACTGATAAGTTTGCAGGAAATTGTTTACTGAACTGACAATTAGTCCTACGAGGTCGAAAGGGAATAGTTTCGTTGTGCGTGGTGCCCACTAAGGAGATCTTTTAGCCATTCAGGGGGGCTCACTAGTAGTGTCTGTAGTGGGTGTGTGTGGTGAGTGTACCACCGTCTCCATTACCAATATAAAATACCGCGATCCGCCACCGTGTGTCAATTGATGGGCTCCATAGAAGACCTGGGCGGCTCAGCTCAGCTGTGCACCACATGAAAGCTCTCGCTTTCAATGTGGCTACCTCTACTAGGCTGAGAGGAATCCTCGAGGCCACCACTGTTCTTTCCACTACGGTTTTCCTGAACAAACTTCAACTGTCATCTAAGTTTTCAGCTCCAGTACATTCACGTATGTGAAGAGGTAGAATTAAGTAAAAATGGCAAATAAATTTACAAAAGCGACGTGAGAATCTCTACGCTTAAAACTAAATTGATTAACTTTATAAAAAACCTCTAGAAAATAGATTTTGCTGCTAACAAGTTTTACATTGTCTAAGTATTTTATATGATCTTAGCGCTTAAGAAAGCATATTTAGTAAAAATATGAAAAAAAGACAAGGTGAGTATCCTCCACTCTGTCGCATTCATAAATGCATGTTAATATGTTAGTGTTATATAGCATGAATACACTAAGCAGATTCAGAAGAATGTAGGCTGCAGTAGGTAGTGGGAGATGAAGAAGCTTGCACAGGATAGAGTAGCATGGAGAGCTGCATCAAACCGGTCTCAGGACTGAAGACCACAACAACAACAACAATAACAACAATATAGCATGCAAGTCATGTTCACAAACTACCAGTTAGTCCTGTTCTAACAAAATTGTAAACTTCCTTTTATAAAACTCTTGCTGTCTAATGTGCAGCTACTCCATTGGTCAGAATATCTGTCTCCACTGCCTCCTCTGCTTGCACAACTGCGCTGTTTCGTACATTTTTCTTGTGAAATGAATTTTTTTGAACATTGGTTATCAAATTGGTGATGGATTACATTCATACAGATATTTCTCCGAAACTTCTAATTATCGCTACGAACAGTGCATTTGACTATACCGTTTTGCCATTCCCAAGCTATTCTTCCCCTTCCGACTAATGTCCTGTGCCCTTGCATTCTTCTGTCGCTTGCGCGCAATGCGTTAAGCCCTCCTACACACATTCTTACATAATGGTTGTCTTTACTGGCTCTTGGCATTGAGACAAACGGTAACCTCGCTCTTACTTCTGCAAAGAGCCCACCTACTTGCGTTGATTTACCTCATGCCAGGTCTTGGCAGGGAAGGTACCGTTTATAGTAATAAATAAAAAGACGCAAGTGGCTCACTTGCCCAAGCCACACCAAACAACTTGTTGACTAATCAGTAGGCCGAACACCTCGTAATTATGCAAAACCGTGTTTGTCAAGGCGTACCATGCATCCTAACACCTTTTCCTCTATACCTAACCTGACTTATCTGAAACAACCATATGTATGAACTTCCTCCTACATTACCATGGGAAAGAGTGGAAATCTATTCATGGCTCAAAAATACAACTAAGTAGCCAAGCGTCCCCAAACAAAAGCGAAACATGAATGCAATCTTCAAAACAAAATTATTCAGAACACGGTTTACCTTAACAACATTGATATTTACCAAAATTCTTTTCTCTGACATGTGTACTCATACAAAATCCTGACCTTCACAGTTAAACACTTACATGTCACATTCAGAATCAGAATATAAAAATTACTTATGACGTTTCAAAATATTCTTTCAAAATTAAAGATAAAATACTTTACTACTGCTACCTCACATTATTCTTTATATTCTACTTATGTCTTTAAGTGGGTGACGTGATGTACACCAAGAGATTTACCGGACTTCAGAATTTCGAGCTCAACAGACTTCACATGGGTGATACTGCATACACGTACAGGTCCACAGTAGACCGTAAAGAATTTATGACACAGTCTTCTGTCGGTTAAACAGACCGTGAGATTTCACAAGGACTTTCTGTCCTATCCGAAATTCCCTGACTGTTGCCTCTTGCCTGTTTGTTCTTTGCGTCTCTGCCTGCTATTTTTATATTCTATAGCACCTGACGTACGATTTCCTTGTGCCTAAGTCTGGGACTTGGGGAGAAATCTACAATGTCAAGTATTAATTCCGGAGGGTGCCTGCTGTTTAGCACTCTGACCAGAGGGTAGCCTGTAAGTGCCGTGTGGCAACTCGTTGATTGCGTCTTGGAAGTTTCGCAAGTACACGTCCCTGCTCGCGTGTTTCTTAGCGCAATATACTCTGCAAAGGGCTCCCAGGTACTGCATAACGCTCGCACTTGGATTGGAACTGGGATGGTACCTGCTGTTGTATATCGGTCTGATGTTGTACTGTTGCAATGTGTCCTTTCAGTTCTGTGAACGGTATTGTATTTGACAGCATTCGTTCGACGCCCCCCACTTGCTGCAAGAAGTTCCGACGCAATGCGTTGCCGATGAACGATGAATGTACCTGTTGCATTTTTAGAAGTGTCAGCGTCACAAACTAGGACGTCAACTCAATTACAACCATAATGTATGTATGCCCTCCTGATGTTCTAGGCATTGGTCCCATCAGATATGATGTTGCTGTTTCCTGTAATTTGGAGGGAACAATCGGGCACATTGGTGCCTGCGTGCGTACCGTAAGCGTTTTGGCTCTTTGAAAATGTTTGCAAATGCACAGTACTTGGCGTATTCTCCTCTGCATGTTTCGAAAATGACACAGGTTCTTGAAATCTAAGAAGCACGTTTTCGGACCGAAGTGATCACTACTGAGGTGCGTCTACCACATTACTTAGTTTACAATGTCATCTGGCACATACACTACTCAGACGGTGCTATTCACCTTACGCCTATAGAAAAGCACTTCTTTCCTGAGAAGGTATTGATGCTTGTGCCGCGTCTGTGTCCTATCTCTATATTTTTTTCTTTCACACTAAGGAAGTGTATTTCCTTATCTTGTGCCACCGGTAAATTCCTCATTGATGTTATTATAAAGTTTTCGAATACCATGTTTTCCATATAGTAAATCGAGAAGGGTTCGTCTTCAGCATCTCTAGCCTTTAGATTCGTGGCTCCGATGGGAGACCGAGACAGTGCGTCAGCGATGATGTTTGTGGGGCCTTGAACGTAAGTCAGTGTGTAGTCATACGTCCCAGTCCCCCTGTTGTCAGCTTTGCCGTCATAAGAAACTCGAGTGCCTTGCAATCTGTGTACACTAGCGTGTTTCGGCCAAATAAGAAATATCTATATTTCTGGAATGCCTAGACCACTGCCAGTGCTTCCAGTTCTTTTACAGAATAGTTTCGTTCGCACTTCGAGAGCTCTCTGCTTTCGAAGGCAGTAGTAATGTGTGTCATCCTCTTTTTCTCGGTGTATTCCTGAAAGATGACAACACCGAGACCGGTTTGTCAGTGGCCTGTGGCCATGCAGAAGTCTTCCGATAGGCTCGGGTGTGACAAGGTCGGGACCGCGACCATTGCTGCCTTTAAATTGCGAAATTCTCGGTCCGCCATCTCGTCTTATACAAACGGCATTTTCTTGCCGGTCATGGAACACAGTATTGGGGTGACTAATTGTTCCATATAAATGAACTTCTTATAAAAACTGACCAGTCCCAAAAATCCATGGAGCTCTTTCCTAGTGTGGGATTTTCCGAATTCGGCTATCGCCGCCAACTTTTCTGGTTCCGGTGATACCCACCACCTGAAATTATATTCCCCAAGAAAAGTACCTGATTGGTGTCTAGCAGTGCACCAAGTACTTCATTGTGCCTAATCCAATTGCGTTCTTCTATCAAAATGTCATCCACATAGCATGTTATCCATTCACGAAGATTAAGGCCCATAATCGTTCCCAGACCACGAATAAAGCCTGCAGAGGACACATTTAGCCCGAAGGGTGGGGGTTTGAACTGTAAACATCGTCCGAACGCAATGAATGCTGTGTACTTCCGACACGCCAGCGCCAACTCAATCTGCCAGAAACTGAAAATCGATGGATGTGAATACTGAAACGCCATGGAAACGCTGCAGTAGCTCCTCCAATTTCTATGTACAGTCTGTTTCCTCTACAATGATTGTGGTTCAAATGGTTCAAATGGCTCTGAACACTATGGGACTTAACATCTATGGTCATCAGTCCCCTAGAACTTAGAACTACTTAAACCTAACTAACCTGAGGACATCACATAACACCCAGTCATCACGAGGCAGAGAAAATCCCTGACCCCGCCGGGAATCGAACCCGGGAACCCGAGCGTGGGAAGCGAGAACGCTACCGCACGACCCAATGATTGTATTTATCTGGTGTGAGTCGAGGACAAGGTGGGTACTCCCATCCCGCTTATCCATGACCCGCTCTGGACTATTATATGTTGATGTTGTATATTCTATTGTACCATCGCCTATCATTTTCTGCAATTCCAGCTGCACGTTTTCTCGATACGCCAGACGAATAGCGTAGGGCGGTACCCGAAATGGTTGGTGTTCTTTTACCCGGAACCGGTACTGAAATATTCTGAGGAATCCAGGTTTCAGCAGAAATACCTCGCCGTTGTGCCTGAGTATTTCCTCTAATTATGCCCTATCTCTATCACCTATTTCAGTTAATTTATTCAATTTTTCTTCAATGGCATGATGGACTTCACACATTGATGTCTCAGCCTAGGTATTGCTACCCTCTGTTGTAGAGTGAATTTTTGTCAGTTTGTTCATTATCCTGATTCTCCAATCTTAAACAGTGGTACGGAATTTGACCTTTTGCGACTTCCTCGTCAAACCGGATACATATATCCCCACTTTTCCTAATACAATGGTACCACGGCCCATGTCCATTACTGCCTTCTGCTCTGTAAGAAAACCCATTCCTAGGAGGACGCCTGTTGTCAAGTTGGGCACGACAAAAAGATTTGCCAAGAGAGAGTTACCCTGCTACATGAACTCTAATCTTATCTGACACGTTATTTCCATGCTTCTGCCAGAGATCGCCCCCAGAATTTCCGTCCTCTGAATTTTTAGCACTGGTGGGTCTGTAAATGCGCCACATGACTTACATAGCTGCTCCTGAGATAGCGGACACCTGACTGCCACTATCCAGAATCGCATTGACTTTAACATCCCCAATTATTATGTCTACCTTGGGGTATAAATCATGTTTTTGTTTGATTTTTTGCTTTTTCCATCAGTAGGTCCCCTGCATCATCATAATCTAGCATTCGAATTTGACTGTTACCGGTTTTGTATCCGGAGGTTGGGTAGCCACATCTGCTTTCATGGTTACCGTTCCAATTGCCATTTTGCCCGTTTTGTCTATTGAACATTTGCCCATTGTACTGTTGACGATTATCACTACCGCGCCAATTATTTGCCCCCCCCCCCCCCCCCGCTTCCGATTATTTACCAGATTACCGTTACTACTATACTATACTGCTGATTGCTACTTTGCGACTGCTCGCCACTGTTCTCTTTCTGTTCAAGCTTGGTCTTTCTTTGCTCTTGCGTTATCACAAATTCTACTTCTCGTAGGAACGCTCGAGAATCCTCGATGTCATCTCTGTATCCTCCTACAACGACATGTTTGTATGCTGGCGGCAGCTCCATAAAACACAGTCGGATTATTTCACAGTTACCGCAAGGCATATCTAAATAGTGATTTTTCTTAACCATTTGGTCAAAGAATTTTATTGCGCTCTTAAAGCCTGACACTGCCATGTCTCTATGCATCATTTCCTTGGTTGATTCTGTCCTGTGTTAGGCTCGACCTGTACCGGTTTAAGAAAGCATTATGGAATTCATCGTACGTTTTGCATGACTGTGCTGTCTCTCTCATCGTCTCTGCAACCATCCCCTCTAGATGTGTGCACACGTAATCCATTTTTTTTTCTGTTCCGGCCAATAGGGTGGTGTTGCTTCCGAGAACTGCTCCAGGACACTACGAGGATGGAGCGCATTGCCTTCCTCTTTGAAATGACGGAATTTTCGAATTGCAAGATACTGCTCAAGATTGAATGCCGTCTCCAAGTCTGTCCGTTCTCGTTTGATCAGGTGTGACGAGCTCACATATGTAAGGTGGGAGACACTACGTCGCAGTGGTACGCAATTGGAAACTTACTTCGTCACTGGCTCTTTATTTATTTCGGTTGTCTGCATGCTTCCCGTACTTGGTACGGGATTTTACGATGCAGACTTTGTGCAACGCGGTACCGACGTCTGTTCCGTTCTTCCTTCGTACTGCCTACCGTCTGTATGCATGTGTACGGGTTCTTGCGTACTTGCTTCCGGCGACGCCGGTATTGACTTTTCTGTTGATTTTGTTTCGTCTCCTAGCTCTGTTATTACGCCTGTTGACTGCTCTCTCTCTTCATGGATTCAACGTTAGCATTAGTGTAGCGCCTGTCCTCACTTTGTTCTTGTGCCTTTGCACACGACCTGATCGATGCGTCTTTCCTTTCTAAAAGGACGCGCAGACTTTCCTCTAAGCTTCTTTCTATTTCTTTATACATTGCTTGTTAATTTACGGCAAACAATTCCGAAGAATGAGTCTTTTCATCTTCTAACTTTCTGATACGGGTATCTATTCCGTTGAGTAGCCTTTTGCCTCCTTTGGCAGTCGTGCGTGTCTCCATCCTAGTTTCTTGTGCAATCAGCTTTGCACTTCGCGCTACTATTTTTGCTTCTTGCGCACATACTTGCGCTTTCGCAACCTCGGTTTTCCGTTCTTCACGGTAACTTTTCATTTGACTTTCAATTCTATTCGTCTTTGTTTGCAAGCGTGAACGTGTTTTGGTTAACTCAGTTCGTGTTTTAGTTGTCTCATTCGTGACTGGCTGGTTTCAGATTGTAATTCAGCGCGTGTTTTGGTTAATTCACTGTGAATCTTATCTACTTTGTTCCCTAGTTCCGTTATCATGCCATTTGTTCAACTTAACAGCCGCGCCAACTCACTATTCTGATCCGTGTTGCGGCCATTTTCGTCCCATCTAAATTAACAGATGTGAAAAGCCGTTCTCTCAGTTCCCGTCTATTGTTTCCTGACACAGTGCGTCTGAAAAAGAACCTTAGGACTAGTACATTCCGCTCTGTACACTGCAGGTTCACTGAAACATCATCTCTGTAACGGTGGACTATCAGTCTCAAATTCCCGCACTGGCTTTGTACACTGCAGGTTCACTGAAATATCATCTCTGTAACGGTGGACTATCAATCTCAAATTCCCACACTAGTATTTCTGGTTCAAGATACCGCTGTATTGGTTCGTCAGTTCCCAAGCCGCCCCCCCCCCCCCCCCCCCCGCCACCCGACGTCATCGTATTGTGTACTCTCTCCTATCTCACGTAGTTTGCTCTCAATTTCATCTCCCATTTACTGACGCTCTCTCCGTCATGGTAACAGCAACGGAGTGCATTGTTCCTACTCCCGTGTTATTATGTCACACTTTGCTTCGCGTACGCATCTAATTCAATACAATTACCCTACGCAAAAAGAGTCAACCTTCATCCTGAGCACAGTACTACGTCTAAAGATATATAGTGAACACAAAAACAACAACAACAAAAATAACAAGTAAGTACAACGCTGTTATGAGGAACCCCAGTGATGGCAGAACTCCCTTCCACAGCAAAAATCCTGAAATAAAAACAACAGTAACGAACACAGACGCCGATGAACTATTACTAGGTTTCTGAAGTAACTAGTTCGGTTCCACTTATTTAAATAAGTTCTCTGAGTTCTGTATTGTCCTGAGGAGTTCTTTATAATTAAATCAAAAGATCCTATTGTTGCTCTTTCCTGACACAGGGCTGCCATGTGCAACGTGTGGGGGTATAATGTCTATTAAACGTCGTTACTTATTTAGTGCTATCTGACTTTGGCCCCGTTTAACTGCGCGAATAATTTCCCCAGTATCGTTTGCATTAATTTTGAATAATAATTTCTGTTAATACGAGTATAAACTCTTATTCTCAATAAGTGGTTTGCTACCTACGGAAATGATAATAAATTTAGTAATGGTATGTAATCAGATCACAAATTTACTAATTAAAAACAAGATGAGCAATGTTACTAACCAAAGACATTACAACACCAATCAAATTAGCTCCCTACACTAACTACCCTTCCATTGGCACAATGGAAACTCTATTCCTTATCGCGCCCCCTCCTCTAACTTCTGTTGGTTGACAGTGGTTACGCAAGTCGTTGTTCTACTGAAGCTCCACCTAGACGGACACACAATCAGAGAGCTCAAGCAAAGACGCGTACTCATTTACAACTTCATTGTCATACTTTGTCAGCTTTTTGGGCTAATATCACGGTAATTCAGTGTGTAGATCGCTACGGTAGTCCCAGGCATCGGCGTGATGTCGTCTTTCCCCTGTGAAATCTGGCTGGACCTTATCTAAAATCGTGGACGTAATTTCCGTCCGAAAAACTCCTGACCGTAAGTCGCTTAATTGAAGAGTCCGTCACGAGTCAATACACAATCTACTTGCACAAATGCCAGAAGCAGTTGGTAGACTCAGTGCGCGGCAACAAAGGAACACTTAACTTTGCATTCGAACGCCACAAGTGAGCACAAATCTGTTTTCTCCTCTCGGAGCAACAGATGAGTCTGCTTTTGTGGAGATGTACGTACTTTCTCTGAACAATAGGACAGGGATCACTGATCGCAATGCCAGCAATATCTCCTAACCTAACTATGTCTAGGCCTCCACTCACTCTGGTCTCTAAACCAAGTTACTGAGATGCAAGAAATTCTCACTGACATATCCTTTGGATATTCCAGCCCTTGACAGCTGCGTCTTCGTGACAACAGCTTTTGTCACTTACAGCCTGTTCCAGGAACATATCGGCTGTTATTCTTCCCGCTAGTAGTATAACTGAATATTGGCAACAACACAGGATTTGTTTGGCAACTCTGTGACTGAGGGGCTACTTCCTGGATGACACAGAACTAGCCTGCTAAATTCAGTTGATAGATTTATGTAATTTCCATTGAATATTCTTATTCGTTTTCACGTAAGGTATGAAATACAGTTATCAGTTTACGATTTCGAGTGCAGGAAATTCGTCCTTTGCGAAAATTGCAACTATTTCATCTTTTTCGTTGCGATTTAAATGTCCTAGCCATCAATGGGGCAATAACAGAGGCGGTTATAGTTAACGCTTGGCTAGCTCTGGAGTAACATTGTCACCTATAAAATGAAGGTTACTTCGGGTGTGGTTCCAGTCTCACTGAAATCCAAATTTTTAGATGTTTTGTGACAGAGGTACAGGCAGCCAGATCGAAAAGTCAATAAGGAAACTGTATTTATTTTGTTTGTTAAATGCCACAATTTTTTTGAATGACCCAGGACAGCAAGTATACATAGACTGTTTCGAAGTCTTATGTTCTGGTGTAACCACAAGGGCCAGATCAAATGGCTCTGAGCACTATGGGACTTAACATCTGTGGTCATCAGTCCCCTAGAACTTAGAACTACTTAAACCTAGCTAACCTAAGGACATCACACACATCCATGCCCGAGGCAGGATTCGAACCTGCGACCGTAGCAGTCGCGCGGTTCCGGACTGAGCGCCTAGAACCGCGAGACCACCGCGGCCGGCAAGGGCCAGATCGAAGAAGAATAACACAAGATCAGAGATGGCGGTGAAACGACGTCGCCCCATGGTGCATTGATTAGGACCGCGCCGCGACGGGAGCGACACCTGCAAGAAGTGAATATAAGCGCCGCTCCTGCCATCCTTGGACGTACATTTGTGGACTATTAGCACAGCCTAGCAGAGAGTGATACGATATCAGATTGTAGTGATCCATATCGATTGCTGCATTGAACACTGCATATAACAAGGACTCGGTTATATGTTGCATGTTGCCCATCGCTTTTGACACCATTCTACATTCAAGTTAAGTATTGTCAACCTGCCCTATTGAAAGAAAACTACTAATGTTATTTGCTTGAGTTGTTGTATAGCATTCCGAGAACGAAGCATCACTTAGGCAACCTATACGAGCCGAGTGGGCAAGACCCAACATCAAGAGTGCCGAAATACCCATGTTCTAGTTACAGATACGTTCTGCTTTATTCGAACAGTATGTAGTCATAAGTGCATTGTTGTACACTGTATTTCATTCGTATTAGTTGACTGCATGTTTTAATAGCGTTTTCCTATAGTTATTTGGACGCAACAGTAGACATCAAAGATAAACCAATAATCAACAGTATATCCTCTCGCAATATCTAAAACACTCAGACAATGCTCATAGTAGTTCACCAAATCCAAGCCTGTGGATCCTACTACATCTGAGTTAAAGATGTTGTCAAATCAGGATGAAAGCGCATTTTCGACGAGAAAGGAGCTTTTATGACTGTTTTTCTTTAAGGGCGGGAAAGGTAAGCATCTGAGGGCGTAGGATCAGAATAATTAGTACATGAGGGATGACTTCCCAACAACCTCCTGGATAGTTTTGTTTGTGAAATCAGCATGAAGTATTATCATGTAGTAGCAACACGCAATGCAGTTTTGTCTGCTGTTTTTCTTGCACTCCAACCGAAATGTGTCTCAGTTGTTGTCAACAAATACCATCTCCGATGGACACACTCCTGTTGAGGAGTTCGTAGTGCACAACACTCTTTTTCAGCCAACAGATGCAAAACATGATATCACTGAGCTTTTCTCGTGTATATATCTCTTGTGACGGCTCAGCATTTAATTTATTCTTAATAAGTTTACATAAAGGAAGTATAGCTTGTCACCAGTAACAATACTGCACTGGTGAAACAAAACTGCAGTAACAGTCACCCTTCTGATTTTTGTTACTTTGAATTGGAGGATGCAGTCCTCCTACACAAGACTTCTGACCATTGCAAATTGAATGCAAATGTCGCAAGACTTTTACGTGGTCGTAAGTCATCACGTATGTCAGGTATCGTTTCTTAATGACTGTAGAAAGTCATTCATGCCAGAACGATCTTTTGTGAAACAAGAAAATCCTTTTCTGACACATTTTGCCAAAAGCACACGTCTCGCACTCGGTACTAAGGTTCCGAGCTACCTCTGCTGCAATCAACACCCTGTTAAGTCGAAGTCGAGTAAATTGTAGCAAATGTCAGACTTTTTCCACTTGCGACTCTATTTTGCAACGCTTGAACAACGTTCAGAAGTTCCAAGTATGCAAACTTCATTACGTAACTGCGAAATGAATATTTTATCAGTAGTGCGAATATGCATTCTGCGAGTGTTGTAAAAAGCAGTGCAGTCCACAAAATACATATGCGGTGTCAGATAAGAGCATAATTGAAAAATAACTTTACTTATTTGCGAGGTTTTCTCTTTAGGGATGATACATCTCCCGCTGTTAGTGTCTTCGGTCGTCTGTTGTGAGTGAGTGTGTGTATAAGAAATTAATACTGTTCTGCAGTTATGTGATACATCGTAATGAAACGCCTTATTCCTTCTTAAAATGGAACACCTTCCCTTCTTTCTCCCTTCATATCTTAAAATTATTGTTGTGTACTTGATTACAGGTTTTTAGCTAGTCGTAGTTCCGAATGCAGCAGCAGCTTGTGTAACACTTGTAACTGATTGTATTTTATCTTGTGGTACATTATCTTCACTCTTTTCCTATACTGGTGAAGAAAGAAAAAGCGTTAAGGGATGACGGTGCACATTATCAGACTGATAACACTTTATGTCTATACATATTGATGCAACGTAAACACTATTTTTCAAGATTTATTGGTGAATTATAGTATAATGTGGTATTTGACAAGCATCATAGCGCAGGTAAAGTAATTCATTTGGGCCTTGCAGCGTTTTGTACTTAATCTCAACTATGTCCCAATAATTTGCAATAGTTTTTATCATTTATAGTTTTCTAATTATGTATCATATTTACTCTCCCTTCCCCTGACGTATAGTTTACAGTTCAGAATCACGTTTTACAGACAGCTATATGTGGAAAGTAACTTGATGTATACACTATGATAATCTAAATCAACATCGCAATTTTGCTTTGTCGACGTCTTTTGAAGACATTTAAGAAATATGTGACATTTGACAAGTATCACAGATTTGGACAACAATTAATCTACGGCTCCATTGTACTTTAATCTAAGTGTGGTCCATAGATCGAATTTTGTACATAATTAGCAGTACAGCCACCTGTAGATGACAGTGAGAAAAATTTGTGGTACAGAGATCGAAAATGTGACGCTTCTTAACAGCACAGCACTTGTTTGGCGACAGTAAACAACTGGGACATAAATCAGCAGTTGCTTTTACTTCGCGTTTTCAGAGTTTACAGAACAGCATTGAAGGTAAAATTTATATTTTGTAAGCCAATGTAATTTGTAATTATTTATGGAGAATATGTTACATACTCATTCTGTATCTCTTCCAATAAAATTTATCGATGTGGCTGATGAGCGAGTCCATAAACGATTCTCTTGGAAGTCAATAATGAGAACATAGTTCATCCCTTTTCTTACACAATTTACATACATCAATTTATTTGCCATAAATATTTCAAATACTTTTTAGAACAGGCAAGTTGTAATAGTAAGGTGAGGATCTGATTGGAGGAGAGGAGAAAGAGAATTCTGATTTTAGTTTTATTTTGATAATTAGTTGAGGTATTTCCTATGCTTTTGAACACAGTCCAGATGGGTGGACTTAACTGTAATACGTTAGTTCATTTTCACGGTGGATAAAATTCTAGGTTATGACTGGAAGAGATGGGAAGGAGTTGGTATATTATGCAATGCGTCCTCATGCAGTTTACGTAAACGTCATGGACTTTGTATCATATTTATGCATAACTTTGATATCGGTTATAAAGAGAAGAGACAGAAGATATAAAGCACATAGTTTGTCTTTACGTAAATAATGTCAGTTGATACACTATTTTTCGCGAAATAATGAGTATCCTTGACTTTCAAGAAATTGGAGGATATCTTTGATTTTCAAGTGGAGGTTACGTAATTTTTACTACTTATCTTGATAATCATTTAAATACTACATGTTGATCAGTTGTAAAGGGGAGGGGCAGCAGTATAAGGCACACAATTGGTCTGTTTCCACCATCTTGCATTTTTAATGTTGTCCTATGGTTATCTGAATATGAGGAAGGTGGAAAGGGAGATGACTTGCTGTGTATGTCAGATAAACATGTGATTTTAAACTATTGTTAGACGTCATTTTAAGATTGTTCACTGACTGGTTGGGATTTCAATTTTTTCTCCCAGAAGCAAAACTGGGCTATTTCCCCAAATTTGGGTCTTAAATAAAGCGTTGAGACCGGCTGAAGATGGAGGAAGGGGTACGGGGTTGGCAACTTTTATTAACACAATTTGGTTGTTTTCTAATCTCTTGCTCTGACAACAAAGGGAATATATAAATCACACAATTCGTCTGTTTCTATCGTCTTGCATTTTTACTATTGTGCTATGATTGATAGGATATTAGGAGAGATCGACGTGGTTAGTTATCACAGTTAATTAACAGAAATGCACTATTTCCAGTATCGTGGGTTTGTAATACTGTCCTCTGATTGGCTGGAAGTTAAGGGTTCTGTGCTGTGATTGTTTGGAGATAAGAAGTCGGAAGCCACAGATATTTTTTAATTATCCACTAACGCAGTTGTATTATTTTGGCAGTCGTGTATTATTAATATCAACCTGTTATTGGCTGGAGATAAGGAGTTCTATGCTGTGATTGCTTGGAGACAGGGGAGGGGGATTTGTTTTCTAATTTCCCGTTAACACAGTGGGGCTGTTTCCGCCCACTAGGATTGTTCACACTTTGTCACGATTGGCTGTAGGTAAGTGGAAGATGTGGCTTCCCATTAATAAAGCTAATGGTCACACTGATAAGAGTATTGACGTCACGAGTTCAAGGCCATCGGTGACGTCATGCATGGCATCACTGTAGCTTTTGATGTCATTATGGGCATTCTGTAACGCAATTTTACTTTTTATGGCCACTTAACTGCACGTTTTATCTAGAACGCCACTGACATCCTACTCATATGAAACTTTCTCGATCCCAGACTCAAGAAGTTAAACTTCCTAAATTCTAAATCATGTTCGATGGTAATAACAACCATGGAGCTTTTGATTGTATCTGTTGACAGGAGCCGGCCGGAGTGGCCGTGCGGTTCTAGGCGCTACATCTGGAACCGAGCTACCGCTACGGTCACAGGTTCGAATCCTGCCTCGGGCATGGATGTGTGTTATGTCCATAGGTTAGTTAGGTTTAAGTAGTTCTAAGTTCTAGGCGACTGATGACCTCAGAAGTTAAGCCGCATAGTGCTCAGAGCCATTTGAACCAATTTTTTGTTGATAGGATAGTCAGTGATGATGGGCAACACAGTGAGACATAACAAGCAAAACAATAGGGAAAAATTATATCAACATTATAAAGTACCATAAGAAAAGTATAATTTGCGGACGGGAACAGAAACGAACCTAACATTACTGTCATGCTTTGAAGGATCACTTTCTCGATATTTAACTAGAAACGCTAAAGGTATGAAATTGAGCTGTAGAGCCACATCGTACGTCCTGAAAGATTTTTCTCCATAGCAGGATATCATTTCTGTCAACAACGTTATAGACTGAAGGGGAAAAATCTCTCAAAACTGATTGAGAAAACGTTTTAGAAAATTTTACGTTAAATGTTGCTGCATTTCATGATTAACAGATATAAAACATGTACTTATTTGCTCTTTTTTACGTCTTTCTCTAAATTCATAATTTGAAATCAATGTAAGAATCATTGACGTTTTAGGGCCGATTCTTAATCGGCCATTTACGTTTAAACGTGGAAATCAGCATCGATGAATTGCCACCATTGTACATTCCAGCAGACGACTGCTTGGTTGCTGTTGAGTGTGGCCTGTATGACATTACATAGTGATTTTTCTTGTAACGGGTACAGTGTTATGAATATATTACAGTTTTCTTAAAGACCGATGTGGCACAAAGGGTCTTTACAGCTTGTTACTTTCGTGTGCCAGGATTGGCACTCGCTGCTGTGTGGATTATATGAATAGTTTAGATGGAAAAAGACCAAAGTGCGATTTTTTACTAAATGCGTTTCCAATGGTATTGCGTTCTCGGTACCCTTTCGCATCTCCCAAGACTTGATCCAGATGCCAGTCCATAGGGAAGTCTTTCAAATATAAGTTAGTAGATGGGGCTTGGTCCTGGTGCCAAACTGTGCCTCCAGCTTTAGTTTCAAAATTTGAAAGTTGTTGTAATTACAGTAGCGGAAAAATAATACACAGATTTAGAGGTTTCCGTTTCCTTCAAGATTTATTGTTGTAACAAATAAAATGACTACATTTACAGATCAATAGCACAAGCGGTTCTGTGGTACCAGGTATTGACCTGAAGCAGTGAATGCGCTGACTCTAGCAGCCAATGGATTGTACAGATGGCGAATATTGTGCTGGCATACGTCATGCCAAGCCTGCTCGACCTGTTCACGGAGTTATGTAAGATTTGTTGGTTGGCGAGTCGCACGAGTCACTTATCGTCCCTTTGTATCCCACACGTGCACGTTTGTAGACAGATCTGGAGATCGCTCTGGCCTGGAAAGTTGCTGCACGTCTTCAGAGCATGTTCAGTCTTACGGACAGTTTGTGAGGGAGCATTATACTGCTGGAACAACAAAGTAATTTCCTGTTGCAAGAACGGCAAAAAACTGGTCAAACAACATTCTGCATTGATTGAATTGTCTCTTCCGTCAGTTCTTATGAAAGAAACACACAGAACACTGGTGTAATATTCTACAACATTATCTGAGAATGGCGCAAGATCCGAAAACCGGTTCTAGTGACAAATTACAAGTATTGCATAATATTACACGTACCGAGTGCTGGTTAGCGTCCCCTCAAGAAATATCACAGATGAACGAGAGTTTTAGCTTACCACATGTCAGACCATAAAGCCTCGGTGGGGCCAGTGCGTCTTGTAGGAATGCACTCTAGAAGACAGTGCTCACCAGGTCCACTTCGCACACACGAACGACCATCTCCTGCGTGCAGGCATAATCTGCTTTCGTCGTCGAAGAACACGGCGTACCAGTCCAAATGTTCCTCTGGCGGCACCAGTTGGTTAATGCAGGTCGATGCCGTGGAGTGAGTGTGAAATGGGCCAGAAGTGGGCGTGCCTTTAGTCCCACAGCAGTTAGTGTAGACACGCCTTATTCCTCTTCTCTGTGCTGTGGTAACTGTATGATCGGCCACCGCTGCCCTTACAATACGACGGTCGTGGCGGGCGTCAGTGCTGCATGGACGTTGATAACCTACTCTACGGGTGCGAGAATGTTTACGTGACAACTAATACCAGCGTAGCTGCACAACGGACGCAGCACATGCAACTTGTGCAACAATTCTCCGAAACGATCATGTACTTATTTGCTGTTTTTTAAGTCATTCTTTAAACTCATAATTTGAAATCGATGTAAGAAGCATTGACGTTTTGGGACCGATTCTTAATCGGCCATGTCTGTTGCAACGTCGAAATCAGCATCGAAGAATTACCACTCAGAAGGCCACAATTCGACATCTTTCAAACACTCTCATTTGGCTGCAGTACGTCTTCGTGGCGTGGTCGCCTGCTTGAAACGTTTGCACCACACTTAGGCTTCTGGCTGCGAGCATTCCCTGTTAAATAGTAGACACAGATGGTACTCTGGTAGTTGTTCCACTACGCTATCCGTTGGCTGAAGACGCTGAAACCATTATCAGCGCATGTACCATCCCTCAGGTGGCATACGCCGTCGTCGAATTAAAATCGTCGTCATGTTTCCAGGTGTACTAATTCTTTCCAGCCGTGTATTTTTTGGTGACTTAAGTTCTACTACTTAAAAAGCTAATGCCGTACTTCTGTACTTTAGTGTCATCAATAGAACGTAACAGGCTACTTCAGTATTTACTGCACTTGTAAGGAAAACTTTAATCCTGCTCCTTTGTGGGAAACTGACAGTGTACGAGATGTAAGTTGATTCTTACGAAGAAGAAAAGAAAAATCAGCAACTGTTAATAATGATTTTTACTGACACAAAAAGTACCGTTACTGGTTATGAACGCTGAAATTCCGTCTTCTACCCTCTGTTCACTTTTGTATTCGATTCGTTGTGGTTTACAATAGTTGTATGTATTTTTCAACAACTAATGTAAACATTAAGAAGTGTAATATATACGTGAACAGCCTCATGATGATGAACTTGTTGGTACAAAATCCGTAACGGTGCGAATAGTGTAAAAAATAGCATTATCGTCAGTGGTTGTTTTGCTTTTATCTTCTTTGCAAGAATCAACTGATAAACGCTTTCTTATTAGGACTTAGAACATATCAGTTTCCGGGTATGGTAGTTAGAATGTTCTTATTAACATGTGGCAACGCCATTAGTTTAACACTAAGACCAAAACGAAAATGTGGAACTGGTTTATTCTGTTTACCGTCATTGTCATCTTATGTTTTTCCGTAACGTGTATCCTCTATTGCGTGTTACATGTGTTCATTTGTTAAATTGCTTGTGTGTCGCTAATACCGTTCGCACTTAACGGTGGATTGTCTTTTCCATAAGAAGTGACTCCGACGAGCACCAAGACAGACAACAAACACTTCTAAAATGAATATATTTCCGCTGAATGCTGTGGACGCTGCCTCCTCAACACAGCTGTTGTATACCTAAGAGGATGTGACCAGCTAATATTGCCCATATTAAAGACTGGGGGAAGCGGTCGTTAAAATAATCGTTATAAATATTTTAGCAACATATTTCGAATGTTAAGCTCCCATTATCTCGCTGTTAAGTTAATCCTATATAAACACACAATTCAGAAGCACAAAAATTCAACATATAAAAGCAATTAAAATTATTTGGACATGAAGTCCTCCTTTTACTTTAAAATAGCAACACCAGGTACTCTGCTCAGCTTATCGATGTTACCGCCCGTCCACCAAAGAACTCCTTCCGTAGAGCGGTAAACATCGGTCACATCAGCTGCCTCCCCACGCAGTGGTACTTCGTATACATGTGTACTGCTCTGGCACACTGCGGTGAGACATCAGCGGTTCCATAACTTTATATATGTCTTGCAAATGACACGGAGACACACTACGCCGATGGCTATCTGTGAAAAATCTAGCATATGTATCGTATTAACGTCAACCTCATATGGGCTCTAAGAAATCACTAAAGATGATGGGAAAGGTGAAGGATACAGTTTATGCCTAGGTAGGCGTTGTACGAGGTAGGTGGATAGGAGTGTGGTCTGGGAATGTCTGCAATGCAGAGGATATAAAGGAGGGGAGACAGACAGAGCCGTGCGGCATACCTACAATGAGGTGAAATATTTAGGGGCAGGTATGGTTCATTGTGATATATGTAGGAATATTATGGAAGGAAGATGTTACTGGGAAGACACTGTCAACTGGAAGTGCATAGGTTTGCAGCTTGAGGAGCAATCCTGAATGCAATACCGAGTCAGAGGCTTTATTGATATCAAACGAGAATAATATGACAGATATTAGTCTATTTAGCTGGTGGGAGATAAGCGGGGTAAGGTAAAGAAGTTGGCCGTTACAGGAATAGTTTCGATTAAAGGCACATTTGGTGTTGGGGATGGGTAGGAGGATTTCAAGGTGCTGATGGATTGGTTGGGTGAGAATGATTTCAGTAGTGACGTGAGATGATGGGTCAATAGGATGGCATGCACATACATAGGCAGGAATGGACATCACAATAAAATAAATGAAATCGTAGTTCAAAGGGAAAAATTTAAGTGTTAGGAAGGTTTATAAATTTTCAGTAATGAAGGACTTTGGACGTTTTCCACAGCTTTCAGTAATGATAACCTGTGCAGATGATGTTATCTTAAAGAGTGGAAGGGTTTCGTAATGGACTATAGGACATTTCTTAGGTGGTCGTAGGTAAAGGCATCGTGAACAGGCTCACTGTTTCAGTTTTTAGCGAATGTGTGAGGAATGTGTTCAGCTGTTATTTGTGTGTTTAGTCTCTTCCCTGGAGTATTGTGCAGGAACTTGAACTTTGGTATGGGGAATATTTGTACATACATACACAAAGGGATCTCTTGAGTAATAGAATTTCGGTCAATCAAGTTTTAAAAATCATCAATATTTTCCATGAACTTGGGTTATTTTAAAAAGGAACTTCACTTATTTTCATCTATTTTATATAAAAAATTGTAAATATTGTCCACCAATGTGTTTTTCAGAAATTGATGATTGACTGTCATCTTTCATAACACTTCACCTTTGACTGAAGAGAGGTTTCCTGCCAGCCCGCCACCTTGTAAGAAAAGTAAGAATTTTAAATATAATCTACATCTACATCACTACTCTACAAATCACAATTAAGTTGATTGAACCTTCTTCATGTATTTCTCTATTGTAACTTTCTCGAAGAGCGCCAGGAAAAAATTAACACTTCAGTCTTTCCGTATGACCTCTTACTTCTCTTATCTTATTACGATGTCCGTTTCTCCTAAAATTTTCGCATTCGGAAGCGAGAACAGGTGACTGAAATTTCGCGAAAAATCTCTCCGCAACGAAAAAGTCTTTGTTTTAATGATTGCCACTCTCAAGCTAATATCTTATCCGTGACACTCTCTCACCTATTCCACGATAATACAAAGCGAGCTGCCCTTCTTCGAACTTTTTCGATATCCTCTGCCAATCCTGATCCCATACCGCGCAGCAATACACCACAAAAGCACGGACAAGCATTCGTTTCCTCGCAACATTATCCATTTCATCATTCCAATTTAATTTATTCGTAGCTTTAATCTCCATATATTTAGCTAAACTGACAGCCTTTAGAATTAAGTGATTTATTGTGTAACCGAAATTATACAGATTCCTTTCAGTATTCGTGTGGATGACAGCGCAATTTACATTATTTAGATTCAAATGCCACTTTTCGCACTGTATATGTATCTTGTCTAAATGATTTTGCAGTTGGTTTTGATCTTCTGACGACTTTTCTAGACGATAAATGGGAGTATTCTCTGCTAAAAGCTTGAGAGAACTGCTCAGATTATATCCTATATTGTCTGTGTAGTTTAGGAACAGAAGAGGGCCTATAACACGTCCTTGGGGAACACCAGATATCACTTCTATTTTACTTGATGACTTTTCGTCAGTTACAGCGAACTGTCAATTTTCGGACAGGAAATCATGAATCGAGTCTCACAGCTGAGACGATATGCCATAGAGACGCGATTTGATTAGAAGTCGCTTGTGAGGATCGGTGTCGAAAGCCCCCCGGAAATCTAGCAATATGTAATCACTTTGACATCTCCTGTATATATCACTCATTAATTCATGTGATCAATGAGCTTGTGAATGGTTGCTGACCGGTTGTGAATAGACCGTTCTGGCTTGCTGACCGGTTGTCAATAGACCGTTTTGCTCGTGGCAATTCTTAATGGTTGCACACAGGTATAGGTTCGAAAATTCAGCTGCGAATCGACGTCAGTGATATGGGTCTGTATTTGGGCGGAGTACTCCTATTTCCTTTCTTGAGTATTGGTGTGAACTGTCGAAATTTCCGGCCCTCAGGTACGATACATTTTTTGACGGAGCGGTTTTATATGATTAGTAAGTCTGGAACTATTATATCAGTCTACTACGAAAGGGGCCTAAGTGGTATACCGTCTGGACTGGAGGCCTTTAACGATAAAGGAAAAACGAAAGTCGACAATAACATGTCATTAAGGCACGTAGGATATTTTTTGATATACAAGTAATGTTCTCAAATATGTAACGACATTTTGCTCCTCACATTATGCTCTGCACTGCACGATCCATTCATTTTATTAATTTTCATTTCGGCTTTTACTTCAGTATGGCTACGTAGTGAAAATCATGGTTGTGGGAAACATATAAATTAATATTAATTTACATTCAAGTTTAAGAAAGTACTTTCAAAGATTGTTGCTCCTCCTGGACATAACAAGGTTCGTGTGATAGACATCTGTGCCGTTGGGGAGTACAAGTGTTATTTTCGTTAATTTTTATGCAATAATAAATATAATAAATAGTTTATAGTAATAACAAACGTATATAATAAACCACAAAAATTATAACGTTGTGACACTCCGTGATCATGGTTTAAAGAACAAAAAGTAATTTCCAGGAAAAATGAATTATTATAAAATAAATTGATAAAGTTTTACATTGTTGAACGTTTCTGTATGCAGTGATAAGTGTAATTGCTTTAGGATGAGGATTTTACTTGAGGTTACATAAGTCTTCATGATTAATTCTTCCATTACATTTTTTAAGGAAAGTTACAGGAGATCAAAACAAATCTTTGAGAAAAGTAAAGAAATTAACCAAGAGTCAACATACTTTCTTCACCTCTCGTTTTTAGTTTTAATTATGTTTCCCATTTCAGAATTGAAAAGGGGATGGTGTTGGGAAGCCACCCCATTAGCTAATATAGTGTGGCACTCCTTTAATCGGTCTATATCGCCGAATGGTTTTGGGTGCGAGGGTAAGTAGTACGCGGCCAGCTCTGTATCATGACATCATTTTCATTGCACACTCAGTGAACGTAATAAGTATTTATATAATAGCCTTAATAGCGTAAATTTGGTTAACATTGCATCCGACGTATTAGTTCGTGACAACAGGGCGCTCTAGCTGCTTGTTCTTAAATACTACAACTCGGATCAATATTCACCATACAGCTTGGTTGCAGTATGTTCTGGCATAGCGTTACCATTCGTGATAAGAGATACACGTACGTGCATTATACCTACGTCATTCACAAAGCCTTTTGTTACCATGTGGAAACACGTGTTTGTAATTTCTTACAAACTTGTCGCTACTGCCGATAATTCTGAAGAACTGACTCTGAAAGTAGGTTGATATAAATATGTTAGGCATACAGATAATTCTGCTTAAGAGTTAAATTTTACAAATCATTTGTTTGCCAGCTGGAAAATGAAAAAAATTGTTCTCATAGATTACAGACGTAGCTTTGGGACAAAATAGATACCTACAGAAACAGTTGTAACAGTTAAAACTGAACAAAGCTAGTCTCGCGAACGAAATTAGGGACATTTGTGTATGATTTACTGAAAAAGTTGAAACATTTAATTTCCCATTATAACTTAGTTTCTAAATATAACATATAGTTGCTCAGAGTATGGTATTAAATGTATTTTAACTTCGTTTTTACTCATACCACTGATCATGTAAGTAAGTGTTTACAGTTGGAATTAATTACCTTAGTTACAGGATGTTGTGTTAAATTTAAGTATCTGCACCTCTATCATTACCTCATGCAGTTCCACTGGGCATATTCAGGAACTTTATTTCATTCTGTGATACTTGAAAGCCGCCAGAATGTCGCATGCTCTACAGAAGACATCAAAATCACCAACGAGATAATCAACTACGTAATAACTTAAAACTGTTGATATGGACGCGCGATTCAATGCAACTTACTTCAAAATTATGATCAACATTAGGTACGAAGACAGGTAATTGAATATTAAGCAACGAAGAGGCGAATTACAACGTGCTGTGCACAGTGTATTAGTGCTTGTGTTCATTATTTACCACTTGGTTCTGGCCCATAGTTTAGACATCATAATGTGTGGTATAATCTGTAAAACCTAGTATTTAATAATGTGGTTTAGCGTTTGGCTACTGTTTCATAAATATGTCACCCATGATCCACATTTAAATAATCATTTCAGAATATACAGGCTTGTGAATCATCTCTTTAAAAATTTCTGTTCGTTTCACTTTCCAAGAAACGGTGATACTTTTCACTAAGCGTCACTCAGGAAAAGGCCTAGTTCCAGTAGAGAGTTATTAGTTCACTTTAAAATCCCAGTTGATCAGATCTGGTAATCGGAAGTCGTACGGTTAGTAGAGAGAGCTGCCCTGAACAAGGAGTTCCCTCTCTCAGATACAATTAAATCTTCCCCTGTGGCTCATTAGAGGAGGAGCTGTGTCCTCGGCATGACGAATCTTCGTCTCTCTCTGCACCATACCTCGGTGGTAGTATACTTTGTCAAGATTTTCGCTCTCAGTAGTATGGAACTTGCTTTTCTGTACACTCTTGTAACAGTGGACTGATGCAATCCAGATTAATGTTAACGGCTTTTTGTAATGCTATTCATGTCAAATACTTAGCGGCAAGTGAATTTACTTACCTGTGATAAACTCATTTAGGTTACTATTGCTGTTATCTGAAATAGATTTAATGGTGAGCCATAAAGACTCAATTTTTCATATTACTTTTCAGATTACTTACACTTTGATGTTAGCGATCTCTGAAAGACAATTGGCAGGAGGGAATTTTTGTATTATTCCACTTTTGGAACTGTAATACTAAAGTGTTTGGTCCATGTGAATGTGAATCAATAGTTTTCTGGACGTAACGTAACAATAGTGTACTGAATAAGTGTGTTCTAATTATTGCTAAAAAGTGTTTTTTCTTCATTTATAGAGCTTACATTACAGAGCTGCAGTGAAGGAGAAGCTGAAGTTTTGAAGCAAGTCACCTGTCGTTTAGGAAAACTGTTTTATCCAGTATACTTCTGGTTTCCTTCCAATCCATGTATGCTGTAACTGCTGAATGAAAAGAAGCAGCAAATTTCCATCTGGACAGTAGCGAAAAAAAAATTAGTGACGGAAACAAGAGCTAAAGCCGTCGCTAGGCTAGAGAAGTGAACAAAAATAATACCGTTTTCTCATTTTTTTGGAAAATAGCTAGCCTTTTCATGTATTACCACTGCAATTCATTATGGAATAAGACTGCTCAATATTTGTTACAATCGATTATTGCGTTCTTATAACAGCAGATGTTCTGAAAACAATTTTGAGTCGTGCTAATGTGCTTAATACATCTCTTTTACAGAGAATCGCTACAACTCTTTTCGTTCCTAAAATGTAAGAGCATTTTACGTTCATAATTATTGTCCTCTGAAGACACGGAAGATGCGCTCCTTCGATGCTACAGAGGACGACTCATCTCTCTTCGACCCATACGTGCGTGAAATAAGGCAATAAATGTGCATCCGAGCGGCTGCACGGAGCGCCATCTTTCGCGGCGTACACAGCCGGTATGACAGCAACAGCTTTGGGATATAGCACTCCCACTCCCACTCGCGCTCCACTGCGGCCTCTTGCGGGCGAAGCGATCGTCCATCACCGCCTCGACAACGACGTTGTACGCTCTGCTTAGGCGCCGCCGGGGACTATTATGACCGGATCTCGCGAGGAAGATAGCCTATTTCACCCCAGCGCCAGGCAAATGAACCCACTACGGAACTGCACAGCACCGCAATATTTTCGGTCTTCCGACGAACGATGTAATCATTAAAAGCTTCATACGATCAGAGCCACGAATAAAGTGAGGATTATTTTTCCACTAAATCATATGTATGTCGGTGTCTCACCATTCTAGCTAAACGTACCGAAAGTTAAAAATACTGCTTGAAATTGGTTAATTAGACTCACATTTAAATTAAGTGCCATTACCATAGACAGAGCCATCAGCAACATTGTGTATATTTTGTTCTGAAATAATTTCTCATTCTGGCCTCAGGTGCGGGAGAACGAAAATGTATTCTTCTATTTATATCTACACTGATGCTGATCCGACCCCTCTACAGCCTCTCCAGTATAAACATGTATTTGCTGTGTAAATGCGGAAATAATAATGTTTAAAAATCACTCTCTTGTAGTTAGAGATGTTTACAGTGATGTGGTCTCGATCTGGTAGATTTATTTGCCTGAGAGGAACCAGAAACATCGCAGAGACAGGAAGGGGGAGTCAAAGTTGGCAGCACCACAAGTGAGTGATTAGAGTGGACAATGCATAGCGGCCATGTATGGCCGGTCCCTGAGGGTTAGAGACGCTTACTGGAAATGCGCGTGGCTTGTGAAGTGATGTTTCACAGTGTGGCTGTTTTCAAGTAGATTCAGTCAAGAGTAACAGATACGAAGATATCATTCAGGCAATTGATCTGGTTCACATTCAGAAATTTGTTTTTCAGTAAATTCTGCAAATCTTATGTACCTCCCTTTGTTCATGAGGGTAACACTTCGGCCGCATTGGATCTGAAATAGCTTTGGATTTAATTCACCTTATGTTCTCTTCCAGGTAATACTTTTATCATATTCGAGCGGAAACCGTTTGTTAAATTAAATGAGATACCGTAGAGTACACTGACATTGTGTTTTATAAGTCCAGTGGTCTTCTGGCATCACGTGTGTAATTGATAAGTTGATAGTTCATCTCAAAATGGTGGTGAGTAACCAAACGTGCAGCAGATAGAAATGAACTTGCCGAGTGGTAAGTCATGTTAAATTCCAATGAGTCTCTTGTTCAAATCACATTCTGGTAATTGGCTCGACCCTCGCCACCATGTATGTAGAATAAGAATTTGTCTCTATTTCTTTCTGTAAAGGTGGGTCCTAATTAAAAGCGCCAAAGGAGAGGTGCGTGGCCTCCCGTCACTAATACTGCAGAATAAGTGTTCGCTCATATCGCTCACGGTAAAATCTCAGGATCTCCTTGACAGAATGAGATGTAGCCACCGTGTAACACTTTGGATTGGTATTTTGGGGATTTTTCTTTGATTTCTGTGTATCTGTTAGATAGGGCGGGAAACGCAGTTATGGATTCCTTTGTATGAATTTGTGGAAGCCATCTTATTAAAATACTTATGAAGAAAACCCACATACTGATCATTTGCTCACCACCAGTGGCTTATAGACCTTTGCTATTGTGCGTAATAGTTCAGCGTAAAAATAGCGTATCTGTACTTCCGGGCCCTCTGTTTCGTCGCATTCTTTCGGTTTGTCTTAACGCTAATCGGTATATTCCACACCACTGATATTATTTACACGCGCCCTTAGAGTTAAGAGTAAAGCGTATAATTGTGAGAACAATTTGTCCTAAATCATCCATATTCCCGTCTAATCGGGCTGTAACAGGGTATTTTATATCTACTAAAATTAAATCAAATTTCACTCTAGAGTTTCCGAATTAATAACGCCGTAAGGCGACTTTTAACAGTTACATGTGATATGAGAAAATTCTAAGAATATTGCAGTAATATAACATCAGTATGAGTCTCTTGAATGCACTAAGCACCACCAACCCGTAAGCCCATACACGTCTTGTCTTCGAATGTGCTGAGACCTAACAAAGTATACCATTTACCCTAAGTTCTTACGGTAAGGATGACTTCCCGCTCATGACATGATCAATATTTCACTCCTCATCGGTGTTGTTTTCACAGGGAGCCTGCATGTCTGCATAATACTTAACCCATGTGAACTCGTCATCCGTTTGCGCAGTACTGGAGCTTAACTCATGTACTGTAATTGGGAGTCCTCACAATGTGGTACCCATATTTCTGTTAAGGCATGTGACCTACAGAGGATCACGCACGTTAGTTAATTTTATCTGTTAATACTGATATCCCAAACGATAGATACAGCAACAGAAAGCAGCGGGAGGTTTTCACATGGCTGACCGCCCCAAGGATTATTACGATATTGCAGTGCCTTAGTTATTCCGAGTATCGAGATAATGTTCCTTTGGACATGTATATCATAAGGGCTGTGGTAGCCACAGTACTTGTTCCCTTGGACCTGCACGCATATCCCAAGGAACATTGGGTTGTAATTCGGAATAACACAGGCAATGCCATATCCTAAGTATCCGCTGACTCCGGGCAAGCGACTATCAAGTAAAATATCTCGCCTGTACGGGAATATGCATATGGATGTACAAGTTGTAGGCACATGGTTGACGAAATATGGAAGTTCGGGTGTGGATGTCAGTCGTGCTGGGATAGCCTTATTGGTAAGCGCCCGCTGGTAAAAAGCGGGAAATCCGTGTTCGACTCCCAGTTCGGCACAAATTTTCACTGTCGTCATTCCATTATACAGTTGATTGCTGTAAATATTCGCAATTGCCAATGCATCTGATATGGTGTAGAAGACTATCCATTAGCGGCAGGCATCTGCGAAGTACATAGGTTAGGGTACCATTTTTTAACTTGTACTTTAATGTCTCAGTGTTCACGGCCTTCCATGGTGATTTTGGGGGGAGCGATATTCTGTTTTGTTTGTAAAATTAACTTGTTGAAAGTGAGATAGGAATTTCGAAGAATTTTTGAAGAGCTGCATGTCTGTTATTTTGTGTTTACAGTCATTCTTTTGGCTGGAAAACTTTAAACTGTGGTAGGCGTGTGCGTAGCCTCACGCGCCACACGTCTAAACTGCGGTCAACACTGAGTGAGGCAAGGATTGATGTGAGTTATTCTGAGATGCGGTTAGGGCAGGACACTTTATTAAATAGGAATGCAGGTGAACTGTGTAAGGAGATGAGATGTGAACAGACCGATCTCGCGAGTACCGTTGAAAACAATGAGGAAAAATGTGAGCCTCGGGGATTTATAAGTGACGTGGCGAAAGATTCAAAGGAGCACCCTGCACGTGAATTGTTATCGTACAGAGCAGCGGAAGTCACGAGACGGGTAACTTTGTCGATAGACATATGTGTTCTAGAAGAATCGCTCTAAAAAAAGAGTCTTGAAACGAGGAATAAAGCGTAACGACTGCTCAAGAAACTTAATAGAAAATCGTAAGCATAGACGAAGAAAATAACGGTGTAACTACAGAAGACAATGTACTAACATAACCGGATATATAACGAGGGCTTTGAAGAGCAAAATGAACGAGCTGATAGTGGCACTGCCAGGGACGGTTATGGGGTAGGGGGCGGGCTGCGGCTGAATCTTCGCATGGCGGATTTGAAAGTTTCCGCTGAAGTCAAGATCAAACTAAGGACAAATTCGAGGCGCGAATCATAGCGCAGTAAAACTAAGTTCAGCAGCGGGGAATTACGGTATCATTTGACAACGTAGCGATCAGTGACGTCGTAGAAAATTATGATAGTGAACAGGACAAGGTACTAAAATCAATATCAGGTCGGGTATGGAATCAAGAAGCCGATATTCACAAAGTGGTAGATCGGATTGGATCACTAACGACTTCCGTTGAACAATTATCATTACGTAACGACAGTGATTCCGATCGTACGCGATTTTGGGAAAATTAAGAAAGTACAGACAGTCTTTCCTTCGGTTGAGAGAGAAACTGGTGGAAATTAATAAGAACAAATACGAGGCCCTTCGTCACTTTCAGCAAGCTCTGGAAGAGGCAGATGCGTTGCCGGAGTGCGGCGCGAGTACTCGCGCACACCCCGTTTCAGATCAAACTAACTCTGTAATTAAGAGCCCGTGAAGTGACGATGATAGTTTGAGTGATTTCGAAGAATGTCTTTGGAGGATAGGGAACCTACCTCCCCTTGTTATATCAGAGACATAATGGACGATGATGAAAGCATGCGTCATTTCGTCTCAGAACATAAATGGCTCTGAGCACTATGGGACTTAACATCTGAGGTCATCAGTCCCCTAGAACTTAGAACTACTTAAACCTAACTAACCTAAGGACATCACACACACCCATGCCCGAGGCAGGATTCGAACCTGCGACCGTAGCGGTCACGCGGTTCCACACTGAAGCGCCTAGAACCGCACGGCCACACCGGCCGGCTCAGAACATAAATATTTGATTTATCCAGAGCTATCATTTGAAAAACGTTCCTGTACTTTGATAGATTAATTGAACCACACTTTACCTTCGTATTGGAGCCCCAAATTAAAAAGGTAGATTGTGTATAGTCACCTCCGTGCCTTGTCGGCTGCTGGAATGAGAATAATCATGCAGGACTGTACGGGCTATGAAAAATTCAGGAGCGCATTCTTGGCTGAATTTTGACTACGTGGTATGGAAGACAAGATCATAATTAGTGTTCTTATGATGTCCGATTACGTTAATTCCCGATTTCGAAATGCGGTCGTGTACTTTAAGGAAATGATTCTGAAAATCCAATATCTGTATTCGGCATATGACCCACCCGAATTGGTGCTTGAATAGAGAGGCAAGTAATCATCACAGGAAGACGTATAGGTGACGTAAAGCTCTTCCTTACATTGTTATAGGAGTTATGATGTGACTGAGGCAACTTTAACCCATACGCATTAGGCAGGATGAGATGTTTTCCTAGCTGCCGAAGTACGCACCCGAGAACATCAGGCGGCAGCATTTCAGTGTCAACATGTGTGACAGGAGGAAACGTTCTTACCCACATGGCCGTAGGAATAGAAGGTTGGACTTGAACCGCGAACGAAGCCGTTGGGAACCTTGGAGAGAGTATGAAAATGTCGATCGAGTAGAAGACAATGCGCGAAACTGGATGACAATTTATCACTTCGTCTGCACGAGGTACGGTGTCCTCACCCACGGCATGATGTGCAAACCTCTGTGGAGGGTCACCTCCAATGACGGGTGAGCCAGGCATCTACACTCGTGCTCATAAATTAAGGATAACTGCAGAATGTGGTGCCACACAACGTAGCACTACACAAAACTGGCGCTAATAGCATAGGTACGTAGGGAAAACATACGACACAGATCTGTAAATCCACAGTATTGGTGATAAGTTGAGAAAACCATCCTGAAACACCTGTGCTACAAAACGCCACTGTTTCCTGCACATGTACCCCTACATCAATATGGGATATGATCACCATGCACGCGTACACAGGCCGCACAACATGTCAGCATACTCTGGATTTGGTGGTCGAGCAGCTGCTGGGATATAGCCTCCCATGCTTGCACCAGTACCTGTCGGAGCTCCTGTAGTGTCCTAGGGGTTTGAAGAGGTGCTCCGATACGTCGACCGAGAGCATCTCAGACGTGCTCGATGGGGTTTAGGTCTGAAGAACAGGCAGGCTACTCCACTCGCCTGATATCTTCTGTTTCAGGGTACTCCTCCACGATGGCAGCCGGTGGGGCCGTGTGTTATCATCCATCAGCAGGAAGGTGGGACCCACTGTAACCCTGAAAAGGCGGACCTACTGGTGCAAAATGACGCCCCGATACACCTGACCTGTTACAGTTCTCCTGTCAAAGACATGCAGGGGTGTACGTGCACCAATCATAATTCCACCCCACACCATCAAACGACGACCTCCTTACAGGTCCCTTTCAAGGACATTAAGGGGTTGGTATCTGGTTCCTGGTTCACGCCAGGTGAAAACCCGGCGAGTATTACTGTTCAGACTATATCTGGACTCGTCCGTGAACATAACCTGGGACCACTGTTCCAATGACCATGTACTGTGTACTTGACACCAGGTTTTACGGGCTCTCCTGGGACCAGGAGTCAGTGAAATGCACCTTGCAGGTCTCCGGGCGAATGAACCATGTCTGTTCAGTCGTCTGTAGACTGTGTGTCTGGAGAGAACGGTTCCATTGGCTCCCGTAAGGTCCCGAGCAAGGCTACCTGCAGTACTCCGTGGCCGTCTGCGGGCACTGATGGTGAGATATTGGTCTTTTTGTGGTGTTGTACACTGTGGACGTCCCGTAATGTAGCGCCTGGACATATCTCCTGTCTGCTGGAATCGTTGCCATAATCTTGAAGTCACACTTTGTGGCACACGGAGGGCCCGTGCTACGCCCTGCTGTGTTTGACCAGCTTCCAGTCGCCCTAGTGTTCTACCCCTCATAGCGTCATCAATATGTACTCTTTGAACCATTTTCAACACACAGCCATCATTAGCACGTCTGAAAACGTCTGCACACTTACTCGCTGCACCGTACTCTGACATGCACCAACACACATCTGCGTATGTGGACTGCTGGCAGCGCCACCGTGCGACGACCGCAGGTCAAATGCACTGCGTGGTCATACCTCGACGTGATTTACACCTGCAAACCGCCAACCAGAGCGTTGTTTCACCATGTATCAGCATTATCCTTAATTTATGTGCATGAGTGTGGTCGGGACAAAAGAGCGGAAGTAGTTAGGTCACCACAAAGTAGGCATAACGTGGATATAGATTTTGATAAGTAGGGAGAATTGTTGCTAATAGACATTAACTGTTGATGGAAAAGTTGTTCGGTGTCTAATTGACTGAGGGGCTGGAGCCTCTGTGATTAGGGAGAGTACATTTTTCAAATGTCAACCGAAGACAGTGGGGCTGGTACTCCCTGTACAGAAGTTTCAGATTCTTAGATCTATAACTAGTAAACCTGCTAGTATCAATGACCAAATGCAGGTTCTGAGGTTGTGTTTACCTATCAATCACACACGTTAACTGCGTTTCCTGGTGACTCAAGGACTTCATGTTTATGCCATATTTAGTGTGAACTTCATGGAACGCTACTAGTGTGTAACAGACTTCAAAAATGGTGTGTGACCTCATGCGTGGAAGGACGCGAAATCAGGCTGGATTTCACTGACGTCAATTGTGAGATTGATCATACGAGCGGTTTTGTGTCTCACATGATTCATTATAAGTAATATAATGAATACGGACTTCGGCGTGATATCAACAATTGTGTGTCAGACGTTAAGGTGAGTCAGTGACATCCCGAAGAAGTCGACAATGCCATTAGTAGCAAAATTGGTTACATTGAATCTCCTGATGAGAGGGAGAGACTGCAGTCTATTTTAGGATCCTTGGATGAAGATTTTTTGGGAAGGACGAAGAAAAATCGAGAGTTTTGTATGAGGGGCGTGCAATAAGTAATGCAACACAGTTTATTTTCTCGCCCAGTTGCGAACTGAAAAAATTTGGAATTTGTTGTGGGACATTGTGGAAGATTACCGCTTCAACTCTCATAGCTTCATCAAGTTCCGATGGGTGGCGGCACTATACGTAGCCTTCAAACTGTATAGGAGGTGGGTTCCAGCAGAAAGCTGTCATTGAGTTTCTTTTGGAGGAAAACCAGAGCATCGCAGATATTCATAGGCACTTCCAGCATGTCTACGAAGACATGGCAATGAACAAAAGTCCCATCGCACGTTGGGCGAGGCGGCTGTCGTCATCGCAACAAGTTCGCGCAAACTCCCCACGCGCCAGCCCGCCGTACATGTCTGTATCTCCAGCAGTGATGGAATATTCGGAGACTCTAATTCGACGTGATGGACGGATCATAATCAAACATCTCGCTGCTCAACTGGCCGTCTCTGTTGATACCACTGAAATACGGTCCATCATTTCGAGCAATGAAAACTTTGTGACCGCTGGGTACCTCGGCGCCTAATAGGAAAGCATGAAGGACAATGAAGCGCCTTCTGTACTGAATTGCTTGCGCGTTACGGAGCTAATCACACAACCTTACATCGAACATCGTCACGGGCGATGAAATACGGGTTTGTCACTTTGAACCGGAAACAAAGCGGCAATCCGAGGAGTGGCAACACTCACCATCTCCTCTGAAGAAAAACTTCAAAACTGCAGCCTCTACCAGTGAAGTCATGGTGACGGTTTTCTGGATCTCTAAAGGGGTTATTCCGTTTGATGACTTCCCTCGCGGTTCAACGATCGTCTCTGAAGTGTATTGTGCTAAGTTCAGAAAATTTAATAAACGATTTCAGCGTGTTCGTCACTACAAAAATGCAAATGATCTCTTCCATGACAACGCAAGGCTTCACACAAGACTGCGCACCCAAGAGGAGCTAACAAAACTTCATTGGACTGTTCTTGCTTATCCACCCTACAGCCCGGATCTAGAACATTCCGATTTCCCTTACTTTGGCCCAATGAAGGATGCACTCGTTGGGAAGCAGTATGTGGATGATGGGGATGTTATTCATGAACCAAGACGTTGGCTCCGACGTCTACGAGTAGAATAGTACCAAGGGAGCATACAAGCCCTCCCACTAACGTAGACGTAAGGGTGTCGCACTGAACGGAGATTATGATGAAGAATTGGATTTTGTAGCCAAAAGCGTGGGGAATAATATGGCGTAATGGAATCCTGAATAGAAGGAACCTGCTTTCAGAAAAAGGAAACTGTTGCATTTCTCACTTACCTCATATATGAATTTCACCTTAGGCTGCACAAACCTTTTTTTGTTACGCCATTCTTAATACCAAGAGCCAATAGCGAAGAGGTTGAAGAGGAACTGCTCGAGATGTGGGAACGTGGAACTACTTGGGCAGTGGTGAGTACATACAAGAACATCCTCGCGTGCGAAAGAAGAAACACGGTTCTATTCACTTAGTTCTAGACTCACGACAAATCAGTACAGTGATAGAAATTGAGAACGACCGACCAGAGTCGCAGGAGGGACTACTGCAAAGGTTCCATGAGATGAAGGTGATGATTTCGATCGACTTAATAAAGTCAGTTACTGGCAGGATAAATTACATCCTTCCTGCTGAAACTGTAGGACCTTCCTAGCCTTGAGCAGATACAAATAGTTCCGCAAACCACCTTTCACGTTGAACATTTCGTCAGTAGCCTTCACAAGGGGTTTTAGCACGATAATGCCGCAGGAGATAGGGTCCACAGTAAATTTATATACCGATGACAACCTCATAGCCGAACTCTCCTGTGGAATACACAACAAAACGTTATAAATTCTGCTGAAAGCATTCAAAGAAATCAGAGTGATAGTGAATCTTAACAAGTCCGAGCCTGTCAAAAGGGAAGTTCAACAATTCCTACGACCCCAGAGCCTCAGCATTCCTTTGCTGGGTACGAGCTTGGCAACCCCAGGGTTCCTGAACGGTGGACTGGTAAAGGGCGCGCGGTCTTTTCTCACCTTAAGCTCTGGTCATGCTTCACTGACCACTGTGTGGGGCAACGACGGAACTTTGTGTGTCACAGGAACGGGGATATTTGCCGATCACCCAGATCGCGTGGATGGTAAAAACCTCAGGAAAAAGACCTCAAACTCAAGGGGTGCTGCAATCCAATGATACGCATGGCTGTTGAGGTAGAGTAGTCGTTAGCTAACAACCTGTGAGAACCTGCTGCACCTCAGTTGTGTAAGGTTTACTTAAGCAAGCTGGGTTCCGTCTGTGTGGACCCTTATTTCCCTAGCTGCTTCTTCTCCCAGCGGAGAGGGAGGGCCACTGGTAGGTGCCAAGACGCCGTTTAATGAGAGGGCTCGTATAGCCCGTCCTCCAGAGTCAGGGACCAGACAGAGTCTTTTAATTTATAGTAACAGTGCTGATACTGGTTCTCAGAATAAGATTCTAATAGTTAAACGGAAAGAGCGTGTGTACGAGAAAGTTTCCCCATTATACAATTACAATGGTTTAGAATACAATGCTGTAACGTTAAAATCCCTCGCGCGCTTATGAAATGTCACCCTGTTGGTAGAAATGTCTAATTCCCAACAGATGAAGAATCTCCAGGAAGCTCAGTGCCTCGAGGAACATGCAATCGAAACTGAACTGCACAACACCTGAACTACAGCAAAGCTCTCGAAGAGGAACTGAAAGCTGGGTGGGAAAAATAATGCATTGTTGACGTGCAAAGCATCTTGAAGAGGGTGAATGACGATCTGATGAAACCAGATAAGGTTATACTTATATTTAACTGCACAAAACTTGTTCAGAATTTCAAAGTAGGTTTCCTTCGGCTAAGCATGTGACTTTATCTCCCCAACGAAGTGCGCTCTTTCAAAAGCCAGCGCTTTTCGCGCACTACTCTTGTTTCGAAGGGAGAATCCACCTGTGGCAAATGCGGTAAAGCCGCCCACAAAGGAATCGGGTGTTCATCTTCTCCGAAGTGTGTCAGCTGCTCTATCTGGATTAGGGATTGCAGTGCTTATATTGTAGAAAGGAACATCTAGAAGATAAAAACCCCAAAGCGCATCTCGTTTGGTGAAGCTCTAAAGATCTACAAGGCCATGGAACTACCCATGTTAACTACCTGCTTTGCTCGCGCCTTCAAGCAGTCAGTGTCAAAAACCAATGCTGCTATGCAAATATAGATAGCTAGTGTCAGCACTAATACCTCCGTTTTTCAATGCCATAGTTCTGCGTCAATTATTTCGAAGCCTCTACCTCCCCCCAGAGCTTCAGAAAATGACTGGTGCCGTTGCTCAGGTCCTTGTCTCCCCCCCCCCCCCCCCCTCCCAAGAGTTCAGTGTAGTCTCCTGTCCACTGCTGCCATCACCACAGCCGCGGTTTGTCTCCATTGACTCCAAAGCATACCTGTGGCAAAAATTCAGAGGGAAAGCCAAAGAATCAGCCACTGACGAAGATGGGAAGTAAGCAATCTGACGATGTCGACGTCGCTTTCCTGACGTCTCTCGTGCCGGTCGAGGAGGCCGAGTGGTTCTAGGCGCTTCAGTCCGTAACCGCGCGACTGCGACGGTCGCAGGTTCGAATCCTGCCTCGGGCATGGATGTGTGTGATGTCCTTAGGTTAGTTGGGTTTAATTAGTTCTAAGTTCTGGGCGACTGATGACCTTAGAAGTTAAGTCGAATCGTGCTCACAGCCATTTTGAACTTATGCTGCCCAAGAGGGAGTGCCTCAGAAAGAACTTGAGCCTCTCGCTCCTGGGCAGCCACTTTCCGATCTGCTACCATTCGCCATCCCGTAATCTCAGTAATACTCTGAGCTTCATGCCCTCAGATAGCGTGATTCCACATCTAGATCAGGTTGCTTTAGACAGCAGCGTGTGCTGTCCTTTAAATATTCATTTCTCTTACATCTGAAATTACTTTTTTGTGTGTTATTGTTTTCGTGACACTGTGTTGCCTATACATTTGGTACTAATTTTATGTATCTCTGTCTTTGCCTGTGCCACTGTCTTCTGATGTACTGCCACTGCTACTGTCA
Source organism: Schistocerca piceifrons (assembly GCF_021461385.2). Taxonomy (NCBI): domain Eukaryota; kingdom Metazoa; phylum Arthropoda; class Insecta; order Orthoptera; family Acrididae; genus Schistocerca; species Schistocerca piceifrons. The sequence goes on from NC_060149.1 coordinate 699,155,283, forward strand.
TCTGTCTCGCACATATTGTCTGCACTTTCGTCGTGGCAAGTACTCTTTACGCAGTTCTCTAGATACTCTGTTTCCACAGTCGCTGAGATCAGTCTACGACGTTTGGTGTCTAGGAGATTGTGTTTGGTCACCCTGTGAGTATATTATTCATCTTTTCATCGACTAGACATCTCAGTATACAATTATTTGTTTTGGGGTCCCATTCTCTCCATAGACAAATCTGACTCTTGGCCAAGGTTTACAAACAGCTAATGTAAGTGGCGTAGTCTATGAGTAGTTAAAATTTAAACAATTCCGCGGCTAGCACTGACAAGTTTCACCCTTAATCACTGTCCTATGTTGGGGACGAACGCCTATACCCATTGGCTTTCTGAAGTTGTCCCACTCCCTTTGCCATGAATTCACTGTGCAAGTTTTCAGCTCTCTCAAAGTCTGTATTTCATCCCCTAAGAGGTTTTTTCACCATATCTGGACTGCTATTTTCTACATATACATCTATATCCATACTCCGCAAGGCACCTGACGGTGTGTGGCGGAGGGTACCTTGAGTACCTCTATCGGTTCTCCCTTCAATTCCAGCCTCGTATTGTTCGTGGAAAGAAGGTTTGTCGGTATGCCTCTCAACGAAAGCCCGTACCGAGCTACTGAGCTACTCTCCTACAGAGTCTTCCACTGGAGTTTATCTATCATCTCCGTAACGCTTTCGCGATTACTAAACGATCCTGTAACGGAGCGCGCTGCTCTCCGTTGGATCTTCTCTATCTCTTCTATCAACCCTATCTGGTACGGATCCCACACTGCTGAGCAGTATTCAAGCAGTGGGCGAACAAGCGTACTGTAACTTACTTCCTTTGTTTTCGGATTGCATTTCCTTAGGATTCTTCCAATGAATCTCAGTCTGGCATCTCCTTTATCGACGATCAACTTTATATGATCACTCCATTTTAAATTGTTCCTAATGCGTACTCCCAGATAATTTATAGAATTAAGTACTTCCAGTTGCTGACCTGTTATAAAGTAGCTAAATGATAAGGGATCTTTCTTTCTATGTATTCGCAGCACATTACACTTGTCTACATTGAGATTCAATTGCCATTCCCTGCACCATGCATCCATTCGCTGCAGATCTTCCTGCATTTCAGTACAATTTTCCATTGTTACAACCTCACTATATACTACAGCATCATCCGTAAAAAGCTCAGTGAACTTCCGATGTCATCCACAAGGTCATTTATGTATGTTGTGAATAGCTACGATCCTACGACACTCCCCTGCGGCACACCTGAAAGCACTCTTACTTCGGAAGACTTCTCTCCACTGAGAATGACATGCTTCGTTCTGCTATCTAGGAACTCTTCAATCCAATCACACAATTGGTCTGATACTCCATATGCTCTTACTTTGTTCATTAAACGCCTGTGGGGAACTGTATCGAACGCCTTGCGGAAGTCAAGAAACACGGCATCTACCTGGGAACCCGTGTCTGTGGCCCTCCGAGTCTCGTGGACGAATAGCGCGAGCTGGGTTTCACACGATCGTCTTTTTCGAAACCCATGCTGATTCCTACAGAGTAGATTTCTAGTCTCCAGAAAAGTCATTATACTCGAACATAATACGTGTTCCAAAATTCTACTACTCATCGACGTTGGAGATATAGGTCTACAGTTCTGCACATCTGTTCGACGTCCCTTCTTGAAAACGGGGATGACTTGTGCCTCTCCTAGAGACCTACGGTACACCGCTGCAAGAAGGAGGGCAAGTTCCTTCGCGTACTCCGTGTAAAATCGAACTGGTATCCCATCAGGTCCAGCGGCCTTTCCTCTTTTGAGCGATTTTAATTGTTTCTCTATCACTCTGTCGTTTACCCGATATCTACCATTTCGTCATCTGTGCGACAATCTAGAGAAGGAACTACAGTGCAGTCTTCCTCTGTGAAACAGCTTTGGAAAAAGACATTTAGTATTTCGGCCTTTAGTCTGTCATCCTCTGTTTCAGTACCATTTTGGTCACGGTGTGTCTGGACATTTTTTTGATCAACCTACCGGTTTGACATAGGACCAAAATTTCTTAGGATTTTCTGCCAAGTCAGTACATAGAACTTTCCTCCTCACACTACATTTCGCTTCGCGTAATTTTTGTTTGTCTGCAAGGCTTTGGCTATGTTTATGTTTGCTGTGAAGTTCCCTTTGCTTCCGCAGCAGTTTTCTAACTCGGTTGTTGTACCACGGTGGCTCTTTTCCATCTCATACGATCTTGCTTGGCACGTACTCATCTAATGCATATTGTATAATGGTTTTGAACTTTGTCCACTGATCCTCAACACTCTCTGTACTTGAGACAAAACTTTTGTGTTGAGCCATCAGGTACTCTGAAATCTGCTTTTTGTCACTTTTGCTAAACAGAAAAATCTTCCTACCTTTTTTAATATTTCTATTTACGGCTGAAATCAATGTAGATGTAGATGTAGATGTAGATGTAGATGTAGAAATCATCGATGCAGTAACCGCTTTATGATCGCTGATTCCCTGTTCTGCGTTAACTGTTTCAAATAGTTCGGGTCTGTTTGTCACCAGAAGGTCTAATATGTTGTCGCGACGAGTCGGTTCTCTGTTTAACTGCTCAAGGTTGTAATCAGATAAAGCACTTTCAAAAATTTCACTGGATTCTTTGTCCCTGCCACCCGTTATGAACGTTTGAGTCCCCCCTCCCCCCGTGTGACTGCTCGGACATTGCTGAAGGAGCGGCCACATGTCCACTCACAGGCATAGCGGACGATGCCACACGGCCAGCCTCCACATTGACCCTCGCCTCTTGCGCCGCGAACGCCGCTGAACCCGACACCCCCCTTGGGGAGAGGGTGGCCCAACCGCGCTCGGTACCCGCGAAGATGTCTCGACAGCAGGGACAGTGAGTGAAGCATATAACACCTGGGGTGTACCATGCGACGCACCAGACTCCCCACTGCCGCTACACTCCGAGGCAGCAGCCTGAAGACGGCTGACCGCGGCCATCAACACGTTCAGCTGTTCGCCAACAGAGGCCAGCTCTGTCTGCGTCCGTACACAGCAGTCACACATCCTATCCTTCCTAAGAAATCAATTTACTGTAGAGAGTTTATCAACTTTTAATTAGACTGCTAATTCGCTAAAGGTGGCTTATAGTTGACTAAACTGTGGTTACTAGGCTCTTCTTGTAGAAAACAATGATAATAGCCCTACCTCTCTCTGGAATGTATTCAAATAAACACTGGCACTACTGGCACGATGGCTGACTAAAAGGACTCTCTGACTGTATTCAAAACAAACACGAAATCTATGGAACGCTATTACTAGCACTCGACAATTAAAGCTTCCTAAAAGCAAAAACACACGGAAGAAGAAGTGAAAAGTAAGAAAAATACAGTTATTACCTAAATTAACGCAACTCGCTGCACAGCAGACGTGACACAGACGGCAGTTACGACGACACATTTTCATCCGATATGTCACCGAGCGGTACTTAAAAGTCATGTCTTGCTGGTATATTCCGAGCACCACGCGAAGTTCATCCTCAGACGGGGCATCAAAAGACCCTGATGGTCACAGTACGACAATTTTGTGTACGCGTCTTACCTCCATGATGTTGACAACGGCGCAGGAATGCAGGGATATATTTGGACGCTCTAGGGAACTGCCGTACAGAGTTGAAGCCCTTAGGGCGGATGCGACGTGAGATCATCTCTGGGTTCATGTGCGCCCGGCTGGCTGACGTCCTAGGACATTCAGCGCGGAAATCGCAAATATTCGCACCATGTAATCACATTCAAAACTGACGCCACCAATGACAAAACGACACAATGAGAAATTTAGCACTCTGGAGGACATGAGTGGGGGAAGATGAACAAAGCTGCAAAGGAGGCTAATTCTGAATTCATTCTGTAGTCGTTCGAGCATTCTAGAGAGGTCTTTGGATAGAGATGGTCATTAGGAGGTGATTCATAGAGACATTTACGGGAGAGGTCGTGCTAAGCGATTTGTATGCTGTTTCGCACACAGCCATCTGACTTCGTGTTCTGCAGGCATGTCAGCCTGTCTCCTCAGTATTAAGACGTTGAGTTTTATTCTTGTATTCATACAATGCCTATCGTCACTTTGTCACATTTTCAGTTTTCATCCCGTATCAGGTGGTCTTTGTGACAGTTCAGAGATAGAATATACAAGAATTTGACCGTGATCCCTCCACATGACATTTATTTCCCAATATAAATTGGTCGCCAGATCTGCAGCGCAATTGCTGTGGACAATGGACGTCACATGTTCACTTAGATCCAGCAACTCGTTGCTTGGGCCAGAAAAATGGAGCTAGATCGATCGCCTATGGTGGTGATACCTGGAGGGTGATTAGGCAGGAAACAACGAACAAGAGGCACTCTAAGCTGCTGTGAGCATCAACTGCAGAACCACAGGTGCACACAGGTTTGGAGATGAAAGCAGTCGGGTGATGATAAATGGCCACAAGACACACCGTTGGCTCGCCTAGAGACCGACCTGTCACGTTAACACTTGAGGTGCCCAGTTACCGACTCGTGTTTCCGTTCAGTCATGCCAGTGCTAAGAATTCGGCCTTGTGCTGAATGCATTATAATAATAAAACTCAATTACACCTACATTATCAATTTGAATTTATTACGTTGTTTTCGCCCAATGTGGGGATACGTCATCCCATTTCATTTTAATTTCCATTCTATTTATTATATTGTGGCTCTCAGCTTCCTGGTTATTTCGTTTTTGAGCGTCCATCGTAAGGCCACGTCGTTCCATTTCCACGCTATTTGTAACATTTTTTAGACCCCACCTGGGACACTGACATCCAATTACATTTCCATTTTATTTTTACTAAAGACAGTTCAGTATCCAGGAGGATCCCCTGCTTCATCTTTGGTTTTATGCGTTATTTTCGTTAAGCTATGAGACTCAGAGTTATCCACCGGAGGGATTCCAAATAGCCTTACTGTTTTACGCAGAACAGACCAGGCACTATATACTTGACACATTGTGAACAGTTGCCGTCGTGAGGTCATTGGAAGGAGGAGGTGGGGGCGGCTCTAAATACGCCGCACACATGTGCAGTAGCTCACCTCTTATAACCTAATACCTTCATAGTGTATCGAAGTTTAAAATAAAAGGTTTTGCTAATGCGTAAATCTAGCATCGGAGTTCGCGTTGGGACCTCACGAAGACCTTGTAAAGTTCAATTTCAAATGGTTCAGATGGCTCTGAGCACTATGGGACTTACCATCTATGGTCGTCAGTCCCCTAGAACTTAGAACTACTTAAACCTAACTAACCTAAGGACATCACACAACACCCAGTCATCACGAGGCAGAGAAAATCCCTGACCCCGCCGGAAATCGAACCCGGGAACCCGGGCGCGGGTAGCGAGAACGCTACCGCACCACCACGAGCTGCGGACCTTTGTAAAGTTCGTGCAGATATGTTCGGTATGCCGCACAGTACCCATGATTACGGCATTTCTAAATATTTAAAGTCTTTGTGGCTTCATAATTTCACATCTTTCATGCGTGACAGCCACAACAGTTTGCCACCAGAAATGACGCTGAGAAATTTCACATTTGCCTTAAATTTGAAAGGGGAATCACTCATCTTTAATTATGTAAGTTAAAAAGAGAACGAAGGCAATTCAAAAAGACACACACAGTGTTCCAAGAAGAAAAATTAAATCGTTGGCCTACACATGTTCCTCCAAACTCCAGATCGCAGTTTGCCACTAATGATGTTGCTATGCTAAAAGACGTACAGAAAAGAGATACACTGTCTTTGAATATGGAGGACTGTACATGATTCGCTAATGAAGGCGTAATACCATTTATCGTGATTGAAAGCGCCGTAACACATAATCACTCGCCTGGAACACCCTGTTCTCCTGCTGGAAAGGTTAAGAGAGGGCGTTCTGGACTTGGTACCTAAAAATACATAAAAAGGACGCATCGTATGAAGACGGAGATATGTCAACAGAAATCCCAGTTTTGGAGATGAGTCGTAGTTAAGGGCGTTGGTGAGGAGGGATGTATGCCTTTGGAGAACATTGGCACCACACCCATCCCATTATCTTCAGTAAGACAGACATTTCTGTCACTGTGAGTCAAGCTCTGGTACTGAGAAAACGGATAACAGTTTCACCTACTGCGATGAACATTCGTATCTGGTGGAAAACTATTGTGGCAGTCACACATGAAAGATGTGAAATTATGAGGCCACAAAGACTTTAAATATTTAGAAATGCCGTAATCACGGGTGCTGTGTGGCATACCGACCATATATATATATTAATCAGATGTAGTTCGTATGGCGGAAAAATGGATGAATTAGGACAAACTGTTGTCGCAGTTATACGTGTCCATAAGCACATTTTATTTTAAGGGAGCATGTAAATAAAATCAGTGTTGCGTAATATACCAGATACCTTTAAGAGGAACTGAAAGTATGTGACGAAACAGAGGGATCGGAAGTAAAACACGCTACGTGTACTAGAAATTATTACGGACAACATCACGCCTTCTACACACACACAACCGAATCCGTAATGGCATTTCCGCCCTATCCAACTGTTATACAGACATCAAAGGAAAATCCACAAAATACTAATCCAGGGTGTCACATGGGGGCTACATCTCATTCTGAAAAGCAGCTACTGAGAACTTATCGTTAGCGAGCTGAGCCAACATTTGTTCTGTACTCGTAATGGTGGGAGGCCAGGGAAAATACCAGTTTGTACTCTAGGCAGCAATTTTCAGTTAATCTACATATGCAATACGTTCATCTCTCTCTGCATTGCTGCTTTATTTTAGGCCTCAACTTTATAGAAAGACAGAGGGATAGAGAGAAATAGAGAGAGAGAGAGAGAGAGAGAGAGAGAGAGAGAGAGAGAGAAGTCATACTTATTCTACACTCATGGGGGCAAGGGACAGTCACATTACCAGAACGTTATTTGAACAATGGACTCATTCGAATATAGTATGACTCAACATAGGGACAGTTCTTCTCAGTCTGCTGCATGTTTTGTTTCTCACCAGCATTTTGAAATGAGCCGGCCACCTACAAGCTATACTCGTCGTGGCGGAAGGCCACCTAACTAGAAAAACTCAATTTCAATGTATATTAGGCTATCTCACTTAAATTAACACACGATTTCCTATCGTATTTGCCGAAGTATTTCCTGAATGGAAACACAAGGTGAATTAAAACCAAAGCTATTTAAGATCGAATGGGGCCCAAGTGTTAACCTCAAGAACACAGTGAAGTACATAAGGTACGCAGAAGTTACATAAAATCAGTTTCTGAATGTAAAACAGATTAACTGCGTGAATGTTAACTCTGTATATGTTACTTCTGACTGAATCTGCTTGAAACTAAGCCCACTGTGAAACAGCAATTCATATGCTGTGCGCATTTCTAGCAAGCGTCTCACACCTTCCGTTGCAAGCCACATAGTGCCATTGTGAAATTTACTTTCCGTTCCCTCACTTATAGAGCTTAATAGAGCGGACGATCGTATCTGTTGCCAGCCGTTCCCCACCCTTCGCTTTTGTGATATGTCTCTGGCTTCTCCCAGGCAAATGAATCTACGAAGTTGGTACCACATCCCAAGAACAGGCTAACTATCCTGCCTACAAGAGAGCGAGTTTTAATCTTTCGTACTTCTCCGTTTACACACGGACACACATGTTGATATTGGAAATAAAGATCAGGAGCTGGATCTGCATCAATGTAGAAGTAACTAATGAAACAAATTTGCGTACTCCTGTACCTCAGGCCAAATTTCGAAATTGTTTCAGAGGAAAAAACTGTACAATACTGCTAATGGCTCTACAATAGCAATGGTATTAATGTAAATGGAAGTGAGTGTAAGTGACCCCCTTCATCACACTCTGTCTCAGAGGGAAAGGAGAGTGCTGAGATTGTCTTGCTAATACCATGGTAACCCGGCAGTCTCAAGAATCCTGACAATATATAGGTTTTCGTAGATGGGTAGTAGGTGTTAATCGTAAGTTAGACATCTAAGCAAGAGCAACATCAGTCACATATAAGTGGGAGTAAGAATAGGATATGAAGAGTGATTACAGGGGTTATTTCGCCATGTCATAAATGAACACCAAGTAAAAGTGGATGCATGATCACACATTAAGCTTCTTGAACGATCATAGCAGTATCCCATTTCTGAATTACAATCTGGTAACATGTTAGTATCAAAACTAAACACAATACGAAACTGCATGGAAACATTAAAGAAATAGACGGTATATGAAAGTAACAAGTCATAAGAATTTAACAAGAAAAGTCTTAATCATAGGGTAATCTATTGTCCCTTGATAGAAACAAAGAAGACATCGCAGAGGTAGGTATGAAAAATTGCATAAAACTAAGGAGTACGTAAGACACTGTCAGCTGGGAACCAATACAGAAATATGTTGAAGATATTTAACACGTGGTTGATTGGGAATCATGATCAGCTGAAGGGCATCTAATACCATAATACAATCAAGAATAATGGTAATTACAAATAATGCATAACTAAACTGTAATGATTATCTGTTGACAACTATTAAAATTCGATAACACTAACGCACCAGGAAAACCATTGATTATACAGCTGCCAGGTAAGTTCAGTACGTCATACATGAGAAATTAATGTAGTGCGTAACACACTATCCATTGACGAAATGCATCATGAAAGAATGATATATCAACAATACATCCATCGAACACCATCCTATCCTAACTCATCCGTGACATTCAAAACATAGAAGGCGACAACTCACGGTGATAGCACAGATCAGAAGTGTACGTGGAATCATCAACGCAAATTAATTAAGATTGACGCAAGGATCTGAAATTGCATCTAGTGGATGATATGACCCACATCGCAATACAAACGCTCTCTGCATATATGAAAGGAGTATAAGTAAGTGAAGATGAGTAAGTTCATAGTTAAAGAATCATCGTGGTGGTCCCACGGATGCTATGTAGCTTACCTATCCATAAGTGAGTACTGACCACAACATAAGGATGCAAAATGTTTAGCATCTCATTTTCTATATCATATCTGAGTCAGGTTTAAATGCAGCTTCTTTGTCATAACTGACGTCAAGTATTAACTGTGAAACTTAATCAGTACCAAATGTGAAGCCACTACAGATAAACCCTTGTGTAAGATCATACTAGAAAAAAAACTCCATCATATGAACCATAATCAGTATATCAACAAGTAAAGATGATTATAATCTAGGAGTAAGCAGTAAAATTAGGCATATCAGAAGACAACGTGGGCCGCAAAACGTCACATATACAACAGGAATTGTGCCACGCAGTGCCAATCCAAATACAAAAGACAACCAGCAAAATAAAATCATAGCACTCAGTAGGAAAGAGCACTGAATATTAACCAAGTTTTGAACACTGAAGACACAATTTTCCCTATTCATTTACGAATTATTAAAGTGGTGGTCACTTCTTCACGAGTGACGCTATTGTGGAGAGAGGCTCGTACTCAAAAATGGTTCAAAAGGCTCTGAGCACTATGGGACTTAACATCTGAGGTAATCAGTCCCCTAGAACTTAGAACTACTTAAACCTAACTAACCTAAGGACATCACACACATCCATGCCCGAGGCAGCATTTGAACCTGCGACTGTAGCGGTCGCGCGCTTCCAGACTGAAGCGCCTAGAACCGCTCGACCACACTGGCCGGCGGCTCGTACTCGCAGCATGGTTTGAGGATGAGGGAGCATATGACATAACTTATCTATGGCGATGGTTCCAGCATGTCTTGCTCAAGCCATGTGCACCCAGATGGGTGTGCACCATGAGTGCACGTTTGTTGTGCGCCACCTGACAGTGCGTCGTGGGTGTGATCGACGCCTCCTGTTCTACTGTCCTGCCCCTCTTCTGTCGGCGTGGGTAGTTGGTGTGTGTATGTGTGCCCAGACGTAAGGTGAGTACCTTGAGTACACACTGGTGATGCACCTCCTGACTGTTGATGGTGGATGTGGCTTGACACCTCTCGTAATGACGAACTGCCCCTCTCCTTTTGACAAGAGCAGTCAGCTGTGAATGACAGCACCATGAATGGGAACAGCTCCATGAGCATGAATATGGTTGTCACGCCACCTGATCGCGTGCAGTGGGGGCAGCCACAGTGCACAGCATGTCCCACTGTGAGATCCAGCAAGCTGGCTGTCATGGCCCTTCATTCACTGGAGTCTCTCAGCAGGCTGCAGCACTGCCCTGTCAGTCATGCCGTCACCCAGCCAGCCCTTGCTGGAAGGGGAGACCAGCATGCCACGACTGTATTGTTTTTGGACTGACAGGGACTGTTTACGGACAGTATTTGTTTGTGGGAGACGTCCAAAGAGGTCCACGGTGGCAAGTTCTTTTATTCTCGCTGGAATAATGGGATGTAAGAGTTCTAAGTTGCTGATGGTCAGAAGTTTTGTCTCTTGACATGCCTTACATATTTCTAAATCCTTCGCACTCATTGCTATATACTATTCAACTGGGCCTCCTCTTTCTGCCCTTGGTGCCCATAACTATGGTGCGTGTTATTTATTAACTTCCTGGCCAGTTCATCAGGGATACACAAGACGCAATACCCAGCATCCGGGTTCCTTCAGTGAAACAACATGCCTCTCCTTACCAGGCAGTACTGTGATATGTTCGCTTCCCTGTACTCTGCCTACTTCTCGCTAGTTGACTTCCATATCATATCCTTGTCTTGTTCGTTCGCAGTGTCAATGAGTGCATTCTTCATGAAATGGTGAAAGGGGACCTGTCGCATATACTTCAGTGAAACAACGTTATCTTCTTGTTCAGAATCACATATCTTAGCCATCCCAACAGATGAGCGGGACAATTGGTCTACCACTATGTTGTCAGTTCCAGGTACGTAGATGATGTGGGAATTGTACTCCTGCAGATACAAAGCCCATCTCGGTAAACGTTCGTGCTTCTATTTTGCGGACATTAGGATCTGCAGGTACCTGTCGTCAGCGTATACCTTCGTTATGCGCCCATGTAGGAAATATCTGAACATAGTGAAACCCCAGACCACTATGAAGGCCTCCAATTCTGTACCAGAATAGTTCCTCTCTGATTTAGTTAAGACTACTCATAAATGTCATGGTGTGGGGAACCATCTCTCCTCATATTCTTGAAACTGAGTGACACCGAGACCGGATAATGAGTTGTTGCAAAGCAAACAAAACTCCTCTAACAGATGTAGATGCACTAACAGGGGAGCATTCAAGAAAGTCTCTTTGAGCTGTATGAATTCTTCACGGGCAGTTTCATCCCAGTCAAATCACGCTCTCTGCTGTAAGTGACAAATGTCGTGAAGCACCGATACTTGTGATGTTGACGTAACCTTTGTAGAAATTAGCATGTCCCAGAAATCCTCATAACTGACATATATTAAAGGGTGCTGGGAACTTCCGGATGGCATGTAATTGCTCCTAGTCCGGCTGTATCCCTTCAGCAGAGACCAAGTGCCCTAGGAATTGTAACGTGTGTTGTGTGTTCGTTGGTTAGGGACGCTTAACATCGAGGTTATGAATGCCCACATAAAAATCACCTTAGGTAGAAATGTAAAAATTCTAGAAAGGAACTAAAGGGTGAACTTAGATATTATCGCACTCACTTCCTCTCAATCTCATCCATGGTCACCTGTTAATCACTTTAGCACAAAACCCAGGAAACAACACCACAAATGGGGAAATGTGCGAAAACTGTCGTAGTATACAAAGAAGACTAGAGGAAAACAAAAAAGATTCACAGCAATATGTGGCGCACTGATCACTTACCGAAAACATGGATTAACCAGCAACCCTGAAAACACACTGAAAACGACACCCTAAAATTTCAGAGAACTAGTGGGACAGTAAATCACAAAACTTGAAAAGTCTTAGCACGATTCGTTTGATTGTCAGCTATAGTAGATGGCAAATCTGTCAGCTAATGAGCTGCCGCACTTAGTCTGAAAATAGAGACAGTCCAGTAAAATGTGGCGCAGTGTAATTTTTACACTACAAGCACCACACATTGGATGGTCTTTTCACTGGAAAAAGAAGTCAAGCGTCATAGGGCTATGACCCATGCAAAAAAGACTAAGGGGGATCTCATCCCACCTGCGAGGCCGGAATGAGGTACACCACGGCAGCGTTGTCGACTTAACAAGACGCTGCTTAGTATCTGACACTTTCAGACATTCTTCTTCCCTCAACAGGGAGGCGAGAGCATGCAGGGAGATTACACAATCAACTAACTGAGGATCATGACACGCTCTCTTGGCTGCTATACCAACCCGTTTGTTCCACGCAACACCCATGTGCCGTGGCAACCAGCAAAAACGTATAATCAGCCTTTGTATTCATAGGAGGGGGTACTGGATATTCTGGACTACTTTATTTGCCTGGTACAAGCTATATAGAGAGTGAAAGGCACTCGGAATCGGCATAGACAAGGAATTAAGCTCACGAAACACGTCTCATCTACTCCAGTGCACACAAGGCAGCGTATAATTCCGCATCAAAAGTCTTGTATGAGTAAAGTTTTGAGGCAGTCTGATCTTAGGATATGACCGGGAAAACAACAGAGCAACCAACTGAGTTCCCCTGTGGCGAACCTAATCCCCTCATGTTGAATTGTGTCAACAATTTTCTGATAAGAGGGTCTCGTTCATTTGCATAATGGACTCCCACTGCCAATTCACTATCGCATGAATGCACTATAAAACTGGAGCAGACGCACGCTGTGTGCTCTCCAAGAGCTCTGGCAAAGGCACTTTGTGATATTGAGTGCCTTGTGTGTTCTGGCTTTCAGGTCTCTCAGGTGTGGTAACCACAACAATTGGGAGACTGTAATGAAACACACAAACATAAAAGAGTCTGTAAAATGTAGAACAGCGTCCCTTACGGAAGTCAGGTAAATTAGAAAGGCGAAAAGAACGGTTAAATGAACACACACACACATTCATCTACAGAAAACTGAACCACATCTTTGCATCCAACTTCTCTGAGCTCTGCACTGCAAGTTGCAACTGTCTAGTCGCTGTTGCAAGGTTGGACGAGGAAGAGAGAACTGCAAAGTCGTCCACAAGTAAGGAGCACTGTACAGGACTCCTTACTGCAGGCGGATACTGTTGATGGATATGGTAAAGGGGATAAGACGTAAAACATTGCCCCACAACACCATTTTCCTGTTTATAACGATCCTATAACTTGTCACCAACTCGGGACCTAAAAACCCCCTTAGGCAGGAAAGAGCGTGTGAAGATGGGGAGGTGGCCACAAAAGCCCTACTGATAGAGATGTGCGAGAGCGTTGAGTCTCCAAGTAATGCGTACGCCTTATTCATGTCAAAGAATATATCAAGACAGTGATGTTTGCATAGGAAAGCCTGCTGAATAGTGGCCCCTAGGAGGGTCAGGTGAACCAAAATCTCCGCAGTCCACACAGAGACCGGCTAAGAAGTTGCCAGGTCTCTAAGTACCAGACCAAACGACGGTTAATCATTCGCTCCAGGGTGTTTTCTACACATCACATTAAGATAATTACTGGGGCATGTGCTTTCCTTCCCTATTTTGAGGGAAGGTGTCAAAATTTCCTTCCTCCATGATTTGGGAAACTGTCATGACTTCCAAATCAAATTAAAGGAGTCGAGAAGGATTTCCTGTGACGCTGTTGGCAAATGTTGCAGCATATTGTTCTGGATTTGGTTGTGGCCGAGTACAGTATCACGAATCTCCGACAATGCTGACTCCAGCTCCCACATAGAGAAAGGGCAGTTCTAAGGCTCAAAACTGTTGATCTGAAGTCCATTTCCTTCGATACAGTCACACAGTTGTGGCAGAACGCCAGATCCTGCCTGGTGTTGGCAGTATTGGCAGTAGTCGTCGCAAGACGGTCTGCCATACTTTGAGCGATATCCCTGGGCGTTGTTTGTCGACACCCCTGTTTCAGCACTGCTGCTTAAGGAAACAACTGTGTTTACAAGAAATCCTCTTGATGGCCTCCCATACTTTCGTAGAACACCTGGAACCGTTGATGAAGTCAAGGAATGTTTACTTGATATTTTCTTGCTCTCTACAATCACACAACGAGCCTTGGTTCTCTTGACTCAAAAGGCTGTGAGTTTGTCTATTGTTGGATGGTAGGTAAATCATCAACGAACCACATGCCTGTCCAGGACAGCTGAGCGGTACTCATTGGTCCACCGAGGTACAGGTTTCCTCCTAAAGTTGCCTGAGGACTTAGGGGTAAGTTAATGGCATTATGCATGGCTCGTGTGATGTGCTTCACCTATTCCTGGACGCTGTGGCTATGTTCAGTTACAGTCACCTGGCTGAATAGTGTCCAGTTAGCCCTGCTGACCATCCACTTCGGTGGCTTTTGTTCAAATGATGCTCCGCTAGCTGGTTGACCCATATGGGAAGTGGTCACTGGAATGGGTCATTAGTTACTTCCCACTCAGCTGAGTCTGCAAGACTTAGAAAGCAGAAAGTGGTATCGATGGCTCAGGATGATCCACGAGAAAAGACTGCAGCGCCTAGAACCGCACGGCCTCTCCGGCCGGGGTAGCGTAAGTGGTGGCATTTTATACAGGTAAACTCTTTTCTATCATATTAATTTTCCGTTTAATTAGTCTTAAGCTTACGAGTATTTACAGCTGCGCCACTATTAAAATGTTATCATACGAGATAAACGTCACATTTTGTGTGTGTAGAATTAAATATTGTGAAACACGACCTGTCTGACTAACTAAGTGGCAGAATGAAATTTTCACTCTGCAGCAGAGTGTGCGCTGGTATCAAACTTCCTGCCAGATTAAAACAGTGTGCCGAACTGAGACTCGAACGCGGGACTTATGCCATTCGCGAGCAAGTGCTCTACCATCTGAGCTGCCCAAGCATGACTCACGACCCGTCCCCACAACTGTATTTCCGCCAGTACCTCCTCTCCCAACTACCAAACTTCACAGAAGCTCTTCTGCAAAACTTGCAGAACTAGCACTCCTGGAAGAAAGGATATTGCAGAGGCATGGCTTTGCCACAGTCTGTGGAATGTTTCCAGAAAGAAATTTTCACTCTGCAGCAGAGTGTGCGCTGATATGAAACTTCCTAGCAGATTAAATAGGATGTATTATTTGTGAGATTACTCGTGACATTACTGTTAACCTAACTTACAGGCTTAGCTGTACTTGTCAACGAGCATAGCTCAATCATTGTTTCACGCTTCATGATAGGCAAAATGAAGCCTCCAATTAAATATTTCCTCATCTAAATTTCCTGTATTATTGTTCTATGATATCACAAAACATATGTTATTCAAGATATTATGCTTCTCAAGTGTCACGAGATTATTACCTCATCTAAAATGTACGTGTCATTGTTCTGTAACACATGTAAGCCAAATAATTTTTAGAATTTTGTATACGCCCTCATCTGTTTCATTTCCTGCATTTTTATAATTTTTCCTTTATCTATTAACTTCAATATCTCGTGTATATCCAAGAATGTCTACTAGGCCTTGTCTTTTCTCCTATTTGATCGACACATGCCTTCACAATTTCGTCTCTTAGAGGTACCCATTCGTCCTTTACTGAATTCCCTTTCCCTGTTCTAATGAGTCGTCGCCTAATGCTCCATCTGAAACTCTCCAGCATCAGAAACTCTCCAGGTCCCATTTTCTTAATTTCCTACCATTTTACAATTATCTTCGCCGGCAGATGTGGCCGAGCTGTTCTAAGCACCTCAGTCAGGAACCAGGCGACTGCTACGGTCGCAGGTTCGAATCCTGTCTCGGGCATGGATGTGTGTGATGTCCTTAGGTTAGTTAGGTTTAAGTAGTTCCACTTTCTAGGGGACTGATGACCTCAGATGTTAAGTCCCATAGTGCTCAGAGCCATTTGAACAATTTTTTTACAATTTCTTCAGTTTAATCTGCAGTTCATAACCAATAAATTGTGTTCAGATTCCACACATGCTCTGGAACAGTCTTAAAATTTAAAATCTGGTTCTGAAATCTGTATCTTACCATTACAGAATCAGTGCGAAACTTTCCAGTATTCTTTTATGATTATTATACTAAGTGTATAGGATAATTAAATTAGGCTGTGTGCAGAATTGTCCCAGGTGGCTTCCTCTTTAATTCTTCTTCTCCAGTTCATATTCACCTACTATTTTTCCTTCTCTTCCTTTCCTACTATCGAATTCCAGTCCATGTAACAAATTTTAGTATCACTTAAATACGAGGATCTGTCAATAAGTAATGCCCCACACCTTGTTCTCAGAACGTATTCATTGTTAAGAGTCAGAATTTGGTGAAAATATACATCAACAAGTCTTGTCCATGTCCTAGTTTTTTACGTACTCTCCATCACGTTCTATGGCTGAACGCTAACGTTGTGGAAGAGCAGGTATTCCCCGCTGGTAAAAGCTGTTGTCCTGTAGATGTAGCCATGGTTTCACTGCATGACTGACACGATCCGCGACAGAAAGGCCTCTCCGTCGGTCTCAACACAATTCGACAATTCAGATGAAATGACCTTTCTTTGAATCCTGTGATCCGCTGTAAGCAATCGCGGAATCCATGGTGAGCACCTCTTGCTTATCCTAGAGTCTCGATCATTGCAGACGCACTTACAATGCTGATCGTCATCTCTAGAGCCAATTCTCGAGGTGTGATGCCCCGGTATACACGAATAATTGCATCCGCACGATTCTGCATGTCTGGAGCGTGTCCCGAGCGTGGCTGATCATGGAGCTCTGTTTCTGCATTTCCTGACGCTTAACTTCCTTTACCCATGGCCCAACTCTACTCGTATAAACTGCAGCATCACCATACACTGCACACCAACATTTATGGATGTTCACCACGGATTCTTTTTCTGCACTCAGGAATTCTATGACAGCACGCTGTTTGTAACGTGACTCGTATTTAGATGCTATTTTGACGCTGTACTACGGTTCTGCCGTCAGCCAGAATGGTTAGAAACTTCACTGGCACACAGAACGAACATCAAATGTGAAACACCAACCAGGACGTTTCTCTAAGTATATAATGGCTTTAGTTTTTTTTTTTAATGTGGTGCATTACGTACTGAATGAACCTCGTGTCTGAATAATTTGAAACATTGCTTTTATCTCACTTTACTCTTCTTCAATCTCTTCATCATCTGTGGAGGTAGTTGACATATATCTTGGCTATCATAAGGTGTTCGCTACGCTGTTCCCCGTAGCTTATCCGTTTTCCTATTTTATTACTCAGTGCTAGACCTACACCGGCACCATCTCTGTTTCATTCTACATTTATAATCCAGTGCTCACCTGCCCATAGGGCCTGTTCCTTCTGCCATCGAACTTAAATAATTCCCGCAATATCTAACTTCAACCAGTCCATTTCCCTTTTTCCATTTCCTAACCAACCTGATCGTTTAAGAGAGCTAACATTCCATGCTCCCACCAGTTTTGCTTTTCCTGATGACGCCATCCTCCTGAGTAGTCTTCACCCGGAGCGCTAAATGGCTGTACTTTCCTCTCGCTTTCAGCCATTTACAGTACCAGCACAGTAAGCCCATTTTAGTTGCTGTTACATATCCAGATCAGTGAATCACCCACAATGCTGCTCCTGCAACTACTGAAAAGGCTGCTGTCCCTCTTCAAGAACCAGACCTTTGTCTAGCCTCTTGGCAGATACCAGTCCATTGAGATTGCATCTATGTCACAGCTGCCTGTATCGCTGAGGCACACAAGCCACGGTAGCAATTTTAAAATCCGTACTTTCTAGGGGATAGTTGAAATGAGATATAGAACTTTATCAGTTGTGTCGGTTATATTTTGGTAAAAGAGAAGTGATTAATATTTGTGATCACTTGTCGAAATTTCGAGTGTTTTTTTTTTTTTAGTAGTTTGGAAGTAATTTGCCTGTGATATTTCTGTTCAGTTGCCAGCTACAGGTGGTATGTTACGTAAAATTTATAGAACATAATGGCGAGCATTTCTTTTCAAGAAGACCACTGAATAACCGGAAATAATAACTTGCGAATACCGTGGTTTAGTAACACTTTAGTTCATGGTGTATATTCAGTTAGAATATGTAACATTAGCTGCGTAGCTTCTGTAAAATTGTAGTAGAACAATGCAAAATGCAGCCTGCATCGCTAATAGTGTCCAGTAGTAGGAAAGGACTTGATGGTCATTTATTATGTTTGACAAGCATTAACAAGATTTGATTGAACCTAAAACTTCCTTATGTACGTAGACAGAATCCTGAAAGCACACTATGTTCGTACGAACTATCAGATACTCCCACTGAGCTGCAATGAACGCAGCTCCTATTTGGTAGATATTAGCCAATGTTTCTTCAGCACTGCTTTTCGCCTACTGGATCTGTTCTTAGACAGTAAAAAGGATGGACTTCAAGAAGCCTATTGTGGTAGGAGGACGAAATTTTCTGCACGAAAATTAAAACATGATTGTTTTAGGCTGAAACCTTATCTGAAGTAGCTGCAGGAGAACAGGAAAATGAGGCCAGCATGCCACATTAGCTCACCTACAGGCTCCATTGATTTAACTTACGGGTTGTGCTGCAGTTTAGACGAACGAAAGTCTATCTTTGTGGCTTAGTTTGAAGAAACCAAAAATTGCGTGTTACATTTATGAAAACTCTTAACTGATATCTTCTGAAACTATAAGAAATATATGTGACACTAGTGCTGAACTAAATCATAGGTTATAGCGCACTTCTCAATGATAACACTTCTGTCTTTATACCATACAGCAGGGAAACCATAAATTGGTGGAATTACAAGGTGCGACAGTAAAGTAATGGGACCGATGGGGAAAAAATTTTGCCTACCGTTTGAGTCAAGTTTAGTGTTGTCTCCTTCAAAGTAGTTCCCTTCTGATTGCACACACTTTTCCCAGCGCTTCTGCCATTGATGCTAACATTTCAGGAACTCATCTTATTTAATATCTTCCAAGACCCTTGGCACAGCTTTTTGGACATCTTGTGTTGTTTAAAAATGGTGTCCCTTGTCCGTTGTTTTGACTCTTAGAAATAGAAAAAAGTCGCATAGAGCGATATCTGGTGAATAAGGTGGCTGTTGAAGTACTGAAATTTGTTTTGAGGTTAAAAATTGCTGTACTGACGGAGCAGTATGCAATGGCGCATTATCGTGATCCAGAATCCAAATCGTTCTCATACCAAGATCTCCAGTTACTATTAGACGAACCGTTTCTCGATTGATGTTCAGTTCTTCTGCGATCATTCTCATGGATAATCTTCGATTGTATCGTATGAGTTCACACACCCTGGCCTAGTTGACATCCATCCGTGAGGTTGATGTTCGTCCACTGTGATCTTCATCTTCAACATTCGTTCTGCCTACACTAAATTTCTTATGCCACTGAAAAACTAGAGCTCTTTTCGTAACCTCCTCTCCAAAAGCCTTCTGAGGCTTACCGTAAGTGGTCGTCGAGTTTTCACCCTATTTAACGCAAAAAGAAACGGCGCACCGTTGCGTAATTATATGCGGTTCCATTTCTGTGACGAAAGACACAACCATGTATTAACTTATTACAGCACAACTCACGACTGAGCAGTTGCATCGATGTGCCGCTTGGACTAGAAGCAGCTTATAGACCAAGGTCAAAGATATGGTGCCTACGCAAGCCTGCAGGGTTGCCATATCTTGCTAAGAAAATCAGCCTCGTTACTTTATTGTTGCACCTTGTGTTTACGAAATAATGTAAAGATTTGTTCAATAACATTAAAAAGCAAAGATGGCAATACTGATCTAACTTAGAAGTGCGTATTTCGTGGACTGATTTACGTTGTCACAGAGAGGAAACGACACGACAGTTCAATGAATTAGCATACTGAACAGCATAATAAACATTCATATAGGTAGAAGTGTAACTATACTTCCAGCTATCCACTTTCAACTACTTTATAAAGCACTCAAACATTATAGTGGTGCCATGCTAGGGTATTAATTGTATGTTGTAGTACAAAATGTTTTTTATCTTCTCTTGATAATGCTATACGCTGGAGTATATGGAATTTCGCTAAAATACATGGCCAGTTTACAGCCTTTATATTTCGCCAAGTTACAAAAAAAACTGTAACAAATTGCCCCATATGTTGCTGCAATGTTGTAGAAAAATTGTAACTGGTTTCTCCATACAGTTTTACATTAGGGTAAAACTGTAAGATATTAGCAGATACATCTATATGCTACATACAAACTGTATGGTATTACCCCATACATAACCACTGATACTCAAATTTGCAAGATATTGCCCAGTTCAATATCATGTTAATGATCAGCATCAGATACAACTGTAACTAATTACATTAACATATGATTTTACTTAGTTATCCATCTGATATAACGTGCTGGGTACAAAACCCTGTCACAAAATTTTACTACACACAATTGGAGTTTTCAACACGTGCTCATGTGGTTACTTGTGAAGGAAAGTATAGTAAATGTCTTTTGTGGTTAGTTACAGGGAGATTAGGGTCTTAATTTAGCACTAAAAATTTGGTCATTCAGTTTTAAGTTCAGGTGTGCTAACTGATAGCTTACAAATCAATCATTTGACAATTACTTGAAAGCTACTCATCATTCTAAAAGCCAAACAAGACCAACACCGCTAGTTACACGGTTATTTAGTAAGCACGAAAGCTTCAGAGATATGCTTAGTCAATTTTAGTAGGAGACGCTGCAACAGAGCGATAACACATGGTGGTATGCACAGCTGTATAATACCGAGATCTTACGACAAATGAATAGTCAGCTAATATATGGATTCCTCCTACTTACATCACGCGGAAAGACCATGGGGATAAAATCAGAGAGATTCTTGCGCACACAGATGTTCACTAACAATCGTTCTTCCTACGAAATATTCGAACCTGTAGTAAAGAAATGTGGAAATGATAGTGGTATATATAGTGCCCTGTATCACACACCTTACTGTGGCTTGCGAAATATAAATATAGATGAAATAATGTGTTATACACAGTTTATGAAATGTCTTTGTTGACATTCGCGTTTTGTAATCAGGCTATAGGTTCGATTTTCACTCACGGCGTCCAGTTTTAACATTCATGAAAAGCTCTAATTCACCTATGGTAACGCCAAGTCCAGAATGTTACGTCCCACAGTGATTCAGAAGTCGCATTAAACACAATATTCCTTCACTAGCAACACCGTCACAGCCTGTTTAAATGGCGCCATAACAATGTCTGTCGCCAGTAAACCACCACTAAAAACTTTATTTCATATAATTTAGGAATGGTTATTACGTTCACAGCGTTAATATTTCATTTGAACTTGAGACGTTGCAATTTTCGCTCCTCGATTGGAATTCGAATTCGGATCTCTGGGAATGGAACGTATCTACGTTGCAATCCTGGTCCAGCACAAACATATTCATAATTTCGTTTTATGCCCTAGCATGTGCACACTAACCTACAACCGAAAAATAATTTGCATGTTTAATGTCTGTTCATGAATAGTCAACAATAACGATAGGTGCCGTTCTTTCTACGGTAACTTGCGAGCATCTCAGTACTGGTGAGAAAGCTGTTGATACTTAACGTCTATTTATGGGTGGGAAACACCGACAGTACACGCCGGGGTCGATTCCCGAGCAAGGAAAACCAATTGTACCCTCATCTCACATTGATACAGCTCGCTGCTGGTAAATAAATTCGATTTCTAACATCTGATTTTACTTACTTAACAATCCGATAAGGTGCTGGGTAGAAAATTCCGTCACATTATTTTAAATCATATCAATCCAATTTCCAGCAAATGCATACTTGGTTACTTGTGAAGGAGAGTACATTAAACGCCTTGCGTGGTTAGTCAACATGGCAATAATGGTTTTGATGTAGTAGGAATAATTTCGTTATTTCGTGTCAAGTTCAGATGTGTTAAATAATACTTTTGAAAACCTTTATATTTCATGTCTCTTTATGGCTAGTCAGCAATGATGATCGTTGCCTTGATCAAGTCCCGGGCAGGTGCGATAGGGTATTTTAGTTACTAGTGGCTACGTCTACTGAGTGTTTCCAGATCCAGAACCAAAAATTTCGTCATTTACAGTTCAAACATGTGTCCAAATAATTCTTCATGAATAATTAGTACAGTGACGCTACTGATTATACTCCATTAATATTGCTGTTTCTATAGATGTTATACCGCCTGTTTATCGCATTTTCTTTAACTAGTTCCTGTAATGACAAGTTTGTGCTAAATCCAATCGTCACTGGGACATTTAGCAGGTGTGGGAAAACCTTATACGGAGGGAAAATACTTCGAATTGTCATAGACCTTCATTAGTCCAGACATTGTCTCAGAATATCTTGTTTATGCAAATATTTACTTTGTATAAGGTTTGCTGCATAGTTTATGTGCCGTAGTTAGTTGTTTCAGATTGTAATGAGATGGCAACGTTTTGAAAATCATTGTATTCTGTACTAGCGTTAGGGACTAACTCATTTCTAATTACGTGTTTTTCTAGTTTTTGCAGTAGCATGGTGCGATGTTACATTGCACTCATTGCCTTAAAAAACAGTGTTGTCTAGTGGTCTCTCATGGTATCAATTTTGTATAGCTGAACGACTGTACCGCAAAGCGATTAGAGGACCCACTAGATGGCTACGTTATGTTGGTTGCATGCAAATCAGGCGGATCACAATACAAGTCGTTCGGATACTTTTCCCATGATAGTACAATGCAAATCAATATGCATAAATAACCCAAATAAAAAATATGAAGAAAGAACATGTGTAAGTCGGACATTAAATAGCCACAACAAAAGTGGAGTTACACAGCATTTTATCAAAACATAGATCACTTTATCTGTTACAAAGGTCTGCACATTGCTGAAAACTATCTTCACAAATAAGCATAATCATTGCATACATTTGTAGAGCATTCTGAAAAACACTGAGCTATTTTCCTTTCCAATTCACGAGGACATGACAATCCTCTTCTTCCGGGCATTTTTAAACAGTAGATGATATCCCTTTTGCAGCAACTTTTTACCCCACATCTAGCATTTTTTTGAAAATTGGAGGATTTGGCTCTGGATTTGATACAAGGACGAATAACTTCTAGAGCCAAGTCTTTCAAGAAAATCCTTCTTTCATGTGATTTTCCTCTGTAATATATTGGACATTGATTTGTGAATGCATATATCTGCAACATTCATTTCATTAGCCCATGACACAAATGGCCATTGCTTACCCTGTCTTAGCAAGTATAAGCACTTCCTTTTTCTCAAGGAAATCAAAGCCTGTTTTAGTTTTCTTATCAAATAAAATCATTTTTGGTTTCTTCTTTCTGTGTGTGTGTGTGGGGGGGGGGGGCATCATGATGCATGGAAGATACACTCCTGGAAATTGAAATAAGAACTCCGTGAATTCATTGTCCCAGGAAGGGGAAACTTTATTGACACATTCCTGGGGTCAGATACATCACATGATCACACTGACAGAACCACAGGCACATAGACACAGGCAACAGAGCATGCACAATGTCGGCACTAGTACAGTGTATATCCACCTTTCGCAGCAATGCAGGCTGCTATTCTCCCATGGAGACGATCGTAGAGATGCTGGATGTAGTCCTGTGGAACGGCTTGCCATGCCATTTCCACCTGGCGCCTCAGTTGGACCAGCGTTCATGCTGGACGTGCAGACCGCGTGAGACGACGCTTCATCCAGTTCCAAACATGCTCAATGGGGGACAGATCCGGAGATCTTGCTGGCCAGGGTAGTTGACTTACACCTTCTAGAGCACGTTGGGTGGCACGGGATACATGCGGACGTGCATTGTCCTGTTGGAACAGCAAGTTCCCTTGCCGGTCTAGGAATGGTAGAACGATGGGTTCGATGACGGTTGGATGTACCGTGGACTATTCAGTGTCCCCTCGACGATCACCAGTGGTGTACGGCCAGTGTAGGAGATCGCTCTCCACACCATGATGCCGGGTGTTGGCCCTGTGTGCCTCGGTCGTATGCAGTCCTGATTGTGGCGCTCACCTGCACGGCGCCAAACACGCATACGACCATCATTGGCACCAAGGCAGAAGCGACTCTCATCGCTGAAGACGACACGTCTCCATTCGTCCCTCCATTCACGCCTGTCGCGACACCACTGGAGGCGGGCTGCACGATGTTGGGGCGTGAGCGGAAGACGGCCTAACGGTGTGCGGGACCGTAGCCCAGCTTCATGGAGACGGTTGCGAATGGTCCTCGCCGATACCCCAGGAGCAACAGTGTCCCTAATTTGCTGGGAAGTGGTGGTGCGGTCCCCTACGGTACTGCGTAGGATCCTACGGTCTTGGCGTGCATCCGTCCATCGCTGCGGTCCGGTCCCAGGTCGACGGGCACGTGCACCTTCCGCCGACCACTGGCGACAACATCGATGTACTGTGGAGACCTCACGCCCCACGTGTTGAGCAATTCGGCGGTACGTCCACCCGGCCTCCCGCATGCCCACTATACGCCCTCGCTCAAAGTCCGTCAACTGCACATACGGTTCACGTCCACGCTGTCGCGGCATGCTGCCAGTGTTAAAGACTGCGATGGAGCTCCGTATGCCACGGCAAACTGGCTAACACTGACGGCGGCGGTGCACAAATGCTGCGCAGCTAGCGCCATTCGACGGCCAACACCGCGGTTCCTGGTGTGTCCGCTGTGCCGTGCGTGTGATCATTGCTTGTACAGCCCTCTCGCAGTGTCCGAAGCAAGTATGGTGGGTCTGACACACCGGTGTCAATGTGTTCTTTTTTCCATTTCCAGGAGTGTAGTAGCACTTCTAGCTTATTTATTGCTACTTAAACCACAATAGTAAAAAAATGGTTGATATGGCTCTGAGCACTGTGGGACTTGACAGCTGAGGGCAACAGTCCCATAGAACTTAGAACTACTTGTCTATAGTGGAGTTCTCTCCTGGATGAAATCGTCCCGTGCAGTTGTTTATGAATATTCCCCAGACATTGTGGAAAGCTGCCATATCATTTTTCTTCTCAGCTTTTGTTGTGTCTATTGTCGAACCTTATGGCTTCCCTTATTTCTTCTTTCCGGTTTATAGGAAAAGTTAGCACAGAAACAGGGTTACCAACACAGTTGTGAAATTTCTCTTATAGGAACATCCCAGCTTCTAAAACAGCTAGCTAATAGGAGATTCCAAGAAACGTATTGATTTTGCCGTTTGTAACACTACAGCATGTTTGACTTTTATACTCATAGCTCCTGACTGTCGCCCTTCCTGATTTGTGCAATTAACTTTTTCGTTGACAATATTATTTGTGCTGATGTATCTCCAAGCATCTTCTCGCGCAAGTGTATTTGTTACTTTTGCTGCATGTGAAGAAACGTTCCCTATCTTATGAGTAAGCATTCGGTTATAAGGAGCTGTTTTTTATTCCCTCTGAGTACCAACAAAAAGTTTAGCAGGTTGGGGTGGGATGGCTACTATATACAAATTTTCAGGCTAGGTTGGGCTTGGCATATTATTCTTATTTTTATTTGATTTAACACACTGCGCTATATTAGAAGGTCAGGCTATCCTTGGTAAGCCTACATCATTTAAATCATAAGTCTAATCGCTACTTTCTTCAGATTCTGAGCCGTACGACACCTCTATATGCTGGATTAATTTCAGCTTTGGAAGCAATAATATATACACATTCCTCCAACTGTTAAGAAATAATTGTTGATGCATCTCTGTCACCTACGTTTATAGTATAAATAGGTTGTCTGTTTCCAAAACCACTAGACGATTCCCTACTGTAAGAAGCAAACGTTTTTTGTAAGTAAGAAAACCTAATTAGTTACTTTTTCAGAGAAAGAGAGAACAAGGAGTAGCCAATAGATTAGCTAACATAATTACTTGCATCAGCTAAGAGAGCATCGCTTTTCACTTTGCCAACTTCAACAGTGACCAGGAAGTCCATTATTTTTGTTGCTATAGCATAACATGTGCAAAAACTGCCAGTATGAAAATGTCACAGGTAGCAAATTTCATTGACGAAGGAGAAATTGCTTGCTGAAGCATTGGATTACAACAGGCCTGAAAATCCCCCTACATGCATTATGGGCATTGCAATAAGAAAAAACTGTTTCTATACAACCTTTGCTTCATTGAGTACAATTTTATCAAGTTTATTAATCCTAGATGTATTTTAAGGATTACACAAAAAGGGTCCATTTATATATACTGTTTTAATATGATTAAAGGGATGATTAATTCACTCTGGGGCCTGAAAGGCCTCATCATTCATCTGCAGGTTAAGATTCTTGCTATGAAACTGCCTGGCATCTACATTTATTACTATTTGTTTTATATGGTCATTCAAGTTGAGATCACTATGGACAGCTACTCATAGTTAGTTTACAGTAGATACTGATCACAGCAATTTGTCATCAGTAGTGTAGTTCCACAATAGTAGCATTCATTTCCTATGTACCTGCAATAAGCTACATTTATTTAAATACAGGGTCAATTGCCAGAGCCTGTATCAGTATTGTATTTATGAGAATTCTGGAACAAAGAGCGTATTTTTTTGAAAATTTCACGATTTAAGAATAAGGTTATAGTTTTGCTTTATCCCACAACCATTTTATCTATTCCCACAAACAATTTTTTTTAATTTTGAAACTATAAATTAGTATCGAATATATTAATTATAAATTAAGGCAAAAAAAGTAAAATTTATGGGATGAATTTGAATTTGATGAAAAATTTTAATACACCGAGAAGTTGATGTGTCGAATGTAAAATCTGAAAAAATTTTAAACCATCATTCATTAGAGGACATTTGAAAAATGAAGAATATAAGGAACCAACTGATCATTTAAAACCTGAAAAATGTTACATACAGACAGTTTATGATTATGAGAATATATATTTGGGAACAATATTTAAAAAAGTCAAAATCTGTATTTTATACAACTGAAAAAACAATAGCCAATTATTGTTATGAAAAAATATAGAAATTCTGAAAGAAATTCAAAAGTCAAATCATCTTTTATCTATCACTGTGAGAAATAAAGCAGATTATAATTATTATGAAATAGATATATTATAATTTACCAAAAGTATTAAAATATCAAATTTGTGATTATATATTATTTTTAAATTTTTACAAGCAATAACCAAAATGGAAAGCAGATACATGACAAATCAAATCTTTTAGTTTGTATTTTCTCAATCTTTCTGAAAATATTTCAAAAGTAAATATAAATGTGAGTTAATATTTCCATAAATATTTCTAATTTTTTATTCATTTATTTAATTAAAAATTTAAGATAAAATCCTAAATCATGAATCATATGTTAAATTCCTTGTAGCATATTTAATTACATATGCAACTGTAACATTAGGTATATTTTCATTAAGCAATGTACATAATTTCATTTTTGTTTTTTGAGTAGTTGAAACATTCGTTCTTCTAGATGTATTTATTATGTGTATGGGATAATTTTGAATAATATTGAATGGATTTTTTTTTCATAGGAATTTATTTGTGTAATTCATTTGAAGTATCTAAATGTATCATAAGCTATAAGAATTATTTGGTGGATCAAGGTTCTTGTGGAAAAATCATATTACCTCCATTTTTACATACAAATGTTGCAATTCAGCATATTAAAACAAAAAAAAATTACATTACTTGGTTTTTCAATAATTTTGGAAAGCAACCAAAATAATTTAAGGCATATTGGATTGTATAGAATTATAAAAATTGGTAATAACTAGTTAAAAATTAATTTTCCCATTTAATCCAGTATATTAAATTGTTTGTTGTTCAAACTCCATCTTTGAAATATTTTAAAAATCTATCAAGTAATTGTAATGTATACAGACAGAAGATTGTTTTCTTTAAATTTTATCATTGTTAGGGACATGGTTTTCTATAGTTAATTCATTTGATAGATATGATGTTAATCCAAACAGATCAAATATTCTTTCCTTTTTTAACTGTAGTGATGTTGATCAATTTTAAGACATAATTATCAATTAGTTTTATTTCGATATACTGTCATATCTTGAAACATCTATCTGACCTTTGTGAATAATGGAAAATGACATAACAAGTGGTTCAACTGGTATAAATGTATCCATTGTCAGTATTAGTATTAAATTCTGTTTTTTTTGTTTTCCATTAACTGGACATGAGTGAAATTATTAACTCTCACTTTTATTTATAAGTTACTGTGGAAATAATTTAAGACCTAATTTTTGAAATTGCTATTACACAGGCAACACTTAAGTCAGTCAAATTATCATTTTCATGAGTGATAAAAGTTATTAAATGTAGACTAGTATCAAAATCTGCAATATTTATAGATAATTTGGTTAATTATGTTATCTAGAACAAGTGGTGGTGTGCAAATGTGTTGTGACAGAGAATTGACCAAACACTGGACATAGCCATGACCTCGGTGTGTAAAATCTTACCAAACATACTTCTTTGCTGTCCAATGAAAATTACCGTGTCGATCTACCAGCAAGAGAGACCTTTGCTTTAGAATATCTAGCTAGCATGAAAATGGACAATGATTGGCTGTGGAAGATACTGTGGACAGATTAAGCCAGATTACATCTGACTGGTTATGTCAATAAACAGAATTGTCGAATATGGACAACGAAAATGCATATGAAAATCAGCCATTACCATTCTTAATGAAAAGGTTACTGTGTGGTCTGGGTTTATGGCATCATTTATCATAAGGCATTACTTTTTCGAAGAGACAGGTGTGGATGTGGGGAAGGGATCACTTTTTAGCAAAATGATGCACCTTCAAACATTGCAGATCCGGTTAACCAGCTGCTGTAGCCCCGTTTTCGCCTTTTGTCCTAAGGACAATTAAAACCAAATTATCCCATCTGATGTAATATGACCTTGACACTATGAATGAGTTTGCATAACTAACATTATCACACCTGTACAGTTTGTTTAATGTCAGGTGTACACTGTAGGCATTATTGTCTGATTCATTTTTCATTTCTAGTCGACCACTATTAAATAATGGTTTACGTGGGGTCATATAATGCTACATTTTGTAACTATTCATTTTTCTTCTGCAGTTCGTTTTCCCCCTCTCCAATAATATTTTGTTTCAATTGTACATCATTCTGACCAGTGGTATTATTTCTAAAGCGGTTGAATGTTTAATTATAATCATCCTGTGTATAAAAGTCATTATGAATGTTATTATAATTGAATCATGACAAAAGATCATGGAAAATAATTATTACAAACTAAGAATCGTTGCTAGTGTAATTGTATCATCATGCAATTCTTCTCATGAATAATTATTCAAAATATTGAAATAATGCTGACAATAACAAATACTTTAAGTTTTATTTATATGATGATGCAAAATTACTTAAATCGGTTCGTAATTAATTCTTAAAAATCCATCATACTTTAGATGTATGTTGTTAACTTCCATTAATTGTTTTTCGAAATTACTAAATTGTGTCCAGATACAATATTAATCATAATTTTAATCACATTATCTTAAAAAAAGAATTTTAAATCTGTTACACTTAGTTGAGAAACAGCATGATTTATTATTTCATATATAATATCTATAGTTGTATTATATAGTTCATCTGGTTTTTCATGTAATTACAATTAATTTTATGTAAATTTTATAAATGACTTATATCAAGTCCCAGGAGTTGTTTTACAGCAATCTTAATGTTATGTCACTCACGATTCAAATAGTTGATAAGACATCATGACTATCCCATTTTTTAAAAACTTCATCGATTTTTCTTTTTTGGATTGTAATATTAAAGAATATGAACCAGATTTGTTAATAATTCTTTTTTAATTTTTATTTCCTTTTAATTACATCTCCAAAAACATTTAATTTAATTGAATCATTTTTGGCAATATTTTTTTTTCATAGCTTGTTTTGTGTACTACTAATCTAAACTTACAGCATCATATTCGGCTTTAACCCAAGAAATATTTTTTCATTAATAACAAAAATTTTCTTATTGTAATATGTATGTTTGTTGTTTTTTAGCTTAAAAACTAACTCAATTAATATGTAATAGAATGTATTAGAATTAATTTTTTTAATTACAATAAATTTTTCTGCATGAATTGAAAGCGAATATAGATGTATTTGTCCATTCTACGTCAAGAAAATGTAATTTATAAAGAAACAAAAATCATCGGTGAGACTCTCTTTAGAAAAAGTAGTTATATTTATTGCATAAAAAAAGAACAAAAAATTAATGGAATACAAATATGGATATGTAAAACAACTAATCATTAGCTGGAATAAGACAATTTACATATGAAAAATGTAAAAAACAGAATTAAAAATGCTTCTAAAGACATTTTAAATTAAAACTGAAAAACATAGAAAGACCCTTTCGATTATTATTAACGTACAGAACGGTGTAATTGGAAAACTGAATATTTTTATGGAGAATTTTTTGTGAAACATAATTATAAATAGTTTTGGATAATCCAATTTAATTTGATTCATAATTATCATTTGGAATGTTTTATAGTCATTATATGTGAAAGTATTAATTACTTCATGTAATACAATATGTTAATCATCATCAGAACATAATACAATTTTATTACATTCGTATTGCATGTTTTTGTCGTCTAAACCGTTTTTATAAGCATCATAAATAATCTCATTTTTATAAAAAAAAATTTAAACTCCTTCACATATTTTTATTCTTTGGCCAAATATTAGAAATGTACATATTCACTTGTATACTAACATGCTCTAAAATAATTTTTCCAAAGTTTTTATCATCATTTTTCCTACAACTCTCCTGTTTACTTGTGGTATTTCACAAATTATATTTTCTATAATTGCAAGGGTAAAATTCGTTCACCATTGACTTCATATACCCACAAAATTTATGAGTTCATGTATTGTCAATAAGAGAATCCTTATCCATATTATATATATTTGTCAATATTTTGAACATATATTCGTTTCATTACAATATAAAGAAAATGATACATTTTCATTTTTCTACTATTTAGAACATCCATTTCTATACACTTTGGTTTGTTGAATCTTACTATGGTTTTACTCATTTGAACTACAACTAGAATTTCTGAAAATATAGCGGTATGTTCATAGTTTTGGATTCTATATTTTTCTGGCTCTGTTGTTATTGTAATATTTATTAGGTCTCTAATATTTTCCATTGTCTTATCACATACTGAATTATTTTTCAACTTATAAAATTTTTTTTAAATTTATTTTTCTCTTTAGTTCAGCATTCTGTATTAGAATTGATGTATCTTTTCAACCAATCAGTTTATAAAGATAATAAGACGTTTATGTATCATAAAAGATATATTTTGGTTTATTATTCAATGTTATTAATATGTTATTTCATCCTGCTACTGCCAACGGTATATCTGTTTGTAAATCATGTTAGTTGGATATTCTAAATCGATTTCTAAAATATTACAATCTGATTATTAGCTGGTACTTCAAGTATTTTTTCCACAGTAAGATATTTTAGTTGTAACAGACTGAAATTGCTGAATGGTAAATATTGACACAATACCCAATCATATAAATAATTTGCATCTAAGTATGCTATGTAAGGTAACTGTTATGGTAGCATAATTAGTAATTGTATTCATATGCGTAAATATTAATCGAAGTGTTTGACTATTTTTCAAATTTACGAATATCTTTTAACTGAACAGTAAAAACTAATTTCTTTTTTTTCATTCATTTCAGATATTGTAATACAATATTATTTAATTATTAATCCTTCCTACATGAACATTTTCTGATTAAAATGCTTATATCATTCAATAAGGAATCAATTTTTATTTGTGTTTCTTGTGTTAGTTACATGTGTTTCATCTTTAATCTCTATAGGTAAAACTCTATTACAAGAACAAGAAAAGGGTTTTTGTCTATTAACAATTAATTCTAAACTATTTTTGTAATATAAAGACAACTAGAATTTTGCATTTGCATTTCTACCATTTCAATACTTAATTTATTCCTTGAGTTTCGATAAAAGATTCTACATTAGTTGTTCTTAAGAAAACATTGTTACTTCTTTTAAAATTAAAACCTAGTATTTCATCTTTCTTTTAGATTCACAATCAAGTTTCACATTTGGTTTAATTAAAGTTCTTTGTATTAGTACATTCTGAAATGTAGTTGTTATTTTCATTATTGATGATAATATTATCCTCACTAATATTGATTAAATCAATTTATTATTTTAAAAAAATGTTTGAAAATATTTCAAATGTATTACTTTACATATTTTACAAAGATCTTCTAAATAATGTTGAATCAGTTACTTTGTAATATTATTAATACTGTCCTCAGATCTATCAATAAGTGTGTTTCATATTCTGTTTTACAACACCATAAAGTTGTTTTGAAAATATTTTATGCAACTTGTTGTCCTTATTATTAATATTTCGGTACCATTTTGAAATTTTTCTTTTACATCAGCACCTACATGGACACCTACTTGGATATGCAACAAATCATAATTAAGTGCTTAAGAGTGTGAATAGAACCACCATCAAAATTCGCTATTAATCCAAGCATCTGCAGCGCACAGAAAAAAAACGAAAATCTATATTTTTCCATACAAACTCTAATTTCCCTTATTTCATTATGGAGATGGCTTCTCTCCATGTTTTCTTATTCGTAGGTGACATTTCTTGAAAAGATTCCACTACAAAGAAAAACACCTTTCATTTAATGATGTCCACCTGAAACCGTTTATCATTTTGGTGACCTTCTGTCCTCTATTTCACGATAAAAAGAAGTTGCCCTTTGAACTTCTTGGATGTACTCTGGCAGTCCTATCTGGTAAGGATTCTACACACTACGGCATTATTCTAAAAGAAGACAGACAAGCACAGTGAAGGCAGTCTCTTTGGTAGATCTGTTATATTTTCTAGGTGTCCTGCCAACAACCACAGTCTTTGGTGTGTTTTCCTCTCAACATTTTCGTTGTCTTACTTCCAATTTAGGTGTCTTTTTAAAGTTTCCATGAATTCAGATTCATTTACGTGCTTCTGTTTTGACTGCTGTGATCTGCATATAACGGATTAGTAGTATGTCTATGAGAGATCTGGACCAATGAGCATTTTGGAGTTCAGTATAATAACCAATAATATTATTTCCCAGTTTCCCCTAACCAAAAATATCTCATTTCCCTAAATAAGATAACTAAACTCTGCATAAATAGAACAAAAACGAAAATGACAAAGAAAGTTGGGCTATTTAAAAAATTAAAAAAATTAGTTAATGATATGTTAGTTAAATTAAAAGGTAACGATTAACTTTTAGTAGTTTATAAGGTGGACCACAAGTCCCCATTATGAGGCAATGAAAAAATAATATATTCATCAATGAATCTGAATCATAACCAAGAATCTAACTTCTCCAAGCAAAAAACTCTCATATGACTACATTCAAAAAAACAAATTTCCCATTTTCTCCTTTAAAAAATTTCTCATTTATATATTTTTTCTCTAAATATAATAACCAAACAATCTTATCTGCTTATATCACACATTCATATTCAAATACACAACTGAAAATTTTGGAATGTATTGCATTTTAATCTTTATGAAGAAGAATCTTCAAAAATTAAAATCTCAAAGGGTACTTTTAACAAAAAATATATTAATAAAAATAAAAACCAAATTTACTTCTCTACAAATACAATGGAAAGAAATAATGAGTAATTGAGTAATAATGGTTTAGAATATTATTGTTAAGAAATTGGTTACTGAAATGTAAATAGAGTGGAAGTGTTCGAATGTATTGTTAATATTAACGTCAATGAAATGAATAACGAAAGAAAGATGAGATAACACAACTATAAAATCTTTTAAGATCATCAAAGAATTGCTAAAAACAGAATAATTTAGAAATTACCACATATTAAACAAAATAATAATGGATCTGACTGGAAATCGAGTTGACATTATTAATAACAATGATAACGATATGTAACTGATAAATGAAATGTTCAAAAGTTCTTCATCAAATATCTAAAGCAAAAAAGTAAAGAAAATCAATATTAGGAAATCTCAATTAATTGACTTATTTATATGTCTAAAGCTAAAATTAATTACCATATGGATTTTAGACATAATCCATAAGTTATCTTTCTAAAATCTGTAAATGAATAGATTAAAAGAATTGTTCTAAAGTTAAAAGACAACTGTTAATCAATCCTATCAAGAGATATTTATAAAATATTAATAATAATACTGATAATGGGAACTGTTTTCAGAAGCCCTTAGTGGATGAATACCAAGTACTCAAAGGAAAATATAAAGACAATAAATTACTCTGCTCTAATTTTCTACATTTTCAAGATTTTTTGAAATCAAGTAAACACTTTTAGAAATAAGCTCCAACCTCCACAACAAGAATAATAACTTGTGGAATCAATAATAATTGCAATATGGAGAAACCACAATAATTTCTATTCAAGATAAAGGAGAAACAATCAGACAATTGTAAAATATTTTTATTCAAAGAATTGCAAATAAATTTAACATAAAATTTTTATGTAATTTTAAAAGACAAATGAAATTCGAAATTTTAATTCAAAAACTGCTAATCAAGTTTCATTAAGACCAACAGATTTGGAAGACCTTGATCAAACGTTAATGAAAGAAACTATTAACAGAAATGGAAGAAATGCAAAGCAAATATGTGGTTAGTCTTTATCCTAAACAGAGAAATAGATTTAATTGTTAATAGAAAGAAACTCATTGTCTGTGATTCTGATATTGACTTACCAAACGTAGTTACAGAAATAAAAGTAGTAATTAATCTAAAAAAATTTTCCTTTTGTTTCTCCTTATAATAATTAGTTCCAGTAAATGTTCATGTAGAAAGAGCTAATAATTATAAAAGTATCAAATTAGAATTGAATGAAAATTTTGAAATCAAAAAGCTATTTTCCTGTTTAGTAAATTGATGTAACAGAATGGGAAAAGGAGTCAATTGTTTCCATTAAGTTTCATGCATATGAAGGGCATGAAGAAGATATTACTGTATATCCTCTTAACCATACACAAAATAAACAAGGAAAACATGTTAATCATCTATTAATTGGAAACGAAAATAATTTGCATTATTATTAGAAGAAAAACTTTCTACTTTATTTAGTACACAAACAAGGAAAAAAGGAAAAATGTATCTTTGTGATAGATGTGTAAGGTATTTTGAATCACAAGAACAGTGAAATGATCATGAATTCTCTTGTAGAGAACAGAGTGAAAGAGAAATATATTTGTTGACTAAATGCCACGAATTAAATTAAAAACTTGTATTTTCTCATTACATCTTTCAAAATTTATTTATTTTGTGTATTCAAACTTTTCCACAAAATTCTGATAAATGTTATTAAATATCTAACACATTTTGTATTTTAATTCAGTTGATACGTTAAATATTCTAATGGTAGTTATATATATCATATTACTTATACAGATCAGGCTGTAGGAATAGAAGTCATTGAGATGTAAAAATAAATGTCAAGAGAAACTTACAGCATATAGCCGAAATGTTCCAATAAAAACCACTACAGAAGATCTAGATAAATGTCATTTATCTGTGTAATATTGAGGTGTTACACATCAAGATTGGAACCTTAATAACCAAAATCCTAATTTTATTCATGTTTATTTCATAATTTAACAAATTGTGATGTCCATTTGCTTAGTGAAGACTTTGCAGTTGATAATAAAGTAACTAATGCAATTCCATATAATGACCAAACAATTATTTCTTGTAGTAAACATGCTGAAGACGGTTAACTGAATGTATTTATGTCCTCAAGTACTGATCAGTTATTTTCTAATCATACCAAAGAACAATTTAGAGAAACAGCATAACATTTATAATGTGAACAATTCGATTTGATGTTAAAGAAAGGATTTTATCTGTATGAATATACTGACTCAGAAGAAAAATTATGAGAAACTTAATGAACAAAAAAAGGATGTTTATAATCAAGACTTACCAAAGAGAACATTTGTAACTACCATTGTCTAAGAGCTAGACGAGTTTGACTAAAATTTTTATATGATAATTTAGATGAATATATGAAGTAATATAACAGATCTGATATTTTAATTTTAGCTAATATTTTTAAAACTTTTGTGATACCTGAACATGATCTTATAAAAGCGACCCTTCTTGGTAGTTTACTGCTTCAGATTACTATGATATGGTTCTATTTCCTTGAAAAGTATTTTCAGGGTTGAATTTCTCAATGCATTAGATGATTTGTAGTGAAATCACAAATGATATGGTTCTATTTCCTTGAAAATTATTTTCAAGGTTGAATTTCTCAATGCATTAGATGATTTGTAGTGAAATCACAAATATGTGAAAGATTGTGAGCCAAAAAAACAATAAATTCATCTACAAAATTTAGATGTGTATAATTAATAAGGATATCCTATAACTCAGAAATTACCATTTAAAATTTTGAGTTGATGGATCCAAATTTTTAAAGCTGAAAAAATGACGTTCCAGATAGTTACAGATGTGCTTACATTTTAGAAGTTGATTTAGAATTTCCAGGAAAATTACATGATATACATCAAGATTTACCTTTAACACCAGAAGGAAGTAATAAATTATTAACAAAAATTCATAATGTAGAAAAATCTGTTTTACTTTATTGAAATCTTAAGCAATATTTCGACCTAGGATATAAATTTTTTAAAAACGCTAATAAATCTTACCACTTAAACAGTCACACTGATTGATGCCAAATATTTATTTTAATATAGAAATGAGAAAATATGTACATAACAATATTCGAATAAGATTTACAACCTACTCAATAAATTATAGTTGAAGAAACATAGAAAATACAAGAAATCGATGAAATTTTTACATAATACCAGTTTCAGGAAAATAAATGCAAATATTGAATACCAAAGTTTGTACATACTCTGGTATTTTCAAATGATTTAATAGCTGCTGTTAAGAAGAAAGTGTCCATTAAACGAATTTACATTTTAATGAGTGTTTCAGATATTGCAAAAATAACAATGTAATAGTTTAACTACAGTGCTATGAAACTAACATACAGTGAAACCTTTTTTCAAGTTATGATGACACTGATTCTTTCATTTGCAAGATAAGAACTGGAATTTTCTGTGGACAAGAAGATGATATTTATGGACTTCCATAAGTTATCTAGAAAGTTTAAAAAAGTTAAACATGATAATTGAAGGAGTTAGTTCGAGAGCAAAAATGTGTGCATATTAAGTAGAAGAAAAAGAACAAAAAATTTGAAGGAGATAAATATTCTGTTTTAAGAAATGAAATTACTTCTGATAATTACAAAAACTGCTTATATGGCAAAATAAGACAATAGAAAAATTCATTTAATAGGATGATTCAAACATTATGTGCATACAATTGAATGTAAAATATTGTTTTAACTTCTGATGTTGATAAACATGTTATATTATGTACTTAGTACTATACCATATGGGGAACATAAATAAGAATGATTTTTATAGAATTCAACTGTAGCTTAGAGTAATAAATAAATAATACAAATAAACAGTTTTAACATATTTTCATGATATGGTAACTTTTTATGTCTTACTAAATAAAATTTGCAAATAAATATTGATGAGAAACATCCACCTTTTAAATGATATCTGGCTTTTTATCTTTTTCTCACCTAATTCTTATCTTTTGAATGCTAACAGTTATGACTACATTTAGAAAAAATCGTACCCACCTTTCCATATATTTCACAAATATATGTTTTAATCTGTCAATTAAGAAGAAGTTATCTTTGTCTCTTTCTGTGATAATCTTTACAACATGATTTGGAAGAGACAATATGTATTGTTATTTTAATGAATTTATCTTTCTTAATTGCACAGTGGACAAATCGGAAGGCTAATATATATTTTAATTAAGAACAATATTAAAATTTTATATCTATAAATGGAGTCGTTTGTGGATCAAAAAAATTGTAAAGTTCATTATAATAACCAACATGTCTTGATATTCATTGATAAGGAATACAATCCATGGATATATGAAGTTGGTAGTGTCTTGGGATATAAATTTTCCGAAGTTGTGATAAAACAAAATGTTAAAGAAATATGCTCTTAAAATTATGAAAATTTCGATGTACAAAATTTACTTAAGAAAATGGTATATTCTTGAGTTACGAGTTTTGTTTTACTACATTTCCAATAGTGCCTCTATGAAGAAGTTTTACCATCCATAAGGGAACATGTCGAAGATAAATGATGGAAAGAAATATTTTTTATATAAAATTAAAATATGTCAATACTGGTATAATAAACAAAAGGCATGAAGAAACAACTTCATTATTACCACATGCTATTCTACAGTTAAAGGATTAAAGTTAGATAAAATTTTATTATTTTAATAAACTGTCTTTATAGTTACAATAACGATTAATATGTTCTTTGTACACAACTAAGTAGATAATATTAGAAATGGAGATCCAAACTGTGAAGAAATTTTGATTATTAAATACATACTTAATTCAATAAATTTGTACCAACCACTGAAAACAAGTTAGGAGTTAGTTACCATCGAATGATGATATAAATAATACAACTAACTTTTAATAGAATATGACATGAAGTTACCAAGTACCTTATGCCATAATTAAATTGTGAATAATATTCATCAGAATTTTTGTATGCATGTAATACAGAGTATGTATTAAAACCATCTGACTCATCAGCTCAAATTTAAAATCCTCATATGATTTTGACATACAATCTTTTTTGTTGCCTTTTATTTTAAAATCCACCTAAGCAATATCTACTTTCATTAAACAACAGGCAGAATGAATTTTATGTCCAATGCAATACATGACCAGATTTTCAGTAACAAACTCCATTTATATGCACTTCTTTAATAACATTTAAAAAATTACTTTGGTTTTATTTCCCCAACAATTCTCTGAAATACCAAATCCTAACTATATGATATACACTTTACTACATTTCTTTCAAGCAGCCATTTCTACCAAATTCGTTGTCAGTAGTTCTTGTTGATATATGTTTTTGTTTTATTTGTTTGCCATATAAATCATTCAATTTAAAATTAATTGACTTTTGAGTAATCGTCATCTTCAATTGGGAAAATTTCGATTTAC
Organism: Schistocerca piceifrons; assembly: GCF_021461385.2. NCBI lineage: Eukaryota > Metazoa > Arthropoda > Insecta > Orthoptera > Acrididae > Schistocerca > Schistocerca piceifrons. The sequence continues at coordinate 699,194,550 of NC_060149.1, forward strand.
CAATTTCCAGTGAATCCTTTCTATAATTTCCTTTAAATTTACTTATTCTTAGATTATAACCTATTTTATATTTAGGTTCAGTATCTAATAAAATTGTCATGTATACAGTTTTCTAGAAAATTCCTTCACACTGATTATTTACGCCTTCTGCAGCCATTTTTATTCTTGCATGTTTTGTGTTATTATGTTTGTTAACTAATTCCGAAACTAAGTTAACCCATTATAAATTTCCTTCAAAATTTAAATTTCTTCCTCATTTTTTCCATTTCATTTTCTGTCGAATCATCCAACAACAGACGAATTTAACTCACTGAAACTGAATAATGTTCATGTTAAATTCTTTCAGTAATTCTTGAAATTATTTATTGTAAGATTCTACACCATTATCTGTGTACAGATATTATGTTTTTCTCGTCTTGATGATTTTGTTCGAAAGAATCAACTTTATTGTTATCAGTTTTTTCTTTAACTTGAACTGTGCAAGCAAATTTTAGTAAAACATCTGTACCAATTAAAAATATTTATTTCCTTCATTTATTTTCAAACCTATTTACAACTTTCCAGACTCCATTTCGTCTAAATGAGCTTTTCATTAATCATCAATTCCTAAAGAGATTTAATTTTTGTTTTAAAACTATTTCTTATTTGTTTATGTAATTCACTAATAATTTGTTCAGGATTATTTAAACGGCATGTATAGGAGGCAACTCCTTTGCCTATATAATTTTTCCTATGAATTTGCTCTTTTTAGTTTTACTACTTGAAGGAAGACCTTCAATTGTTAGTTTTCCATTTTTAGATGTTAATCTCTGGAGATTAGACATGCAGTAATCATTTTGCACTTCAAACAGAGAATGTGATTATGATGAATGATTTATATTGAATGAAAAATTATCACATCATTTCAGCAAATACAATGCTGTTTATTTCAACTATAACAATTTTAACAAAGTATTTATTTTAAGAGATAGAAAATTTGATTTGGAATCTACTTTTTCCTTAGAATTTAGGAATAATTTTTTAAAGTTTGTCTTCAACACTCATCCAGATATCATAATCATTGAGTGTGGAATCTCTGTTTATGTTTTTATCAACAACATGATCTCTTTTAACCATGAACTCATATACACTGAAATTGTGCATTTTTTGTAGGTCTCCTGTCATAAAAGTTTATTTATTTGTTTATCATGTACTTTTTAATAATGTTTTAAAACACTTAAGTGTGTAGTTAAGTCTATCCCTCCAAAAAACTTTAAATTCATTCTTAATACGTGATTACTTTGTATCTGTGTGTTGATCTAATCTGATCAAACGTCCTCAAATTCTTTTCATCGAATTGTAATTTTGAAATGTGCTTAATACTTCGAGATATTGTTGTTTAGGTACTAAGAGTCTTCTTTTGAATTATCTTGTAGTAACTGTATCCAAAGCATCAAGGGGATCATTAATAATGACAATACTTCAATTTACAAATCCCTACCACTACCACATTTAGTTACTTTACAAATAGCATATAATTCTTTTCTGAACCTGTCTCATTAAAATTTGTTTGTGTATTTATTGATGATTGAAAATCTTTGTTTATTGATTGCAAATGTTTACATTCTGATGATTAAAAATTTTAATTTTTCCTAAATACCACAAATGATTTTATAGAAATTTTATATTCTTTCAATATTGTATTGAAGATTGTTTTTACCTAGATAGTTACCTAGATCATTTGTAATATTTCATCTATGTGAATCTAAAATAAATATTATATACTTACTTTGTCCACAAATCACTGTCTTCCAGACTCTCAAATGGTTCAAATGGCTCTGAGCTCTATGGGGCTTAACATCTGAGTACAATCAGAAGTATCTAAATTAACTACTCAAGATCCTAAATTTAGGAGTCCATTAGTTAACTGATCAATTAGAATACCCACACAAAAACTAATTCTTTAATGTCAAATTTAGATGAAGGAGTATTAAATTTCAGTTTTGTCTTTTAATTATTTTTACTCTTTTTCCTTTCTTCTCCATTTCAATTTATGACTTTTTTGATCTTCAAATTGTTTATCACCTTTTTCTCTTATTTTAATGGCATTTGTAATTGCTGCAGTTTAACAAGCAAGTGAACCAGTTGTTGCTAAAGAAAGTAATGCAGCTAAGAGTACTGGAAGAAATCGACCTTTGTACTGTGTTAATCCTTAACCTTCATTCCTTTGTGTTAGATATTCTCTATTTTTTTCTCAATAGAAATACCTAATGTCATATCGAAATTTCTTGTAGTTTTTTTAAAGCTTTGATGATTATCTTCCAAAACTTTGTCTCTATCGCTCTTTATTTGTTGTGCATGAGTAGAAATGGTTCAACATTATTGAATTGTTGATTATTGAGTTTAGGTTAAATTTATTATGGTTTAGTTTTGCCAATAGGCCACAAAGTATAATCAATCGATAGTTATTTAGTTAAATGGAAAAAAAGAATAAAGGAATTTTCATAACCCACATTTGTTTTTATCAAGGAGCAGTCTTAAACCTGCTTTAGTGAGTATAACTTCTAAACCCATTTCTAATTTTAGTTTTCCTTACATATTAATTCTACCTGCACTTGCAGCAGTTTTTCTCCTAATGAAGCATTAGGAGATTACTTTAATTATATACTGCATTTGAACTGAATATAATAATATTGTAAATTAAGAATATCAAATTCTGCTCCTAAATTTTTTGACACTAATTTTGTTTTTTAGTTAGAAGTTTCACCATCAATCTGTTCCTTCATATTCTTCCTCAATAATTTTTAATTTATCACCATTTAAAATAAGCAGATCTTAATACAAAAGCAGGATCATTAGTATGATTGATAGATTTAAAAATCCACTCAGTTACATATATTTTTAACATCTTTTTCTGTTTCTTTTAATTTTCTTTCTTTTTCATCATTCTTTAACAGATTATTTATTCCTTATTCATTTATGGGTAATTATACTTAGCACTATTATCATCAATCGATTATGCTAGTGGAATTTCACTAAATTCTTCTAAATAATGTTGATTGTAAAGAACCATTTGATTTTCGACTTCTGTATTATTTTCAATTGCTTTTGAAATTTTTCTTCTAATATTTCAATTCCTTGGTTAACTCTTTCAGATGCATCTATAACTGGTTGAATTTCTTTTTTTTTTTTCATATTCTGTTCTTTGTTGTTTCTTAAACACTTCATTTAATTGTTCATTTTAAGTTTTATTTAGCTTATCATGCATCATGTATGCAACATTTATTAAATGAAAAGTACATAGTAATCCTTTTAAATTTTATGTTCAATGTTTGTGTTTAACATTTATGTTTATCATTTACATTTACATTCAATATTTATGTTTAATGTTTTATCATTTTGTTTATGTTCAACATTTTTCTTTATGTTTACAGTTGGCATACTTGTTGAACATTAATAACTATTGTTTCTGTTGAATGTTATATTGAAAGTTTATGTTTTACATTTGTATTCAATCTTTTTGTTATATATTTAATAATTTTTTAGATTTTTCTCTGTATTTACCACTTCTTTTCATAACTAATGTCATTAGTCCAAATTAAACTTAGTTGCACTATAGTGATATAACTCTTTAAATTCATCAAACTTTTCATCAACACCATCGAACTCATGATAAAAGTGTTTTAAATTTGTATCATCTTGTCTGAAAATTTTTAAAAATTTAGGTTATTTCTATGTAATTGTTTAGGAATTTTCAATAAGATTGGCTTAAATGAAAACAATCTATTGCTTTATGTCTTCCCCTAGTTAAGTATTCCAAAACAATATCCTGATATTTGGAAAGGAAATCTTAAAATCCTTCTACTGAATTACATTCACATCCATCTAATGAATTAGTTTCACCATTTTTGTCAATAAGACTAACAATATTTTGTATTAATTTAATTTTTATTTTTTCACCTTTGTATAAATTCTCGATATTTTGGCTGATGGAAACTCTTTGAATAAACATCCAAATGATGAATGTTTCCCATTTAACCATCCTGTTGCTACAATATAATTATCAATCATTAATGTTGTTTTTCCACAACCACTTCGTCCAGTGACTGTACATTGGATAGAATTAGCTTCAAATTTATCATGTTCATTTGTTGATCTATTTCCTGAAAATTTGTTTTTGGATCCCTACCTGACATTTAGTTACATGACTATGCATTAATAATATCAATTAGAGTATTATTTCAGTTGATTGATAAATCCATTGTTCTTCTAACTCCAAATAAAAAACATCAAAAAATATACGTTACTGTGAAGGAGAAACGATAGAAATTCCTTTTGGTAAACATAGTTTGAGAAACTATGAAAAACCTATTCATTCAAAATAAACAAATGTCATATTAACGCAGATAAATGTTTAAAAAATTGTTATAAAAGTGATAAAAATTATATATGGATAAAGGAAATTTTGTTGGTAAAGTATTAGAATTTAGTAATCCAATTATTGAAACAAATAATAAACTTTTGCCAATGATGTTCCTAACGTTATTCCACTTGAATTACATAACGTAAATTTTATGTAATAATTATTACTTTTGTTGAGAAACTAATATCATTGTTCTATTTAAATCTAGATCTGAACTTGGTAGACCTATAATTTACATTCCAAATCATCCTACAAAAAATTCCAATATTTTGTAGCATTCAAAATTTATAAATAACTACAACTTATGAAAATGATAACCTAATTGATTTCCATAGTGCTTATCTACCAGTTATTTTGGAAACGAGTTAACGAATTTTTTTCCTTTTTTAAATAATGAAGAAAATCGACAGTTATGAATTTTACTTATTTTCTAATAATGAGAAAACATTAAACAATGTAAATCTTCGTAGCAAGGAAACTGAAATTAATATTAATATTGCTGATGGCTGCATTCATCGTAATTTCTCACAACTTTATATGACTTTTGTTCTCATTCACATATATGTAATTAATTTTTTTTGCATATCATGGACAATCAAAAATTAAATTGATTGATAAATATGTTTTAAGATTGTTTTATTGTTATTAGAAGTAAGAAAGTGAATAATATTTTATCTACAACTGAACATCCCTTTAATGGTTCTTCAGCTCTTATACATTTATGTTCATCCCTTTCGAATGAATTAAATACCAACAGACATTCTCATAACGATGGAAAAATTAAGTCTAAGCAAAATGAAGATCCTTTTCCATTAACATTATTTGGTGGTTTTTTAAAACTTATAAAGAAATAATGTCTGGAGGTGATTTAAGTGATTTTCCTACTTGTAGTAGCGAATTCTTTCTTCAAATTACAAGCAACCGAATATGTTGGTTCACAGGGCAATGAAATTTAGAACTAGATATTACTAATCATTATAATTCTACAGTATATGATAGGCCTTACTTCACTATTTGTTTCTAATACTAATCAAAAACATAATCTATTCTTTGTGTTTCTTTATTTGATCATGTTAAATGGGTGAATATTAAAGTTGAAAATGGAAGAAGTGAATTTTTTCCAAGGGTACTACGGAATTTTGATCCACCAAATAACTTTTCCAAAGTACATGTTCTTTCAGTGATTTTAAAACAATAACTGAATTAAATAATGCCATAAATGTATGCCTATTTAAATTATTAGGTCACTTTTATATAATAATATGACTAGAAGATTGGATGTCTAAATTGCTCAAAAAGCAACAATGAAATAAGGTGCATTCTTTAATAAAATATGTGTTACTCTCTATGATGTAATGGATTTAACACATGATTCCCAACATGGAATGGTTACCGAATATTTTTAATTAAGTAAATGAATGAAAAATTAGAAAATATTAAAGATATTCTAGTGTCTATTTTTCATTTCATTCTTAATTATTTTCAAAAAAATTTAGAAGATAAACATGGAAATGTAAGTTTTTGAAATATTTAAATGTTTATTTTTATTTTCTAACTTCAACTGCATAAATAATAATGTTTATGAATAATAGCACTGAGGATCTATTAACTTAACAATTTTAGTATTGGTTGTTCAGAAGTGTTTACTAAATTATCAGAGCTTAAAAATGTAGATAAGATGTAATTTCAAAAGCTGATCTTTTACCATTTGACATAAAATTAGTATTCCAAATGGATATACCAATATCCTTAAAGGTGATGATGAGAAATTGTACAAATTTTTTAATTTACATTTTGTTGATCGTGGTAAAGAATGAATAAAGATCGTCCAATTCACGATACTGAGTTTGAAAAAATTTGGAAAATATTATATTTCCCTTTTAATTTAATTAAGATTTTTTTCCCATAACTTTGTAAACTTTTAAGCAACTAAACCTTGTCTGTAGTTTCTGCTTTCGTTGTATTGATGAATAATTTAGTTTTTTGATATAGGGACATGAAATTTTTTTGTTTGGGGAAAACTTTGAAATGGGCTTCTTGGTTGACATCCAGGGAATTTGACTCAGAAGTGCAATTTGGTCCAGAATTCTCTCTGAGATAGTACTCAGATTCTTTTTAGCACCACTATTTAGGGTTAATTGCCAATTTTTGTACCATACAGATATCTTATTATGAATAATAGCTGGCTACACTGATATGAAAATGTTTAAATTTTGTATCATTCACAATGAGCACATTTGAGATTTTTTTTGTTTGGGGATAACTTTGAAATGGGCTTCTTGGTTGGCATCCAGGCAATTTTACTCAGAAGTGCTCTTTGGCCCAGAATTATCTCCGAGATAGTACTCAGATTATTTTAGCACCACTATTTAGGGTTAATTGCCAATTTTTGTAGCATACAGGTATCTTATTATGAATAATAGGTGGCTACACTGATATGTAAATGTTTAAATTTTGTATCATTCACAATGAGCACATTTTGGCAAACTGCTATCGTCATGTGCTTCGTAAATACATAACTAAGGGATGATCTTCATATTATTGTCTTCCAAGGATGAGCTGAAAAGCAATAATAAATCACTGGTTGTTTTTACCTTACATATAACATAATTGTTGTCATGTCCTGTCTTTTTTTTAAATCATGTTTTCCTCCATGGCCTACAGAGGAAATGTATATCGGATTTTACATGTTTTCCACATAAGCTACTTTACTGAAAGATTTGGTGACAATAGGTCAGCGATATTACATGTTTGCATAGTTGTCACTGAAAATAAGGAATGTGTGCATTTAAGCTGTTTTTTGTTAATTTTAGAGGTTTGTTTCTAGAAAAGCACCTAATGTTGATTATAGCATTTCAGATCTTAGTTACAAGAGCATTATGTTAACAACATCGCTCACTTGTGTATTTACAGAGCATCTGACGACGTAAATTTGCCGAAATGGACTCATCGTGAACGATATAAAATTTAAACAAATTACATAGCAGTGTTACTTGCTATTATTCATAATAATCTCTTCTAAATCGTTTTGCAATCTGTTTTGATCATCTCATGACTTTACTAGGTGATAAACGACAGCATTATCTGCAAACAACCAAAGATGGCTGCTCAGATTGTCTCCCAAATCGTTTATATAGATAAGGAACATCAAAGGGCATTTAACACTACCTTGGCGAAAGCCAGAAATCACTTCTGTTTTACTCAATAACTATCTGTCAGTTACTATGAACTGTGACCTCTAAGACATGAAATCACAAACCTAGTCACATAACAGAGACGACATTCTGTGAGCACGCAATTGAGCATCAATGCTTCTTATTTGCCGTTGTAACTCTGCTACTTTCCCAACACGGCTACGTCAGTTTACAACTGTTATTCTGACTTTTCCTGTATTTACGTTCTCAATGTGTTTGCCTTCTGTCTTTGTGACTGAAGCCCTTCTTGTGTTTTCCTGAGACCTTCTAGCCTAAAAAACCGTCCCGTCCTCGCCGCATAGCCCTGCTATCGGAGTACCTGCCTTCTGAGTGTAGTGGACTCCTGGCCTATTCATCGGAAACTGAAACTCAACCACCCTATGGCGCAAATCACAGTCGCAGAAGCGTCTGAGACGCTGATTCAGACCCTCCACTCAGCTCTTTGCTACTGGTCCGAAATCAGTCCAGTCGATTATGCTGCAAATTCTCAGCTTTGCTAAGGTCTTGTTATCAAAACTGGCAGCCTTTAACACTTCTGTTAGCCACTCAAAACCAGAGAGAATCTCTTCCAATCCAAAGTGACACACATCATTCGTAGCAACATGAGCCACCACCTGCTGCTGTCTTCACCATGTACTCTTCATGGCATCTGGAATGGCCCATTCCAGATCTGGAATGACTCCACCTGGTATACACACGGAACACAGATGAGGAGCCAACCTCAGGGCGAGCAATAACTGGACTGGCCCCAGGTGAGGACCAATCGGAGGACTTAGAGGTGCTGGATGTCTGTTGGATTCCCAGGACTGGCCACAAAGTGATGCCCATCCACTGCAGCTTCAGGCTGTGTAACCGAAGCCATCACAGCCTCGAGCTGAGGGGGAAGTGTTCACCAACTCGGCTCACATCAGCGCACAACAATCACAGTCCCTGTTCATACTAAAGACCGTGGAGAACTACACTACCCACATAAACAGACTATTGGCACATATTGCGGAACTCTGTTGTAGGTGCCGGCGAAAACGCAGGAACTGTGTCTTATAGATTATATGAAGGGCTTATTTCAATAGTGGTACAAGTCCAATAGTTTTGTTATGAGACACAGAGTTGTAAAGCTAGATGAGGGCTGAAAAATATGCAGTTGAGATACCTGAAATATTCAAGCATATGGCTTCTTGCTAGAGATGAACCTTCTGTTTCTGTTTGTTTGGATCATTAATTTCAGAAGCATTATAAGCAAAAATTGGAGGTAATGGCCTTGTACCACTATTGAAATAAGCCCTTCATAATAATGCTCAGAGATTCAAACACAGAACTCGCAACGTACTCAGGTGAGACTAAATAACTAACCCCTGATTAGAAAGTTGTCATATGTCAGAAAATCGGTTTACTTTCCAATGTAAACAAATACGCGATAACTGTTGCTATTAGACATTAGATTAATGCGCAGACACTCAAGAAACTAAACTATGGAAGCGCAAAGATGAAATTATACAATTCGCTCCTGGTGAGGAACTCTTAAAAGTCGCAAAATCGGTTACTTCACTGTTGCCATGTCTGTCTCGGCCAGTCGGTGCTGCCTGATCGTAAAGTTTGGAATAATGCTTTAAATGTTTTGCTTTAAAAATTGATCGAAATTCTTCTATATTATTATATCCAATTTCTCCATTCTTCATTTCTTACATATGAAAATAATCAATATATTTGAAGAGATCTCGTCTAGTTACAACCGAATAATTATTTTCTTTACAATAACTTTGTAAATCAGCATAACTTAAGCCACATAGTCCTTCAAAATAATGTTCTAAGTTTTGAAATAGCTCAGCTCTGGAGTACATTTTGTTTTACTTTTATTTATATAGAGAAAAATAGATTTTTGAAATTAAAATGCTTACGTTTGAAATGTACCTTTAGAAAATTTCAGTTGCTCATATGGATAATCTCTAGCTTGGAGAACCTATTTATTAAGAGAAAAATTTATTAGACATTTGGTTTTTAAAGTGGTTGTGGCAATGGGTAAATCTTTTATTGTGGGTACAGCTAAACCGAAATCTCATTTTGAAATCGATATGTTTTTAAAAAAATAAGCTATTTGGTCCAGAATTCTCTTAAATACACTATTTTCACCATTCAACAATCTCTGCACCGCATTCTGCAAGTCGATACTGTGTTCTGAATAGCACTGAGGGACACTGTCACATGCCATCCTGAACTGATTGAACATGGCAATAACCTGTGCACCGTTGCCTTCAGCACTATCGATCTCATAGAGCTACAAAGTCAGCTGAGCTTCGAAAGTTCTCTGTTTGTGAAATCCATGTTCATTCTTATAGAGGAGTTTTTCATTCCGTAGAAACGTAAGTGTGACGAATAGAGTAACTTATTAAAGTTTCTCTCTTTTCTGTAACATGGCGTGGTATGAAGTAATTTGATGCAATTCTGCTGTAGCATGGTGGTACATGGTGTAATTTGTTGCAATTTTAGTGTTACGTGGTGATTTGTGGGACAATTCTATAGAATTTAGCATCAGCTTAACAATAAAAGGGGCCGTTTATTACAGATGTACTCTGCAATGGCGATATATGGTGGGAAAGTATCATGATTGTAATCTCCACTGTGCAACAACAAAATTCAGCGTTATCAGGAGAACTCCTGCATTGAAATATGACGTTCATGACCTAGTTCTGAGTCGCTCTGATGTTTTTGTGAGTTTGAAAGGTATTTCAAAGCTAAGAAAATCATGTTTCTCACTCATAAGAATACGTATTATTACAGTCAGGTACACTATTTCACTCAAGTGTCGTGTAGTCTTCAGTGTGTGGCAGGATAAACCATACCATAACAAATGAACTTTAACCTACCAGTCACATAACCATAGACATGTGTGTTTTGTAATGTTATAGGACAAATATTTGTGTATTTTTATAAACAGTACCACAATACCACAAATTTTCAACTTCTCTGAAATATGGTAAAAAGTTAGAACAATTCTCGACATCAAGTGCTACTTAATTTGTAAGTTACACTCTAAGACAAAAAAAAACATCGCTCACTGAAGGAAGTATCCAAAAGGGACAAAAATTGGTGCTTCAAAAACTGAGCAAGTAAATTACGTGTTGATCCATCTTACGTAAGCAATTCTTCAGCTTAGCAATGATTGACAGAGTTGTTAGATGTACTTCCAAGGGCTATCGTGCCAAATTCTCTCCAAGTGGCGTGTTTGATTGTCAAAATCCCAAGCTGGTTGGTGGACCCTGCCCATAATGCTCTGAATGTTCTAAGTTTGCGAGACATCTGGCGACCTTGCTACCCAAAGCAGGGTTTGTTAAGCACAAAGACAAGCAGAAGACACTCTCGTCATGTGGGCATTATCTAGCTCAAATGTAAGCCATGGATAGCTTGCTATGAAGGGAAAAAGAACGGGGTGTACAATATCGATGACGTACCACTGTGCTCTTGCTCTCTCCAGACCATCTATATTGGTTGTTCAGCTGTATGGCGGACGACAGTCACGTTCTTTGGTATCCTACCACTGTCTGTGGTGTCTCCAGACGTGTCTGCGGCCTGGTATCTCATTGACGGAAGTAGAATTGTCTTCAGTGAAGAGCCCCGCTTCGAAATGAGCCCTGATGACCATTGAAAATTCGTCTTTAGATGGCCTTGACAGTGGTGTGACACCAACCTCATTGCCCACCACCAGATATCCTACAAGCAGGAGTAATGGTCTGGGGTGACAGATCTTTTCACAACAGCATCCCTTTAGTTCTCATCTTTGGCATCCTTACAGCACAGCGGTACGCCGACCATATTCGATGCCCCGTTTTGTTGCCCTCCATGGCTGACCTTCTTGGGCTTACATTTCATCAAGACAATGTCTTGCTCCCTGCTCATGGTGTGAGCTTCTACTGTTTGACTTCAAGCATGATAAACCCTATCTTTGCCAGGAAGGTCGCTCTTTCTCTTCCTAGTTGAAAACGTTTGGATAATTATGGGAAGGGCTCTCCAACCACCTAGGAATTTTGATGATCTGACTCGCCAGTCGGACAGAACTTGGCAAGATATCCCTCACAACAACATTCAACAACTCTGTCAATCAGTACCAAGACGAGTGACTGCTTTCGTAAGACCAGAGGCGGACTAGTGCATTATTAACTCGCTCATTTGTAAAGCTCTTTTTCGTGAATAAGTCGTCCCATTTCTGAAATGGTACTCTTTTGTTGGCCTTTAGATGTACATCACTTCCACCGGTGTTCGATTTTTTTGCCTTGTAGTGTATATGAGCAGCTACAATACATAAACCGAATGTATTTTTCTGCTGTTACGGAGCAGTTAAAACACAAAATTATGGCAAAAGTATGTTTGTTCTCGAAATCTTTACATAATTTGCCTAATTACGCAAACAACATTATTTTGGCGAAAATATATAATTTTTCTTCAGGATCAGTCATCTGTTGCTATACTTGCATATCATGATCAACAACGTATGTGTATTCTGTTCTGTTGGTGCATGTTTTAGTGTACGTTACATAGTATGTGTTCTTTTCTAGTAGCTAACATGTGTTTCACAGAACATTAAAACAAACGTTTGAATGTGTTAACAGAAGTCATTTTAGTTCGGGAAATAATTTTATCTAAATCTATATAGTAAATACTTTTTATTTTTGACAGGTATTTTAGATGTAACAATAACACTGTGACCGATGAAAAGCATCTGCAGACATTTAAGGTGCTGAGATACTGTAAGTTACACAAGCATTGTCCATTTCCTTATGTAACTTTTACAGACATTGTAGATGTGGTAGTAACATGGTGAGACATTTGCCAGTATATTGTCCCAGAGAGTGCATGTTTTGTACTGTTATACATCATAACACAGACTATTTGCATGTGTAAATATTTAATTAGGGGCTCCATCGTGTTTGACATCAAGTGAGGCAGAGTGATTGAATATGTATTCTTGATAATCACACCACTACCTTCAACTTACACCAGTAGCAGTGCCACGCGTTCTTTTATAACCAATACAGGAATGTTCAAAGAGGGTATATTTAAAATATCTCTGAGCACTATGGGACTTAACATCTGAGGTCATCAGTCCCCTAGAACTTAGAATTAATTAAACCTAACTAACCAAAGGACATCACACAGATCCATGCCTGAGGCAGGATTCCAATCTGCGACCGTAGCGGTCGCGTGGCTCCAGACTGAAGTGCCTAGAACCGCTCGGCGACCGCGGCCGGCGAGTATATTTAATTATAGCGCCCATTCTGCACTGCACCAAGTGTGGTATAAAGACGGAACAATTCTTATTCAGAGTTTGGAGGTACAAAGAACAAAGATTTGAATTAGGTGTTTCGTTTTAATGGCCACTAAAATACTACTCTATGATTGGCTGTTTGTTTGTAAAGACTGATAAAGATGACTGCTTGTGGGTCTTATTGTTGTATTTCCATCTGTTGGCAATGACAAGTACCAGGGTCATGGCCTGGTGACACTATATTTGTCAGTAGTGTAAAGGAACAATTCATCTTATTTCGCATTAGGAAGTTTTTCAGGACTCTGATAACCACATATTTCTGATTCTTTAGTAACACTGCATAAGTAAACATCGGTTTGAAACCTAGCTGTTGTACCTGGATCAGTATGACCCAACAATAAATCAATTTTTCTGTTACTGAATTCCGGTCTCGTAAACTGGCATACGGCCGGGAGAGCGATGTGCTGACCACACGTCCCTCCATATCTGCATGCAGTGATGCCTGTGGGCGGAGGAAGACACAGTGGCCGATCGGTACCGTTGGGCCTTCGTGACCTGTTGAGACAGAGTTAAGCTTATTTTTTTTACTGAATTAGATGTACTATCTAGTGGTTCCCAGTACCTGGCAGATGAAGAAGCTTGTACAGGATAGAGTAGCATGGAGAGCTGCATCAAACCAGCCTCTGGACTGAAGACCACAACAACAACACATCTAGTGGCAGTAAACTTATGTATCTCATTCTGTTCATGATTTCTTCCCATGTAACCTTGAACTGTTGAAAAACAATAATCTGCTTTTTACAGTAGTAATCGCTACGGTGATGTTGCTTCGGTCATAATGACCTGAGTGCTTTAATTACTCATCTCTCAATTTCTTTCCTTGAGTTTTACAATTTACTATATTCAGATCCATTTCCACGTTAACGTATACCAAAATGGGTGTCACTGATCTTATCTGCAACAGTACACGTTGTATTGTACAAGGCATAAATGCTGGAGATTAAGAAATCAGTTAAAGCCGATTGTTGATGGAAGACATCATATTTTTAGCCCTTGGAATAAGCAGTGGCGTACTGTTATGAAGGTAAAATATCACCTAACTGAAACTGAATTAGAAGTAATATTCAATGCATCTGATAATGAGGAGGATATTTCGAAAGAAGAAAACTATACTAGAGAAGACAGTATTCACCTTACGTCACAATATGAATACTGTACTTCAGACTATGAGGTTAGTAGTGACAATTTTCAAACTGTAGATGTAGTTCAGCAGATAGATAAGAACATTGGTAGGAGTTTGGTACCCTTTTCACATCACACAAGAGCATCCAGTGCAAACCTGTTCCTACCAGATATGCTGCGTCCTGACTAAATGATAAAAAAAACTGATATTCAAGTAATTATGAACAAAATTCTCTGCAGCATTGTGTTGCAAATTACTGTTTCTGAAAACTGAAGAGTGTATGGTAACATGCGGCAAGATTTAAATAAAATGACATTACCAGCACAAATTTGTTTATTGTTGCTTGATGGCGTTTATATATCGTGTGGTGAATCAATAAACCGCTTATGGGATCCAGAGTCAAGTAGAGCAATTCTTAGGGCTATGGCATCACTAAAGATGTTCATTCGTATCTTTCTAGTGTTACGTTTTGATGATACGTATAATCGATATGCGCGAAGAACAGGCGAAAATCTAGCACCTATATGGGAATTGCGGCAAGAGTGGGTACAAATACTCGCAAAATTATATAATCCTTAATCGAATGTAACTGCTGATGAATAATTGGTAGATACGAGCGGATGCTGACCATTCAAAACAATATATTCCAAGAAAACCTGAGTGGTATGAGATAGTGATATGGAAACCATACGAAAGTCCTAGTTCTTATACTCTAGAAACACAAACGTACGCAGGAAAAACACCAGGTGTAGAGCATGAGAAAAACAAAGGCGTGTGTGTTGTCATGATCTGACATGAGAGCTAAGAAGATAGATTGTTACATGCGATCATTTTTTTACATCCTGTATGTTTGGTAAGCACTTCTGAAAAGAAAAATTACGATGTTGGTTACAGTTACAGGAAACAACACTGAACTGCCTGAGATATCATTCAAATACGTGCATAGCTGAGAATTCTTTTTCATGAAATTGACTACAGTAGTATCCTTCAATCCAAAGAACAGTAAGAACATTGCACTGATAGCTTCACGGCTAATGTTAAGGAAGTAAGCAACAGGAGATTAAACTACAAAAATGATATTAGATTACAATGTCACTAAAGGTGCTGCTGACATGCTCAACAAGCTTACTGCCACATCACATGCAAGAGAAAACCCATTGTTGGCCTGTAATTGTAATTCGCAGTATGCTTGGCACTAGTGCCTATAATACTATTGTTCTTTGGAATGAAATCAGACCAGAGTCGAAAAGATATATTCATCGCAAGAGAAGAATATTGCTTGAGGAACTAGGAAGACCTCTTCTTACTCCATACTCTGAGTGGGTACACTCAAAAATTGCAATAGATCTGTGAACGTATAACATCTTGCTTGGATATCGTGTTTTTTCTTGTGATCTCTACCTCTCATGATTGTTTGAATAGCCATAACGTTCGAAACATTTCCTATCTTGGAAGTGCTCTGATGGAAAGTTTCAAGAATATTGCTTGAGGAACTAGGAAGACCTCTTCTTACTCCATACTCTGCAGGCAGGAAATGGTTGCCACGAAATTCAACATCCATTGCCATTGTGAAAATGACACAAACACAGCACCGGTCCCTCATCAGGCTCTATACCGAGCTGTAATATCTCAAAGGAAACCTGTAAAAGTACCAGATGTAAATATTGTCTTGCTATCTGTGGCAATAAGATTATTATTGTATGCTCAATTTGCGAGAAACGTGTTTGTAAAGATCATGCTGCATATCGTTTCCCTAACTGTAAGCGCGACCGCTATGGTCGCAGGTTCCAATCTTGCCTCGGGCATGGATGTGTGTGATGTCCGTAGGTTAATTAGGTTTAAGTGCTCCTACGTTCTAGGGCAATGATGACGTCAAATGTTAAGTCCCATAGTGCTCAGAGCCATTTGAACCTAACTGTAAGAAGTAAAGTGTTATCAGTGTTCTGCATCCAGTACTAGCACGTCCACTATTATTTACTTGCATTTTGATGAGCAATCTGAGCTGAACCATGTCATTATTTACTGGATCTACAAAAAGACACACACACACACACACACACACACACATACTGCTTGTATTCTGAACAAGAGTTCTATGTTCAAAACTAACCTTTTCATAATCACTTGTATTTTGTTCAATGATTTGTGTTCAAGAGAAGCTTGCCCATTGTTACTTTCTTGCCTGTTGATCATTGTTTTTCGATCAAAAGAAACACATGTGTGTTAATTTATTTATATTTGGACATTCTTTGCTGAAAATAAATGTATTAATTTATTATTTATTTTAATTTTTAACCATGCTATAAAGAAAAGACTCCCTGATATTTGCTTATATTTTTTATCAAGTGTTATTTGTGTTTAAAAGAGGGATATCGACGTTTGTTTGCTTGAATTTAAATCGGTAACAGTATTACATTCCATAATAATGCTTTATCTGGATGAAACAAGAACTGAATTATGTTACATTTCATATAATCACACTTCCTTAACGCAGTCTCCTAGGGTTTGGTCCAATACGTCATTACGATGCAAAGTACCAAAAGTGTGTACTATTATTAAGGAGAACATCAGAGTAAAACTTTTGTGGCGAGCATGCTTCATTCACGTTCTCATATTCCATAGCGAATGCCACATCGTTTCCAATACTTAACTGTCACACTCAAAAATTGCAATAGATCTGTGAACGTATAACATCTTGCTTGGATATCGTGTTTTTTCTTGTGATCTCTACCTCTCATGATTGTTTGAATAGCCATAACGTTCGAAACATTTCCTATCTTGGAAGTGCTCTGATGGAAAGTTTCAAGAAGTGGCTTTAAATTATGACTCCAAAAGTATACCACAACCTACTACATATCGCTACTGTAGGGATCGTTAGGACAAGATTAGATTAATTACAGCATGCATGTAGGCATTCGAATGAACATTATTCCCGCGATTAATATGTGAATGGAACGGGAAAAACTCTAATAGCTGTTAAATGGGGACAGAATCTCAACCTGTGCTCCACAGCGATTTTCTGAATTTAGACGTAGGCATGGATGCAGAAGTATGTAGAAGATATGGGAGAGGGCAGACTATTTATTGTTATACCTTACAATGCACCTCCGAACTTCCAGAACAGACAGAATATTTGTTCTTTCAAAAACTGAGATGTACCTTAAACAAAGGAGCCATGCCACAGGGATGAGGGAAGGGCAGGGGCGGATAAGGACAAGGTGGATCGAAAGGGGAGAGGTGAGGAATGTTTAAGTAATGTGTGCAAGGTAAACCTGACTGTTCAGTAACTTGAAGGTGAAATGGCAAATGATTGCCACTACTACCTGCATGTAAGAAACCTATCGGTCATAACGCAATGTGTGTCTAGAGCCGCCTTGGATTACTACTTCTATCTCTCTGTGGAACCACTATTCTTCGCGACTTTCTGTATGTCAACAGAGAGCTAAAATACGAAGGCTACTGTGAACTACTCTCCTGTATATTTTACATTCTGCCATTGCTGGAATTGGTTGCTGGTGTAGACTTCTAGTCTGAGAGAAATTAAGATATAACAACTGTGTTTAGCTGAAGATACTTCCAGGCACCCATGCGCTGACGTCTCTCGTCGTTCGAATGCAAGCAGTTGAATCAATGTTGATGTCGTTCTAAAAGTTTTTAAACCTACCATCTCTTTCAATCAGTGATTCGTCATTCCATGTTTCTGAGACACTGTTCCGCCTAAACTGGCATCAAAGAAATGATCCAATGGCATTACTGGCCGGGAAATTCTGTCTGGGGTACATAAGACGCCTTGTAAAAGTCTTCCTAATTGACACCACTTCGGCGTGTCGGTGATGATGAGGTAGAATGACGAGGACAATACTAACATCCAGTCCCTAAGAGGAAAAAATCTCCGACCGAGACGGGAATCAAACTTAGGACCGCAAGACCCTAACGATAACCACATTGATTAATAATTATTTTCTCTTCATTCTTTCGATCCGTTTCTTCGTCGTTTTTACCACCAGTGGTGGTGTGGAGATGCCACATGGTATGTTTCAAATTCAACTGATGTGAACTTCACTAAGTTTTTATTTTTTATTACAGATAGTGGCCAGTCCCATAACCAAGCAGGCTGAGCTACCTACCGGCAACAACTATGCCACGTACTGCGGAAGTAAGATGACGATAGTAAGTTACAGTTTTCTAAGCCGCCTCTATAAGGAACGCATTGATATAATTCGTAGGGATAATCTCGCTCATCCGCTATTATAGCGGTGTATGCCTTCCCCAGATCATACCTTTTTACCTGAAATGATTTGCCATTTGAAGCGACATTGGAGCAGCATTGACGGAAAGTGACAGTAGCCCACGTACCAAGTGCCTAGGATGTGAACTATCTTTTGTGAATCGTAAATGTTGCACCAAAATTACTTCTAAATCGCTTCTAAGTCCTTCCAGGCACAACGGATACTTCAATTGTGCTGTGAAGCTTTCGGTTACGCAACTTTATTACCATATTTTCCGTCTCTTGAATTTAAAACTATAGCACAACAAAACAGTATGTTTCTTGCGATGGTTGAGAAGATAGAGCTCTTCATTTTATCTGAAACATTTAACAAATGTTTCGTGTAGTATAACGTTGTAAGTCAGTCCACAAAAGAAAGAAAAGAGATGAACATAAACGGTGCCCACGGCCCACTTCACCTGCAGTACGTCAGAAATGCAATGTTCCTCTCAAGGCATCTTCTTCCCTTTAGAGATCTCTGCACGGACTCTCCAACAGTCTTCGGTATCGGAAAAATGCTCACTGGGCAATGAGGTGCGCTTGTAGTATACATGTTGCCGCTCCGTCGGCTGGTTTTGGATGTTATTGAGGAGTGTTCCTTTTTTCTTTGGAGAGGAGATTGCGTATGTGCAGTTTTACGCTTTATACTGCGCAGAATTTACAGTGAATGAAGCAAACGTCTAGTCGGGCGCTATCACTGAAGTTCAGAGCAAACATGTTTTGAACAATAGGGAGATATATATCGGACAAAAGCACTCTCGCGTTCATTGAAATAGCAGAAATAGCATCGGCTTCCGTCATTCGAAGCAACAGCTACATTTGTTCATTTTCCTCCTCTAATATCTTGTTCTGGTGTGGAGGAATGCGCTATGGAACCGTGGCCAATTTGATAAATACTACCCTACGAAGTCGACAGCTTGAGGTTCGATTCAAATACTTTTATCTGCCACAAGTCTAATTTATCCCATGTGGTAGTTCTTTATGATGTGAGGAATTTACTGTGGTCCGGTTTCACCGTTAAAATGCTGGTCCTCCTAGAATTGGCTGGTATCTTAAAGACTGGTGGAGGTTAAGGGCATATCATCTCTAATGGGACCATGCCCTGTAAAGCGCTGCGGTGTGCAAACCAAATTCGGGATTCAATGTAGGTCACTTTAGTTTAACGTAACACTCTTGCAGGATGCCGAGATAGATACTGTACTCCATAAGGTTTCTCCAGACTAACTAATGGTATAATTTTATGTGGTGCACTGTTTCTTTCCTCAGACAAAATTTTAGTTGTTACATGCCTTTTGTACGTTTCAAATAATTTGCCTAGTTAGGATCAGAAAGACTGATATAAACTATGGGCATTTCCTTGTGCTGAGAAAAGGAGGAAGAATGGGCACTGGAAAATGTCATAGGGATGTTGATATCAAACGCCATATTAAATATATAATTAACACCTACAAAAAAACATGGTGAAACATCCTAGCAGATTAAAACGGTGTCATGCGCAGGAGAGCTTCTGTGAAGTTTGGAAGGTAAGAGACGAGGTACTGGCGTAATTAAAGCTGTGAGGACAGCTCGTGAGTAATGCTTGTGTAGCTCAGATGATAGAGCACCAGCCCGCGAAAGGCGAAGGTCTCCAGTTCGAGTCTCAGTCCGGCACACAGTTTTAATCTGCCCGGAAGTTTTATATCAGTGCACACTCCGCTGCAGAGTGAAATTTTAATTCTGGAAGAAATATAGCACTGCCAGCCTGATAGTGATTTACTTTACTGCAAAATTTTATAAGGAGATCTACTCTCTGAACGGGTGCTGTGGGACAGACTGCTTCGGAAGTCGGGTATCTTAGATCTTGTGTGACTGTCCCCAGTCAAAAGTTCAGATAATGGACGGTAGAACTACGATACTGAAAGTGCTTAAGCACTTTATCCATCAGCTTTGTGAGCTTAGTTAACGTAGATGAATTTAATGGAAAGCAAAGATATTTCCGTAAACAATTGTTACTGGAAGTCCTTGACAATTCAACTTTCGTTATAAGTCTCTTAAATATACCGATTCGTATTTCAGACTTGACTTCTAAATTTATACGTCTGTCAGTTAATAGAAAGGATGTAGTTGAAAGAAAGTTACTTTTTAATTTTTTCTCAAATTCAACTGACAAATGAGGGTTCAAGTGGTCCAGAGACTTACTGTAGCAATTTCTGGTAATATATAATTTCTCACGCAAGTACCCATTTTTCTACCTTGAGAATTTATTACCTTGCTATTCCGTAAACGGTGACTGCAGTGACATATGTTCCTTCCAACATTTTACATAATAAGGTTTTCAGTGCATTACTAAAAAGAAACAAGATAATAATACTTTTAACATAAGCTACTGTCACCGTAACGATAATTCTTACCGTTAAAGGAAATACCAATATTGATACACTGGCTTGGACTTTAACAGACTAACGCTGGTCGAGTACTAACTTACGGATAATCTGAAACCCTTATAACCTTATAATCAAGTGAAAAGTTTAAATCTGACGGTTCACTGTTACGAGAAAGCTTAAGAATGAGCCATGTGGTGTAGCGATAAGGCACTTGCCTCTTTTTCATAGCGAATGCCCTTGAAAACACCCATCAGGTCGTGTAAGTTGTTCATGACTGCGAATAATGTCAAGACGGCCCAAAAACTATGGCATTTTTGTACCTTCCTTCTATATATTACTACTTTTGTGTCTCAATAGCCCCTCGTGAAATACTTTCACGGAATTCTTTGGATATCTGCAGATTTCTAGACAACTGTCTCTATCCAACACGGCTTCTTCTTCAGCTTGAAAAAGGATGTGTAATTTTATTTATTTTTATATCACTAAGTTAATGGTGACTCTTTATCACTGATAATCGTCACCGAATAGTAATTTCACCCGTGACTACACTTGGCTCCTCGCTTCAAGCATATCTAAACGGCCAGTGCGAAGCGACGATAGTGGAGAACGTCGTTAATACTCGTCCAGCCTCGGTGAATACAAGGAATGGAACATTTGTAAACAAAATTTTTGACTCCCATCGCAGAAGCCTTGTACATCAATAAGAATGTTTATACTTTCAGATGAAATTGCGGAATGCCTATGGTGACCAACACCACCAAATTAGACTAATCGGTGTACGATTCCCGTGAGAGACGCGTGATTAATTACACGATTGTCCACCAATAATGCGTACTGTACTGTGTTTGGACGGACGTGGCCTGATGATTCAAATTCAGTGTAGATGTCCATCGGGTCTATGTTAGCACTTTTGTTTTTCTTGAGCAATCGATCTTGAAAACTGCCGCTAATTCTTTGAACTTCTGTGGGCAGGACGTGCGTCCTGATTCCCACCACCCATAGTCTTGGGAGTGAAACAGCAACTACATATCATACAGTAGATCGAATTCGTCATTTATTCAGTTCAGTTGAAGATTGTCACATGGATAAGATATAGAATTGAGGAACATTTTTACATTGGTTAGGTTACGGTTGTCAAATGTACTTGAATTCTTATTCACGTTCCCTTTCCTGTCAGTCTTCAATGCCAGAATAATAAACCGACGCCTTTCTATTTGAACTGTTGTCTTTATTGAGCAACTTTGCCTTGATGTCGTCTATAAAATTGGATACAATAGCGCTGTCATTACTAGAAACACAATGGCAGCTGAACTCCAGAATATATCACAAGTACAAGTTTCAGATAGTCCACATTTGGTACCCTACACACCAACTTTAACTAAAAAAAGTGTTTCCTGCTGCCTGCTCTTCTAGAATGTCTACAATATTATCTGTGGCACCTTGAACGAGAGTCAGTTCCTCTTCAGCGTTGATAGTAATATATACGTATTATTCTCAAAGAAACCGATAAACATTTTGAGAGGGTACACTTACTATAGTGTTACCTATCGATCTGTCTGTGACCACCCTGCGTTTAATACAGCATGCATATAAATAATTGATGTTTATTCGTAAGTTTTGTGTGATAATGCGATTACTCTACGTTGCATGTCAACTACTTTGATACCATTAATATCATTTCCTATTTCATGAAACATAAAGGCGAAAGCGTTACGTGTAGGCCACAATATATCTGATGGAGTACGTTCATCATTCTTCATAAAGGTACTTTCAAGTAAACGAAACTTCTGCTTGGAATTGTTAAATCATTTTGATGTTGAATCGGAATTCTTATCTCGTCATTGTTATTGAACGCCTCTGAAGCTAATGATTTGTGGGAGATATATTCTTCATGAGCGACTCGTTCATCATACTCAAGTGGAGTTGTACCGGCTGACATCTCTGTGAGGCTTCAATCATATTGACTAGAGGAACTTGTAATTCTGGTGCATTACAACTATTATTATTTGTGGCGTCAAGTATTGACTGGTGCTGGGTCTGTTTTTATGCTTTACATCCATACTGGTGCTCCAAACCAAGTAATAGTATGATTCCTCTCCTCAGATGTAAACTACATTCCTGTCCCGGATAATAATGTTTAATTCCAGATCATCCTATGTGTGAACTGTCACTGGAAGGTATAACCGGTTGCTATGCTTCCCCACAGTAGCGAAAATCTGTAGAGAGTATGTATTAATCAGTCGCTGAGATACGAATTCGTTCGAATACTTCACTTGACACAGATAAACTATCAGCTGGTTGATCTGTCTCATAAATTTTTTCAGTATTATGCACGAAGACCTGACTCCTCGAGAAATCCATTAATGTCCCTATTGAGCCGATCTGGCTAAAATATATCGTCTGTTTTGTGGTTTATATCTTTCTTTGAAATCCATTAACGTTTTCACATAGGTCAAATCCTTTTACAGCTCATTTTAACTGCGTTTAAATTATCAGTAATGTAGGAACCAGGAGAAATCTCTACCCTTTAGTGACATCTTGGATGAATTATATTGTGCAGCTCAGTGGTATTCGGAATATTGTTGTAAGTTTCTAGACCGATTAGTACAACACTCCATTCACCCAATGGGTGGGTGGTGGGCTGGCGGGTGGATCGGTGGGGAAAGAGGAGTAATTTGCAATTAATACAGAACACCATTATTTTAAAGTCAACTCATGTAGTAATGTGAACGCTGCTTGTTATTATGCATTCGTCATGATAAATAGCAGACAGAAGTGGCCACAGAAGTACGAATCGAAGTCTTGGTAGTGACGAAAATTGTAGAACACAGGCTTGTTGGCGAAGTAAAGCTGCAATTTTTCTGAGGGCATAAACCCCATTCAAGTCAAAGTAGGACATGTTATTCTAGTGTTTATTGACTTTTTAATATACGAAATCCGGTGCATTCCAGATCCTCCTAGATTCTCTAAATTTAGATTTCACTTTCTTGCATTGCGACATCGTCTTCAGCCAAATATTCCAAATAAACATGCCACAGATCTAGTGATCTTTACTATCTGAACGATATTAAGCACATTTGTAATGGTAAGAAGTATGTCAGGTGGTATAGTTACACGACATCTTTCATAAGGTTTCCAAGTCCATTCTTCTATGGTTATAACTATAGTCATTTACTGGTAGTGATAGCCCCGATCATCATATTACGTCTTTTATATTCCTGCAGTTGCTTCTCTGCATTTTGGGCATTCTTTAGTGTTAGGGCTACCACTGTAGCTCCTCCCGAGTTGCCGACAATCTGCCAAATGCTTGAAACACAAACTGGATAATTCTACCAGATGTCTTAGATATTGGCAGAACCCTAGGAATTGTAACATGAGTTATTATTCCTTTCTGCTTCATTAACATGCTTTTTACTATTGTCATCACTGATTCATAGAAAAATTTCAATGAACCCTAGATATCTACTTATGTTATTTTAGTGTTTGACGAGCTGCGTTCTCAATTTGTTTGAAATTTATTGCAGCATCCAATTTAGCTTTGGCATGCATTGATTTACCGACTGTGAATAGCACAGTACGTTTTTCTATTTCTGAGTATCTTTTTAACATATTTCCTTGGATTTATTGGATAAAATTCGATATACAATATGCCATTCTGCCAGACTTTGATTTGCAGCGGGTAATTGATCATGCTCCTTGCAGGCGTCGTCAAGTAGATTAACTCCCTCTTATCACCATAAGCACGACCCTTGTTTAGATTCGATCCAGGTCCAATGAAGTTGTACCAGGGATATGCAGTTCAAGTGATAGCTTCATATGACACTTCTGATATGCATCCTAATACTCATGTCATACAACTGCACTATCTGAGCTTTGTGTACCCAGTTTTACACCAAATTGCGAGCACACACCAAACTGCTTCGCAATGATGGAAAGCCGAGCCATTTCACTAAAGCCTTGGCTTCAACGCCTTTTGACATGCTCTACAAGAAACAAGGCTGGTTCAAAAATTTACTGTAAGCCATTTGCATTATCTCTCTGCAATTTCTTCACCATCGCTATCCTTCAAGATGTAAGTTCACAGGTTTATCTGCTGAATTGTAGACACTGTAAATCTCTCCATTGGCTAATTTGGAAGGTAAGACTTCTGAAATGTACTTTTGTATTTCGAAATATATACCAAATTTCCAATAATAAGTTTCCCTCTCATGGACCCACAATCTTAATGCGACTGTATACTGTACTTAGAAACCCTTTGTCATCAACTTCAACAGGTCTCATTTTAGTCATATGACGTTCAGCTCCATTATAGTGCCCAGCAGATTATGGTTCTGTTCAGGATCTCCACAGTACTTGTTTTCATGTGGGAGAATGGTGAGTTGTGATTTATTCCGTATCGCTCGATTACCGACTTGAAATACATATTGTAAAATTTGTCTCTTTGGTCAGCTTGTAGGCTGTCACGTCTCCAATTCGTCATTGGCTGCAGCAGTCGTTGATACATCCTTGCAACTTCCTTACCAGTCTTTGCCTTTACAGGAAAAGCCAACCAAATTAGGGGTACTTGTCTGTGACCATTAAAATACATTTGACTTCATTATGCGATCGTCAGTATTCTCTCATATCGATGAAATTAGTCTGCCATAATTCAACCAAACGTAATATTATGACACATCTGCTTGGGAATGTTTTGCAAGTAGGCCTGTGGAGTTCACTGACCACTGCTTGTATAATTATTATTCAATAATCCGTCTTACTCAAAGCTCGAAAATAAGTGATATTAATGAGAAGTGTATTCCCTGTGGTGGCTGATGCTGTGAGTAGTTGTAGTCGTACTATTGTTTTGTTGGATTCATGGTAATATATATACGCTAGGGGTAATGTGTTTCGCCTTTTATGTTGAATACTAATGGCTTCGCCTTTGCTATGTATGAGGACGTACTGAAAAGTAATTCCTCGGAAACTTTAATATAAAAACTCTTTAAGCCTTTTACATAAAAAAGTTAGCATAGTCACCCTGGGGACAAGTATAATTCTCCCAACAAGTCACTAATTTGTTGATACCATCACTGTAGAAAGTTTGACTTTGTTGACAGAGCCACAACGTCACCTCACCTCGACGTTGTTCTTTAAGGTTTGGAAACAGATGAAATTCGGGTGGGGCCAAGTCAAGACTGTGACAAGGATGATCGAGGACAGTGAACCCAAGGCGTCGGATTGTTCCAGCACTCTTGCGTGGTCTTGCATTTTTATTTCAGAAGCAGAGAATGATCCATGTCTGCAGGAACTCTTCGAATTCGACACTCGATTATAGCACGCTGTTTCTCTTGCACTGACGTAGTTACATTACAAATCGCCACACTATGCTCTACAATTAGGAGTCCTCTAGCAGTAGAACGCTGTAGGAATGTAGTCACGAAAAATAAAAATCTACTATTAGGAGACATTACTTCTCAACATGCTCTCGTTAAATACCATTAATATATGTCCTAACGTTTGAGGTGTTTAATCGTTCTTTTGCAGCATTCTCTTGGCTGTGGACGTTATTCATACGTAATATTTCAGCAAATGATCTCTTTTCTTTTGAAAAGGAAAACTTTTAGAGTTCGAAGGTTTTAGAATTATTAGTTGCAATAAGCCAGATGTTCGAGCCAATTCATTGTCTCCAACGACTATGGTGTGTTTTGTTAACCTTGTAGGTACATTTCCCAGTATATAGGGTTTGTCTCGACTGTCCGCATATGTCGTATCTAATTAGATAACATAGTGAAGGTTGATGAAATCGGTGATAATATATAGTTCTTCTTCTCCTTCTTCTATTACCTAATGTCAGCTATATATTAGAACTGTTTAATACTTTGGGTTATAGGTCTAAAAGTTTCAGAGAGGCTGTTGATACTGCAGTTGACTTAGTTTTAAGAGTCATAGTTTACTACCAATAGCTTTCCACACCTCTATGACTTTGCGTCTTCCCGACGTGCTGTTGTATGCTGATCACACTTCGAGATTGTGCACATCTCATACAGTTTACACGCCCCTTTATATCAGTCCCGTTAACCTTCCCAACTTTTACATTGAAAATAATCAGAGGATTTCATTCCCTTCTTCCTGAGCTTCCCTTTCCACGTAATTTACGGGAGGATATTTGTTATCCCCTCTATTTATTTTCAGTTTCATGAGCCTTTACAGCTATCTTAAGCGCCTCGTTGGTTTTTGGGTTTGTTGTCTCGATGTATGAGTGTATGCAGTAATTCAACTGCCACACCTGATAGTCAGCCCTGACAATGCTATACAGTCCAAGTAATCTTCCGCTAACGGTCTCGATTTTTCTGTAGATGTATAAACGTGTGTTTGGCTTGTGCTTCATCCCATCAGAATGAGCGCATTGCATACACTTGAATTTCTCCATAGCGTTTAATATACCCACATATTTACATACTGTTACAGTATCTTTTATGCAGAACCTCCTGGAAGTTTCCTCTACATCACCCATCATTCAATGTCCTCGTTTTGTCAACAAGCAGAAAGGCATACTGCGAGTTATTCCAGCAATCACCATATATGGTAAGAAATGCTTTGAACGACATATCAGTTCCTACCTGTACTTGGTAAATATTCTTTCACTTCATAGAGTTCTGTTTTATATTAGTCATTCTAGAATCCGTAGGTCGTACAAACAAGGCACATATAATATTAGGAAGTAAAGATACATTCATTTTCTTTTTTTTCTTCTAGTTACCAGAAGTATTGCAGAACTAGTCAGTTACAGTAACACTTGTAGATGTGCGTATCATCTGCTTACGATGACAACTTGATGCTGAAATTGGCATTAGGGTATTTTATACAGAACACATCTAACCTCTTTAACTTCTTAAAATTTTAAACAGTTAACACACATGTACCTCTTAAACTTCCTAAGATTTTACACACTTACCTATTGTAAAGTATATGAACAGACTTAAATAAGATCGCCATTCCGTTGCTATATCTGGCACACTGGGCTCCTACATATCTACTTCTGTAGGTCTGCAGCATTAATCATAGTGTTGAGTGGTCATGTCTTCAGATGTGCGAAGAGTTTTGTGATCCAAATCCAACAGATTGCTCTACGATGTCACGTACAATTGGTGTGTGTAAAGCTGATACCTATGTCGACACTCCACTCTTTGACGTATTACATAAATGCTGTGCATTAGATTCTTAAAGGTCTGCTTTTATAGATCTGTGCACTGCGTATTGATAACAATTTTCGTAAAACAAAGCCAAAATCTGCAGTTACACATCATAATGCTGAATCCATTCATGTGAGGATATATCACTTTGGCATCACTAAATCGTGGATTTTCGAATACAGCCACCAGATAGAACTCACAGTCTTATTTCGTGCCACCACCGACAAGTTTACTGACCATTTCTTTAAACTATAACTAACATCAAACAACATAATTGCTAGGTAATGCAGCTGTGATGACTTCACCTCGCCGAATATGCACGTCGACATCTTCTTTTTTGGCTTGTTTTATCACGACTGGGCGAATTATTTATGGACTGCTGTTTTTATATATTACTTCCAGCAGTGTATGCAACACTCTTTTTTTTTTAAATTGCTGCCTTTGGTTTTAGTATTTATGGCGATTATGCTGGGCTGAATGCCATTTCATCAGAATGAGCAAGACTATAACCTACGAGAATGGTAGAACCTGAAGAAAGGTACATAGGAGTACAGGTAACACAGCTGAACAGAAAAACCACAGAATGCCATCCCTAACACGAACTTCAATTCACATTTTTAGCTTATTTCGCCCTTCTTAAATGGTCAGTATTGCGAAGGCTTTCCACTATTTGAATAGCACCCTGGCGGTCGACATAGTTTTTCCTCGAAATATTTGTGTCTTGATTTTATGTACGATAATGATAGAAGCTGAAGAAATGAATTAAAATTTGCGTCACGGCCGTGATTGAATCAGAATCAAAAAAGGGAAAACAAGCTGAAGATGTGAAATTATTGTTATGGAGGGCTCTGGACTAGAGTAATCCATGCAGCTCTGTTACTAGTTCTGCTACTGTTGTGTAATGGCTAGCACACCTGCTCAGTAAGCAAGGGCACCCCGGTTCCACTCCCGGCTGTTCCACAAATTTCAGTTCATTTTTTCGCCTTCTATCACTATCGAAGATAATTTTGAGATCCCAATGTCTAAAGGATAATTTAATTATATCACAGGTTATGATCCCTTGTGGACCGCTCGTGCTCATCTTAAAATTTTCTAATGTCAGCGTGTATTGCAAGTTATGATCACTGCTGCATCAGGCATTACTTCACTATTGTTGCGGCCACATGTAGTAATCGTTGCTTCAAGCAGTGCAGAATGGCAAAACAAAGGCAGCCGGCGACCGAGGCGTTGCGAAACTAGCCCGGCACAGATAGCCTCGCTAACCATAGCAGTCTACCAACGAGCTGACGCAAGGACTCACACATACCGAGCGCCGAGCGAAGCCTGGAGAGTGCTGAGTAAGGGAAGTGAGGCCAACACGCTAAGTTACGCTGCAATATACTGCGGGAGTAATAACAAAAAGCTACCACTGAGGGTAAAAAACGTCCTCCTGCCGGATGTAAATAGTGGAGCTTAGGCAGCAACTGACAGAAGCCATTAGGAAGCAGTTCGGATCTGAGGACGGACGTGGTCCGTGCTTGAATGTTCAATCTTCGTAGGTGACGATTCCGGAAGTCTGTTCTAGCTCGCAGGAGTCATCCGTTCGCCACCAGATGTGAACTTCAGCTCTGGGGGTCGGCCCGAGTTCGGTCGACACCATGGCTGACTAACTACAGGGAGAACTTCCAGCAGGACCGGCGGCAGCGCGGTCTTGGTCACAGGCGCCGCCGGGGACTGACGCCCGGACTTAACGGCAATGCGGCCCAAGGCGCTTGGTCCGTCCATGACGGGACCTTGCGGACATCACGACTGACGGGTTCCCAGCCGCCGGTGCAGCAGGAGTCGGCAGCTGACCTCACGGTTTCGTGGGCGAGCGGCGACGAGTTCATCTCAACCACAGGGCATCCTGGCTTCAGCGGAGAACTGGTGGCCTGAGGCTACCGAGTGCAATCAGCGGCGAGTATTGCGTGCATTGTCGGAGAATCTACACAGCAGCAGCCAGGAAGAGGGATCCGCAGGGCTGGGCAGCGACGACGAGGGAGACACTGTAAAGAAAGTTCAATAAATAATTGTAAACCTCCACGCCGTCTTAGTCTTTGGCGCAGCCACTGTGTCTGCTGCTAACAAGTAGCGAGAAGCCTTAACAAGTGGCAAACGGCCGTAACAAGTGGTGTCAGGCGCACCCACGCTACGACTTTGTCTAGCACCGTCCGGAGCAACCGAGAAACACCGAATATGGTGAGTCTAGCAACTGCCTTCTCTCTAGGTTTCCTGTGCAGCTACACATGTCAAGGGTAACGTTAAGGGATGTGAGAGTATCATTTGAAAGGCCTAGCAGCCCTGTAGAATTATCGCAATTACGTGGGAATGATAGTCACGTTAACTTAGTACCATCTAAATGTGTAGTGTGTGGATTAACAGGTCAAGTCGCTCCTTGCGATAAATTTGTACCAAGTACTTATGATGTGTCTGGCTTCTATGGTCATGTAACTGGGCAATGTGGTATGTCTAGATGGCTTGCCATTAGATGTGCTAGGAATTAACGTGCTAGTGGGAAATACAATTTTATTTTTGTGAGATGAGGTATACCACACGGAAAATGCCAGAGACACGTGTAACAGGGACAAGTGACGCCGTAGTCGCATTGACAGAACAAATTAAGAAACTGAATAAAAAAATAAGTTGCAAAAGCAGCACATGCAGAGGATGGAGCAACAATTGTTGCAAAATACTGAATCGGGCTCGGGAAGCGATAGTATGGAATGGAAGGGTACTGTCATTTCCAGTGTGGCAGATTGTTGAGCGGCTTATTTGACACCTTCCTTCTCGGGTAAAACATCAGAGGATGTGAATGTTTTCATTGGTGACGTACATAGTACGGCTAGACTGTGTGGCTGGTCGGATGAAATGGTGCAAATGGTTCTGAGCACTATGGGACTTAACATCTTAGGTCATCAGTCCCCTAGAATTTAGAACTACTTAAACCTAACTAACCTAAGGAAACACACATCCATGCCCGAGGCAGGATTCGAACCTGCGACCGTAGCAGTTCCGCGGTTCCGGACTGCAGCGCCTAGAACCGCACGGCCATGGTCGGATGAAATGTGTTTACAAATGGCGAGGTGACGGTTAGTAGGTGACGTGGCATACCACGAAGGGTTAAAGGATGCTACTTCGTTCACAGAGTTGGCTGAGGGATAGTTGCAAAGGTTTAGGAAACAAAACAGTTCCAGATTTTTTAGAGAAAAATTGGAGAAGATGATGCAAAAAACAGGTGAAACGGTAGAAGAATTTTCAGACAGAATTAGGAGAACGAATGCGCACACGTATGAGTCAACGCAAGATGCGAGTGCAAATGAAGTTGTATTGAAAGAAGCAGAGAATGGAGCCTTAGACGCAGTTTTGCAAGGGGTCTCGCCGGTTTTTTCACGCCCGATACGGATGGAAAATCCAAGTGACCTAGCAGCAGCATTGCGCATAGCTAAACATTTGTAGGAAGTGGATAGTGCCACTAGAAGTCGCAATGACAGGAAAATGTTTTCGTCTTCCAAAGAGTGTTACCGTTGTGGTAAGCAAGGTCATTTTAAGAGACAATGTCGGGAACCGCAGTGTTTCAATTGTCAGAAAATAGGGCATAAGGTACGGCAGTGTAAAGCCAAGAAACGGGTTAATGATACAACAGGTAAAAAACTGTTAAACGAAAAAGGGAGTGTTCCTGCCGTCGGGAGGCATTCCCAGTAAAAGGAGGTACGCAGAGAGTGCACCAAGAGGCGGATTGTAGTTTGATGGTTTGGATAAAAGATAAGTGGCGAAGAGTTTTAGTGGATACTGGAGCGCATGTATCAGTTGTCAGTGCGGACCTCGTGGGCAAGAAAGGATTGGAAGCTCCGAGATACAGATGGCGGGCAGAGGGTAATAAAAAATTAGATGCACTAGGGACAGCACAGCTCAAGTTTAAGGTAGGGAACGTGTGGTTCCGGGAGCAAATGGAGGTGTTGTCAACTGTGGGACAGAGATTTTCGGCGACACTTGGGTTGGAATTTCTGATTAAACATCAAGCCAAAATTGACCTTTCGCAACATACACTGGAACTCGATGGGAACTTGTTCTCAATGGGTACAGCCGTTGCAAATGTTTCAGAGTCGCAAGGTGCACCGATGGCTAAGGTGATACCAACTAAACTGCGTACAAGTGCATTCAAGGTGATTTCGTGTGACAAAGTAAGAACTGGTACAGGGAAGTTGATCTGGGTACCGGTGGATGTTGATGTGCCACAGCAGGGGTTATTCTTGGTAGAACCACTACCGAGTAATGAGGTTTAAGACGAAAAGCATTCCTTTATTCGTAGGAGTGTATCACGGGTAACGGACATAAACGGGCAGTTTATGGTTCCGGTGAGTTTAGATAACTTCGGGCGGGATGATGTCGATCTGCCGAAGGGGTTAGTGATAGCCACAGTAGAGTTAATGGATCAAGAGGACATCGATAGTTCGAGGCTAGACTATGATGTAAAGGAAACCGTCAGCACGTCTGCACTTCGTTACAAGGTAAATCATTTGAGAGAAAATAATCGTTCGGCTAAGGAAGCATTATTACTAAAGTATAAAGCATTGTTTGAAGCACAAGGTACGTTACCTGCTACACTGATAACACAGCATCGTATTCCGACAGGGAAACACGCTCCGGTAAGCCATACAGACTACCAAAACAATTACAACCAGTAGTAGAGCCATTAGTAGAGCAACAACTGGAAGATAGTATAATCCAACACAGTAATAGTCCTTGGTCTCGTAGCGTGGTCCTAGTTCCGAAGAAGACACCGGAAGGGTCGAAAAAATTTCGCTTTTGTTGCGATTACAGACATTTGAATGAACGGACAGTGGTGAACGTATATCCGATTCAGAATATCACAGAAACGTTAGACAACCTAGAGCAGTGTACATTTTTCTCCACTATGGATTTGCGAAGCGGTTATCACCAGATTGAAGTATGTCCGGAGGACAGGCCAAAAACAGCATTTACGACGCATTGTGGTCACTTCGAGTATAAAAGAATGCCGTTTGGACTAAAAAACGATCCAGAAACATTTCAGAGATTGTTGGATGAAGTCCTCCACGGGGTGAAACCGAAAAAATGCAAGGTGTATCTGGACGACATTATGGTTTTTTCAAGAGATATAGAGCAGCATGTGGAACGGTTGGAGGAGGTGTTTAAAAGATTAGAGGCAGCACGGCTAACATTAAGTTTGGACAAATGCAATTTTGCGCAAGCACAAGTAAATTATCTCGGGCATGTTATCAGGCAGCACGGGGTACGGACGGATCCTCGTCTCACTTCTGCAGTACGAGATTTTCCGGTTGCGCAAACGGTTAAGCAACTGCAATCGTATAATGGTCTTGCGAGCTATTATAGAAAATTCGCACAGGGGTTCGCAGAAGTTGCAAGGCCACTTACTAAGATGCTAAGAAAAGGTGTTACCTTCCAGTGGTCGTCAGAGTGCGAGAAAGCATTTCAAGAGTTGTAACGGATACTGATATCAGATCCAGTTTAGAAGTTTCCAGACTTTTCTAAGGAGTTTTTACTACAATGTGACGCGTCTAATCACGCTCTTGGGGTTGTACTTGGGCAAGAAATTGATGGCAAGGGACATCCGATTGCGTTCGCGTCTCGTCAACTTAACAAGCCGGGACAAAATTACTCAACGACGGAGAAGGAATTGTTAGCGGTAATATACGGTATTTCGTACTGTCGATGTTATCTGTACGGTTGAAGGTTTAAGGTTCTGACGGATCAATCAGCTCTGAAATGGTTATTAGGTCTGAAACACCCAGCGAGTAGGCTAGTGAGATGGGCGCTGAAACTCAGTGAGTTCGATTATGAGGTAATACACAAGCCAGGTGTGAAACATGCCAATGCTCACGCATTCAGCAGGAAAGTGGCAGTATTACAAGTAACAGGGGTGACTCAAGATGAGTGGAAAAGGGCACAAGCCGTGGATAGTGATTGCCAATTGTTCAGAAAGCAACCGCAGTTCCTAGTACAGGACGGGTTACTTTGCAGGTCGACGAAATGCGGCCCGCGAGTCGTCGTACCAGCTGCGTTAAGATCTGAAGTTTTGCAACAGGAGCATGAACATTTTCTATCAGGAGATCTCGGGAGAAGAGCTACGGATAGGCGGATAGCGGAGAAATTTTGGTGGAGGACACGACGTCAACACGTGGACGAGAACGTCAGGAATTGTGTGCCATGCGCTCTGCGTGCGGACTTGAGCCTTCAAAAGATTCAGCTTCAAAGATTACTATAGGCTGACAGACCTCTCCAACAATTCGGAATTGATTTATTAGGCGCTTTTAATAGGAGTGCAGTAGGGAATAAGTATGTGTTAACAGTGATTGACCACTTTCCTCGGTATTTAGTCATGGTCGCATTACCAGATCAGAAAGCAAGTGCTATGGCACAAGCTTTAGTTAATAATTGGTTACTCAGGTATGGGATTCATCAGTCCTTAATCTCGGATCGAGGTACTAATTTCACGTCTGATCTGATGAAGCAACTGTGTAAGTTACTGAAGGTAAAGAAACTACGGACTAGTTCATTCCATCCACAAGCAAAAGGACGTACGGAGAGGGTGCATCGCACGATCGCTAAGATGTTGAGTCACTATGTAAATAGTCAACACACCGACTGCGATGTGTACTTGCAATTCGTAACCTGTGCATATAATAGTAAGGTACATACGTCGACAGGATTGTCGCCGTACGAAGTGGTGTATGGGCGGAAGATGCCATCACCTTTTGATATGCTTCGTCCAAGGCTGGGAGCGGAGGGCGAGCATGTAAGGCAATTTGCGAAAACCAATAAGGAAGTATGGCAGAGGGTTAGAAGAGCTAACACGAAAGCGTTGGAACGACAAGAACTGATGGGAGGTACAACGTGGAAGTTGCCACAGTACAGAGTAGGCCAATGGGTGCTATTAGCTAATCCGTATGTTCCAAAAAGGAGAACCAAGATATTCACAAACAAGTTCCAGGTACCGTACCAGGTAGTGGAAATGACATCATCTGTCAATGTAAAATTAAAATTGCCTACCAAGACCACGGTGGTTCACGTCAGTAGAGTTAAGCCGCTCCAGGGGGTAGTAGATCCGTGTATATGTGCTTCTCCTTCTGACAGAAAGCGAAAAGAAACGCCAGAAGCATACAGTAAACCGGGTATTAAGTATAAGTTGCGTCTGATGGATGTGTAGTTAGCAGTAATTAGCATATATGTATTTTTTTGTGCACGGGCAGGTGAATGTGACGTTGATGTCACCAGAAAAATTCAGAAGGAGTCTGAAGCAGGCAGAGGGAGAGTTTCCAGAGGGGGTAGAGCACATAGTGCCGATAATTGAAGCGAGTATGTCACTTTTTTATCATATGTCTAGGATTAAGGTAACAACGGATCTAGTTAAGATGTATATAGAGATGAGATTTCCAGTAACTAGTGTCAGGAGACGGTATCACTGTTACACAGTGCATCCTTATCCGGTCAGATGGGAACGCATGGGGAAGGGCGTACAGTTCAGGACACAGGAGGTTTTATTAATTTTTGAGGAGGGGGGATACTCATGCTACTATGTCGAGTTTAGAGTTGAGTAGATGTCTAACGGAGTCAGTTTCCATTTGTCCATCACGGGTTGTTCGGAAGGGCAAGGGGTCGTGTGGGATCCAGTTATTTAGGGCAGAAGCAGAAGCTTCAGAGTGTCGGAGACTAATAGTGAAGCCTACGCCACATTACGAGCAAGTTGGGAGGCATTGGTTGTATTCAGTATTCGCTATGGAGAGGATATCAGCCAAGTGTTATGACAATGGGAATTGGACAGCAACCACGGAGATGGAATTACGGGACAGTGGTTTGCTAATCAACAGGACAAATTGTGAAAAAGTAGGGGATCGTTTCAGCTTACCAGCGACAGTCACGGGAGTCACCAAGGTTACAGATACTTATCTGAAGTTGTACTGGCCAGATGCGTCATTCAGAATCGCTCCAGGAGAAATTTTGACGTATATTAACAACAATTTGCATGCTACACTATTGCAAACGATAGATAAACTAGTAGATTCGGAGAAAGGTCAAATTTCAATGCAGCAATTATTAAGGCACGTGGAGGAGTACGATACAGGCGGAAAAGTAGCACAGAGACCATTGGTATTTCAACCGGTACTATTACCGTGTTGATAGTATTTATCGGTGTGGTATATGTCATATTAAAATGGAGGATTCAGCATGTCAATGCAAGACCGCTCCATGAGATTCCTGTAGAATGGATTACCAGTAGGGCATGAGT
Organism: Schistocerca piceifrons; assembly: GCF_021461385.2. Taxonomy (NCBI): domain Eukaryota; kingdom Metazoa; phylum Arthropoda; class Insecta; order Orthoptera; family Acrididae; genus Schistocerca; species Schistocerca piceifrons. The sequence goes on from NC_060149.1 coordinate 699,230,693, forward strand.
CAGGGCAACCTGTATGTATAGAGGGAAGAAGTAGAATATAGAACTAGAGTTAACGTATAGGGCAAATTCGGGGACGAATTTAAGTTTTAGGAGGAGGCAGTGTTGCGGCCACATGTAGCAAGCGTTGCTTCAAGCAGTGGAGAACGGCAGCCGGCGACCGAGGCGTTGCGAAATTAGCCCGGCACATATAGCCTCGCTGACAGTAGCAGTCTACCAACGAGCTGACACAAGGACGCACACAGACCGAGCGCCGAGCGAAGCCTGGAGAGTGCTGAGTAAGGGAAGTGAGGCCAGCACGCTAAGTTACGCAGCAATATACTGCGGGAGTAATAACAAAAAGCTACCACTGAGGGTAAAAAACGTCCTCCTGCCGGATATAAATAGTGGAGCGTAGGCAGCAACTGACAGAAGCCATTAGGAAGCAGTTCGGATCTGAGGACGGACGTGGTCCGTGCTTGAATGTTCAATCTTTGTAGGTGACAATTCCGGAAGTCTGTTCCAGCTCGCAGGAGTCATCCGTTCGCCACCAGATGTGAACTTCAGCTCTGGGGGTCGGCCCGAGTTCGGTCGGCACCATGGCTGACTAACTACAGGGAGAACTTCCAGCAGGACCGGCGGCAGCGCGGTCTTGGTCACAGGCGCCGCCGAGGACTGACGCCCGGACTTCACGGCAACGTGGCCCACGGCGCGTGGTCCGTCCATGACGGGACCTGGCGGACATCGTGACTGGCGGCTTGCCAGCCGCCGGTGCAGCAGGGGTCGGCAGCTGACCTCACGGCTCCGTGGGCGAGCGGCGACGAGTTCATCTCAACCACAGGGCAGCCTGGCTTCAGCGGAGCACTGGTGGCCTGAGGCTACCGAGTGCGATCAGCGGTGCGCGTTGCGCGCATTGTCGGAGAATCTACACAGCAGCAGCCAGGCGGAGGGATCCGCAGGGCTGGGCAGCGACGACGAGGGAGAAATTGTAAAGGAAGTTCAATAAATAATTGTAAAACTCCACGCCGTCTCAGTCCTTGGCGCAGCCACTGTGTCTGCTGCTAACAAGTAGCGAGACGGCGTAACAAGTGGCAAACGGCTGTAACACTATTAAGGAAAAACGGTGTCTGCACAACTTTGGTTTACTGAAGTTTTCGACTTAACCAAGACGTTCTGCATAATCTCAAACATGTTATTATGCTTCACTGGAGACCTATGGTTTCCTAGAAGATGAAAACAATTCTGTTGCTGCTTATTACCTGTTTGAATGGCTGAAATTTGTAAACCTTTTTGAGCATGTATAGGAAACTTGATGAAAGACGTCACACTTCGAATGATGTAGACTATTATTTGTTTGTTACACAGCTGCTGCCTTTGCTATGTGACGTTTCGCATAGATTTATCTTGTTGCCTCAAGTGTTCAAAAATTGTGTAATTCTGTCCATGTATGAGCCCTGTTATAAATATGATGTGAATCCATGACGAAAACTTTATGGGCCCCCTCCTATTAAGCTGTGCTTTGGTGGCCGTAAAAAGGAAAAGAGATGGTTTTATCTTCTCAATGTATATCTTTAAAATAACAACTTTTATAGACACTGTGTCTTGGCAAATACGTTGGATTATGTTAAGATATAGGAATCAAAGGCGCTAATAACTAAACCACAGTAGTTACATATTTTCTTTAACTTCTATTCCATACGTTAATGCACCTGCCGGAGGAGAATAGTTCTACACAACTGTGGTCACGTGCTTATCAGACCCGATAACTTGCAGGTGTGTCTCTCGATGTAGACATCCTTGTACTAGACACCCAGCTGCAGGTGGTCCATGAGATCAGACACAGTGTCAGAGGTGGCGGCGACCTGTGGCAGCAGCATTGTCAGTTGCAGTAGTGGTGGCAGTCGTAGGTCATTAGTACTGACCCTTGGTAAAAAGTTGCTTTGTTTTTTTAAATTAATGGTTATTGCATACGACATTTGTTGCTTAGCAGCAGTATAGTATTTTGAAAAACCTTTCTTCAATAAGCCATAAATTCACCTGCATTGCATTCAGTCCACAGGTGAGAACTCAGCTTCTATAGACTGAGCAGGTTCATCATTTAGACTTTGGCATTGGGGAAATGCATGAATTGATACAGTGTCCTAATTGGGATATAGTTAGACTATTTTTTGCACAAAATGTCGAAAAACTGATAGTGAACACAGTGGTAAAGTCTGTCTGTAGCCATCGATAACGCTCAATACAGACCATTCAGTTTCAGTACATTGGAATATTTTAGGTGCATGCTCATGTCCCACGGGCTTAATTCAGCCAGTTCCTCACAATAAATATCACCTATGAATATTTTACGTTCATACATAAGAACACATGTACGAGTATGGGATGGATCATATTCGTCCATCATCTTTCTCTCAGTATAATCCATCATATCGCATTTCCACTTGCACCATGAATACTGCTTCTCAGCACCAATATGTTGCACATTTTGAGCTTCAGTCACCATGTCAAAGTTACTTTCCTATGCCAGACCTACATTAATATGTTTAGATCCACTAGCATTCACATTATGAGTGTTGGCGAATGACTTACTGCTGTGGGACTTGTGATAGTTCCAGTGGTAGTGCCTCCAACTGCAGCTTCTATAGCGGTGGCAGTAGTGAACAGTCAATCGACACCAGGTCCCATAAATTTCAAGACTACCTTTGGGCTATTGCTCTGGCAGTGCAGACAAGAGGATCATTTCTGATACTACAGGATCAGCGGGATGTTGCGCTGCTCCTGGAATAAATATTCACAAAATGAACGTATAATCGAATATATTTATAAATAGCAGCTTTAATGATTATAATGCAAGGTTTATTCTGAAACTAAGGAAAGATCGCTCGCGAAATGGAAACCACAGTGAAAATCCGATGAAGTTTTGCACAGGTATGTTGGCAGTGACTCTAGTATGCCCGTCGACCGCGTTACGTCGTTCTTTTTAGTTCTGAGCACACAGAGAGCACATAAAGGCAGCTAGAATGATAATGTATCCCGTCAAGTACGAGGACATGGTGAGAAATTTCGCCTGAAGCTATGCAGCCAACGTTACATAACTATTGTGCATTTTCTTCTTCATGACAATTCTCAGCCGCATTCTGCAGGGGCAATGAAGATGCTCCTGCATCGTATTCAATAGGAAATGTTTCATTACCGACAGTACAGCCCGTAAATATCCCCCTCTGAGTTTCATCTTTGCTGACATGAACCGCTGGCTATCAAGACAACATTTTGGCACAGCCAACGAGCTATAGGCCAACGTAGAGAAGTGGCGGAAAGCAGTGGCAGTATTGGAAAGTTGGTGCAACGCTACGGCAAACGACTAAGTCGGATCGGCTATAACGGAGATAAGTACCTGGAAGTTGTAGCTAACTGTTGCAAATAAAACAGTTTTGATTTTCACTGTGGTTTCCATTTCGCGACGTATCGTTTCTTACTTTCCAAATAGCCCTCGTATTATTATTGACAGATACACTCCTGGAAATTGAAATAAGAACACCGTGAATTCTTTGTCCCAGGAAGGGGAAACTTTATTGACACATTTCTGGGGTCAGATACATCACATGATCACACTGACAGAACCACAGGCACATAGACACAGGCAACAGAGCATGCACAATGTCGGCACTAGTACGGTGTATATCCACCTTTCGCAGCAATGCAGGCTGCTATTCTCCCATGGAGACGATCGTAGAGATGCTGGATGTAGTCCTGTGGAACGGCTTGCCATGCCATTTCCACCTGGCGCCTCAGTTGGACCAGCGTACGTGCTGGACGTGCAGACCGCGTGAGACGACGCTTCATCCAGTCCCAAACATGCTCAATGGGGGACAGATCCGGAGATCTTGCTGGCCAGGGTAGTTGACTTACACCTTCTAGAGCACGTTGGGTGGCATCGGATACATGCGGACGTGCGTTGACCTGTTGGAACAGCAAGTTCCCTTGCCGGTCTAGGAATGGTAGAACGATGGGTTCGATGACGGTTTGGATGTACCGTGCACTATTCAGTGTCCCCTCGACGATCACCAGTGGTGTACGGCCCGTGTAGGAGATCGCTCCCCACACCATGATGCCGGGTGTTGGCCCTGTGTGCCTCGGTCGTATGCAGTCCTGATTGTGGCGCTCACCTGCACGGCGCCAAACACGCATACGACCATCATTGGCACCAAGGCAGAAGCGACTCTCATCGCTGAAGACGACACGTCTCCATTCGTCCCTCCATTCACGCCTGTCGCGACACCACTGGAGGCGGCTGCACGATGTTGGGGCGTGAGCGGAAGACGGCCTAACGGTGTGCGGGACCGTAGCCCAGCTTCATGGAGACGGTTGCGAATGGTCCTCGCCGATACCCCAGGAGCAACAGTGTCCCTAATTTGCTGGGAAGTGGCGGTGGGATCCCCTACGGCACTGCGTAGGATCCTACGGTCTTGGCGTGCATCCGTGCGTCGCTGCGGTCCGGTCCCAGGTCGACGGGCACATGCACCTTCCGCCGACCACTGGCGACAACATCGATGTACTGTGGAGACCTCACGCTCCACGTGTTGAGCAATTCGGCGGTACGTCCACCCGGCCTCCCGCATGCCCACTATACGCCCTCGCTCAAAGTCCGTCAACTGCACATACGGTTCACATCCACGCTGTCGCGGCATGCTACCAGTGTTAAAGACTGCGATGGAGCTCCGTATGCCACGGCAAACTGGCTGACACTGACGGCGGCGGTGCACAAATGCTGCGCAGCTAGCGTCATTCGACGGCCAACACCGCGGTTCCTGGTGTGTCCGCTGTGCCGTGCGTGTGATCATTGCTTGTACAGCCCTCTCGCAGTGTCCGGAGCAAGTATGGTGGGTCTGACACACCGGTGTCAATGTGTTCTTTTTTCCATTTCCAGGAGTGTATTTACTTTCAAATTAGACCGTCACATTCCTCTTGTTACTATTCATGCGGACACTGGCTGGCCCCTTGTGGCACATAATCCTCTCACTATGAGGGTCATACCTCAAATGAAGATGTCTGTGGCATCTGAATTCATAATATAATAAAAAGGAAGACAGGGGAAAACTCGATTCCTATTGGTCCATTGGTTTCCAGCCACCCTATTCATCCTAGGATGAAGGGAGGGGAAATGGAAGGGGAAGGGAGGGGTTACCCTAGATCACCTTGAACATTTGCCAGTGGTTCCCTGGGGTGAGGTAAATGAGGGTGACCTCGAATGTAACTAGCCCATATGTGTAACCTGACACTGGAAGTCAAATGGTTCAAATGGCTCTGAACACTATGGGACTTAACATCGTAGGTAATCAGTTCCCTAGAACGTTGAACTACTTAATGGTTCAAATGGCTCTGAGCACTATGGGACTTAACAGCTGTGGTCATCAGTCCCCTAGAACTTAGAACTACTTAAACCTAACTAACCTAAGGACATCACACACATCCATGCCCGAGGCAGGATTCGAACCTGCGACCGTAGCAGTCGCGAGGTTCCGGACTGCGCGCCTAGAACCGCGAGAACACCGCGGCCGGCTAGAACTACTTAAACCCAACTAACCAAAGGACGTCACACACATCCATGCCTGAGGCTGGATACGAACCTGAGAGCGTAGCAGTCACGCAGTTCCGGACGGAAGCGCCTACAACAGCTCGGCCACCGCGGCCGGCCACTGGAAATCGTTCCAATAGATAACTACTGGTACTTTGCATCACTGAGATTTTTACCATTGAAATTTCGGGAGAGAACATTCCAAGAAGAGTCGGGAAACATATTAGATACCTTTCATACAGCTCACGAAATGAGAGGAACGAAAAAAAACCGTGAAGTGAGAGTTAATATGGAGATTTAGCGACAGTCATAGGTCAGACACTCCATTCGCTATACACCATAAGGTGACTTGATAGGTATAAATGTAAATGGAGATGTATAAGATGGGACATCCAGGAAGTGTGACATAGTCTCACACCATCGAACAATGTACTGTTAGTTAATATACAGTTCATTATTCGTTATAACTCGACCTTTACGTTTCGAAAGAATAAGCATAGCCACAAATTTTACCATAACGTTTTGAAGAACATTTCCCAGACAAGACTATGGTTGTAGCTTTACCACATCATCTAAGATATACCGAGAAAATCTGCGATGCCATCAAGTGGGATGAGTGCACTTCTTCCGAATCTCTGACAAAATTCTGAGAGATATGGGAGAGTCACAGTCCTTATCACACAGAAGTATAGTGTGGCTAGATGATTTGTTTGATAGCTAGATTTAAGTCGTAGTTATAGGTAAACGAGGTATAGTCTTTGCCAAAATAGGTAACGGCCACAGTGACTTAAACCGAGCAGTTCGCCTAAGGTGACAGTAAACTTAGCTACCCCTTAAAAACATACGTCCACGTATTTACCCAAACTGGCGACACTGTAGGATGTGTAGCTCTCTCCGTCCGAATATACTGCTGTAGCGCCATCTGTAGTGAACGACTGCCTTCCCATCCTATGACGATAGGTACCACTGGATGCGGAAATTGAGGGACATGTTGTCAGCACACCGCACTCGTGGTAATTGTCAGTTTTCTTGGTCGGAGCCACTACTTCTCAGTCAAATAGATCTTCGATTGATCTCACACGGGCTGAGTGAACACCGCTTCCCAACAGCGCTCGGTAAACCCGGACAGTCATCCATCCAAGTGACAGCCAAGCCAAGTCTAACAGAGCTTCACTTCGGTGATCTGACGGGAATCAGTGTTACTACAGCAGTAAGTTCGTTAGCTTATAATGTATAAGGCGGAAAAAAAGTTCTCTTACGTTCGAGCTATTCCTCTACCGTATCTGTTCGTGTTCTAATGTTAAATACCGTGTAGTGTAAACGAAAAGTCACGTCATTCTTAAATTTTTTGAACCGGATGCCGCGTTTATGGTAATCTTACCCACCTAATCGAAGTAGAATGATATTTACTTCACTTCCAGACACACCAGTAGTATCAATTCCGTAACTAAAAATTCTGTTGACTGAATTATTGGCGGTATGTTCGCCTCGGAGCTCTTGGTGCTCGAGACTTTGGCCTCAGTGTTTCCCATGCATGGCAACGAGCGCCCGGGATATTCAGGGCCTGCAACTGATCGCTCTTTCGCAAGCACAATGAGATTTATGGCTGTTTTATGGAGTTTCCGCTGAAAATACCTACAATAAAACGGGTGAAAGCTCTGCAGTAAAAACAGCAATATTACAGCGGAAATGTGGTGCCGGACTGTGGTGAGCAACACAGAGCATTCCTACAGAATATCGTTAATATATCGTGATGTGATGTGTTTATACGGACGTCAAGAAATGGAAGAAAGTACTGAACCCTAATAAAACCATCTCCTTTCTCAAGGCCAATTGTGTTTCAAAGAAGGATAAAGATATGCTTCATCAGGCAAGAAAGATGTCTCTGTATACAAGGAATTGCCTTCCAGAGCTGTGACCAAAACATGACGTGATCCTTTGAAGTTGGCTTTGTCTACATGCAGTCTTGTGTCATGCTCAAGAAGAACTTTTGTCCGAGATATCTTTCGTATGCACTCTGATAAAATTATCAAGAGGATATTTTGAAACTGGGCAACCACAGCTAAAATAGTTATGCGTGACTGGTTGAAAATTCATACAGTAAACAGTTTTCTAATACAGGTGTTAAAAAACTGAATGGAAAGTCCAATAGCCGCTGCAGCTGTATTTGTTCAAGACAATGTCTATGTCTGTTACTTGACGTAGGCCGACATGAACATATCTGAATCAGTAAAGTGATGACAGTTCGTGGTTTTAACACAGACATGACATTCATCACAGATGATGAGCCTCGCAGTGTAGTCATGCGGTCTAGGGCTTCTTGTCACGGTTCGTGCGGGTCCTCCCGTCGGAGGTTCGAGTCCTCCCTCGGGCATGGGTGTGGTGTTGTACTTAGCGTAAGTTAGTTTAAGATACATTAAGTAGTGCGTAAGCCTAGGGACCGATGGCCTCAGCAGTTCGGTCCCATAGTCCTTACCACAAATTTCCAAATAGATGATGGTGTTGTTGTCAACTGATAATAGTTTCTTACCAACTGAGGAGGGCTGAGAACTTTGCCTAGCCACGAGAACAGTTACTCTGCGGCAATCTGTAAGTACTTCCCACACCTAATGGCATAGCATTTATAAACACCAGAAGATGCAAATTAAAAATGGCGAAACCGGTTGTCAGCAAATCTAACTGACTTAAATAAATACCGCTACAGCGGGCTACTGGAATTTTCCTTTAGTTTTATATTTAATAAATTTAACACCCGAGTTAGGAAACTGTTTACTGTATTGATTTGATAATCAGGGTATGTAGTATCAAGAGGTACTGCTACTGCACAGTGATGTAAGCTCGCTCTCTGCTGACCTGACATAAAATGATGTCTATCAGCTTCGTTGGGAGGGTATTACTCGCTTATTTTATTCTTGTCATTTTACGCCCTCAGTTGTTTAACCGCCTTCAAAAAATTCATTTGTGTGTTTAATTTCTCTTCGGACTTTAACTCCGAATCCACAGATTTCTGTTGGTGTGAAACAGAAAAACTACCCGTGCTTTGTCAGATTGTTGTAGATAACATTATATAGTTTACTGTTGACGCTTATTTTCTCTTTTACTTTTATGTATTACGTCTGTTAAACTTATAATACAAGGTAACTCACCTATATAATAAAAGAATTTATTTTTACAATTAATATTACTTCACTAAAATAAAGCTCAAGATGAATGTGCCGGCCGAAGTGGTCGAGCGCTTCTAGGCGCTTCAGTCTGGAACCGCGCGACCGCTACGGTCGCAGGTTCGAATCCTGCCTCGGGCATGGATGCGTGTGATGTCCTTAGGTTAGTTAGCTTTAAGTAGTTCTAGGGGACTGATGACCTAAGAAGTTAAGTCCCATAGTGCTCAGAGCCATTTGAAATTCAAGATGAATGTAAACCTCGAAATACACCTTGTCTACACATTTTCTGATGTCATACGCAATTAGAACTTCAGTTCAGCCGCAAATATATGGGAAATTGGTAATGTGATTACGTGAGTAATGAAATCCTATAGCGGGATTATTCATTGCGGTGATTATGAAAATCAAACGTAAGCTTTTGCTAGAAACCGTTCCAGAAAATACATTAACTGATTTACCGAAACCATGGATAACCTAAACTTGGGTTGCCAGAAGGTGATTTGTGACCCCATATTCGAAAATTTCCTAGGCTTAACCATTACCACATTCGTTCACCAACTACCATGGATATTCATTTGTGTGATACTATCTACGACTGAAGAAAAGACTAAAATATATTTTCGTAATTAGCGTTAAGGATACGATTTAACAGACAGAACAGCCTGGTTTAAAACGATAGCAGGATTCTGAAAGACGGGAGTAACATCATCAACGAGAAAACTATCGGGGATGCGAAGTCTCAAGTGAAGTGTATGTGCATAGCTGTGAAACTATTCACAGATCACACATTTAGCATACATAGGGAAGCATTATTTGGAGTACATAGTTGCTGGTAAACGACATGGCCACATAGAGTTAGGATGTTACTTTCTTACTTTGAAGATTTTCTACAAATGTTAACCTAAATGCAGGCATGAAATGCTTTATCGTACCACTGTCAATGCTGGTCATTTCTGCGCTCAGCTCTTGCATGCGAAATCTCTCCACTTCAACGACTGTTATCCAGGAAGACCTTTCTACAACCATCTAAGATGTTTACCCCGCCTCCAAAGAAAGAAATGTTTGAATTCTTAAAGGGATGTACACCTCCGTCCCGCAGGTGAATTGCAACTTCCTACTAGCTTCCCGCTGGTCAGGGTGATAGGTGGCTGGTATGGAAGTCAATAAATACGAAGATACAAGTTCACTACAAGCCTTCTATTTTCCCAGTCTAGCGATTATACTTCTTGGCTTGATTATCAGTCCGTATATTCCTATGTTTCAGACTGAGGAATAATAACTTTTGGAAGGAGAGATTAATTTAACGCTCTTTGTTGAGATTGAGTTAAATCTTATTCCCGTTCCATTAATTAGCCAGCATATGTTCAAATGGTTCAAATGGCTCTGAGCACTATTGGACTTAACATCTGAGGTCATCAGTCCCCCAGAACTTAGAACTACTTAAACCTAACTAACCTAAGGACATCACACACATCCATGCCCGAGTCAGGATTCGAACCTGCGACCGTAGCGGTCGAATGGTTCCAGACTGAAGCGCCTAGAACCCCTCGGTCACACCGGCTGGCTAGCATACAGGGTGTCCAGAAAAGGACTCCCTGATTTCAGAATTAAATTTCTCGAAAACAAAGATCGATAGAAGAATGCAGTAAACGGTATGTTTATTGTGAAAGCTGTAATAAGTTTACACAGCAGTTGGAAATAATAGTTACAAAAGTTGCTAACAGATGGCGCTGTAATCGCCATACGTAATGCCTAGTATAAAAGAAATCCGATGCCCAGAGCGATCAGTTTCACTATTGAAACGTGAAAGGAGGTTAGCGTACCGAAGGAAGAGATTAAAACCATGTACTCCATTGAACAACGCGTTTTTTTGGTGCTAGAGTACCATAGGTTAGAAGAGAGTCCTACGGCAACAAGGCGAAGTTTTCAAGCACGATTTAATGTTCCAAAAGGACCCGATGCGAAAACCATTCGTACGCTCATCGCAAAATTTCAACGAACAGGCAGCGTAACTGATGATGTAGTGGGGCATGTTGGCCGCAAGCAAACCACAGATACGCCTAAAAGTTTCGCCACAATTTCTGGAATTATTCAGCGATATCCAGTGTCATCCGTCCGTAGAATTGCATCTGAGACTGGTTTGAAGCGTTCCAGCACACAGAAAATACTGAGAAAGAGCCTACACGTGTTTCCACTCAAAATTCAAACGCACCAGGCCATACCCGTACGAGCTGTGCAACAAAGGGTTGCCTTTGCTAATCAGATGCTCACAATGATTGATAGTGAAGGATTTGATGTTGGCTGCATCTGGTTTACAGATGAAGCACACTTCCACCTGAATGGATACGTCAATAAGCAGAACTGCCGATTTTGGTCTTCCGAAAAGCCATATTTGTGTGAAGCGAAACCCCTGTATTCTCCTAAAGTTACTGTGTGGGCTGTAGTATGCAGCAGATGCATTATTGGCCCTTTTTTCATTCGAGAAACGGTCACTGGTGCACGTTACGTTGCAATTTTGGAACAATTTGTCGTCACACAGCAAGCGTTAGAGGATCGACCAGGTCCTGAATGGTTTATGCAAGATGGTGCCCGACCACATCGGACCGAACAAATGTTTCACTTTCTTGAGGAATACTTCGGGAATCGAGTCATTGCTTTGGAATATCCCAAATTTACTGGTGCAGGCATGGATTGGCCTCCATATTCGCCTGATTTGACTCCCTGTGACTTTATTTTTTGTGGGGCACAGTGAAAGACATGGTCTACCCGAGGCATCCCGCCACGCTGGACGAGCTTGAATCAGCGATCTCTGTGGCATGTGAATCCATTTCGGTTGAGACACTACGAAATGTGATGGCGAATTTCATTCTTCGTTTGTAAAACCACTGTAGTGCCAATGGTGAACATTTTGAAACCATTGTGATGTGATTGTTTCCAAAGATTGCTTTCATACGATTATTTCACATATGTATGCTGATATGAGCTGTACAGCGTACAGCGCCATCTGTTAGCAGCTTTTGTAACTATTATTTCCAACTGCTCTATAAACTTCTTACAGCTTTCACAATAAACATACCGTTTACTGCATTCCTCTATCGATCAGTGTTTTCGAGATATTTAATTTTGAAATCAGGGAGCCCTTTACTGGACACCCTATATGTCAATGATGCTATGTGTACTGTCATCTTCAAAAGTATCCGAACGACCTGAATTGCATTTGGCCTGATTCGCATGCAACCCACATAACGAAGCTGTCTAGCAGGTCCTCTAATCGCTCCTTGGTACAGTCGTTTGACTATTGAAAATGGTTCCAACAAGTCACCGCTGGATAACACTGCTCTGTATCGCTATAACTCAAGATGTAAAGTAACACCACGATACTAGAAGTATCAGGGAACACCTTATCACAGATAACACTGTCCTTGAGACTTGGAAGCTCACATTTATTGCAATAAATGACATACCTGAAATGTTACCACTCTCATTATTACGTCAGATAGGTAATGCACGTAGCAAGTTCGTCGTATTCATGCTTTCCTCTTCAAAGTAACATACCTTACTTCTCATTTAACACAAAATAACATTAAAAATTTAAGTTATTCTCTAGCAGCTAGTTGAGAATATGTATGAATTTCAAATGACACGACGAACCTTCTCGTTCTGCATATGGATTCAAACCCAGGTCATGCAGTTGAAGATTTCGTGACTGACGGAAACTAACAGTCAATCCTGACTCGGTATACAGAGAGTAATACACCTCGATTTTAGACAGTATCACTTAGCAAATATCAACTCAAAATTACATAACGAAAACATTTTTAACGGACGCGAATTCCTACCCAGCATCTATTGTCCCTGTTAATGAACTACGAGAGATGTTAAATATTGCTTCTTCACAACTAACTTACTTGAAATCCCGTGAGGTAAAGTTTTGTGTTGGACAGGGATTCGAACCTATAACCTAATCGGATTGTTATCGAAACAATCAACTGTGACATATGGGATTTTCTTGGCAGTAGCTACACGTTTTAACTGAAATGACGAGACGAAACATTAATTTTTTCCTTCCGAGGACTCCAACCCGGCACCTATCGCTGTTATATTCTAGAGAAAACGAACGTTAAATATGGGTCTGTTACAGGAACAGCGACATGTGAGCATGTTTGAACTAGAAATAATATGACGAAGAGTTCAGTGCCGACAGGGAATCGAACCCCACACATATCGTGGTTGACTACACACAAACAGACGTCAGCTACCGAATTTTTCTCCAATAGCAGCTTCAAAGACATCCTTCAACCTACAGTGCTCTCGCATATAGTTATATGTCTCACTGGGAGTTTGAAACGTCAGATATCGTTAGTGTTGACAACGAATGAAAATGCATTAAAAAATCAAAATTATATCCCACCAGCAGATAGGTGTTCTCATGCCAGAGCTTGATAATTCATAATGAAAACCTTAGTGCCAGGCCAGGATTCGAAACCATTCACGTGCGATATGTGGAGATGTTGAGGAATCTGCAGTTTTGAACAAACAACAAATTGTAGTCGAGCTGTCGTGTCACGAAGGGATCAAATTCCACGTTAAGAGCGGTCTGAGCTGCATTCCCAGTTCAGAACCCGTTTTATCGGCATACAGAAGCTGAAATGAAAGATGGAATAAGTATCCTGTGACCCTATATAGCGTTTGCTTCGTCACTGGAAATAAATAACTAGTATAAGAAAGGATACTGGTGATAGAGTTTCTACATGTCGCCACTCGTGACTTTATTCTGGTTCAACCTAAGGTTTACTTGGTAGAGGAGGAATATCATGTTTAATGTGAATTTCAGACCACAATTGCATTATACCTTCTTCACTTGGCGTAGCCAGAAGCGAATAGAATAAGTCACTCCCTGTCAAAAAGCATCGGCAGAAGTTGTAATCGAACCTAGATCGTCAGTATGCGAACCTACCATCAATCCAACAGACCATCAAATCCTCTTCTCTGTTACTTATTTTTCTATCATAACACTGATGCGGCACATTCGATGAGCATTCTGACACACACGCTCCCTGTAGTGGTTTTCAGCATGTTCAGTACAGTTATTTACTTGGCTGACCGAATCGCCATGAACTAGCTGCCTCGGCTACCCAGTGCATACATTCTACTCAACTTTGTAATCACTGAAATAAAATCACGTAACTGCCACGTTCACAGAACTACAAACAGTGTGGGAAGCCGAAATTTAAATAGGAAGTGTTCCTTTCCATTTGAGCAACTCCATTGCGCCATCTGTTTGTTGAAACCGTCGCGCAGTGCAAAAGGAAAGCTTTAACTGTCTCTCAGGAGTCTAGATCCGGCCTTATGCATTAATCTCACAGCAGAAGTTGTGGTGAAACTGTTGTCGACTTCAGGCCCTGCTAGCTACTAGCGTAACGGTAAGCGTCCCGCACTGTCGTTAAGGCGTCTCGAGTTGTATTACATCCGCTGCTACATTTTTTAAAACGTAATTCTGCTGTCTGCTGAAGTTATCAGTATAATGGAACTTTGAACATAATTCCCTTCACTTCTCAACCCAAATGAGTCGCATGTGGAAAAAGGGCTAACTTCTGCGACATTTTGTTCTTGTCAGGTTTCGGAGTCAGGGATTTTCTCTGCCTCGTGATGACTGGGTGTTGTGTGATGTCCTTAGGTTAGTTAGGATTAGGTTGTTCCAAGTTCTAGGGGACTGATGACCATAGATGTTAAGTCCCATAGTACTCAGAACCATTTGAACCATCTTGTCAGGTTTAATAGACGGCCGGGCAGCAGATGCATCTCGAAGCTTTTGTATTATGCCTGGGAAGAGCGCATCGTGCCAAAATAGCCAGAAAAGTATTTTCTACATTAGCTGTCGTCTGGTAGCGGCATTTTATTCTTCTTCAAACCTTGTTTGACAGCTTTAAGTCAGAACAAGTTTTCTACATGTATGTAATCAATAAACTGCATGTGCATTGTCAGACTGTTATAGATATCATCAGAGAATTCGCATATATCGTTGATGATTAATTTCTCTCTCACGTTTAGTATTGTTTTAACAACACCAAAACAAACCTTACGATAATTGTGCACTGTATTACCAGAAATTAAATAAAACTACCCACGACAACCTTACCACGAAAGTCTGTTTTAATAAAACTGAGTATCTGTACACAAGCGTGCCTCTATCGGCACGAATTAGTAAAATACTAATCACTTAGATTTCGATTGGGTCTGTGTTTAATTGGTATGCTGTGTTATACTCAACAGGTACGCAAATGTGGCATTTCATAAATAAAGTTATGTATTCCTAGAAACTCAAAATTTGCTTGTCACCAGCGGAAAGAGGGGTTACCAGTTGTGCAGCGTTGTAAGTTTTTCACCATTGCACATAATGAGCTGGATGTATTTTCCTGGGATTTGCTTATGAATTCATTTCCTTCGTACTTCTCACCATGGGATGTGAGAGTTAAGTGAAGAACAATATTGAATTTCGTATCGTTGACGGTCGATTAGAATTTCTTCAGAGACGCTTGTATTGTGAAGCAGCTTGGCAGTCAGAAAGCCGTGATCTATGACCATTAACACAACTTGCTGAGTCGAGCTGCCAAGAGGATTTGATGTGTGAGGGTCATCTTCTGATTTCGTTACATATTTTGTACTGGAAATTCGCAGCCCCGTAAAATAAACCACGATAAAAGTTCGCACACGCCGTCTCCTAATGTGGTTAGAATCGACGATGCTTTGAACCGGTGGGACACAAGACAGAGGCGGCACCACGGGGATACGGACACACTGCTGATGGCATGCCCCTCTCATCATTGTATTGGTCGCTCAGCCTCATAACGCATCGTGAACTATAATAAAAGTTGTCACTTATGTGAAGAATAGCATTCCTTTATTCAAAAAAATTGAATTTTCGTTCTCAGTGTCTTAGTTAACATGGGGATTACATAGCACGAGTCATTCAAATGGAAAGGGAATATCAAGTGAATTTAGCGAGTCAGTTCAGTACCATACGCAGAAGTGATTGCACTGTCACAGTGTTGCCAGATGTTTGTGACGATGTTGCCAATTCCCAGCTGTGCTAGGAACAGCTCTGTAGCGTTATAGGAGGCGAATCCCGTTCTGGTGTCATAGGAGGATACGGAGAGGAGGCGCGGGGTTTGGTTAATATGCAGCGTTTTCTCCTACCATTTGTGTCAAACATCCAGGTGTGTAATCTTCCATCGCGATTACAGTTTCCCACAAAATGTATATTAATAAAACACTTACCTTGTTACTTTGTGACAAAAGATTATTTCAGTGCAATAAAAAGTCTTTCTAAATCAACTTTGACACCTGTCACGAAAAGTAAGATAACAGATACTTTGCACCTCGTAATTGATTGCATCTATGTGCAGTCTTGTGATCATACAAGTAGTATTTCATGTATTGCACGAGAATGTAGAAAAATGCTGGTGCGAATGGAAGCTGTAAGAAACACAGTTAACTAATAATTCTGTACCACGTAATAATCAATTCATTTGAAAATTCAGAAGAGAAGAAACTAAAAATTACGCCCATTTGAAAACAGAAACTAAAGTGCATTTGCGGTCACTGTGCAGATCTGCGCTTTTTAATCTTCAGATCTATATAATGTATACTAACCAGCGTATTCATTGCTTGCGTAATGTTTCCCTCTTGTTTAGTCTTATAATGATGAACTGGATCCACACCCATGAGTCTGATTGTTTCTTTCCATCCTTCCATCTACTATCTTTGTGTGTTATTGTTCGGTGTTCGAAAAGCAAAACATTATGCCTTCTCCCACGAGGTATTAAAACGAGTTCGTAAGAAGGCAAACCAATTATAATCAAAATAAAGTGAGACGCCAGTCTGTCTGTCGTCATGGTGTTAAGTCGACAGAAATAGTTAAGTGTTACTGCCTGCAACACCGGTATCTCATTGTCGTCTTCTCTTATTGAGATTTTCATATTACCCTGAACACAAGACTTCGAGATAAATGTGTATATTCTCCTTGGCGAAACATCATACATTCCATTCATCCTGATCCATTTGTTACGTGCTTCTGCAGCAATGAGTAATAGGAAAGCTGTTGTGAGTTGACGAATAACAATAACAATAGTAGTAATAACAAATCAGTAATCGAGGATGTTAACTGCGTTGCAGACATTTGTTAACGATTAACAAAATAACCAAGAAACGCTGAGTGTTTAATTGGCGCAATGTGTAGGTGTTCTTACCACTTCGTTACTGAATTCTGTTCTGGTTGTTTGCAGAGAGAAAAGAAAGAACCCTGTAGCCGTACATATTGCTAGTACAATGAGATATTACCTATCAACTATCCATGCTTTACACCACGAGACGAACATGGCGTCACTGAGCTGATATTTGAAATACATTCCTGTTTTCTCTTTCTGTTTCTGTCTCTCTTTTTATTTTTATTTTTTGAGAAAAGCATCGAGAAGCGCGAATAATAAGCAACTAGGCATATAACCTGTTTACAGTTATTTTCATCGGGATACGTAACGCAAAAATACAACTTTTAAGTGAATTATTGCGAAATTCCAGTTATTAACGGCCTATTTGTGAGCTTGCTCGCATTCAGTGGGGTGAAACCTATCAGAGAAGCAAGCAAAACACAAATATTTCTTGCACCATGCACAACACACAAACGAAATCTCGCTGCACTGACATGTTGTCCGCTATATTGCACGGGAAATATATCTGATTCATGTTGCTGAATACACCTCTATCAGATATCAGTTTGGATGCGTACCAAGTGTATAAAAGTATATCTTGAAATACGCAGAAAGCCACACAGAGGTATTCGACTGAAACATACCCATGACCAAGATTGTAACTGGGGTCGACAGCATCGTCGTCTACCTGCTTGACAACTCGAACGGTGACAGTGCTCGGCCGGTTACTTACGTTTACTGTCATCTAACCTACAGCAAGAAAACACAAAAATGTTAATAACCCGAAGATCATTAATTTTGAAACCCATAGAAAGTAAAGCAGTCATCAGTAGGATGAGTTGTTTGAACACTACAGTGCTTTAATAGGCACGGTCTTGTTGGAGGTGGTACGCCGTTGCTTTCCTCCGACCTTTGAGTTGACTTACCTAGCCAGTTAATAGGGGAGCCTACAGTTTAACGTGGCTTTCGGACCACAGTGCAACTCGGCATTTTTCACATCAAAAAACACTGCCCGAGAGGAAATAAGTGTAAAATGGCAAATACAAATCGTGGGACTGATGGGGGATCGAACTTGACACCTTTGTATCCGTAGTCCTGCTTTTTATCACCTTGCCACCATGCAGCCAACACTGTGGTTAGGATCCCCGTTTGTGCCTGCGTTGGCACTTGCGTGTCCCTTAGGAGATCTAACCTTTGCGATTACCCTCGTATACGTGTGTGTAAACGCCTTCCAATGCCCACTTAAGGAAGATAAGGATACGCAGTCTGCCTTCAATATTACAAATACGCCTCAGTTTGTGGACGAACGCAGACTTAGGTTGATAATTATTTTGAATATTTAGCAGTGCTGTACCCATTAGTGGTAAACTCGTTTTCAACCAACGATTCCCACAGCTATAGGAACGCTACTTGTGATACCTCTCAGACAAAATACTAACGCAGTGCTATCAGACGAAAAGATCAACCTGATACAAACTGTGGGAAGTTTGTTTTACAACCTTCGTACCTGGATGAAGAGCTTTTCCTATTTGAGATATCTGTGAACGTTGCTGCATAAGACGATTTAAGAAGAAACTAAAGTCCTCCAACTATGCCAGTGTTTAAAGAAATCGTCTGGTTTGTGAATCGTTTACCGGCCGTACTCTGCCGCATTTCGCTGGCTGGAAGGCAAAAGGCTTGCTGACAAATTTGATAACAGGAAAAGGGGGACGAAATGTCTCCCACTGGAAGGTCATGTTGTTTTATTTAAATGATTACAAAATCAGGTAAAACGAACAGCGAAGTTGTCAGTATAAGCACTTTACTGTTGTCAATATGATGTTGCACCGCCCAGTTCCTGTAATGACAAAGGGCCCGTTTAGGTCAGGAATATTGTATACAGAAGTGGAAGAGAGAGCACCACTAAATTCTACAATCCGTATGCATTGCATACACACATAAATTACTGTTACAGTGTACTTATGGAGCCCAATGGGTGAATTGCATATTTTCCGGTGAGAAAGAGCACTGGCAAACAGTCTTCGCTACATTAGGTTACTTAAACTGGTGTCACTCTGAGCTAGAATTTATGTTCAGCGACTAAGTGTAAGGATAATGAGTCGGATGAGGGTTTTGCAACTGTGAAATACTTTCCTACATTACAGAAGCGAATATTAAATTTGAACTAATATTGCGAAAATTTTGGACTTGGGTAGCTTAGAATGAAAATCATTCTGTTTATCGCAAAGTAAAACAATTGATTTTCTAAAACATTCTCTTCCATACACAACTTGAAACAGGCCACGTTGACCAAATTATATGGAAGAACTGACAGCGACGTATATCAGAAGACAGTAAGATCCCTTGGTTTTTGGTTAGGCAGTATTCGACAGCCATTTATAATCGAAAGTAAATGAAGAAAGGCAGAGAGTTTTTGTTATCGAGTAACGTCTTTATCAATTTCGTTAGTTTTAATGTGATCTACGAGTAATTGATGATGTTTGATATTAATATGAAAAAGGATTCCGTAGACAGGGAAAGAATCTGTTCTTGGGCAACTACTTCTATAATGACCAAAAGGCCTTAAATGATCTTCAAGCACATCGGTTAAAGCAGCGGTATGAAGAAAATGATAGTAATAATGACGGCAATAATCGAATTATCCGGTAACTTCACACTTCACAGTGGATTTTCTCGAACTAAGAAATTTCAAAATGGCTTCAAAATTCAAATGGCTCTGAGCGCTATGCGACTTAACATTTGAGGTCATCAGTCTCCTAGAACTTAGAACTACTTAATCCTAACTAACCTAAGAACATCACACACATTCATGCCCGCGGCAGGATTCGAACCTGCAGTCGCGTGGTTTCGGACTGAAGCGTCTAGAACCGCTCGGCCACCGTGGCCGGCAAAATGGCTTCACATCGAGGCTATGATGCCTAGAAGAGTTTTTACGTCCTGCTGACATGAGAATAGCATAATCTCCACATCAGAAGCTTGCTTCTATTTAACCATTTAATACACGAGCGTTTTTCCACCGTGATTAATTTTGTAAGCTAAGCACATCATCCGTTACAGCACACTCCTGGGGCTGGGAAATGTGGCCACAATCGTCTGGTGGAACGAACTATCGCAAGTGCAATGCGTGGGTTCAGGCATTTTCTTTTAAAGGGCCCAAACAGATTTACTTTACCTCTGGTAACCGCAAGAGAAAGGTGTTATAATCCAGAATACGCATTACAGATAACGTTCCTTCATTACCAAATGGGCAGAGCCTGTTTAAGTTGGGAAATGACATAGGTGGAGGTCATGGTAAACCGAAATACTGTCGCCAGTAAACTTACTTACACAAGAAAATTTTATTTTATTTCATGAACCGATAGCCATTTAAAGGAACAGGGCTCTTATTTTACTTGTACTTCATTGAACTAGAGACGTTGAAAAATTTGGTGCTGGACCTCGATTCGAATTCGTATCTCCTCTTTCGAGAATCTGAAGCTCTCGGAACAGTATTGTTCATTCATTTCGTTCCTTTTCCCAAGACTGCAATACTCTCTAGGTCTCCTCCAAAGGTAAGTTTGTGGACCCGAATCCTGATCCAGTACAAAATTATTCATAATTTAATTTCAAGCCCTATCATGTGCACACCGGCCTGCTAGTGAAAATTAACGTGCATTTTTAATGTCTGTTCATGTGTTGCCAACAACTTCTGGTCAAACACGCACACATCGTACTGTTGGTGAGTAAGCAACTGATACTTAAGCTATATTCGTGAACGATAAAGAATAACGATAGGAGCGCGGTTCGATTGCGCTCAGGAACAAAAATTTGTATCCTTATTTAGATTCAAATACCTAGCAGCTGGTAAGAAAAACCGATACGTAACATTTGATTTTACTTAGTTAACAATCCTATTACCTGTTGGGTTCGTATCTCCGGCACAAGAACACACTTTGTTACTTCTTAATTGAGGTATATCAGACAACTTTCGTGGTTAGTTAAAAGGGATGAAAGGGTCTTGATAGGAGTCCCGGTTAATTACAAAAACTGTCGTGTTTTATTATCAAGTTTAGATTTAGTTACTGATATTGGCGAAAATTACGGTAATTCATGTCTCTTCTTGGGTAGTCAGCAATATGATTAGATTAGATTAGATTAACGCTTGTTCCATAGATCATGAATGCGACATTTCGTGATGATGTGGAACATGTCATTTTAATGAAAGATTCCTTTACATACCAGTACTCAATTTCTTTATAACAGTTTTTTATTCCCTCTCTCATTATTTTTTATTTCTCTCTCTCCCTTTCTCTCTCTCTCTCTCTCTCTCTCTCTCTCTCTCTCTCTTTCTCGCTCTCCCACACACACATTCTCTTTTTATTTTTGTTTCTTGTGCTCGGCTATCTGAAATGTACGAAAACGTCCGTGAATGAGTTTCTTAGTTTTGAGTACAGTTACGAAAGAAATATAAAAACAACTATGTGAATTACTGATTTCTGAAGCTTGGTTAGCAGTCAGTATTGAGTATTGTTAGTAACTACACTCCAGTCCATAAACCTAGTTACATAAATGCGAATGAGACGCATTACGTAATCCAGGCCGTAGCAGCCGCCTCTTTGAGACGCCAGCTATGGTCACTTCCCAGCCCTCTGAAGGAACACATCGGTTGGTCTTCTTCCTGCTGGTACTGTAACTGCGATTTGACAACAAGGCAAGATATGTGTAGCAACGCTGTGATCGCTTGTGGTGTAACAGAAGATAGTAACTTTACGGTTTTCAGCCCAGGAAAGTCGTTGCACGTGCAAATAGCAATAGCAGTTTACGAGTTCTAGCCACTATTGGGCTTTTAAGAGGAAAGCCACCTGTGAAAGTGCTACAAGCAGTCAGATCAAACATCGATAAGCAAGTCGCAAGAAATACTTTCACTGTTGGCAGTTCTGTGTACGTGGCAGTTACGTGATTTTATTTTGGTGATTACAAAATAGAGTAGAATGTATGCACTGGGTAGCCGAGGCAGCTAGTTCATGGCGATTCGGTCAACCAAATAAATGACTGTACTGAACTTGCTGCAAACCACTACAGGGAGCCTGTGTGTCAGAATGCTCATCGAGTGTGTCGCATCAGTGTTATGATAGAAAAATGAGTAACAGAGAAGAGGATTTGATGGTCTGTTGGATTGATGGTAGGTTCGCATACTGACGATCTAGGTTCGATTACAACTTCTGCCGATGCTTTTTGATAGGGAGAGACTTATTCTATTCGTTTCTGGCTACGCCAAGTCAAGAAGGTATAATGCAGTTGTGGTCTGAAATTCACATTAAACATGATATTCCTCCTCTACAAAGTAAACCTTAGGTTGAACCAGAATAAAGTCACGAGTGGCGACATGTAGAAACTCTATCACCAGTATCCTTACTTATACTAGTTATTTATTTCCAGTGACGAAGCAAACGCTATATAGGGTCACAGGATACTTATTCCAACTTTTATTTCTGCTTCTGTATGCCGATAAAACGGGTTCTGAACTGGGAATGCAGCTCAGACCGCTCTTAACGCGGAATTTGATCCCTTCGTGACACGACAGCTCGACTACAATTTGTTGTTTGTTCAAAACTGCAGATTCCTCAACATCTCCACATATCGCACGTGAATGGTTTCGAATCCTGGCCTGGCACTAAGGTTTTCATTATGAATTATCAAACTCTGGCATGAGAACACCTATCTGCTGGTGGGAAATAATTTTGATTTTTAATGCATTTTCATTCGTTGTCAACACTAACGATATCTGACGTTTTTAACTCCCAGTGAGACATATAACTATATGCAAGAGCACTGTAAGTTCAAGGATGTCTTCGAAGCTGTTGGTGGAGAAAAATTCGGTAGTTGACGTCTGTTTGTGTGTAGTCAACCACGATATGTGTGGGGTTCGATTCCCAGTCAGCACTGAACACTTCATCATATTATTTCTAGTTCAAACATGCTCACATGTCGCTGCTCGTGTAACAGACCCATATTTAACGTTCGTTTCCTCTAGAATATAACAGCGATAGGTGCCGGGTTGGAGTCCTCGGAAGGAAAAAATTAATGTCTCGTCTCGTCATTTCAGCTAAAACGTGTAGCTACCGCCAAGAAAATCCGATATGTCACAGTTGATTGAGTTTCGATAACAATCCGATTAGGTTATGGGTTCGAATCTCTGTATAACACAAAGCTTTACCTCAAGGGATTTCAAGTAAGTTAGTTGTGAAGAAGCAATATTTAACATCTCTCGTAGTTCATTAACATGGACAATAGATGCTGGGTAGGAATTCGCGTCCGTTAAAAATGTTTTCGTTATGTAATTTTGAGTTGATATTTGCTAAGTGATACTGTCTAAAATCGAGGTATATTACTCTCAGTATGCCTAGTCAGGAATGACTGTTAGTTTCCGTCAGTCACGAAATCTTCAACTGCATGGCCGGGGTTTGAATCTATATGCAGAACGAGAAGGTTCGTCGTGTCATTTGAAATTCGTACACATTCTCAACTAGCTGCCAGTGAATAACTTAAATTTTTAATGTTATTTTGTATTAAATAACAAGTAAGGTATGTTACTTTGAAGAGGAAAGCATGAATACGACGAACTTGCTACGTGCATTACCTATCTGACGTAATAATGAGAGTGGTAACATTTCAGGTATGTCATTTATTGCAATAAATGTGAACTTCCAAGCCTCAAGGACAGTGTTATCTGTGATAAGGTGTTCCCAGACACTTCTAGTATCGTGGTATTACTTTACATCTTGAGTTATAGCGATACAGAGCAGTGTTATCCAGTGGTGACTTGTTGGAACCATTTTCAATAGTCAAACGACTGTACCAAGGAGCGATTAGAGGACCTGCTAGACAGCTTCGTTATGTGGGTTGCTTGCGAATCAGGTGAAATGGAATTCAGGTCGTTTGGAAACTTTTGAGCATGACCGTACGCATTCAGACTAGTGTAGTGCGTCCAACTAGAAATTTCCTTATTTTCTACGCACGTCACGTGCGATATCTCCTTGCTTGCGTCCTAGGATATGAGTATGATAGGACAAGTGAGCACCAGCTTGTGCTTGTGTGCGTGTGCGTGTGCGTGTGCGTGTGCGTGCGTACCCGTAGATGCCTCAGTGCACCTCAGTACGTGTTACTGGGTCTAACTCTTCCTGCAGACTGTGTATCTCGCGTATTTGTATTGTTTTGTCATGCGATTGGCGTTTTATGTGTACAAAGCTAACAGTTGACGCAGCAAACACGGCCGACAAAGCAAGTGACAAATTTCTACACCAAGCACATTTCAGCAGCGGCCGTTGCGATCAAACAGCCGAGGTAATTAATTCACCACAACGTCTCGAAAAGCAGCGAAACTAATTCAGGGAACTCCGAGATAAATTATTTGTTTTTGTGCACGGCTCTCGATATTACCACGTGGTTTACGTTTTAGGTGAACCACAGTAAGTCTATGTACTTTTTTTTGCTTTAATTTTCTTGGGGAGAATTCTTGTTTAGTTCCATACTATAGACCTAGTGAGATTTTTGTGAAATACCTGTGTTGCTTTTTCGAGATACGAAAATAGATGTGTACCATAGGATAAATTAAGTTCATTTTCTGGAATGCTTGTAGAGACCGTGCCACTGCTGGTGGAAGAAACGAACTTTCGAATCATCTACCGCTACAGATTCTCCAGTGGTAATTCAAATACGAAATGACTTTTAAGATGTGTTAACGACATCATTTAATCATTCTAATAACGGCATATCTACTTCTGTGCATAGCTGGTGCATGGTTCATAAAATCATTTTCCGCTCTTCTCGCTTCTTTCGTGGACGATAGGAGGAAGGAAGGTCTATCGACGGCCCTGTGTTTGAGCACACATTATGTAAGATATTACTTAGGGAATCGTAGCTCTTCTACCACCATCGTTAACTTAGCATCCCAGTCGGGCGAACAGCACACAAGGAATGGTTGGATTTTTCTTGTGATGTAGATTGTAAGTGGATTACACTGCCTTATGAATAGTCCGATGCATCTACCAGTCTTTCCCCAGGTAGATCACTATACCTTGAATCAATCGTTATCACTATAACCAAAGCCGGATCGCCACTCATTTCTTAAAACGTCAGTTTACACGAATTATATTGTATCATTATTTATGGTAAGCTTCCAGTCTAGGAACTAACTGCTGATCATCTACCAGCCCGTCTGCAATTTGATTTGTAACAACTTTATAACAGGGCCACCCTCTACACAACTATTATATCTGCGAATAGCTTCACTGCAATAAAAACGCTGGCTGCGGACTTGAATACAAGGAAAATGTGACTACTTCTACTGCTTTCTCTTGGCTGGCTAATGAGAAGAAAGTGGCTATATCTTTGGCCTTGTGCTCCGGTTGTTCTTTGTGTGTGCACAAAAGTCGATTGGAGCCAGTAGGCTTCCTTTAGCATACCATTTAATTGCATTCTCTACTGAAAATAATATAAGATTCTGGAAAATAGCGGTGACAGGGTTGGTTAATCCACTGTCCTCTGTTAAACAGTGGGTCTTCCCTTGAAGTGGTTAGTGATATGTTTTTTCATATGCTGCTGACAGATCCGCAAAAGTCTCACGACAACATTCGAAACCATCCTCCGTAATGTGTGTTAGTTTCAACAGTTGTTTACTACAGCTTTACAAGAACGAAACACAGGTTGCAATGGCATCTGTAATGTATCTAGTAGTCTGGAGAAGTGATACAAGAATGCAATTGGTATGAAATCTTTTGTTACATTCTCTCCACCTCCAAGTTTCAGCAACAAATCTCTCTGGTCGTCCACCATATCTTCGGAAATTCGCAAGTGTTCGTACAATTACTGAAGAATAGTTGAACTATCTCTTTCGTCTTAAGCTCTAAATTTTTGATCTGTTCTGCTCTTATGCCATCATCAGTAAGTCATTTACAATACGTTTTTATAGGTAACTTTCTTCTCTGTCTGATACGGTACAAATTTTGCAATTGATTTGAAACTGACAAAATGAGCTAGAAACTTGAAATTTTTAACATAGTTCAGAACTGGATGATAATGCAATAGTGTCGGGATAATAGTCACATACGGGCTATAGGCGGGGGTTTGAATGAAAATGGGGTGACAAAGAAGTACACTACTGGCCATTAAAATTGCTACACCACGAAGATGACGTGCTACAGACGCGAAATTTAACCGACAGGAAGAAGATGCTGTGATATGGAAATGATTAGCTTTTCAGAGCATTCACACAAGGTTGGCACCGGTGGTGAAACCTACAACGTGCTGACATGAGGAAACTTTACAACCGATTTCTCATACACAAACAGCAGTTGACCGGTGTTGCCTGGTGAAACGTTGTTGTGATGCCTCGTGTAAGAAGGAGAAATGCGTACCATCACGTGTCTGACTTTGATAAAGGTCTGATTGTAGCCAAGCGCGATTACGGTTTATCGTATCGCGACATTGCTGCTCGAGTTGATCGAGATCCAATGACTGTTAGCAGAATATGGAATCGGTGGGTTCAGGTGGGTAATACGGAACGCCGTGCTGGATAGCAACGGTCTCGTATCACTAGCAGTCGAGATGACATGCATCTTATCCGCATGGCTCTAACGAATCGTGCAGCCACGTCTTGATCACTGAGTCAACAGATGGGGACGTTTGCAAGACAACAACCATCTTCACGAACAGTTCGACGACGTTTGCAGCAGCATGGACTGTCAGCTCGGAGACCATGGCTGCGGTTACGCTTGACGCAGCATCACAGACAGGATCGCCTGTGATGGTGTACTCAACGACGAACCTGAGTGCACGAATGGCAAAACGTCATTTTTTCGGATGAATCCAGGTTCTGTTTACTGCATCATGATGGTCGCATCCGTGTTTGGCGACATAGCGGTGAACGCACGTTGGAAGCGTGTATTCGTCATCGCCATACCGGCGTATGACCCGGCACGATGTGATGGTATGGGGTGCCATTGGTTACACGTCTCGGTCACCTCTTGTTCGCATTGACGGCACTTCGAACAGTGGACGTTACATTCCAGATGTGTTACGACCCGTGGCTCTACCCTTCATTCGATCCCTGCGAAACCCTGTATTTCAGCAGGATAATTGCACGACCGCATGTTGCAGGTCCTGTACGGGCCTTTCTGGATACAGAAAATGCTCGACTGCTGCCCTGTCCAGCACATTCTCCCGATCTCTCACCAACTTGAAACGTCTGGTCAATGGTGGCAGGGCAACTGGCTCGTCACCATACGCCAGTCACTACTCTTGATGAACTGTGGTATCGTGTTGAAGCTGCATGGGCAGCTGGACCTGTACACGCCATCCAAGCTCTGTTTGAGTCTTGGACCAGGCGTATCAAGGCTATTATTACGACCAGAGTTGGTTGTTCTGGGTACTGATTTTTCAGGATCTATGCAACCAAATTGCGTGAAAATGTAATCACATGTAGGTGCTAGTATAATATATTTGTCCAATGAATACCCGTTTATCATCTGCATTTCTTCTTGGTGTAGCAATTTTAATGGACAGTCTCCAGCCGGTCTTATTGGAGTTCCCTGTCCGCAGCTTGTGGTCGTGCGGTAGCGTTCTCGTTTCCCACGCCCAGGTTCCCGGGTTCTAGGGGACTAATGACCACAGAAGTTAAGTCCCATAGTGCTCAGAGCCATTTGAACCATTTGAACCATTGGAGTTCCTGCATGACGGATGTGCTTAGCGGATTGCATCACGCCCGCTACAGGCAGAATGTATCTACACTCCTGGAAATGGAAAAAAGAACACATTGACACCGGTGTGTCAGACCCACCATACTTGCTCCGGACACTGCGAGAGGGCTGTACAAGCAATAATCACATGCACGGCACAGCGGACACACCAGGAACCGCGGTGTTGGCCGTCGAATGGCGCTAGCTGCGCAGCATTTGTGCACCGCCGCCGTCAGTGTCAGTCAGTTTGCCGTGGCATACGGAGCTCCATCGCAGTCTTTAACACTGGTAGCATGCCGCGACAGCGTGAACGTGAACCGTATGTGCAGTTGACGGACTTTGAGCGAGGGCGTATAGTGGGCATGCGGGAGGCCGGGTGGACGTACCGCCGAATTGCTCAACACGTGGGGCGTGAGGTCTCCACAATACATCGATGTTGTCGCCAGTGGTCGGCGGAAGGTGCACGTGCCCGTCGACCTGGGACCGGACCGGAGCGACGCACGGATGCACGCCAAGACCGTAGGATCCTACGCAGTGCCGTAGGGGACCGCACCGCCACTTCCCAGCAAATTAGGGACACTGTTGCTCCTGGGGTTTCGGCGAGGACCATTCGCAACCGTCTCCATGAAGCTGGGCTACGGTCCCGCACACCGTTAGGCCGTCTTCCGCTCACGCCCCAACATCGTGCAGCCCGCCTCCAGTGGTGTCGCGACAGGCGTGAATGGAGGGACGAATGGAGACGTGTCGTCTTCAGCGATGAGAGTCGCTTCTGCCTTGGTGCCAATGATGGTCGTATGCGTGTTTGGCGCAGTGCAGGTGAGCGCCACAATCAGGACTGTATACGACCGAGGCACACAGGGCCAACACCCGGCATCATGGTGTGGGGAGCGATCTCCTACACTGGCCGTACACCACTGGTGATCGTCGAGGGGACACTGAATAGTGCATGGTACATCCAAACCATCGTTCTACCATTCCTAGACCGGCAAGGGAACTTGCTGTTCCAACAGGACAATGCACGTCCGCATGTATCCCGTGCCACCCAACGTGCTCTAGAAGGTGTAAGTCAACTACCCTGGCCAGCAAGATCTCCGGATCTGCCCCCATTGAGCATGTTTGGGACTGGATGAAGCGTCGTCTCACGCGGTCTGCACGTCCAGCACGAACGCTGGTCCAACTGAGGCGCAAGGTGGAAATGGCATGGGAAGCCGTTCCACAGGACTACATCCAGCATCTCTACGATCGTCTCCATGGGAGAATAGCAGCCTGCATTGCTGCGAAAGGTGGATATACACTGTACTAGTGCCGACATTGTGCATGCTCTGTTGCCTGTGTCTATGTGCCTGTGGTTCTGTCAGTGTGATCATGTGATGTATCTGACCCCAGGAATGTGTCAATAAAGTTTCCCCTTCCTGGGACAATGAATTCACGGTGTTCTTATTTCAATTTCCAGGAGTGTAAATTACCTGCTGCAGGAAGACAGCGGCAGCTAGTACGATTTGTAAGTGCCCTCTCGAACGCCTGAAGCAATTTCTACGAAATTGGGCATACGTATCACCTGCAACCTGGAAAAATTACTGTGACAGTAAGACCCCATAGCACCTCCAGGTTGAGGGCAGGTGTTAAAACGGGTGATATAAAAGCATAACTCTTGGCCACATGGAGAAATTTCAACCAAATTCGGTTTTTTAAGTGACTGATTTTAGAAATTTTTTATTAGCATGCTCCCTTTTCTGTTAATTTGTTAAGTACAAATCTTGCAATTGATTTTAAACTAAAAGTAGCTTCTTGATGGGCTAGAGACATGAAACTTCGAATATAGTTCAGAACTGGATGACAACACAACATTAACTCTCTTTCTTGTCTTCTGTGTGGTGAGGGCTACTTTGCGTATCACTGGCATTTCTCACCTTTCCTTTTCCAGTCGTGAATGTTCCTTGGGATGAATGGTAGGTTGTAAGCCACTGTGTGAGCTCCAATTTCTTAGTTTTTACTTTCACCGTCCTTTCGCGTCATATATGTATGTGGAATCAACGTATTGATTGACTCAAGTGAAGAGAAACTAAAATAAACCAGAAATTTACCAAATGAATGTGTGGTAATTTCATCGAGATGTTTGAAATCGCCTGAAAAATTTCGTACACAAGACTAAAAGACAGAAAATAATTATTTATGTTTATTTAATAAGTAGTTCATACTAGAAAGTATAAAATAATTTTTTGTAGCCGCATACGGTCTCATAACCTCATACAGATCATTCTGGAAATTTGTGGTTGTGAATGTTTAGTAAGTATGAAAATACTTATAGGATTTATAACGCCCGCATCTCGTGGTCGTGCGGTAGCGTTCTCGCTTCCCACTCCCGGGTTCGATTCCCGGCGGGGTCAGGGATTTTCTCTGCCTCGTGATGGCTGGGTGTTGTGTGATGTCCTTAGGTTAGTTAGGTTTAAGTAGTTCTAAGTTCTAGGGGACTGATGACCATAGATGTTTAGTCCCATAGTGCTCAGAGCCATTTTTGTTTATTTATAACGAAGGGCGTGTGGTATATGCAATAAATAATTTATGTATAAACAGTTCTCCTTCGAAATATTGTCTATTGCTCTCACCTATCGTTTTTCTTTATAAACCTTACACGTATAAGGACAGATCAAAAAGTATGCTTTCGAAGGACATACAGTCCACAATCGGTACGTCAGTTAGGCAAAATCGTCGTGAGCATTGAGGCAATCATTGCACAAACACACGAAGTACAAAATACCCGTTTTGTGAAACACTGTATCCTGCTGCGTGAATAAGTCCTTAGCTGTATGCTACACATCATCGTCCAACGGGAACCGTCGACCTTTCCAAACCGCATTTTAAGGAAACGAAGGCATGATAACCACACGGGGAGATATTAAGTCTGTTGGCCTGGTGCTCGAGTGTCTCCCACTTGAAGTGGCATATCCTCTGCCGTACGACATTTGCCATATGGAGACATGCTTGATCATATACCAGCAACAGTCCTCATCGCGCCAAAACGGTGATTACGATACGATACGATATTGCAGTGCCTGAGATGCAACTTCCTTTGGACATGCATGCATGTCTAAAGGAACAGGCACTGCGGCGTCCAAAGCCCTTAAGAAACAGATAAAATGAATTCGCAATTGCGAATAAGGAATACCATCACCAGTAGTAAGGAGTGACGAAAGTGAAAATTTGTGCAGGACCGGGACTCGAACCTGAATTTCCCGCTTATTTTAAGCGGCCGCGTTACCATTTGGCTATCTATGTATGTATGTCCCAGCGCCAGACCCTACCTTCCATATGCCGTCATCCATGTGTCCATAACCTGTACTCGTACATCCATTATGTATATTCCCGTACAGGTGAGACGTTGTACTTGA
Organism: Schistocerca piceifrons; assembly: GCF_021461385.2. NCBI lineage: Eukaryota > Metazoa > Arthropoda > Insecta > Orthoptera > Acrididae > Schistocerca > Schistocerca piceifrons. The sequence goes on from NC_060149.1 coordinate 699,261,716, forward strand.
AAGTCGCTTGCCCAGTATCGGCAGATAAATATGAGTTTTGCTGTGGCTGAATTATTCTGTGTACGATGCAGAGTTCCACGTTATAAGCCGGAAATCCGGGTTCGAGTCCCCGTCTGGGCAAAATTTTCATTGCAGTCATTCAGTACTACAGCTGATGGTAGTCCTTATTCGCAATTGTGAATTCATTTGATGTACAACGGTGAATGTGAATTTTCAGACATGCTGCCCTCTACATATTCTTCATTTTCCGATGGATGTCTACCGGTGATTGTCCTTCGACAGCCAAGAAAAGGATAACAGTACTTTGGTCGTGTTTGGACACATTTGGTAATAGCGTCGCCATAGTTAACGTTTTCGCATTTACCGAATGCAGGATGGAAGGACATGTAGGCAAACGTATACTCGCTCACTGGATGTGATATCGTTAAAGCATCTGTTTCGGTAATAGCACGGGAAATAGACCTTACTTATGAGTTATTTGTTTTGCTGTTATTCAAGCGTGACTAAAGCTCTGACAGATGCTACAGCATCGAGTTTTGTCTTCCCCAGGTACTGTGCTAATCATTAACGCACTTAGTTCTTGGATAAAATTACGCCGGCCGGAGTGGCCGAGCGCTTCTGGGCGCTACATTCTGGAACCGCGCGACCGCTACGGCCGCAGGTTCGAATCCTGCCTCGGGCATGGATGTGTGTGATGTCTTTAGGTTAGTTAGGTTTAAGTAGTTCTAAGTTCTAGGGGACTAATGACCTCAACAGTTGAGTCCCGTAGTGCTCAGAGCCATTTTAACCATTTTTTGATAAAATTACACAGGACAGTCAGTTTCGCTGTCGTTCATTCTCCTGAAATCTGCTTTGAAAACGTAGCGTAGTGGTTATTTTACAGGTAGGAGGAGGTGGAGGGGCGTCAGTTTTGACAGTTCACCGAGAGTCGCATGTACACCTTCGCACTCTTTTTGCTCGTACATAATATGAACCACAGCAGTCCTAGTGCGTCGATTTGGGAAATGCATATCTTAATTAGATTATTTTTAGTTTCGTTATGCCCTGCCCTTTTATGGTGTATAAACGCTGTCAAAGAGTGAACGCAACCATTGGATATGTGTAATCTTTTATACAGCCTAAGACAGAAAATACCAATGCACCCAAATGGGACGGGAATCAGCATACGTGATGTACATATACCGTCAAATAAATGTTTGTTAATTCAGAAGAACGATACGATTTATTCATGAGAAATAGCTTCCCTAACTGATTAAATCTCCAAAATCCCGAGCTGGTCGGATGGTCCTGCTCATAAGCTTCAAATGTTCTTATTTGGGGAGACGTCCAGCAACCTATCTGGCCACGGTAGGGTTTGGCAAGAACGAAATCAAGCAGCGGAAACCTCCAACGTGTGCGGACGGGAATTATTTTGCTGAAAGGTAAGCCCAGGATGGCTTTCCATGAAGGGCCACGAGGCTAGGAGTACAATATCGCTGACGTACCACAGTGCTGTAAGTGTGATGCGGATGACCACCAAAGTGGTCCTTCTATGAAAAGAAATGGCACCCCAGACCATCACTTCTAGTTGTCGGGTCGTATGGCGGGTGACAGCTAGATTGGTAACCCATAGTTTTCCGGAGTGTCTCCAAACACGTCTTCGGCCTGGAATCTTATTGACTAGAGTAGTGTTGTCTTCAGTGATTAGTTCCGCTTCTAACCGAGACCCTACGACCAGCGCATACATGTCTGGAGGCTTCCCGGACTCCGGTGGGTTACCACCCTTACAGCCACCAGTCAAATGGCCTGACAACCTGGAGTTATGGTCTGAGGAGCCATTTCTTTCAATAGCAGGACCCCTTTGGTTGTCATCCGTGACACCTTAGAGCACAGCAATACGTCCAAGATATTCTACGCCCCATTTTATCGCCCTTCATTGATAGCAATCCTCGGTTTGCATTTCAGAAAGCCGGCCGCGGTGGTCTAGCGGTTCAGGCGCTCAGTCCGGAACCGCGGGACTGCTACGGTCGCAGGTTCGAATCCTGCCTCGGGCATGGATGTGTATGATGTCCTTAGGTTAGTTAGGTTTAAGTAGTTCTAAGTTCTAGGGGACTGATGACCACAGATGTTAAGTCCCATAGTGCTCAGAGCCATTTCAGAAAGATTATTCCCCTCCGCACATGGCGAGAATTCCTACTGTTTGACTTAGTGTTTGCAAAACTCTACCTTGGTGAGCAAGACAGCCAATTCGCTCCCAAACTGATAACATGTGGAGCATTCTGGGCAGGACCCTAACTATCTCGGTATTTTGACTGTATACCACACGAACTGGATAGAATTTGGCGCGATACCTCCCCGGAAAATATTCAACATAGTTGTCTATCAGTAACAAGCCGAATAACTGCTTCTATACTGGTCAGTATACAACGCGTTAAGGGCCTGCTCAGTTTGCAAACTTCTTTCTCTTGAATAAATCACCCAATTTTTCTGAAACTGTAATATTCCGTTTGTCTCTACATGTACATCACATCTACCGTATTCAGTCACACTCGAATAATTCCCTCGTGGAGCGTCACTGTTGTCTTTGGGTTAGAGTGTATTTATACCAAGTGACGTTCAGAATTGAAATATCAACCATTCAAAGCAGTTCAATGAAAGTCTCGCAGATCCTCGATAAAATCTATTTTGAAAATTTACGAACACCTTTAATACCCTAAGCCAACGGCCATGCTGCGGTGGTAACATCGATTCCCGTCCGATAACCGAAGTTAAGCGCTGTCGGGGTGGGCTAACTCTTGGATGGGTGTCCATCCAGTCTGTCGAGAGCTGTTGGCAACCGGGGTGCACACAGCCCTTGTGAGTCAAACGAGGAGTTATTTGAATAAGAAGTAGCGCCTTCGGTCTCATAAAATGACACACGGCCAAGAGAGCGATGTGCTGACCACATGCCCCTCCATATCAACATCCAGTGACCTCTGTGGGCGGCCGGTCGGTACCGTTAGACCTTCATGTCCTGTTCTGGTGGAGCTTCCTCTACTTTTTTTAATACTCTAAAATAAGGTCGAGTCTTAGACTGACAGTGAGGGTGTGTGGTAGAATCCTTGCCTGCCACCTGAGCAATATAGATCTGTTCCCGCCCGATGCAAAACCTTAAAGAAAGGAGCATATGCTACGACTCTCCGTGAAGTGTAGAGTATATAAAGATGGGAAAAAAGGTCTGTTGTCCTAAATACTGATATTCGCTGTAAATTTTTGGAAACTTGTGGTAAGTTCCTATGGGACCAAACTGCTGAGGACATCGGTCCTTAGGCTTACACACTACTTAATCCAGCTTAAACTAACTTACGGCAACGACAACATAGACACCAATGCCCGAGGGAGGACTCGAACCTCCGACGGAAGGGAATAGCGTGAACCGCGGCAAGGCTCCTCAGAGCGCGCGGCTACACCTCGCTGCTGTATTCGCTGGTTTTCCGCTTATTATGGTCATCATTTTACTCAAATCGAGCTATATGGTTCCATGGACCTTTTCTAGTCTCAAACATCTATGATGTATACAAGGTGGTCCATTCATCGTGACCGGGCCAAATATCTCACGAAATAAGCGTCAAACGAAAACACTACAAGGAACGAAACTTGTCTAGCTTGATGGGAGAAACCAGATGGCGCTATTGTTGCCCCGCTGGATGGCGCTGCCATAGGTCAAATTGATATCAACGGCGTTTTTTTTAATAGGAACCCCCATTTTTATTACATATTCGTGTAGTACGTAAAGAAATATGAGTATTTTAGTTGGACCACTTTTTTCCGCTTTGTGAAAGATGGCGCTGTAATAATCACAAACATATGGCTCACAGAATGAGATTTTCACTCTGCAGCGGAGTGTGCGCTGATATGAAACTTCCTGGCAGATTAAAATTGTGTGCCCGACCGAGACCCGAACTCGGGATCTTTGCCTTTCGCGAGCAAGTGCTCTACCATCTGAGCTACCAAACCACGACTCACGCCCGGTACTCACAGCTTTACTTCTGCCTGTATCTCGTCTCCTACCTTCCTAACTTCACAGATGCTCTCCTGCGAACCTTGCAGAACTAGCACTCCTGACAGAAAGGATATAGGGGAGACATGGCTTAGCCACAGCCTGGGGGATGTTTCCAGAATGAGATTTTCACTCTGCAGCGGAGTGTGCGCTGATATGAAACTTCCTGGCAGATTAAAACTGTGTGCCCGACCGAGACTCGAACTCGGGACCTTTGCCTTTCGCGGGCAAGTGCTCTACCATCTGAGCACACCCTTAGAGTGGCAACATTATGATGGAAACGATAACATGGATCATTAAGCTTCAGAATGAAATACTAGAAACCCGAGGAAAAGTAAGGTCAGTCTCAAGTAATATGACAGGTAATGCTCATGAGACATACTTGCAAATTTTCCTCCGTCTTACTATCTGCTCTACTCACAGTCTATCGTACGTTATCCAAACGCAGACAATTGTAAAGCATTATCACATTATCGATTAGAGTGATAATTAAATGGACTTCTTACATAAGTATGATTTTCTTCTGAACTCATATAATGATACACATTCCCTTTGCTTCAAGAGGCCTTTGTTAAAAGTAAGGGTCTATTACTTGGAAAATGTAAAAACACTCTGTTTCTATATTTTTATGACATACACATCTATACCCTATCTACTTGTTATTCACGCGCTCCTAATCATTTTCCAAGAACATTTTATATTTTTTAAACAAGTTTGATGACGCCCTGTATGAGCAGCATTGCAGCTTGCAACTCCTGTCTGTTGAGAGCTGAAAAATTGAAATTGTCACTACGTCCAAGAGATCTTAAACCAAGATGTGGCAGATGTACAGTCGTTTCTCTTTTACAAAGCAGTGTGGTCTAAAATTCAAAAACCCAGCTACCCAAATCAGGCATGACTCCTCCTGTTCAAAATCGTCAGAACGGCGGAGAAAGGACCTTGAGCTAAATGTATGCCATTGATGCTTCATCCTAAAGTTTGGTATGTAGGGTGTTTTTGGTGATAATATTTCACACACTATGGTCTGTGTAGCCCCTTGGCTATTCGAACACTGTATCTGTGCTGTATTTTATCGAAGCTGTGATGTGGTGAGTGTGAAACAAACTAATAAATAGAGTTCACGTTTTTCCTCGAACCTATTTAGACATTGTCCTCCCATTTAAATATATCTTATGTTACAGAATACGAGAACAAGTCATTCAGACGTCCTTCCCTCTTTCTAGAAAAACAGACACTTCCTGCAAAGGGCAAAGCAGGTAGCCTAATATGAATGTATGCTAATTAGTCCTATTATCTGACATGAATTAATTATATGCCCTTCAAAATAATAAATTACAAATTCAATCACCACTAAATGAAACAAAAATCACATGTCATACGATTTATAACGTTAAGGTGAGTCATAAGTCATCTGACAAACAATAGCCCTGTGGATAACCAGTAAAGCGCTTCCTACGATATAGTGTTGAAAAAAGGCCTCTTACTCTCTCTCTCTCTTCCTTTGGTCAGTGGAGTGAAATCTTGGCAACGTAGTCGAGATTCTCTATCTAACTTCCAGTTTATTTACATTAGCCAAACCTGGCAGTTGTTATAATGTAAACTATTTCGTTTTTGTGGACCTGACTTTCGGCGGTATATCACACTTACAAAGATGTTCCAAAGTGGGTGCTCTCATCCCGTTTTCTGCATTTTACCTATGGTTCCTGGTGCATCCCAAGAAAACACAGCTTTCAAAGTTTTGTTCACAATACTGGGTTTCAAGGGCCTCACTAAAACGGCATTTCGCCTGTTACCACGTTAGAATCGTAAAACATGTTGTTGCTGGAGGCCTCACGCTATGAGAAATCGAATCTACGTTGCCTTTGTGTGCCCAGCCTCCAGTTCTGGCAATGCAAAAGGGAAGTCAGGTAAGGTGAATGACATTGATCTATAATCCATCCAGCGTGCTCTTCTGATACTTCACTCTCTGTCCGGCAACAGAGCCTCGCTGGTCGCCCAAGTACAGGCAGCTCATCCCAGTGTGTTTATGGCTTCATATTTATATACACAATGCCCATTTGAATACAAATGTAAATTATGATAATTAACTACAGAGATTCACATATTTTAATATGCATTTCTCATTTTGGTGTTGATTAATTATTACCATTTAATGTGTCATTATATTATGATTTTGTATTACTTAAGTGACAGTTTAGTAAAAAAGGATTCTGTAACACCATTCTTTCCTGGTGTTTTTTGAACTTACTCCAGTGCAGTTGTGGTCTAAACTTGTCGAAGCACAAGTGCATCAGCGAAATTTCGGGCCTACGTGGCATCTGACTTACATGCTCCGTAGAGACAATGATTAGAATTTTGACCTTGCCAAGGTTATGCAGATCACATTTTGTTGTTGCATTCCTAATTTATCTACCATTCAATCACACATTCATTCTTCTATTTTGGTGGCGCCAATTTAACTTGTTCTTTATCTAACATGACACGTATATTACTGTACCAGCTTACACTCCCCAACTCTTTTTTAAAATTGTCATTCATTCACACTAAAACACTTCATGAACAGTAAGAAGTTACACTATCTGCTCATTAAGACCTCGATGGCATCACCACATTCATCGGTTCCTTCTCTTCAACATCAACTGATTTTCATTCTTATTTCCAAATAATTTTTAATGTTGAACCCACTCACATTCTCATCAAACTTTAAATTTTTACATCTTCACATAATAAGACAGTACAAGATACACCAAAGTCAAAGCATATATAGCAAAATAAACTAATTCAGAATTCGAACAGATACTTAATACAAGGCAGACATAAAGCAGAATACATGGATTAACAGGGTCACATAGAATATACTTTACAATTCAGGTACAACTATCAAATTCATCTTACTACATACAATATACACATATGTCACGGAGTGTGAAATGAAGTACGAGTCTGTAAACAAGATTTCAGTTTCCATGTTAAGTTTTAAATTACGTCTTGGTGGGCTGAGCATTTGCACAAGTTCGATTCCCAATATTGCCTCTACTGTCACGCCCTTTATCACCAGAAAATTTTCATGAAAGTCATGTGTTAAACACTTAAAATGTACTCAAACTTGCTCCTTCACATCAGCGCTCTTGCCACTCATAGCTCCTCTAATCGTTACATCCGATCCCTCGAACACTAGTCATCTCTCATAGCTATCACAAATATTATAAATAATCTTGTCGAAAATTGAAACTTGACTAGATGTGTCAAGTACACACTCGGCTAATCTATCGTTAAAACATACATTGACGGTAGGGTACTCACAAACTTCAACCACATCCCCTTCTCTTAATAATATTTTTCTTAGGTCCTCAAAATCTATATATCATACCCGGGATGATCTAGCACGTCAGTCTGTTCATTATGATGTGGGCATTTCTAGTCGATTCCGGGAATCGTTTCTTTGCTCCTCATTCCTTTGGTTTTGTCGGTTATTTGGTCCTCCAGCTTCAACAGTCTCTAATCTTCTCTCGTCTTTCATTGTGTAGTTAGTAATCACATCTCCAGTTCTTTCTTGAGTCATATGGCGAAACTGCGATCCTAAGCTTCGGTTGCCCTTTTCTCTGACCCAACCACTTCCCTTCCTTCTTGCTGCGTGTCTCATTCCACAAATCTGGTTGTTTACGTGTTGGTTTACTGGAGGAAAGTAAGCCTGAACATGGTCCCATCGCTTCGGTGCATCTGTTTTACCCTGATTCGTGCAGTAGCTACAGGAAACCACGAATATAAAGCATTTTCACAAGCTGTGACATGTTCACGAATTGAACAGTGACCAGAATACAAAATAAATTTCCATTATTTCACGCCTATGGTCACAAGTTTTTTGTCATCAAACTACCGGTTTCGGTCTATAATGACCATCTTCAGATCTGTTTTATAACAACAGGTCCTCATATATTGGAACCATATACAACATATCTGAAGATGGCCGTTATAGACCGAAACAGGTAGTCTGACAAAAAAAGTTGTGGCCATAGACGTGAAGTAAAGGAATTTTAATATCAAGTATGTTTCTGCCAACTACACTAAGAACTTCCAGAGTTTTATGTGGGAGCTTCGCCAAGTAAATGTGTATGTGTTCCATTGGTCCATATGTCGCGTCCAATAATTAGTTCCTGCTTACCATATCTTTGAGAAAGTGACTGGGATCGAGACACCTTGACTGTATGTAGCTTTCTGTCATCATTATCCACATCTTCATCTCTTCTTGCGTCGCCTTTCACCAGTACGTTTGGAGGGCGGTGCATATAACTTTTAATATATCTTGCATTGCTCTGATATTACTCGCTTTTTCTTCGCTGTCACCTCTCTGTACATTGCACATACAAACTTAATTTTAAAATGTGTAGTCAGGATTTTAGTAGTGCTTTCTTCATTCCATAGAATCAGGTGTAGGTACTTCACATTGTTCGGAAACAATGAATACTTATTTATTGACACGAATTGTTTCTTGATTCACTCCTCGTCCATGTCACATGGTACAGTTTCTGCAAAAGCAGTGGTAATTACTGGTAGAGTTGAATATGAGTGTAATCCCTGATATGGCATAACCTTTCAGTGGGCATTTCTCTTCACTGTTGAACTGGTCCCCACTGCTACATTCTCTCGCCTATTATTACTTGTCAAAAATCTATTACTCCTCCTTTATTTCAGAAGTGCATCTAAGTTTGTCCAGTTCCTGCTCTTAATGGTGTCTTGCACATCCTTAAACTGCGCTAAATCCCATATCATGGCTTATTAACTTATATAACAAATATAATTAGTGATCGTAAAAAATCACAAAAATATATAAAAATATAAATTAAATAACCAAAGAGGAATTAAATAGAATAAAACACAAACTGTTAATGACCACTACAGATTTTATGTTACACGTAAATAAAATTAAACATGGAACTACTATCCCAATAAATTTGTTATGTTATGATGTTTTATTCTATATTTCATATCTATTAATAATAAATAAAAACTAAATGACATAAATTATCAAAATTAATATAATAAATACTTAAATGTAATTGTTTGATAATATACAATTAATTTTTTTACTGTAAGTAGGCTGTTTAGGTTTTTATGTTTGCAACGCCACATAGCGCTCTGCATGAAAATCACTGACTGTGCCGTGTGCAGTCTGTGGCTGGTTTGCACATTGTTGGAATATTTTTCTGTTGTAGTATTGGGCAGTTGTATGTGAACAGCGCGTAGCGTTACGCAGTTGGAGGTGAGCCGCCAGCAGTGGTAGATGTAGGGAGAGAGATGGCAGAGTTTTGAGAGGGGACGATCTGGACGTGTGTCAGTCAGAAAAAGGAAATTTGTAAGACTGGATGTCATGAATATATATATATAGATATAATGACTTTTAAACACTATTAAGGTAAATACAATTGTTTATTCTCTATCAAAATATTTCGTTTGCTAGCTATGCCTGTCAGTAGTTAGTGCCTTCAGTAGTTAGAGACTTTTATTTAGCTGGCAGTATTGGCGCTCGCTGTATTGCAGTAGTTCGAGTAACAAAGTTTTGTGAGGTAAGTGATTCATGAAAGGTATAGGTTATTGTTCGTCAGGGCCATTCTTTTGTAGCGATAATTGAAAGTCAGATTGCGTTGCGCTAAAAATATTGTGTCAGTTTATTGTTGGTCAGAATAAGTAAAGAGAAAAATGTCTGAGTACGTTCAGTTTTGCTCAGCTGTTTGAAAATAAAAAAACGTAGGGGTTTAACAGCACAGTCATTCTAAATTTTTCCAATGGGATGTTTCAGTACTATTAATTAATTATTCGTATTAACAACTTTCATTACTGTAATTAAGAAAATGGGTGATTACAATCAATATAACAGATTATGTTGAAATAACAAAGATATATTATAAATGATCGCATTTAGAATATCAAATATTAGTAACATTAATTATTAGATTACTACTACATATTTCTCTATAAGGAAATAGCTACAACTTTTGATGAATATATAAATTGTTATAGTCAGTTAATACTAATAAAATAAAAATAAAAATGAAATTACAATGACATGAATACCATTAGCTACATACAGGCGTTGATATAAGCCAACAGGGACAGCTGAAAATGTGTGCCCCGATCCAGACTTGAACCCAAGATCTCCTGCTTACATAGCAGACACTCTAACCATCTGAGTCAATGAGGACACAGAGGATAGTGTGACTGCAGGGACTTATCTCTGGCACACGTCCCATGATTCCCATATTCGCAACTTTTTTTCCCACACTATATTCATAGTGCCCCTGCCCATCATACTCTTTACTCGCAACTTTACTGCTGATCCCCATGAGAGTTCGGGCACTGCTTGTGCATACGCACAGAAGAAGATGGTCAAATGGCCAGTGAGCCTTAGCTATATATATATATATATATATATATATATATATATATATATATATATATGTATATGTATATATATGGTATCTCTTCTTTCGGACATGTCTGAAAGAAATGATAATTGGTGCATCAAATAGCAAAAATTGTGGCATACCTAATTTAAAAGGATATGTTGATGGGTAAATAAAGTAAAATATTATTACCTCCCTCAACATTATGCAAGACAGAATTACTCTAAATCCCTTAGTATCAAAAAGTAATAATGCAACAAGAAATGAATCATCAATTCAATATTCGATTGTTCAAGTAATGGTGTCAACAATATTATTATTTTCAATTGTATTGATTTAAATAAAATATCCAGTAGAATGGGAAATAGTATTCATACCATCCATAACAGTCACATCTAGAGTTTATTAAGAACCGCAGTGGCCCCATTCCACTTCTGATTCCCAGAAGTAACAGCAGCACCAGTTTGACATAAGAGTTTAATATAACAACATGAAAGAAACTTGCTACAAGAACAGTCCTATCACATTGTATCCTATTAAAATCATTTGTCTGAATCGTCACTGTCTTAACCCACGAGTGAACATGCTGTTTCTGACAACATAAACGGTGTGCAGTGTACTTTGTATATGTGTGAAGAAAACATCCTTGACGATAGAAAGGTAAATATATATAAGCAAAATCACAGTTTAACCTCAGATTAATTGAACAAAAACAAAATTAACTTGCATAAAATGAGCTAAACCATTGTTTAACCAAACAATAGTGAGATACACATTCATTATATCACACGTCTTTTCCGCCCACATCACCTCCTCCTCTGCAGCAGGCAGCTTCTGGTAGTGGCATGCGAGTAACCGCCAGAACCATACAGGGCTTACATCACTTCGATATATCACACGAGCAGCAGTTTCTTTGTAACTGAACCTTAAGTTCTGATACGTAAAAGCCACGTGCAACACTATATGGCCAGCTAGCATTACCCTCTGGGAGGAATTTAGAAATTTTTTGGCTGTGTTTTTACCTACCAGGTAGAGGGTATCGAACAGGAATTTCGTATCTATGACAATTAAAAAAAATTGAAAGGCTTTATTTTGGAAGTAATGTAAGTAGTGAGGTTCACGTAAATAAAACAGCAAACGGTCGCCAGCCTATTTAGGCATCATAATCTGAAACATTAAGTTTAAAGGAAAATGAAACTGAGTTGCTAAGGTGATTTTCATTAATACTCCTTTTAAATAGTGTAATGAATACACACGACTACCAGACGAACTGAGTATTGGGTAGCAGTAGTTACTATTTCCACAAATCAGCAATCATAGGAAGTTAAATGACATTTCAGTCATAGTAACAATAGTTACTATCTCGACCATTAACCAATGCAGCATTAAGATGTTACTCAAGGTATCACGAGAATAAAATTGGGAATGACAAGTTCCCTGGTTTAACTAGCATACAAACACCACAAATGAAGTTTAATAACACTACAGAAACACTTTTTATGCTCTCACTATTATGAAAATGTGCCAGCTTTCTTTAGCAAGTGCAATACTCCTTTTATCTTTCTTATAATAGAAAAGAATATAGAGGGGAATCAATAAACTGAAACAGCCAAATCCTTTGACTATTTCAGAAACAAATTGCAGTATGTTATATTGATTTCTAACTCAACCTGAAACAATTTATATCATCATACTTTACAGCAAGTAATTCATATATTAAGTTCAATTAACTTTAGAAAATTGTTCATAGTAATAATCAAAGCAAAATTACTATTCTATAAGTCCTATTTCTGTGGCTTTATCACCACCTGCGAAGCAGATAATTTAACTAGCAACATTTATACACATTGTCACTGAACTTTGGCACATTCAATGCAGACATAAATCAATGGTTATTCAGAAACAGGATACTCGGTCTTCTGCACTTTTAGGATGGGACCCTACATTGGTTTCGTGATCAGGACAATTTTAAGGTTCACACACATGTTTAGATCACTGAAGTTATTATTGAAAACCACACACACAAACATACTGGTCCATACTGTTATAAATTTGAGTTCCTGAAGCAAGCGGAGCAGTGACGCAATAGTGGTGGCAAGCACGTGGCAGCTATCAGGTTTCACACTCTTGCTGTTGAATGCTCTTTTTAAATTCTTCTTGGCGGCGTATTATCGTCGTCTTAGAGCCATTCCATAATAACAACAGCACCATACGACAACTGGAACCACATCCGAGACAGTTTCAGTATAAACTGGCTTTGAAATGCCTCACTTGCCACCATCGACGTTAACCGTACAATGGCTAGCCCCTGCCTTCGTAGCGTGCTCACCCCATAGCTGCCCAGATCGACCGTCAAATCCATCTTTTAACGCGCTCCAAGCCACTTCCGTAGATAAGGGGGTTCCCTACATCATTTATACAATACAACACAAGTTCCCTAAGCCTGAACCAGCATTTAAAGTACGATATCTCTTAGGGAACATACAAATTTTACAAAGTTTCGTTATTTTTAAACATTATTTTAGTTTTCATAATACATATATTACAAACTTCTACTTTCTCTCTGACAACTCAGAGGCCTTCATTAGTAAAGAACAAACATCTCATAGTCACATACACACAATTATACAGTATAAAGTACTAACAATCGATATTTGTGCTACACATAGAGGTCATAGCCTTCTGCTTGGCGTGCTCAGTGTATGTCAGCACGTCGCGGTTCACGTTCAACAGATACACCTTCAGCAGTCGGTGGTTATCCTCGTAGATGAGACTAGAGATGCGGTTCACGGCACCCCTGCGCCCAGGCTGCGGCGATCCACGGGCTTCGTAGTGCCCTGGTTGCTGTCACGCAACACCTTGCAGTGTCGCTTTGCGCTACCCTTGCCGAGTCTCTTTCCTCCCTTGCTGTAGCCAGTCATTCTTCCTCTTGTTGGAAAGGTCCGCACAAACACACAAACAGGAGCAGCAGCAGCACGACGCTCCTCACCCTCCGCTAGTGAGTGGGCTACGACACCAATGACCCACTGAAAGCTTTAACCCTTTGCCTACCAGAAAATCCGTATAGCGTTGGCTACCTGTCAAGCCTGTCTGGTCCGTGTTGTTTAAACCAACATAAATTGCACTGTTTTGACTACTTATGATGTGTATGAGTTTTGAGGTATAAATATTTTTAAAATAATTTTATATAATTTTATTTATTTAAAATTTACTCTTAAAAGTTACAATTTTATTCTTAGCGCAAATTTGCGCAGGTTCTACAAACAATAAGAGAAAGTTCCGAGCATACGGATTTGGTGCATTTATAACATGTAATTTGCGGGCTTTCTAATTAAATGAAATGATGTGGTGACCCTCAACTACGTACCCGCCGACTCAGCGTCGAAATATTAAATGTTTTGTATGCTTTCGTTGTCTAGGGGCTGGGATACGCAGTTGTCGGATTACAAGCCAAATGCTGCTGAGTCTACGGTACACAATATGAATATACATATGAATCGAATGGTCGAAGGTTCCTATCACTCGGCAATTGCGAATTTTTAAAGTTATATAGAAATTTATTCATGAAAGATTGCAATTAAATAAAATCTGCAGGTACTATTTTGACGACTTGAAATGATGAGTACGGTAGCAGAAGTACTTTTGAGAATGCAGGATATATTTGCAAAACACTTATTGGTATCGATGGTCCAGCAATTAAATAAAATATAACTTGAATAACAGTGAAACAATAGATTCCTATTAACAGCAACTTAGCTCACTAGCTATTCACTTCGAAATGCATACTACGTCTTCACTGTAGTAGCCACGGAAATCCCACAAGTTCCCAAGTCGGTACTCTGAAGTATCTCTATCTCCCGCGACCACGCGCAAACTGCTCCACACTCCCCAAGTCTTTCCTGCGACCATGCGTCCGTCGCGCCATTCTGTCCAGGACTCTCTCGTGTCCTCTCCCGTACTGTCCAGAACTCTCCTATCCTCACTCGAAACGATGCTCCTCCCCTACTTCCATACAGTCTCTCCACGTGTCCTTTTTGGAAAGATCGCTGTGATTGGCTAGAGCGCTCCCACCCTGTCTCCAAGCCAACTCACACTCACAAACATAATGAAACACATTCGAAATACTGGATTTACATTTAAATAACTTGAAATTAAATAAATATTCCTAAGGCTGGACCATAAACACGCTCTAACGCAAGTTATTAAATACATAAAAAAATTAAATAAACGTACATCAAAGGAATAGAAGCCAAAGTGGGCCAACAGACTAATGTTTCTGTGCTTTCTAAACACAGTAAAGATTTGACTAATTTCTTCATGAATAGTATATATCGGAAATAAACAAAGACGTAGACGAATAAATATATTGATAAGCATGCTGCTACCGGTAATCGGCCACTTTCACCTGCAACTCATGTACTATTTACGTTATATGCCTATAATTCATACCAATTTAGGTTTACACTAATCGCTTTCTATAGGCACGTCGAGCGACGGAATCGGTTGAACCGTTTAGATTTTGGAAATTCGTTGCTGAATGTTATATAATTTAAAGTCAGTAACTAAACTTTAAACTAATAAAGATATTGAAAATCTGATTACAGAATCAGAATCTTCGTGCAAATAATGGTAATGTACATGTTTATTTTTAAGGTATCATACTTCCTCTGCCTATTATTAATTTCTACATGAGCTGTGTAAAGTTTGCCATTATGGTTTCACAAAGTCCGCCACCTTTGGCTCTCCGCTGCATACAAATCTCCTTCATCGACACAGCGTTAACATGGAATTCCCAGCCATGTAATCGGCTTGGACCACACGCTTTGGCTACCCCTCTTGCACCGGCTAATGTACGGCACCACGCGGTCACTGATGAGCCCTGGCTTGCCGAGCAGCCTGTGTCGCCACGCCAACGCCGAACTTAGATTATTTTTAGGGCGCCACAACTCGCCCGTTACCTCACAAATTTCACTTTTTCTATCTGTCTTCAGTACACAGTATGTACATCTTCTCTTTTTCTTATCTCATGCTTTCACTGCAATTCCTGGACCTGGGGCTACCAATGAATTCATTGACTTTTTTAAGCTTGCCATTGCTTTCCCATATACATTATGTTTTTATTGGCAATCAGCGTCATGCAAAATTATCTATGGACTCATAACATTTACATCAATCAAGTTGAAAAACACCACCAGTGGCCAGTGACTTGTTCTTCTCTGCACGTTTTTGCATTGCGTCTCCTGGTCCATAGTGTCAATGCTTACCTTTGGGGCATTGTAAATCATTATAGCTTCAGACTTCATTACTTGTGGTAATGATACCATTGATTGGTCATGAATAGAGCTAAGGACGGTAACACCTTGGTTATTTTTAGGAACGTAAGAAGCTGTTCCCACACCTGGTTGTAAATCAAATGTTGCAGAGCACACTTCACGTCCTTTAAGTGTGATAAAATCTTCATCCAATCGACTTTTGTTTTTGCTCATAGTAACGACTAGTGTCAGATCTTTCGAAAAAATTAAGGAACTAAATTTGGCGATGTAAACAAAATTATCACAAATGATATGACGTCTAGGCAAGGGTTTTCACAACATTCCCTACACGTCACACTGTTATGGTTTCTTCCTCCTTCCCCAAATACACTTTCATCTCCAAATAGTAGGTTGTTCCACTGTCACAAATTACCCAGAGGTTTATCTCATACTTATTAGGCTGTTATGGGATGTGTTGTCGAAATAGATAGCGATCTCTGGATATGACCAACTGTTCATCCATGACCATGCATCGGCCTAGAAGGTATCTGTCCGTGAGGGTAATTTTTCAGATCTCTGAAACTTCTGTGATTACTTTCAGTTTGTCACGTTCACACCGGGCTGTTACGTTGTTGAGGCATAACACCTTCAGAATAGTATGGAAGTGGTTGCAAAGCATAATTTCATTCAACAGTGGTCGTCGATTCTCAAAACTCCAAAGCTAACTCGTACCTTCATTTCTTTATTTGTAAACTTCAGACAAGATTAAAAC
Source organism: Schistocerca piceifrons (assembly GCF_021461385.2). Classification (NCBI taxonomy): domain Eukaryota; kingdom Metazoa; phylum Arthropoda; class Insecta; order Orthoptera; family Acrididae; genus Schistocerca; species Schistocerca piceifrons. The sequence continues at coordinate 699,278,159 of NC_060149.1, forward strand.
ACCAAGAAACGTTTCCATATCATGCATATTTATATCCACCCAGTCCGTGTAAATGAGTCGACATTCCTAGATAGTGCACATACACACTTTGTCAATGAGGGTACTCGAAAGAACAACGTGAAACAAGCTTCTTCATTATCACAGTCATAACTGAATAACTTGTGGGTCCTTGGTCTCCTTTCAGTACCTCCTTTTTTTCCGCCTACCAGATATTCCAGCTTGAGGAGGTGTAGCCCATACTTCATTCCCATTACATGAAATCAATAACTGAAACTCAGCATATTTTGCACTAAATTGTTCTTCCCTATCTTCGCAGAGGGTTTCTTCATGATCATCATCTTCATGTAGTTATAAGTTTTCCGCGATGTGTACATCATTATCAGTGCCACAGGAAGATTGTCATTCATTAGGTGGGTTTCCAGAATCAGAAGAGTGCTCCAACATATCCCATATCTCCTCATATGATACTCCCCTTCTTCGTAACATTTTCAGTTTGTAGAACAGACAACTGTTATGAGGTAATGCTGCAAAATAAACATGTGCTTATCACAAGAAGGACTGAGGAACCCTAAAAGAATTACAGCGTGGGTTGACATTGGCAAATGACATAACAGACGTTGTGCAGACCGACATCTGGTTGTGGAAAAATTGTTCCTAACTGCATGAGCCTGCAACGTCTGTAAGGGAGGAAATGTGCACCAACACTTTAGCCAAAGCAATAACTAAATTTCTATAATTTTTTCACAAATTATGACTGACCTGACAAATTACGAAAATTCATAAAACTTCATTACAACACAGGGTACATTTACTAATAGACAAGATATGAAACATCGCGGAAAGGTGTCTGGGACCTGAAGGTAGACAAGGTACTAAACAGCACAGCAGCATCAGATCCCAGCCAACAATTTATTCGATTACCAATTATTATGTTTACAACTGCCACTTTGTGGGATTGTGTGGCTAGATCATAATGTGGATCACTTTCTTTCATCGATCGTGATTTTTTTCTCTCATAGCTCATCATTTATTTTATGTTACTGTTGTTCATTTGCACATATGGTAACACAGTTTAACATAGTTTTAGCTGAGGCAATAATGAAGGAGTGGGGATTGGCTCGCTACTGCGAAACAACAATGGAGCAGTGCAAAAAATGTTATAGGTGGCTGGTGCATTTCATGCACAGGTACACCTAATCAAGGGTTAAGAATTGTTACTGAAGCGTTATGAGACCTAAATCAAACATCATTACAACTTTTGATCACTCATCAGCTAGACATATAGGATGAATATTGAGACCAATAACCGTTAGAGAAAAGATTTCAGAACTTTATTTCATTATTTATTCACTATGAAGACTAGTTATAGGTCATTGTTCAACCAAAGAAATTTATTTTTAATAATGAAACCTACTCCCCAAGAACTATAAAATAGAAATTATATTCAAAATATTTTATTCACTTTTCTTCCTTTTCTTGGATTCTACCTAAATGAATCGTTATACAATCACTTACAGAAAACAACATATCAACTATAATAACAAATATGGTAGAATTACCCACTATTATACGGAAATTAGAATTCAAGCCCTTATTATACTTTGCTTGAAAATTCCAAAGAACAGAAACTTTGTGGGACACGATAAATCACATTCAATAATAGATGACATGTACATACATAACAGAGGTGGAGTGGTAAATTTATAACGACATATTGTACAGATTTCACAACATGGGAAAGAAGGATGAAAGATATAAACAATGCTTCTGCTTGACACAAGCCAGACTTCTAACATAAAGGCTGATATTTGATTCTCAGTATGGAATATACCCTCCTGAAGCACTAATGCACCATTTGCACTTGTTATTCGTGTTGACTACCAAACTGTTTAGCAGTGCTTGGGGGGTATATTGTCCCCTCCTCTGTCAAAGTGGTTTTTAGTTCTTGCACGTTTCGGAGATGGGGTGTTCGTTGAGAAATACTGTTGCCAAGGACATCCCAGGGATTCTCTGTATGATTTGGGTTTGGTCTGTACACAAACCATTCCATACGCTCAGTATCTTCACTTCCCAGTGTTTCCGACACCTCAACAGCATTGAGTACACGGGTATTGTCGTCAACAAACAGAAAGTCGGAACCTACCGCACAGCTAAGCAGAAACACATGACCCAGAATAATCTCCCTGAAATTCAACTGTTCTGTAGCAGTACCTCAAGCAAAGACATGTGGCGCTGTTTGGCCATTGCACACAATGTCTTCCTATACCTCAACGCCTAGGGCATACCAATAACAATCTTCAACATTCAGTGGTGTGTAACGCGGTCCCCTCTCTCTCCACTCTAACTGGTGGCCAGAATCACTTCCCACAGTAAAGCGCCATTCCACTGGGACCATCGCCCTGGACCACCGTACTTGACCCCAACCAACGTGCTATGCACAACAACGAACTCCTTTTCGATGATGGCGTGGTTGAAGTGGTATGCATTTAACAGGGTTCGGAACACACAAAGTGGCATTATTTAACCGCCGCGAAATCGTTCTGGCAGAGACATGCGTAGAAGTAGCAGGTGATAGGTATGCAGCAATCTGCTTAGGAGAGAGATGTCTGTTTCTTTTAGCCACTAGAGCTACATATTGATCTTCTTACGGTGGAGTGATCCGTCTACGCCCACAAGAATGCTTTTATGTAGCATTTCTGTCTTCGGTTACCTTTTTAATTGTGAAATGACTCTTACGGACACAATCATTACTGTGGCCACAGTAGTGACACGCTGACAAGTTCCCAGTTATCCAACGGCTCGTCCACGATCAGAAGCACTCAAATGATGTCTCGCAGATTTGCAGCTGCTCCACACAAGGTGTCTCAGTAATCGATTCCCCAACAACCTTCGTGAATCACTGTACTACATGAACAGCTGAATGTATAAAGAGCGTTAATGCACATGCTTTGCTGCAGTTAACACAAGCTGCCCTCTACATTTCCTTTTACTGTTATTGGTAGCGTGTTTCGCAGTAACTGTCACTTGTTCTGTACCAAGTGTCAGTTGCTCCTTTGCAGTTGTCAAGCAATATATTGTAGACAGATAATTCATGATGAACAAAAAGTCCCAGAAATCAAAGGTTTGTACAACTTATGGATGTTGTACTTTCAATAATACGATTAATTTATAATAATCATTGAGTCCATGGTAAAACTGTTCCGCATCGCCGGCCGGTGTGGCCGAGCGGTTCTAGGCGCTTCAGCCTGGAACCGCCCTACCGATACGGTCGTAGGTTCGAGTCCTGCCTCGGGCATCGATGTATGTGATGTCCTTAGGTTAGTTAGGTTTAAGTAGTTCGAAGTTCTAGGGGACTGATGACCTCAGATGTTAAATTCCATAGTTCTCAGAGCCATTTGAACAATTTTGTTCCGCATCTAGACTTTCAGTCCAGAATCATAATTGAGTGTAAGACCAACTTATGGCAAGAGAAAGAATTCTCGTAAGTAGTTTTGCAGTTTACCGTCTATAACTTCAGCCATCTTCCCGCAAGAATGATTACTCTCAACATACCATATCGGTAATGACATGAATACTTTATATTTCTATATTAGCATGAGCCCAAAGAGAAGGTACATCAATTTTGTTGTTGTGGTTTTCAGTCCAGAGACTGGTTTGATGCAGCTCTCCATGCTACTTTATCCTGTGCAAGCTTTTCATCTCCGAGTAACTACTGCAACCTACATCCTTCTGAATCTGCTTAGTGTATTCGTCTCTTGGTCTGCCTCTACGGTTTTTACACTCCAAGCTTCCCTCCATCACTAAATTGGTGATTCCTTGATGCCGCAGAACGTGTCCGACTAACCTATCCCTTCTTCTATTCAAGTCGTGATACAAATTCCTCTTCACCTCGATTCACCCATTCCTCTCTAGCACCACATGTCAAAAGCTTCTATTCTCTTCTTGTCTTAACTATCTATCGTAATATTTCACATACATACATGGCTACACTCCATACAAATACTTTTAGAAAAGACTTCCTGACACTTAAATCTAAACTCCATGTTAACAAATTTCTCTTCTTCAGAAACGCTTTTCCTGTCATTGCTAGTCTACGTTTTATATCCTCTCTACTTCGACAATCATCACTTATTTTGATCCCCAAATAACAGAACTCATGTACTACTTTAAGTGTCTCATTTCCTAATCTAATTCGCTTAGCATCACCTGATTTAATCAGACTACATTTCATTTTCCTCGTTTTGCTTTTGTTGATGTTCATCCAATATCGCCTTTCAAGACACTGTCCATTCCGTTCATCTGCTCTTACAGGTCGTTTGCTGTCTCTGACAGAATTACAATGTCATCGGCAAACCTCAAAGTTTTTATTTCTTTTCCATGGACTTTAATTCCTACTCCAAATTTTTCTTTTGTTACCTTTACTGCTTGCTCAATATACATATTCAGCAACATCTGGGATAGGCTACAACCCTGTCTCACTCCCTTCTCAACCGCTGCTTCCCTTACATGCCCCTCGATTCTTAAAACTGACATCTGGTTCTTGTACAAATTGCAAATAGCCTTTCGCTCCCTATATTTGACCCCTGTCACCTTCAGAGTTTGAAAGAGAGCATTCCAGTCATCCTTGTCAAAAGCTATCTCTAAGTCTACAAATGCTAGAAACGTAGGTTTTCCTTTCCTTAACCTATATTCTAGGGTAAGTCGTAGGGTCAGTATTGTCTCACGTGTTCCCACATTCTACGGAATTCGAGTTGATCTTCCCCAAGGTTGGCTTCTACCAGTATTTCCATTCGTCTGTAAAGAATTCGTATAAGTATTTTGATGCCGTAACTTATTAAACTGTCAGTTCAGTAATTTTCACATCTGTCAACACCTGCTTTCTTTAGGATTGAAATTATTATATTCTTCTTGAAGTCTGAGAGTATTTCGCGTGTTTCATACATCTTGCTCACTAGATGGTAGAGTTCCGTCATAGCTGGCTCTCCCAAGGTTATCAGTAGTTCTAATGGAATGTTGTCTACTCCCGGGGCCTTGTTTCGACTTAGGTCTTTCAGTGTTCTGTCAAATTCCTCACGCAATATCACATCTCCCATTTCATCTTCACTTACGTCCTCTTCCATTTCCATAATATTACGCTTAAGTACATCGCCCTTGTGTAGATCCTCTATAAACTCTTTCCACCCTTCCGTCTTCCCTTCTTTGCTTAGAACTGGTTTTCCATCTGAGCTCTTGATATTCATACAAGTGGTTCTCTTTTCTCCAAAGGTCTATCTAATTTTCCTCTAGGCAGTATCTATCTTACCCCTTGTGATATATGCCTCTACATCCTTACATTTGGCCTCTAGCTACCCCTGCTTAACAATTTTGCACTTGCTGTCGTTCTCATTTTTGAGACGTTTGTATTCCTTTTGCCTCCTTCATTTACTGCATTATTGTACTTTCTCCTTTCATAAATTAAATTCAATATATCTTCCGTTACCTGAGGATTTCCACTAGCCCTCGGTTTTTACCTACTTTATCCTCTGCTGCCTTTACTATTTCATCTCTCAAAGCTGCCCGTTCTTCTTCTACCGAATTTCTTTCCCCTGGCCCTGTGAATCGTTCTCTAATGCTCTCTCTGAAACTCTCTACCACATCTGGTTCTTTCAGTTTAGCCAGGCCCCATCTTATTAAATTCCCACGTCTTTGCAGTTTCTTTAGTTTTACTCTACAGTTCATAACCAATAGATTGTGGTCAGAGTCCACATCTGCCACTGGAAATGTTTTACAATTTAAAACCGGGTTCCTAAATCTCTGCCCTACCATTATATAATTTATCTGTAATCTTCCAGTGTCTGGAGGCCGCATCCATGTATACAACCTTCTTTCATGATTCTTAAGCCAAGTTATGCTCTGTGAAAAATTCTACCAGGTGGCTTCCTCTTTCATTCCTTATCGCTATTCCATATTCACCTACTACTTTTCCTTCTCTTCCTTTTCCTACTATTGAATTCCAGTCCCCCATGACTATTACATTGTCGTGTCCCTTCAGTATCTGAATAATTTATTTTACCTCATCATACATTTATTCAATCTGTTCATGGGGGGTATGTGTGGGCTTCGTGCCTATCTTGGCTACAATAATGCGTTCACTATGCAGTTTGTAATAGCTGGCCCGTGCTCCTATTTTTTATTCATTATTGAACCTACTCCTGCAATAGCCCTATTTGATTTTGTATTTATAACCTTGCACTCACCTGACCAGAGTCTTGTTCCTGCTGCCACCGAACTTCACTAATTCCCACTATAACTAACTTTAACCTATCCATTTCCCTTTTTAAATTTTCTAGCCTACCTGCTCAATTCAGGGATCTGACATTCCACGCTCTGATCGGTAGGACGCCAGCATTCTTTTCCTCATAACGTCATCCTCCTGTGTAGTCCTTGCCGGAGATCCGAATGGGGGACCACTTTACCTCAGGAATATTTAGCCCAGGAGGACGCCATCATCGTTTCACCATACAGTAAAGCTGCATGCCTTTGGGAAAAATTACGGCTGTAGTTTCCCCATCCTTTCAGCCATTTGTAGTACGAGCACAGCAAGGCCGTTTTGGTTAATGTTACAGGGCCACAACAGTCAGTCATCCAGACTGTTGCCCCTGCAAGTACTGAAATGGCTACTGCCCCTCTTCAGGAACCACACGTTTTTCTGGCCTCTCAACAGATACCCCTCCGTTGTTGTTGCACCTACGGTACGGCTATCTGTATCACCGGGGCGCGCAAGCCTTCCCACCAACGGCTAGGTCCATGGTTCATAAGAATACCTATTCATGCTGAATTGGGACAACCTGAGCCCTTAATAGGACATTATTAAATCTACTATGTTACCTATAAAACTCACATGTTTATAAGGATTTTTATTTTAATACCTATTATAATTGGTGGTCTTCATAATTGAATTGTACCATTAGTAAATGGTGTGCCAGATATAGCACTCCTTCAGATAAATAATAGAAGTTTTTGATTGTTTAGTCTTGAACCGTGCTTCCGCTTCGGTCGCAGTTTCGAATCCTGCCTCGGGCGTGGATATGTGTGATGTCCTTAGGTTAGTTAAGTTTAAGTAGTTCTAAGTTCTAGGGGACTGATGGCCAAATAAGTTAAGTCCCATAGTGCTCAGAGCCATTTGAACCATTTTTTATTGTTAACCCCATATTTTTTTATTGTAGAGGGAGGAGGAGGAGGAGATTAGTGTTTAACGTCCCGTCGACAACGAGGTCATTAGAGACGGAGCGCAAGCTCGGGTGAAGGAAGGATCGGGAAGGAAATCGGCCGTGCCCTTTCAAAGGAACCATCCCGGCATTTGCCTGAAGCGATTTAGGGAAATCACGGAAAACCTAAATCAGGATGGCCGGAAACGGGATTGAACCGTCGTCCTCCCGAATGCGAATCCAGTGTGCTAACCACTGCACCACCTCGCTCGGTGTTAACCCCATAATTACCCCTTTCCATACATCTTCTATGGTGAGTAAGTGTGCGAGTACAGGATGAACCGTTATAATGCAACAGCATCACCCAAGATCATTATGAACTGTCCGATACCACCTCTTCTGTGTGCATCCGTGTATTTGTCGTACGATTCAGTGCTTCCTGGGGCGTTTTACGCGTATTTCTATAGGTACCGTTCAGTTCAGTTGCCAAAAACCTATTCTTCTTTGTAATTACATATAGAATATTCTGAAATGACGTATATTTTCGTGATTGTCAATAGATTGTTGTCATTAACATAAAATTGTACATATGTCAAATTAGATATCAGATTGTGAAATTGAAGTAATAGATGTTTCGCAAGAAATACAAAAAAGCTGTGGAAATGTTAGCATAAATAACTAACGACTCTAATTTCCATAATTAGTAGTGTCAGTGTCGTCGTAACTGCCGTCTGCTTCACATCTGCTGTGCAGCAAGCTACGTTAGTTTAAGTATTAACTATATTATTCTTACTTGTCACTTCTTCTTCCGTGTGTTTTTGCTTTTAGGAAGCTTTAATTATCCTGTACTAGTAATAGTGTTCTATAGATTTCGTGTTTGTTTTGAATACGGTCAGAGAGAGTCCCTTTAGTCTACTGTAGTGCCAGTAGTGCTAGCGTTTGTTTAGAATACAGTCCAGAGACAGGTAGTGCTTATTTTCATTGTTTTCAACAAGAAGTGTCCAGTAACCACAGTTAAGTCAAATATCAGCCGCATTTAGTGAATTCGCAGTTTAGTTAAAAGTTTATTAACTCTCTACAGTAAACTGATTTCTTTGGATGGATAGGATGTGTGACTGCTGCGTACGGACGCAGGAGGAGCAGGCCACTGTTCGCGAACAGCTGAACGTGTTGATGGCCGCCGTCAGCCGTCTTCTGGTTGCTGCCTCGGAGTGTAGCGGCAGTGGGGAGTCTGGTGCGTCGCATGGTACACCCCAGGTGTTACATGCTTCACCCACGGTCCCTGCTCTCGATACATCTTCGCGGGTACCGGGCACGGTTGGGCCACCCTCTCCCCAAGGGGAGTGTCGGGTTCAGCGGCGTTCGCGGAGCACGAGGCGGAGGGCCAATGTGGAGGCTGGCCGTGTGGCATCGCCCGCTCTGCCTGTGAGTGGGCATCTGGTCTAACCTTCAGCAAGGTCCGAGCAGGCACACGGGGGGACGGGTTTATTAACCATTGGGAGCTCTAACGTTAGGTGGATGATGGAGCCCCTCAGGGAAATAGCGGAAGGGTCAGGGAAGAAGGCCAGTGTTCACTCTGTCTGCTTGCCGGGGGTCTCATCCGAGATGTGGAGGAGGCCCTGCACCCGACTCCAAATTGTTGTTCATGTCGGCACCAATGACTCCTGCCGTATGGGTTCATAGGTCATCCTCAGTTCATACAGGCGGTTGGCGGAGTTGGTGAAGGCGGAAAGCCTCGCCCGCGGGGTGATATCTAAGCTAACTATTTGTAGTATCTTTCCCAGAACCGATCGCGGTCCCCTGGTTTGGAGCCGAGTGGAAGGCTTAAACCAGAGGCTCAGACGATTCTGAGGAGATCTGGGGTGCAAATTTCTCGACCTCCGCTATCGGGTGGAGAAATGTAGGATCCTCATTAATAGGTCAGGCGTGCACTACACGCAGGAAGCGGCTGCAAGGGTTGCGGAGTACATTTGGAGTGCACATGTGGGTTTTTTAGGTTAGAGAATTCCCTCCCTATGCCCGACAAGATGCCTCCTGAGACGTGACAAGGTAGTGGTAGGAAAACGCAGCAGGGAATAACAGTATTAATGTGGTAATAGTAAACTGTAGGAGCATCTATAGACAGGTCCCAGAACTGCTCTCATTAATAAACGGGCGCAATGCCCACGTAGTACTAGGGACAGAAAGTTGGCTGAAACCAGATGTAAACAGTAACGAAATTCTAAACTCAGATTGGAATGTATACCGCAGAGACAGGCTGGACAGTGAAGGGGAATGCGTGTTTACAGTGACAAAAAGTGCAATAGTATCGAAGGAAATTGGCAGATCCGAAATGCGAAATAATTTGGGGGAAGGTCACGGTTAAAGCAGGCTCAAACATGGTAATTGGATGTCTCTATAGGCCCCCTGGCTCAGCAGCTGTTGTGGCAGAGAATCTGAAGGAAAATTTGGAAACTATTTCGAGTAGGTTTCCCGATCATGTTATAGTTCTAGGTGGATGTTTTAATTTTCCGGATATAGACTGGGAGACTCAAACGTTTATAACGGATGGCAGGGACAAAGAATCCAGTGAAAGACATATGTTCTACAGAAAGCCCCATCACAAAGACAGAAACATTCGGAAAAGTTCGATGATATTAGAACGGCCTTCAGAGGATATGGGTTCCCTGACAGAGAGATAAATAGGGCACAACATTCAAGACAGTCTAGAGCTTCACATGAAAGAGAATTATCTAAGGGGAAAGTTTTGCTTCCATTCGCAAAATCTATCACAGATTGCACCAGCAAATTATTCAGAAAACACGATATTGATATAACTTTTAAACGAACAAGAAAGGTGCGTGAACATTTTAACACTAGAAAGGACCTACGCCCGTCGCTAGCCACAGCAGGAGTATATAAAATCCCATGCACTTCTGGCCAACTTTACATAGAAACTGCAAAAAGAAGCGTTAATACTAGCATCAAGGAGCAGAAGAGCAAATGACGTGTGTGCTAGACGGATAAATCTGGAGTAGCAGACCAAGCACTAGGACTGGCAGAAATCAAATACGTTTGTCTGATACTGTGGTTTTAGCAAAATCTAATAATTACTACGCCATGGTATAGAGAGAGGCCATATGAATTCAAAAGTACGAGGGCAGTTCAATATGTAATGCAACACATTTTTTTTTCTCGGCCAATTTTGGTTGAAAAAACCGGAAATTTCTTGTGGAATATTTTCAAACATTCCCGCTTCGTCTCGTATAGTTTCATTGACTTCCGACAGGTAGCAGCGCTGTACGGAGCTGTTAAAATGGCGTCTGTAACAGATGTGCGTTGCAATCAACGGGCAGTGATCGAGTTTATTTTGGCGGAAAACCAGGGCATCTCAGATATAGATATTCATAGGCGCTTGCAGAATGTCTACGGTGATCTGGCAGTGGACAAAAGCACGGTGAGTCGTTGGGCAAAGCGTGTGTCATCATCGCCGCAAGGTCAAGCAAGACCGTCTGATCTCCCGCGTGCGGGCCGGCCGTGCACAGTTGTGACTCCTGCAATGGCGGAGCGTGCGAACACACTCGTTCGAGATGATCGACGGATCACCATCAAACAACTCAGTGCTCAACTTGACATCTATGTTGGTAGTGCTGTTACAATTGTTCACCAGTTGGGATATTCAAAGGTTTGTTCCCGCTGGGTCCCTCGTTGGCTAACCGAACACCATAAAGAGCAAAGGAGAACCATCTGTGCGGAATTGCTTGCTCGTCATGTGGCTGAGGGTGACGATTTCTTGTTAAAGATTGTTACAGGCGATGAAACATGGGTTCATCACTTCGAACCTGAAAGAAAACGGCAATCAATGGAGTGGCGCCACACCCACTCCCCTACCAAGAAAAAGTTTAAAGCCATACCCTCAGCCGGTAAAGTCATGGTTACAGTCTTCTGGGACGCTGAAGGGGTTATTCTGTTCGATGTCCTTCCCCATGGTCAAACGATCAACTCTGAAATGTATTGTGCTACTCTTCAGAAATTGAAGAAACGACTTCAGCGTGTTCGTAGGCACAAAAATCTGAACGAACTTCTCCTTCTTCATGACAACGCAAGACCTCACACAAGTCTTCGCACCCGAGAGGAGCTCACAAAACTTCAGTGGACTGTTCTTCCTCATGCACCTTACAGTCCCGATCTCGCACCGTCGGATTTCCATATGTTTGGCCCAATGAAGGACGCAATCCGTGGGAGGCACTACGCGGATGATGAAGAAGTTACTGATGCAGTACGACGTTGGCTCCGACATCGACCAGTGGAATGGTACCGTGCAGGCATACAGGCCCTCATTTCAAGGTGGCGTAAGGCCGTAGCACTGAATGGAGATTACGTTGAAAAATAGTGTTGTGTAGCTAAAAGATTGGGGAATAACCTGGTGTATTTCAATGCTGAATAAAACAACCCCTGTTTCAGAAATAAAATGTGTTGCATTACTTATTGAACTGCCCTCGCACAAACGCAGATTCAGCAGAAAAGGTGAATGATTGAAATTATACAAGTTCTAGGCTTTAGTACGAAATAAAACAAACAGACCAACTCTTCCCCACTACAGCTTTTATAGCATGTCTGCGTGACTCCGTCACTTTAGGCCGCAGTCTGTTGTCGTCAAAGACGAACCTTTGCTTGGATACGTATAGATAGTTTTGCTTTCACATCTTGTTTGAGTCTGTAACAGTTTTCTGAGTCGTTAAAGCCTCCGTTAATGCCTCCAGTAGTGGAATATGAAGAGTTACACAGAGATTTACGGCTTGGACCGCGCCCCTATGCCCATAAATCAAATATCAGCAATAGATCTTATTGTCCATATTGAAAGAAATAGTTATGTTAGCATAATTCCTCACGAACTGATTTAGAATCCTCGAGTATGTCTGTCTCAAATGAAAGTCTACAATTTCGTATAGAGTCTAAAGCAAAATAGTCTCCATTTTTCATCCTGGTTTTCCAGTGCAACATTGTCAAACAGTAAAACACAGTTAGTCTTTACTTTTTGAGCTGGTGGGGTATCACTGTTTTCTCTGAATGCTTGATAGGTTACTCCGTCGATGTCGTGCACAATCTCCCGTTACAGCTGCTATCTGGGCTGAATAAACGTTTAAAAAAAACAGTATTCATGCTTGAAGTGGTACCGCTCAGAATGTGTTAACAGAAGAAACAACATTCGTCTCCTGGCAGTCAGGCGATCCAATGAATCCAATGATTACAGTATGCTTGATATCGGGATGAAGTGATCCATTCTTCTTCTTTTACTTTTCTGTATTGCTCCAGGGCCAGCCAGTCATTGTGATGGGGATGTTTCGTCCGCTCAGTCATAGTGAGGACAATGCTTTTGCATTACCATGTGGGGGAATTTACTCATGTAGGGAACACAACCATGGCTCATACTGCTTTTTATTTATGATTTCTCACATATACTTGTGTTTGAACATAGTTCTGTGCCTATATGTAGTGCAGTTGTGTCACAAATTTGTACATATATTGATGCACAGCATGATTCGTAATGTTAAGTGATGCTTTCTTCTGATGGATGCGGAGTTTTACATGCCAGCTCCTACAGATTGTTTCAGATTTTATCTTAGAATCGGATCACATACTGCTGCCTGCCTGGTCGACTGTATACAGCATGTTGGGTTGCGTAAGGTTTTAAATGTTTACTGTTGTGGATGACTGAAACATTTCTTGTTATACAGATAACTTGAAAATGAAAATAGATGTAACAAGCTTTAGTCTTCCAACAATAAAGACCGCTATTTTACAGCATTTACTTAAATTAATGGTTCAAGTAATTTAAGCTACCATCTTCAGATCTGTAAAGCCTTGATCGAAATTGTAAACACAAAAGTTTCATGTGTAATTGACAGTGATACATTTTTATATAACTAGGATATATAGAACATACCTTATGCAATACATTTCATTGCATCTTGTCTATGTGCAAATTGTACGATGTCACATCATAAAAAGGTATTTCAAGATCATGTGAACCATGGTATATCTGCGTGTCAAATACAAAACAGTGCACTGACTGAACATACTCATATTTATAGAATGGCTAAATGTAGAGATATTCTAAAGCATACAGCAAAGATGTTATTATCAGCCATCAGGTAGCACTGTGGTGTAAGAGACAGATTACATCATACTCTATAATGCATAAGGGTAATATAACAACCAAAAATTATACAATGCAATTTTAAAATTTGTCTGTACATGTAAGGAAAAGAAATAAAAATTAGAGTACATTGAAAAATGGTTTCGTTTAAAAGTTAATTTTTAAAAATAGAATCCTATAAAATCACAACACAAAGTCTTATATGTTCATTATATCACTTTGTAACTACGTAATCAAGTCAGTCACTCGCATCATCATTAAGCAAATATATCAATAAGTAACTTAAGGAAGCCCACTTGATGCTTAAGTAACAAGGATACATTGACGGTTTGGTAAGTACATGTCATAATATTGCAGACAATACAAAACTAATTAACTGGCGCACTATCGTTTGCAAAACACTTTCTTATGTATCATCAACAGCACAGCATGAAATCCTGGTACTATGTAAATTGTTCTCATATGTATAGTTGTTGTTTAATGAGAATTATAGATACTTGAAGGGAACTATCAACTTTTCTACTCTTAACTACCATGGACTAGTAGTAAAATTATAGTCAAAGTGGCTAAACGCCAACTAGAATGAGGAAACCACATCGCCGTCGAGTGTGTTTAACAAAATCATTCCGTGTTTAAGTGACAAGAGTACTAAAGCATGACGAAAGTACGTATCATATGTGATAACAATCGGATCAGTTAGCTCTCTTTACAAAATTCACAGTATTATGAGCCATCAACAACATAGCACAAAATTTGGTGACAGTATGCTGTGATTCTCAGCATCCAGGCGTAGGATAGCAAAGATGTAAGGAACAAAGTCGATGATTAGTAAAGACCGAAAAACACAATGTAGTGATAAGATTACACTATCGCTGTCAAAAGAATTAAAATATAACAGGTATTATAATACAGTAGAATAATGGTAGACTGAGGTTTAAGTATATTGTAAAGAGATATTAGCACTAGTTAGTATATCTGTGCTATGAAATACTCCAATCAATACGCAGCAATATCATGTTCAAATGAAATACAGTCAAATAGTACACAGAATATATATTACACTGAGTACATGTGCTACATCATACAGTCTTGAATGTCTATGTTAATCACAAATACATTATAGAGTTTTCTCAATAAATAACATAAAAAACGAAAATGCCCCATGTTATGGAAAGAAATAGCACTGTACCAGATCTAGATACTGATAGACGATACAGCATACATAGTCAACCAGTAACATGGCAAGTGCAATGTAAAAATCGATATAGGTTAAGCAACAGTAGATTACTCCAGACTTAGATAATATAAAAACAGAACCAATGAAGAAATACATAAGGGACTGTATGAGGGCAACAGACATCACAATTAATGTTACCTTTCTTTAATACCGTGTACAGATCACGGTGTTATAGATCCAAAGCAGAGCAGTACAAAGTCCAGGTGCCAATGTACACAGGGCAAGAGGTCTAGATTTAGAATAATAAGTATCTTGTATAAGACCAAGGTATGTAATGGTTAAGCATATGTAATAACCTGCAAGATAGTGACATAACTCCATTATCGAGCTTAAGTTCCGTGTAGGTATTGTGGGACGTCTTTAAAAATAGTTGTACCTCTTGGTCTAGGTCTAAAATGTATGTAGAGCAATTTACTCAAGCAAGCATAACATTAATGAGAAGTATCCAGATACATGCACAGTAGTATAGTGTTCACAATAACTGTATGTACACTAATTCGACATAGGGTGCTAAGAATAAGCTTGGGGTAGCAGAGCTCTGGTAGAAAACCAGATCGTAATGATCAAGTGTATGTATGATTTGCGAGGTAATAAAGAATAAGGAGCAAACATGGCCAGATTTTCCACCATATAATGGTGATTAGCCTGATGTCTATGTGGTTTGTGAAGTAGGTGCCAAATGAAATAGTACTCGAGGTGAACGTTTGTGTTACATTTTTATCATGCAAACATTGACCTCGAGCATCATATCATTTTCCACCTGTTTCCCACCTCAGGTAACCATAAGTCAACACATTCACTATTTGAGAGATGCCACATGGCTGGGTGGATAACGTATCAACTGTAATGTATGTACATTAAATTAACAGCAGAGCACGCTGTTAGTCATTGCAGTGGTGGATGTCGAGTAGTTGTTGGGTTCTACGACAGAGAGCAAAGCAATGGTATGCTCTCTAGTTTGGGCATAAGAGCAAGTTATTAACAGCAAGTTCAGAGCACAATCCAAAGTGAGTCCTAGAGGTAGACCAGTTCGGTATTCACAATAACAACAGAGGCTGAATGACGAAACTTCAACTACACAGGCAGAATGTTGTTCAGAGTGGCGTCTTATACTCGGCTCTGTGGTAGTGCTGGCTAGGCAGCCTAAAGAAGGTCAGTCTCTGAATCACCTGCTGATTGGCAGTGCAGTCACATGGGCTACTGCCAGCATCTAGATGGGGAATATTGTAGCATAGTATCGATAGTGTTTGATTCCACACTTGCAATTTCAAGAAATAATATGTTATACCATCTTGGCCGAAGGCAAATACCTCCTACTAAAATGCAATGTGAGTGTGGAGAGATATAAAACTGGTTCTTTCTATCTTAAAAAAAATGTGTGTATAGTCAACATAGCTTAATGAGATGGTTGGGTTACTATCTGCTTATGAATCAAATACAGCAGCCACTGTGATATGATGACCATGAGTTTATGTTAACTCTTAATTTACATTTCAATAGCGACTACTGCCACTATCAGATGTGCAATTGTAGTCTGTCTGTTAGGTATGTGTGTGTGTGTGTGTGTGTGTGTGTGTGTGTGTGTGTGTGTGTGTGTGTGCGTGTTTAGGAAGTTGATAGTTTCTAGGGTGCATATGTGGATGGAATTCTTGTAATTGGGTTGCATGTAGGCAATCACTTTACCTTTGTTGACAGCTGTCTTCTTCATGTGAGGATCGTTACCAAAACTGGTGGCTGTGACAGTGCATTGCTCTCTGCTGGCACCTGTCTGTGATGTGTCACAATAATCGCCCATCTGCTTATTGATCTATGTGCAGTTGGACGCTGTACAGCGTGACATCGATGACGCCAGGTAGTTGCAGCTGTACTAGAGTATGCGACACGTAATTCTTAATGTGTGTCATTGTTAGCATCGCTATTGTTTCTCTTCAGTAAGCCGTGACTATAATTCGTCCAACGATAGGATGGGATTTGGGAAAACGATGACAGTTTTGTAGGATATATTGGAATCTATTTACATGTATTTATAAAGAAATCATTTCTTTCTATAATATCCCGTAAATACTGTCTTTCAACAGGCCTTAAGTTGAACCTGATTAGTGTTAAGCACTATAGATACAATTATACGCATGGATTTTCCGTCACTATACTACATTTCTAAGGGTTTTTGCTTATGGGATCGAAAGTTGACGACTTCGGCACCAGATCAAAAAGTGTGTTTATAAATTAGTCGAATAGACTTGTATTTACACTAATCAGCGTAAAAAGATTGTATGTCATAGAATGCAATCCTGACACACGGGCACCAGTTACACAGTGTGCCTGTCACGAACGCTGACATACAGTTCCCACAAACTGACGACACTTCAATATTTAACTTAAATGCACCTGTGTCCTTGAGTTAGTTCCAGAGCCCATTCTCCATACATATCGACTAAGAACATCTTTCTTCATAACATATGAGCTTGAATTGTAGTGTGACTGGTAGTACTCACTCGACATCTGTCTCTCAATGTAGGGCATTATAATGCGTCAGTAGTCCGGTTGTACCAGGTGTATAGTACTCTAGTACCGCTGTTGGACACTCTCCACTTCAGTTAATACGTTAAAGTCGCTCTCAAGTGTCAAGTCCACGTTTACACGTTTTCCGCCGCTAAGAGGCAAATAATAGGTATTAGCAGAAACCAGGATTCTGTGAGGAAGTTTCGCCGAAGCGGATTAATCTGAAAGCCAACTGCGGTCAGCTGTGTTGGTACAGATAATAGTAGTCGAACACCTCTGTGGCCTGGTCCAGCATTTCTGCCATCGTAGCATCAGCGGCGCGTTGCGCTGTTGGACTAGAATACGTGTAGGTATAAACGAGTAGGATATTCCTTAATAAATATCGTAATAATATTAATAGTGAAGGGACAGATACTTTTGTTTTTGACTGATCTCTGATGTTGCTGCTGTTGATGCTGACGTTTCATGATGATTCTTTCGGTATGGTGAACAGAACTGGAATGATGATGCTCATGCAATAGAATCCATTTTAAGAAGGGGGGAAGGGAGGGGGAGCATTTTGCCTATAGGCCCAGGGCGCGTAACCTAGTCTTAGGCCGTTACTGGGACCACGAATGATATAGTGGATGGGTGCCCCTCATTTGCAACAGATTGTGGTGCATTAACTCGCCATGTTCCAGGGGAGGCATGTTCCCCTATTTTACAATAACAAGCACAATGAACGCATTCAGATACAACCCACCCTACCACAGTACTTACGGCGTTTTTTTTAATAACGAAAATTTCCTTTTTGTGGTTCCATTAATTTGTAGGTAGCCCTCACATCCATTATTTATTTGTTGCCCTATGCAGGGGTTATTGTAGTTCCTTTCCGAGAGTTCTATAGTTTGTCTTTTCAGTTACAACTGCCAGAGCGGCTATTTTTCCAGTGAATCATTGTAGGCAGAGACTCCATTGGTTTACGATGATTTATATTAGTCTGGGTTTTTCACCTCTCATCGATATTACTCACTTATAAAGTTGTTCTCCGACTTAAGCTATATACTGTGTGACATTTTTGCTAATATTTAAGTAATAATTTTCTCCTAATTTTGCTTAACATCTGACGAATGTTTTGTTACTTATAAGGCGAATGTGCGACTGTACGAGGCATTTCTTATCCCCCTCATCTTTATCCGAAGTTAACTATTTACAGATGACTTAAAATTTGGTTTGTTTTTGGTTCATCGATCATCTTCGTCACACATAAATCTGAATGCTCTTCTCTTCCCACGACTGGCTAGTTTAGTGTACCACACTGAGAGTTATATTCAACCTTTCTATTTACTACCAAATATACAGTAACAATAAAACTCTTTCTCAGTTTCCGTGTTGTTACAAATCATATGTGAATTCACTTATCTTGTACAGAGAAACTTTCGCCATCAGGTAGTACGTGAGCTTGTGGAAACTGTGGCTATTAATCTTTGCTCTGATGGTTCTCGCAGCACTTTCCTTCTGAATACATTTATATAAAACTTTGGTATAGCGCAGTCTTCTTCTTTCGAATCGGTTTTTACCATTACATCTCTCCCAATCAGAATGCCTTCTTGAAATAGATGAAAAGTTCTATCTTCTTCTTGTTTCTGTTTTTCCAACAACGTACTCAACTTATTTTCCTGATTCTATGGGTTATTAACCAAATACGTCTTGGTCCTCATTGCTATGAATCTGTGATCGCACCTCGATCTTCTAAGTCGATTCCATGCTTTGTCAATGGTGAGGGTGATACGTCTACTTCACTCCTATATTCTGCCTCTCACTTCTTTAGTTCAATTTCCAGATAAGTCTTTATTCAATTGTGGGTACAATTTTCGCATTCCACATTCTCGTATTCTGGGTGCACTATATGAATTGGTGCCAACATCAGTCATACATCTATTATATTAATCCGAAGCCTACAATTTTCCTTCATAAGCCACTCTATAAAAAGAAAGCTTCCTCACTGTCGCATGTTACCTGCCTGTATATGTAGTTCACACCGATCAGCCAGAGCATTATGACTACTGACCTACTATCGATATAAACCTGTCCAGGTGCTAGTAGCGTCACCTGGCGAGGAATGAGAGCTTGTCTGGCACACGCACAGAGCGCGTAATATCAGCGAACATGCTGTTCATGTGTAGAATGCGTTTCACAGAGGGCAGATTGTGATGTTCCAGAGGCTCGGCACTAGCATTTCGGAAATTGTACGACTTGTCTGGGGTTCTGTGATGAGCGTCTTCAACACGTGACGAAACCAAGGGATAACCATGTCGAGACATCGTGGTGTTAGGCGGCCACCACTCATTAGAGATGCCGGACGTGGTATGCTGGGCCGACTGGTAAAACTGGACAGGCGGTGAACTATAGCGGAACTAACATCATAATTAAATGCTGGGAAGAATACTAGAGTATCTGAGAACACAGTGCACAGAACACTCCTAAAGATAGGCCTCTGCAGCGAACGACCCATGCATGTGCCAATGTTAACATCATGTCATCGGCAACTACGACTGAAACGGACACATGACTGTCGGCAATGGATGTTGATACAGTGGCAGAGCGTTGCATGCTCTATTGAATCCTGATATCTTACTCATCACACCGATGGGAGTGGGCGAATCTGTTGGCTTCCTGGAATAGCTCCTTGACGCCTGTACAGTGCGACAAAGTCATTCTGCAAGCACACATCGGGAAGCCGGGCAGATGCCCTCACTTCGCTCAAGGAGGGACACGTTGCGAAGGGCCTGTCTGACATTGAGAAGCGTGCCGAGAACTGAAGGACAACTGCATAAATTATTAGAGAACGCCAAGAATGTGCACGCGAAAGCACTTGAGTTCTTCTGGCCGGGCGGCAGTCATTTTATCTGCCTTAGAAAGCAGAGATGTGCCGACAGTTACAGTACCTCACGGGCACAGCGAGGTTTGTACACAAAGCGCAGAGAATAGGCGCAGGGAGGCGTGTGAAGGACGTCAGCGTTCTTAAGGAGATGTTTTTCTCCACAGTGAGAACATTCCTTATAAATCACGGACGCTGGCAGACTCTGAGACGGAGCCCAAACATGAGACATTCCAGGCCTCACACAGAGTGAGTGGTTATAAAGAAATGTTGTGTAGCTGCTCTCACAACAGCCTCAGAATGCAGGATAACATCGTAGGAATGCGAAGTCGTGAAAAAAGGCCGTTTCTCGAGGCACACGCCAGCCCACGCCAGATATGAAATTTCCATCCCGCACGGAGAAGAGTGGTTATGAAACGAAGATCTGTCGTTGGACTGCATTGAGAACTTTGTCCGCCAATGACCACACCGAAGGGAAGTATACTTCGAACAGAACATGAGATGAGAGTTCGAGGGGAAGCGAAAGAGAGAGTCGTGAAGAGACCGAGGAAGCAAGAGGAACATGGCGCTTTTTCACGCATCGTCAATATCTGCCTTCCGACACCGTGATATCACAGCTTCGGCCACTCGACCGACAACTTTCAGTCAACGCAGAGATCGTACCTGCGCCCCGCCTGAAAGCCACGATTGCTTATTAGGGCAGACGGGTCGTGCCACACAGCTGCGAGGCGACGCGCCGCACTGTCGCAGCGCCCTCCGCCGACAGCAGTACATGACGAACGATAACGAATAATGGTGAGACGATTCGTCCCCTCCCCCTCTTCCCCTTAATAACTGAGGTGTGTCCACTCACAGTCAGATCGGCCCTGAGATTTGTAATTTTATTTTGGTTTGTGTAAACAGCACGAAAATAAATACATTTCTTTCATGTTTTATCATATAAGCAATCTTTTACATTCATACACGAACACCTTAACTTCGTACCATTTATGTCTGATTTCATTTCGTTATTGATATCAAGTAATTGTTGGCTCCTAATATGGGGCAATCTCACTAGTCATCTACTAGTCATTTCAAGTCCGACAGCAGAGAGAAGAACTCACTGTTCACTGCCAAAATGGTTCAAATGACACTAAGCACTATGGGACTTAACATCTGAGCTCATCAGACCCATGGACGTAGAACGACTTAAACCTAACTAACCTAAGGACATCACACACATCCATGCTCAAGGCAGCATTCGAACCTCGACCTTAGGTTCCGGACTGAAGCGCCTAGAACCGCTCGGCCACAGGGGCCGGCCTCACAGTTCACAACATTTTTGGCGTCCAACGTGGGTCCTCTAATTTACTTCATTCTCACTTTGTTGTTAGTGTGAGAAAGTCTAGTTTCGAGACACGACTCAGGAAGACTCCCCATTCCCCTGTTACCATATGCTAACCTCATTGTGTGAGATGTCAGCCGCACGGATGGTGTGTTTGTGTGTGCTAAGTGTGTTGCTAATGAGCATATAAAGTAGATATAGCGGTTGCTAGTTCAGTCAGTTTTGGTTCTCACAGCCTCCTCGTATTTTTTATGTAGTTTTGGAACGTGTTGTTTGTTGTTATGAATAATCTGTTCCTCTTTTTCCATTGTTCTGTCCGCTTTTACCAGGTTTGCCATCATCAATGCACTGTCTCTGTTTGTTCTGTGGAGTGCTTTTAGTTTTTAGTTTAGTTTTTCTATGCAACTGAGGTCTGGGAGACTGATAAATATGGAAACAGTTAAGCCAGTTGAGGAAAGATCAGGGGGCGGGCGAGCGAGCGAGCAAACACAAGGCCCGCTTGTTGGGCATACGCAGTCTGAGTCCACTAGATCGAATTCTCGCGATATTAGAAAAGCACACATCACAGCCTACAGCTGTAAGGCTCGATGCGCACAGGCGAGAAACAGCCGCGCGTGCTTGCAGCGAGATCGCGGCGTCAAAACAATTCCAGTGCAAACACGGCGGCAACACAGTGATAATCGCGCAACGGGGAGCGAAGTTTCAAGTCATCTGATTTGCGTTAGAAAAATTGTTTATGTAGGTGTTTGCTTATTTCGTTTACAAGTATATCAAGCAACGCAACGGGAGGTTTTTGGTTCACACGCTCGTTAGTTCATGACTGCTGAAAGGAGCGTTCGCGATTCTGTTTACAGATTTACGAGAAGATGAAAGTAAATTCTTTAATTATTTTCGAATAACTATACAATCATTTGATGAGTTAACAGTGAAACTACAGTCATTCATCAAAAGCACAGACTCTGCGATGAGGTTCTCAGTTTGACCTCAAGAAATGATGGCTGTGACATTGAGGTAAGCAGAGAGTATTTACGTATTCATACCATGTTAATTATTTTAATCAAAACCTAAAATATAGTGAACTGGATTATAACTGTAAATTGTAGGCCGGTCGCGGTGGTCGTGCGGTTCTAGGCGCTCCAGTCCGGAGCCGCGCTGATGCTATGGTCGCAGGTTCGAATCCTGCCTCGGGCAAGGATGTGTGTGATGTCCTTAGGTTAGTTAGGTTTAATTAGTTCTAAGTTCTAGGGGACTGATGACCACAGCAGTTGATTCCCATAGTACTCAGAGCCATTTGAACCATTTGTAAATTGTAGTCTCATATCAACGATATTCTGTAATCGTATTACTCAGTATGGGATTTTACTAATGTATTTTAATACAAAGCATCAAAACTAGCATCTGTAGATTAGGAGTAGTCGAAATATTTTGCATATATATATAGTTGTAAAGTAATTAAACAACGTTGTGCAGAAACGTCAATGCAGTACATGAATATGTAAAAAGGCAGTCGAACAACAGACATCTCGGCCGTGCGGTTCTAGGCGCTTTAGTCTGGAACCGCGTGACCGCCACGATCGCAGGTTCAAATCCCGTCTCGGGCATGGATGTGTGTGACGTCCTTAGGTTAGTTAGGTTGAAGTAGTTCTAAGTTCTAGGGGAATGAGGACCACAGATGTTAAGTCCCATAGTGCTCAGAGCCATTTGAACCGCACGTCTCGAAACAAATTAGTTATTCGAAAAGTAATTACAAACAAGCTTAGAAATACCGTTATATTCTATACTTGTTGAGTATGGATATCAAAAATGTCCACAGAATCCTCACTTTCTGTTGTCACACATGTACTGCTGTAGGACGAAGGGATAGCCGTGGTGTAGTGGTGTTGCTGGGAACTGCCAAGTGCGTGAGTGTGGGTAGGCAAATCACGAGACATCATACTCGCTTGATTGATGCTGTGTGCAGAACGATTAACAGACGGCAGTTGTTGAGGACACTATGGAGCACTAAGCCGGAAAGTCTCATTCATGTTTCATCACCTCGCGCCTAAGCTCCAATTTAACGTCCAAAGGAAACGTCTTAACTGCAGGAACCAGTGACTCTAAAAATAATATCTCATCATCCGGTGCTTCGGGTGAAGTTGACGGTACAGGAGTATTCATGAATTTTAATAAAGAATCTTTAATTATCCTGCGTCGTTTGGCAGCAGGTGTATTATCCAAATTTTTCAAAGGCTCACTGTTTGCAGGTGAAGATGTTTATGCTGTCAGTTCATCCGTAGTTTCACTACCAGAAAGTCCATTATCATCGACATGAGTTTGCGTGGGACCTAGATCTACTGTGTTCGCAAGGACCGACAGTTGACGGGCGTATATATACCTTCTAGACGAAATCGCTCCTTGCCCTGATTTTGTGCGTTTCCTTTCACATTTAATAACCCTTTCACCTTTTCATGAATTTTGAACCTGCAACAAAACACAAACTGTAGTGTACCGGGATGCTACTAAAGACACAGTATTATTATTATTATTATTAAGTTAATATTGATCATTTTCAGATACCTGGGCAGTGGCTGCAATCTAATTGACCTACATTATAAATACAAAATCGGTTACACAACACTAAGTAAAATAGTCAGGAAAGTTTGCAAAGCTGTGAGGGAAGTTTTGCGTGAAGAGTGTATACCAAAATTTACAGAAGAAAGGTGTATGATAAACGCCAAGAGACTTGAAAGGCATGCAGACTTCCCGAAATGCTTAGGTACCTTAGATGACAAGCACGTGAGAATAGTTAAACCAGATTTCAGTGGTTCTCAGTTCTACAACTATAAGAAATTCCATTCTATAGTTCTGTTCGTAGTTGCAGATGCAAACTGTTTGTTAACTATGTTGAAGTTGGATCTCGTGGTAGAGAATCGGATAGCACTATCTTCGAAAATTGTAAGCTGTATAAATTACTAGAAAGTGGCGAAGCAAGCTTACCAAAAGGACAATCTCTACCAGAAACTACAGAACTTTCTGTGCCCTTTACGTTATTGGGGGATGAAGCGTTTTCACTGTCTAATGTCGTCATGAGACCGTAAACTGGAACTTGCTTCTCCTACAAGGAACGCATCTTTAACTACCGTTTAAGTCGTGCTTAGAGAGATGTGGAGTGCGAATTTGGTATTCTGACGAATAAATGGCGAATATTTCACAGACCTATCAATGTTAAGCTGATCTTCACTGTTAGCATCATCAAATGTTGCTGTGTCCTTCACAACTACTATCGTTCCGGAGATGGCTTTAACTTTGAAAACACTTTAAGTATACAGGGCCAAGTGATCTGGGCAATTAAGTTCCAACAACGCAAGGAGGAAGTTCACTTAATTCTAGAAGAAATGTTTGCACTGATTACTTCATAAACGATGCTGGAAAAGTACCATGGCAAGACAAATGTATTTAACTCTGGTCGGAATCAATCACAGTGAGCCGTGAAACAATGTATTGTCGAATATGAAAGTTGATTTCATTTATGTCACTATTGAAATGTACGTAAGTATGTAGTTTGTGGCTGCTATACAATAAAGCTGAAGTACCAAAATTTATTTTAAACTTTCATTATTAACTGGGGATTTTTTCGTTGAGATGATGGGCTCCCACAGGTGATCACAAAGCATTTCTTGCTTGTCGCTATCTAAAGTTTTGAATGCCCACATTCAAGCAAAAGCCCCACCACTAGAACACAAACAAAAATTAGTTTAACGATAATACTTACCTATATCATTTTTCTCCTGGTACAGTTTCGCAGCAAAACCCTCACAAAACTCTTCACACACTTGAAACCAAGTGGCTCTCTTCTTAACTCGATCGTGATACTCCTTGTGAGAAGTATCTCATATTCCTGGGTATTTTTCGCCTCTTCAATAAACAATTCGACGTCAAAACCGGTTGCATCCATGGCAGACTGACTGCAGCTGTTGGTGTGGTAGCGAACACGTGTGTGCTGCTTGCCGGCCGCTGTGACCGAGCGGTTCTACGCGCTTCAGTCGGGAACCGCGCTGCTGCTACGGTCGTAGGTTCGAATCCTGCCTCGTGCATAAATGTCCTTAGGTTAGTTAGGTTTAAATAGTTCTAAGTCTAGGGGACTGATGACCTCAGATATTAAGTCCCATAGCGCTTAGCGCCATTTGAACCATTTGACTGCTGCTCCTCGGCGATCGGCGGGATCGCTGCAACGCAGCAGTGGCTGGCGAGCGCAATTCGCTCGCCGCGATCTCTCTGCTACCTCGCATCGCTACCGCCATAGTGTGCGCCGCTCCATTGTATCACATGCACTGCTGAAACGCACGAGAAACTAACGCAGCGATTGCGCGATAATCAATCACTTGTGTACATCTAGCCTAAGGGAGGAGAATAAAACACGATTTGAAACACTGGAAACTGAACCAAAACTTTGCAATCAAAATCTTAATCGACATATAGCTGAAGTTAGGCAGGAATTGGAGACCGAAACAGAAAATATATGGATAGAGGTCACCAACAGCGTGGATGAGGTGAGCAAACAGTGTGAAACGAAGGTTGACAACTTGGAAACGTGGGTGAATGCGAAGATGACTGATATCTCCGTGCGCGTAGATGAGGGAAGTAAATCATCCAAGTAAACACGAACATGAATGTCAGTCCTCAAGCAAGAAGTGTCTGCGACTAGGTAATGTCACTGTAACGCAGGTCACACCAACGAATTGGCAAGCTGCACTCCCAATACTTGTTGTTGACATACCACTGCCCAAGTTCGGCCGAACGCGCAGCACTCACCTGAAGCCATAACTAAAGAATTTAGATACGTATCTGCTTGCGAAAGGAATGGCTGAATGCAATGGTTTATTCGTTGCACGCCAGAGGCTTGAACAGGAGGAGGATGCCTGGTTTGACGTTACGATTTGCGAGAATAGTGGTTACAAGGATTTATGCACGAAGTTTCTGGCAACGTACTAGAATCTGGCCGCTCAGGCGAGTGCAAAGATGAGTATATATTGGGAAGCAGTATGCGCCACAGTCACGCCAATCCATGTCAGCATACGCTGCTCACTTTTTCTTTCTGGCGGGATACTTGGAGACAAAATGTCAGATGAGGAATGATGTAGTGCGATGCGCTGACATTTTCATGCTCAGTTACGACGTGCACTCGACAGGGCATTGCCGAGAGAACAGTTCCTCGATAAATTAGGTCCTTGTACAACATGAAAGAGCAGGAGAAGCAAAGGACGGCAAATGGCAACGCAAATAGGACCGGGAATGGGGTGCCGCAATGATTTGTTCACCGCAGTTACAGGCAGAACTGGCGCAATAACGGACGAACGAGAGAAGAGTGGAGTAGGCGGGAGCAAGGTAGACATCATGGTCCACACCATGGACAACAAGGGAGAAACGAAGTGCCAAACCATAGACGCCAGGTGAACTGCGTGCAATCGTCGCATAACGTGAAGACCGTGAGAATAATGGAGGTTCACCATCAATGATTCCACCTCAGGCAGAGGAGCATGAGATCACACAAATGAATGGTCAGATAAAATAAGATATCGCTGGGGCGCCACAGTAGAGAAGGGCCATCACATACGCAATGTATGGTATTGGCAATCACAAGCGCAAGACGAAATTAACCAGTGCTGCGATGACCCAAAGTTGACAGAAAAAGCGGACAATCTGTGTCGCCTCATTGAAATAACAGAGGAAGGAATTAAGATGATAGCATGTCTGCATACTGGGTCGGAAGTGACAGCACTTTCGACGTCTTTATACGAAAAACTGGTGTAAAGCGGTAGTAAATTAGCTGAGATGCCCGTAAAAGGAATCTCACTAGTTCCCGCTTTTGGTGCGAAAAGAAAGAAGGTGGAGAAAAATGTCTCGGTGTCGTTAAGCGACGGTAGAAGGTCCTTCCAGGTGAATTCAGTTGGCATCTGTGGCTTGCTAATCGATTTTATAATCAGGAATGAGAAACTCTCAAGTAGAGCGGTGACCATGGATTAGACCACTAAAACCGTGGTTAGTTTGTTCGCAGATTCGATTGTGTGGGGTGCAGAGGGCACGAAGGGCATATTTAGTTTATTAAAACGTAAGGAGATGGGGCCCAGGAGCTAAGAGATGATTTATTAGAGGGAACATTGGTTCCAGATGAGATCAGTTAGCCGTCCGCCAGCCGTGATGAGAATTCCACGCACACAGCTGACTAAAGTGAATCTGATGGACATGACGCGACTGGTTGTGGTTCAGAGACCCTCGCACTTGTACTAGGATTTAGAGGGCCCGAGGCCGTAAGCGAGTGCGCTCCCGTGGTACCCCAAGCCACCCATGCGATTACTGATGACACGCTCAAAAAGACACATGATCATATGCAGAGCGAGACCTCAGTCAAATGCCGTGACGATGAGTGCGCCGAGAAAATGAAAATGTTGAAAATGAAGTCCCTACAGCAGCAGAGAAGCTCATGTGGAGTGCAGAATGCCAAAGCGAGTGAAGAGTGGCAGAGGAGCACTGTGAAGTGCGCCACAGAAGTACTAATGCCCGCTCACGAGCAGTAGAAGACTGTACTGTTCCCTGCACGGTCGCAAAATCTGCAAAAGTAGGACGGTTTTTGTAGGACTGCAGGTGTTTTCATTCGTCGAAATGGCGGGATAAGTTGATTACGTCTCTCTCATACACAAGGGACACAGTATATGACGCGCTGTGTACAGACGATCAGCCGCAAGTGTGCGTGGATGACACTGAGGTTGATCCGGCTGGAATACTTAGAAAAAGTATTCAAGCTAACCCTTGGTTGAACCCGCAGCAGAGACAGGAGGTGCAGAAAACAATCATCAAAATCAAGGATACATTCTCATTTCTACAAGGAAGATTTTTGGTGATGGTCAACAAGTTTAGAGCCTATCCAGGACATGCGCCAGTTCTCGGGAAATTTTCGCTATCAACCTTTGACATTACAGCCAGTTTCAATCAAGTTGAGCTCGATCCATCCTGCCGAAAATATGCTGCCTCCTTATTCGAAGCGGAACAATACGTCTACAACCTAATACCATTCGGGCTTAAGGCCTAATGTTTTTTTGTGAGGAACTGAACGGTATAACCACTCCAAGGATGAGGGAATTTTGTGGGCCTACATCGACGACATATTTGTCAAGTCTGCAACTTTTGAAGAACGCTTGTGTCACATAAAGCAGCTGCTAGAGGTACTCTAGAGATGAGGCGCGACCCTCAGGTCTAACAAAGGGAACCTGTGCACAAACCGGGTGATATATCTCGAGTTCGAGATCTCACTAGAAGGTATCCGTCCCGTAAAGTGCAAATTGGTGGGAATCATAAAAATGTAACGGCCATCCAGCGTGCGAGAATTAAGACAGTTCTTGGGGCTGATTTCATCTTACAGGGGCCACATTGTCAACTTCTCGCAAATGTTGAGTCCTCTACACGCGCTATTGAAGAAGGGCAAAAAGTGGAGCTGGGGCAATGACGAGGAAAATGCGTTTGGGAAGGTTAAGATTGCGTTTCATGACAGTATTTATTTGGCGCATAATGACTTCACAGCACATTACTAACTCTTCACAGACGCATGTGCACAAGGCATTGGGGGATGCCTACAACAGGAAGACAAGGATGGGAACGTGCACATTGTCGCCACATGTAACAGGAAGCCACTGGATACAGAGACACAGTATTTCACTACAGAATTAGAAATGCTAGTCTATGCGACAAAACAGTTTAGGAACTACCTGCTTGGCCGAAAAACTCGTTTATATACAGATCACCACGCTCTAACGTTCCTAAGAACTGTAAGATACACGAATAACAGAATGATGCGTTGGGCTGTGGCGTTTCAGGAGCTCGAATTGGAAATCGCTTATTACCGGGGTAAACACAACAGATTTTTCGACCGGTTAATCAGAAATTCTTCGCGGGAGGACGACGACAAAGAAAACGTCGCGCGAGACAATAATGAAGTTACGATGGCGATGTTGCAACAGAGGGACCAGGCGTGGATCCGACAATACAGAAGAGAGTTAGTAGCAGCACAAGACCAACAGCCAGAAATCCGGAGAGTTAAGGACTTTATGACGTACGGCGTTGGTGGAGGGGATGTAAGAATTAGAAATACTGCTCTATTGCACACGATCGAGTGTAGTGTATGTTTCCGGTGGAATGTGAAAGAACAAAGATGGAAAATTTGGCTCCCTGACGCACTTTTAGAGGATTTAATCGAACGCTATCACCACCACCTTGGCCATTGCGGGGCGACGAAGTTGTATGCGACAATCGCCAAGGAGTGGGAACATGCCATTCTCAGACGGAAAGTAACGGAGATAGTTCGGAAATGCGACATGTGCCAGCCTATAAGACATCCAAACGCAATTGTGCGACTTGAAATGCATACCATCACACCAAAAGCACCGAATTACATGTTGTGTATTTGTCACTACGGCCCTCTGCCAAAGGCACAGTTTGGGTGGCAGTCTATTTTCGTTGTGGTTGACGCATTCACTAAGCACATCAGGCTTTATGCAACAAACCGTAACACAAAGAAAAGCTGTATAAAAATATTAAAAGAACATTATGTGTGCACATGTGGGAGGCCAAAGACAATCCTCTCAGACCGTGCTACAATTTTCACATCTCTGAGATGGAAGGTAGGGTTAGAAAAGGAAAGGATCAAAGTGACGTTCTCCTCAATTAGAAACCCTCAATCAGACCTTGCAGAACGATACATGCGCCAGCTGGGAGTGTTCTTTAGGATATTGATTCCTTACGGACACAATGCCTGGGTACAGGACCTACGGACGATACAGAGATTCCTCAACGAAGCCATGCTTCGCAGTAGAGGATACAGACAATGCCTCCGCAATTTATGATGGCGAGCGCGAGGTTGGGATTTTTAACGCCCGCTGCCTGAGAGCGTACGTGACTGAATAGAGCATTGTACAGCAATAGTGGTATAGAAAATTGTTGATGTCTGTTAACAGCACGCTGCATCTTGTGAATAGGTTTTCCGTTGTAGTATTTAGTACTTATTTATTGTGTTTCCCATAGACAGTCATTTTACGTGTACCTGAAGCGTGGGACACTTGGTGTGAATATCGAGAGATGATATGACGGTAGCATGCGTGTGTACCTGGGTTCCGTGCACCGTCCCGACACGCAGCCCAAGGCAGAGAGGAACCGCGTATTCGACAGCATGATCCTTCCAATAGCGCACGAATATCAGGCAGCTCACGCAAGCGCATTGCCATTTCCATATCTTTCAATGTTTGTTTGTTTGCTGTATGTATTTAATTGTAATGGAGTGCGATGAATCCATGTTTTGTTGTATTACCACTCGAGGTGTTCAGTGTAATGACTCTAGCGTGAAAGGTGAAAACCAGAGGCGTACCAATATTTGATGAGATTTCTGTTGGAGCATACAGAATCATGCCAGAGGTACGTTGCAGTTGATGGAGAAGACATTTTCCCTTCGCAAAGTACTGCATGAAACGTTGATTGAATCGTGTTAGGATTATTTTACATGTTAAAACTTAAGGGGTGGGTAAAATATAACGAGTGTACTATGTAAGATGCACACAAGAGCTGTTTTTAGATTATTGACATTTTAAGCATCGGCACGGCTTGCACAGCTGAAACTACTGAATTTAGTAAAAAAAAATTTTTACATTTTTGAGTTATGGGTGTACGAAGTTAGGTACATGAACAATTTTGTTTGTTAACATTTGATTCCGTCCGCGCGGCTCGCACAGTTGACACTATGCGACCCAGGAAATGAGAAGGAGGCCTCTCAAAAGTCAGTGATGCGTACAGTCTACATATTTATCGTGTGTTTTGTGGAAGAAGGAAAGGTACAAATCTTATTTTTGTACGTCTTGTAAGGTAAGAAACCATGAGCACGGTTGACGAAAACGTGAAAGGGCTACCCGTCCAATAATATCCGGCGTATTCTTATCAGTCCAATGAAGTGTGTCATCGGAAAATTAATTGTTTTGTGTGACCAAATGTTTGAACTGACATCCGTTCTGTACCGATTTTATAAAATGTTCAAATGTTTGTGAAGTCTTATGGGACTGAATTGCTAAGGTCATCAGTCCATAAGCTTAAACACTACTTAACCTCAATTATCATAAGGACAAACACACACAGACACACACACACCCATGCCCGAGGGAGGAGTCGAACCTCCACCGGGACCAGCCGCACAGTCCATGACTGCAGCGCCTAAGACCGCTCGGGTAATCCCGCGCGGCATCGATTTTATAGTGCTCTTCGATGAACAATACCACTTAAGGTCAATTCTTACGTCACTTGCCTTAATTCTGTCTTTTGTATTTTCCATTTTGGCGTTTCTGACGACTCGTCATTTCATGTCCGACATGTTTTAAGCCGACACTCAGTACACATTAGAGAAAAGTAATTAGGAAAGAAATCTCTCCGACTCTCAGAGAACATTTGGATGGATGGACAAATGGAAAATCATTTGTCATCGATATGAAAAGGAATAAAAAGGAAGAAAGGCGCGCTTTTAAATACATTTCAAGTATCATTTTCATCACTCTTAGTTGTTTCCTAGATAATTAAGTCAGCAACAACTTTGTATGTTAGACACACAGAATACATTTATGAAGTTTTCCCAAGGTGCTGACGTTCCATGAGACTTGGAGATTGGAGCCATCTGGAATACCGACATTTTGTGTAATACGCAGGGTAAGGTTTTGCACTGTGTTAAGATTTTAAAAAAATTCTTATAGGAGGTAAACCTAAAATTATCTGCTTCAATAATGAGATAAATATATCCACTACAGACGTGAAGGCTATGTAGACAGGTAACATAGAGATTCATAAGTGAAAATTATTCCGCGGCTATGCGTCATTCATCATACCGACCACGGTTAATGTGAAATAGCTCTAGTACAATGTGACATGAGAATAGGGTCAGTTAAATAATAATTTTAAAGCTGTTTGTGGAATAAATTATAATAATTTTATGTCCAGTTAATCGCATTTACACCTTACAGTTTAGATACACAGAAAAGTTATATACGATATAGATATAAATGATAAATATGAGAGATAGAACGGGATTATATTTGAAAATTAAAATTGGTTTGAGAAATACGCAGAGTAATGAAGGTCGTGTACACATGATAATAATGTCTTATGTCACAGTATGATGTATATATTCTTAAACTCATACAAGAGATGGAATATTAACAAATATATTCACTTTTCGAGTAGTTTACACAATTATGTGAACTATGTATACAAATTTTTATAGCTTTTTCACATTAGTATTTAACTCTAATTTCACGGTTCCATAAACTTTCTTTGAAAATTATCTTTCATCACCATTTTAACATCCTTATACTGGCTATGCTTGTGTAAGAACTCTACAAGGTGCTAGACTCCTAAAGTGCCAGCAAATAGTAACTTTCTAAGTGAGTGCTTTTTCTCCAACTGTGAACAGTACCCTGGTCTTAGAAGAAACTTGATGGTTTTATTTAAAAAGCGTTCTAAGGATAAGCATTCTCAACTGAAAGATTTCTTGTGCTTACGATATAGCGCGAATCTTTAACTAGGTCATGCTGTTTTTGCGGATACTGCTTCGTTCTTACGTTATGTGCATTAATTCGCTAATTACGTGGCTGAGGAAACAGCAACCGAAGCATATGGGCGGCAGTGCAAAATGAGGATAGAAGCTGGAGAAACTAGTGCCACAGGTATAAATTTGAGCAGAACGCAGTGGAGCCAGAATTATAGCATTACTATAATTGCGTTGTTGGAACTCAGGAGAGGTAAAGGAGAGGCCCGAGGGAGCCATCGAGCGAACGTCGTGGAGAACTCGTGCGTAGGCAGCGTGCAGTGGGCCGCGACTTGCAAACAAGCGCAGGCCGCTGGCGGTAGCCGCTTGGGGAGAGCGAATCGCGGTTAAATGGGGCACGGCGGAATGAGTCTGGCAGGCGAAGGCAGCGTACAGGAATTTCTACTGTTGTGACACAGGCGGTCGTCTGCTGGGTGGGCAGAAACTTCTGAAGCTTCTACGTGCACTTTGTGCAATTGAGAGATATACATGGAGATTGTTTGGAGGTAGATGTGAGAGGTGTCTCTTATAATGTCCTATGTTCGTAACAGAGAAGTGATATGTTGATATAGATTTAATAGATGTTACGTCACGGCTGTCCTGTATGACACTTCTTGCCCCATATCTGATGGTCCCACACTAAAGCTGCTCTTCATTAGCTGGCGAACAACATATGTTAAAAATTCACAGTTCCTCCCATTATGATACCGGATTCACCCAGACTGGGCGCAAATTGCCAGGTGCATTCTTTTGTAGTACCATGGGCTACTCATTTCGTTATAATCCACTTATGTACTGCTGCCACTTAATCAATTATTTCGATGTTGCTGCACTGTTTACTTCTCCTTCAATTTCTGCAACTGTTATTGGTAGCTGTATATTTCATAGCCCGAAGTATCTGTATCAGTAAAATTCCAGAGAAGCAACAGTCTAATTGTCCATATTAACAAACACAATTACGTAATTTGCGACAATGCTGGTGTTTGGAAGACCGGAGTAAACACTACACACAAAAAGAACATACATTATCTTTAATACAGTGATTGTGAACTAGTGAAAAAATAATAAAAAAGTGTAGCGAGATGAATCAATTTTGCTCTTTGGGTGATAGGTGTGCTGTCTTTATCGACTACAAATGGCATTGTACAATATGTCCAAATACGTAACTAAACAATTTCTTCATGTCTCGTAAGATATGTTTTGTCCCTCAATATCAGACTCCAAGATTCCTGTTTATGAAGTAGAAAAGAGGATTGTACAAAAAATTACCATGCGCAAGTAAATTCGTTGTAATACTGATCGTTGTGCCACACCGAATATCTTTAATCCGATGTATGAATCGTATCTGGCTCATGGTATTTCTCTGATGGGAATCCAAGGGCTTTATAAGTTACGTATTCCGAGTGAGTCGCTTGTGTCTTGAATTCATACAGTGATGAAAAATAATATCAACCCTTCAAACCCAACACACAATGACACCGATATTCAACACACATATTTATCAGTACTGCCTCTCACTTAATGATTTCATGAAAAAAAGACAACGAAGTAAACAAACAAAATAAATGTATTCACATAGAAATTATCTCAGTTATTCGCAATGGTCCTGGTAACGTTTACAGATCTCCTTCGAACTGTCTGTGGATGCTTCTTTTATAATGTACTGGATGATTAACGCGTCGTGGGAGGGTCGGCGGAAATGTGATATAAACACATCAGCACTGCTTCTGTGAAGTTTGCATGATCTGCTGAAAATTGAGTTGGTAACTTGTGTTAGCATGAGTGGGCATTGGTGGTATGCAGTGATCATTGAGATCGGTGAATCACTGAATACGACAGTTATATTATTAAATTATCAATTATACTATTATTATTATATTATCATAGTCATATTATTAACTAATTAATTAATTAATGGTATAATTTTAAGGAAAAGAGCAGTGAATGAAGGGTAGGCTTGTCTTGATAACCCTGACAACTATTAATCTTTTAAATTAAATTAATAAATCTTTAAGATTGAAATCTCCTAATAGTTTAAATTGAATGGATGGGTATTGAGATAATTGGGCCTAATATCAATTTATATTAATATAACCAAACTTTTATAGAAAATAACTATTTTCTGGCTTTGATGTCTACCTTGTCACTTCGATAGATCACCTGCACATTATGACTGGCTTATTTTTCTATTGAATATCATCGAAGAATTTTGTATATTCGTCTAAGAGATAATACTGCCCCGTAGTTGTCGTGACACAATGGATTTAAAAATTTCAATTTGGAATAACTTTTAAATGACCGGAGGTTTCCATTGCACTTGGAAGAGACTTCAATTTTTTCTCCATTCATCATCCCTAGGTAGTCCGAACAAATCAGGAACATGACGTCTCCATACCCAGATAACTGAAAATGATGGTGTTAATACCTCTTAAAGTACTTGTTATTTCCTGGCACAATCGCATTTATGTTACTCTATTATTTGCTTCAACACTACCTGGCCACCATGACCGATGACCAGGGTAAAATCTTTAGAAAAACAATAGAAATGGCAAACCAGTTCAGAATTCAAGCACAGTACACACCAAGGCAAAAATAATTTACTTCGTACCTCCAAATAGGTCTTACGATCTCGAGATATGAAAGAAGGTATGTTTTCAGTACATACATTAACCCATCTTGCTTGTTTGTAATCGTTAATGACTAATCGAATAAGCCCCAAAGGTTTTATTTCATAGTCATTACTATTTTGTTGCGGAGAGTACTGTGTTTGTCACTGGTTAATGGACTAATTGAGAGAGATATCCGAAATTTGAAACAAACAGCAGACGGTCAAAATATAGCAACAATGGGTGATCCTTAGCGTGGTTAAATCTACTGTGCTGTTCATTAATCTGAAGAGAACGATTAAATAAGATTGTAACAAGTAACAGCAAAATATAAATATTATAATGACTGTACATAATAATTATATTGAGAAATATAGTAATCACGGTCGACTCAGTAGAATAAGAATGTTGTACTTCTTAAAAATAGTTTTAATACTGGTTTCGCTAATTTACATATCCTCCAGTATCAGACTCAGGGACAGCCATTATCGCATCAGATGTATTTTTTTATGTTTTCTTTCCTTATGTATGTTCATCTGAAACTTTCCACCTCGAAGCTAAATTGAAGGAGACATAAATACATTTTCTGTTTACACTGTCTATAAACCTTCACGAAACATTCGTGCAACCTTAATGCGTGTCGTTAGGACCTTGTAACCAAAGCTGCTTATGTGCTACTCCACTGTGTTGAGACCTTAGTCTTTAATTCCACTGGCCACGAGTAACATATGCGGTTCAGCTTGGTGTGTTCGATGCAACAATTCACTTCACAGTACGTTTCTCTACGCAGATGCGAATACTTTTAATAAGCCTTGACCTCAAGATCTCCTTCTTATTCGTACTTTGCAGTTTTAATGATGCACTTTGAGGGGAACTAGAATTGCTTCCAATGGCAGATGCTTCACCGGTAATATTGTGTCTCATAATATCTCGACAAACCCATCTCCTGGACAAGCAATTGTTATTAAATTTCCTTGGGCTCTCATGACGTTCATGAGTCAGTGGTCACGTCGGTAGTCGCTATGGTCGCTTGGTATAGCTGGAATCACAGCTTTTTCATGCTTTTATAGTCCATGTTTCGTTTTTTAATTCTTGCGCTTCATAAAAGAGGTTATCATCATATTTGTTTTCCTGAACACACCTTGATTTATGAATTTTTGTTTTCCGCGATGCTTAGAAGGAGTTGTAGTACCAACGAAGTGTTTCAAAATGCTCCTTTTGGATCAGCCCTCCAGCCTAGTATCTCGTAATGTCCTTCAGTGTAATAATTTACCCTACAATATGACGGATCAACGTCAAGCTGTGATGATACAGGTAAACCTGTCCTATGGCCAAGTGGTTCTCTTTATGTTAGTATAAGCTCCCCTGAGTATTGTGGAAAAAATCGATTAAGAGACTTCGATGCAATTTCATGCTTATAATTTAAGTAAACCTACGTGAGCAGTTATACATTGTCCGTCCAGCAAGATCGGAAAGTGAGACGTCAGCGTAGTAAATACGTTGGCACCTTGAACTAAAAACCGTAAACAGTGTCCACTCACAACTAACTGGTCGAATGCACATCCGTCTCTAAGTAGTGGAAGTGAGGCCGTCGTGTGTCAGTGTTGTCCGTCACAAAGCACATAGGAGCAACCAACTGGTACATCAAGTGTTGAAGACACTCTCTAGAATGTTTAAAGGCGAGAAAAGTGTGTTCAAAGTTTGTGTGGCAAAACTTGATTCCGGAACAAAAACGACGTGTGGACACCTGTCGCAATTTGACTGAAATGAAAAATGCGGACAATTCTTTAGTGGAAACAATCGTCCTGGTTTAAAAGACTTTGTGTTGTCAAGACGAACCTACCTCAAAACAACAGAGTGCAAAATTGGTCTGTGATTTTTTGCCACAACGGATAAAGGTGCGAACATAACTCTGGAATTAAACAACAACACAAAGAAGTATGAGTATTTTCTTCAGTGTTTCACGTTGTTGTATGAACGTTCTGTGCGTTGCATTCAAGTTCCTGAGGGGGGCAGGGAGTGGAGGGGGGGGAGAAGGGGAGAGAGAGACGATGTAGAACACTTGAAGGATTAAAACCACCGTTATGAATTTGCTCTACCTTTTTTTTAATTAATCCTGTCTCGAAATCTTTTGGACTGCTAGGGGCATAACCTGATATCACATGTGAGACACATCCAGAAAATCATTCGAGTCATTGAGTGTTCATCGCTACCCCTTGAGTGTCTCTATTCGCTAGTAGTAATTATTCCAACAACCAACTGTCGTCTCACGTGAGGAATGTAAGAACGGTATAAGTAACATTAGGGCTTGTGTAGTGGAACACAGGCAGTCGCTTATCCCTCGTTCCATCTGAGAGAGGAATAGGAAGAAATTACTAGGAGTGCTCCCACCTACACTCTGCCAAGTACGGCAGAGTAGATTAATGGAGTATGTGCGGACATATGGAAGTGACATGTTGAGTATAAACTTTGAAAATCGCATATTGAGATAGCTTAGACACTCTTAATGATAATTTTTCTGGTTTAATTAATTTTCAGCTAGCTATTAGCAAAGAGATTTGCTCCTCCCAAATGATGCACGTTGTTAATACAGCAATGGTATTATTTTTGTGTATCTTGGAAAGTTTATGTACCACATTAGCTGCATCCGGTGAAAATTTTCCGTGATATTCTAGCGCATCTTACTGAAATTTGGATGGAATCATAGATATTTTTGGTACGAAAATACTTCGTAACTTATACCATGCTGTACACATAAGATATCACTCCTGAATTTTCTCCTTCCTCAGTTACCGTATTGTACGCTGTACGTTGACTATTGACATTGAAATGTTTCCATTCCTTGTATTTTTGAATGGGAGATTTGTTTTTAAAGCCTAGTAGACACAAAGGATGTTGGAGACGAATCTTTATGTACAAGGAGGTGTGGTTACTGACGCAAAACTTTGTAGAGACTTCACAGGTAAAAATCTGCATGTGTGGTATAAGGTTCACATACTACGATACCTCGTATTTCCCACTTGTCACTAGCGGTCACCTTAACAATGTCGGCTATCGGGCACGTCCGCAGAACCCATCACAACTTCCATATGTCGCGGAGACCACAAGCCTTACGCTCACACATATCATGATTACCACAAGGGGAAAGAAAATATTTTATCGTCATTTTAGCCCATCAAGACATGGATACATCATTGATGGCTATAATTTGAATATATTTAACACAGTTGTAAGTGTCAGAAGAATGATACATGCATATCGGAAGGGCATTTAATGCGAAGATACAAACGCTTCACAATAAAGACGTTGTAACTGTCAGTGATATAAAGCTCACATAAAGATGCTCGTCGCCTTCTAACTTTATACTTGAAAATGAACACATCTTATCCTGCCATATAATGTGTAAATATAGTCATTAATTTAAAAATTAGTTGCAGTGTCTAAGGTGTGCGGATTTTATTGACCTTATTTGAGCTTCATCCATAACAACAGTATGATACAGTATGAGATCCTCAGAAAATAAAAATAATATTATATCAAGAAATGGCAATTTCTGTAATCTCATGTACCGAAAACTAACAAAACAATATCTACCAATATATGGACAGGGGCATGAATAAATAATTTAAAGTGAAATGCATTTTGCACACGTACTGAGCAGGTGGTTAATGGCATCGGAAATTCCCACAACAAAATAACGGCAAGTTTCAGCGCAGAAATGGATAAGGCCAGAACAATACATTATTCCTTTTAAAGTAAATATAGCCGGTACCAAGGGTAAGCGGCTGAGTGGCTTTAACAGGGCTAGGCTGCGACCTGGCAAGAAAAATATAATTCACCTCTAATGAGACAGCGATTGGCTGAAGACATACTTGGCGATGCAGATGCGACACAGTGGGGAGATCCCCATTATATAAAAGCATTTTGAGAACTAAAATTTCTAGATATCTCGCTCATCTCATGGCAGACAGTGCAAGAACGTGGAAAATAGTGAGACCATTGACATATATGCTTTCTGTGAAGTGTGGATGATCCTTTTCACATATCGTGACGACAGATAGTTAAGCAGTAGTTAATTATTTCTCCAGGAATTTTTTCGGGCAACAAAATTGTGCATGGTGCTTCAACCCTTAGTGAGCGTGCAATAGCCATTATTTCGACTAGGGAAAAATTAACGTTCTACAGAATGCAGGAAAGTAGAGACTGAGTCAATTCAGTCAAGGCCAGATTAGGGAATTAGCGTTTCAGATCCAGAATGGAGACAACTCCACTGCAGATGCCACTTGGTGAAGTACCATCGCGCATTAGGTCACAGTATATTTTGAGTCGAGATTTTGGGCTTGTTAGTATACATTAAGTTTTATATTTGAAAATTAGGACGTCGTCTTCTGCCATATTACTTGTAATTTTAATCATTCATTTAACAATATGTTGCAATGGACTTGTTAATAAATAACTTTTCTGCTACCACTAACGTTTTATTTGCATTTTGCAAGACGCATTTCGTGAAATGATCCCCTTTTTCAAGAATGTTTACGGTATGCTATGCCATATATTCACTATGCTTACGAATTGTGAGGTGTTCCAATTTTCTGTTGTCAATATTTAAAAAGATGAACTAATTTTAACTGATTGCAGATCATTATAGATAGTGGCAATTTGAACACCAGGTATACAGAGCACATTAATATCTATACACACAACAGATACGCATCAGTAAGCAGCAGTAGCCCACACAGACGAAATACGAGACCAGTATTACTAAAAGAATACCAATGTTTCAAAATAAATAAATCTCGTAAAATGGACCTGTTCCAAATTTGTACCCAAATGAAAAGGAAATGGGTCACATTTTAATGAAAAACTGGCAACTGAATCAATGAATTTCTTCCGATGTTTCTATGGCATAATTAAATAAAAAAGGGACACACAGAAATTTTTACCACTGTAAATATATATAAGCAAATAATGGTCCACATTATTATGATAAACAGCCTCTGCGCGTAAGTACACTAAAGTTACAAAACTCATCATATAGTGATATACACATATACAAATTGTGGTAGTGTACCGTACACAAGGTATAAAGGGGCAGTGCATTGGCGGAGCTGTCATCTATGCGTAGGTGATTCATG
The DNA here is from genome assembly GCF_021461385.2 of Schistocerca piceifrons. NCBI lineage: Eukaryota > Metazoa > Arthropoda > Insecta > Orthoptera > Acrididae > Schistocerca > Schistocerca piceifrons. The sequence continues at coordinate 699,318,733 of NC_060149.1, forward strand.
TGAAATGTTTCTTATGTGAATAAAGACGCACCATGGTAATTAACAGACTTTCATCATGAAATGACGGTTCGACTTAGACGTGTGTAACATTCCGTTTCGGAAACCATTAGGGATCTCAATACTCCGAGATCCTCAGTGTCAAAAGTTCACCGAGAGTAACAAATATCAGTCATTATCTCTCAGCAGGAGCAACGAAAATGCCAATGGCCTTCACTCAACGACCGATAGCACTGGCTTTTGCATAGAGTTATCACTTGTAACAGACAAGCAATACTACATAAAATACCTGCAGGAAACAGTGTGGAACATGCGCTGGACCTTTCCGTTAGAGCAGTGAAGCGTAATTTGGCGTTAATGGGCTCTGGAAACAGACGACCGAGACGCCTCTTCTGGAGTTTTGATAGTTCGGTTGGATCCTAGACAACTAGAAAACAGTGGCACGGTCAGATGGTGTCGATTTCAGTTGATAAGAAATGATGATAGGTTTCGAGTGTAACGCAGATCTCATGGATCCATGGACCCCAGTTGTAGATAAGGCCCTGTGTGAACTGGTGGTGGCTTCGTAATAGTGTGGGCTGTGTTTACATGGAATGGACTGGGTCTTCTGGTCCAACTGAACTGATTACTGAATGGAAGTGGTTATGTTCGACAACTTGGAGACCATTTCCAACCATTCATGGACATCACGTACTTAGATAACGTTGTAATTTTTTATGAATGATTATGCTCTATGTCATCAGGCCACAGTTGTCTGCGATTGGTGTGAAGTACATTCTGGACAGTTCGAGCGAATGATTTGACCACCCAGAATCATTTCGAACATTTATAGGTCGTGATTGAGAGGTAATTTGGTGCACAAAATCCTGTTTCGGCAACACTTTCATAATTATAGACGGCTATAGAAGCAGCATGGCTCAATATTTCAACAAGGGACTTCCTACGAATTGTTGAGCCTCTGTCACGTCAGGCTGCTGCACTACGCCAAGAAAATTGAGGCCCGTCACGAATTAGGAGGTATCTCATGACTACTGTCACCTCAGCATGTATTACATTTTGTGGATGGGCGGTACGAAACTTGCAGAGCATGCCAATTACGGGTTGGTCCACCTACAGCCCTTGTCCAAGCAGTTATTCGGAGTGGCAGTGTTTGATACAGTTATTGTGTGCCCTCCTGAGGGGTATTGTGCCAAATTCTGACGAACTGGCGCCTTCAGTCACCAAAATTCCGTGTTGGTTGGCCGATTCTGCCCATAGAGCTCCTAACGTTGTCAAATGGGAGAGATCCAGCTACCATGCTGACGAAGGTAGAATTTCGCACGCACGAAGACAAGCTGCAGGAACTGTTTCCATGTGTGGGTGGACAGTCTCTTGCTGAAATGTAGGCCTGCCAGGATGGGCAACAAAACAGGGCGTAACATGTCGTCGATGTAACACACTTTTGGAAGGGAGCCATGAATGACGACTAAATTGATATTGCTATGTAAAGAAATGCCTCCCTGTTGTCGAGCCGTTGAGCAGGCGACAGTTGGCATATGAACACAGTCCAGAGTCCGCCTCCGGTAGCTGAGTGGTCAGCGCGACAGAATGTAAATCCTAAGGGCCCGGGTTCGATTCCCGGCTGGGTCGGAGATTTTCGCCGCTCAGGGAATGGGTGTTGTGTTGTCCTAATCATCATCATTTCATCCCCATCGACGCGCAAGTCGCCGAAGTGGCGTCAAATCGAACGACTTGCACCAGGCTGCTTTGCCAGTACGCGGGTTTTGTTAACCCTCTGACAGGTGCAGCACAATGCGGGACAAGGTTAGGTCCGAGAAATACTGGATCTGTCCAAGTTAAGTAATAAATTTAAATTTCGACTTAGTTGTTCTTTCCTTTTGCTTTTTTACATAATTTTAAGTATATTCATTTGATCAAAATAGAAGTGATATACGAAAATAAAATCTGTAGGTTGTGGTGATCCAGGAATAAATAAAGCAGATGTAGAATGTAAAAAACAGAATATTGCATACACAGATAATGAAGACTTAGAAGAAGGACACGAAGCAGGTAGAGAACTTCAATTACCTGTGAAAGAAAGAATGCGAGCAAGTGGTGATTCATTAAGAGAAAAAAATAGCTGGTACTTCCGGGCTTTCAAATAACCACGCACCCTCCGACTCAACGCTGCAATATTAAAAGTTTTGACTGGTTTCGTTGTCTAGAGGCTGAGATACGCAGTTGCCGCATTACAGACCAAATACTGCTGAGTCTACGGTGTACGATAAGAATACACACATGAATCGAATGGTCGAAGGTTTGTATCACTCAGCAATTGCGAATTATGAATGTAACATATAAATTTATAAATGAAAGATTGCAATTAAATAAAATCTACAGGTACTATCTTAACGACTTTAAGTGATGAGTACGATAGTAGAAGTACTTCTGAGAATGAGGTATATTTCTGCAAAACACTTACAGGTGTCGATGGTCCAGCAATTAAATAAAATACAAGTTGAATAACAGGCAACCAATAGAGACCTACAACACGTAATTAGTTATGAAAAACAACACAGCTCGCGAGATATTCACTTCTAAACGCACACTATATCTTCACTGTAGAAGCCGCGGAAATCTCACAAGAGCACAAGTCGGCACTTCAAAGTACTTCTCTCTCTTGTGACCATGTGCTAACCGCTCCACTCTCCCCAAGTCTCTCTCCCGCGACTGTTCGTCACCCCTTTACGTCAGGCAATTTCCGTGTCCTGTCCCATCCCGTCGCGAACTGCCTCTATGCCAGAACTCCCGTGTCCTCCTCTCCCGAAGTCGCTTCCATCCAGTCTCCCTATTCACGAGCGCTGTCACTGGCTAGAACTCTCGCGCCATGTCTTCAATCCAACGTCCACTCACAAACATATTTAAACACATGCGAAATTCTGGAGTTACATTTGAATAACTTGAAATTAAATGAATATTGCTGCGACTAGACTATAAACATTCTCTAACACACATTATGAAATACATAAACAAATTAAATTAATATATATCACAGGAATAGCAACAAATGGTAGGCCAGTAGCCTAATGTCTCTGTGCTTTCTAAACACAGTACATATTTAATCCCCATGGACAAAGTCGGCATTATGCCGTTCGTATTCAATTCTGATTCAATTTCTGTGTTTCATCGTCGATTTGAAGGTCCAAGGGTTACAGTAAACCTGCTATGGTGCATCGGAATCTAATACAGGTCTCTCAGAAAAGTTTCCAACAAGGACTGTTAAAAGCGTTACTCCCCCAGGACAGAAGTCGGCCTTCTGCCATTTGTATTCAATCCCGATGAAATTTATGTGTTTCATCGTCAATGTGAAGGTCCTAGGGTTAGAGTAAACCTGTAGTGGTGTATCGCAATCTAGTACTGGAATCCCTGGGTAGGTTCAAAGCACAGACTGTTTGAGGCGTACTCCCCCTGCACAGAAGTCGGAACTGTGCATTTTGAACTCCATCCCGAATCACTTTCAGTGTTTCATCGTCAATATGAATGTCCAAGGTGTACAGTAAACCTGTCGTGGTGCATCGGTATCTAATACTGGTCTCCCAGGAATGGTTCCATCAAGGACTGTTTGAAGCGTTACTCCCCCTGGACAGACCTCATCATTGGGCCTTTTGTATTCAATCCCTATGCAATTTCTGCGTTTCTTCGTCAATGTGAAGGTCCAAGGGCTACAGTAAACCTGCTGTGTTGCATTGGAATCTAATACTGATCTCTCAGAAAAGTTTCCAACAACTATTGTTAAAAGCGTTACCCCCCAGGACAGAAGTCAGCCTTCTGCCAATTGTATTCAATCCCGATGCAATTTGTGTGTTTCATCGTCAATGTGAAGGTCCAATTGTTACAGTAAAGCTTTAGTGGTGCATCGGTACTACTACTGGAATCCCAGGAAAGGTTCAACGCACAGACTGTCTGAGGCGTTATTCCCCCTGGACAGAAGTCGGAATTGTGCATTTTGAAATCAATCCCGATACAGTTTCTGTGCTTCATCGTTAATGTGATGGTCCATGGGTTACAGTAAACCTGCCGTGGTGAATCGAAATGTAATACTGGTCTCCCAGGAAATGGTCCAACACAGACTGCTTGAAACGTTACTCCCCCTTTACTGAAGACAGCATTTTTCCTTTTGTATTCAATCCAGACGCAATTTCCGTGTTTCACCGTGAATGTGAAGGTCCAAGGGTTACAGTAAACTTGCAGTGGTGCATCGGAATCTACTACTGGACCCCTAGGAAAGTTTCCAACACAGACTATTTGAAACGTTACTCCCTCGGGATTGAAGTCGGCATTGTGTCTTTTTGTGTTCAAACCCAATGCGATTTCTCCGTTTCAACGTCAATGTGAAGTTGCAAGGTTTACAGTAAACCTCCAGTGGTGCATCGCAATCTAATAACAGTCTCCATGGAAAGTTTCCAAAACAGACTCTTTGAAGCGTTACTCCTTCTGTATAGTAGTCGGGATTGTGCCTTTTTGTGTTCGATCCCGATGGAATTTATGTGCCTCATCGTCAACGTGAAAGTTCATGGGTTAAAGTAAACCTGCCGTGGTGCATCGGTTCCTTCTACTGGACTGCCAGGAAAGGTTAATAGCACAGACTGTTTGAAGGCGTGACACCCCCTAGACTCAAGCCGGCATTGTGCTTTTGGTACTCAATCCCGATGCAAATTCTGTGTTTCATCTTCAATGTGACGGTCCAAGGATTACAATAAACCTGCAGTGGTGCATCGGAATCAGCTACTGGACTCCCACTAAAGGTTCAAAGGATAGACTGTTTATAACTTTAGTCCCACTGAACAGAAGAAGACATTGTGCTTTTTGCATTCAATCCCGATGCAATTTCTGCGTTTCATCGTCAATGTAAATGCCCAGACTGTTTGATCCGCTACTCTCCCTGGACAGAAGTCGGGATTTGCCTTTTATATTAAATCCCGATGCAATGTCTGTGTTTCATCTTCAATGTGATGGACCAAGGGTAACAGTAAACCTGCGGTGGTGTATCGGAATCAACTACTGGAATCCCTGGGTAGGTTCAAAGCACAGACTGTTTAAGGCGTTACTCCCCCAGGACAGAAGTCGGAATTGTGCATTTTCAATGCAATCCCGATACAATTTCTGTGTTTCAGCATCAACGTGAAGGTCCTAAGATTACAGTAAACCTGTCATGGTACATCGGACTCTAATACTGGTCACCCAGGAAAGGTTCAAATACAGACAGTTTGAAGCGTTACTCCCCCTGGGCAGAAGACGGTACTGTGCCTTTTGTATTCAATCCCAAAGCAATTTCTGTGTTTCATCGCCAATGTGAAGGTCCAAGGGTTACAGTAAACCTGCCATAGTGCATCGAAATCTAATACTGGTCTCCCAGGAAAGTTTCCAACACAGACTGTTTGAAGCGTTACTCCCCTTGATAATAGTCGGCATTGTACCATTTCGTATTCAATGCCGATGCAATTTCTGTGATTCATCGTCAATGTGAGGGTCAAAGTGTTACAGTAAACCTGCAGTAGGGCATCGGAATCTACTACTTGACTCCCAGGAAAGGTTCAAAGCACAGGTCTTTTGTGGCGTTAATCCCCCTGGACAGAAGTCGGAATTGTGCATTTTGAATTCAATCACGATACAGTTTCTGTGTTTCATCGTCAATGTGAAGGACCAAAGGTTCCAGTACACCTGCCGTGGTGCATCGGAACCTAAAACTGTTCATCCAGGAAAGGTTCCAACACAGACTGTTTGAAGCGTTACTCCCGCTGGACAGAAGTCGGCAGTGTGCCTTTTGTATTCAAGCCCGATGCAATTTCTGTCTTTCATCGTCAATATGAAGGTTCCAGAGTTTCAGTATACCTGTCATGGTGCATTGGAATCTAATACTGGTTTCCCAGTATAGATTCCAACATAGACTGTTTTAAGCGTTACTTCCCCTGGACAGAAGTCGATATTGTGCCTTTTGTATTCCATCCAGATGCAATTTCTGTTTTTCATTGTCAATGTGAAGGTAATAGATTTACAATAAACCTGCAGGAATGCATCGGAATCTAATACTGGTCCCCCCGGAAAGTTTCCAACACAGACAGTTTGAAGCGCTATTCAGCCTGGACAGAAGTCGGCATTATGACATTTATATTCAATCCCGATGCAGTTTCTGTGTTTCATCGTCAAAGTGAAGGTCCAAGGGTTACAGTAAATCTGCCGTGATGGATCGAAATCTAATGCTGGTCTCCCAGGAATGGTTCCAACAGAGACTGTTTGAAGCGCTACTGCCCCTGGACTGAAGTCAGCATTTTGCCTTTTGTATTCAGTCCAGACGCAATTTCTGTGTTTCATCGTGAATGTGAAGGTCCTAGGTTTTCGGTAAATCTGCTGTGGTGCATCGGAATCGAATTTTGGTCTCCCAGGAAAGATTCAAACACACACTGTTTGAAGCTTTACCCCCGCCCCCCTGGACTGATGTCGGCATCGCGGCTTTAGTATTCAATCCCGATTCAATTTCTGTGTTTCATCGTCAATGTGAAGGTGCAAGGGTTAGAGTAAACCAGCATTGGTGCATCAGTATCTATTACTGAACTCCCAGGAGGGATTCAAAGCACAGACTGTTTGAAGCGTTAATCCTCCTGACAGAAGTCGGCACTGTGCATTTTGTATTCAATTCCTATTCAATTTCTGTGTTTCATCGTCAATGTGAAGGTCCAAGGGTTACAGTAAAGCTGCGGTAGTGCATCGGGATCTACTACTGGACTCCCAGGAATAGTTCAACGCACAGACTGTTTGAGGTGTTACCCCCACTGGACAGAAGTCGGAATTGTGCATTTTGAATTCAGTCCCGATACAATTTCTGTGTTTCATCGTCAATGTGAAAGTCCAAAGGTTACAGTAGACCTGCTGTGGTACATCGGAACCTAATAATGTTCTTCCAGGAAAGGACCCAACACAGACTATTGGAAGCGTTACTCCCCCTGAACAGAAACCAGCAGAGTGAGTTTTGAATTGAATCACGATGCAATTTCTGTCTTTCATCGTTAATGTGAAGGTCCCAGGGTTTCAGTAAACCTGCCATGGTGAATCGGAATCTAATACTGGTCTCCCAGGAAAGGTTCCAACATACACTTTTAAAGCGTTACTCCCACTGGACAGAAATCGATATTGTGCGTTTTGTATTCAATCCAGTTGCGATTTATGTGTTTCATCGTCAATGTGAAGGTCCTAGGATTGCAGTAAACCTGCAGTGGTGCATCGTAATCTAACATTGGTCTCCCAGGAAAGTTTCGTACACAGACGATTTGATGCGCTATTCAGCCAGGACAGAAGTCGGTATTGTGCCTTTTATATTCAACCTCGAAGCTATATCTCAGTTTCATCGTCAATGTGAAAGTCCAAGAGCTACAGTAAACCCGCAGCGGTGCATCGGAATCTACTACTGGACTCCCAGTAATAGTTCAAAACACAGACTGTTTGAAGCGTTACTCGCCCAGTACAGAAGACGGCATTGTTCCTTTTGTGTTCAATCCCCATGCATTTTCTGTGTTTCAACTTCAATATGAAGGTCCTAGGTTTACAGTAAACCTGCCGGGGTGCATCGGAATCTAATACTAGTCTACCAGGAAAGTTTTCAATCACTGACGGTTTGAAGCTTTACTCCCCCTGGACAGAAGTCGGCATTGTGCTTTTTGTATTCAATCCCGAAGCAATTTCTGTGTTTCAACGTCAATGTGAAGAGTTTCTTCATGAATAGTATATATCTGATATAAACAAAGACATATGTGAAAAAATATATTTATAAGCATGCTGCTTCCGTTTTTTTCGTGTAACTGTGGAGTACTTACGGCCTGACGCGATCGATAGTTATCGGCCACTTTGACCTCCAATAAGTCATGTACTATTCAAGTTACATACCTGGAATTCATACCAATTTAGGTTTACGCTAATAGCTTTCTGAAGCAGCGTATATCGACGAAATCGGGTTAACCGTTTAGGTGCTGGAAATTCGTTGCTGGGCGTTACTTTTATAATTTATCGTCATATACCAAACTTTAAACTAATAAAGGTAATGGAAAGATGATTACACCATCTGTACTGTTATGCAAATAATGGCAATATACAGTTTTCTTTTTGAGGTGTCATGATTCATCTAGCTTCTGTTAATTTCTATACGAACTGAAAAATGGTTGCCATGAGGGTTTCACAAAGTCCGCCATCTTTGGACTCTCGGCATACAACTCTCTTTCATTGACACGAAACTCAGTCCTCGTCACAATATCAACATGGAATTCCTAGCCACGTGCTCGGGTTGGACCCCTTTGGCTTCGGCCAACGTCCGGCACCATGCGGTTGGCCTGCCGAGAGGCCCACGCCTGCGCCACGCTAACATCGAACCTACAATATATTCAGGGTGCCACAATTCTCCTGTTACCTCACACACCTCCACTTATTAACATTCTGGCTTGCCAGAATTATCAGAAGGAGCACCCTCCAGTTCATACTAGTACATATAAACAAATTACAAAGAACAGAATTAAACGATTAAATCGCCAAACCAATAGTGCTTACAAAATTTTTGTAGTGGTGTGGGAGCAGCAGGAATTTCGAAGTAAACTTAACCTAACACAGATTATGAATGAAGTGGCATATTAAACAAATGCCTGCATGCATATTTTTTGCACAATATATTAAAAATTTAAATGTACTTCCACTTGTTTGCGATTGTGTAAGCACTTCTTGTGCCACTAACTCAGCGCTAAGGCACCTTATTGCACTAAATTTTTATGTCGCACTACACACGCTCACACGGATTTTCGCCCGAAGTATTGATCAACTCACATCAGTCTTTTGACCAAGTGCTTGGCAGAAACCGTGTCTGCCTCTGAATTCCGAGCTCCTCTGTTTAACGTGACACATCTGTCTACAACGAAAACCGAAAGTAGAAACCCGTCAACAAACCCTTTCACAAAACCAACCATAATCCTCGATAAAGAGTCCCTCTAGCGGAATACCATTCTTCAGGAAAAAAGTCACAAGGCAAATGACTGAATCACAATAAGATCAAATTCCCACAAGTTCTATTTAAATGACTTCAAATAATCCTTTCTACCTCCCTACACCAAAAATTGCGTGCACATACAATTACAATTTTAAAACCCTTCAAATTGACCACCAAATTCCTTGCCACACTTTTATACTACGCATAAATCAATACATATTTTACTAAAATCGACGAGGTCACAGACCTCCACGCACCCTCAGTGCCTAAACTTCCCCCTTTTGCACACAAACAGTGCCACAATAAACCAATTACTCATAAATTTGCCGACGGAGGAAAGTAAGGTTTCTGATCTGAATGTATGTAGTGATTTAATGGGGAATTACTAATAAATCGAAAAGTAAACATACAAATTATCCCTCCCAATCACTACCACTAATTACATATTAGAACAGCTTTTCATTTGTGCCCTTTCTCTATATACCCTCAGCAATTTTAAACTTCTCTCGTTTCCACATATGTGGTAGCAACGACCGCAACGTTCTACCATACCAATGCCAATCAGTCTCACTAGAATCTTACTCCTCCTTCACATACCTATTTGTACGAACTTCATGACACAAACTATCCCCATCCACACTATTCACTTCAGCCCTCTCTAAATTATCTGTTAGTTCTTCCACACACTTTGCCGATTCACTATCCACAGCATGCACAACTTTACTGTTTTTCCCCTCCAAAATATCGACACTTGCAACTTCAACAAAATTACTGTTAAACACTTTATCTTCCTGAAATATTACATCGATGCCTAAGTGATCATCACCATAAATATTCATCTTAGCAACCTTATCCGCTGATTCCCCATTTAAATCACTACATAAATTCAAGTCAGAAACCTTACTTTCCTCTGTCGGCAAACTAACTTTACGTGAATCATACACAACTTAATCCTCCGCCGCTACATCATACAAATTGCTGCTACCTTGTCGTACAATTTTGGGACTTTCAGACTTGCTACATACCGCTGTGATCGGACAAAAATCAGCACACTTTTCATCCAGATTAACCCCGATCCTACTTTACATACAGTCTCACATTCACACTCTGTCAAACGTTTTAGATTCACACATTCATCAATAAGTTTCGTTTCACCTTCATTCGTGACTAGAAATGAGTAAATTCCTTCCTCCGAAGTATCAATACCAGTAGCTTTTACATCATTACATAAATTACCATTACTCTGTTCCTTAAAACAGAATTCATCTACCTCCGCCGAAACATTTTTAATTTCAACTACTGGCGAGACCAGTGCTAAGTCTCCCTTAGTAATATCGACACTTTCCACTGAAGCAAAATCACCCTCACTTGCAGTTGGCGAGACCAAAGCTACGCCGCCTTCACTAACATCGACACTTTTCACCGATTCACAAACACTTGCTACTACCACAGTCTCCATACTGCAATTGCTACTATCTGCTAATACCTCTTCAGAACTCTCCACACGACTTGGTTTCACAAAATTCATCTCCTCTTTAACTTCTTTTAGAACCGCTGAATCATTCCATTCATCACCATCCACGCACTCATTTATTACACATTCATAACTTATATCATTCCCCGCACATTGATCCCCATTACTTTTACTTAAACCGCTCACAAATCTGTGCTTCCCCCATTCGCACCTGCTTTTTTTGGAAGAGCCACCTATATAGCCCTACTCTTTATCATACTTCATACTACATATGTGTTGCCTTTCTCCAAACCTATCAACATTCCTACCATTACCATTATCTCCAGTCTATTTCATCGTCTGTTTAGATCGCCATCCCCGGACCTGACATGTTGCGAACATCAGTTTTCCGACCGGTCATTACGCGATTGCATTTCGCACGAATTTCCCCCGTAAAGTCAGCGTTCTTTACTTGGGTCCCGTTCACGGAAGTTATCTCCCCAGTTCGTTCTCCGACCATTCTGCTCATTCCAGCTACTATCTCCCTGAGAATTCCTTTGATTTCTCTCACGATTATTATTTTGGTGATGATTATTTGGAGTCCCATTTTGATAACTACAACCCGGTTTGCTCTGAGGTTTGAACTTCAAAGCCCTCTCTAATTTTTCTACAAATTCTAGAAATTCGTCCACGGAATCACTCGGGCTATGGACAAGATCCCACTCCAAATCTTCGGGTAATCGCCTTTTTAGCGTTGTGATTTCCGTTAAAACCCCCAACGGATTTTTCACATGCATAAGCTTGCCAAGTTCGCGCTTGCAAAAATCTCTCATCATCCCATTACCGTACCTGTAACTCAGCCAGCTTAAGAATTCATTTTGGATCCGCGTCTGTTTTGCCACGCACCAAAATATTTTCAATAGACACTTGTGGAACTCTTCGTACAATTAACACGAACTAAATTTAACATTTACCCAAGACTGTGGGTCTCCCTCCAAATTCCGTTTAACGTGTTTTATTTTCGCTTCTTCCGACAAGCTGTGAACAAAAGCGTCCCTACACGAAGCCAAGAAATTTACTGGGTGATACATTCCGTCATCTGTGTAACATTTTACAGATCCGGTATTTGCGCAAGGGATATTTATAACCCCCGTGGCTTGTTGGCGGGCTAACGAATTTAAATCACTTTTTTATCTGTTGCATTTGTTCCTTAAATTTACTTTCCCTAATGATACTGGACTTTATTTCATCTTTAGTTTTGACCACTTCTTTCTCCCCCTCACCAACACGATTGGCAATGTCCTTAATTGCTAAATTTGCATCGCTTTTATGAGCATCTTGCGCTTTTATACAGTCGCTTACCTTGTCCCCAAGTTCCGTCTGTATCTCATCCATTTTTTCCCCGAGATCTTTTCCCACTGATACGATTTTAGATTTTACTATTACAACTTTGTCTGTAATTTTCCCCATATACAGTCGAACATATTTTAATTTATCACCAATTGCTTTTTCAAGGTTACCCATAATTTTTTTAACTTCCTCTTTCGCAGTGGAACCTATTTCAGTTCGCTTTGTACCCACATTAGTCACAATTTTATCCATAACTGTTTGCAATGTGCCCATATCTGTTCGCAATGTACCCATATCTGTTCGAACTGCACACTGATAGTATTTGCGATTCCCTGGACCATTAGCATTAGCTGAGGTATCGTATCTCCCCCACATTCATTCCCCTTGCCTGAATTCCTACTAGTTACAGTTTCGCGCTATGATTTCGGACTAACCGGCTCAGTTCCGTTTTCATAATTACACATACAAGGTGACTGTTTCATATTCGCGAGATCCGTAAGTGGACCTTGAAATTCAGAAACAAACACGGTCTCATTATTTGCTCAGGCACTTACCTGATCTGAGATGGTTCCCTCTACCACGGTGATACCGTCAGTTGTAGTGGAAGACGACATTGAAGACTGCCCTGGAGTACTCGAAGATACTGCCGTCGTACTGCTGTTGGACTGTGTCTGCCACCGGAGAAAATTGCCTGATGCTACTGTAGTTGCTACCAATGACCGCATGTTCCAATCCTCTGCGATACCGCTGTCTGTTAAACGCGCTAAACGCTACTGTTCCCTGCACTCAACTTATTTAGACTCTGAGCCCCCATGCAAAATACCTTTAACCTGATAGATTAGGACCTCTATCGATAGCATGTGTTGGTTGTGAAAATTACTGCGGAATTTCACTATTTCTAGAAACCTAATTGCGGAAAAAAACCGATCTTACACTGTAATTTGTGAGAGGTTCACTCTACAGAAATCTCTACTGGTTTTGCAAAGGTTTTTACACTTTGCATAGTATGCTGAATAACAGAGAGCAAAGGAATTACCACTTTGCAGGACACAATTCCCGGAAGAGCCCCCAATTGTTGGCTTTCAAGAAACTACGCATCCTCCGACTCAATGTTGCAATACGAAAAGTTTAGGCTGGTTTCGTTGTCTAGGAGCTGAGATACGTAGTTGTCGCATTACAGGCCAAATACTGCGGAGTGTACAGTGTATGATAAGAATACACACATGAATCGAATGGTCGAAGGTTTCTATCAATCGGCAATTGCGAACTATGAATGTAACATATAAATTTATAAATGAAAGTTTGCAATTAAATAAAATTTGCAGGTACTATCTTCACGACTTTAAATGATGAGTACGAAAGTCGAAGTACTTCTGAGAATGCGGTATATATCTGGAAAACACTTATAGCTGTCGATGGTCCAGCAATTAATTTAAATATAAGTTGAATAACTGGCAAACAATAAATACCTGCAACACGTAATTAGTTATGAAAAACAACACAGCTCGCGAGATATTCACTTCTAAACGCACACTATGTCTTCACTGTAGAAGCCACGGAAATCTCACAAGAGCACAAGTCGGCACTCCAAAGTACTTCTCTCTCTTGTGACCATGTGCTAAACGCTCCACTCTCTCCAAGTCTCTCTCCCGCGACTGTTCGTCGCGCCTTCACGTCGAGCAATTTCCGTGTCCTGTCCCATCCCGTCGAGAACTGCCTCAATGCCAGAACTCCCGTGTCCTCCTCTCCCGAACTCACTTCCATCCAGTCTCCCCATTCACGAGCGCTGTGATTGGCTAGAGCGCTCGCGCCAAGTCTTTAATCCAATGTCCACTCACAAACATATTTAAACACATACGAATTACTGGAATTACATTTAAATAACTGGAAATTAAATAAATATTCCTACGGCTGGACCATAAACACGCTCTAACTCACATTATTAAACACATAAACAAAATAAATTAACATATATAAAAGGAAAAGCAACAAATGGTAGGCCAGTAGCCTAATGTCTCTGTGCTTTTTAAACACAGTAAATATTTAACCAATTTCTTCATGAATAGTATATATCGGATATAAACAAAGACATAGATGAATAAATAATTTTGTAGGCATGCTGAAACCGTTTTTTCGTGTAACTGTGGAGTACTTATGGCCTGATGCGGTCGATAGTAATCGGCCACTTTGACCACCAATAACTCATGTATTATGGAAGTTACATGCCTGTAATTCGTACCAGTTTAGGTTTACACTAATAGCTGTCTAAAGAAGGGTAGATCGACGTAATCGGATGAACCGTATAGATGTTGGAAATTCGTTGCTGGGTGTTGCTTGTATAAGTTATCGTCAAATACTAAACTTTAATAAAGATACTGGAAATCTGATTACACCATCTGAAATGTCATGTAAATAATGGTAATATACATATCTCTTTTTGATGTGTCATGATTCATCTGGCTAGTATTAATTTCTATATGAACTGTGAAATGTCTGCTATGAGGGTTTCACAAAGTCCGCCATGTTTGGCACCCTCAGCATACAAATCTCTTTCATTGACACAAAGCACAGTCCTTGTCACAATGTCAACACGGAATTTCCATCCACGCACTCGGGCTGGACCCCTCTTTCCTCGTCCAACGTCCGGGACCATGCGGTGAACCAGCTGAGCAGCCCGCGCCTGTGACAAACCAATGCTGAATCTGCAATATTTTGAGGGCGCCACAGTTTACCCGTTACCTCACAAACTGTAGTTAGAGGAGTAAAGTATGGTAAGAGAAAATTAGGTGTGGATGACAATGGTTAGGTACAGTAAAAAGTATTAATTTTTTATTTGTATAATTGAACAGCCTTACAATTCATTATACTTTGCTACCTAGTGGCAAGACTAAACCAAAAGGAATTAAAATCAAATTAAAAGGTGAACAATCACTTAGTATTGAACCACTTTCAACTGATACACCAAAAATAAAGAGAGATAAAGGAACTGGTGGAAATTTACCTATTACAGCAGTTGTTCCTGTTGTGAAAAAAGATTATTGAATATGTAACAAGTAGGAAAGAAGGTAAAGTACTAACAACACACAAAGGTGGATTTCTTTCATTATTATTAGCTGCATTACCATAAGTAGCAGCTATTGTTTTCACTTGCTGGTGGTTCTACAACAACCGCAAATGTAGTGATGAACAAGAAAGAAGCTGATCCAGAATTTGAAGAAAAAAAAACATAATGAAGCTATGTGAAAAAAAGTGCTGGATTTAGAATAAATTTCGAAAAATAATAAAAAAAATGTAATAATCCTTGATCTAATTTTCAAGTAGAAGAATTAGTCAAACAATTAATAATTAAATATTTTTGTGGTCTGCCTATGATTGATAAATTATCTAATTGACCAAAAGTTTTGAATGTGCAATAGTTAATTTAGTTACTTCTGATCATATTGGTACTCATTGGATTTGTTATTATAAAAATAATTATACAAAATTTGTTTTTGATTCATTTGGTACTACTATACCTATTAAACTAGTTAACTGTTTGGAAGAAATGGTGTATACCACAATGCTCAGAGAACACAAAATTGTAAAGAGGTATTTTTTGGTCATTTGTGTCTGTTTGTGTTAAAATTGCTGTCAGATAATTACAAGTTTAATGCTATTTTGACTTATTTTGTTGTTGTAGTCTTCAGTCCAGGGACTGGTTTTGTGCAGCTCTCCATGCCACTCTATCCTGTCCAACCTTCTTCATCTCCCAGTACCTACTACAACTTACATCCTTCTGTATCTGTTAAGTATATTCATCTCTTGGTCTCCCTCTACGATTTTTACCCTCCACACTGCCCTCCAATGCTAAATTTTGACTTTAGCAGATGAAAATTTTTGGAAATAAGATGAATAACAATTCAGATTCTTAATTATTAGATCCAAAAGTTAATAATGGATTAATTTCAGAGAAAATACTAAATCAGCAGTCGACTAAAATATTTAATGCACTTATTCATTTTCAGAAATAATTAAAGGATATTTTTAAAGCAGCTAGAGGCAATATTGTGTTTAAAGGTAGAACAATTGTCAATGTGCCTAATCCAATGGATGCAAAATATGTAGTGAACAAACAATTTTTACAGAATCAGTTATCAAATGTTGTTACAAAACCTGAACACACCAAGATTCTGACAGATTTAAAGCAAAGAAATGGTATTTGTGATGGCATCATAGAAAATCATACTAAAGAAATAAATATAATGAAAACAAGTTTCTGTAATGTGGTAAATAAACATTTATTTACTTAGATATTTGCAAAGAAATCATTAATGAGTACATAAACTGTGAGAAAAGAAGGAGATACGTTACTTCTCTCAGTATTAATGATTTGTGGCAGGCAGATTTAGTAGAGATGGACTGTGGAGAGTTAAAAAGAATTTCAAAAATAAGTAAAGCATATAAATATTTATTAACTTCTACAGATGTATTTCCAAAATTTTGCTTGGGCTTTCCAGTTAAAGATAAACCTGGTAAGAATGTAGTTGATGTTACTTGAAAAATATTTACAGAAGGAAACAATCCAAAAAAATCTACAAGTAGGTAATGGAAAATAATTTCATAATAAAGACATTAAACAATTGATGAAATATTTAACATTAATCATTATTCGACGTTTAGTGAATTAAAACCATATGTTGTTGAACGATTTTACAGAACACTTAAATAAATGATGTCAACATTTTCTTTTCAGTGAAATTAATAATTAGTTAACCTAGTTCCGAAATCAGTTGATGAATACAATAGCACAAAACGTTCAATTGCAAAACTGAAGTCGATAGGAGCTATTGAAAATAATTATAAATCCGCTACTATTCTGTCTAATGAAAGAGCCAAATTTAAAAAGGTGGTTAAAGTCAGAATCAATAAGCTTATAGGACTTTCAGAAAAAGGACATGCTGCCAGCAGGGCGGTAGAGATTTTTGAAATTATTCTAATCCAGTCATGTACAAATTGAGAGTTTTCGAAGGATATTTTAATGAACATGAATCAGAGAACATACTATTGTGGTGTACATTTTATTGAAAAAATTTTCAAGACAGTAGATGAAGTTTATGTTAAATGGATAGGTTTTGATAATTCACGTAATAGTTGGGTAAACAAAAGGAATTTCAAAAATAAATATAGGACATAAGTATTTATTAACTGTTACAGCTGTATTTTCCAAATTTGTTAGGGCTATTTCATCTACAAATAAAACAGGTAAGAATGTAAATGATGATTTTGAAAAAAAGTTACAACAGATAACAGAAAAGATTGTTATAATAAAGGTTTCAAAGAATTGATGAATAAATTTAACATTAATCATTATTCCACTTTTATTGAATTAAAAGCATCTGTTGTTGAATGATTTAACCAAACATATAAAGAAGAATTATGAAAGGAAGAACCTAGTACTGATATTAGTTGATGAATACAACAATACAAAACATTCAACTATAAACATGAAGCCAATAGAAGCTAATGAAGTTGTAGTTTTAATTGTTCTTTTTGAACAGATCTGCGTAATTGGGATAGTTATCTAATATATTCTGAATTGGAATGTAATAACCTTTAATTTGATTTTGAACCTTACTTCTTAAACTCATTATTAGTTTTAGGAAATTTCTAACAGATAAAATATTCTACTTTTTGAGCTGAATTATTGGATGTTAAAATTTCTAGCCTATAATAAAATCCCACTTATTTGAGCTAAATTATTGGGTGTTAATTACTTGAATTAAGTTCCAATCTATCTGTATTTTAAAGCAAGTGTGTAATTATATTTGACTTCTAAATAATTCATGTCATTATTAGTGGAGACCTTATGAAATTAATATAAGTTTCTCAGGGTTACTCATTGGTGAAATTGGGTTATTAATTCCATATAAAATTTTTTCAGCCCTTCCACTTGGAAGACCTGGATTATTTGGTTTTTCCAGGTACCAGCATCAAAGAAAAACGATTACTGGTGTTTGTGTGGCTATTTACAGATCTACATATTTACCTGAGAATAGAATTGCTGTGTTATATAAAGAACAAAAAGAAAATTATAGTACAGAATCCATAGGCTGGGTAAACATTTTAAACAATCTTAATATCTTCAATACTGCTAATGATAGAGAAGTAAAAACAGATGGTTCAAAAGTAGATGGGTTTAATAAAGAAACTAATACCATTTATCATTACTATGGTTGCTTTTCCCATGGTTGTAAAAATTGTTTTAAAAGTGAGACAATTAACAACAAAAATAGACTTATCAATAATGTATATCATAAAAGGGACAATGGAAGACCTTTATCAAAAGATTTTAAAGAGAACAGCAGAAATACGAGATGCTGGACATAATTTAGTGGAAATGTGTGAATGTGATTGCCTTAACTCACCAGAATTTAAAAAGCTTAAGAAATTGAAACAGTTACCTGAAATTGTTGAACCGTAGAATCTGAGAGAAACTTTTTATGGTCGTCAAACAAATGGTGCCAGCACAGGAATAATAATTGATGATATGTGCAGTCTTTACACAACTGTACAATTTTATAATTATTATCCTTAATCACATGAAACAAAAATATATAGCCCGAGATATTACTCTAAACATTGGTATGATTTATAAAATGTAAAATATCGGCACCTAGAGGATTGCATCATCCAGTTTTACCTGTAAAAATAAAGGAACAATTGTTGAATCCTTTGTGTGCCAAATGTGCATAAGAAAAAAGTAAGTTAATGCAATCACTATGAAGAAGAAAGAAGTTTTATTTGAACTTGGGTAACTGATGAAATAAATGGGGCTGTAGAATTGGGTTATAAGATTTTAGGTGTGTATGAAGTAAGGAATTTAAGAAATAAAATGTGTTATAAAAATTACATTGAACATTTTATGCAAATAAAATTAGAAACCATTACACATTATTTTCAAACTGATGAAAAGTATATCAAAACAGTTAATAATAAATTAGGTAATTGACTTACATCCTGATAGATTAATGGAAAATCCACAAAAATGAGCTGTTGCTATGATATATCTCAATTCATAATGAGGGAAATTTGGACAAAGGTAAAATATGAGTCAAACAGAATATGTACTATTGGATGATCGATTGGATAATATAAATATAAATTTTCTTAATGGCAATATGTTTCAGATGAAGTACAATTTCAAGGATTATTATATGGAAAATAACAAAGCTAGAGATATATTTATGGATGCATTCACCACACCAAATGCAAAGCTTAGATTGTATGAGAGGATAAATAAATTGGAAATTTTTTTATATATTTTGATACTGATTCAGTAGTGTATACTGATGACGGCATAGTCAATTCAGAACAATGTTGTATGTTGGGTGACTGGATGGAGAGTTAGGAGGTGATAAATGAATAACAAATTGGACTTGAACTTGTCCAAACAGTTGTTATTATGAGAAAAATATTAAAATCACAGTAATAGAGATAAAAGGATTCAAGTTTACAGTATAAAAGCATTCAAAATCTGAATTAGGAATCTATAATAAGATTAATCGAGAGAGAAGTGGCCATAAACATACAATTAAAATCCAGTCAGATTACTAGAGACGTTAAAACTAAAAATCAAGTTAACAAACAGGCTAAGAAAAATTCTCATTTCAGTGTGGTAAAAGAGTAGTTCTAGAAAATTATGATACCGTGTCTTATGGATATTAAGTACTATTCATTGTTTAATAACTCTTACTGAATTCTCATTTCACTATGATAAAAGAGTTGTTCTAGAAAATTATGATACAGTACCTTATGGATACTGAAAATATCTACCGTTCAATAAATTTTAATAAGTTTAAAACCATTTTTCTTTATCTTTCACTGTAAGAATAAAACTCATACCTCATTTCTTATACCAATGATGTAAATTTATTACTTGATTTTTATTGTACTCTCTATCTCCTAAATCTGTTGAAAGTAATGACTAGGTTTTAATACTTTGGTATTATAATAATTTTGTGTTATTTTTGGGAAATTATTTATTGCCAAATTATAATTCACTAATTTTTTTACACACATAAAAAAGATAGAGACAGGTTTTTATGTCCTCCCATACTTATATATCATTTTCAAATAACTGTTAAATCTCATTTCATATTCTTCTTCAAAAACTTCCTTTAATATATTAACACTTTAAATATGGTCCTCACTTCTCAAATGTTCTGTAATTAAAGATGGTTTGAGATATTCTTTGCAAATATTATGTTGAATTTGCTTCACTGTCGGTCTGTTATCTATATCAACAATAATATCAAAATTAAATTCATCCCACACCTTATTCAAATTTATATAAATTATAAATTTAATTTGTTTTGCAATTTTTATATACTTTTTGTTGATTTAATTTTTTATATTTTACTATTTTGCAGGTGGGTGGGTTGCATCAGTAAATAATCGCTTAGTGTATCCAACCTGCCCCCTTACAATTACCATCTTCTTCTTCATATTCTTCTCCTTCTCCATCTTCCAGCCATTGTGCATCCTAATCATCATCTTCCTCTTCTTCTTCTCCATAATAATCATAATCATTTTTCTCATTGCAGCCATCTATTTCTTCTTCACCACCTTCAGATTTTTTGAAATGTGTTTTTTTATAAGATCTTTGTCAGTCTTGTTTCAGAGTAGATGACCATATATCTCAGAATCGGTTTGTCTGAGAGGTGACACTCAGATTGTTTTTATCTAAAACTCGGAAGGAAAAGCACACCCAGTCATACCGAACGCCTCTTATAGCACCTTCTACAGACTCACTGACTAAACGGAGACATTTCTGGAGGCTTAGCACAACTGAGGTTTCTTGAACTTGGCTTCCCTCGCGTGAAAGAACTGGCCACATTGAAATAAATTACAGTGGATGTATCAGGAATCTTTTGAATGTGAAATACGATCGCAGTTGGACAACTTGTGAAGAAAAATTTATGTGAAGAACAGCAAGAGTTCGATCTCTAGTTCAACGGAAAAGATGGCGGAAAGTCAACAGTGCATGTAAGAAGTGACTCATATTTGTGATTTGCTGCCAGCCACAATAAAACTGTGCGAGTCGTGTAATGCTGAAAGTGCGTCGAGAATCCTTCGCCTTACGTGAGTGAACGTTAACGAACAATTGTCGAGAAGAAATCATGGAAGAGAAAAGCAAAGATAGTGACCTACAGCGGTGCATGGAAGGCCGCGTTGCCAGAGGAAACAATGCGACAAGGCGGTATCGCCCGGGAATCAGCCCAACAGCGCAGCGGCAGAGTAGGGGTGCGCTAGAGGC
Source organism: Schistocerca piceifrons (assembly GCF_021461385.2). NCBI lineage: Eukaryota > Metazoa > Arthropoda > Insecta > Orthoptera > Acrididae > Schistocerca > Schistocerca piceifrons. The sequence goes on from NC_060149.1 coordinate 699,339,829, forward strand.
AGGCAGGATAACCTGCGTAGTCCGACGTGCGGAGAGACACCGGAGCCTTACGTCGCCCAATAGAGTACGGAATCTTACCCAAAGTAAATTTGTATCCTGTCCAGTTAACATCGTCTAATGTTAGCTAGTGTTACTTAGAAGCGGTAGAATAAATTAAATCATTAAGACGAGTGAGCTAAGTTTAGAACCAAATACGGAGCAAGAAAACTTAGATTAGTCAGAGGATAGTGTTATGTTACCGCTTGCAATATCTACAGAAGGTCTAATAATTAAATGACTGATAATGTAGGAAATGAGAAACAGGAAATACCAGTAGGTACCCGAACTGGGTGGCCTCGTGGGGTAACCGCGAGGTCTGGGCGCCTTGCCACGGCTCGCGTGGCTTCCCCCGACGGAAGTGCTAGTCCATCCTCTGGAATGGATGTGGGTGCTGTCCTAAGTGTAAGTTAGTCTACGTTAGACTGAGTAGTATATGAGCCTGGATGGGAACTTACCACAGAAATACCACCTGTAGGTAGTTTCAAAGCAACACTAAATGTGTCTGAGTCAAACACTCACACGGTTGTTACAGAGTACACAACGACAAGAGCTGAAGCTAACAAATATAAAGGCACACAATTTAGTATGCGAAAATGTTTGCAGCTCTGATGAGTAAACGAGAAGCTATTTACAACAAAATAGAATAATCTGCTAGCGATGCTAAACAACAACTATTTGAGATTAACCAAAAACTTGAAAAGACCAAGAATAAAGTAGACAAAACTGCTACCGATACTAAACGACAGATAAAGAACGTCATTCAGGAAACTAATAAAATAACCACTGGTAAATTAGAGAAATACATCAGGAAGGCTGAAGAAAGATTTAAAGCTGTAGATGAGAAAATAGAATGTGGCCAATGTGCAAAAAAGTCGATGAAGCTATGTCAGCGTAGTCTAACAGAACAGATACATTAGAAAATAATACTAAAGAGATAATTGACAATGTAGCCTTTATTCAGCAGGAGACCACAAACTTTAGAACGAGAGGTAGTGAATTATGTGCTGTAGCAGTGGGACGTTACGACTAAATAGTGGATAAAGAACAAGTGCCCACATAGCTGTTGAAAGGAGTAAAAAATATAGGCGTAGTATGTGGAATGCTCCAAATACTAGAGAGTCAACAATTACTGGAAGTAAACATACAGGTAGTAGTATAGGAGGCAAGTGCTATGTACGATGGTTCAAAATCTGGACAATTGACTGACAATATTGACACCATTATTGGTGGTGCTCTTAGGGAAGGGTAATATCACCCTGATCCTAAATGGTACTGAGAGAGAAATTAAATTTGATAACATAGTTAATCACAAAGCAAAGGTACAGGTTAAATACTATCTTAAAATAGTGCATGAATGTTGTCACTGGGATGCGGATAAAGATCAATGTAGGGAAGTGCTCAAAATAAAAGTGAGATTGCCTTAGGAGCACCGAATGAAATAAGTAAAAGATTAAGAAGTACAGATGTTATGGATCAAGATAGGGAGAGAGAGTTGAACGATTTATTTTTATAATTTACACCGAAAAGCAAAAGAAACTGGTATAGGCATACACACTCAAATACAGAGATATGCAAAAAGGCAGAATACGATGCTATGATCGGCAACGTCTATGTAAGACCACAATTGTCTGGTGCAATTGTTAGATCCCTTACTGCTACTAAAATGACAGGATATCAAGATTTAAGTGACTTTGAATGCGGTGCTATAGTCGCCACACGTGCGATGGAACACAGCGTCACCGAGGTAGCGATGAAGTGGGAATTTTCCCATACGACCTTTTCACTACTGTACCGTGAATATCAGGAATCCGGTAAAACATCATATCTCCGACATCTCTGCGACCGGAAAAAGATTCTGCCCGAAAGGGAGTAACGACGACTGAAGAGAATCGTTCAACGTAACGGAAGTGCCACCTTTCCGCAAATTGCGGCAGATTTCAATGGTAGGCCACCAACAAGTGTCAGCGTGCGAGCCACTCAACGAAAAAATCATCGATATGGGCTTTTGGAGCCGAAGGCCCACTCGTGTACCCTTCATCACTTCACGACACAAGGCTTTACGCCTCGCCTGAGCCTGTCAACATCGATTGTCTCTTGATGACTGGAAACATATTACCTGGTCGGACGAGTCTTTTTTGAAATTATGTCGAGCATATGGACGTATATGGGTAAGGAGACAACCTCATGAATCCATGGACACCGCATGTAAGCAGAGGACTGTTCAAGCTGGTGGAGGCTCTTTAAGTGTGTTGGGTGTGTGCCGGCCGGGGTGGACGAGCGGTTATAGGCGCTACAGTCTGGAACCGCGCGACCGCTACGGTCGCAGGTTCGAATCCTGCCACGGGCATGGATGTGTGTGATGTCCTTAGGTTAGTTAGGTTTAAGTAGTTCTAAGTTCTAGGGGACTGATGACCTCAGAAGTTAAGTCCCATAGTGCTCAGAGCCATTTGAACCATTTGTTGGGTGTGTGCAGTTGGAGTGATATGGGACCCCTGATATATCTACATACGACTCTGACGGGTAACACGTACGTATGCATTCTGTCAGATCACCTGCACCCATTCATGTCTATTTTGAATTCCGGCGAACTTGAACAATTCCAGCAGGACAATGCGACACCCCACACGTCCAGAATTGATACAGAGTTTAAACACTTCCACTTGCCACCAAACTCCAGAGATATGAACTTTATTTAGAATATCTGGGATGCCTTGGAAAGTGATGTTCAGAAGAGATCTTCATCTCCTCATACTCTTACGGATTTATGGACAGCCCTGCAGGATTCTTGGTGTCAGTTCCCTCTAGCACTACTTCAGACATTAGTCGAGTCCATTCCAAGTCGTGCTGCAGCACTCCTGTTTGCTCGCGGGGGCCGTACACGATATTAGACTGGTGCATCAGTTTCTTTGCCTCTTCAGTGTAAAAGGGTATTTTCTGATAAACCGGGATGAATCGAGAGAGAACGTTACGATTTTAAAGTCCAACCACATCAACCTTTCCAATTACAGTAAAAATGCCATTAGCAAAGAAGACAATCATAGACAGAGAGATAAAGAAGATGCCATCTTTGAGGGTTCTAGAGAGATAAACTAGGAAATACTGCCACTTATCTGGGAATGTTAGAATGAAGGATGGTTCGTTATGAGGCACATTAGTCGCTAAGATACTAAATAAAGTAATAGAATCTGAAAACGATAGACCAGTATCTGTGGACGAATTCTTACAGATATTCGAAGGGCTTAGTAGGTTACCTGGTCTTGACTTGACCTCTGTATATTGGTAACTACAAGTGGCGTAAGAAATCTGTAACGGGAAGATTAATTGTGAAAGGAGAGTCATGAAAGGCGACACACAACAAAAGTGTAACACCAATGGAGTATGTTGTCGAGGACACTGCAAAATAAGGGCTCACAAGAAATCATCTAACAAGAAAATGGTCCAATACGACATGGTTAAACCTACCCTGAAATCTTTTACATAGGAAGAAGACAACGAAAGAAATGTAATGTCAAAATTTTAGCTCCTAAGAGGCACTGCAAGTATTTAGTAAAAAAAATGTTGAAGTTACACATTTCTGCTGCGTGAAGAATAGCTTATAACAACGGTTTCTACAGATCTGCCCGCCTCACAAGCGACTCGGCAAATCACTCACACAGCACCGTGTAACGGAATTATCCGGAGTTCACAGTCGACAATTTTAACCACCTAGAACCTCGTTTACAACGAAGCGAATGGAAGCAAACACGTGAGAATGAGCATTTGCAGATGATTCACTACCATTCCCTTGTATATGGTTGACGATGATGATTTTTGGTTAGTGGGGTTCATAACTGCTCGGTCATCAGCGCCCGAAAAAAGTCCTAATTTTTACATAGTCCCATTTTTTACACAGTCCAATCTAGCCAATGTCGCGAATGACGATATGATGAGGACAACACGAACACCCAGTGCCCACGTAGAGAAAATCCCAACTCGGTCGGAAATAGAACCCAGGAACCCGTGATCCAGAGGTAGCAACGCTAGCCACTAGACCAAGGGCTGCAGATATTTGTAAATGGGTAGAATCAGTCATACTAGAGGGAACAGATGAGAACACGAAGTAGCAAACATTACCTATGAATGCTGTGTGATTAGTTTTTAGTTTTTGGAGCTAACATTCGGCACACAGGATACAACTCTATCTTGTTAGGATCACAATGCGAAACGTTGCAATTCAGTGAGGATTATTCTGCACAGCGAGCTCACTGTTCTTGACGGAGTATGCAAAATGCCGCAGGGAAGGAAGAATTTAAGTGTCTCAATTTGTATGGAAGCGCGACATGCGTGGAGATGGTGCACTTTACATGTAATCGTATCTCGATCTCTCCTTAGCACTGGTCCTAAACTTTCCTTGTACGTCGGCTGCCATTTTTCCCTGGCTTCTCATTACCATAGAGGGGAAATTTATGAACAGAATACTAATTACTGATATCGAGCATCATCTTAAGAAGTGACAAGTGTGCTAGGTCTAATGGTCGTATTCTTTTTTCTTTTTCCTAAAACAACAATGGTCTAGTGATCCAGAGAGCGAGGTATCAAATCCTCTTCAGGCCACAAATTTTTAAGTATGATTTTGAACCGAACATTCATTTCTCACAGATGTTGGAGTAGCCACGAAAGCCTTGTGGTACGAATTCCGCATTAAACTGCAGGTCTGCATTTACCGATTAAGTAACTCAGGAAGGTTGAGGACACGTAAATAGCTTCAGTGGCATCCACTTGAAAGACCTGCAAGAGCCCTAACGGGTAAAAGAGGCAGAATTCTCTTTTGCTCGTGATTGTTTGTTCCGGTGAAAACCTGGTTTAAACTATACAAATTTTTTTTTTAATAACTGCATCTCGACAGTTCAGTTCTTGCACAGAGACAATTAAATCGTGCCAGTGTTTGATGTCACAGACGACTCTCATCAACGAGGACTTGTAATTTGGTGAAATGAAATGTGTCTTGCAGTACTACATTTTATAACAATTCCTTTAGGCCGTTTCTTATAATAATGTTTGATTGTTGTGCATTTGACTACCAGTGAAACATTTCCTTGTTTATTTCCTGTAGTCGTCACAAAAATACGATGTGTCTATTGAATGACAAAAACAAACATTTTTCTTGCACCAGGCACACCGGACAAAGAATAAATTGATACAGCCAGGCAATTCACAATAACCACTAGTTTTATTTAGACAGAACTGGGATAGAGTCAGAAATGGTCCTGACCGTGTTCTGCACATTGCTCTCCATACCAGCCATTCTTCATCAAATCCGTAAAGCATGACGAAGAAAACTGGTAATGCACAAATGAGTGGAGCTTAAGAATATGATAAACCTCAAATGAGAGAGAGGTATTGGAAATTATGTTTTCTGATAATTTCCTGAAAAATGCTTTCCACTGTCGAAAAAATTCTCTATAGATAGGTTGAATCGCGCTAGTAGTTCCAGTCGGAATCCACATTACGTGTACAGATTTTTTATCGTCCTCCACAAGAACAGAGGCGTCATCATGTCAAGACCATAAATCCAACAAAAGCAATGAATTATTATCCGCAGTTGGAAGAAATGCGTTTCGAACGAAATGTGGAAAGTTAGTACTTCTCTTTTTTCCGATTTTGGTATGGTATATCGATTACAAGATTTTTGCTGCTAAGCAGTCCATTTTTTTATTTTTGGTGCCAATTTCCCTTGCGATTGTAGAAGACAGATATACAGCTGCAGAAATAGTAAATCACTCATACTTATCACTTTCACTATCGTATATGAATGTGTCATTGCATTCATTGATTGGGCAACCGACTCCATCTTTTTTCATCCCGAAATGATAAAGTGCAATGTGCACGCAATTCTTTCACTAACGTTATAAACAGCAGTTGGGGGATAACAACAATTTTAGTCTTTACGTGAACTGTGAATTTCTCTATAGCATTGTCTGTCACTGGCAGTTGCTCTACGCGTTTACGTGACGTAAATTTGGTAATTTTGCGACTTCCTATACTGTGCGATATGTTGAACTGGCATAGTCAGGTGACGAAACGTAGAAATTAGCAGTGATCATATGAGATGAAATTCGGAGGGACCAGTCTCGTAGATCTCCATCGGTAACGGTGCTTAGCCTCTCACGAGCAGTTCCAAGTCTTTCGAACAGTATCTGATTCAAATGGTTTCGGGTTTCATTTGGAGCAGATTTCTTACTTCGTGTAATTTATTCTTTCATCTGTACATTTCAAGCTCCGGTTTCACGAAACGTCATTGCACACTGGGCTGCTTCTAGCGTTTTTTCCCTCCATTGACTAAAAAATATTTCGCTGTCTTTTGTTTGTGCTGAAAGCTGTTGCAGTACTTTTTTTTTGTGGTTTGGAAGGTATGCTTCTTCAGAACTGTTACTGGCTCAACTGACGTCGTCCGAACTACAATGCATGGCATCATCATAGTTATTTCCTATTTCTTCTAACGTATCCACAATTTCAAACGAAATGTCGGCATCATTCGAATGGATGTCAAGGAAATCAACTAACAAATGACACGTATGCACGTCTTCAGGAGAAGTAGGTCATCTCAGCTTTAAATCACATTCTCCTTATTTCTTCACTGCTAAATTTAGAACGTTGATAGGATTCCACATTACTGTGAACTGGAACAAAGAAAAATTACTATTAGCAGGCATGCCTTACGAAAACACCATAAATATTAATTCAACCTTATCTGTATTGTCAAACATACAAATACTCTAAAATTCAAGTGACAATTTATAAAAGATGTTACTTGAGTGGCTAATTATAGAGAATAGTAACTGTGTATGGTAGTGTCAGAGAAAGTATAAACGAACGGTAACCTGAAACGTCCTTCACAAATTACGATCGGGTTGTGTCGTGTTTCCTGTTTAGAGATGTAATAATCGTATGAAAATTTTGAAAGACTATATGTTGTTAGCAGGGTACCCCATCCAAACCTCGTGGAAGTAGTGCGTCCTGAGTTCCAAGTACAAACAGGCTTATACAATGTAGCTGACGTCAAGAGATTGCATAGTAGTTAAATGGATACCTAAAGGTGAGCTTGAATACAAGCTGCCAGCGAGAATACATCTCCAGTAAGCAAACATATGAGGTATGCTTTAAAGGACCCAGATGCGACAAATAGTTCATTTTACATAATAGCAGTGTAAGGATATTAAGAGAAATCGTACATCAGTTTTTGTTTATATTTATTAAGTAGCAGATCTTGAATGAAATGCGCGAGGACATTGTCAGGAGTCTTGTGACGTCAGCGAGAAACCTTTAAAGAACCAGTGCAGATGGTGTAATGCTAATGACCACCGAACGGCACAGATGACGCAGCCAGGTGAGTGAATGAGTAGTCACCGACGTGAGGTAATCAAGGGTGCATCTCAATAGGTCTGATAGTAAACAGATCAATGAAGTGTATTGATCCCAAGGAAATGGTACAAGGGAAATTTGTAAATACGGTTGTATCACGTAAGAGATTTGTAGCTGTTTTTGAATGAGCAATTAAAGAATAATCTAATGAAATCTGTGTTCATTACACTTAGAATTGGAAGATGACGATATGTAAGTAGCAAAAATAGTTATATTTCATCTAAAAATATGTTGTTTATTATCGTGTAAGTAACTCAAAATAAACGTTCAGAAAGAAAGTGGATAGTAATTAATAAAACTAGCAGGTTTTTAATTTGTCACTTGGACAGACTTTTAAAATATTCATTGTGTGGAAATGTAAACCATGGATCTCATTTTGTTTCTGAAATATGTGTTTTTGTTGCATGTGCTCATACCATATGTAATAATGGATGGAAGCAAAGGAAAATTTGGAGGACACATAAACAAATGACGTGTACCGAGGGCCAAACCAGAAGAACCATCAACTACTAGAGACGCAGTTTGTGTACATGCGAATGATGGCTGCCATCAAAGGAACATCGTGGAAACACATCGCCTAGGATCACCCCGAATAATCTTTCATCACCCAAAATAACCGTCATGTGTCATGAGTGCTCAAAGAACGACACTGACTGGTGAATGCTTCTTAAGAAAAATGTTATCGCGGGCAGTAATGCTCCATAGTAAGACAAGGAAAAATAAATTTCCCATGTATATCGAGTATAATACGTTGGTGTATTCTGTCTATCTTGTGTGATTACAGTGAAAACTGTGCAAAATTCTCTGCTGGATTTCTTTGGGACGACCAACAAAGGTAGGAGAATGTGAGGGAAATCGTCTTATTGTTTTTCTAAAAGTACGTAAAACCAAACTGTATTTTACTGATATTCTGAGCGAATTGATGTACTTAATTACTATTCTGGAACTGATGGTATGGAGTGTTATGGAGTGTTATGTTTGATAAGTTATTGGTGTTCAATGATTTTTCTATTTACGGGAGCAGGGGCTGCAAAATTCAAAGCTCCTATTAACACGATTAATCGGAAAGCTAAGAAAAGCTGTTTATTAACTGTGAATGTAGAAGTGTCTCATGAATAACTACATTTCGTGTTTAAAACACATCATAACGGAACTCTAAAATTAATCTGATGAAAAAAGAGAAACACGTAAAGCATCTCGCGTGAAAAAGTCATTTTATTTCCTTATTATGTAGTTTTACAATTTTGTATTGCGTCTGTCGATATCATGTAACGTTCAGTGAGTAAAGCGGTACTGCAGAGCCCACAGTCGGGAATAAGATTCCAATTTCCTCGCTGGCTGAAGAAGCCGGTGGACCATCGGTATTAACAGCGATCAGTGGTGTGAGGCTCTGTGGCCAGGCGAGTTACGCAGGGAAGACACAGCTATTCAGGAGCGAAGCAAGTAATCTTACATATCAGGTCATAAGCTCTTTCTTACAATTATGCTACACCACCAGAAATCGATCATCTTAGCAAGTAAATGAATAGTGCTTAAGCTAAAACGGCTACATAATATAACTAGAGTAACTAAGAGGTACAGGCAGCGAGCTGTAGCGGTCGGCTCCCATTAGATCCCTTCTGATTTTGTTCAGTTGTAAGATCATGTTTTCTGGAAATTTTTAATTATCAGTTATCATTTTTAATTGGGCCGACAGTATCATTTTATCTATTTTAGTAAATGAATACATCATAATGGTATCCGTTTTGAATGTTATTCCGAATAATATAGCACCACATTACGTCACTTAGAATCACAGAAAGCAGAACTGCACATTACAGAGGACCCGACGGTGCTAACACTGCTACTACGAGAAACATTAACTTCGAGGTCTTCTTGGAAAAACAGGTAGAAAGAATAATATATGATGACTTTTTAAGGTTGTACAAGAATGGATTGTCCCAATCTTCGCAAAACTAGGATGTAAAAGCTGGCCAGTTATAGCGAAAGGTTCTTATAGCGTCATTTACGGACACACTACCCAAATTGAGACCTTTCTGAAGGTTTAGTACATGTGGTGGATCTAACAACCACCAAAGATCACAGCAGAGAGATATGACGTCACCAAACAAAATTTCACAAACGATACATCGAAAATAAACAAAATTGTTTACCATTTATTGTGCGTTTCACACTTTGGAAGCAAATTAAATGTTTCTACGTCCAGAGTGTTTATGTCAGTTACTGTACTATAACAATTCAGACATTCGGTATATCAGGAAAATGAAACTGCACGTTTAAAACAAACAGCAATGTGTCTCCTAGGAAATAATAGCACTGGCATATATTCTTGGAATTTTTTTTTTACACCGGTGAACGCTGTCAAAAGCACTCAGTATTTTATAGTAGAAGTCACACGTTTCCCTCATAATCTTATCCAGTCTTGGTAGAACTTAAGGGTCTCACATACGACTTTCATTTTTTGCTAGAAACTTCGGATTTGATGCCTCTCCTCAGTAGAAGGTTTTCCATTATCATGTAAATTATTGACCACCTTTCCGATACCAGTAAGTAAACAAGTTACCCTACCAATGTATTTGGGTCGATGTCAGTCGGTGATTTTTTCGAGACAGTCTTCTTCCTCTTCCTCTTCTTCTCCTTTTTCTCATTCATCCCATTCTAGATAGTAATCATTATCTTCCTGTTCTTCTTCTTTGTTGTATTCATCATCATTTTTCTCACTGCAGTCTTTCTTCTCTTCTTCACCACCTTCTGCATTTTACAAATGCAATGTTTTTAACATCTCTGTCTGCCCTGTTTAGGAATAGTTGTCCGTCTGATAGGAGACTGAAATGCATGCTTCGTGAACCATATATTCCTCTCTTCTGCCAAAATCAAGCAAAATCTCTTTGTTGTCAACGTTAGACGTAGCTGGATTATATTCCGAAATGGGAATAAAATTTTACGGAGCGTCAATCATTCCACTCTTAGGTGGTCACCAATCTCCATAATGTGGTCCCTACATCTCTCTCGGCCGTCAACATTTCCCCATTTTGTGGTTGCTGTCCTCCCTTTGGGTGGCCACCATTCCCCCTTTGGCTGGTCACCATTCCCCATTTTGGTGGTTACCCGATCCCTGAATACTAATGGTGTGTCACTTTATAAAGTGACTACCATTACCCTACACGTTTCAAACATATAGCAAACAAGTATGTGGTAATTCTTCTTCTTCTCTTTATTCCTGCCATTCTGCATCCTAATCATCATTTTCCACTTCTCCGTAGTAATCATCATTATTTTTGTCATTGCAGTAATCCATTTCTTCTCCACCACATTCTGAAACAAAACTCCGGCCCAACAGGCCATGAAAGCCTAACGGTATCGACCGGCCGCCGTGCCTCCTCAGCCAACAGGTGTCACTGGCTGCGGATGTGTAGGGGCATGTGGTCAGCACACCACTCTCCTGACCGTATATCAGATTACGAGAAAGAACTTCACCACCTTCTGCTTTTTAGAAATGCAATGTTTTTGACATCATTGTCTGTCTTGTTTCGTAATAGTTGTCCATATCTCTCGGAAGCGGAAATGGATGCCTCTTGAACCATACCTTCCTGTCTTCTGGCAAAACAGGGTAAGATTTCATTGTATCTAACGTTAGACACAGCTGGATTATTGTCTGAAATTACAAATAATACATCACTAACATTTCTATAAACTAATGATAAGATACTATAGAAATACTGTTATTTTACATTTGTAATCACAGAGTTTAATAGTAAGTTGAAGTGCTCAACTTTTCTCTGACATCAGACACTTCAGGTGCTTTTGGATTAGCTTGTGAAATGTGGAATATATCGTTAATATCTGTACTACGTGATGGTAACAGACCGTATACATATTGTTATTTTACAACATTGAAGTTTATTCTTTAAACACACATTCTCTTCAGGTATTTTAAAATGGTCAGCACATTTTCTTCCTCAGCTTAGGTTTGATTTATTTCCACACCTCAAAATGATCTTCATTGCACTGTAAGGTATTTTAAAAAATTTCAGCACACTTTCCACTTTATAAACCTTCGACAACAGCTTAATTTACCATTTTAAAATTTGTTGTCAACCATTTACTTTTCCTGTCTTCCTTATAATATTACATCCATCTGAAACATGAAGTTAATGAATATTCTTAGTATAATGGAGTTCATTTTAGATAGGGCCATCGTTCCCATTGGGTGGCCCCTACTCCCCATTGGGTCATCTAAATTCCCCTTTTATGTGGCCACCATTCCTACTTTTGGTGGTCACCATTCCTCCTAGACAGGCACCATTGCCCTACTAGGTGGCCACTATTATGCTTTGGGTGACCTTCTCAGTTACGAGACTGGATTTGTTATTTCCTGTCAGAGAGGTCACAGTTTGTAGTAACTGACGGAAAGTCATCGAGTAAAACAGCAGTGGTTTCTGGCGTTCCGCAAGGTAGTTCTATAGGTCTTTTGCTGTACGTTATCTATATAAACGATTTGGGAGACAATCTGAGCAGCCATCTTAGGTTGTTTGCAGATACCACTATCGTTTTTTACTAATAAAGTCATCAGAGGATCAAAACAAACTGCAAAAACATTTAGGAAAGATATCTGAATGGTGCGAAAATTGGCAGTTGACCCTAAATAACTGAAAGTGTGGGGTCATCGACATGAGTGCTAAAAGGAATCCGTTAAACTTGGGTTACACGATAAATCAGTCAAATCTGACGGCCATAAATTGAACTAAATACCTAGGAATTACAATTCGAGCAACCTAAATAGGAAACAACACATAGAAAATGTTTTGGGGACGGCTAACCAAAATTTGCGTTTTAGAAAATGTAACAGCTCTAATAGGACGACGGCTTACACTACGCTTGTCCGCCTTCTTTCATGTGCAACGTTGTGTCGGATCCTCACCAGATAGAATTGACAGAGTAGATCAAACAGTTCAAAGAAGGACAGCACGTTTTGTATAATCGCGAAATAGGGGAGCAAGTGTCTCTGAAATGATACAGTATTTTGGCTGGAAATCATTAAAATAAAGGCGTTTTTCGTTGCGACGGAGTCTTTTAACGAAATTACAATCGCCAACTTTCTCCTCCGAATGCGAAAATATTTAGTTGATACCGATCTACATAAGGAGAAACGATCACCACGTTAAATTAAGGGATATCAGTCCTAGTACGGAAAGATACAGGTTTTCGTTTTTTCCGCGCGCTACACGAGCCGGGAATAATTGAAAAGTGTGAATGTGGTTTCATGAACTCTCTTCCTGGCACTTAAATGTGATTTGCAGAGTATCCTTGTAGATGTAGATGTAGATGGGTCACATTGCAGCTGTGGCGCAGTAGCTCTAGGTTAATACAATGATAAGGCAATGAAACCACTGCTGTACTTTTTACAACTCGTCCACTGGAGAGTTCACAGTTGAGTATAGGAAATGCTATTGACATACCTCTTAAAGAGATTTGTCACCATAGCTGTGATTGCAAACTTCGGCGAAAGATGTCACTGTATATAAAATGTAGTAAGGCTAAGTCACTTGTGATAATAACAATTGTGATCGACTATATTTTTATAGAGAACCATTTTCTTTATGCCTCCTAAAATGGTAGTAGAGAACAATATAAATGGTTGAATAATTAATTTGAGGGTGCCCTGTAACTTATATCAAGACTGAGATTAGTTTATGACATTCACACTATCTGTTTGTTCGTTTGCTTCCCTGATTAGTATCGTATTTTAGCTGACACCAATTTTCTGAAGTTGTGAATTCTGTCACTTAAGTCTGATTTCGTCAGTTGCTTAAGGTTAACTTCCAAAATGTCAAAAGCTATTTCTGACTATATAGGCATGGAAGTTGCATCGGATTACTTACTTTAGAGCCCCCAACCATGTTTTAGGCTCTAATTTGGCGACTATGTATCTACGGGGAAATTTACAATAGCGTACTTGACGTAAACACTGCTCTTTCTTTGCGCTGCAGACGAATTTTTTGCAGCCATTTTAGACTTGGAAAGAATACTATGATATTTGATATGTTCCATGGATGTGGAAGGTAACTGATTAAATGCTTCGTTGTGTCTTACGCAAAGGGCTGTAAATTGTTCGAAATTTTAATTTTTTTTAACAATGCAACTCATGCTGCAAACCTATAAGTGTTATTAGTTTTGTATTTGTGCAGACATCTGTCGTCCACAGTTTGAACTCGTGGTACAAGGACAAATCATTTGTCTATTTTAGTAGCATAGCCATGTGCTGAGGACAGTATGATACTGGTGCATGACGCAGCTGTTGATTCCATTTCGTGTTTTTCAGGATTGTGGAAAAGTTAACTCGTGCTCTAAAACTATTTTTTGCTGATCAGTTTGCTGCATTTTAATACTAAACTCTGACTGGAAGGTAAGAGAGATAGGTGTAGCTCTGTGCAGCGTGTGTGAGCCATATTACATAAATAACGCGTCTCTTTGCCCTTGGGATCATTTTAATATTACTCCAGAAAGATGTATATACGTATATGTAACAATTCTAACATGACATCATTTTTACACATTGTTTTAATATTATGTCAGAGACATATACAGTGAGGTCCATTGATAGTGACCAGGGTTAACATCTCACAAAAATAATATCAAACGAAGAAATGAGATGAACAAATCTGTTCGAGCATGACGTGGCAAAACATATGGCGCTATGATTGGCCCACTAGTTGGCGCTGCCGTAGGTCAAGTTAATACAAACTGCATTTTTTAAAAATAGGTACCCTCATTTTTATTAGGTATTCGTATAGGGCATAAATAAATATGAGTGTTTCATTTAGAGCATTAGTTTCGCTTTGTGATGGATAGCGCTGTAATATTCCAACACTTATAATATGCCTCATCCATTTAGATGAACAATTGATAACAATGTGGGTTTTTAAAATAAAATACAAAAAGTAATTACGTTTGGATTTTATTTCTGTTGTTCCAGTGTGATACATTTACCTCTGTGACGTACTTGGAGTCACAATACACAGCCCACAGACCTGCAAACTACTCGTAAGTCACCAAAATAATTCAGTAAACTGATGTGCAGACACGCAAAAAAGTAGTAAATTGTCAAAATAATTCATATATAACGCTCTGCAAACAAAATCACCAATTGTAAACTGTCCAACCAACGCAGTACCCAGACTACAGACTTTAAAACTACTCGTAAATTACCGAATTAATACAGTACACTGATGTGCAGACACGAAAACAACTCGTAAATTATCAAAATAATGCATGTAAAACGCACTGAAGACACGCTCACTAATTATAAACTATCGAAATAATGCAGTACACTGATGTACAGACACGCAAACAACTCTTAACTTACTAAAATAATGCAACAGACACGCTAACAACTCGTAAATTGTCAAAATAACGCATGTAAAAGGATCTGTAAACACGCTCACAACGATTAAACAGTCCAATATAAAGCACTGCACAAACACTCAGTGCACGTTAAAATCGTTTTCAAACTATCGTCCACTACAATGTATCAGTGAACTGCCCACTACAAAAGTTCCAATGCCACCAATTCCAAACGTGGGCCACTGCCGGAGAGAGGAAAACAGCTGTGCTAACCATTGCTCTCAGGTCATTGCCGCCTACAACCAGCAGGTGAAAGTCTCGTCTATGTTTGGGTATACAGTTAGATTTCTTCGAGTGTTATACTAATGTCACATGTCTATGTAAATAAAGCCAAGTCACCCTCTGCACGTGCACATGTTCACCTAATCACATGGCGGAGGCATATCTGCCAGTCCAGAGGTAAGAGAGATGTTTGCATAGTTGCTCACTCACGCAGACGCTGCTAAAAGGTTCTCAATGTTACACTGACGTCACACGTTGCGTTATAGAAATCTGTTCCAATGCTTCCCAGAATAGCACATGGTGCATTGTTCCTAGTGGTCCTAACGGGACATGCGACCTGCGTCTGGCGGTACACGCATTTACCTGTCCAGTGTGTCTCACGCATCGCCGCAAAATGTTCGTGTAACTACTCACCATCACAGGCGCATCTAAAAGATTTTCATTGTTATACTGATGTCACATGGGTATGTAAATAAGAGGCAAGTCTGCATCTTGGAAATAGTAAAGTTCTGCAGAAATAGTTAACGATCACTTTTGTAGGAGCTTTTGTGATATTTCAACTTGCCCGCATGGAAATTCTTGTCCTAACAGAGCCTGTTTACGAAAATAGCCCAGAATAATGGCGAATGCATTCCTCCTGATGGTCTTAACGCGGGACCCTATCCATCGCGTGCTACCCTTCCTAGAAATCGATAAGTCATGCTTTCAACAAACATGTCCGAAATGCGAACGTTTTCACCGTTATGTAGAGACTCCTACGTCCCGGCACAAAGGATGTCTTGAGAATGAATGGAGTATTCTGATTGGTTCTTACTGAATTTAGTCATCAAATTACTAATGCTGCCAGTGTGGAAGCACTGTCTGCCTTATCTTTTTGAGAGCCGTCCGCCACACGTGCACATACACAGACATACAGAAAACAGAGCAAACACACTTCAAATGTGGAATATGTGGGTGTAGGTAACTGGATACAATGGAGGACAGTTCTATACTAAACCTCTCAATCACAAAAATGGTGAATTTACGCTAGAAGTTGGTAGCAGTACTACATTTGCAAGCAATTTTACAACACGGAACGAGAAGTTATGTCATGATCGCATGGACAGAAGTGAAATAAAAAAAATCTATAGAACTGCAAAAAATGACGGAAAATACTTATAAATTGAGGGAAAATACACTGAAATGCGGGGAAATTGAGGCTCACATGGAAGTGAAGGAAACCAGGGAAACAGTCACCTTTTTTTCTGTCTTGGTAGCAATCTACTCTACGTCTGTTGAGGTAACAGCGATACACGTCAGTTGACTGCTGTATTTGACACTTTTCAGGAAAATAGAAACCCATTTGCCTCTAAACTTAGATGCATCTGCATTAAAGGTTAACAGAGACTGGATGGGGTGATTGATTGAGATGGGGCTGTAACGAGTTACGATTTAATGCCAGACTGATGATGCATTCCAGAGAAGGAGATGTTGCTGCAGGTCACTTCTCCATGTGTTCAGCTTTTCTGGCAGAATGCATCAGTCACGTGAAATAGCCTGCGTTCGACTCGTATGCAACCACATATTCTGTATGTGACTTAGAGCACTGTCTACTAGCGATCCTTAACAGCAAAACTCTCAGTCATCAGAGAACTTCCATCTGATGTGTGATGAAACGTGACCATCCTGTTGGGATACATTCCTCTAAATGAACGAAGATTTATTCGATGCACTCCATTCTCCCGTCGCATAATGAGTATAAAGTTGAGACTTCAGTTTCATAACTAAGATTATTTTAAGTTAGCGATAGGTGTTTATGAGACGCTGCCATCACTGTGTATACATCTGCTTGACAGATATGCTGTTTACAGAGTTAGTGGCGGCATGACGTGTAATTTGACATGTCGGACGCCGCTTCTATGCTTTTATCTGTTACCTTGTAAGAGGTATTCTCCGTTACTAACGATAATTTTATATAGGACTGATATGGGCATCTATAATTTCTTAACTGTGATCGAAATCTCTGGAAAGCTATATTGTTCATGTTTCACAGAGTGTCGATGTTTTAAGGAAGCAGATTTTTTTCATTTTACAGCTTGTCACCATAGTTTATCCTAGAGAAACCTGCAAGAAGGATGTATTCCATGCGCTGCAAATATATTCCTTACTTTCGAATATTAACAGCGCTGCATTCCACACTAATCGTAGGTGGGAAACTGAAGCGATCTAACATTATAGCCTGTCTTAAATTCATAATCGTGTAGCCTTAGGAGTGGATGTGTTTATGTTTACTTTTGCCAGTACCCTCCTGATACTGATCCCAGACACTAGAACAATACTTTAAAATTGATAGCGTAGTTGATTTACGTAAAATGCTTCTAACTCCATCCATCTCGAGCTCCATCATGCATAATAATCATCTGTTTCTTGTTCTTCTTAAACGTCTGCTATTACATCACAACACTTACAAATCTGTTACTATACACCTATAAAGAGTGCTAACCTCCTCGATATGGGCGCATCTGGAGGAATCTTGTACACTTGGATTGGCTAGAACTCGGCAAGCTCCATTCATTTACGAGACGTGGAATGTAACGGTCTGCTTCTGGTCAGCTGCAGATTAAATCGGTAACGGTGCTGCAGAGCAGGTTGATAAACGCCAGTGAGTCTTTCAGTCTCAAATTTTATACTAAAACTGCGAGAATGCTCTGTGACTCCCAACTGCATAGAGATAGATCGTAAATTAAGGACTATGCTCAAGGTGCTAGTAATATGAGGAACGCTGTCTGGCATATTTTGATAATGTATATGTTCGAGAATTAACAATGAATGGATGTTGCACAGTCATATATCTACATTTTCAATGATACTCGAAAAGGACAGAATGGACGGCTTAGCGATAACAGTGAAATAGGGAAACACGTGTAGCAATATTGCTATTGAAATTACCGTAAAATTGCTCGCATTATCAACTGTGATGCTTACTGTTACAGTAAATCGATGGTGTCTTTCCTGCCCCATCTGTCCACTGGTAAGCTGTTGCTTAGCACATAATGATTGACTGACGTCACTTGTTTAAGACGGAGAAAGATTTTTGGTGGAGGGGCAACAGCTTCTATGGATGGCTAGACCCGAAACAGTGATCGTGTATATGACTGCAGTATGAGGAATCAGTTGAAATGGAACCCATAGCCATCTGCTATTCCATCACTGTCACAAATGATTTTAAAGGTAGAGGTCGTCAATCATCTTTGGACAGCTGTTTGTAGACGCTCCGCAAAGTTGCCGTACTTTTCCATTTTCCTTATGTTGTAACTGTCTTTTATTTAGAATCATCCAGTGTGTGTGGTGTTTTACGGCAGCAGTGGAAACAACTTGATTTACAAATTGCGACATATAGTTTTCTGTGGGAAGCAAGGGATCAGACTGTGTTAATGTCAGCTTAGGACCTGACACAGGCCTCGAAGTCTCGGCGGAAAACAAAAAAAAAAAAAAATGTATGGCACTGTACAAAGCGTGTTAAAGCAGAAAAAACAATATGTCAAACAACAACAACACAGGGTTACAGGGATAGTCTTTTGCTACTTATAGTACAGTTTGTTGGATACGGTCATCCTTCTACAGTACATGCAAAGCAACTTTACACTGGTCCGTGCAATATTTAATAGGCTCGTCACATGTGCTCGATGCCAGTACACAGATGGTATTTGTTTTTGTTTTCGATAAATGGCAGGAGAGAGATGCAGTAAATGTCTTATAGAGTTCTCTAAAGATTAAGTTAGTGAAGCTTTTATAGTACAGACTAACGATGATAGCATGTTGGTGTGATAGACGTGAATGAGGCTAGAGGGACGCGGATCTACTTCGGGCTGGAGTGTATGTATGTAGCTTGTGGACATACCACAATGCAGTAGCAAACTCCTCGTGCTTCTCCCAGTTTCCATTTTATACTATCTCGTGATACAGGAGCAGGCTTCGTTTGGAGCTGAACTTTCACGTCGTACATTGTTGGCAGAGCTACGAAAAATTGTTCCCATTTCCACCGAATGGTCAAAACACGGTCCTGTCGCACTAACTCAGGTCACTCGGTTTCTACAAGGGTTGTAGAAGGTGGTGGATATAGCTTGTAAAACGTGTATATTTCTATTGACTATTGTCAAACCACAATTTATGAAATATGTTTATGTTTTATTAATAAGATTAAGTAGGAATAATTAATATTTGTCATGTTGGAAATAAATGAGGTAGCAGGGAATGTCTGCACCAAAGTATTGCTGGCAAGAGAGACCACAAATTGATATAATTTTAAAAAGGGCAGGAGAGACCGCGTATGGATACATTTTAAGAAAAGAGCGAGAAATACCGCGCATTGATACATTTTGTAGTGGTAGCAGGGATTGTCTGCACCAGAAAGCATTGTTGGCAATAGAGACCTCACTTTAGCGTTCGTAGAAAGTCAGTAGTAAGCGAGATGTGAAGCGAGTTAGTAGCAGGTCTGAAGCGAGAGATTAAGAGGAGCAGTGTGCCTGCCAGCCACCAGCTATGATTTACAAGAGATTATAAACCGATGTACAGAGTGTGACGTATAGTTTTATATATATAAATTTTCGGTGCCTACCGTGTCACGTCTTTCAGTGTCAGACCAACTTTTATTTTTAAAGGGGATCACTTAAGATTATTTCCATGGGTTCGCCCCTCACATTTCTCCCTCATATCACAAAATTGTCGTCTGATGTAGTACAAACTGAAATAATAAATTCCTTTTAAAGCACAATTTCGTATATAATTTATATTCAAAACCTTACACCTGTGTCACAGAACAAATCCAACATCGAGAATACTTTACACAAGTTTAAGGGAAGAAATGCTTCCGATAATTATTATAGTATTTAAAGAACATCAAAATATGAACAGGCTGAAATGAACAAACAGTACATGAGACTATGTTAATCAATTCAACTGTAAAAAGCTAAGGCGCCTATTATTAGCATAATGAGAAATATGCAAACGTGAAATGCCAAAATGAGCACTTCTCAATTGGGAGTAAATCAAAACAATCAGAATGGCTGAAAGAGAGCACAATAACAAGAGCCATAAACGAATAAGAGCTAAGCAACTAAGCAAATAAGAGAATAGACAAATATGAGGTGCCAAAAAAATGAGAGCTGGCAGAACTCCGTCGGCACTTATATACGGTTGCGCTCTTGGCGGCACCTCGCGGCTCGTACACAACACGCGCGCCTGCGATCGCAATGCACTCTTAGCGGTCGCGGCGGCGTCTAGCGGCCCATACACAAGTTGTGCGATTACTGTCGCAGGTCGACCCTTAATCTATCATGTTACATGGCCTCCAATGTGGAAGGCGGTTAATTTATTAAATGCCTGACACATTTTGTCAGTTTATTCCGATCGCAAAATTTTACTTTAAATTTTCAAATTACTATCCTTTTTTCTACCACTTTTACATTCAGTGGTTCACAAAATAATCATTGGTTGTCACATATAATGATATAAATACAAAATATTTTAGTCATATTTCAAAAGTATGACGACAGTAATACAAAACATTTTATTATATATTCTTCTACATCTATTGAATAAAAGGTATTGTACAATATTTCATTTGATGCTTTGGTGTAAATATTTAACTATTTTACAGGTTTTATTTAACTACAAAAGCTGTAATGATTAACAGGCATTTACACTGTTTGAAAATTCGTTGTATATACATTGTGACATCTACTGTACATGGGAACGTCTGGCAATCGTTTGTGTAGAGGAAATTTTTCTGTAGTGTACTTCGTTAACTTCCAAGGTACTACTTTAAAAATGTGTATAGAAATAAATAGCACACACACATATATCTATCCAACCTTTTGCATCGAGAAGTTATTTTTCAAAAATAATATATATCAGGTCTGCTCGAAAGACCCCAAATTATCCGAGTCCTTTGAGTAAAGATGTTCAACAGACATACATTTCAAATATATAAGGTAACATTTGTATATACTTATCCTTTCCAATTTAATGGCTATTGACATAGTTTGAGTGTAGTTAAGGAAGTAGTCCAATAGCACCTAGAAATTTTGAATATTGCCCTTTTTGTTAAGGTCCTCAGGTCAAGCAATGGTGTATCACCCATTATTGATAGGGTACACCGTTTACCTGTCTTTTGTTTGGACATAATAACAATTTTTGCATTTTATGTGCATTATACGTATTTCCTTGTTTCTTTGCCCTTTTTGGACTTATCGCTACTCAGTATGTAAGTACTACCAATTATGGGCCCTACGAATTTCGTGCGACTGTTATCGTGTTGTTTGCCTTATCTTCACAAAACTGTTAGCTATAGTCAACATCGTTCTTGCAATCAAGTTTATATTCACACGACTCTGGTTTCTTTTCCATCTCATATCTAGTCTCAAACGATATATATACAAAATAGTACATATTCATATCTATAAAAAGAAAATAAAGGGAGAGAAAAGTATTCCTAAATGAGTGCAAGTAACTTATCTTTCGTGAATTACAAGTTGAAAGGACTTGACTCTTCTAAGTCTTTTCTTGTATTGATGTGCATATAGAGAACCATAACTCTCTTAAGATTTTGTCACATACTATGTTTCTACTATTTGTGACCTAATTGTCCTGTTATATTAGGTACAATTTTACAGTTGGTCTTATATTTATTTAGTACTTGTTTTAAAGGAAAAAGAAAACATTTTATGTTGTTTCTTAAGCTACATGATCCTCATTCCTCTGCCATAGAAATATTTGTTTTATCAACATTTTACCGGAAGCATCTTTACAAAATTACACACTTAAATTTTGTGTAGAAAATGTGCTACCTCGATACTACATTATTTCTTTATAACTTCCTGTACTTTCACATGTCACATAATATAATAAATTTTTCGGTGTTGTACTTCAAAAAAACTGTTTTTTCCTACGAGTGTAGGAAACATCTTTAAACAGTTTATTAGTAGCAGCATACGATGTTCAGCCCAAGATGGTTATGTGTACAGTCACTGAGGTCTTTTCTTTTAACCTATATACTTCTTAATGTCTTGATGAGGATATAGCCCCTTTTCTTTAAGGGTATCGGGATACACTAATAGATACACGCCGGGATGGGGTATATTCTCTATTAAAAAAGGTCCAGTATGTAACAGCTGCCACTTTTTATTCTTTTTTGACAATACTGACGATTTCACATGACTTCAAATCAGGACTTTATCACTGACTAAGAATGTTCTTTTCCCAGTTAGTCTATTATCAAAATATTTCTTCCTCAATTGTGCTTCGTAATGTCGAAAAATGGTCGCCTGCCTGATCTTGTTGTCGAAAGACATGATTTGATTTGTCAATTTCGACCAAATTTCTGTCCACTCACTTTGTTTGGGCTTTTTAAACATGAGCTCTTCTGGAGTGTGGTTTGTCGCCGAATGCGTAAGATTATTTACAATTTCCTGAAAGGGTTTTACATAACTGACTTCAGCAGTATGGTTGTTATGGCAATACGTCCTTACAAATCTATTAAACTCACGATACACCCTTTCTATGGGGTTCGCTTCCAGATGATATTTGGACACAAGTATTTGCGTAATTTGTAGAGTGGCCAAACATCTTTTCCACGTGGATGAGGTAAATGTGGTCGCATTGTCTGACAATATCGCTTGCGGTTTTCCCACGTGCGGTGTAAAATCATCAATTTATTTTCTAAGTATGGAAGAGCTTCTGGCCGACTTAAGAACATAAATTCTGAGGTACTTCGTAAAAAAATCAAAAAATGCCACTAAGAACTTTGCACCACCCCTGGCTACTGGGAGTGGCCCGCAAACATCGACCGCTAAAGTCTGCAATGGAGAGTCCGGTAAAATTGGGTGCAGTTCAGCTTTTCTACATATATTTATGGCTCTCGCCTTTGACAAATTACACAAGTGCAAATCAAGTTCTGGACTTTCTTTCTAAGATTGGGGATATAACAACATCTCCCAATTTTATTAGCACACTTAATAACCCCAATGTGCCCCCAGATCTTATGGGTATACCATATTAATCGCTATAGACAATCAACCGGAATACATACACACCACTTTTCAGATGCAGGATTCTTCCTATAAAATAGCACCTGTTTTTCTAGTCTATAATGGTTGCTGATTTTTGGATTACTACCTCTCAATAGCTCCTGTTTGACAGAGTACCACCGAGGGTCGGCATCTTGCAATGCTGCTATATTTTTATCTACGCCAACAAAATACTGTATATTTTCCTCATCTTTCATTAGAAACACGTTAAATTCCAATGTTTGATCTGAGGATGGGGAAAACTCGTTTAGTCCTTGGGGCATCCGAGATAAGGCGTCAGCAACAATGTTGTCCTTACCATCGATATACACTATCTCGTAACTGTATTCTTGCAAAGCAAGAGACCCCCTGGCAAGTCGTGCATGTAGGAGCTTACAACTATGCAAAAAGCTTAGCACCGTATGTTCGCAATAGACTTTGGTATGTACACCAGCTAAATAACAATGGAATTTACGGAACGACCACAGAATGGGAAGTAGTTCTAATTCTGTAGTATAGCAAGATCGTTCACATGAGGTTAACGTCCTACTCGCGAATGCGATAGTGCAAAAGGTGGGTTGTCCATCAATATTTTGAACTTTGAACAGACATGATTCTAATCCCACATTGGATTCATCTGCATACAAACAAAATTCAATATTCATATTAGGATGATAGAGTAATTTTGCATTTAATAAAGCCTCTTTGATTTTTTCAAGATCCAACTGGCATTCCGGAAACCAATTCCAATACGTATTCTTTTTGACTAGACGTAACAATGGCTCGGCATTTAGTATTTGATATGGAACATATCGGCGATAGAATGACGCCAGTCCCAGAAAAGCTTTTAATTGCCGTTTTGTTCTGGGCACTGGAAATTTCGCTATTTCATTCAATTTTTCACTATGTTGGAGGATACCATACGAATCAATCATATAGCTCAAAAATGTAATTTTCTCTAGTGCAAACTTCGATTTACACAGATTAGATGTAATACCAGTATGGGAAAGCTTACTTAATACATTCTCCAGTATTTCCATATGTTCCTCCCAACTATCTGTGGCGATTAAAATGTCATCTACAAAGAGCGATATCTTACTGACAAGTTCGGGACCCAACGCTTCAGCAAGTGCCGCAATAAAGACACATGAGCTTATATTTAAACTGAATGGTAAAATTTTGAATTGATAACTTCTTCGTCCGTGAATGAAGGCTGTATATTTCCTAGATTGTGCGGCAATAGGAATTTGCCAGCACGAATTTCGGAGATCAAGACTAGAAAAATATTTTACGCCATGATATCTCTGTATCAATTTTTCTATACTCTCTGGCCTTATTCTCACCGGTTATAATTTTATTGATTTCTTTTGTGTCGAGAACTAGTAGTACTTGTCCATTTTGGTTTGTCTACAACAAGTAAGGGGCTCGAATAGGGACTGTCAGATGGTTCTATGATGTTCCATGCAAGCATCTTTTGAATTTCATGACTAACTGTGTTTCTTTTTGTCCATGGTACTTGGTACGAACTATGACAGAAGGTTTTATGTGGCATGACATTCATCCTATATTCATATCCCCTAATCGCACCAGGTTTTCCTTCGAATACTCGCTCATATTTCACGAGAACCTTAAACAATTCAGAACGCTGCTCTGAGGACAGCTGAGCAGATTCAGAGACTATTTTTAACATTTGTTCATGTCGGTCAGATTTTACTTCTTGAACCTGATTTACTGAGCCTGTAGTTTTATTTTCTGAAATGAACTTCATTTGTATACCAGAGCCACACCTTCGATATGTGTCGGTTATCCTCAGTAATTTTAGAGGGCCGATTTTCTGTTTGACCCTCAACTCACATATCCCGTTAGAAAAATCGATCTTTGCGTCCTTTTCTTGCCAAATATAAAACCCTAAAATACAGTCAACTATCAGCGCATCAATTATGAGGGGTGAGCATTTAATCGCTACATTTCCAAATTATATCTCTAACTGGGCTTGTATTTTTACGCTTCTACTTCTCCCTCCAATCGGTCCCTAAACCTTACAATTGCTAACCAGCAATACTGGCACCCATTTTGCATTAGTGATCTGTCTAAATAAGTCCATGGAAATCACATTAATACCAGACCCAGTATCAAATATTGCGTTCACTGAAATACCTTCGATTAATATTGTAACGGAAGGTTTTATAACAGCTAGATGATTGGTGCTGTATTTAGTGTCCTCATTATACAATTCATTTCTCATGTCAGTGCCAACATTGTACCTTAACATTTCAATCTTAAATCAGAATCGTTCCTATCTCGCCCACCCGCCTGCACTTTGGGACTTAATGCGGGGGTAATTTGTTTTCCACTGGCTGAGAATTCGGCCGCATTTCGGTATCATTTACTTCATCGATTACTATTGGTGGCGGATGCTGTCGCAAGTTTTGATTTATTGGGTTTTGTGTCTGGGTATTGTGTCCCCCATGATTTCTGTTTTGTGTCGTTTCATTATTATTGTAGTATCCTGGAGTGAACCTACGTTCCTGCCTCCTATCCGCTGTACCTCGTTCCCACCGGCCTGTTCTACCGTAGCCGTACGAGTAGTTATTGTCTTGGCTTTGGTTAGCCGAGTTGGGTTCTCTGCCAGCCGGCTCGCGACGCTGAATATTTACATTCGTGCACGACTGACAGTGATTTAGAGATCTTGCCCGCACATCCTCCTGTATCAAATGAATTGCATCTAGGATGGGCATAAACTCATCAATGTTTGCGACTGGGGCGCGAATTAATTTTTCGCGTATATCAATAGGCATCTTACTCTTAAGAATGCACAACAAATCTTTACGCGAAATTGGCTCGTCCCAGTATTTCGTTTTATTCAGATACTTCTCGAAATACTTTCGGAGCGTTCCTTTGCTATAACTAAACTGTTCGGGGTTCAATACAGCATCACGAAGTCCCCTAAAGACCAATATTTCGCGAGAAACCTTTTTTCAAACTCGTCATATGTGGAACATTTTTCAGTGACTTCAGTGGCCCACAAGGCCGCATCATTTAACATGAATCCACTTACGTAACGCATCTTTTGTAATTCCGTCCATTTTGTGGGTAACACGTCACGAAAAGAACGAATAAACACTACTGGATGCACCCTGCTCATGTCGAGTGAGAATGACTGACCCCTCCTGTGTTTGGCAATGATTTCCTCCAAAATGACTTTTACATAAGTTGTCGTAGCCCCGGAAATGAATGTGATTCCTGATCCCGAGTTACCTCAGAATTTACTTCGGTGGCTTGCCCCCGCTTTTGTTTACTAGCATCTACTACGTTCTCTCCACGTGTCGGCGTGGAAGCATCACTCTTGACTACCGACCCCTTCTGTGTTTGGCAATGATTTCCTCCAAAATGACTTTTACATAAGTTGTCGTAGCCCCGGAAATGAATGTGATTCCTGATCCCGAGTTACCTCAGAATTTACTTCGGTGGCTTGCCCCCGCTTTTGTTTACTAGCATCTACTACGTTCTCTCCACGTGTCGGCGTGGAAGCATCACTCTTGACTACCTCTTTAATATCGGTAAGCTCATTACTAAATTTGTTTAATTGCTCATTTACTCCCCTTCGCCATTGAGATAATTCCTGAGTCATTTGCATTTTTACTTCAGAAATCTGAGCAGTTGGATCTATCGATTGTCTTTCTTGTTCTTTTGAAATGGAATTTACGGCTTCCTTTACCCGAGAATCTATTTCTACAGATATTTCCGTATGTTTTAATGACAATTCGTCAAGTGTCGTAGACAATTGATTTACTATGACCTCGAGAGCGCCTTGATTTTCTTTTAACAGTTTTACATCCGAATTTAAGTCTCTGACCGCGTCCTCGTGTTCGCGTCTGAGATTCATTATTTCTTGGCCCATTTGTATTTGATTTTGAGAAATTTGCACTATCTTACGAGACATTTCGCCTAATTGTGGCGACACTGATTCCTGACTTTTATGTATGTCATCTACTTGTATCGACACGGCTTCCTTATTTTAATGTATGTGATCTACTCATATCGACACGGCTTCCTGTTTTTTATTCATCTAACCTACTTGAAAAAATATAGCGGAGATGGTACTCGTCATGATTCGTAATTGCTTTCGTATACTGGAAAGATTTTCAGCAACTTCTAATTCCTCAGTCTCACTAGCCTCAATTGTACTTTACCTACTTCCTTTAAATCCATGATTACACACCTCAATTTCAAATCTTAGGCTAGTCGTCACACGAAATACGGATAAATATTCAGGGACGCATGTCCCTCACGCTTACGCGGCGGCCTGTTTTGATTACACTTGGCCGTAGTTCCACTTATCTACAGCACAACCCGCTACGCTACGTACCGTAGGAAAGAAAAATTGTTCAGTAAGTATCGGTTAGAAACAATTCACTACACTTGGATGTTCTACAGGTAGATAAACCACTAGGACAAAATGAAGTATGTTGCTCACCAAATACCTCGTTTAACCAGCTGAACCTTCGATTTTGAACAATCCATTTATAATTACAACTGCTCATACACTCGTTTACATGAAAAACAAAAAAGACATAGATTAGCAGAATGCCAGTTTTTACCAGAAAAATAGAGATATACATATAACTGCTATTTTGATGAATAAATTGTGAACTTACTTTAGAAATAGGATTAAGCGAATTGCCTCCGGTGCCTCCAGTGTGACGTATAATTCTATATATGTAAATTTTTGGTGCCTACAGTGTCACGTCTTTCGGTGTCACACAAATTTTTATGTCGTCTGATGTAGTACAAACTGAAAAAATAAATTCCTTTTAAAGCATAGTTTCGTGTATAATTTATATTCAAAACCTTACACCTGTGTCAGTGAACAAATCCAACATCGAGAATACTTTACACAAGTTTAAGGGAAGAAATGCTTACGATAATTATTACAGTATTTAAAGAACATCAAAATATGAACAGGCTGAAATGAACAAACAGTACATGAGACTATGTTAATCAATTCAACTATAAAAAACTAAGGAGCATATTATTAGCATAATGAGAAATATGCAAAAGTGAAATGCCAAAATGAGCACTTCTCAGTTGGGAGTAAATCAAAACAATCAGAATGGCTGAAAGAGAGCACAATAACATGAGCCATAAACGAATAAGAGCTATGCACTCTTAGCGGTCGCGGCGGTGTCTAGCGGCCCGTACGCAAGTTGTGTGATTGCTGTCGCAGGTCTTAATCTATGATGTTACACGAGACATCAGCTAACTATTATCATAAGAGGAACTAATATTATTGAATTATTTTCTTTGCGAAACTCAAGACTACTGAAGGTAAGTTTGCGCAATGCTAGTTGTAAGATTATTTTAAAAAGTAAGTCCCATTTGAACGTTTGTAAAATCATTTCATTACCAGCAGTAAATATTTGAAGAGACGTTTTCAGAATATAATTAATTTTTGCCAGCAATGGTGCATTACTGATTATAATCCATCCCAAACACCTCCAACGTAAAACTTTCCAAAAATTTTATTGTTGTCAAGAAAAAGTGTAACTGTGAATTACGTAACTTCAGTCAAATTAATTAAAGAACAACGTCAGCTTTGCTATTAAGGAATAAGGTCAGCTTTGGTAATAAATACAGCCACTTATTATGACAGCCCACCAGCAGTTAACAGAGTATAGTAAACCAGAATAAGTATATTCATGTTGCAGTTCGATGTAGAAGTCAGATGGAGATTCAGTAACAGAAAAAAGGTAAGGAACAGTTTTGGGTTATTGCAGATAACGACTGAGGGCCACGACGACGACACATTCTATGATTCGTCGAAATAATCAGAAAATGACTTTTAATAAGCAGCAATTAAATTTGTATGCGAAGATTGAGAAAGAGAATAAATTTCAAAGGGAAGATTTCATTTGTTATTATTAAGCAGGAGATAGAAATCCTAAGGAAAGTTTTCTTAGGTTATTGCAGAAGGGAAAGTTGCGTAACGAAAAAAAAAAAAAGAGAGAGAGAGATGAGAGATATAGAGGAGACGGGAAGTTTACACTTGGCGACATCCAATCAGTAAGACTGTTTAGTGAATCTACTGTGAAAATGAATGTACTAACTCTGAAAATCGTATGAATAAGCTAGTGTTAAGTGGCGCAACTCTTACACTAAACTGTATACCTTTAATTCACAGCCCATCGGCAGTTCTGTTCACTCTATTGATTCTGCGTTGAAAAGTGTTTGTTCATTGTTGAATCCGCTTTTAACAGTGATATATTTTGCTGCGTGCGCTAATTATAGACAATGTCCCGCAGAATAATTACTCGTTCTCAAAGTGTTAGAAGTGTAGAAAATACTGACAAGAAATTCTTTTCAGGAATAGACAGAAATAATACGTGTGAAAAACCCGATAGTAAAAGGTTAGGTGAACAGACACTCGGGAGTAGTAATATTATGGAATCTTTTGACGAACAACCAACTTCAGAAACGCCAACTGATAATTAGACAGTAGTGCAAAATAATTTGTTTTTAAATACAACAGCCGCTACACAGCCACAAATTACGCGTAGCAGACATAATAGTCTCAGTAACGAAACCACTATAATGCATTCAAACAGTGTGACTCCATTACGTGCCGAAACAGATTCAAACGGTACATGGCTACGCAATCTGCGTAGCAGATACCACAGCTTTATTGAGAAAAATTCCAAAACCACGGAAGAGGTTACACGATTACAATCGTCTGAGGATGTTCAAATGATCACAGATGTACAACCCATAACAACGAATACAATTACACACAGAAGTCAATCCGAAACGGATCCAGTAAGGGCATTTTTGCTACAAATGAGACAAGACATGAATCAAAACTTTAACAGAAGGGACCAAGAATCAGCAGGCCTAAAAAACGAAATCAAGGTAGTCGCTGAAAAATGTTCACAGTCAAACCAAGAATTACACGCCAAGATTCAAGAAATAACAGATAACAAGAAGTATTCACGGTTAACATACGAGAAACAATGACAGAGAACTTTTCTAAACAAAACGCGCACATTGATGAACGTTTTTAACAATCACTCAGAAAATTGTTTGATACGTCACCGTAAACTGGTGCGATTGCAGGATAAAGAACGAAAAGAACTATTACAAACAATTAATAAACAGCGACAGGACGACAAAAAGAAAGTGTCTGCTCAGGGAAAAACTTACGTGGCCAATCACATACACTCGATTTCGGAAGAAATCGACAGGGGGAAGGAGACAAATAATCAAATACAAGAGAGGCTCACGGAAATCCAATCACCCACAATTGAGGCGAAAATTTCTACAGACACTGAAATCCAGAATATTAGTGGTAAATTAACAGAAAAAGTCCAGACACTAACTGACAAAATAGAACACATAGAAATCAATCAAGACCCAGAAAATTTGAAAGCAGATTTTAAAAAAGTAACCAAAAGTAATCGTAAATTACGAAACGAACTGACAGAGAAGATCAACGAATTAACTACAAGAATAGACCTGTTAGATACTAACAATGACGGTAAATCAGATGACACTACACCAGTCTCAGTTCAACAGATTTCTAATAGTAAAGATACGCAAATACAAATATGTAACAAACAATCGCAAACCTAGAATCACGTAATAATTTGTTTCATCAGAATATCAATTCTTTACAGCAAGGGATAGCTGACACACAAGAAACAACTGCAAACAATCAATTCCAACAGAACACACACCATTACGACATGCCTCAGATGCACAATAAATACAATGTCGGTAGACTTCAGAGAGTAAGAGATCTTAACCAGGCAGAAAGACACATAAATTGAAATTCACAACATTACGAAAATAATTACACACAAAGACATGACGGTTTCGACCACAAGCATTTCCTTTCAGAGAGAAAGTTTAAAACATTTAAAAACGACAGGCCGCAAATACATCCACTGGACTGGATCCAACAATACAATATGGCACTCCCACCGTCATGGCCAGTTCAACATAAGCTAGAATTTATTATTAGTTTTCTTGAAGGGGAACCAGTGAGAATAATGCGACCTATTGCTAGATAGTGTTTTTCAGTAGAAGCATTCCAGGAAGCATATCTAGCAGCATATTGGTCAGATACCACACAGAGTAGCATTAAAGATCTGCTAATAAGTCTGCCAAATTTCGAGAATTCTACTTTCCCAACAATCACACAATTTTTCTAGTATATGGTTGAACAAAACCAGTACCTCAATGAGCCATACAGTCAATCCGCATTAATACAGCTGTGTATTTCCAAACTCCCCAGAGCATTAATAGTGTCATTATTAACAGGCCAGAAAAAGGACAGGGTGTATGCATTTAGAGACATCCTGCAATTGCTAGAGGTACACCAGGCAGAGTATGCGTTTGTTAATAAGAACTTTTCACGACATAACGCAAACCAGACAAACAATGCTAATTTTGAGCAAACACGATTTGGAAATAACAATTGTAATAAATGTTTTCACAGCGAAAATGAATTTTTTAATTGAGAATACACACAGGGATTTAATGAACAGCAGTATAATAACAATGTACATTGGAATTCAAGACCACAACAAAGGCATCCAAATAACACGTCACATATACGATAGGAAATGCCGAACCCGTGATACTTTCACAGGACTCATCGCCAAGAAAATGCGACGGATGC
Source organism: Schistocerca piceifrons (assembly GCF_021461385.2). Taxonomy (NCBI): domain Eukaryota; kingdom Metazoa; phylum Arthropoda; class Insecta; order Orthoptera; family Acrididae; genus Schistocerca; species Schistocerca piceifrons. The sequence continues at coordinate 699,371,617 of NC_060149.1, forward strand.
AAGCAATTACATGGGTCAGCCGCAAAATACACAAAACGAACAAAGACAGCCTTTTCAGAGAAACACGCATGCCTCGCCGTATAACCACAGTTATAACAACAGAAGGAGAGAAAACGAACAGCGACCGCAAAGGACATTCCAAACTGATAATTTTCATAGAAAGTCAAACAGTGCACTACAACCAAGTCATTGTATGAATGTACCAGACACAAGATTTCATCCACCACCTGCCGCTAATAATCAAAACGGTAGAACAGTACAGCTCATAGAAAACACACAACACTTCCCGACAGAAAATGAACTGTCAGAACATTTATGAATCTCTCAATGACGACACTATGGATAAGGACAGAGAAAACATAACGATAGAGAATGCCATTACATTCAACGACATGCGGGACACATTGTCACACGAAAAACCGATCATGCAGAAAACTATATGCCACCCAATAACCCATATAAATTTAAAGTCACAAAATATTTTAGCAATTATTGATTCAGGCTCAACAATGTGCGTAATTAACGAAGACACATTTAATAGATGCAATAGCAATAATGATTACCCAGTATTCCCGTTACACAAAACAAAATTTAAGGGAGCATTTTCAGGGAAAAGCATTGAAGTCAAAAGACAGACACAATTAACGTTTGTTTTTGCAGGGCAAACTTTCCACAGCAGTTGTTGGATAGTTCCACATTTAACAACTGATATAATATTAGGAATGAATTTTCTCGTACAGTACGACGCAAAGATTGACTTTAAATCGTCCTACCTAACATTACAAAAGGAAGACAGTGAAGTGGTAGTGAGATTTCAAAACACAGTATCCTCAGAAGAACAAAATATGCACAGGATCGAGATTATTGCAGATTCTAAAGATAACGATTGTTATCTCACACTATTCACGAATACACATAATAACAACATGGTACAGGGACAGGAGTATAATGTATTAGAGACAACTACACGCAAGGTTGGAGACGACACAGAACGCACAGGATTAGAAAACATTCTTGTGCAACATAAAACAGTTTTTAACAATGTTCCAGGAACGATGACAGGATTTATGTACCAATTTCAGGTGAAACCACACGAGACTTTCAAAGCAAAACACTATCCAATCCCGCATATACACACAGAAGCAGTTAAAAAGAGTTACGAGCAATGATTCATCAGTGTATAATTGAACCAGCAGCAAGCCAATATATAAATCCATCACACATCGTTGAAAAGACGGATGGATCACTCCGTTTAGTTTTAGATTCACGTCAGGTTAATAAAATAATCATTACAGAAACTGACCGACCACAGACGGTAGAAGAGTTACTGCAAAAGTTTCATGGCACCTCTATATATACTACCCTCGATCTCAAATCAGGATTTTGGCAAATCCAGTTGCATCCAAATTGCCGAAAGTATACGGCATTCTCTTGCTTTGGAGGATGTTACCAATTTTGCAAATTTACGTTTGGACTAACGGTTTCGTCTGCAGCCTTTATACGAGGCATGAATACAATTCTCCCACAAGATCTTAAAAACAAAATTACTACAAATGTAGATGACATTCTAATCGCAGCAGAAAACAGGGAACAGCACAACCACACCCTTCAAAAATTACTGAATACATTCGAGCTGAAAGGTATAACTATAAACCTCCGTAAATCTGAATTTGGAAAAGCCTCAATAAAATTTCTAGGTCATATCATTTTACAAACAGGTATTGCACCAGACTCCGACAAATTGAAAGCATTGAAAGATATCGACGTGCCAACAAATAAGAAGGAACTTCGGAGCTTTTTAGGCCTTATTAATTATTTTAGAAAATTCATTCATTATAAAGCATTAGACACACCCTTGCTATACCAGCTCACAAGTAAAAACACAATTTCGTCATGGAATGGAGACGCTGAATCTGAATTCGAGAATTTGAAAGAAGCGTTACTAAGGGCACCTTTGTTATCACACCCTGACCCAACACAAAACTTTTCCATTGCAACAGATAGTTCAACTACAGCACTAGGAGTACATGTTTTCCAGGAAGTAGAGGAGAACGGTAAGACAATCGTTAAACATAATGCGTTTGCAAGCAGGATACTTTCTCCAGCAGAGCGGAATTATTCTGTAACCGAATTAGAGACGCTATGCGTAGTACGGGCATTCAAGAGATTCCGTCATTATCTATATGGAAGACACACCACAGTATATACCGATCACCGAGCAACCCAGTTTTTATTATCAGCAAAACTTACGCACGATAGACTAAGCCGTTGGAAGTTATATCTACAAGAGTTTGACTGTACTATTGTACACATTTCAGGCACGTAGAATATTGTTGCCGACGCACTATCGAGATCTATTCACCATAAACGACTAGGGAAAGAAAATACTTTCTGCCACAACAACCATAATATTATGTATATCAAACAAGTAGCTTTCGAAAACTATATCATCAGCATTACAGGACGTAGAGAGAGAACAGCAGAAAGATGAAACACCAAAAGAGATTGTAATGCTTTGGCGAGACAAGAGCAACGCAAAAATCAGACGTAATTGCACTATACATCAAAATATTCTGTTTATTCGCTCGTACCCAGACGGCCACAATTGGCTTTTATGCATTCCAGAATGGATCAGAAACAAATTGATATGGTATACGCACCTAAGCTATGCACATTACGGAGCTAGGAAATGCTTTCTAATTCTTCGACAAATTGTCACTTCAACAATATGCAAAAACACGTTCGCAAAGTTATAGCATCCTGCAAGACATTTCAGAACGCTAAATCATCAACAGTATCTCATATTCCACCACTGTATCCCATCATACCGGTTAAGTTAAGACACATGGCAGCAGTAGATCTTTTCGGTCAAATCCCCAGAACAAGTAAAGGTTATAGTTATATTCTAGTAGCCGTAGAACTGACATCCAAATTAGTAAAATTTTCTCCATTAAGGAAAGCAACAGCTAGATCAGTGTCAAGAACATTTGTAAGAGATTTTCTGTCAATAGTAGGACATGTACAGAAGGTTATTTCAGATAACGGACCACGGACTTAAGTCAGACATATGGAGACAAATGTTAGAGAGTAAGAACATAACACCAATTTACATATCAACCCGTCAGAAAGAATAATGAAAGAGATCGGGAAACTATGTAGAATTTGTTGCCACAGAAAGCAAACAACATGGGACGAATACATTTCACAGTTTCAGGAAGTAATAAATGCAATACCTAATGAGTCAACGATTCTCTCACCAACTGTAATACTGACGAATAAAGACCCACCGAATAAATTTACTGAAATGATTACTTTTCCAAAGAAGCGTAGACTTCGTCATTGTGAGATAATAGACATGACATTAGCGAACATTAAACGAGCTGCAGATCGTCGGAAGAGACAGCAGAAGCAGGTAAGTAGATTACGCAAGTACGAGATTGGCGATAAGGTACAAGTCTGTACCCATTATCTGTCAAATAAAGGGAAGAACCGATGAAAAAATTTGAACTTCTATACGCTGGACCGTACAGAATTCGAAATATTTCGCACGCTAATGTAGTACACATTGAGACACTCAGAACAAAAAAATCGAGAGGAAACCTCCATACGTCAAAAACAAAGAAATTCTTAAAATAGAAAAACCTTCTTACAGGGATATATATAGACAAAGTATAACAATTAGCTTTTTGACACATTCCAGCAAGCCCAAACACAGTGAGCTACTAATGGGTTATTTATGTGCACAACAGGTCACCTCGATTCGACCGCAGATAAATACACTGAACGTTAATAGCAGTCTTAGAAGCGTTCTCGCAGGACATTTATTTCACATTACGTAAGGTAAGCGAAGCAATTAACAGGACTACTTTAAATGTAAATGTATAACACGTGCAAATGATTTTCGTACAGTAGTAGCAATTAGATGTATTCTTTAACCCGTGCATGCAACATTGTTGTCATAGTTCACCAAAATAAACGTAGTTTTAATTATAATATAAGTACTGAGTATGGAGAAATGTGGATAAATGCTTTACAGGTAATACCGAGAACTGACGCGATTCTCCAGGTGCAGAGAGATGTTGAAGTAATGCCGTGCGCTGACGATTATTAACCATGAATATTTTATTGTAAGTAATACAGAGAGACATTGAAGTCCTGCCGTGCGCTGATGATTATTAACAATGAATATTTTATTATAGGCTATGCAGAGAGATGACACGAGGTACAAAGGGGAGAGGAGAATGAATATGTTAGTATGTAAGGAATACAATTTGGTAATGGTTTATTTTGATAACAGGTGACACAGCGCAGCGCAGCACTACAGATGGAGAAACCACATTAAATTGCTTACTATATGTACTTTGCTATTCGGAAAATTTTTTCTGCAATGAACATGATATCATTTACATCAGATACATACATAGGAAAAACAGATCACACCAAAAGTCAGCATACCGATTCGCAATCTGCGTAAAATACAAATATTTTCTCTTAAATAACAACAACGATGTGTGCTACACAACTCAAACATAATATATAGTCGACTGACGATATGACTCGTAACTGACGACCACATTAGGGAACATACTGAAGTCACAGAAAGTGTCATAGTTTGACAAAATGTACTTTTATATTTCAAAAACTGTGAATTCACAGCCTGTGAAGTAATATAACAGCGTCTTTATGTAATTATTTATATGAGCACCAGATTATGATTTATTTAGAGGAAATTTATCTGATAAAGTCACAGAAAGTGACATAGCGTGTATAAAGGTACTTGCATATTTTATTTAAAATGTTGATGCTTGAATGTACTAATAAATTCGACTTACAGAAATATTTGTTTATGTTATTGACTGTCACGTAAAGTCATATGTACTGTAGGCTGAATTCACTACAGATGGAAAATGTGTTTCTTATGTAATTCTTTAAAACTACAAACTTTTTCTACAGTCACACAAGGTGACATATTTTGTCCTTTTAAACGTAAAATAAGAATACGGTAAAGATAATTTTTATGAGCACAGAGGAAAGAATTTCGTAATAACGGTATCAACCATATCTGTGAACCTTTTGACAAAATGCTGACACCCGTACCTTTATTCCTGTGCATCCCCATGGTTATGGAGCACAAACAAAGTGAATAGTGAACCACGTTACTTCAATCTACGATGTTGGCATACCAAGAAGCACACCACAGTCATGATGTACGTCAATAGGTGCTTGCATATCAAGATGCACACCATCACTACTAATTGCGGCACCTCAGGCAATTCGACGGTTCACCTAATGTTTGGTTACACTAAAACTATGGCTCAAAGAGACGACGGAATCACATGGCCAAACCTGGTGTTGTGCTATGTCAGGGAATGAAACGGACTTTTGAGTGCATTCACAAACAGTTGCTAGTGCTTTGACCATGCTAACGAATTCCTATGTTTTTCCCTTCCTTGAATATGGTACTAATAGATGCCAATTTTACTAGAGAAAAAAAAATTATGATGAATCATAAACCATTTTAAATTTTTTTTGGCACCTATTACTATTAGAGATATAATAACTTTTACTACCCGATCTACACTTCCAACTTACTGACTCATTATTTGTATATTTTGATGTATACTCTTTTCAATATTCTCTTTGTTAGACTTAGGAAAACAAATTCTTACGACAGTATATGCATGTGCTTTGTTGAAAGAAATATTCTAACTTACTTATTACTACACATATTTCTATAATCAAATTTTCTCTTTACGTCAAGTCCTAATGACTAAACGACGTAGGAACATTTTAAGGAAACCCAATGGAGGATTATGTAAGACGTGTATATTTCTATTGTCTATAGTCAAACCACAAATTATGAAAGATGTTTATATTTTATTATTAGGATTAAGTAGGAATAATTAATATTTGTCATGTTGGAAATAATTGTGGTAGCAAGGAATGTCTGCACCAAAGTATTGTTGCCAAGAGAGACCACAAATTGAAATAATTTTAATAAGGGCGGGAGAGACCGCGTATGGATACATTTTAAGAAAAGAGCGAGAAAGACCGCGCATTGATACATTTTGTAATGGTAGCAGGGATTGCCAGCACCAGAAAGCGTTGTTGGCAGGAAAGACCGCACTTTAGCGTTCGTAGGAAGTCAGTAGTAAGCGAGATGTGAAGCGAGCTGGTAGCAGGTCTGAAGCGAGAGTTTGAGACGAGCAATGTGCCTGCCAGCCACCAGCTATGATTTACAAGAGATTATAAACGGATATACAGAGACATCAGCTAATTATTATCATAAGAGGAACTAATATTATTGAATTATTTTCTTTGCTAAACTCAAGAGTACTCAAGGTATGTTTGCGCAATGCTAGTTGTAAGGTTATTTTAAAAAGTAAGTCGCATTTGAACGTTTGTAAAATCATTTCATTACCAGCAGTAAACCTTTGAAGAATCGTTTTCAGAATATAATTAATTTTAGCCAGCAATGGCGAATTACTGATTATAATCCATCCCAAAAACCATCAACGTAAAACTCTGCAAAAATTTTATTGTTGTCAAGAAAATGTGTAACTATGAATTACGTTGTTGTTGTTGTTGTCTTCAGTCCTGAGACTGGTTTGATGCAGCTCTCCATGCTACTCTATCCTGTGCAAGTTTCTTCATCTCCCAGTACCTATTGCAACCTACATCCTTCTGAATCTGATTAGTGTATTCATCTCTTGGTCTCCCTTTACGATTTTTACCATCCACGCTGCCCTCCAATGCTAAATTTGTGATCCCTTGATGCCTCAAATCATGTCCTACCAACCGATCCCTTCTTCTAGTCAAGTTGTGCCACAAACTTCTCTTCTCCCCAATCCTATTCAATACCTCCTCATTAGTTACGTGAACTACCTACCTTATCTTCAGCATTCTTCTGTAGCACCCCATTTCGAAAGCTTCTGTTCTCTTCTTGTCCAAACTGGTTATCGTCCATGTTTCACTCCCATACATGGCTACACTCCATACAAATACTTTCAGAAACGACTTCCTGACACTTAAATCTATACTCGATGTTAACAAATTTCTCTTCTTCAGAAACGATTTCCTTGACATTGCCAGTCTACATTTTATATCCTCTCTACTTCGACCGTCATTACTTATTATGACAGCCCACCAGCAGTAAACGGAGTATAGTAAACCAGAGTAAGTATACTAATGTCGCAGTTCGATGTAGCAGTCAGATGGCGAACCAGTAACAGTAAAAAAGATAAGGAATAGTTTTGGGTTAATGCAAATAGCGACTGAGGGCCACGACGACGACACGTTCTATGTTTCGTCGAAATAATCAGAAAATGACTTTTAATAAGCAGCAATTAAATTTTTATGCGAAGATTGAGAAAGAGAACCATCTAAAATTTTACTGTAGCAGATAGCTTCAAAAAATGTGACTCGTTTCGAGATATGATTCATTAGCGGCAGTAATCATTAAAGGACCTCTCCAACGGATACAACGAATGTTGAATGGAAAAACTAGATTTCAAATCATTGACATCATTTCTACCGGAAAGTGTAGCAAAAGAGATCTGTAAGGCGATTGTACATTTATTACGACCCCATATACTGTTTGTGATCCTTCCCAATCAATCCTTGCCTATAAACCAGTCGATATATCACCAAACCTTTGACGTGGCATTCAGACAGAATGAGTTACAACTACAGGAGAAATATTTAGTGACAGCATGAGGGAGTTGCAAATACAGGTTTCATACCACACTCCTCAGACGAATCACTTTCTAAATTCTGTAATTTTATTACGAGCTTGCACCATCATAGTGTCTAGCCACACTTTTGGTCTGATAATAATATACACTCCGGCGATCACTGCCTATATTCAGTGTCGCGGTATTTGTCTGGAAAAACCACTTCATTCGGAGGTAATGCCATACCTCTATTTATAAAGCCGATTTAGCTATTAACGTGGATACTTATGTGCACCTTTAAAACCAAGACTGCTTGTGATAGTAATATGGTCATGTTTTTTTTTTTAGCATCTGGCGGTTTGTAACACGGTTACGTCTCCCTTTCTAAGACACAGTGGTACCACTCGCAAGAAAAACTTATGAGACATGTCCAGCCATCGCTGATTTTCGGTCAGTGCGATTTGTAATCGCAGTTATTGTTGGAGTACTATATTTAGTAGTAAGGGATGTGTGATAGGTTTGCCTTGAGCATCAGGCTTATAAAGTATGTGTGTGTGTTCTGACATGTGCAATAAGAATGACTATGCCCAGTGGTAAAGGAGGTATGGATTTGACATCGAATACTGAGATAGCAAAGGGGAAAGTATGTCAAGTCATCAAATTGGTACAGATATTTCTATTTGCAGAGCCACAGCCATTAGCCAAGTGCATTTCTGATACTTCGCTCATTGTCGAATGTCGTCGAATTCAGACCGTGATCGTAATATTTAATTCTATGTACAGTGATAAAATATATATGTGGCCGGTTTCCTAGGATGATTCTGTCAGCGCCGGTCGCCTGTGGTGAGAATGATTAACGTTTCCGGCTAACTGTAGGAGCTGTCTCAATGGAGAGGCCTGCTGAGATGCAGGAATGTAGCTGACTTAACCGTGTCGTGCTCAAGAGGGCTGAACAGCGAACTAATACTTAATATGTGTTCAATACTGAACACATAGTGAGCTCAACACGAGAACGTTTGTCTGCACGCTTAAATTCTTGCAGAACAGTACATTTTTAAGGATGCAATTATAGGTCTTTGAGCCGGCCGGTGTGGCCCTGCTGTTCTAGGCGCTACCATCTGGAACCGCGTGACCGCTACGGTCGCAGGTTCTAATCCTGCCTCTGGGATGTATGTGTGTGATGTCCTTAGGTTACTTAGGTTTAAGTAGTTCTAAGTTCTAGGGGACTGATGACCACAGATATTAAGTCCCATAGTGCTCAGAGCCATTTGAACCATACAGGTCTTTGATGATGTTTCAACACGACGACGTCTTAAATCCCACTTGGGCATCTCAGCTACACTTAGATTTTGCCAGACTTCGTTCCAAGCTTTAATTTGTAAGTGGGCTGCTTCTGTGTTGGCAGCGCTGAGCAGTGATTTGCATTGGATCTCTGACTGCGCTTTCTTTGTAAGAGACTCTGAGGCTGATTGGCATTGTTGGAATATTCGCTTTTGTAGTGTTCGGCAGTTGGATGTGAACAGCGTGTAGCGTTGTGCACTTGGAGGTGAGCCACCAACAGTGGAGGATGTGGAGAGAGAGATGCCAGAGTTTTGAGATCTGGACATGTGTCCGCCAGAAAAACGAAATTTGTGAAGATGGATGTCATGAATTGATAGATATATATATGATGACTTTTGAACATTATTAAGGTAAATACATTATTAGTTGTCTATCAAAATATTTCATTTGCTAACTATGCCCATCCGTAGTTAGTGCCTTCAGTAGTCAGAATCTTTTATTTAGCTGGCAGTATTGGCGTTCGCTGTATTGCAGTAGTTCGAGTAACGAAGATTTTTATGCGGTAAGTGATTCATGAAAGGTATAGGTTATTGTTAGTCAGGGCCACTCTTTTGTAGGAGTTAGTGAAAGTCAGATTACGTTGCGCTAAAGAAACACTGTGTGTCAATTTAGTGATGATCAGAATAAGGAAAGAGAGACCTGTCTGAGTACGTTCAGTTTTACTCAGCTGTCTTTGTATCAAATTACGTAGAAGTTTACCAGCTCAGTCCTTCATAATTTTTCTAAGGGGACGTTACAAATTCACTCTAGCAATATTTGCTAGTGTACGAACTCTTCTCGGACAATCACCGTTTCTTTCGCTAAAGTGACCGTACCGTGGTATTTTACCGCCAGGTTTAGCGTTGCATGTTTGACTGGAGATTTTGGCAAAACAGTTTCGATATTTAACCCTTGCGAGAACAGATGTTCACAAGATTTCCAAGAATTGTGCTTCGCAAAACACTCGACAACTCACAAGTCTTGTTTTACCCTGAGCATAACTTTTTTTACGTTCTACGCCTCAGTAAAGTAATCTAGTTCTCTCACTCACACATACGTAATGACACACCGCCGTACTCGGGATATAGCATGCCAGAGATGCGCGTCCGCAAACGTGTGCAATAACACATCGAAATCACTGGATCAAGCGTTTTCTGTGATGAGCGGTTCTCCGGTTCATTTACAAGCATCAGTTTCATGGAAGCATTCCTGGGTTAGTAATATTCCCCCCCCCCCCCCCCCCCATTTTTTGCTCGCCTCTCTGCAGGCTTGCTTCTTACCATCTACATTGTATACCAGTGACCTACCACCAATAATTTTTTGCACATTTGCTGACTTGTCATTTCGTTCCTCAAAGTCGGTTGGGATATATTTCTGTCCATACAATCAATCAATTATTTTCGCATTTCATGTGTATTCTTCATAAAAATGTAACATGTCCAGTTTCTCTTTGTGTAACACAATTTCTGATTCTAGCTTGCCAGCATTCAACACTTGTCCACGACACAGGCAAAATGAAAGCTTTCTTTGTTCTGTGCCCCTCTCACACTGGCATCACGTCGGTGCAGCACTTTCTTTCCTCTAATACTGTTGTGGGCGTTTTACTAGAATTCGGCTGGTTGATAACGGAACTCATTAATCTATTCCGGAAATGTCTGAAGTAAATTGCTTAGTTGAATCGTCTCAGACATTAGTAAATTATTATCAGTCGCACAGACAGAGAAACGAATTAGTTTAAGTTCAAAATGTTTATAAAATGAAAATTTTCTACAGACGCTAATATTTCTGTGAGTGTTCGTTGCCCCAGTGAGTCACAGGTCGAATTGATCCCAGTAAGTAAAATTATCGAGGGACTTGTAAAATATTTGTAAGACAGTAGCCGTTAAGTGCAATAGTGTTAATTTGCTGACCCAGTGTTTATTCATTTCTCTTAATCCAAAGCCAATATGAAAAAATGATGATTAGCAGCTACTTTCTTTCGGTCAACTGGTTCGACAGTCAAGAAAGTTCACCTAGGACGGTCATTAACGATAAATCTCAGAGGGTAATCACCTATTGGGTGTCACTCTTCTCAATAAAGTAATTACTATGCACATTCATCACCCCTAATGGCTCTCCACGTAGTGTCCTTAATAGCGGTTACTCGTTACAAGCCTCTGACATAATTCACGCTTTCACGTAGATTTGAAATTTCTGATAAATCAAGTGGCTCAACACTATTGTTTGGATCAAAATTTCGCTAGCAAAACATGCAGTTAATTAGTCGATTCCAAGACTGGCGCCTCAATGCAACTTGTGCAAAGTGATTTCTTAGGAGCTTGGAGCTTATACTTGCACCTCAGAATATAGCGTACTTAAATGTTAAAGATCCAACTGCAATAAGCAGAAACATCAAACCCCACAAATTTATTGTAAGGAAACAGAGATTGTCTGATGTGTCAGTAGTAGAGGTAGCTAATAAAGACAGTCAGACATTTAAGAAAAACACATTCATATGTTATTTACACCAGATACTATTAAGCAACTGTTTAGGAACAAAATGACAAAAACACAGAGGGCAAGAAATTTTTTCCACTGCAGTTTTGTTTTTAAAGCTAGAAAATTTTTCAGTGCGCCTATTTTACTCGGATCAGGTACTATTCCTGAAGGAGATATGACACGGCCAAAAATTAGATTTTCTAGTGACCAGATCCTGATTTCAGGAATTTAGCTGTCACTCCAGCCAATGAAAGTTTACTCAGCGGTCTTTCCAATAATTCGAGGCGTTGTTTCTATGCATCGGTTGTAATCAGGATATCATCAACAAATAATGTTTCTTTTTCTGGTAGGATAGGTAATAAATATACTAGATCTTACGTTGAGCCAAAATGGCAAAACGCAGAACTAATACCGTCTACCTATGTGGACAAAAGCCGTATATTTCCTCGATTCGTTTGACAATAAGATCCGGAAACAGGAGCAGCAGAGATAGAGGCTCATCTAAAGTTTCATGTTGTGTGCAAATGAGCAAAGTTATTTTTATTAATGGTCACGAATCCAGCACTACGCACACTTGGACATTTGGTTTATTGCCTGTTGGTAATGACTGCAGTACAAAGAACGTAATGGTTCAATGAATTTCCACTGAAGCATTAGTCTTATTTCTCGATCAACTGCTTGTCGTTTCGTTCATAGAATGGAGCAGGATTTGCAATAAATTGTGTTATTACAGCATTACGCCGATGAGGTACACACACGTATTTATTACGTCAGGTTTCTCCTCAAAAATACTTCAGTACTTCAAAAGTCTGTTTCCTAACTCTGCTTGTTGTTGCTCATTGAGATAAAAAGATACCATTGTTTATTATTTAAATATGTTTTGTTATTCTCATTTTTATTATATTGAGTGGAGAATTTTCAGATGCACTCTTTGTTTTAAAATCTTTATTTTAATTCCCTGGTAGTGCTTACCTTGTTCTGTTAGGGTTTGTATTAAGTCTTCTTCAGTACTGTTACCCTGGATCCATAGGCAGCATTTATCCGAAGGAAAGTCTAATTTTACGTCCTTTTCTCGGAAAAACTCAATTCCCAGCTAGCAGTCGACCACAAGACATTCCAAACTTGAGAACAGGCACACTATAATTCCTTTTAGATTGACAACTGATACTTATATGTGCCACTTGATTATATGTGACTTAGTACCTACAGCTCCAATAAGACACAGCTCGTATTGGGCAGTTCGGCTCTTCGCCTATTTCTTTAATCTTATTAAAGCGGCCGTATGTGTAGACACTGACAGGAACACCAGTATTTAATACTATTGTGGTTGGAATTCTTCCTTCTATGTGTGTATTGAGCCTTGAACGAAAGCTTTACGCACTACAAGTACACAGACGTTGATTCATAGTTAACTCACCTTTCGTACCAGTTTGTTCATTTTACAGTAATAGATTCACATGATTGTCTGGATTGTCCACGCCCCTTGATATGACCATCATGTGAGGGCTTAATGAGTCCGGAGTTAGTTCTACGGAGCTTTGGCATCGATACTTGGCTGTGGGTCATTGGTAACTTTACCAATGTTCATCGAATGACCATGAATTTGCTAACCAGTATCAGGTGCATTCAGGTGCATCACGTCGTACGTAACCATTTTGCGGATAAGTATTCCTACGTTCCCCGATTCTGGGTTTCATTACTTGGATTCCAGTAACTGTTACTGTTATTTCTAAAACATTGTGTGCCCCTGTTTGCCCGGTAACGACGGTTGTACAGATTACTATTGAACCTAACTTTGTTGTTACTGTTCAAATTCTGCGGACTTTGGTCTTTACTACGTGCATTACATGCCAGTCTCATAGGAGGTGATGTCACTGTCACTGGAGCTCCACGATGTCTGTTAGGTTGGCTAGTGTCATGGTTCAGCTCGTATGGCTCACTAGACTGCAGCACAATATTATGGCCGTTATTATTCTGATTATTAACCCTCTTGTCTTCACAAATAAGATCAATAGCATCAAGAACACGTTCTAGGTCCTCTTCTGGTCAAATGGTTCAAATGGCTCTCAGCACTATGGGACTTAACATCTGAGGTCATCAGTCCCCTAGAACCCTAGAACTTAGAACTACTTAAACCTAACTAACCTAAGGACATCACACACATACATGCCCGAGGCAGGATTCGAACCTGCGACCGTAGCGGTCGCGCGGTTCCAGACTGAAGCGCCTTTAACCGTTTGGCCACACCGGCCGGCTCTTCTGGTCCATATACAAGTTTCACACCAATATCGAAAAGGAATTTCGCCTTCAGAATCCTTAACACAGATTTGGGAGAAATAGTCTCGTCCTGATCATGAGTTTCGTTTAAGTATTTTCTAAACATCTTTGGAGAATACCTTGTTCAGAACGAAAGATCTCTTGACTGAATATCTGTTTCCTCAATCTCTCTTGATATCCTCCTGACTTTCATACTGCTCGTTAGTTTGACTGAGGCAGCTGTGTCCATGGTCGAAGGTGCTCCATCACCATGATTGAACAATCTGGTGAAACTGATCTTTTGCTGTTCAGCCCAAGTCCGTGGTACACGCCAGTGAATGTTCGTATAAACACAATACGAATGCAGAGTATTTTTTCTGGTATAAGGACATGGATTTGTGTTAAGATTTCTTCAAGAAAGACGGAAGACTATGCAGTCGATACTTCGGATGGCATCTGATTTAGCGATAAATTACTGAAATTAATTTCGTTACCATCAGTTGTAGGATATACTGCAGTAGGACTTCCGTCACTTCCACATACTGTATTAAGTGTTTGTGGGATGCTCTTGAACTACTTTCCTGACTGTAGTCGAGTTCTGTCGTTCCGCCGTAATTTGTGCATTTATTGAGTCACGCCATTCTGACAAATTTTTGTTTAGCATAGCATTTGTTTCCTCTAATTTGAATGTAATCTATTCGCCAGAAATGTCTCTCTCGGACATCGTGTCTGTGACCGATTCATTCATGATATGTTCTAATTCTCAACTTAGTTTGTTATTTACTTCTACATCCTTTCGCATAAGCCATTGCAATATCTCTTCAACAGTATGTTTGCGTGGATTATTGAATTGCTTTTGAACCATGGCTCCATGTTCTTCTACGGAAGTATGTCCTTTATTTTCCAATTTTTAACAGTACCCTTTAATTGTTTCTCATGTTGAGAAAATGTCTGTACACTTCCTGGAAGACCACGATAAGCCCTCTTAAACTGCGAAACTTCATCCGCTAAAGCATTACACTGTACTGACAGTGTGATAGAAATAGAAATCCCTTTTTCACTAGACTCTTTTCTCTAAATCGTCTTTCATTCCTTTCTGTCGTAGTGGTAAGAGATTTAAGTTCAATTATTATTCAGTTCAAAGTTATTGTATGTTTTTATTTTTCATTCCTTGAAGACTTTGTAATAACGATGTAATCGAATCAGTATTTCGATCAGTTATTTGTACATTCCTATCACGTGAAATATCACACATTCGAACATTTACTTCACGTGAGGTGTCACCATGCTGAACAACTACATTACGTAAATAATCGACTCTGTCAACATCAACTTCAGAGAAAATATTTTCCGTTGAAACATTGGTTTCGATTTCAGGGCACGATGCAAGACCGTAATCTGAACTGCGTTAATTCGTAGCATGAGGCTTAGCGGCGTCGCTTTTTCCTGAAATAAACTCCCTGCTACTATTTGTATTCCTATCCAATTTTGCGTTTCTTCTCATTTTCACTACAGCGATATAGTAAATAGTAAATATATTTGCAAAAACTTTGGGTATTTATGACCTGAAAAACAATATATAAAACAATGATATTTGGCTTTTAATTTTATCTGCGCGAATAAGCGTAAGGCAGTGCAGTTCAAGATTTGTCATTACATTTAAAACGTGACAACGACAGCCATATTGAGGCTCACTGTTACAGAATATTACGTATTTACAGTGATAGACTGTAACACAGAAACAATTGTTATTTTCTTTAACGGACAAAGATGCCATTGTTGAATGTTATACACAGTATGATCATTTAATGTTTCACGCTGTTATTAGCTCTTACTTCAAATAGTGATGCGTTGACATTCTCTGAGTTAAGTTATTGATCTTTCTCCCTTGTAATCTTTATTGTTTTTATTTTTATGAATTGCCTCCAGCAAGGGGCTGTACGTGCAACACAGGTAACACACGATGTTAGATGATTTTAAATCGAATCGTGCTATCAACATTTATTATCACTGTTCCTCTGCATGTGACCTCTTTTTATGAAATACTGGTTGTAAGGAAAAGAGCAATTAAAAATCAGATAGAGGAACTATAGTCTTAGACGGAAAATTTCGCATAATCGACGGACGCGTGCATTGGCGGCTGATCTTTAACAAGGTGATGCGTGACCCTGGAAAGATAAGTTTTGCGTCAGAATTGACCCAGCAATATAATAACGCTTGAGGAAAAGACATTGCGGTCTTT
Source organism: Schistocerca piceifrons (assembly GCF_021461385.2). Classification (NCBI taxonomy): domain Eukaryota; kingdom Metazoa; phylum Arthropoda; class Insecta; order Orthoptera; family Acrididae; genus Schistocerca; species Schistocerca piceifrons. Next base: position 699,387,586 of record NC_060149.1, read on the forward strand.
GTATCAAAGCTTCAGAATGAATGTGCGTTCGTCTTACCTTTCTGGTCGTACAATGAGCACTTACGGCTGCGGCAGTGGAGGCAGAACAACTGCATGGCGCATTAAGACGGAGGAGGTAGAGTATTAGTGCCAAGTAATTTTCTGGAAGACATTTAAAAATCAGATCACCACAATAAATAAGTTAAATAATGAGATATGGTTAAGGTAAAAATACATTACATTACAATTTAACTCAAGTATTGCGTTAGTACGTAACACAACGGTTTTGTCCGCCCACTCAGGAAGAAAGCTAGGAGACGATTCTGAGGCACCAGCATTTGTCCTTCGAAAACAAACAAAGAAGGATACTGTCAGAGCACAGACATCTATACGTTTTACTACAGCTCTGAGATTGTTGAGCTGTGGGGATATAATTAAAGGTAGTATTGCACTGTGGAATTAAAGATAACACCCTCTTCCCCCTCAGTACATGGAAACATAGTTGGAGTACTTATTTTTTCCAGACTATCATCGCAAAGTATTAAAAAGGATAAATTCCAAATTTCAGAAACTGCCCAAATGTGGAAATTGGAAATTAAAACTCCTTCTCCCCCTCTAACCGCTCCTTATCTCCAACCAGACTTAGCACAGTATTAAAAATACGAGTACATGTAAACAGATTAGGTGTATGTATTCCACCCCGTACCCTCTTTCCAACCAATCAGAGTGTAGTATTAAATAATGTCTAAAAATGGTGTCAAATGTTATTCTTTCTGAAATATACTTCCCCCTCAATTCCTCCAGTCAAGACATAATATTAAAAATACAGTCAAATAAGCAGTAAAAAATGACATAACTTGAACATTAATGTCAAAGATACCCATTATTTGGGAAAGTTATTTACCTCTGGCGAAAAATGGCATCAAATTACATTATTTATGTACATAAAAATGTCTCTGCCATAATATTAGAACAATGCGCAAAAGTTCTGTCATTTTACGCTTTTGACATAGACATTCATCCCTCTGGAGCAATATGATAATTATTCCAAGGGCAAAGACATGCTTTATTTATGTAATGAACACACAGACGTTGCACAGTGTTCTACCTACACCCGCACAGCCAGAATTACTTACACCCGGAATTATTTCCTAAAAATTACATCACACACCACTATTTCTTCATCTGTGCTGTCATGAAAAGTATCCGTAACAGTTCTGAAAAATTACGACAAATTATCTTAAGTGCATAAAAAACTTACGAACTATGTTAGCATTACTTATTTCCAAAAAATCATATGTGTATAGTCTGACCAGTCGCTTTCGTAAATTTCATACGACGTTATATTTCATCCGCTACTGGAATGAGTGTGTAACCTACTCTCTCCATATAATTAAAAACAACAGTTCCTTATAAAATGTAATAACCTAACCGGTAATACATAGTTGTCAAACACGAGTTTCATTTTAATCTTCCGCAATCCTGGAAAACATGAAATAGAATGAACAGCTATTTTATGCACCCGTTACTGTAACCAACACTTGCCTGTACTATTAAAATCGTCAAATGCTTGATCCTTGTACCACGAGTTCAAACTGTGACCAACAGATGTCTGCACTGATAAAAAAGTTTAATAACAGTTACAACTTAGTAGCACGAGTTGCACCGTTAAAAGAACATTTACAAGTTCGAACAATGTACAACGCGTGAGATAAGACGCAACACAGCATTTAATTAATTGTTTTCCACATCTGTGAAGCATATCAAATGTCACAATATTCTGTAAAAGTCTAAAATGGCCGGAAAGGCGCAGTGTTTGCATTGGGTATTGTAATGTAAATTTCCCCATAGACACATAGTCGTCAAATTAGAGTGTAAAAATTGATGGTGCACTCTAAAGAAAGCACTCCAATGCAACTTCCATGCCTAAATAATGCCTAAATAGTCACCAAAAGCTTTTGACATTTTAGAAGTTAATGCTAAGGAATCAGTGTCATCAAACTAAACTGACCAAACTCACAACTGCTGAAAATAGGTCTCATCTAAAATACTTTCCTAGTAACAGATTGATAGCGTGAATGTGACTAATTACTCTAACTCATTATTTAAATCACAGTGCACTCTCAAATTGATTATTTAACCAATTAAAATATTCTCAAACACCATTTTAGGAGGGATAAAGAGAATGAATCCCTACAAAAATATAATCGATATTGCTATTATGAGTAATGACTGAGATCTACTTTACTTTATGTACAATGACAACGTTCACCGAAGTTTGCTATCAGAGCTATGGTGACAAATCTCTTTAAAAGGTGCGTAGATTGTATTTCCTATACCCAACTGTGAATCCTCCAGAGAAGGCGTTGTTGTAAAAAATGTGGCAGCGGTTTCAGTGCCTTATCGGTGCTTTAACCTTGAGCTCTTGGGGCACAGCTGCAATCATTGAAGTTAATCCAACAATGTCTGCAATCACTGACGGTAATCCAACAATGTTGAACGGATACAGTTTCTTTGATTAGCTTTCTCAGTTAGTTTCTTGAACTTTAAAGAATACAAGGTGGCATTGCTGTTGTGTCACTTGGAAGCTTTGTTAAAAGGTTACCAAAAGAAACAAAAAGGGCTAAAGTTTGTATTATAATAGACAATGATATTGAATGAGAACTGTTTTATTCAGTATCTTTAATATTATGTTCAGCACAGGCTTAGTTTTGCTGAGAAATGACAAATTTTAGAATGCACGCTTGCTCATGTGACGATGTTATGCATGCATGCCTGGAGGTGAGTGTAAAACTAAAGTTTTTGTTGTAATAGGTGATAACTGTTTTCTTAAATACATTTAGCAATTTGTTGAGGATAAACTTGATTTTACTTATAAGTATCTATGTCGTAAATTTTACAACACTCGCCTGTTCCCGTGACAACATTATGTGTGCGTGCCACAGAATAAAAAGAAAAGACCATCATTTAATAGTAATACGTGACTCACCCAACATAGTCAAACGACAAAGAGACACCAAATATGGAAGGAAAGAGGTATTCGATTGTACCCAGTAAGAAGGTGTTTGATCCTAGCAAGGAATAAGGTGTTTTATTACAATATATCACTTAAACTGCTGAATGGCGTGCTTTGCTTTTAAACGCTCACGATACGACCAAAGATGGCAACAGAGACATGGGACCATTTATTGTAAGTTTCTAACTTTGTAAGCAAATTAAATTTTTCTGTACCTAACGGTTTGACTTAGTTGTTAAACAATGCGGCGACTTCCGTATTGGGACTACTGATAGAAGCTTGAAGGTTACATGCCACTCATAAGCATTACGAAAGGAGTGTAACAGAAAGAATTTCGTTCCTTTAGCAGTAATGGTTTCTTTTTCACAGTTACACAAAGCTGTTTTTTGGTACTAAATTTATTACGAGAAATATGACCTTACTGCAGCTAAAACACGTATCTCACATAGTAAAGGAGGAAAGCGAAAGTGTACATTTAATGTGAACAGCGATGTTCCTGCATGGAAAGAATAGCACTACCATATCTTCTTGGAAACAAACTGTATGCACCGGCGTTCTAGGTGAGGATGACTCCGACATAATATGTTGAACTGCCCAATGGGGAGGTGAACACAGGATTTTATATTAGCTTTCATATAAACAGTACTTCTCATCTAGCGAAATATAACAAGCTTGGAGACTGCGTCATTGCTTGTGCACTGACGTTAGCAAGCCTAGTTGTGAGAGTGACTAAGCAAGTCGAAACTTGTTCCAACAAGCAAAAGAAGGTTGAGACTTGTCAGGTCAATACTTAGGCGGAAACTGTGTTCCATGAGTAATATGTTGTTGCCTGGAAAGTCTTGAAGTGGCGGGGAAGAAGGCGTTGAGATTCCTCAGAATTTTCTTATGTCATATGACTCAGCAGGAGTGGATTCCGCTCTGAAATTTTCGCCATTTTCCAGGTGAGTAATCTCCCCTTTCCCTACCTCACTTCCAACAGACTTGTCATCTGTCACACTATCTCTGCCTGAGCAAGCTCTTAGTGGAGACATGCTGAATTAAACAGTAATCACAGCCAAACAAATGAAACATCTGCTTTTATCACACTAATTCCAAGAGGGTTCCAGAGAGACGCATCATGTGACTTCAAGAAAGAGTGAAGTACTACTAGTATGATAGGAAACTAATGTTGCCCCATCCCTGCCATTTGTGATTGTCAGTGCTGTCGTCTTCTCTGTTTGGGAGGTGTACTATGAGCTACTTTGTCAGACATTGTTCGGATGTCGAGTGAGAAAGAGTATTAGTACAGTTCACGATCCGCATGCTGTTGACTACACAGCGCCAAGGTGAATCCTATTGTGTACCACATAATTATTTTTCTATACATTTTAAGCAAGTAGGATAACGTCAGTCCCTTAAACTGACCCACCATTAGTATACAGGGTACTGGTGACCACCTAAAAGGGGGAATGGTGACCTGCCACAGTGGGAATGGTGACCAGGGAAAGGCGGAGTGGTGACCACCACAAGGCGAATGATGGTCATCCAAAGAAGAACAGGGTCCACCTAGCACGCAATAGTGTTGACCTAGGGGGAATGGCGACCACCCAAAGAAGGAACGAATATTCATCCAAAAGGGATATAGTGACCACCCAAAGAGGAGCAGTGAGCACTCAAAGTGGAAATGGTAGCCACCTAGTAGGGGAATGATGGACCCCCTATAAAATGACCGACATTGTGATAATCCATTATATTCATGTTTCAAATTGGTGTAATAGTATAAGGAAGACAGGAAAAGTTCAATGGAAGACAGCTGATTTGAAAGTGGCAAAATAAGCAGTTGTCGCAGGTTTATCAGTTCGAAAGTGTGGCGAAAATTTCAAACTGCCTCACAGTGCAATGCAGATCATTTTGAGGAGTGGAAATAAATCAAACCATTTCAAAATACCTGAAGGGAATGTGTATATTTCAAAGCTGAAAAATAACGATATTTATGCAGTCTGTTTCCATCGTGTGGTAGAGATATTAATGATGTATTCAACATTTCCTAATCTAATCCCAGAGCACCTGAAGGTGGCTACAAAATGTCTCACCTAATGTTGTCACAGGAGGAGAAGATGTAAGCTCTTCGACTTATTATTAAACTCTATGATTTAAAATGAAAAGTAACAATATTCCTGTAGTATCATACCATTAGTTGATAGAAATATTAATGGGATTCAATCAGCAGTTATACACTCTCTAACATATAGCTTATATAAAGGTTAATGAGATATTATTCTCAATTTCAGACAGTAATACAGCTGTGTCTAGCGTTGGATACAAAGAAATCTTGCCAGGTTTTGGCAGGAAAGTGTAAGATATGGTTCAAAAACCATGCATTTCAACCTACCATCAGCTGTGCTTCTCAGAGATATGAACAATTGTTCCGAAACCAGGCAGACAAAAATCTCAAAAACTTTGCATTTTCTAAAAATCAATAGATGGTGAACAGGGAAAGGATTACAGCAATGAGACAAATGATGAAGATTTCTACGGAGAAGAAGAAGAGGAAGATGATGATCGGGATGCAGAATTGCAGGAAGAAGAAGATGAGGAGGAGGAGAAGAAGAAGAAAGATATAAGAAGAGGAATGTTGTCTCCAACATATCGCCAACTGCTATCAACGCAAATATGTTGGTAGGGTGATTAGTTTCCTTGCTGGATTCGAAAAGATGGTGAATAATTTATGTGATAATGCAATATTGCCTACTGAATAGAGGCTTCACGAAGCATCGATTACCACCCGAAGTTGTAAGAAAATAAAGGGAAGTCGCATATGCGATTATTATGTTCTACCACACCTGGACAAGATGATGATGTAAAAGTGTAACTTTTAGCACAATATAATGAGTGCTATCGATAACGCTCGCCTGGGTAATTTTTTTCCTACTGTACTGAATGTTTGAATTTGTTATGTTTAGCTGTCGCTATAAATTCAGTATCAATAAACAGTTTTGACACTTGAATGGACTGTTAATACGCGACTGCAGCACGTTACTTAATTACTGTGATAAAAACCACTATTATTAAAGAAAGGAAACTATTTTTTTATAAGAGCAAAGTTGGAAAGGCATTTGTGTAATTCTTTTGAGTGGTGTGTAAACTTAAAATTTGTAAGAAAATTTCCAGGATGGAAGCTACAGCTCTTTTAATATCTAATGCTAACACTTTGGGTGCTGCAATATTTAATTTTCTTAGAATATGTGGAACTTGAAATAAGTAGTAAGCAATTTTATTTTCGATATATCCGCTGTGATATTGTCCTTGGAGTTATCATACCTCTCTGTTGTCATCTTTGGTCGTAGCAAGAACCTCCATTTGTGTTAAACCTCCAGAAATGTTGAAAGTGAACACTGTTGGTAGTATATAAAAATGTGATTGCGACTGTATGGAAAGTCCAGTTTACAGACAACATTTATTTTCCCAAAAACAGAGACAGACATAAATTTATGCCAAACACGTTATGATAGATAGTCGTAAACAACTAACAGGTGGTTTAAGACTACAATAGACAAGTATCCTGGCTGGCAGAAGTGAGTCAAGTAGTCTGGCCCTAAAAATGTGGATAACTCATTCTGAATGGATCTGACGCTGATCAGACTTTGACTGTTCAAATGGACAGAGTTTATTTTGGTGCAGCTGAGAGCCAATGGCTATTGAGATCTATACGCCCTGACGAATTAAAAATGGTTCTGAGCACTATGGGACTTAACATCTGAGGTCATCAGTCCCGTAGAACTTAGAACTACACTCCTGGAAATGGAAAAAAGAACACATTGACACCGGTGTGTCAGACCCACCATACTTGCTCCGGACACTGCGAGAGGGCTGTACAAGCAATGATCACACGCACGGCACAGCGGACACACCAGGAACCACGGTGTTGGCCATCGAATGGCGCTAGCTGCGCAGCATTTGTGCACCGCCGCCGTCAGTGTCAGCCAGTTTGCCGTGGCATACGGAGCTCCATCGCAGTCTTTAACACTGGTAGCATGCCGCGACAGCGTGGACGTGAACCGTATGTGCAGTTGACGGACTTTGAGCGAGGGCGTATAGTGGGCATGCGGGAGGCCGGGTGGACGTACCGCCGAATTGCTCAACACGTGGGGCGTGAGGTCTCCACAGTACATCGATGTTGTCGCCAGTGGTCGGCGGAAGGTGCACGTGCCCGTCGACCTGGGACCGGACCGCAGCGACGCACGGATGCACGCCAAGACCGTAGGATCCTACGCAGTGCCGTAGGGGACCGCACCGCCACTTCCCAGCAAATTAGGGACACTGTTGCTCCTGGGGTATCGGCGAGGACCATTCGCAACCGTCTCCATGAAGCTGGGCTACGGTCCCGCACACCGTTAGGCCGTCTTCCGCTGACGCCCCAACATCGTGCAGCTCGCCTCCAGTGCTGTCGCGACAGGCGTGAATGGAGGGACGAATGGAGACGTGTCGTCTTCAGCGATGAGAGTCGCTTCTGCCTTGGTGCCAATGATGGTCGTATGCGTGTTTGGCGCCGTGCAGGTGAGCGCCACAATCAGGACTGCATACGACCGAGGCACACAGGGCCAACACCCGGCATCATGGTGTGGGGAGCGATCTCCTACACTGGCCGTACACCACTGGTGACCGTCGAGGGGACACTGAATAGTGCACGGTACATCCAAACCGTCATCGAACCCATCGTTCTACCATTCCTAGACCGGCAAGGGAACTTGCTGTTCCAACAGGACAATGCACGTCCGCATGTATCCCGTGCCACCCAACGTGCTCTAGAAGGTGTAAGTCAACTACCCTGGCCAGCAAGATCTCCGGATCTGTCCCCCATTGAGCATGTTTGGGACTGGATGAAGCGTCGTCTCACGCGGTCTGCACGTCCAGCACGAACGCTAGTCCAACTGAGGCGCCAGGTGGAAATGGCATGGCAAGCCGTTCCACAGGACTACATCCAGCATCTCTACGATGGTCTCCATGGGAGAATAGCAGCCTGCATTGCTGCGAAAGGTGGATATACACTGTACTAGTGCCGACATTGTGCATGCTCTGTTGCCTGTGTCTATGTGCCTGTGGTTCTGTCAGTGTGATCATGTGATGTATCTGACCCCAGGAATGTGTCAATAAAGTTTCCCCTTCCTGGGACAATGAATTCACGGTGTTCTTATTTCAATTTCCAGGAGTGTACTTAAACCTAACTAACCTAAGGACATCACACACATCCATGCCCAAGGCAGGATTCGAACCTGCGACCGTAGCGGTCGCGCGGTTCCAGACTGTAGCGCCTAGAACCGCTCGGCCACTCCGACCGGCCCCGACGAATCCGGCGCGGCAGTAGGTTACCCTGTTTGCTTCGTGAGGCGATGTGATTTGCAGCTGGCGAGATGTGTGCGGCAGAGGCGAGGTGTAAGGCGGCACCTGTGAATTGATCGCAGCCATGAAAGGAATGCAAAATCTCACGGTATAGCGATCAGGCAGACAGATCGCAGTTTACTCTCTACCAGAGCCCTGAAATCACGGTATTTTTCAGTATGTGACACACCTGTTCACTGGTCTACCAAGGACCAATTTGGCTCACTTATACAACAGAGTGCACAAGGGTACCAAACGTCAAGACAGACTGATCACAATTCACTCTCTAACAGAGCACTTCAACCAGAAGACATCTCCAGACCGAAGTCTGGAACCCCATTGCCTTTCATCTCTCCAAATCAAACAATCCCATTTTTCCGCAAAGTGCACAAATGACACAGCCTTCACCCTGTCTTGTGCCAGTTACGGGGTCTTAGAGGCGCTAAATCTCCCCTCCTCCACAACACAAACTCATGTCGAACCAGCGCAAGAATTAAGAAACCTGCGTCTTTGAAAAAAAAAAAGAAACTGCCAACTACTGACTTTTTTTAAGTTTTTCCAGAGAGAGAAGATGTTTTTCTCTGAAGTAGCGTCACTTCCCACTGCAACAGGCGAACAGATATAATCTTGAAGATCTTTATATAAATCACCTGTGCCTTGGAGCATGTTAGCCGTAGCTATGAGGTGTAATAATGATTCTATCTGTAAACGTTTCTCAGACGCCGGAGTTCCTTATACGACCAAGGCGGCTGATGGAAGTGGATCAGCAAACATGAAAACTTGTGAATTTTTATTAGGCATGGCACTGCGCTCAGTGCCCAGTTTACAACTCCACTGTGTAGACGCATCCCATCAGTCCGTCGCCCACAGCCCAGCCTTCGGCTGGCGCCAATGCAGATATAGCAGCATTGTCCTGCTGGAGACCTGTCTCGACTAGGGGGTACTCTGTCTGCCCTGTATGGCAGTGGACCTGTACGGCAAGATTTACTTCGGGACGGGCTCGTCGCCGCTTGCTCTCAGCTTCCAAGATGCCGTTTCTACGAACTAAGAACGATAAAAATACCTCATGCCTTTAGCGCCCTACCAGGCTCTATCAACGTCTGCTCGGGCTGTTAACTTCCTAGAGTCTTGCTCAAGGAGTGAAACATTGTAACAAAAACTTTCCGTTTACGAAAAGTAGTTGAGAGAGTAACTTGTTCTCTCTCACTGCCCTCTACCTGACATTGATTTCTGCAAGGGTAGTGTGTCACTTCAATATTCGTTAGTGTGACACGAAGCAGAGGAAATCATTGAAAATAGTAGGACAACCTCATTTTTATAACCGATATATATGTGTGAAAAAAGGTAGCGTTGCCAATCAGTATTGACCATGGCTAAAACACTTCCTAGCCTGACCTCATTCATTCCAGGTGTAATTCACTCACATGAAGCTGCAAGCCAGCAAGAGTACATGAAAAGTTTGCTGTGGGTAGTATGAATTATGTTAGACCCAGGGGTCATTGCTACTTCACAGACTTACAATGAACATTTATTAGGCGATTAAAAGGCCTTTCAGCAGAGAAATATACCCATTCACTCCATATCCTGAGATCAGAGATATCTAATGTCCCTAACCATCTACAATATCCTGGCGTATGAATTGATCCCTGCTCATTGATTTACGCCTGCCCTATCACTGCTTTGGTCTCAGTCATCAGACACGTACGTTCTCAAATTCTCAATGAACAAGGAAATCGCATGTGTAATCTGTTTGCCTTATTACCTAAGTTGTACAGTTTGTGTTTTATTTTCTAGCACATGAAAACAAATACAGGCACATAATCAGAGCATTAATAAATGAGCAGAACAACATATACATCACAATGAAGACAGTTCAGTTGATACATAAAAGAACACAAAAAGTTATTACATATTGATATTACAGAAAGGTAACCTATCGCTCCCCCGACGAGGGTCCCTGGGGAAACAAATTTTATAGTAGAAAATGTCACACGAATTGGAAACATGGCACTTATGCACTCGCACAAACTGTGAGTGGTAGGACTGAAGAAAAGCAATTTGTGCACGAGTGGAAAGGTCACTCACTCAGCACAAGACTTGGCCGAAGTGGTGGCAGACGTCTCTGGAATTCCCTGTCGACTCGCAGCATCTGGTGTCTGGGCAGCAACCATCATCTTTGTACCTTACTGACCGCAGCTGGAACCTTGGCATACTTCCTGGTCAGGCAGCAGTTAGCCATCAGCGACTGACATGATAGCATTGCATTTGACATGCAACCTGCCACCAGGCGTAGAAACCAATTGAGCGTTAGCGGGATGTGGTACCGCCCTGCTCTCCCCATTCACCTCTGCATCGGATCCCGCCTACCGGCACGGGACATCATATTAGCTGGTATTTTGTTGATGGGACACGTTCCTCTCAGCACCGCACTGAGTCAGTTAGGCCCAGCGCGCGTGTCGACTGTGGTACCATGCGACTCGCTCGCCCCTAGAATAGCGGTCTGGCGGGTCGTCGGCCGCTAGGCGGTGGCTGCTGGCGGTTGGTGGCGTCCTGCTGTCTGCACTGGCTTGTGACACCCTGCTGCTTGCACCAATAGACGACCGAGTTGTGTGATGTAGGCACTTCAGCTGGCCGCGACTCGGTTCTGTTGCAGCGGTGGGATCCCCCACATCTGGGCTGCCACAGCTGAGAGTCATTACAGCTGCTGTGTGGTTCGGAGTCTGCACAATCCTTAAAAGTGGTCAAGTGCCATATTCTCTCACAAATGTCATTACATTGATGTAATCCATTTACATAAAAAGAACATAATGATGAATACAAGATTTTTCTTTCATTAATGTATTTATTTAATTATTTATTTTATTAGTAAGGACGCAAAGCCTAAAATAAATTTGATGTCTGCCGGGCCCTGTTAACGTTGTATGGACGTAAATTATGAGGTGCCTTTGTTTGTATGTGCATGTCTTTTCGTTAGTTTTTGGTTAGTTCTACTCTTGTCATGCACCCAAATTTTTTTTACGCTGGTGCTACCTCTATACCACCACCAAACGTGCCGACTTCTTCCAATACTAAATACTAATTTATTGCACTATGCCTTTGCTAATACTACTGAAGCTAATTTTCATGCATTTTATTCCTTGTATACACCTCTTTTATTTTTCAATGCCAGTTAGTGTTGTCTGCTGCCGAATTTGAAGTGGCATTTCATGATTGTGTACATGTAATTGTACGTAGTACAAGTAGGCCTCCTGTCTCCTCTGTCAGTGGGCCTGTCCGACAAGATTTACTCAGGGATGGGTTCGCCGCCACTTGCTTTCAACTTCCAACATGCCATTTCTACAAACTAATAACCATAAAAATACCTCATGCTTTTAGCGCCCCACCACGCTTCATCAACGTCTGCTCAGGCCGTTAACTTTCTAGAGTCTCGCTCAAGGTTCATAACATTGCAACAAACGTTTTCCGTGTACGAAAAATAGGTGAGAGAGTAACTTGTTCTCTCTAATGTCTCAGTTTTGCTAGTGGGTCTATAAACTATGTTATAGGAGCCGTTCATCATAACTGACCTTGCTTTTCCCTCATATTTTTGCGAACATCAAGACAACCCTTCCTTGTACCATTTTATACAGCCGTCGTGTAGGATTCTTATTAACTGTTTTGAAGAAGCTCTTGAAGTTTATGTTCCTCGCAGCAGCAGTATTGGCGCCGTTGTGTTCTATGGAAACTGCAGTTTTACTTTCTGTGACTCTAAGTGATGAAATGTGATGCTGTAATACTCGGAATAACGTTCAACAGAGAAGTATTTACTTACTAAACACTATAAACTGATAATGGTTCAAATGGCTCTGAGCACTATGGGACTTAACATCTGTGGTCATCAGTCCCCTAGAACTTAGAACTACTTAAATCTAACTAACCTAAGGACATCACACACATCCATGCCCGAGGCAGGATTCGAACCTGCGACCGTAGCGGTCACGCGGTTCCAGACTGAAGCGCCTAGAACCGCACAGCCACACCGGCCGGCTAAACTGATAATGTCAGCATAATTAATAACCATTAAATGAAAACTAACAGTTTTTTAACAGCATGGCCTTACGACAGAACTGAATCGGAAGCCATCCTCTCGGCGACAAGAGACTGTCGACTATAGCGGGCGGCCTGTACCTCGTACTTACTCTCCAGATATTGTAGCCGTTCGTACATTTTCATTCCCATAAGCATTATTCATTTGTTTATTAAGATGATCGACTTCTGGCAGTGTAACAGTATTGTAAGAAAGTACTTATGACCTGGGAAACAACATTAATTCTTCGCTCCTGAAGAACTGTGCTTTCCCTACGTTACCCGCCGCTGACGGAACGGGCGTTCACGTTTCTAGCCACATCGTCTCAAGCCACCGTTCACTGGCAACGCCCATGGTCCATAGCTCCTTCAGACAGCGCGGGTACTGAAATCTTATTCCCGACTGTGTACGTTCTGCAGTACCGCTTTACTCACTGAATGCTACATGATATCGACAGTTTAGATAGAAAAATGGAAAAGTAGAGTATAAGGAAAGAAAGTGATTTTTTACGCCAGTTGCTTTATGTATTTCTCTTTTTTATCAAATAAATTTTAGTATTCCGTTATGAGATTGTTAAACGTAATGTCTAGTTGTTCATGAGGTACTGTTATATTTGCAGGTAAGAAACAACTTTTCTTAGCTTTTCGATTAATTGTATTCACAGAACTTTTGGATTTTGCCTCCAATGGTCTTGTAAAATTTAATATCGCCTCTCTTTCAAATTGAAAATCTTTGAAGGCCAATAAAATATGAAATGTAACACTTCACAAAAAACATCAGACAGTTATTATAAGTTTCACAATACTGATTATGGACATAAAATTCGCTCGGAATATAAGCAAAATATTGTTTGATTTTACATGCTTTTAGAAAAATAATAAAGTAATTTCTCTCACATTTTCCAGCGATAGTTGGTCGCCCAAAGGAATTCATTGGAACATTATTTCACAGTTTTCGCTATAAACATACAATATAGACAGAATACACAAACGCATTATACGCAATACAAGGGAATTTTATTTCTCCATGTCCTACTATGGAGCATTACTGCTCACTGTAACATATTTTTAAGAAGAATTTACGAGTCAATGTCGTCATTTTTAACTCATGCTACTAGCACATTAATTTTCCTTGAAACACGTTTATTCGTCAGCCGAATTTGCTTGTCCTTGGTGTCGCGTTTCCTCTATATTTCCTTGATGACAGCCATCACATGCATGTATACCAACTGCGTCTCTTGTTGCTTATTGTTCATCTGGTTCGACCCACAGTGCACATCATCTGGATGTGTGACCTCCGAATTTGCCTGTGTTTCCAATCGGCATTACAGTTAGCGTGAGCACATGCAACAAAAACACATATTTTAGAAACAAAAGGAGAACAATAGTTTATATTTCCCATTCAATGAATATTTTAATAATCATATTTCACATTCTATCGTAGTGGTAAATTCAAAAAGATTTTCAAACAGCTTATTCTGTTAATTAGTGAATTATTTGTTTCTAAATGTATTTTTTCACTTTATTAGTCCATAATAAATAACTGATTCATTAAATGATATGCAAATGTTTTCAATATTTCCTTAAGGTGTGTTTCCACTTCTATGTATGTTGAACACAGGTTTCATTATATTACTCTTTAATCGATCATTGTAAGATAACTACGAATCCCTACATGAAACAACTGTGTTCAAAAATTTTGTTTATATCATTTCCTTGAGGTCAATACACTTCACCTGATAGGTTTACTAACAGACCTATTGAGACACATCCTTGAGTACGTCGCACCGGGGACCATTCATTCACTCACCCGGCTGCGTCACCTGTCCCGTTCAGAGTAGATTAGGATTGCACCATCAGCAGTGGTTCTTTAAAGTTTCTCGCTGACGTCCCAAGACGCCTCACACAAGGTCCTCGCGCATTTCTTTCAAGCCCTGATACTTAATGAATATGAACTAGAACTGAAGTAATGTATCTCTTAACATGCCTACACTGCTACTATGTACAATGAATCATCAGTCATATCTGAGTCGCTTAGGGTAAAACTCGATGCTTGTTTACAAGAGAGATATTCTCGCAAATATTTTGTATTCAATTTCTACTTTAGACCTCCCTTAGATACTATGGCATCTCTTAACATCAGGTACATTGTGTATGCCTTTTATTATATGGGACTTAGGACAGACTACTTCCACGACGTAAGGATGAGGTACGCTGCGAACCACATAAGGTCTTCCAAAAATGTAACTGATTTTTTTTGTCTCAGTCTATATCATTGACGATTTCTTGTGAGTCTTTATTATCGCAGTCACCGCCAGAACATACTCTCTAGGTGTTTCCTTTTTTTTGTGACTTCCATTTCTCTATTAATACTTCTAAGATAGTTTTCACTTTTGTACCAAATTAATGTCCGTTACTTTCGGAAATTTCAACAACCGTTCGATCGTAGTTTCAGATTTCTTACGCCAATTGTAGCTGCCAATATCCAGTGGTCAAGTCAGGATCAGTTAATTTACTAGCCTTTTCAGATTTCTGCAACAATTCCTCGAGAGATACTGGTCTACCGTTTTCAGATTCTATTATTTTATTTAGTACCCTAGCAAGTACTGTGACTCATATCAGACATCGTTCTTTGTTACATGCACGAATAAGTCGCGGTATTTTCTAGTTGATCTCTCGAGAACCTGAAAAGATAGCGTCCTCTTTATATCTTTGTCTATGGCTTCCTTCTTTGCTTATGGTTTTTGTGGCCATAATGTGAAAGGTTGAGGTGGCTTGACTTTAAACTCGTGAGGTTCTTCCTTGAGTAATCTTGGTTTATCAGAAAATGCCCTTTCTTACTTTAATAGTAAGTTCTTCAACTCTCTTTTTGAATCTTGATGCATAACGTCCATACATCTTACTGTATTCCTTATTTCATCTGCTATTTCTGAGGCAACCATATTCTGATTTTCATCTCTTCTCTTTTGTGGAATATTTTCCTCTTTATCCACTTCCCACTGAAAAATTCACCTATTATTTTCAGATAGTAATTTTCCTGTATATTCGCTTTGCGAATAACTAAGTGACCAGGTTTAATTTGTAACTGGATACCATTTACCGTTAGGTTCTTAGTACCTTTTCCTAAATCCGTAACAGCTACGTGGTCCATCAATAAAGCTGTCAAATTATCAGTTCAGTGTAAGGATTTGGAGCCTCCACAGGTTGCATTTACGTCCAGCACTACTCCCTCTACATTTATTTCCAAGATTACTTGCTTCATTTGACTCTTCTCACGTATCGCATCTATAACTATAACTCCTTTCAATGGCAATGTGGGTTCTTCTTCTTTATCCACTATTTGGTCGTAAATTCCCACTGCTACAGCACACAATTCACTACCAGTATCAATACCCACAACTGCCTTAATACTGCTAACTGCCACGTCTGTTACACGTTGGTATTCTTCTTTTCTTGCAGTTTCGTCATTCTCAAAAACAGCCTCGTCAATATCCCCAGAATTTTCTTTCATCATTCATTTTCATTGCCACTAGTACGTCTATCATATGCGTTTGTGTTCGAATTTCACACAAACTCCATTCTATTTTTCCCTTTCATTGCCATCTCTTTCGCAACGTCTCTCAATCCTATCATATTATACCGCTAATTATGTTCCTCTTATCGTTTAGTAGAGAGATTATTTGTCCTTCCTCTCCTCCAGCTTCCTCTTCCACGTCTATTAGAACCAATACCGTGCTTCTCGTCACCCGTCGTCTCAGTCTGGTTTCTGTTACGTTCCCTCCAGTCTCAACTTTCTCTTGATCTCCAGTTCACATCTCACCAACTGTTACTGGATGTCTCTTCTCCTGACGAAGCATCTTATTGGTTTAATTCTTGCAAAATACCTTCAGTTTTCCTTTTGGAAATGCCTATTAACTTTTCCCGTACGCTCACGGGCAATTTATCCAGTACTACGGCAATTAGCTCTACTTTACTAAGTGGTTTATCAAAATGCAAATTATTTTCATAGAGACTTGGGAAATAATCTTTGTAATGGTCATACTCACCATCCATCAAATTTCTCTTGTGATAAATACCGTTCTTACGTTACATTGTGTACTATTAGACCAATATTTGTCTACAAATTTTTTAATAAGCTTATCATATAACTGCCAACGCCCTTGCTGCAGTGGTAACACCGGTTCCCGTCATAACACCGAAGTTGAGCGCTGTCGGGCTGGGCTAGTTCTTGGATGGGTGACCATCCGGTCTACCGAGCGCTGTTGGCCAGCAGGGTGTACTCAGCCATTGTGAGGCAAACTGAGGAGCTACTTGATTGAGAAGTAGCGGCTCTGGTCTCGGAAACTGACATACGGCCGGGAGAGTGGTGTGCTGACCACATGCCCCTCCACATCCTCATCCAGTGATACCTATGTCGGTACCGTTGGGCCTTCATGGCCTGTTCAGAAGGAGTTTTATCATATGACTGACAATAATCTGGGGCACTCATTGCCCATGGTACAGCATCCCCTTCCATTGTCCTCGTGACCCATTGTATTTTTAACGTATTATCCCGTTTCATTGGTATTACACTTTCAAACTGTTTTACAAAAGTTCTGGGATGAAGTCCACTTTTGCCTCAAAATTATGTAACGCAGATACACTTACATAGTGGTCCTTATTCTATCGACTTCCGCGATTATTATTTACTGTAATTAGACATTTTTAACTTTTAACCGAATTTTCTATCCTTTCAGCAAAGATATCAATGCCTCTGGTAGCAAAATATCTGTTATCTTGCTGAATAACAGCTATCTCTTTAATATTAGTTTCCAATGAATTTATTTAGTTAGATAAAGCTGACACAGTTTCATCGACGTTTTGTGTACTTTCCAGATTTTCCATTTTCTCTTGTACACTATACATCGTTTTTCAGTCTCGCTGATGTATTTCTCTGTTTTATCAGAGGTTATTATGTTATCTTTCTGAACGACTTTCATTAGTTGTCGTTTGGTATTCCGAGCAGTTTCTTCTATTTTATTGTTAGTTGTTTTTAGTTGCTGGTTAGTCTCAACCAGCTATTGCTTAGTATCGCTAGCACATTATTCGATTTTGTTGTTAGGCGCATTTAGCTTCCTCATTAGAGATGCAAACCTTTTCTCATACTGAGTTTCTACCTTTATTTTCGTTAGCTTCACTTTCAGTAGTTGTGCACTCACTAACAATTGCCAGATTGTTTAACTCAGACACGTTTTTTGTTGTCTTTAAACTATGTACTTATATTTCCTGCTCTCCGTTTCCTACTATATCACTCATTTAACTACTAGTCTTTCGCCACATTTTGCAAGCGGAAACATATCACCATTCTCTAACAAATCTACGTTTTCTCGTGCCATATGTGGTTATATGAGTCTATACTTTTTCACTGGACTTAATGTCATACATTACACTACGGCGTCTAAGTAACATTAGTTAACATAAACGATGTAAACCGAGTTGAATGTAAAGTTACTTTGGGTAGGTTTCAGTACTGTGTTGGGAGGCGTAAAGCTCTGGAGTCTCGCCGTGCGTTGAATTCCGGAACTCATCGTGCGTTCCCCCAGCGCATCCTTCTCTGCAGCTGCGCTGTGTTGAGCTGCATCCCGGGCGATACCGTCGCATTGTTTCCTTTGGCTTTGCAGCTCTCCCTGCACCGTTGTACGTCGCTGTCTTCTCTTTTCTCTGCTACGACGTTTTCCCGGTAGTTGTTCGTTAAGTTTCACTCACGAAAGGTTCTTAATCCTAGGTCGCGACCGATATATTCCGCTACGCGAACGGTTGGCGACACACATTCAGCATTAGGTGACTCACACAGTTTTAATGTTGCTGCCCTCAAATTACAAATGTCAGTCACTTTTTACAGTTACTGTTCACATTCCGCTTCCATTTCCGTTGAACTTCCTGTCGTACTACACTTTCTGTTCTTCACACAAATTTTTCTTCCTCTGCATGTTGTCCAAATGCGATCGTATTTCATATTCAAAAGATTCCTGGCACATCTACTGAAATTTATGTAAGTGCAACCAGTTCTCCCCTTCAAGGGAATCCGAGTTGAAGAGCATCTCCCCCCGCCCTCCACCTCCACTCGCAATAAACCTCCAGAAATGTCTCAATTTAGCCAGTGAGTCCGTTGAGGATGCCATAAGAGTCTGCGCTTTTCCATCCGAATTTTTTGGAGGTAAAGACAATTTTTCTTTGTACGATCTTAGAGCGCCGTCGCGTAGGATTCCTTCTACCTGTTCTATCAAGGAGCTCTCGAAGTTTATGTTCATCACAGAAGCAGTTTCAACGCCATCGGTTTCTCCGTAAAGTGCAATTCTACTCTCTGTGATTCTAAGTGATGCAGCGGGAAGCTATATTATTCTGAATAACGTTCAGAAGGGATGCCATTACAATGAATTTATTTACTAGACACCGTAAACTAATGATACCGAAACAGTTACAAAGGATAACTGAAAACTAAACATTTCCTGAGAGCGTAACCTTACGACGGAACTAAATCGGAAGGCATCCAAACGCCAGCTGGCGACTACATGGATCAGCCGGCACCTCGTACTTATTCTCGTGATACTTCGTAGCAGTTCCTACATTTTCGTTAGCTTAAATATTATTTATTTATTTACTACGAAGATTGATTATTAACGTTGTGATATTCTTACAAGACAGTGCTTATGAGCTGTACTCTTCTTTTAATACCTGTACTGAAAAAAGTGACTTTTATTAGCAAATATTTATTAATCAAAATTACCTGCTCGCGCCAGAATAGCTGTACTTTCCCACCTAACTCGCTGCTAATGTAACTGGCGGTCTCATGTCTAGCCACAGTGCCTCACACCACCGTTTATTGGCAGGGCCATATGGTCCACCCGCTCCTTCAGCCAGCGTGGGAACTGAAATCTCATTCCCGACTGCATGCGTTGTGCAGTACCGCTTTACTCACTTAATACTGCATGGTATCGACAGATATTGATACAAAATTTTAAAACTGGAAAATAAGTAAGTGAAATGAGACTCGAACAGAAGCGATGCATGAAATCATCTCGTGAGTGTTCGAAAAAAGAAAGTTATTCGTTTGAGGCTTTTCGTAGTCCTTTCCTGGTCGCTCGATATTGCGTAATGGCGTTATCAGTTGACGTGCACGTTATCCTGGTTTGACGCAATATACTGTTTTCTCTGGGACAATCCCAAAGATGAATTATATGAATGATTCCTGAAAACCATGTGGATTAAAAGCAACACATTATCAGTTGTCGTGCGCGTTGTTCTGATTTGACGCTAATGGACTGTATTCTCTGGGACAATCTCAAAGATGAATTATATGCGCTAGTCCGGAAAACCATGAGGATTAAAAACATCATATCGGAGCTACATGTACAATGTTCGGAGTAGTATCGTTAGTCCGTACAGAACTCCTTTCACCAGCGACTGAAAAAATGTGTTACTGTAGACGGTGGGCATTTCGAACTACTGATGACATAAAAGTTGTTTTAAGAATAAGTTTGTAATTTCCTTTTTGTAGCTCTTTCTAATGTAATTAGGCAATAGAAGTATGTATCATGATGGTTCAAATGGCTGTGAGCACTATGGGACTGAACATCTATGGTCATCAGTCCCCTATAACTTAGAACTACTTAAACCTAACTAACATAAGGACAGCACACAACACCCAGTCATCACGAAGCAGAGAAAATCCCTGACATCGCCGGGAATCGAACCCGGGAACCCGGGCGTGGGAAGCGAGAACGCTACCGCACGACCACGAGCTGCGGACATGTATGTTGGCATTAAAGACATTACGTGAAGTTACTATCAAACAATCTTTATACTTCCAATCCCTGTTTTACAAATCCATTCAATTATTCACGTACACCTTTCTTTCAAGGATCTGACAGAAGCAAGAGAAGAATTGTTTCGTAATTAACTGGCGAATCGCCCTTAAATACCATGTCTTTTGCCTTCCAGTTAGTGTGTCGGCCCAAGGACATGTAGCCAAGTGTCGTTTGTATCAGTTTTAAATTGAAGTTTTCTTCACAGTCCCGCTTTTGTTACCAGACACTTAACTATGTCATGCTGGAAAATCCCATGAGCCTGACGAGACGGTTTCGTGTAACAACACGAGCTTCCCTAAAACACAGCAATAGGTTTCAATATTCAAAAGAGATAAATGATAAGTTCTAAATATTGAAGTTTCTATGAAACTACTAATCATATTTTATAGGGCGAAATGTCGTTGAATTATTATCTTTTAGCTCTACGATGGTTGAAGCAGAAATTGTAATAGTTGTATTTCAAAAAGCGAAGTTGATACCGATGTCTCTGTAATTCAAATAGCTTGGAACAGAGACCACACGTAATTTAGTGAGGACGTTTTCACAATTCATGTAGGTGAAAACAATACTTCAATACCTTAAGGGTCTCAGAAAACATTTGGAGTGAACATCCAGTTTACAGACATCTGATACAACATTTAACATCCCATCCGCACATTGTAGCAGAATAATTCATAAATATAAACGTACATACTTCTGAAAAATAACCGGAGGAGAGAGAGAATCTATTTGTAAGTCACTTGAACTGAGTACTGTTTAACTCAGAAACGGATACCGATCGCCTCATGTCCAGATGAGATGAAAAGCCAGAACGGAGGTATAACATTTTCGATGACAAGTCAGATTGCAATATTCCATACGAAAAGGACACGATTTTCCATAACTCCATCACTTCCATAATTTCCCTTCACGTGAATACAACGTCAATGTTCGCAGCTTTCAGCAATATCACCATTGTGTTGAAAGTTGTTGGTCGAATGCGCCCAGATCAAATACGAGCGACAAGATTCTAAACAACATCCGTTCGGTATGTTGCCCAGGAAGAGAGCGCTTTTTTCATAAAACTGCATAAAGCGACCAATCGAAAAAAGCACCCAGCGCTCTGATTGGCTGGCACCAGTCAAAGCTTTGGCGTTTCCACAAGAGATACCTGCCCATTCCTGTTTGCAATGATGTACCGCTCCACTGGATAGAGTCGGACAGCGATGGATTGTCTAAGAGCTGGTAAGTAACTTACAGGCGGCGTGAGGTTGCGCGATTTATGGAAGGTGTTCGCAACACAGCGGCTGCCTTTTAATGTACTTTCTAATAAATTTTCTGGTATTTTTCACCTCACACAGATCAGGCAACAGATATTTCAGCTGTTTCAAAGTTTATCTTGGTTATTAGAAATGTTTGGTCTTAGAGCAAACCTGCTCAAAGTTTTGTACTTTCCTCATTCCTAGTGAACGTGACGCAAAATCCCTTAGAAGAATCGTTTTAAGAAATGTTACTAATTATTGTGGCATTTCAGATAAAACTATTTCTCAGATGTACAGTGGTGCAACTGTTACAAATGGCCTTTTGAAAGAGCCTTTTTCACATCCCTTTGTTACGTTGTTACCCCATTAACTGAAACTAATTATAGCCCAAGCAACGAGTCAGAATACGGACGTTAGGTTTTTTGACCTTGTGAGATTCCAAGTTGTTTTTACAGTTCTTCAAATTCAACGGTGATGCTAATTAACGTAGTGGACGGGAAGGCCTTACATGTTTCCAACGCATGATGGGAACTTCAATTAAGAACTGTGAAAATTATATACGAAAATGGAGAGCAGCTTGTGGAACGCCTAGAGCATATTGAGCTTACATCTCGGCATAGTACTACAGTCTCTCAAAGAAGAGGCTGCCATCTAAAATTAGAGAATCGGGTCTTTCACTTTAAGTTAACGGTATTTACTCCTCTCAATGCCACACGTTGATATACTGCTCAGTAAATTACAAACACGAGCAGCAGATCCATTGTCCATACAACAAGAGGATAGAACATACAGAATGTTCGTGGTAGCATCACTGACAAGATTTACTCACTCAAAGAGCTGTTGCATTCTGCGAAGTCACAGAGGCAGGTAAAGGAAATTCCAAAAACTACTGGCGCAAAAAAGTGTAATACAATTGTCGCTCATGTTGCTGAACGATTTGATTACACAGGGAATCAAATGGTTCAAATGGCTCTGAGCACTATGCGACTTAACTTCTGAGGTCATCAGTCGCCTAGAACTTAGAACTAATTAAACCTAACTAACATAAGGACATCACACACATCCATGCCCGAGGCAGGATTCGAACCTGGGACCGGAGCGGATGCTCGGCTCCAGACTGTAGCGCCTAGAACCGCATGGCCACTCCATCCGTCCACAGGGAATCTCGTCGTTGGAAATTTATCTAATTCGGAAACGCTTATTTCTTACGGGGGTCGACTTCCGCACACATTGCTGCAAGGATACTGCGAAATATATAACAATGAGCTGATAACGGAGCTTCACATAACATGTAGGAGGGATGGTTTAGAACCCTCATATGTGCTGTTCCATTTCTGCAGATATGCTCGAAAATAATTTGCAGCAACCTTTCAGCGAAACAAACCAACTCTTGAAAGTAATTGTTACCAAACGGTATTTTTCTACTATGGAGATAAAAATTCTTGTGTGAAATAGTATGAGTCAAGAGCGACTAATAAAGTAACATTATTTACCCTGTAGAAAGAATTTATGCCCAACATTTTAGACTTCAGTGAACAGGCCTTATCAGGTTATCTGTTCTTAAGTAGGTTAATGGATTTTTTCTTTCTTTTACTTTAGACTTAAGCTGGAATTTTGAGGTAATGAAGTGATGTAACGCAGTTACGACGAACTCTTAAACAATTATTTCGTCTAAGCTGCTTGAAGCAGTGGAAATATCTCGGCAGAGACGGAAGATATACCCGGCAGTAACCAGTAGCAAATACGGAAGCGAGTTGACGCAGATCATTAACTGATAATAAGGATGATGGATGATGAGGTTTTTCATACGCCTCTGATTATTGCTCACAAATAGAAAACTGAAGTTTGATCAAATGTCGATGAGTAACGACATGCGACATTTGGTCCAGTGATACTTAGGCATGTCAGCTAAAAATGGGAACTGATGACTTAGCGTCACGGGCTCGGTCGCCCTGTTTCATTTTGAATACGGACGTGAGAGGAAATATACTGGTCAATCCATGCAGAGATTTTAAAAGTTTTCCAGGATATATAGTGATACTTTTGCTCGTCAAATGGTTTACTCATCTGAAAAACGTAAAATATTATCCGCTGTCTTTCCATTGTTCATCTTCGATAAATAAAAGCTAATCCGATTTTTTATTGCATTCAGAATATGTAGCGCGGCTTACATGGTAAGGTATAACTTCGTTTACTCCTTTTAGTTAATGAAATTACATTAGCAAACAACGCGCCAACATGATAGCTTGACAGACGGGAACATAGCTGAAGTTTTGATGAGGCTTACGAAAGTGGTGGCGGGGAATACACCACGTGACTCGTCACGATAACCTACCCATATTGAAGTTTGGCACAAAAATTTCCAGACAGTGTAATCAAAACAAGTCTTTCCGCTTAGTTCGTTATTCGCCCGGAGTGTTTTTAATAAACAGACACCTGAAATTTCTGATGAACGTCAATATTAAAAGAATCATATTGTTGTATATTACAGCTCTAGTTTTTATTCGGTTTTGCGAAATATATTTGGTTTCATAAATGTTCAGTTATAATTATCAGGAACAGAACTTACTGTTCAACGTTTTGATAGCCCATACATTTCTGAACAACAGTGACTCACTTTCCACTGCTGTCTTTTTCTTTTTTAACACAGAGAGGTTACTTCCCCCGTAACAGACACTTTATCTACTCTTTTGTTTGTAGTACATCTCAAATCATATATTCAATTACACCCGTACAACACGCGATAGAATGTAAGTTTATATAAAACATGCAGTGTGGTTATCACTAAACTACCGCTACTTGAGCGAGTACAGATGGAAAACTATTTCCCGTTTGGGTACCCAACGTTACGGGAATGATGATCAGACTTTGCGCAACAGGATTTGCGTTGTTAGTAGTGTTAGTGACAATGCTTGCCTCTAGGTGCCGGTACATGTACGCCAACGTAAGTTTGAAACGCAAGCATTAGTACGCTTAACAGGTGAAGTCATTTAGCATGGATTTGGACAATGTGAGAAGGGCTTCACTCGTGAAGCTGTTATATATATATATATATATATATATATATATATATATATATATATATATATATATATATATATATATATATATATATAAAACTAAAAATATAGTACTTTCCGCACCGAGATTCGTGTACATGAGTCGGCATTTTCAGTTAACTGGCGTTTTGGGAATTGTTTCTGGGAGAGGCCAACGATGAATTGTGTCACAAATCGTAGAAGGAGTTAGTGTTGTCACAGGTGAGAATGACGGATGTAATGTGCGATCTTCAAGCAGTGCGCTATTTGTGCCACGACAGCTGAACGCCGGTCGCTGTGGCCGAGCGGTTCTAGGCGCTTCAGTCCGAAACTGTGCTGCTGCTACGGTCACAGGTTCGAATCCTGCCTCGGGCATGGATGTGTGTGATGCCCTTCGGTTAGTTAGGTTTAAGTAGTTCTAAGTCTAGGGGACTGATGACCTCAGATGTTAAGTCCCATAGTGCTTAGAGCCATTTGAACCATTTTTTTGACAGCGGAAAATTCCATGGTCCACAGTGTTAATGCTGCGAACAAATGTGAAATGGTATTTATAGTGCGGTTCCAGACTGTCGTGGACCCAGATGGTCGTTACAATGAGCAAAGTATGTGACCTGGAACGTAAACACGGTAAACAGTTAACATATTTTACCCTGTCATGTGGAAATCAAAATCAAAATGTGTTCCTTTCAATTGTTTATTCGTCATTTCTTTTCCGTATGTCCTTACCAATATCAAGGGATGTTGAAGGGATCGAAGTCTGTTATAGGTACATTTTCAACGGCGTCGACAAAGCTACTTGGATGTCACCGAGGGTGTTGTCGAACTGGCAGATCTTAGAGGAATCCTTGGCCGTAATATTCACGCAGATGACAATGTTGCTATCCCCGCCCCTCCCCTGTGATCACGCCATAGGAGAGCGAGAAACAATAGGATTGAAAGGGCATAAAAACCATTTTCAGCTTCGGGTCACGTTCAAATTTCGTCGAATGATTCAAAACGGTCCCTAATGTTTGTACCGGGATCTCCTTACACTACGGTTGGATCGTCTGGGAAAATCAACAGTATATAACGTTATCATGAACGCCGTCCTGTTGCTCATCCCACTACGAACTGTCGTCCTCGACAGCGAAAAACGCCCCAATGGAATGAACTGTTTCCTTGACGCCTTTTATGCCATCTATTGGGGGCTTTTCGCGTCGATTCTGAGTGGCGGTGTGTCTGATATGTTTTCCTCAAAAGAAAATCGAATGATTTAAACCTTGAATCTCTCGGTTCTGATCCCCACCGCAGAGGCGTTAGGCGAAGGGATGAAATGTGTCTACGAACGGGCGAACCCCCCCCCCCCCCCCACTATGGCGCTGGGCAGAATTGTGTAAGAATTTGTTGCCAATATGACATCATTAGCCCACCTTACACTTCACTTGAACTTCTGAGCTGTGGCCTTTTTTCCTCCCTGTTGCGAAAACTTACTGTCTGAAGCGTTGTCTAGCCCAAGGGTGACATCGAGGGTGCTACGTTGTTGCATCATTACACAGGAAGTTTATGCAAATACGAGCCAAATTTATAACTTACGGAGGCTCGAAAAAATGATCCTTTAATTTTGTAGCATAGTATATATTCGTCAGTACATCACCACACATTAAGCCCTGTGAAATTAGTATGAAATGCATTCTACGAAATATCAGTTTCAGGGACATTAGTTGCGATGCCGATCGTGTTATATAAATTTGCAAATAACGTATGTGTCCTACAGAAAGTAAGCCATCTGTATTCCTGATTGTGCGATTGAAGTCAGAACAATCAATTTTCAACAAGACGGAGAAAATAATGCACCCACTTATTTATTGCTACTCGTTAGTTACCAGCCATCTTACCCGAAAGTTGGTGCTGCTTCACTCGACTTAATGGTAGCTGACTCGAATCGTGATGGAGGAAGATACGAGCATTTTGTAGTCTGTATTTTGCCGGCAAAGAGGGGAGAGACAGTGGCGTCAAGGTGCTGCTCACAAGTTTCCGCGCCAGTGTTCTGCGTTAAACTTCAAAGCTCTCCACATGGGCTCTTTAGCTACGCAAAACTCTTGGTGCTGCGAGAGGGGTGGGCTATGTTCCGACTCAGGGTTTCCACTTCTCTCTTCCCCACGAACGTAGCAAAAAATGGTTCAAATGGCTCTGAGCACTATGGGACTTAACATCTGAGGTCATTAGTCCCCTAGAACTTAGAACTACTTAAACCTAATGACATCACACACATCCATGCCCGAGGCAGGATTCGAACCTGCGACCGTAGCGGTCGCGCGGTTCCAGACTGAAGCGCCTAGAACCGCTCGGCCACACTCGCCGGCGAACGTAACAACACAAATAGAACACTGCACTCGATACTCACTCTTCACAGTCATTCATACTATACAGATACACGCTGACTCTCCATAACATGTCGAAGGCAGTTAATGAAGCAGGTCCCAAGGACGGCAATGTGCCGCCATCGCTCATTTCCTGGGTATTACTTACGTATATGCTAAAAGCATGATATGTTTACATAATTTTCAGAAAACATTAACAAGGGTTTGCGTATACAGGGTGTTGCGACAAATTTCGAAATATTGTAAAAGTTTTCTTGACGAAGAAATCGAGGATAGGTACCCCTGTCCGGGACCGTCATCCAACGACTCTAGAGCATCGAAGTTATAGGTGTCTGCGCCTGCCACCAGATCACCGCTTCGGCAGCAAACGTGACTTTGTAACCTTACAGAATGTTGTTTGTTATTCAGTGATAGCGACTGAGTGAAACGACAGCTAGTGGAGATGACGGAGCTAGCTGCTGCTTAGACAGGCCTTGTCTCACATGAATGCCGTGGGCTCTTGCCTTGATGGATGACTGTTTCTGTGGCGGCGTAACGACAAGTGACGGCAGGAAGATGAAGAACGAAAGGGCAGAGAAGGCTGTGAGACTACGTCAGGACTAGGACCGCACCACGGCAGGAGCGGCCTCTAACCCAAGAACATTCTATGTAGCGAAAGATATTGGATTATTGCATGTCGCCAATCACTTGCGACACAAATGTAAACCAAAGTTAATCTACTCTATTGTAATAAAAACCATTATTGTGATTTGTTTGAATTGTTGTATAGCTATCCGAGAAAGCAGCATCCGTTTAGGCACCCTCTAAGAGACGAGTGGGAAGGACGCCACATTGGTGATGAGGAGTTACAAACAACTCACTCCCCTGACGGCCACAGCGGCCGGCGGTACTGTGAAACTTCCATATCTACACACATCAAAAAATGTTTTGCATCACCTCGGTTCATAGACTTCCGGAACCTCTACCGAAAATTCGAATTGAGATCAACATAAATATCATTTCCGCCACTTTCATTGCTCATGGTCGAGAATGCTGTACGCACCTGTACCTTTAATACCCATTAGCACGTCTTCTTGCATTGATGAATGCCTGCATTCGTCGTGGCATACTATCCACAAGTTCGTCGTGGGACTATTGGTCCAGATAGTCGCACTCCTCAAAGGGGATTCGGCGTAGATCCCTCAGAGTTGTTGGTGGGTCACGTCCTCCATAAACAGCCCTTTTCAATCTATCCCAGGCGTTTTCGATAGGGTTCATGTCTAGAGAACATGCTGGCCACTGTAGCCGAGCGATTTCGTTATCCTGAAAGAAGTCATTCACAAGAAGTGCCCGATGGAGGCGCGAATTGTCATCCATGAAAACGAATGCCTCGCCAATATGCTTCCGATATGATTGCACTATCGGTCCAAGGATGGTATTCCCGTATCGTACAACCGTCAGAGCACCTTCAATGACCATCAGCGGCGTACGTCGGCCCCACATAATGCCACCCCAAAACATCACGGAACCTCCCCCTTGCTGCCCTTGCTGGACAGTGTGTCTAAGGCGTTCAGCCTGACCAGGTTAGCTCCAAACACGTCTCCGACGATTGTCTGGTTGAAGGCATATGCGAAACTCGTCGGTGAAGGGAAAGTGATGGCAATCCTGAGCGTTCCATTCGGCATGTTGTTGGCACCATCTGCACCGCACTGCATGGTGTCTTGGTTGCAAAGATGGACCTCGCCATGGACGTCGAGAGTGAAGTTGCACATCATACAGCCTATTGCACACAGTTTGAGTCGTAACAGGAAGTCCTGTGGCTGCACGAAAACCACAATTCTACATGATGGCGTTCCTGTAAAGTTTCCTCCAAGCCATAATCCGTAGGTAGCGGTCATCCACTGCAATAGTAGCCCTTGGGCGGCCTGAGCGAGGCATGTCGTCGACAGTGCCTGTATCTCTGTATCTCCTTCATGACTGAACAACATCGCTTTGGTACACTCCCAGACACCTGGACACTTTCTTTGCTGACATCCCTTCCTGGCACAAAGTAACAATGCGGACACGATCGAACCACGGTATTGGCCGTCTAGGCATGGTTGAACGACAGACAACACGAGCCTTGTGCCTCCTTCCTGGTGAAATGGTTAGACGTAATGGGCTGTCGGACCCCGTCCGTCTAGTAGGTGCTGCTCATGCATGGTTTTTTACATCTTTCGGCGGGTTTAGTGGCACCTCTTAACAGTGAAAGCGACTGTGTGATACAATATCCAAAGTCAACGTATGTCTTCAGGAGTTCTGGGAACCGGCGTGATGCAAAACTTTTTTTGATCCGTGTATTATCAACGATAGGAAGTGCAGTATTCCCCCTAATCAACGAATTTCTTCCTAACGCCCCTCCGAGTGAACTTACTTACGACCAGGGGGTACAGTCGCTAACTAACTATTATGACCAACAAGTAAATGTGGCTGCAGCTGGGTATCAATTCTTTAATTGCAAAAAGCGGTCAGAACAAACTTATTGCGAGTGGGAAACAGATTTGCAGTATATGACAAGAAAATGCAAATTTAAATATTGCTTGTGGTGCTTTATATTCAAATGTTACTTTGCGTGATGCGGTCGTGCGCTATGTACCTGATGTCAAACTCAGAGAACAGATTTTAAAACAGTCCGATCCATCATTTCAGCAAGTAGTGCCAATTCTAGATCAGTACAATTCTGGTGCAGTGTCAGTCGCTAATTTAGTCGTGTTGAGTCCCTTGTTTTTGATCGACCCATTCAGCAGCAACTTGCGCTAGCCACCCAGCCACACCGAGTAAACACCTCTCCACGCTGTGTAAGCGGCTACACAGGCGAACAGAATTAGGTCTAGCCCTCAGTGTTATTCATGGCACAAACGCCAAGATAGACAATCCCGACAAGCTCAGTGTAGCGCTTGTGGTAGGAAAGGACACGTAAAATCCGTATGTTTGCAACGTAAGATATATAAGCATTCGGTCCACTCAAAAATCTCGTCACAAAGCAGTACATTCATAGTCTGCAATGGGCATTAGCAAAACTCACAAGTCTGCAGTTTCTTCAGCGATACGCCATTCAAACAAAGTTTTTGTTCATTTACTTCTTTGTGGGCAACATGTGAAATTTCAGTTGGACGCGGGTACGTCTGTCACATTGCTAAATCACGTATGAAATCTTAGGCTACGCCGACCGGAGTGGCCGAGCGGTTCTAGGAGCTACAGTCTGGAACCGCGCGACCGCTACGGTCGCAGGTTCGAATCCTGCCTCTGGCATGGATGTGGTTCAAATGGTTCAAATGGCTCTGAGCACTATGCGACTTAACTTCTGAGGTCATCAGTCGCCTAGAACTTAGAACTAATTAAACCTAACTAACCTAAGGACATCACACACATCCATACCCGAGGCAGGATTCGAACCTGCGACCGTAGCGGTCGCTCGGTTTCAGACTGTAGCGCCTAGAATCGCACGGCCACTCAGGCATGGATGTGTGTGATGTCCTTAGGTTAGTTAGGTTTAAGTAGTTCTAAGTTCTAGGGGACTGATGACCACAGCAGTTAAGTCCCATAGTGCTCAGAGCCATTTTTTTCTTAGGCTAACCACGCCTGTCTAAGACAAACACACAACTGGTAGCTTATAATGGACAAGACATTCCCGTTCTCAGAACAATACTTTGCCTACCATGTATCACTTGCATACTCGAACAGTGATTTTTTCTGTGCTACAATTGTGCGATGGTGAGAACATATTTGATCTGGATTCATTTGATTTGTTTGGCTTTAACATTCAGTTCAACGTCTTGTCAGTTTACACATTCCATACAAAAGACAGTGTGGCTAGCTTGCTAAAAGAATTCCCGGAACTCTTTTCTAAAGGTTTAAGAAAGGCTAACGATTTTGTTGTACATATTAATCTGAAAGACAATGCGCAGTAGAAATTTTGTCCTGCCAGAACTGTTCCGATAGCATTTCGAGACAAGCCGCGGCTGAACTTAAAGAACTGCAAGATAGCAGAAATATTGCGGCCATATCAGTTAGTCAGTTGGCAAGTCCACTGGTTTTGCTTCTCTAAACCTTCAGGTCG
This sequence comes from Schistocerca piceifrons, assembly GCF_021461385.2. Lineage (NCBI taxonomy): Eukaryota > Metazoa > Arthropoda > Insecta > Orthoptera > Acrididae > Schistocerca > Schistocerca piceifrons. The sequence continues at coordinate 699,418,568 of NC_060149.1, forward strand.
CACTCGCCTCTGTGTTAACTTTAACTGTATAGTCAACCCACAAACTGGATTGATACTCATCCATTGCCACGTCCTGGGGATTTCATGGACAGACTAGGCGCTGGATGCTACTTTTCAAAAACTGATTTGCGCGACGCATATCTGCAAATACCGTTCGATGAAGAATTTGCGTTTGCCTTTTGGCTGTGCCACCGCACCCGCCATTTTCCAAGGGTATTTGTAACAGCTGACTGCGCAAGTGCCAAACTCTTGCAACTATTTGGACGATATTGTCGTAGCAGGTCGTACGCCTCAAGAATATATTTTAAATTTTCGTGATTTGTTTTGTGTGTTATCTGAGGCAGGACTAAAGCGTAGGTTGGACACGTGTGATTTTATTAAACCTGAGTTGCAATACCTTGGTCATGTCATAAACAGTCAACGTGTACATCCTCTTCAGTCGCATTTGTTAGTCATACGTGATTTGCCAGTTCCTCTCAGTCTCACAGAATTGCAGTCAATCTTAGGGAAAATGTACTATTATATTCGGTTCATAATGAATGCTGCACAAAGCGCAGCTCCATTGCATCACTTGAGTCACAAGAATGTCCCCTTTGTTTGGACAGATGAGTGCCAAGTAGCTTTTCTAAAACTTAAAGATGCACTTCTCAGTAATCAACGCTTAGTTCACTTTGATCCTGACGAAAGAATTGTACTGCAAGTTGACGTTTCTTCTTAAAGAATCGGTGGAGTACTTTATCACAGAATTGGTGATAAAGAGAGGCCTATCGCATTCACTTCTAAAGTGTTGTCCAAAGCTCAGTGTAACTATTCACAAATTGAGAAACAGTCTTAGGCTATTTTGCATGGTGTCACCAAAATCCGCCACTATTTTTATGGCAGTAAATTCTACTTAGCAACGCATCACAAGCCTTTGGAGTCCTTGCTTCATCCGACGAAACCGGTTTCTCTACGAACTGCCCAAATATTGCAAAGATGGGCTTTATTCTTGTCTCAATACCAGTACGAGACTGTGTATCGTCCGACAGCTCAACATGGTAATGCAGACGCACTTTCACGCCTACCTCTTGGCCCTGATGAAGACTTTGACGCTTCGGCTGCATCTTGTTGACACATCGATACTCAGGATTCTGTATTGCTTCAATATTTTCCTCTCGACTATAGGAAAATGGCACAGGCCACGGAAGCTGATTCAGATTTGAACGTTTTGCTAACGTCCATTCGCACATCTTGGCCTCGTTCCTCGCATGGCATAAAGAACGCTGTAGTGCGCTGTGTACTATGTATATCGGCATAGTCTTGCTGCACAGAAAGGTGTGTTTCTTGTTCAAAACGACAGTGGAAAATCACGTGTGTTAATCCCTAACGCCTTGCAAAGAGAAGTGTTGCATTTACTTCACCAAGAACGCTGGAGGGTTGTTCGAACGAAAGAGTTAGCGCGTCAACACTGTACTTGGAAAGGTATGGACACCAAAATAGAACAGATGACGTCACAGTGTGAGGTATGTGCGGAAAATCACTCCACGAAGCCACAAAAATCCTCTGCTTGGCCTAAGTCTCATTCGCCATGGCAACGTGTGCACACAGACATTGCAGGATCTTTTTGGAACACTTGTTGGTTGATCCTGGTCGATTCGTATAGCAAGTTTCCTTTTGCTTTGCCAATGATATCGACAACGTAACGTAACACTATTCAGGTGGTTTCTTCTATATTTTGCCTCGAAGGTTTACCTGAAGTGATAGTGCCCGACAACGGCCTTCAGTTCACATTAAATGAATTTGAAACACTCTGTGAACGCTATGGCATACAGCATCTCACTAATGCACCATTCAATTAACAGTCAAACGACAAAGCGAACATTTTGTCAGAACCTTAAAGCAGCAGATTGCCAAATCTCGCTCCTCACACACCAGGGATCAAGCATTGCTACCGTTTCTCGTCTCATATTGTTCCCATCCACGATACAGACCATTGCCGGCGGAAATGCCTCACGGCCGCCGCCATTGGACACTGCTCCACCTGGTCCACCCTCCTCAGTATCCGGCCCTGAAGGAAGGCTGCAAGTATCGCTTCGCGCCATATGATATTGTCTTTCATCGGGGTTTTAGCGGCAGCAGACATTGGGCTCGAGGCGAGATCGTCCGTCGACTTGGCGCTTGCATGTATTTTATTTCAGGTCTAGATGGCTTGCAGCACCGCCATCAAAATCAACTTCCTCTCTGTCATGTGCATGATTGTCTTCCAGTGTCTCTTCCCCCAGATTCACGGATCCTGAGGACAGCATGGCCACAGTAGCCGTCAGAGGGTGTCATCGCGACACCGCGGGACGACCCCAGGGAGACGGAGACTTCGCTTCCTCAGCCCACTCTCGTTCTATCGATAGAGCTGGACCCGCCCACACCGCAGCAGTCGCCGGCTTCTTCATCTGGTTCATGGCAGCAGGAGGTGGATGTGAACTCTTCTAGTCGTTTTCCGGGGGACGTTTCCGCCAGAGCGAAGGTCAGATGGCGGGGTACGGCCAGAAGCTTAACGTCCCCTGCAACCACAGCTTCCGGTCCCGCACTGCGCACAAGCTCCTGCCTCCCCCCTGTTGACGCGTCACTTTGGGGGGGGGGGGGTAACGACAAGCGACGGCACGAAGATGAAGAACTCAAGAGCAGAGAAGGCTGTGAGACAGCGCTAGCCAATAGTTCGCTGACTAGGACCGCACCACGATACAAACGGCCTCTATCCGAAGAGAACATAAGCGCCGCTCCTGCCAGCCTCGACAGGACAGCAGAAGACGGACACTAGTAGATCACGGATAAGAAGAGAGCACTAGAAGAGCTCTTCCTTGTGATCCTTAAGCCGTCGGCACACGGACCGTGCATCCGAACGTTGAGCGTTGAGCGTGCCGAGTTTCTGACGTCATAGCGTGGAATAGCACGTTCGGGAGCCTTTCCGAACGTGCAGAGCAGTATCTGGCATGTCAGATATTCTGAGCGTTGACCAATGAGATGGAACAACGTCACCTAAGTCACACGCACGCCATCTTCCTTCAGTACAGAGTTGTGAGGCGCCATATTGGCAATAATTTAAAGCCTATACGTATATATGCCGTTTCTGAACACAAGCAAATTGAGAATCACTGGAAAACCCGTTGTTAACTTGTGATTTGTTCCAATAAAATAATGAGAAACATCATATTCGTGACAAAAGAATTATTGTACCTTGGGTATTATGAGAGAAGGCTATTTGAAGGCAGCGACACACTGAAGATCTACCCAAAACGTATTGTTCTTGGTATAATTTGTTATAATTAAATTTCAATTAGTAACGTATCTACTATTAAGGTTTTCAGCAGAGGGTAAGATAATATGATTAGACGCCAGGAGCGAGTTGTTGGTTTAGCGTAATGAGTAGCGTCACTGCAGAGTTAACAGTTATTTGTGGGGGTGGTAGTTCGCGTTCTGACACTTCCAATTTTTTTTTCCTGACATTCGTGTTTATTAGGTTCTGATACTTTATTATTAGTTTAATGTAAGTATATACTATAATATTTGATGTTATGTAAATATAAGTTCACCTCTTTTTGAGGGGTGACTTTGTTCGATTGACTTAATCTACAGGAGAGCTTGCGCTACTTGTATGAAGATATTTTGCTCCTTTTTCTTTTGCGCTTCGTAATTCACATGTTGCAAAGATTCTGCTACTGGGCAGGAACAGTGATCAAGGAAGACTGACATTGGGGTTTTATTAAAATGTGGGAATGATGAAATAATGTTTATCTTATGCGGAGAAGTATACCAAATTTGTACCGCACTGTTTGTAATGGAACTTTTATAAGCCTGTGTCCTTATTGATTGGACATGATACTTTCCTTTCCGTGGACGATGGAGGAATGTGCGTTTTAATAGAGCTAACGTGGGAGTTTTACGCGCGCCCGTTGAGTAATCAGTGTAATTTACGAACTAGAAACATCCCTGAACAGCATCTGGAGTGCGTTGCGATCGCGTATACCACGTTGGGGCCCACGTACCGTATGCACAAGTCGCATCGTTCGTGAGCGTTCAGCAGCACGTTGAACTTGGCACGCTCAACGTTAACGCTCAACAGCACGGTCCGTGTACCGACGGTTTTACCCATTACTTGCATGGACATTCTATCGAGCAAAAGATATTGAATAATTGTATGTCGCCCATCGCTTGCGACACCATTGTAAACCAAAATTAAGAACTGTGAATCTATTCTATTGTAATAAAATCCATTAATATGAGTTGCTTGAATTTTTGTATAGCTATTCGAGAAAGCAGTAGCCTTTTAGGCACCCTATATGAGACGAGTAGGCAGGAGCCCACAGTTTTGGACACGGGTTTTATGGGCATTTCATATTTCTCTTGTGTACCTAAAAATATTGAAGATTTTAGAGGATTCCAGGAGCAAAATGAATTGTGGATGGAATCCTGTGTCCACAACCTTCTTCCACTGAGGCAATACCGCGTCGCAGTCATAGGAGAGAAGGCACTTCTACGTATCAGCTAGCTCCGCATTCTCCACTGGCTACTTGGCAATCAGACGCGAGCACTGAAAAACCAAACAACATTTCGAGACGTTCCACTCATGATCCGTCAGCGTACTAAGTAACGTTTGCTGCAGAATATGTGGCATAGTGGCAGGCGTCGTCGCCTGTAACTTCGACCCTCTAACGTTGCTGGACAACGATTGCACAAAGGGGTTCTTCTTTTCGATTTGTTCCTCAAGTCTCCCGCTAAAACCCATCGGAGTTCGTCGCAACGTTTCTGTGACACCCTGTATAGTACGAGGGTAATCCCAAAACGAAGGTCTTCTATTTTTTTATAAGTAAATAGACCTGTTTATTTCTACAATGGTTTACATCATTTTACAGCTTGAACATTTAGCTATTTTTCGATATAATCACCACGTCTGTCCATGCATTATTGGTAGACTCTGTGGAAGTTTTTGTATGCCCATGTCATACCAGCTCGCCGCCGTGCTCTTCCGAAAGTTATGAACTGGTGTGATAATTGCTTGGTCTCATGTGTAACGTGGTATCCCCATGTATCATCAACCGTGACAATTGAGTCTAGAAAGTTGTCCTGTTCGGCTGCAAGGCGGTGAAGAAATGCGCGGGAAGCATCAACTCGTTACCGCATGTGGTCCTCAGTCAGTATGCGTGGCACCCATCTTGCGCAAACCTTCCAGTAGTTCAATGTTTCCGTTTAAATTCTGTGAGCGGCGCTTCGGGAAACCTCAATAACCAACGTGCACAGATCATCCAGGGTGATCCGCCTATCTTCACGCATGCTTTTCCCAACCTTCAACTCTGTCTCCTCAGAAATTGACGGTCTCCTGCTCCTTTGTTCGTCGTGAATTTCGGTCTGACCAGCTGCAAACTCTCTACACCACTTTTTGACATCCATGCACGACTCACCATACACTTCCGTCAACTGACGATGGATTTCAATCGGCGCAGGGCCCTTTGCGTTCAAAAACCGAATAACTGCACGCAACTCGCACTTGGCGGTAACATCCAACGGGAGCTCCATTCTCAACGGCTGTCAAGCCAAGACTGAGCGCCTCAGCGCGGCGTGCGCATGTTTACACACAGCGGGTGAAGCACTCTTCATTACAGTGTGACCAACTGTCACACAAACAGAGTTCTGTACTTATAAAAAATTAGGAGACCTTACTTTTGGGATTACCCCCGTACATATATTTCGCGAAGAGGCCCGGGATCTGTTGTCATTTACGTTGCCTGAAGGATCTGCAGAATGAAATCATTTGCAACCTAAAACAGTAACAAGCAGATACAACTCTTTGCAAAGCAATGAAATTTTTACTGCGTATCAGCTCTTACGTTTGTTTGCGAGTCATATACACTGATTTCTTATCTTGTTTTGGAAGCAAATATCGGGTGCACAACATAAAGTTTACTTTCGGGCAGCTTCGAGAAACACAGTAAAAGTGCCTCCATTACCCCATTTCAGAGGCCCTGATTAATTGCGTGTTTCAGGCAGAAATTGTTTCCGTGTGTGGTGGGAGAATCGCTGGGGCCCTGGGATCCATCACGGAAATTGACGCCTTTTGCCTCACGAAAGCGACAACAGAACCTTATAAAACGGCGTTCTAAATCAGCCCCGTATCAGATCCTCGAACAGCGCGCGTAGAGATAAGAATACCTCGAGGTTGCGCCCCTCCGTGACTTGCCGTTTCTCGACCGGCGTCTCCCGTTTCGGCATCTGAGTTTCCTTCAGGTGGGGTTAATTACATAAGTTTTGCCAGCAGGAATTCACGGCGCGTGATTTAGCGCGTAATGGTGGAGAATTTCTGGCGATTCGTGGCGCCTTCCGTGCCTCCGCTGTACGTGTGGAAGCCGCCTTTGACATCACAGTATTCCTATCGTTAACACTCTCCTTCCACAGGGACGCAACCGGCAACTGAATGTCTGCTCTTCACATCCTGACTTTGCTAGAATGCATCTTTGAGACAATAATTTTATCGAAACCAGTATAAGCACAGTCTATAATTCCAGTAATAGATTGGAAGTCAATACGCAGCCATTAAAAAAATATTTCCTAAAGCATGTATTGTCAAAACATTTCTGCATGTTTGAAGGTGGAGTCAGCATAGGCATGAGTAGAAATATTCTGGAAAATTTATTTAAATTCTTATCGATGTAATATTACTTTTGTATGTTTAGCAGTATCTATTTTAGTGAGCGAAAGCAGATGTTAATTTTATACATACAATCACAGTGTGATCAGTCTTCGTTCGTGCGTCATTTGCTGTATTCAAAGCATTGAAGAATATTGTTGACTGCCAGCTCATACATAAACAATGATACCTACAACATTCAGATTAAATATTGACCGTTAACTTCGCACTGCTGTAAAACTGATAAAGCTGTGGTTATTTTCGGTACCCAAGAAGATGTTCGAAAGTTAACACATCTCTCGATAGTCTGTTAAACAGAATGACAGAAGCTGTGTCATCGTCGGATTGTTTACGTAGTGCTCACATTACATGCCCCTTTTTTAAGGGAGTGCCCTGTGCGTTACAGTATCACAAAAAAATCATACATAAAGCTAACAAATAGGTCTCATTCAAAATGATGGAGTGGAACAGTAGTTACTGTTGATATCAATGAATCTATTAGCGCAATATCACAAAAGGACTGTGTATCTTCTTCATTGTACGACCTCAAAGGAAGCGTGCAACAAAGGACCGTTCTAATATAAGCTATAAAATGGATGATCCTCGTCCATCACACACAGTGTACAACACAGTATAATTTCTAATCCATCAAATACTACCTTATGACCAGTGATGCTAAAACTATCAAAAATGGTTCAAATGGCACTGAGCACTATGGGACTTAACATCTCAGGTCATTAGTCCCCTAGAACTTAGAACTACTTAAACCTAACTAACCTAAGGACATCACACACATCCATGCCCGAGGCAGGATTCGAACCTGCGACTGTAGCAGTCTCACGATTCCTGACTGAAGCGCCTAGAACCGCTCGGCCAAAGCGGCCGGCGATTTAACTATCCATGTAACTACTAACACAATTATTAATTTCTTTAATTACTACAACGAATAATAGCTGTGGCACAGACATTATGCTCAGATAACAAGGAAAGAACAAATTTCTTGAATTGCCACTCAGAGGAATAGACGTACAACAGACATTACGCTCACGTAACAAGAACAGAACATATGATTCTTCAGCTTCTCCTGGCATATTTCACGTCAAAATAATTCACGGGTGAACTGCGGGATGTCGGTGTCCGAGGAGTACATTATTTCAGCAAACGATAAAAAAGAAACCATCAGCTTCGCTGATGAACTGACAGATTGGAGACCGGTGCCGCGCTTTTATCTCCCTGCACCCCCTCCGCCTTTCTCTCTGATCGGCAGCTCCATCGGACGTTCGCACCCAGTATCCCTAACCACACTGCTCCCGCCAACTAAGTGTTCCGTCCTAGGTTCGCTCCCAGGTGCGCGCACTGTTGGCAACACTGTTGCTCCTCTGTGCCTGCCGCCGAAGTCAGTTCGTCGTCTAGTACCTCATTCGTCTTTTTGGTCATTTCATTTGCGGGGTCCCATGCCTTGCCAAGTACGTAAACGCTACCACAATTTATCATCGATTCCCTTACTCTAATCTGAAAAGATTTCATGAGTACAGTCTCGGAATTTTTACGTCTGAGTCATAATCCTGGTGTGGTTTTCGTAATTCCATGTAATTCCGCCAGGAAATCTTCTGCGACTGCCGACTTGTTAGGTAGCTGCAATCTGGGGTAGCGTCGGTGTTCTCTTCAACGATCTTCGACACACGTACCGTCTGACCTACTTAAGTCTTACTATTTTGGCAGTGTATCTGCTAGACCCCGGATTTCTGTAGTCCAAGATCATATTTCACACTGCCATGTAGTGTCTGTGTTTCCGCTGGAGGGTCTTCACTTGGTATTTCCGAAGAACTCGTCATATCTTGCCGGCTAACGCGCCACAAAAAGGAATGAATACTGTGGTGTCACCGCCAGACACCACACTTGCTAGGTGGTAGCCTTTAAATCGGCCGCGGTCCGTTAGTATACGTCGGACCCGCGTGTCGCCACTATCAGTGATTGCAGACCGAGGGCCGCCACACGGCAGGTCTAGAGAGACTTCCTAGCACTCGCCCCAGTTGTACAGCCGACTTTGCTAGCGATGGTTCACTGACAAATTACGCTCTCATTTGCCGAGACGATAGTTAGCATAGCCTTCAGCTACGTCATTTGCTACGACCTAGCAAGGCGCCATTACCAGTTACTATTGATGCTGTAAAACATGTACCGTCAAGAGCGATGTTCACCAATTATGGATTAAAGTTAAGTATTCCAGCAGCTACGTACGTTATTTGTTAGTCTCATTTCCTTGGCCTCTTCCAGACCTCACGCCAGCCTGCGTGAGCTAAAACGCGTGCCTTTCGGCTTCCTCTCATAGTGGGTTGGCTGTCTTGCCAATCCACAACAAATACAATGAGTACGTCCTCCCGAGAATTCTCTCCTGGTCCCGCTTGTTGTACAGGGGGTGTAGGGCGTAAGGCTTACCGAATTTGCCATTCCTGGTAGGCATGTGGTGGCATCTGTCAGCAGGTAAGTATAGGTCGGTCTGCGTCTTTTTCCGGTACACGATGTGGCCCAAAGTGCCTTCCGCTCTTCTTCTAACCAGGAAATCCAGAGAGGGGAGCACTCCATCCTCTTCGCCTTCCACAGTGTGTATGATGTTCTGGTGTATGGAATTGAGGTTTGTAAGGAAGTCATTCAGATTTTCTCATCCATGTATCCATATGACGAATGTTTCGTCTACATACGGGAAGAAGCGTAAGGCTTACCGAATTTGCCATTCCTGGTAGGCATGTGGTGGCATCTGTCAGCAGGTAAGTATAGGTCGGTCTGCGTCTTTTTCCGGTACACGATGTGGCCCAAAGTGCCTTCCGCTCTTCTTCTAACCAGGAAATCCAGAGAGGGGAGCACTCCATCCTCTTCGCCTTCCACAGTGTGTATGATGTTCTGGTGTATGGAATTGAGGTTTGTAAGGAAGTCATTCAGATTTTCTCATCCATGTATCCATATGACGAATGTTTCGTCTACATACGGGAAGAAACAGGTAGGTTTGCGTTGTGCTGATTCCAGGGCGTCCTTCTCGAAATATTCCATGGATATATTGGCCGCAACTGGTGAAAGCTGACTCCCCAGGGCTGCTCCTTCCTCCTGCTCGTGGTAGGTATTGCCTATAGGAAGATATGTGGTCTTCAAGATGGGCCTAAAATGGTTGGTGTTTCTGCGTCGAATTTCTGGTCAATACGTTCTAAGGATTCTTTTACAGGCGCTCTGGTAAAAAAAGACTCAACAATGAAACTCACAAGGATGTCGGTATCTTTAAACTTGAGTGGTTAAGGCGTCCAACAAAATCCACAGAGTTGCGAATGTGATGTGAGCACTTCCCCATGTAACGGCTAAGAAAATCCTCTCCGTTCTTAGCGAGTATGTCGGAGTACCATTGTTGCTGAAAATGGGACGTAAAGGAGCCCCAGCCTTGTGAAAAATCGGCAGTGCATAATGTCTTGGTGGAACTGATGCTCTTTGTCTTAGCTTCTTAATAACCTTGTTTGGAGAGCCGGATTCTTTGAGAAGCGCCATTGTTTTCCTCACCACCCTCTTGGTAGGGTCAGTGTCGATCTTGCGGTATGCACTGTCTTCTAGCAGACTCCACATGTTCTTCATGTAATTCCGGTGAGACAGGACCAAAGCTGCGTTGCCCTTGTCGGCTAGTTCACAATGTCTGGATCTTCTCTTAGTTTTCTAATTGCTATTCTCTCCTTGCTCCATAGGTTTTGTTCGCGTGACAGCACGACACTGTTCGAAACGTACTACTTCAGCTGCTTCAGATGGAAGTCGTGCTGCTAGTTGCTCCATAGGTTTTGTTCGCGTGAGAGCACGACAGTGTCCGAAACGTACTTCTTCAGGTGCTTCAGATGGAAGTCCTGCTGCTAGTTGCTCAGCTGAACTCATGATATCCGTGACAGGTGCGGATTTAGGAGTGGGTGCAAAATTCAGTCCTCTGTTTAGGACTAAGATCGCATCCTTATCCTGTTACTTGTCTCTGAGATTAATGATAAGTCTTGCAGGGAACATCATGAGGTTTCGTCTTAGATCTAAGCTCGAATTTCAGTATTTGGAGTCCAATGGGCTTTATTTGTGCGGGGTCTGCTGTGGCCCATGTGACACCATCAATTCAGTCCCACGTCAAAGAACTGATCTGGGGACCAGCTGTAGATGTGATCTGTAAAGTTCTTTGTTGTTCAAGTCTAGCCACCAGCGGGTAAAGCGTACTCTCTCACGTACCATGGTTAGGCTGGTACGTTTCTCGATTCTTCAGGCTGCCGCTTTACGGGGCGGTCAGTATTGACTCCTGTGCTGTATATGACGTGGATTACCGAGTACTAGGAAGTGAGGAATGCTTGATCGATTCGTACTTAATTTACTGGCGAATGAATTTGCACATCATTGCTGTACGACGCCGTGGTGTGGCCCGTGTCAACGCGCAGCGTGTCAGGTCCTCGTGATGGAATACAGCGGCAGCTCAAGTGCAATTAGGGTCATCGACGTCGTTATTGATCAAGCAGCGTGTCTGTTGGCCTGTTGCAAGGCCATGGCTAGAGTAAATCAGCTGCGAGCGTGTCGGCTGACAGAAACATCCAGCAGCCCCGGACTGAACTCTGGACCATCGGAGACTGGTTGCTGCTTCATGTGATGGTGACCCCAATAGGTCGCTCACCCACAGATCCCAACTGAAAGCTCGAACCATGAAGGCTGGCCGTTTGCTTGAAGACCATTGGCTCCGATCAGCAGACGCTGCTCGTTGTACGACACTGTGGTCTAGCAACAGAAGGCTGTCAAGGCGACTGCACAGGTCAAATGCACAATGCAGAATCATTTTACCGACTGAGACCAGAGTACTTAAACTCCCTTCATCAGGGTGCGTTGTCTCGTACTTATCCGTGAAAATGTCACGCTATGACACACCATGTAGCACCACTGCGGGCCACTGACAAGACAAGGCGTTGATACTGGTTTCTGAGCCAGTATTATATCAGACCCTGTTGCCGTATTACAGCTGTGGGTGGCCTGCATAATAATCGCCATGTTTGAAGGTCCGTCTGCAGCTATTCCGCACTTCGCAGGACAGCTACGTACTATGATCACTTGTTTTTAAAAGGGACGTGCAGCCTATTGTAACTTACACTGTGGTGACAAAAGCCGTAGGATAGCTACATGATCAGATATAGACGGCTGTAGTATCGCGTACACAAGGTATAAAAGATCAGTGATTTCATTTGTACTCAGATGATTCATGTGAAGTGGTTTCAGTAGTGATTATGGCTGCACGACGAATATTAATAGGCTTTGAACGTGAAATGGGAATTGGAGATAGACGCAGGGGACATTTCGTTTCGGAAATCGTTATGGAATTCAATGTTTCGAGATCCACAGTGTCAAGAGACACTCTCACCACGGACGACGCAGTGGCCAACTGTCTTCACTTAACGACTAAGAGAAGTGGCGTTTGCGTAGAGTTGTCAGGGCTAACAGACAAGTAACACTGCGCAAAATTACCGCTACAATCTATGTGGGACGTACATCGAACGTATCCGTTAGGATAGTGTGGCGAACTGTAAAGTTAAAGGCCTATGGCAGCAGACGACCGACGCGAGTGCCTTCACTTAACAGCACATCGCCTGCAGCGCGTCTCCTGGGCTCGTGACCGTATCGGCTGGAAAACCCTAGCCTGATCAGATAAGTCCAGATTTCAGTATGTAACACCTGACTATAGGATTCGAATGTGGCGCAGACCCCACGAAGCCATGGATCCAAGTTGTCAACAAGTCACTGTGCTAGCTGATGATGGCTCAATAACGGTGTAAGCTGTGCTTACAAGGAATGAACAGGATCCTCTGGTCCAACCGAACCGAACATCGAATGCTATCTTCGACAGTTTGTTCCCATACAGTGATAGAATTTTATGGATGAGGATATGCCAAGTCATCAGGCCGCACTTGTTCGAGACTGGTTTTTAGAATATTTTGGACAATTCGAGCGAACGATTTGACCACTCAGATCGCCCGACATGAATCCCATCGAATATATCTAAGACATAATCGAGAAGTTATTTTGTGCGCAAAATCCTACACCGGTAACAAAAATGGTTCAAATGGCTCTCAACACTATGCGACTTAACTTCTGAGGTCATCAGTCGCCTAGAACGTAGAACTAATTGAACATAACTAACCAAAGGACATCACAGACACATCCATGCCCGAGGCAGGATTCGGACCTGCGACTGTAGCGGTCGCTCGGTTCCAGACTACAGCGCCTAGAACCGTACGACCACTCCGGCCGGCCCACCGGTAACATTTTCGCAATTGTGGATGACTATAGACAACACGGCTCATTATCTCTGCAGGGGATCTCGAACGACATATTCAGTGCATGCCACGATGATTGGCTGCACAACGCCGCTCTAAAGGAGGCAGATACGATATTATGACTTTTGTCAACTCAATTTATCATGTAAGGGAATACATACAAAAACCTTGGACTTTTAACGTCGCAAAGTTTCCAAAGACGCCCAAGATTCTGCTACATTAAACAGAACAAACAAAACTAAAGGTGTTCACTTCTCGATGGTCGCCAGACCATGTTTAACGAGTTTACGCTCAAAGGAGAATCCGTCTGGCAGGCAGCAGCAGGACGCTCACGGGCTCGATATCATTGAACGTCAATTGCTTTGTGATACCTTGTCCAACCACACAAAAATCATGTCCTCCGTTAAGGCCTTCTTGTCAGGTGCATGCATGGGCGCAACTTGAAAGCTAAGCCTTACTGACTTTTTATTTGTTATTGTTATTGTTGTTGTTGGTTTATCGCGCTCAATGTATTGGCTACAAGTACCCTTACAAACACTACAGCAGATGAATGTGATTAAAATATACATTGTCTTAAAAAAGTGAACCACCCAGAAGGAGATGACGAAACGAATTGAACCTTCACGCATTGAGAGGGTTCGCAATATTATTTCAGGTACTACGCAATCAAGTATATTTTATAAAGAATTACCCAGTGACAATTCAATTTTCACTGTGACGTTGCACCCACTGTAGCCTCAATGAATGCTCTGATTCAGTCAGGAAAGTTTCCTAAAGTTGTTCTATCCTCTATTCAGCCGGTCCACAGCTGTTGTAACAGGTCCTAGACGTACTGGATACTGGCACAGGGACGGAGGTGACCTCCGAGCTGGTCCCACACTATTGCGGAAAGATCTGTGGATCTTGTTAGCCAAGGAAGTGCCACACAGTTCACAGAGATATGTGACACGTGTGGATGATCGTTGCCCTGCTGGAAAGTGGCACGACGATACTGTTGCATGAGAGGTGGAACCTGAGGGTTCAGGCCATCCGTGAGGTACTGTTATGCCGTCAGAGTTCCTTCAATCACAACCATCGGTGACCTGAAGCTGTACCCGATGACTATCTATACCATTTCTTCAGGAACACTACCGCTGTGCCTCTGGAAGGTGGGACTGCTCCCCAGGTCCCACGGCACTCTCCGACGATCTTCATCCCAGGTGGTGGAGAGTCGTGATTCATGGCTGAAAACAATGCGACGCCATTCATCAGAAGCCCATGCTTCTCAGTCATGGCACCTCCCCAGACTTAATTGCTTATGTTGTGGTTTTATGACGGCAGGATATGTATGAGATGGTGAATCCCTATCCCAGGTAGAGAAGGTCTCTGAACAATGGTGTGAAATGACACAAAGCGTTGCAGGGAGTCCATTGCTTGCTCTCAGATGGCAGGCGCAGCTATTAAGTGGTTACAGTGTGCTTAGTACACTATGAAGGGATCATCCCTCGTGGTCAGACGTGGTTGACTTGAGCGAGTATGCCTGCTCTCACGTTCCCATACACTCCAACATTAAAAAAAATGGTTCAAATGGCTGTCAGCACTACAGAACTTAACATCTGAGATCATGAGTCCCCTAGACTTAGAACTACTTAAACCTAACAACGTAAGGACACCACACACATCCATGCCCGAGGCAGGATTCGAACCTGCGACCGTAGGAGAAGTGCGGTTCCGGACTGAAGCGCCTAGAACCGCTCGGCCACAACGGCCAGCAGTCCAACATCAGGCCACTATTATATCTGAACGCAACACAAATCAAGATATTGCACTTTTCGACCAGTCGGCCAAATGGAAACACAATGACAACACTTTTCAACTCTACCTAGAGCTTATGACGCTGCCTCACACAGGTACATGGCATTTACGTGTCCTTCATAGCGATCACTCAACTTCTCACACTGTTCATGCTCCATACGTACTATACGAGGGCAGGTAAGAACACTAATCACGAACAGCGACAAACATTCAGGTGGCCATTCTACCGGCCACAGAAAACTGCAGCTCCAATCAGATATGTAGCCGCCGATTATGGGGACTTGTAACAAGTTACGTTTAAATCGGACCATATCTTCTAGTCGCTTCACTTTTTTTGCCAGGAAGTGTATAAACTGGTGAATTGGGAAAAGTAGTTGTCTAAAATAACGAGGACTTGAAAACAGCACATCTCGGAAATTAGTTGATTGTGCGAAATAAATGACTGTAATCATAATAAGTCTAAGTACATAACTGAATTAGCTTTTAAGAAATATGTGGCATTCGCAGACGATATAAAAGTTTTATCAATTTCTTATCAATTATGCCAAGACGCTTTTACCTCCATAGACGCATTTTAGACCTTCGTTGCAATTACACTATATGTTACAAGGGGACACGACAATGGATTCCACTCGGTAGCGTTTTTGACCCCTCGCCTGCAGTATCGGCTGTTCATTTCCACGACTTCCAACGTGTCTTAATACCTAGTGGAATGACGCTTCCGTGTACTGTCTTTACAATTACAGAACTGCGTTTTTGATATCCAGAACTGTATTACCTGACAGGTACAATCATGCTCAAAAGTATCCGAACGACCTGAATTACATTTCGCCTGATTCGAATGCAACCCACATATCGCAGCTGTCTAGCAGGTCCTCTAATCGCTCCTTGGTACAGACGTTTGACTATTGAAAATGGTTCCAACAAGTCACCACTAGAAAACACTACTCTGTATCGCAATAACTCAAGATGTGAAGTAATACTAAGATACTACAGATATCAGGGAACACCTTATCACAGATAAGACTGTCCTTAAGGCTTGTAAGCTCACATTTATTACAATAAATGACAATACCTGAAATGTTACCACTCTCATTACTACGTCAGATAGGTAATGCACGTAGTAAGTTCGTCGTATTAATGATTTCCTCTTCAAAGTAACATACCGTAATTATTATTTAACACAAAATGACATTAAAAATTTAAGTTATTCACGAGCAGCTAGCTGAGAATATGTATGAACTTCAAATGACACGACGAACCGTCTCGTTCTGCATATGGATTCAAACCCAAGTCATGCAGACTAAGCAAAGATTTCGTGACTGACGGAAACTAACAGTCATTCCTGATTAGGCATACGGAGAGTGATATACCTCGATTTTAGACAGTATCAGTTAGCAAATACCAACTTTAAATTACCTAACGCAAATATTTTTAACGGACGCGAATTCCTACCCAGCACCTATTGTCCCTGTTAACGAACTACGAGAGATGTTAAATATTGCTTCTTAACAAGTAACTTACTTGAAATGCAGTGAGGTAAAGCTTTGTATTGGACAGGGATTCGAACCCAGAACCTAATAAGATAGATATCGAAGCACAATCAACTGTGACATATCGCATTTTCTCAGCAGTAGCTAGATATTTAACTGAAATGGCGAGACGAAACATTAACTTTTTCCTTCCCAGAACTCCAACCCGGCACCTATCGCCGCGACATGTGAGCATGTTTGAATTATAAATAATATGACGAAGAGTTCAGTACTGACTGGGAATAGAGCTCCACACATATCGTTGTTGACTACACACAGAGAGACGACAGTTAACGAATTTTTCTCCACCAGCAGCTCGGAATAACATCTTGAACTTGCAGTGATCTCGCAAATAGTTATGTGTCTCACTGGGAGTGAAAAACGTCAAATATCGTTAGTGTTGACAACGAATGAAGATACATTATACATCGAAATTATTATCCACCAGCAGATAGGTGTTCTCATGGTAGAGCTTGATAATACATAATGAAATATTTTGTGGCGGGCCAGGATTCGAACCCATTAACGCGCAATATGTGGAGATGTTGAGGAATCTGCAGTTTTGAACAAACAACAAATTGTGGCCAAGCTGTATTGTCACGAAAGGAACAAATTCCGCGTTAAGGGCGGTCTGAGTAGCATTACCAGTTCAGAACCAATTTTATCGACATACAGAAGCTCAGATAAAAGATAGAATAAATGTCCTGTGATCCTAGTTAGCGTTTGTTTCGTCACTAGAAATAAATAACTAGTATAAGAAAGGTTGCTGGTGATAGAGTTTCTACATGTCGCCACTCCAGACTTTATTGTGCCCTAACCTAATGTCTACTTGGTAGAGAAGGAATGTCATTTTTAATGTGAATTTCAGACCACAATGCCATTATATCTTCTTCACTTGGTGTAGCCAGAAGAGAATGTAATTTGTTTCTCCCTATCTAAAATCACTGACCGAAGTTGGAATCGAACACAGACCATAGATATATGAACCTATCATCAGCCCAACAGACCACCACATCCTCTTTCCAGTTGCTCATTTTTCTATCATAACGTCGTTGTGCCACACTGGCTGAGAATTCCGACACACAGGCTCCCTGTATCAATTTGCAGCATGTTCAGTAAATTAATTTACTTGGTTGAACGAATCACCATGAACTAGCTGCCTCAGCTACCGAGTGCGTACATTCAACTTTATTTTGTAATCACCAAAATAAAATCACGTAACTGCCACCAACATTGAACTGACAACAGTGTAGGATGCAGAAACTTTAGCTACTCTATTGCGATATCTGTTTGTTGAAAACATCGTGCAGTGCAAAAGAAAAGTCGTAAGTGTTTGTCTCTCAGAATTCTAGACCCGGCCACACAAATTTTCTCACAGCGCTGTGGTATGCAGAAGATCTAGAGGAATTGTTATTGACTACTGGAGGTGTTACAGCTATGTGTCAGCTAGTAGCGTAATGGTAAGTATCGCGCATGGTAGATAAGATTTCGCGAGTTCGAGTTCATTCCCTGCCACATTTTTTAAAACGCAATTCTGCTGTCTGCTAAAGTTATCAATCTAATGGAACTTTTAACATAATTCCCTTCACTTCTCAACCCAAAATTGTCGTATGTGGAAAAAGGGCTAACTTCTGCGATATTTTGTTCATTTCTGGTTAAATAGACAGCCAGACAGTAGATGCATCTCGAAACTTTTGTATTATGAATGGGGCCGCGCGGGATTAGCCGAGCGGTCTCGGGCGCTGCAGTCATGGACTGTGTGACTGGTCCCGGCGGAGGTTCGAGTCCTCTCTCGGGCATGGGTGTGTGTGTGTTTGCCCTTAGGATAATTTAGGTTAAGTAGTGTGTAAGCTTAGGGACTGATGACCTTCGCAGTTAAGTCCCATCAGATTTCACACACATTTGAACATTTTTTTTTTGTATTATGAATGGGTAGAGAGCATCCTGCCAAAATACGTCGGAAAAGTATTTTCTACATTAGCTGTCGTCTGGTAGTGGCATTTTATTCTTCTTCAAACCTTGTTTGCGAGATTTAACTTAGAACAAGTTTCCTACGTGCATGTAATTAATAAACTGCATGTGCATTTTCAGACTGTTATAGATAACATCAGAGATTCCGCATCTATCGTTAATGATTAATTTCTCTCTCATGTTTGCTATTGTTTTAGCAACATTAAAGGAAACCTTACGCAAATTGTGAGCTGTATTATAAAAAATGAAATAAAACTACCCGCGATAACCTACGACGAAAGTCTGTTTTAATAAAACTGAGTATCTGTACACAAGCGTTCCTCTATCGTCACGAATTGGTAAAATACTACGACCTTAGATTTTGATTCGGTCTGTCTTTAATTGGTATGCTGTGTCATACTCAAGAGGTATGCAAATGTGGCATTTCATAAATAAAGTTATGTATTCCTAGAAACCCAAAATTTTCTTGTCAGCAGCGGAATGAGGCGTTACCTGCTGTGCAGCATCGTAAGTTTTTCACCATTAGCCGAAAGTATTTTCTTGAGATTTCCTTAGCGATGTTCGGCGTGACTGCTTGCAGCTCTTTCACAGAAGGGATAAAAACGCTATACTCAGTGAGACTTTAACTGCGAAACATAACAGACGCATTTTCACAGGTCAGCACGTTACCACAGAGCTGGCAAAGAAGTACGTGTCTTAGCCTCCTCTTACGAGATCAATAGTAGCTAGAACTCGTAAACCGCTATTTGAAGGACAAGATTAGTTGCGATCTCCACGTGCAATGACTTTCCTGGGCTGAAAATCGTAAATTTACAATCTTTTGATACACCTCAAGCGATAATAATTCAGATTATTAAATGGAAATGACACGTAAAATCAAGTGAACTTCGAGGTTTAATTCCGTGCACACGAGGAAGTAACTCGTCGATGACAGAGTTGCCAAACATACATTGCCTTGCTGCCAAATCTCAGTTACAATACCAGCAGGAAGAAGACGAACCGATGCGATGTTACAGCGGGCTGGGAAGTGACCAAGTCTCGGCTGCAACGACTTGGAATACGTAAAGCGTCTGATTCGCATTTCTGTAACTAGGTTTAGGGACTGGAGCGTAGTTACTAATAATACTCATAACTGACTGCAAACTAAGCATCATAAATCAGTAACTGTCATAGTTGTCTTTATATTTCTTTCGTAAGTGTACTCAAAACTAAGAAACTCATTCACAGTCGTTTTCGTGCCTCGCCGAGAGCCGAACACAACAAACAAATAAAAATAAAAAAAGAATGTGTGTGTGTGTGTGTCACAGAGAGAGAGAGAGAGAGAGAGAGAGAGATAAAAATCAAAAAGAATGAGAGAGAGAGAAAAAAAAATTGTAAAGAAATTGAATCATGGTATGTAAAGAAATCTTTCATTATAATGACACGTTCCACATCATTACGAAACATCGTATTCATGATCTATGAAACAAGAATTAATCTAATGTAATCTAATCTAATCATATCATATTGATGACTAGCCATGAAGAGTCATGAATTATCGAAGTTTTTGCCAATACCAGTAACCAAATCTGAACTTGAAAATAAAAGACGTCAATTCTTGTAATAACCCGGGACTTCTGTCAAGACCATGAAAGATATCTTATGAAGTGCGTGATGTGAAGTTCTGTGACAGAGATACGAACCCAACACGGTTCTTTCCCTGTCTACGGAATCCTTGTCATGTTAATATCAAACATCAGTAATTACTCGTAGATTACATTAAAACTAAAGTAATTGATGAAGACATACTTGATAACAAAAACGCACTGCCTGTCTTAATTTACTTGCGCCTAGAAATGGCTATCGAGTACTGCCAAACCAGAAGGAAAGAGATCTTACTGCCTTCCGATATACGTTGCTGTCAGTTTTTCCATATGATTTGGTCGATATCACCTATTTCAAGTTGTGTATGACAGACAATGTTTTAGAAAATCAATTTTTTTCCTTTGCAATAAACAGACAGATTTTCATTCTAAGCTATCCAAGCACAAAATTTTCGCAATATTAGTTCAAATTTATTATTCGCTTATGTAATGTAGGAAAGTATTTCACAGTTGCATCCGACTCATTGACCTTACACTTAGTCGCAGACCATAAACTCTAGCTCAGAGTGACATCCGTTTAAGTAATCTCATGTAGCGAAGACAGTTTGCCAGTGCTCTTTCTCAATGGAAAATACGCAATTCACTCATTGGTCTCCATAAGTACACTGTAACAGTAATTTCTGTGTGTATGCAATCCATACGGATTAGAATTTAGCGGTGCTCAGTAATTTCTGTGTGTATGCAATCCATTCGGATTAGAATTTAGTGGTGCTCTGTCTTCCACTTCTGTATACAATATGCTTGACCTACACGGGCCCTTTACCATTACAGGCCCTGGGCGGTGCAACATCATACGGACAACAGTAATATGCTTATACTAACCACCTCATTGTTCGTTTTACTTGATTTTGTAATCATTTAAATAAAGCAACATGACCTTCCAGTGGCAGACATTTCGTCCCTCTTTTTCCTTCTGTGAAATTTGTCAGTAAGCTTTCTGCCTTCCAGCCAGCGAAAGGCGGCAGAGTACGGCCGGTAAACTATTCACAAACCAAGATTTAGTGCCGTTAAGATGATTTCTTTAAACATTGTCGTAGCTGAAGGAATTTAAAAATGGTTCAAATGGCGCTGAGCACTATGGGACTTAACAGCTGTGGTCATCAGTCCCCTAGAACTTAGAACTACTTAAACCTAACTAACCTAAGGACATCAGACACATCCATGCCCGAGGCAGGATTCGAACCTGCGACCGTAGCAGTCGCACGGTTCCGGACTGCGCGTCTAGAAGCGCGAGACCACCGCGGCCGGCAGAAGGAATTTAGTTTCGTCTTAAATCGCCTCAAGCAGCAATGTTCACAGACATCTCAAATAGGAAAAATCTCATTATCCAGGTGCGAAGGTTGTAAAACAACCTTCCCACAGTATGTGTCAGATTGATCTTTTCGTTTGATAGCACTGCATAAGTATTTTGTTTATGAGGTATCACATGTAGTGTTCCTGTAGCTGTGGGAATCATTGGTAGAGAACGAGTTTCACACCAATGGGTACAGTACTGCTAAATATTCAAAATGATTATCAACCTAAGTCTGAGTTCATCCGCATACTGAGGCGAATTTATAATATTGAAGCTAGACTGTGTATTCTTGTCTTCCTTGAGTGGGTATTGGAAGGCGTTTACACACCCGTATACAATACTATGAATACTTCGAACGCTATAGTTAACGTTGCTCTCATTAACTACTTTTGTTCTTTAATTCTTCTGGGTCTTCAGCTTGCAATATGTGTTGTAGATACAGTCTTAGAGCAAACAATTGACCGTCGAGTCGTTCACGTAAGGGGTGGTCAATACAGTCGTGCTCCTCTCAGAATCCTATGTCCGGCAATATGCTCGATCTGGCAACATTGTACACTGCGGCACTTCCCAGAGGAAGTCTTGACTTCAGTCTTAGTACTTTATTCTTAACTACGACCGTAGTCTTGAGGTAAAACGCGAGACTAGCTAATACGACGTCTGGTAACTAAAAGCACACGTCGACAAAGTTTTTATCGCCTCTTTCCTCTCGGTGGTGAAGCTATGAGTGTAATTCAAGCAAATCTACAATAGATTTCGCTTTCTGTTACACTGGTAATAACAGTTTGGACCAACAATGTTTTAGCGAAAGATTTCTTTGCCGACCATCTGCCTCTGAACACCGCATGCATCTGAGTTCTCTGGGACCCGTTTACTGCCTACCGGCGGGGGCTGAGGCAGTGCATTGTCTCGCCTTCTGCTGACAACGTCTGCTCCACTCTGCACTCTCGACCATGTAAAATGCTTTAATGTTGTTGAGTGATGACGCATAAAATCTGTCTACGATTTGTGTTTAACTCTTGATAGCAAAGGACGCACAAAACCGTTTTTATTTGATGATTATTTTACTACACTAGAATCCAATACATCAATGTGGCACAGAATTAACTTCATTGTTTCTGATCCAGTGCACTGCAATTAAAGCGTCACATTCTGTCCTTTTTCCTTTCACGGGAGGTTCCTCAAATAATTTATTAATGCCATGGATTCATATGTGCTAGTGAAGGCACAGAGAGTAAATTCAATGTAATGTGTTTGATTTCTTTCTTTGATTCTCTATGGTAAATGGATGCAAAAGATTGAGTCAATACCTATCAGAACCTGCTCTATAGCTACTCAGGCAATTTGCTTGTTTTGAGGTCTATACCTTAATTAATGGAGAAGTTAATGCTGTTCACAAGTGATATTTATAATATTCAGTTGGATTTAAGGCGACAAAATTGCCCATATTTGAAGCTACCCAGAGAAAAAGTAAGTTGCTAGAGCCACTGTTAGCAAATGTCTGCAGGGAGTTCCTAATTGCTACTGTGGAAATTTAGCATAGAGGCCCTATAGTAATCAAGAGGTTTATTTCCTTCATACTTATCACCCTCGCATGTGATTCTTAAGTGAAGAACAATATTGAAATTCGTATCGCTGATGGTCGATTCGAATTTCTTCAGAGACGCTGGTATTGCGAAGCAGCTTGGCAGTCAGAAAGCCAAGATCTATGACCATTAACACAACTTAATGAGTCGAGCTACCAAGAGGGTTTTCTTCCGATTTCGATACAGAATTTTTTCAGGAAATTCGCAGCTCCATAAAACATATCAGAAAAAAAAGCTAGCATACGCTGGCCCCTACCACGGTTAGAACTGACGACTGATTGAGCCGTTCTGACCCCGAGACACGGGCGGTACCACCGAGCTACGGTCACACTGCTGCATGTACACCACTCTCATCATGGCATTTGTCGCTCAGCCTCAAAACGCATCGTGGAAGATAATAAAAGTTGTCACTTATGGGAAGAATAGCATTTCTTTAGGCAACAAATTAAATTTTCTGTCTCAGTGTCTTAGTTTACATGAAGAATATTTAGCACGAGTCATTCAAATGGAAAGGGAACATCAAGTGAATTTGGCAAGTCAGTTCAGTACCATACGCGGAAGTGGCTGGCTGGGCTGGCTCTGAGCACTATGGGACTTAACTACTGAGGTCATCAGTCCCCTAGAACTTAGAACTACTTAAACCTAACTAACCTAAGGACATCACACACATCCATGCCCGAGGCAGGATTCGAACCTGCGACCGTAGCGGTCACGCGGTTCCAAACTGACGCGCTTAGAACCGCACGGCCACACCGGCCGGCTACGCGGAAGTGATTGCACTGTCACAGTGTTGCCTAATGTTTGTGACGATGTTGCAAATTCTCAGCTGTGCTAGAAACAGCTCTGTAGCGGTATGCGAGGAGAATCCCGTGCTCGTGTCATGGGGGATATGGAGAGGAGGCGCGGGGTTTGGTTAATATGCAGCGTTTTCTCCCACCAGTTTTGTCAAACATTCAGGTGTATAATCTTCCATCACGATTACTGTTTCCTACAAAATATATACGAATAAAACACTTACCTCGTGACTTTGTGACAAAAGATTATTTCAGTACAATAAAAAGTCTTTGGAAATCACTTATGCCCACCTGTCACAAAAGAAAGATAACAAACACTTTGCACCTCGAAATCGATTGCATCTATGTGCAATCTTGTGACGTTTAAATAAATCGTTTTAACGGCACTAAATCGTGGTTTGTGAATCATTTACCGGCCGTACTCTGCCTCATTTCATTGGTTGGATAGCGAAAAGCTTACTGACAAATTTCACAGAAGGAAAAGAGGGACGAAATGTCTCCCACTGGAAGGTCATGTTGTTTTATTTAAATGATTACTAAATCAGGTAAAACGAACAGTCAGGTTGTCAGCATAAGCACATTACTGTTTTCAGTATGATGTTGCACTGCCCAGGGTCTGTAATGATAAAGGGCCCGTTTAGGTCAGGCATATTGTATACAGAAGTGGAAGAGTGAGCACCACTAAATTCTAATCTAACAGAAATTACTGTTACAGTGTACTGGCAAACTCTGGTGTCACTCTGAGCTAGAATTTATGATCAGCGACTAAGTGTAAGGTCAATGAGTCGGATGCAACTGTGAAATACTTTCCTACATTATAGAAGCGATATGGTGTTGCTAACAAAGACATTCGCGTCGGGTCGTGTGCTACCGTAACCCATTAACGCCAGATTTAGCGTCACTGTCCTAACAGATACGACCGTCGTATGTCCCACACTGATTATAGCGCCCCGGAACTTAAGTTCTGAATAAAAACCATCAGCAACGGCGGCCGAACATTCCCGACATAAGAAGTCACCCTCATTCAGCGAACGACCTTGTCGAAAAGTACGGAGAAGAGAATTGAGATTCCGGCCACTCTCTAGCTCTTGCAGTGGGAAACTGCCCCTAAAGGCGAAACAATTAGCAATGATCTACGGATTGAAAAACCGCTGCATTACAGACACAATGTGTATGCACCGGTCGTGAGACCAGTAATTGAAAAAGAAAAAAAAAAAAAACATCGTTATGGCCTTCCCACTGGCAAAGGATTATCCCATTCGGATCTTCGGGAGGGGTCTTCTAAGAGTGAGTTGACCATGAGAAAAAGGCTGAATAACTTACGAAAGAATAACATTCTGCAAGTCGGGTCGTGGAATACTGGAAGTTTGAAAGAGGTAGAGAAGTTGGAAAAACTGAAAAAGGAAATGCTAAAGCACAGTGTAGATATAGTGGAGGGTCAGTGAAGTACAATGGGAGGAAGAGAAGGATTTCTGGAGAGACGAGTAAAGGGTAATATCAACAGCTTCAAAAAATGATATAATGGGAAAAGAATTCTGTATGAATTGGAAGGTTAACCCGAGAGTGCCTTGCTATGAGCAGTTCAGTGTCAGAGTTGTTCTCATTAGAATCGTCAGCAAACCAACACTAACAACGATATTTCAGGTATACATGCTGACGTATCAAGCGGAAATTGGAGAGATAGAGTATATGAGGATATTTAACAGGAGATTTAGTATGTAAAGAGAGACGACAATCTATTAGTCATGGGCGACCGGAATGCAGTTGCTGATGAAGGACTAGAAGAAAGGGTTACGGGAGAATATGGACTTGGTAGTAGAAACGAGAGAGGTGACAGATTAATCAAGTTCTACAATAAAAATCAGTTAGTAATAGCTTATATCTGTTCAAGAATCACAAGAGGAGGAGATATACTTTGAAACGGCCATAAGATACTGGTAGTGTTCAGTTATATTACATTATTGTCAGGCAGAGATTCCGAAATCAGATACTAGATTGTAAGGCGTAAGCAGGAGTAGATATAGACGCAGATCACAAATTAGTTATCATGAAGAGTAGGCTGAAGTTCAAGAGACTAGTCAAGAAGAAGCATTGCGCAAGAAATAAAGAGAGATGTCTGGCGTTCCCTGCGGCTATAGACACTACGGTAACGAATAGTTCAGTAGGCTTGACAGTTGAAGAGGACTGGACAACATTAAAGAAGGCTGTCACAAAAATTGGAAAGCAAACCGTAGGTACAAGGAAGACAACTGCAAAAAAACCATGGATAACGTATGAGATACTTAAGATGATCGGTGAAAGAAGGAAGATGAAAAATGTTGAAGTTAACCAAGGATACAGGAATACATGTCACTTAGGAACGACATAAATAAGAAGTGCAGGGAAGCTAAGACAAATTGGCTGAATGAAAAATGTGAAGAAATCTAAAAAGAAATAGTCATCTGAAGAACGGATTCGACACATAAGAACGTCAAAAAACCCTTCGGTGACATTAAAAGCAAGGGTGTTAAAATTAACGCTCCAGTGGGGTGAAACTACTATTTGGCGCTAACTGGTTGCACGTCCACGACTTTTCACAGAACGTGGGGTTCGGAGACTTTCCTGCTCTGTAAAATGGGATAGACGGTGATCTGTGACAGCTCTGCCGAAAGAGTACAATGCTGGTGCATGCACAAGTGTCTCGGAGTACACCGTTCATCGTACACTGTCGAACATGAAGGTCCGCAGCATACCAACACTATGTGTTCACACGGGGACCCAACGACATCGTCAATTACGATAGCAGTGGACACGGGAAGATCTGGATTCGACGGTCGACCAGTGGAAATGTGTCGGGTCTTCAGATGAACCATATTTTTGCTACATTAGGTCGACAGTCGTCTCCACAAACACCGTCATCGAGGTGAACAGCGGTTTGAAACCCGCAGCGCCCCACGAGTGCAGGCTGGTGGGAGGAGTATTATGATATGGCAGACATTCTACTACCCTTGCGTGGGAACTGTAGTGGTGATCGAAAGCAATATGACAGCTGCAAACCACCTGCAACTCTTCACACTTGACGTCTTGACCCCGTTGGAGATGTCATCTTTCAGTAGTATAATTGCCCAAGTCTCAGAGCCAGAAGCGTGTTATAGTGGTTTGAGGATCATTATAGTGAAATCACTGTTGCTGTCTCAGCTACCAAATTCGCGTGATGTAAATCCTATGGAACCATCTCGGTAGCTGTCAGTAGCCATCACCGCTTACGCAAGTCAACGGCCTGTTATGTACGTGAATTCCGTGACCTGTGGGTATATATCTAATGCCACATACCTTCACAAACCTACCAACAAACTGTCGGATCCCTAATATGTAGAATTGGTCACGTATTTCGTTCCAGAGATGGACGAACAAGCTATTAATCAGGCGGTCATAATGTTTTGGCTCATCGGCGTAATTATACTGTACAGCCAAAACAGCACTTCAGCCTGGCGCACTTCAGCTGCCACAAGAAGTCAACAGCATAGCGAGATTGCTACGGACGCAGATTCTCATTACGATTTCTTGGAAGTCATGAAAATGGTAGCGAACATAACACAATTTTTAGCGACTCTGTACCGCAAGATAAAAAATTAATGAAGCGCCAGACATTCTATCAAAATTACTCACGTTAGCAGATGGTGCCACGGAGATATTCGCCCACAGTAATGGCTCGTAGACAAACCATGCTGAATAATATTTCACACTACGTATTCAGCGTGAATGGCGTCTAGAGTAAGACGGTGGAACTGGACGATTTTCTCACCCATTTTACGATCGACATACTTATCCTGATGGAAACGCATTCCCACCTCACCCAACCTTCCTTTCATCTTATGTAACATGGTGGGCTACCGGACGGACGGAGTAAATGGTCAAGTATACAGCATGGCCATATATATCAAGCGATGGATCACACTCATTTCTCTGGCACAAGCACAATTTATGTCCTTGGAAGGAACTGCAGTTGACATTTCCATCCGCTTTTGGCATCATTATACTGGTTGCGGTGTACCTTATCCCTCAGAATTTGATCGTGGAGAACGATCCTCTGGTGCTGGTTGCTCCACAAGAGAGAATTGTCCTCTAAGGGGAACTCAACGCCAGTCAGTTTGCGTAGAATTCGCTCTGTACCATCCCATGAGGGAACCAGCTGAACAGTCTGGAGAAACGATGGGAAGCTTTCAGATTCGGGTCAAATCACGTACTAAATAATGCAGCCCACAGACTCGATGGGTTGGACATAGCTATCGTGAAGAATCTCAGACTCAAACTGCTCCTTCAGACCATTAACGACCTGACGTCCGACCACATGCCTGTGGTCGACATTATCACAGAAGCGATGGAACATCTACACGTACAGTACAACAGATCAGGAAATGGGACCAGTACCAGGTATTCGTTATCAGCGAAGTTTGCCCCACAACAGATGTGTTGACAACAGTTCTAATAGAGGAGGCCAGAGGGCCTACCGTCAGGCTATGGTCACAAGTGTACGCATTCTACAGTCAATGGTTTTCACCACTAGTCTAGGAGTTAAAGAACCTTAACAACAGGGTCGGAAACACTGGCAGCAGCACCGATATGCCGAGGACCGCTGAGAAATTAAGCATCTCTCTCGGAAGTTACATCACAGAGCTGTTGGAATTATCCAAGATAAATGGGAAGATAAGATGGCTGTCATTACCTTACAGGAATGAATGAGTCCCTCTGAAACGCCAGACTAGCGAAAGTGGCCCTTCAAGGACCAGTGAGCCATCTTTTGACCCACTGAACAAGGCAGTACCCTTTGCCAAGTCGTATGTGGCATAAAAGCCTTGCCGCGCGGGATTAGCCGAGCGGTCTTGGGCGCTGCAGTCTTGGACTGTGAGGCTAGTCCCGGCGGAGGTTCGAGTCCTCCCTCGGGCATGGGTGTGTGTGTTTGTCCTTAGGATAATTTAGGTTAAGTAGTGTCTAAGCTTAGGGACTGATGACCTTAGCAGTTATGTCCCATAAGATTTCACACACATTTGAACATTTTTGAACAAAAGCCTTAGCACGTGAGGACGCCACCGAAGACGAGAAAATGAGAATATGATGCCAGTCAGAAGACACCTGACAGATGGTACGATAGACAGAAAAACTACTAGCGACACCAGCGAAGGTCGACTCGATTGTTCGATTGTAAGACGAGTCAGCAACCTCTCAGTCCTGACAACTGGAGCAATCCATTGGTGTTGCTAACCAGCATTTTTTAACAGTTGCCTTGTACTAGGATACTTTCCCTCCAACTGGAAAATAGCACACATAGTATCACTATCAAAGCCAGGGAAGGACCACTGTCAACCTTAATACCATCGGTCTGTCAGCGTCCTGCTAACACCCTCCGAAGTACTAGAACGGATCGTACCCCAACAACTGCACTCTGCAACCATGCAAGAGGATGTAATGCACCCGGGCTAGTTCGCCTTCCACCCACACCTATACTCTGAACTCTTGAATCTTCCTAGTTGCAAAGCATATCGCATATAATAGGAACATCGTCTGCACCTACAGTTCTTCAATCAGAGTCTCGCTTGGAACCTTCGTACATACTAAGCCGTGCAGCACCAGCCACCACCGACCGAGGCTCAAATGGTTCTGAGCACTATGGGACTTAATATCTGAGGTCATCAGTCCCCTAGAACTTAGAACTACTTGAACCTAACTAACCTAAGGACGACACACACATTCATGCCCGAGGCAGGATTCGAACCTGCGACAGTAACGTTCGCGCGGTTCCACACTGAAGCGCCTAGAGCCGCTCGGCCACTCCGGCCGGCTACCGACCGAGGCTGTCTACGCTGACCATCACCAGGGCTTCACATCTGCATCGGACACGACCAGGGACTTGTTACTGGCCGTCGACATTTGCCACTTTCACTGTTGCATTATTACAGCCATCGGTCTAGGTACAGACTTATGTATGCTCACTGCTAATTAATAACCTTCACAAACTATTGTAAGTGATTAATTCCTCTCCAAAGAGGAAATTTTGGTTGATGCATTGTTTTATTAAAACTGTTCCACATTGCTTACCTGGGATGTCAACTGTCGGCGACCATTCTTCGGCCTCTGTGTTTGTCAACACCAGTGCCACCTCCAGTTCCCGCCTCACATCAGGTGGTGCCTCCATCGGCTCCAGTATCAATCTTCGTCCAATAGAGAGTGACAATGAGACATTTTTCTGCGACCTTAAGACTTCATACGTATTCTTGGTCAAACCTTGTTAATCTATCTGCAACACTTTAACACGTGGGACGGATAGAACAGAGTGAAAATATCCAACCACAACCGGCAGTTTCCGTCACAGGATTGTTCTGATCAGCTCCAGAGCGTTGCAGAGATGCTCAACCAGCTCCAGTGACATACGTTACAAGAGTCATTGTCCATCAGAGAATATATTACTTCCTCCACCATAAATTGCGCGCCATGATCACGACGAGAAAATTCGAGATTAGAGCTGACACAGAGGCTTGTCTGTGGAAAAGAGAGGAGGGATCCGTTAGTGGTACCAGAAGTACCCTCAGCCACACGGAATATTGATGTGGGTGTAGATTTATGTAGACAGAGTCTTTGTACATTTGACTACAAAGTCTTGAAGAATTTGATACGGACGTTCTGCACCAACAGGTGCACTACTGGCCATTAAAATTGCTACACCATGAAGATGACGTGCTACAGGCGTAAAATTTTACCGTCAGGAAGAAGATGCTATGATATGCAAATGATTAGCTTTTCAGAGCATTCACACAAGGTTGGCGCCGGTGGCGACACCTACAACGTGCTGACATGAGGAAAGTTTCCAACCGATTTCTCATACACAAACAGCAGTTGGCCGGCGTTGCCTGGTGAAACGTTGTTGTGATGCCTCGTGTAAGGAGGAGAAATGCGTACCATCATGTGCCGACTTTGATAAAGGTCGGACTGTAGCCTATCGCGATTGCGGTTTATCGTATCGCGACATTGCTGCTCGCGTTGATCAAGATCCAGTGACTGTTAGCAGAATATGGAATCAGTGGGTTCAGAAGGGTAATACGGAACGCCGTACTGGATCGATACTGCCTCGTATCACTAGCAGTCGAGATGACAGGCATCTTATCCGCGTGGCTGTAACGGATCGTGCAGCCACGTCTCCATCCCTGAGTCAACACATGAAGACGTTTGCAAGACAACAACCATCTGCACCAACAGTTCGACGACGTTTGCAGCAGCATGGACTATCAGCTCGGAGACCATGGCTGCGGTTACCCTTGACGCTGCATCACAGACAGGAGCGCCTGCGATGGTGTACTCAGCGACGAACCTGGGTGCACGAATGGCAAAACGTCATTTTTTCGGATGAATCCTGGTTCTGTTTACAGCATCATGATGGTCACATCCGTGTTTGGCGACATCGCGGTGAACGCATATTGGAAGCGTGTATTCGTCATCGCCATACTGGCGTATCACCCGGGGTGACGGTACGGGGTGCCATTGGTTCTGTTTACAGCATCATGATGGTCACATCCGTGTTTGGCGACATCGCGGTGAACGCATATTGGAAGCGTGTATTCGTCATCGCCATACTGGCGTATCACCCGGGGTGACGGTACGGGGTGCCATTGGTTACACGTCTCGGTCACCTCTTGTTCGCATTGACGGCACTTTGAACAGTGGACGTTACATTTCAGATGTGTTACGACCCGTGGCTCTACCCTTCATTCGATCCCTGCGAAACACTACATTTCAGCAGGATAATGCACGACTGCATGTTGCAGGTCCTGTACGGGCCTTTCAGGATACAGAAATTGTTCGACTGCTGCCCTGACCAGCACATTCTCCAGATATCTCACCAATTGAAAACGACTGGTCAACGGTGGCCGAGCAACTGGCTCGTCACAGTACGCCAGTCACTACTCTTGATGAACTGTGGTATCGTGTTCAAGCTGCAAGGGCAGCTGTACCTGTACACGCCATCGAAGCTCTGTTTCACTTAATGTCCAGGCGTATCAAGGCCGTTATTACAGCCAGAGGTGGTTGTTCTGGGTACTGATTTTTCAGGATCTATGCACCCAAATTGCGTGCAAATGTCATCAAATGTCAGTTCTAGTATAATATATTTGTCCAATGAATACCCATTTATCATCTGCATTTATTCTTGGTGTAGCAATTTTAATATAGTCTGATGCAGTGGCGGTTCACGCATGTTGAGGCACGGAAGAGGATTGCATTGTCGATGTTTACAAGCGACAGTTGCGGTACGCGCATGAGCGTGCTTTCCACTGGCACAAAGCGGGTATCCAGCAAACTACGTCTCTCTCTTGATAATATACTTCTCGGGTGTGCAGCTGGATCATAACGTCTTCATGACACAATATTTCCGCGGTCCAGCTGGCCGCCATCTTCTGGTGAGAGTGCTGGTGCACGACCTCGCCGGAACTGACTTCCCAGCGCAAGCGGCGGCCCCTATACAGGCCGCAGAAGACCCACAACGCGTGCGCGAGAAGGTGCCGTAACTGCCGTCTAGCGCAAGTAAAAATACCGCGCCGCTAGTGGTGGAAACAGGCAAAATCGAGATATCGCTTTCAAAAATCAAAAATTAAAAAAAAATGTAATTTTATTCCGACGATCGAAACACAGACCGTTGTTTTTTAATGTCAGATAACACCGGGTCCCAAGTCTTACTTAAAAGATAACCCTTGGCTCTATTAATAAGATTGTCAGATGAACGAATCTCTATAGATTCTTTTATAACACAGTCCCAATAGCGAGATGCAGGGGCAACCATTTGTGTCTCGTCATATTGCATTCTGTGTCCCTCGGTGAGACAGTGCTCCGCCACTGCAGATTTCTCAGGTTGAATCAACCGTGTGTGCCGCTGATGCTCAACACATCGGTCCTGATTGGTCCGGATTGTCTGCCCAATATAAGTCTTCCCACAGTGGCAAGGGATCTTGTACACACCGGGCTTCCTCAAACGTAAGTCATCCATAACAGAGCCAAGAAGCGCTCTAATCTTGGCTGGCGGACGAAAAATACTTTTGACATGATATCTTTTCAGAATTCTTCCTATCTTCGAGGAAATGCTCCCAGCAAAAGGCAGAAAAGCCACCGATTTTCAGGTATCTTCTGGTGGTTCAGGCGAAGGTCCAAACTCGAAAGCACGACGGATCTGTTTATCTGTATAGCCATTCTGCTTGAACACAACCTTAAGATGGTCCAGTTCTTGTGTCATGCTTTCTCCATCTTCTTCTCGCCAACGTCCGCAGGACCCCCGTACGCTGGAACGACGGATGACAGCTAGAAGCATGCAGTTAACGGTCCGTGTGCGTAGGCTTTCGATAAACACTGTGTCCCAGTGTCCCACCATCCTTTCTGTACACCAGAACATTCAGAAACGGAAGCTTTCCATCACTTTCCACCTCCATGGTAAACTTGATGCTAGGATGCAGGGAATTAAAATGATCTAGGAGGCGGTCAAGAGCTTCTCTCCTAACACCACTTCTAACAACAAGAAACACACAACTGCCAACCGCTTTTAGCCTATCCTTTCGGAAAACTTAGGTTCTTCGCAGAAATTTCGGCTGCGCTTATCACCGGCGTCAGCCAGCGTTCAGTACCTACAACAATTTGAACGTCAGTGCTTTCTATTAGCGCATGGAGCTCTGGTATTTTCCCAACACAGCTACGAATATGTACATCTGTTATACCAATGATTCCTGTATCTACCTTCTTCCGGTGCTCGCCCTGCATCCTTGGCCACTGAAGCCTTTCTTGTGTTTTCCCGAGACCCTGTAACCTAAAATACCGCCCAGTCCACGGCATAGAGCCTCTGCTACCCATGTAGCCGCCTCCTGCGTATTGTGGACTCTTGACCCGTTCAGCGTAACCTGAAATCAAACCACCCTATGGTACAAGTCGAGGAATCTGCAGCTTACACAGTTGCAGAACCGTGTGAGCCTCTGAAACAGACTCTCCATTCGTCTCTGTACCAGAGGTCTGTAATCGGTCCTATCGACTATGTTGGTAATGGTCAGCTCTGCTTTCGCCTCTTAAGCAAAACTCACAGCCTTCACCACTTCTGTCAGCCACTCGAAACCAAAGTGAATATCTTCCAGTCCTAAGTGACGGGCCGTGCGGTTCTAAGCGCGTCAGTTTGGAACCGCGTGACCGCTACGGTCGCAGGTTCGAATCCGGCCTCGGGCATGGATGTGTGTGATGTTAGGTTTAAGTAGTTCTAAGTTCTAGGGGACTGATGACCTCAGTAGTTAAGTCCCATAGTGCTCAGAGCCATTTGAACTTTTTTGAACCTAAGTGACGCACATCAATCGTACCGAAGTACCTTGTGCTCTTCATGGCATTCAGGAGGACCTGTTTCACGTCTGGAATGACTCCAACTAGTATGTACACGTAGTGCACATTGCCTTTCTTCCCTTCTTGGCAGCCATGTTCCTAAGGAGCCCCATAAAGCGCCTAACGTTGGAGCTCTTAACTATCAATAATCCCATCCTCTCTGATTGCCCAGATTTAGCAGGCTGAGAAGTTTCCTCTGAAACAGGATAGGTGACGGCATCTGGCTGAGTGACAGTGTTAGCCACAGACAGCACCTGGAACCTGTTTGTCAGACTAACCAGGGAGGACTGACTTGTTGCCTGCTGGGAAGTTTTTGTCCACCTGATACGCCCTGGGGCGTCCTCCCAATCGACCAATGTGAGTGGTCAACCTCAGTGCGAGCAGTAACTGGGTTCGTCATCGGTGAGGACCGATCAGAGAACTCTGACATGCTGGATGTCTGTTGGATCCCCACACTGGCCCACAACAGTGGTGCCCATCCAAGCAGCTTCATGCTGTGAAAGCGAAGCCATCACAGCCTGGAGCTGAGAGCGAAGTGTCAGCAACTCGGCTAGCATCCGCACACATCAAGCACAGTCCCTGTCTATACTGAAGACCGTGGAAAGCTAAACTGGCTGGATAAACATACTATCGGCACGCTCTGCGGAACTGTACTGTAGATGGTGACGAAAATGCAGAAACTGTGTCTAATAAATTAGCTTAATACGCAGAGATTCAAAGCTCTAACTACCGAAGCACTCAGGTGAAACTAATTAATTCGCCCCTGATTATGAACTTGTAATATGTCACAAAATTGGTTTACTTTCCAACGCAAAAGAAAATGCGAGAACCGCAGCTATTAGATATAAAATCAACACGAAAAAAACTCATGAAACTAAACTATCAAAGCACACAGATGAAATTATACAATTCGCTCCTGGTTAGGAACTCGTAAAAGTCACAAAAGCGGTTACTTCCCTGTTGCTGCGTCTGTCTCGGCCGGCTGCTGCTGCCTGACGTTTGCTACATTGTTGGGTAAGGTTCTCAGCCAGTTCAGGGTGTAAGAATAGTTTCCTTGTTATCCGCTGCTCCAACAGCGGTCTTTTCTCATTGAAATTCCGCCTACCTTGCTGCACCAAGTATACTACTCTCCGGCTGAATAATGTGATCTTCACTCACTGCAATAGTAAAAACTAAAGCAGATGGGAAAGGCAGATTGCTCAAATACTAAAAGACGAGAAATTGTGATCTATACCTAAATTATCTCCTTACAGTCGACTTATTAAATTGTGTAATTTATTTTTACATATCACGTTAAAATATTTCGAAATATTTCATCAAAATGACGAGAAATTATCTCGTAAAATTGGTCATATAATTCAGCTGCTTTCCCAACAATAAGACGACAGTCATTGAGATGATACACATTTTTCCGATACTGCCAAATCTCTACTTCTGAGTTGTTAGAGGATATCCATGAGTGTTTCGTATACAGTGGCGGTCAAAATAATAGAGCCACCTGGCAAAGGTTTGGAATAAAGTGCACATTTATTACTAGACATGTTTGAACTATGATGGAAACCATTACAACCGAGTCACATTGTACTATAGTCAGTTATATCGATAACACAACACAAAATAATCAGTAATAACCAATAATATTCAAAAGAATACCAGACCACAGGGTCAAAAAAATAGAGCCAATTGAAACAAATATATTGTACTTGATCTCAGTCTTATGAAACGTACAGGAACAGTCTTTTTTGCATAGGACTGCATTAGTACTTCGTGGGGTAACCCTTATTTTTGAGGATTGCCCTGCACCTCTTACCCATAGAGTCTACTAAACGCCTGCATTCGTCACTACTGATCGCATACCAGGCTCTCTGGATTTCTTCCCACAGTTTTTCTGACGATGTAGCTTTTGAGCGGTCAATTCTCTTGTCTAAGATCTCCCATAAGTTCTCAATGGGTGATGCGTCAGGGGACAGAGGTGGCCACTCTAATACTTCGATATTGTGCTCTTGAACAAACTGCCTTATGATCCTTGCAGTATGCTTTGGATCGTTATCGTGCTGAAATTTCCATTTCAGCGGCATTTCCTCTTCAGCATAAGGCAGCATCACATTTGCAAAATGTCTTTG
This sequence comes from Schistocerca piceifrons, assembly GCF_021461385.2. Taxonomy (NCBI): domain Eukaryota; kingdom Metazoa; phylum Arthropoda; class Insecta; order Orthoptera; family Acrididae; genus Schistocerca; species Schistocerca piceifrons. Next base: position 699,454,645 of record NC_060149.1, read on the forward strand.
TACATTTCTGCGTTCATTATGCCGTTGATACGGTGTATTGGACCAATGCCGTACCACGAAAAACATCCCCATACCATAACACTTCCGCCACCGTATTTCACAGTTTTTAAAGTGTACTTGGGATTAAATTCCTGGTTTGGTGGGCGGCGCACATAGACTTTTCCGTCTGAGGCAAACCTATTAAACTTGGATTCATCGGACCAAAGGATGTTCCTCCACCAAGTATTAGGTTTTTGTTCATTTCTCCGGGCAAAGGCTAACCTTTTCCGAACATTAGCTTGTGAAACATGTGGCTTCTTTCTTGCAATGCGCCCATTCAATTTTGCAGATCTCAGTCGTCTTTGAATCGTTGAGGTTGATGGTTGAACATCATGTTCGTCGCTAAACAAAATGGCTTTCAGTCGTGGTGTTGACAAAAATGGGTCTTTCTTCACTTCCCTAGTGATGAGTCTGTCTACGCGAGGAGTAGTTACACGAGGTCGCCCCCTGTTCTCCACCTGCGGCTTTGTTTGTTTTGACCGTCTCATGGCGTTCTGGACTCGTTTTCGCGAAACGTGCAAGACATTGGCTATTTTATTCATGGACATCCCACTTTTGAACATCCGGAACATTACTATACGCTCATCTTCACTGGTATGCTTTGCTCTGCCCATCTAGACGAATGTAAACAAAACCACACGTCAATTTACATACAAAACAACTGCATAAAAATCAATTTAAAGGCACATGTGTAAAGCGGCTCTATTATTTTGACCCATAAGATTCTTACCTTTATGCCTCTTTTCACACGTCTAGCTCAAACGCTTCCTTTCGGACGACTAAAGATAGCAGCAACGTCTTCCCTGATGTTGTCTACAAGGGACTGACAACACGGCACTCGTGGCGATTTCGCGAACTAATAGATATTCTAGTTCTTAATCTCGTCAATAGAGGTGGCTCTATTATTTCGACCGCCACTGTATGTTAATTAGGCTGCTCTGGCTGGACGTCAGAGTTTCTTGGCTACTGGACGCCAACATGAATAAAAGTTTCATTTGTTACACCTACAGAATACATCATTGGGCCTTGCTCCAGTTATTTTTGACAATATCGTTGAATTTTGCGTGTAAATTATTAATATTTTGAGCATTATACCCATTGGCCTACCTTACGTTTATTTGCATAGTTATGTAATGAGAATTTCTCCTCCTCAATCACCTCTTGTGCAAACATTGCCATCTCAGACTAGATTCAACGCCTGATGCTCTAAGTTATTTGTTGCATACGTTACAGCCTCATTGCTCGTAACACGTGTGCTACTATCCCACCCCCTGTGCTCCATTTCTCACCAATCCTGCAAAAGAACCTCCGCATTTTTACTTTATCAGTCAGTTTTCATCATACTTTTACGATATCACACATCACATGCTGTATTTATCTTTTCAAAATTTTCCATTGATATATATATATATATATATATATATATATATATATATATATATATATATATATAATGGAGTCATAAAAAGGTTCAAAGATGTAAGCTCTTATGTAAAAGTATTCGAATGAGCGATTTTGATGATAAGCGTAGTTTAGGCAGTTGTCTCTTACCAAAAAAAGAAAAAATGAGCGGCAGTAAGCACAGTAAGCATCTCGGTTTTCGGCTGTTGTTTTGCGGCTTTGTAAGAGGCCTTGTTTTGTTAGGTCAAGGTTGTGCTTCGCAAGTGAGCCGTAGACAGAAGGAGTATTGAAAATTTTATTACTCTTGACTGAGTTCCAGGAGGATGGTGGATCAGTAAAAACTATTCCCCACTGAACCGGTTGCAGTAGACGCGTTGTTAGTCAAGAATTATTGGGAACTACAGTAGCTATCGTCTTACATCTGCAGATATAAAATGGCTCATTTTAGTAAAAGTGGTTATAATAGTAATCTCCCAAATGGCTCAATTTATTCTCCATTTGAAACAGTGTAATCTATTTGCAAACATTAATTTGCTTTCGTGTGACAGACTCCAAACACAATGCTATCCACAAGTATTGTTTTGTAACGGCACTAGCTCAAATGGTTCAAATGGCTCTGAGCACTATGGGACTTCACTACTGTGGTCATCAGTCCCCTAGAACTTAGAACTACTTAAACCTAACTAACCTAAGGACAGCACACACATCCATGCCCTAGGCAGGATTCGAACCTGCGACCGTAGCGGTCACGCGGTTCCAGACTGTAGCGCCTATAACCGCACGGCCACTCCGGCCGGCGGCACTAGCTCATACCTGTTACAGGCTTCTAGGCGCTGTAGAGAGGACTTAGTAGGGAAATTTCCGATTAGGAACCCATGTCCGGAAATGTACGATTTAGAGAGAAAATAAGTTTGATAAAGTAAGGTTGAGGTCGGATCACTATCAAATCTCCAGCTACTCGGTACTACTGGCAATAGCTTACTTCCCGTCGTGTGATTCGCGGATATTCATTCGATGAAAGCACCATTTCGTTGTAATGTGTCAGAGAAGGAACATCTCTCAAGTCTTATTGCTATCTTCATTCACTGCAATAACGGTAACATGGTCAGCAGCAACGTCGTCGGTATACGTGGGCAAGATGGGAGGGAGGGGGGGAGACAGAGGGCCAGAATCCGTGCACGTTCTAACCACCGAATCCCCCCTTTCTCCCCCCCCCCCCCCCTCGTGGAAAGGAAAAATTGTAGTGCAGTCAGATATCTTTCTTCCATGAAAATCATTTTAAAAGTCGGTATGACGAACGCATTAACAGGGTCGGAACTGAAACTTTTTTATGGATAGCAACAAGTTCTATTCGTTTTCCTGAACATTAAAAATGCTGCATATCACCAGGTGTAGTTCCTCCACCCCCCCCTCCTCCTCTGCAAACTACCGTATAGGCCCCTTGGTGGTTCGTGAAGAGCTCAAAGGACTCTAGGAAATAAGATAGCGATGCAGTTTGCAAATCCGTTGGTGAGATCCACATATGTCGAACAAATATGTGAGCATTAGAAAAGAAATTATTATTACTGGCTGTGATGTTCATAGAGGGCCATTTTTCTTCCAAGTGTTATAGAAGGGGAAAAGTTATCCTATTGTTAAACTGTATTATCTTTTTGTCAGCTCATAAGTTTATTCCAAGGGGCATCTCTAGCTTTGTTTTCTATGAGGTACAATAAGAATGCAAGTGAGTTGACAGTAGATTGGTCGCACTGTGTCTCCTTGCATGTAATGCTGCGCCATAGATAGTTTTGCGATTCAGCATAACGAAAAGGAGAATGGTCTCGCGAAATTTGTTCCCGTTTGTGAATAATTTTTAGCTACTTCCATCAAAACTGTCTACTTGCCTTCTTGTGCAACTAATAGTGTACATCGTACTACGTTTCTGAGATACGGACTCCGGTAGTGAGATACTGTATTAACTATGAGTCTTAGGAAACGCCTTCCTAACTGTGAGTTAGAATTTCAGTATAAGTGTAAGACGAAAAAACGCCGCACACGTTTTTAAATTCATAAAAAGTGATAACGTCAGAGCAACAACGTAAGCAGCCACTACATTAGAAAAGGTCCCTTATTTGCAGGGGATGAACAAACCGCACGCCTGCAACATCTGGTACCGCAGAACGTTAGTGGTTTGCGGTCAGTACAGCCGCGCACGGTGCTAAGCGCCGAACGATCAGTGCGGCAGTTAGCGGCTCGGCCTTTGTCATTCCATTTAGAGGGGGAGCGGGCATTTTTATACGCCAGTTTAATAAGCTCCGCTGTTTACCTGCTCCATCATTCGATTACGCCCGTTTCGGTGGTTAATATGCGTGCGAATTTGAGTGCAATCAATCTGTTCAATAATAGAGTAATTGTATTCTCGTTACGCGAAATTCCACTACAGCAAACACTGGACCGGAATCTCATACATCAGTTTATGTAATATTGTAGTTATTCACATGTCTCCCGTAGCGCTAATGTGAATAACGCTTGATGTTCGGTGGCAGAATTGAAAGGCAAGTTGACAGAGTAGTCTTTGTAGAATTGAAAGTCGTGAAGCAATAAAATAACTGATGAGTACACTTTGTGTTGTGAAAGGTTATCATATCATGAACCTAGCTTACTATAGCAACAAAGGTAAATGTTACTAGAGACGGGTACCATCACATAAATGGCTCTGAGCACTATGCGACTTAACTTCTGAGGTCATCAGTCGCCTAGAACTTAGAACTAAATAAACCTAACTAACCTAAGGACATCACACACATCCATGCCCGAGGCAGGATTCGAACCTGCGACCGTAGCTGTCGCCCGGTTCCAGACTGTAGCGCCTAGAACCGCACGGCCACTCCGGCCGGCGGTACCATGACAATTCCACGTATTACGCAAGCAGTACATTTCATGTAATTCGAGACTCCACACTTACTTTGACATAGAACGTGTCACGACTTCTAAATAGAAAAGCTTTCACTTTTCACTCTTCTAAATTTTAGGAAACAAAGGAGCGTGAATTTCTAGTCAGTCCTCCGTGTTTTCACTTTAAGGACGTATTAATGGATCTCAAGTGAATATATTTCTTCATTTCCCACATGAAGTATCAACCTAAAATGCCCGTCTAAAGGGACATTGTAACGACAACATCTATGTTTGGATTATTCATAGTAAACATGAAATACTTTCGTCGCTTTTATTACACCTCTAAAGAAACCGAAATGCGATCGTTGAGAGCACAGACGTTACTGTTCTTCATAAGAGTCTTTGTTGACACGCCAGATACATGCAGAGAAACGCAAATACTCTTATCAACTGCGACACATGCAGTGACAGTTATGTGTTATGTTTCGTGGATCATTATAATGATATCTAGCTAAATTATGTAACGTTGCAATTAGTTCTTAATTATATTTCCGCAGTAGAAATATTACAGCATGCTGATCATTTAGGTGATTCTCAATAATCTTAAGCTTGATTTATTTTCATTTACATATAATGCTTTCAATTTTACTGCACCTCCAATCAATCTCTATCTCCCTCTCATTGTCTGTCTGTTTGCCTCTCTCTCTCTCTCTCTCTCTCTCTCTCTCTCGCTCTGTCTCTCTCTCTTCAACCCAATTCTCGTACTCCTTCCCCACCCTTCCAACTCCCCATCCGCCTCTTCTTCACCCTCTCTGTAAGACATTCGCACACACACACACACACACACACACACACACAGACACACACACACACACATACACACACACATGCGCACGCACAGCTTTGAGTTCGAAATGTATTTTCTTTCTGATGGAAGTCACCTATGCTTTTTGTATTTCCCTCACATTTAGAGGAGTCTGCCACTATAATGGAAGAAACGTTAACTTCCTGCTCCTGCTATCTCTGCCTCGCGTGTATCTTGATTCATTATCCTACTACATAAGATGCGGCTCAGACAGTCGAGCAACACTTCGTGATCTGTTAATAATTGTGCATCACTAACTTTTACTGTCACTATATATTCTTGAGAACAGTATCAGTCCCAGTAATTAATCTCTTCGGATCGCAGAATTAAACCAGTTGTTTTAGAAGTTAAGTGGGTTACCGCATTATGTACGTAACTCGATTTAGTAGAAAGTGGTCACGATCTATTCATAATCATCTGATACTACGTGATACGAGACTTTGTTCTGCATAGCATAGTGTTGACTGATTTTTTACTGTAGGTCAGTACACCCAAGGTGATGTTTCGACAATGCATTACAACGCAGTACATGAATTTCTTCGCTGTTACTTTTGATAAATTTCGAAAGTTTCTATAAATCAGTGGAAAATGCTATAACTAGTGATGTTGTTAGTGTAGATGATTGTCATAAAATTTTTTTGGAGCGTTTGAAGGGGTACGATAGGTATTTATTGAAAACCACTGCAGGTGTGATGGGTGGATAAAAAGGAAGAAACTAAATTCACGATACTATTAAGCATTTAAGAACACCTACACACAGTCAGTGTTAAAAATGAAAGTGAATTCTCTTCATGTTATGTCTGAACTTTTGTCTGGGATGGTGTGTATTTGCATTAGTAAGTCTCAACGTGACAAAAGAAGCAGTGTCCTTAAGAAGACTGAGTGCGCATTGGAGGTAAACAATAAAAAAGAAAGTTATGTTTTCTTGGAAGACCAAATATATAACGAATGTGAGATAACGGATAATGTGGGTGAACCGTGGTACTACTCAATTCTTTAGAAAATCAAAATTACAGTCTCACTACAGTTATTTAAAGAAAATAGGAAGCCCGGGATCACTGGTGATGGACAAGCTTATAATTGTCTTAAAATTTTAATTTGACTCAAAACAGACTTTATTGTAAACTTCAATTCGGACATTTGCCCTCTTTCTGATGCAGTTTATTAATTTTCACTTTCATTGAATTACATACACACGAATAAGACTCATATTTTGTATGCGCAACCAAAAACATAGATAGTAGGCAAACTGAATAATCAATCATAAACTACAGATCTTGTTTACCCATATCTCAAAAGGCCAGTAACACCATACACTTGCAACCCAAAGTTACACAGCCACATAATACCACTTCATTAAAAAACAAAGATCTTAATGCTTAATAAAACTGAACTGCCCACATAAAGGTCCACAGTGAAACATGCTTATACTACCAAGATGGCAAAACTGGCACACAGGAAAAATAAGAAGTTGCACACTCGTTAAAGATACACAAATGATTAACGTAAGTGTTGAATAAGAATGGCTAGTAATAGCCGGCAAAATAACTTACAGAAACGCTAATATTAACAAAGTGGCCTCACTTAACAGCGTTAAGGCCCACAGCAGTATTTGGAATCAATAACGCTACGGCCGGAAGGCAATACGAGCGTTCACTCCCCACGTCTTGTGCACAGGCTCACAAGCAGGCGATATATATTTATATATAGTCCGACCGGTCCCACAATGCGCGGACCTGACAAGAACCCATAACCGCACCGACACCAGGAAACGAGCACACTTAACAAATGGCCTGCAGCACAAATAGATTGCAATAAAAACAAGGTCAAATCACAGGCAAACTGGAATATATAATAAGCATGCGCCCAAATTCTAATGGAGCAATACTCTAATACTACCCGTCTCCCAGTAAATTAGCAGGAAACTTAGAGATCACTTGCAGTTGCCTTAAGGCACTTTCAACATTAAATAAACATATCAAATCCTGTCGTGACAAATGATTAAACCATTAAATCTACGGCTGCCGGGTGCATACACAACGGCAACCAGTCCCCAAGCGGTCAGTATGTCCTAAAACAACATAAAACACACACTCCACAAAAGATGGCAAACGCAACGAGGAACATCAGCCTCCTTAAAGTAGCCACTGAGGAACCAAGTTCAGAACCATCTCCGGCAGCTACCCATGCCACAATAAGTTTCGACAATCTCCTTAGTTAAACACAGAGATTGCAAATTACGAGCTGGGAAGCTGTTTAGCGTGAGACGACGAACCCACCACAATTTTACACGTCAAGGCGCCCAATGATCGGCACGGTACATCCGACGCGACAGAAGACAAGGACGGCGAGCACGGCGAGGCCCATGCACCACGGTTAGGGACGCCGGTTTGTTTTCAACACAAGTTGGCTCGATGAACGCCGACCGGAGACTCTCCGTCACACAAATGATTAACATAAGTGTTGAATAAGAATGGCTAGTAATAACCAGTAAAGTAACTTACAGAAACGCTAATATTAACAAAGTGGCCTCACTTAACTTCAGAGAACAGGGGGGTGCAGTGAAAGATAGCGAGACAGCCGAATATCGATATCAGCAATGCTGGTAGAACACCCTAGCGCCAGCCGCCACTAATCAATGGACACCACTATTTAAAAAGTACATTCCATTCCTGATGTAAAAGAAACTGCACACGGAAAGGGACTGTGAGCGTTGTATGATCCGATTGCAACTGTTTAACTAATGTGAAAGAAATGAAGATTTCAACAGATAATCTGGCAATGTTCAGGCCCTGACGGTGTCATTATGACACTCTGGAGTTCATGGATTAATTAAAATCTTGACAAAGGCTTGTGACAGTCCATCAAGTAAGTCAAATAAGAGAGAAACGTTTCTTCTGACAGAAAGAGCATGCATGACCTATGTTCTGTTGGGTTCATTCACTCGGTCAAAGATCTATGCTGTGCATCATTATTGGACCATCTGAATCAGTATTTGGAAGGAAAACGTTCAAAATGTAACATGTAAGAAAGTACTGTTGCAGCAACACAACGTTCCACCCATTACAGCGACAATAAAATCTGTGAGAATGTATCCTTTGTGATCGAAATTGGTTTCTCAATCACCTCACTTCTTTCATGTAGCACCAAACTGTTTAGGCCTAATCTCTAACTTACAGTTTGGTTTTATAGGAAATTACATTTCATCAAACGAGAAACTGCTCTCTTCTAGACCGAAGGGGAGAATCGATGGAGTGTGTATAAGCTGCGAAGGGGACTATGCTGTTACCATAATTTAAAAAAATTATTAATAATTCTATGATGGAACAGTACATTCGAGTGACTTAAAGTGATTTCATACAGAGGACATTCAGTGGAAGAATCCACTCATCCTCAGAATGCCGTAGGCTTGTGTGTGGAAAAAAGATATAGGAACTGCCGACGACCATCTGAGATCTATGATTATTCCCTTCCTGTGGATGTTATCGAACCCCTCGAAAGGCCAGGAACAACGTCCCTAATTCTCATGTCATCCTGTTAACTATTAGGTGGACGTTATCTAATGTCGAAACTACTGCACGAAGGATGCCACTGAGTTTTATGCGTATTCCTGTTTCCATTTTCCCGCCTGAGCGGTCCCAACTCAGCCGTTAACTTCCACGTAATATCTTTCAACAGCTGTGCTGTTGGGAGTCACATATCTAGTTACGAAGAACTCTCCGAGCGCAGTTGTATCAGGTGTCACGCGCTCTTATACATCACGGTCGTCCATGCAGAAGTTCCGAGAGGTCGCTGCAACCACTGACTAGGTATACGCTTACTGTCTAGCATCTCTTCCTAGGGCTGTAGTATATGAATGCACGAGCCGTTAAGGGCATTGGAATATTGTTATTAACCTTAAAAGTGCTACTATTTCACTATAAAACTCCACCTTCGCAAGCTAATGCAGTGCGTCTCTCTGCCTCTAATTTTTTCCAGTGTGTGTGTGTGTGTGTGTGTGTGTGTGTGTGTGTGTGTGTGTGTGTGTGTGAGTGTGTGCCACAGGAGAAACAAGGCCGCTGTTTATAAGTACAGTGCTTCCAGACTGCGAGTAATAAAATTCAACAAGTGCCGCCCAACAAGATAATTAAATCGACAGGTCCTTCTCATAGTGAAGCTCTGAAGGGGAACTTTATTTCCACTACAGCATGAAAAAATACATTGAAGAATGTTTTTAGCCTTTCCGCTGACGTTAAGTATAAAATCTGTAGCTGTTAGGTATACTGTTCTTTGGGTTTTGAAAACGTTATGGGACTCTCTTTATTCTACATTTCAGCTGCGTCTTACAAATAAGTTACAGGCAAGATACAATATTTTTCAATAATTTAAGTTCATTTCATGAGTAATAACGTCATCGATGGGGACAACACTGACGACAAACCGGTATGCGACAGTTTGAACGCTTACGTAATAGTAATGGCTCATAAAAATCACTGACGATGAAGGAACCGTCAAATACAGTACAGGTGTAAAATTAAAAATTAGAATGATCCAGTGTTAGTTTCCTTAGCAGATCCTTTGGTCCACGTAATGTAATGAAAGAGTAAATAGGCTGTGTTAGAGACTGTGAAGAGCAGTCATGCGCAACCAAATGCCGTACATGCCGTAGTTCCACAGCAGTCGCACATTCTGTTAATGTAGCTACTGTGATGAACAAGTGGAATTACTGACAAATGCTGGTGTTTACTCCTGCAATTATTCATACCGAAGTTCAGGACGATTTGAGATAAGCACTGTGACAATCTGTCATGCAGACAGCGCGAACGTTTAGGTTAGCAATACCTCTGACAAAACGGAACACAAGATAAAAAATTAAGACTCAAAAAGCATGGTTCTTTCATATGCATGATAGTCCAAAACGAAGTGGAACAGCTGCAAGGTATACCGGGTGTCCCATTTTAATCTATACCGGGTGATATCTCTGGAGCGGCACAATTCTGCAAAAAAAGTCCCTAGAAAAATTTGTAAGGCTTGACGGTGGTCATGGAGTGGTTACCTAGAAATGACCTTCAATCCTGTTTTCAGGGTCAAACCGAGGTCAAGTTCATTTCGGCAAATGCTAAATCCTATTTTACATTCCATATTCGTATTCCACGTGAAGATATAGGCATTGTTCGTAGGGAACATTTTTTTCGAAAAACCAACGGTTTGTCCCCAGTGGACACTTCATTGTAACTTTCCCATGTTACCAGTATCTCGAGAACGAAGTGAGATCGCGAAGAATTTTGAATGAAAATTTGTATGGTTTCCGAACTCCGTCCGTTGGTGAAATTTTCGTGAACTTTAAATGGGCCTGAATTTTTCAGTAGAGATTAACCTGAAAGCAAATACCATAACAATAGCGGAATCCAATGTGCACCATGTTGATGTTGCCGGGCGGACTTCGAACTTCGTTACCCTGAAAAGGGCTGATTAACATGGTTCTCACTGGAAACTTAGGGTCTCAGATGCTCTGTGAACTGCCCATTTTGCATAACGCACATTTGCATTCTCCGTCGGAAATTACTCTCGACGTCATTCAGTGTCTGATGGGTGATTGCTTGGAAAGCCGCCACAATCTTTTCTCTCATATCGTCTGGCGTCGTCGGGGGAGTGGAGTACAGCTTCTGCTTCACAGATTCCCATAAGAAGAAGTCCAATGTTTAAGTCTGGCTATCTTGGAGGGAATTCACGAATTGCACTACCGATACCAATTCATCGATTCGGGTATGTTGCATTAAGGTATGTTCTGAGAGGTAAGGCCTGATGTGGAGGGGGGGCGTAATGTTGAAAGCACATACGTGCTCGTATGTCTAGGTGAATATTTTCTAGCAAAGGAAGCACCAGATTCTGGAGAATATGAAGACAGCGCAAGTCGTCCAACGTTTTACTATAAAAAACAGGACCTATCACGTAATTTCCAGCTATGCCCTCGCAGACATTGATTGACCACCGTCTCTGTTTTCGGTGATTTCGTCGCCAGCGAGGATTTGCCTCCACCCAGTACTATGCGTTATGGAGATTGACTCCTCTCAAGTTGTCGGAGTTTGCCTCGTCTCTAAAGAAAGTTCGTGCGGAGATTAAGGGATCACGACGTATTTGCTTATCGGTTCATCGACAAAATGCCAGGCGTCTCTCAGGATCCCTAGATTCAATTGCTTTGGTGATATGCAAGCGATATGAGTGGAATTTAAAGTATCTTAAAACACGAGGTACCGTTGATCGAGGCACGCCATGCATTCGCTGAATCCGTCGAGTCGAAAGGTGTGGATCTTCAGCGAAGATAGCACTAACTCCCAGCGCATTCGCCTGTCTCGGGCCCGTCTTTCATCTCTACCTTTTGAAGGTGACTGTTTCAGCTCGTCTTACCAGAGACCTAATTGTAACCTTCGTGGGAGGACTGGCATCGAGTTACCTTTCAAAATACAATACTTGCGCGACTGCACAATCATCATGACACTCGACAAAAATTTTAACTTTCCAACTATTTCTAACGGCGTGTAATCAGCCATTTCGGGCAGATTACAACCGAAAAATAAATTGTACTGACTACTTTTACTATTATTGGTTTTCTTAGGTTTTTCCTTCTGCACAAAATTCCGGCAAGCGTGTTGCTGAGCAACTGACTTATTACGGTGTATGCGCCTCTCTTGTTTACACATGTTCGCTGTTACTAACTCAATAACGTGTATCCAAAACGTACAGTACTCAAGTGTTCTCTTTCCGAAAATTACTTAGGTGTCTCATTGACGGGTGTCTTTCTAGAGTGTACCATTACATATCTCGATGTTGACATAAGTAAATAAATAACGAAATACCCCATGGTAAACCGTCCTTTTCAAATATGGAAAGAAGGTAGAAACGAAAGACAGGCCCGAGAAAGTCGATTACGAGACAAGGCGAGTCAGAAAAATTTTTCTCTTATGGCCTCCAAACATTCGTGTTGAGAAAAATGCTGCTTGTACGTATTTGGAAGAATTTCGCTTCTCAAGAACTCATTAGAGTCTCGCGAGACGACATTGTTCTGAGTCCCATGAGGAGAAATGCATCAGAGTTCGAGGAGGTGTAATTTTTATAAATCCCTTAATGCACATTTTTCCTAAGTCCATAACAGAAAAATTTATGAGAGTCACGCCAGTCATGAATCATTCTCAGTGAGCAAAGCCAAGAAATTTTCAGAGTCTGTAAAGGTAAAATTTCTCTGAACGCTCAGTGAAAATTTCTAACTCCCCGACAGTGACGCTTATTAGTTAGCCTCAAAGCTCCACCCCTTTTCTTCTCAGATTGTGTCTGCACAAGCACCATTCTGGTTTCTAATTTGGTACCCTCCAAGTGGTGCACATTGGGTTCCGCTAATGCCAAAGGTGTTTGCTTTCAGGTTAATCTCTCATGAAGAATCAAGGCCATTTCAAGTTCACGAAAATTTCACCAGCGGACAGAGTGCAGAAACCATTCAAGATTTTCATTCAAATTGCTTCCCGATCTCGCTTCGTCCTCGAGATACTGGTAACCTGGGAAAGTTACAATGAAGTGCCCCCTGGTGACAAACAATTGTTTTTTTGGAAAAAATGTTTTCTATAAACAATGCCTTTTTTCACGCAGAATATGGAATAAAAAATAGGATTTAGCATTTGCAAAGGGTTCAAGGTCATTTAGAGGTAACCATTCCATGACCCCCTTCAGACCATACAACCTATACTAGAGACTTTTTTGCAGAATTGTGCCGCTCCAGAGATATCGGCCGGTATAGATTAAAATGGAACACCCTGTATACAGGGTGCTTAGAAAAAGTGTTCCACATTCTTAAAGGTGATAGTACTGATGGAAACTGGAAGGGTGTTCTATGCGTACATACTTGTATAAAAAAGTACTTTTTGAGGAACACAGATGTCGAGAACGATCAGTACTCAGTTGCGAATGTTGCCTTCATGTTAGGTTTCCTTTAATGACAACAGCCTTGAGCTGTGGGAAGCAGTTTCATAAGGTCTTCATATACTTAACCTAACAAGTTAACAGCAGTTTCATACCACCATATTTTGCGTGAAGAATTACACACAGTGATGGAGGACTACTCCCTGTAGAAAGAAAACGGGTGCACTTTACGCACGCTGGGGTTCCAACCAGTTTTTTATGTTTCATATGACATTATTTAACATAGAAGTTTAAAGAGTGATCGAGGGGTTGTATTATTATGTAGAATCGTGGCCTCCGTTCAGCTGACCTTAATCCCTTAGATTTACGATTATGGGGGCACTAACAAGCATTCATGTATTACACACCCATCAACAGCGCGTTCCTTCAGTGGCTCTCGCATCCAAATTTAATTACATCTTTCTGCCACTAGTATTTTCATTTCACTGTACAAAACTTGTGTTTTGTGTGTTGAGCTCAATTAGAAGAGGGAAAGAAAGTTTTTTAAACTAGTGTACAAATATTTCCGCTGTTACATAGACTGATTTTAATGACATAGCTGTACCTAAACCAGGCAGCATCGATTTAGTTTACAAAGTCCTTAAATTCTGCTCTCTAAAGACATAAAATGGTGGGAGGAAACAACCAGCGTTATTGCAGCAGCCGCCAGGTAGGTTTATCTTTCTCTACTGAAGTCACTGTGACAACGTTTCTTGCTCTTTCTTCTGCAACAATAGGTCTCGGGCTATTATTAAGTTATAGTTCTGTGGCTTGCGAATATGCAAAATAATTCCTCTAAAGTAGGTACTTAATATCCTGAAGTTATACTACAGAAAAATCTCCGGAAAAACAAATAGGAAATCTCATTAAAAAGATTTATAGGCGCTCACAACCAAAAATTTTCATTACAGTTTTACATTTATGATCATTACAAAGTCTTCACTGAATCTGTCAGGAATATCTTGCATAGTAAGGAAAAAAAAACATAATTTGTAGTCTTGTTAGTGTAAAGAACTCGCTTTGGTTCACTAACTTTTGTGAACATGTATTAATCCATTTTATGTTTAGTGTAGATTTTAGTTTTAATCCTCCGTTCAATAATCTTGATAGAAGTGATATGTTGAAAGTATCAAATCTTCTCCAGATTATTTGGCAAGAACCGTGTTTTTCCTTCTATATTCTGTGGGCATTTTCCTCTAATAAATTTAAGGGACGATTGGTTAGAGGACAAATTGCGTAAAGAAAGGCTGATGGTTTGTCTTCATCTCTACCAAATGCTTGGGAGAGACTTCCAGCTTGTGAAACAGGCAGGAATAGGCAGGGATAGGGCGGGTTCAACGGCCACCCTAAGGCTTGGGAAATTTTTTATCGAAGTTTCAAGTGATTTAGAAAATTAACTTACCTTCTTCAACTTTTTTATTCTCGTAGTACAAAAGGAAGGTATACAAATAATCAGTAATCTGAAAAGTACCCATGTGGCCATTGTGCCAGGCGGCGTAAGGTATAATGGCCAAATACCTAAAAAGGGAGAAATATATTGAGAAAACTAGTTTTCACTTTGAATAAGTGTGTTCAAGAAAAATCCTTTATTTACAGTAAAAATTGCATGCTGAGATTTCAAAATTAATTGCACAATATAATTATCAGTTTTTCGAAAAAAACATTCATTATTGTAATCGAGAAGTAATAATGTGATTCAAAAAGTTTAGCTCTGTTTTCGCAGTAAATAGGCAATTGGGTCCTGACCAATAAAGGCGCACGGTTCGCGGACCCACATTGCACATTCTGGGCGCTTAAACCGATGCTCATTGGAAACAACTGCTGAAAAATTTTCGAAACAATAAACTTCCAGCATCATCTTCGTTATCTGAACCTTCGATCAACTTTGGCTGAACGTTACAGAGTCTGGCTTTCTTAGTAGTTTTCCTTGAATCCTTCTTGGCATTCACTTCTTTTTCTGCATCTTTTCCTTTCCACAGCATTCTCATTCTAATTTGTTACCTTCGCACTTTCGCCAGATAAAAATTATATATTAACTTCTTCCGAGATACAGGGCAGCACAATCTTTTTTAAGACATCTGACTCTGCGCTTGCCCTCAGATATGAGAGACAAAGGGATAACGTCTTTTTGACAGATGTTCAATGATAGTTTTGGGTCATGGAGCTCATGTTTCATCAAATGTTTTAGTCGAAATTCAGTCGTTCGGAAACGCTGGTTCCAATGCGAGGTTCACTTTAATCCCCGCTGGCCCCGATCATAAGTTTTAGCTAAAATAATAGCATCTTCGATGTTGGATGTCGTAGGACATGTAGGATTGTGTAATGGGATGTCAGTTATTTTTTCTGCGGCAACGTCTTCATCGAAGGAAATATGTCTATTGAGTAGTTCAATGCCACCTTTTCTAAATCCATTCACAGCACTAAGCGGAAGATCTGCCTGAAAAAGTTTCCCTGAAAAGACAACTTACCTGGAATTGTGTCACCACTCACCCGCCGGCCGTAGTAGCCGTGCGGTTCTAGGCGCTACAGTCTGGAACCGAGCGACCGCTACGGTCGCAGGTTCGAATCCTGCCTCGGGCATGGATGTGTGTGATGTCCTTAGGTTAGTTAGATTTAATTAGTTCTAAGTTCTAGGTGACTGACGACCTCATAAATTAAGTCGCATAGTGCTCAAAACCATTTGAACCACCACTCACCCATAGTTGTTCCCTAAGAATCATTCAGTAACTTGCACATTTGTGTTGAGGGGACCCATAAAGGAGACGTCCATGGGCTGCGGCTTGTGGTAACAATGAAATGACAGTTACACCACAGCTGCGTAATTATCCTTGGTATTTCGAATGAATTATATATTACTGGTATGCTTGGAATACCCGTCCAATATCAGAAACATCGGATCACTTTCCGTGAGATTTACGTGCAGAAAAAAATGCTTGAACCATTAAAAAAAACAATACACTTTGCATCACTCCAGAATAGTGACCGATATGCTCTTTCTAGGAGGACTGTATCCTTCAATTCTGGTTTCAACCGAATGGCTGCACACATAATGAAAGAAGGGCTGAAGTGCCCCAGCTGAAATACAGATGCACACAGTCCCGTGATGCTAACTAAGGAGCTACGTGAATAAGAAGGAGCAGCTCCAACGTTTGGGAAGCCGACAATGACCGGGAGGGCTGTGTGCTGACGCGATGCCCCTCCTTACCAGGTCCGAATGGCGCCAAATGACAGAGGATGACACGCTTGTCGGCAGGCATCGTGTTATCCTAATCTCATGATTGCGGAGAAGTTTGGCTTTATTTAGTAACAATTAATAATTATTGTTAAATGGTAGTTATTATAGTTATAAGTAATTTTTCTTACCATTAATTTTTATGTTTTATTATTTGGTATATTTATATTTACAGTTTGTTCTTGCAAATAACAGTAAAGTGGGAAGTAAAATATGTATTAGTTCGGGGTGGGTATGTTAGCCATAGCAGCAGGCAGATTGGACACTTGTTGGGCACTGTGCCTGCCTATGAGATGATGCCATTCCACGGCAGCTTGTTTTAGTTGGTGACGGGCTCCGATACATCATTCACCGACATGGGAATTTGTCGCAAAATAACCTCTCCTTCAAAGCAATTACGTTAGAAAAACTCAGCCTCTTATGTAAATTTGTAACAATTACATGAAAGGAGGAATTATTTTAGATCAAATGGTCTCAAAACGATACTAAAAGTAACCGTGAGAGACTGCCATACTCTTAACTCCTTCAAATGACTATGCTTAACTGAGTGACACGTTTATACAAATGCTGCATTGACTCACATATTTAAATGGCCATTTGCTCACATTGGCGTTTATGCCCCCCCCCCCCCAATAAAAATAACCGATTTAGAAGGCATACTTATTGAACAAGCTATGAACCCATTTATCTCAAGGAAATCAGCAGCCTTATTCCACCTAAACGCTCACGAAAATGCGTGATGTATGCGCTTATTATGAAATTTTGTGACATCATAATAACAGTTTTATTGCTCTAACGCCACGCGGGATTAGCCGAGCGGTCTTAGGCGCTGAAGTCATGGACTGTGCGGCTGGTCCCGGCGGAGGTTCGAGTCCTCCCTCAGGCATGGGTGTATGTGTGTTTGTCCTTAGGATTATTTTGGTTAAGTAGTGTGTAAGCTTAGGGACTGATGACCTTAGCAGTTGAGTCCTGTAAGATTTCACACACATTTGATCATCTTTTGCTCTAACGCAAGCTGAAACTAAGTGATTGCTGCCATCTGATCACATATAAGGACAGACTGCCGATAGCGTGCTATCTAGTTGTATCTTCGCGAGAATATGGCGACTCGCCATTTCACCATACTTTTCGGTAGTTGCGGCTAGTCAGAGGTGGCAAAGGAGGCCAGGCTTCCTCACATTTCCGTGGTAGATGTGGTAGTAGTAGTAGTAGTAGTAGTAGTAGTAATAGCTGTAGTAGCAATAATTGTTTTTGCAATAAGCCTCTATGAACTTCAGTCAGCTAGAGCGGAAAACGTTAGCTTGAGTTATTTCTTCTAAGCCGTCAGCACTAGAGAGAAAATCAAAGTATGAGAACTTAACCCTAACCTACAGTAGCATGAGGTGCGACGCACATGGAGAGGAAGCCGGACATATGCCATGTCACCTGCAGGCTCTCCATGATGTCACTGCAAGGAACTCAAAAGAGGGGTACAGGCTGTCGTAGCCTACTGCTGTGTGCTTCGGTGACACGGGAGGCGAGCAGCTGTCTTGCCGCCTCTGTGGGTTTCTTTTACGTTACTTGTTCTGCGTGCAGTAAACATGGATGAAGCCATACCCTGTGCAAGGACTGATATAACGCTTTCGAGTGAGGGCATCTTTCCGTCCTTGAAGGAGCTTTAGTTTCCAAGGAAATGTGTAACTGAAGGACGGGAAATTTTGAAGAAAGGATGTCAAATACAGACACTACACTTCTTCAGAAAGATAAGATCAAAACACGTCCCTTCCAAAGTTTGTGGTGTGAACAGCATAAGTGGTTTATGCGCTAGCCCTACAAAAGAGCTAATCAGTTGATCACATTTGCTTTTAAGCAGAAGAAAAACAGGACAATTTTAATGACTGAACTGCTATTCAACATTCTTCAGAAATAACGCCAATGACGCATAGATTTCGAATAACGTTATCTCAGAACGCAAAGCTTACCTACAAGACTTAAGAGATGAAGATAAAGTGATGGACTTTTTAAATTCAAGGAACCGCTCGACAAATTAGTGACCTGAAGCTTCCATGAACAGTACTGAAATTGTGGATGAACGCACTGACAATCCATTGATGCCAAAACACAAGCAGGTGTACCTTGAGGTGTAGGATAATATTGTAACACTGCTGGAAACAAGATTTTCACGATGGGATAAACTGATTTATTGGAAATTAGCCAATGCTACTTGGTTTGGCAATTATTCCCAGCGTTTGGCTGTAGACGGTGATGCTTCCTTCATTCGCTCTCGCATACTTATAGAACTTCAGACTGTATTTTATTTTCAGCATAAAAGAAACATTCCACTCTGTCAGTTTGGCAGAGATTATCAAAAGAATGATTGAGAATGAAACGGACCAAATCATCTCCGAAGCTTTGTCTAATTTCCACCATCCCTGCAACAAGTGTTCCAGTTGACCTGAGTTTTTCTTGCCTTAAACGCGTAAAAACATATTTGAGGAACAGTATGGCCCAGGATCGCATATCAGCTCTTGCTTGTACCTCAGTTGAAAAACCAATGCTGCGAATACTTGGCAGCCAAGACATATAGTATAACGATACCATCGAAAGATTCGGGAGGAAGAAGAGTTAACTTGTTTTACATATAATAACACTCAAATGCCCAATCCACCAAATCGTTTGTAAATGAAAGTGAAGATCATTATTATTATCGTTATTATTATTAATAGCAGTATTAGCGATAGTCGTCGTCATTGTCTTAGTAGTAGTAGTCAATAGAAACACTAGGCATGCATGCATTAAAAGAAAAGAAAAGGGACGATTTTCCAGTACGTTTCCTGGTCTCCACAGAATTTAGACCCATGATCCGCCACTGATTTGTACTTGAATCTGACAGGAATTCTGCCTCTGAGGCGTTGTTGAGTTTTGACAGATTCATTTGCGTTTCAGAACAGTTTGTGCTCGATGCTATGTCATCTTTTCAGCGATACGCCAACTGTGTGGTGGCAATTCTCGTCGATGTTACTGTTTTGGGAGAAATGGAAGACGGAAGTCAGAATTTCAACTGCTGTTTCGATGTTATCTGTATTGCCCCAAGCCTAATTATGTATCTCAGACACTGCCTTTGATGTCATCAAATGCCTTGATACATGACTAATATTAGTTAGGACCTAAGGTAAAGTCCGGAAATAATAAGTTGAGATCAATGTTATTTAACTATTCACCGCCGGCCGGAGTGGCCGAGCGGTTCTAGGCGCTTCAGTCTGGAACCGCGCGACTGATACGGTCGCAGATTCGGATCCTGCCTCGGGCTTGGATGTGTGTGATGTCCTTAGGTTAGTTAGGTTTAAGTAGTTCTAAGTTCTAGGGGACTGATGACCTCAGAAGTTAAGTCCCATAGTGCTCAGAGCCATTTGAACCATTAACTATTCACCTTCTGCCATTCACTTACTGAAAATGATGGCCCGTACGCAACCTACCATCGACCAAAACATCTCTACTCATTTCTGAAGCAACGACCCAGCTCGCGGTCTATTCGTTAGCGTTGCTGGCAGTAAATCGCACGGCCCCGGGTTAGATTACGGACCGAGTCCCAGATTTTTTCACTCGAAGACAGAGTATATTAGTTGTTCCACTTATTTGAACTCATCTTCTTCACAAAGACGCCAAGTCTCAGAGGTGGTTTTAAATAGGAAGACTTGCACCGGACGACCGAACGATGCCAAGCTGCGTCCCACAGCTAATAATATCAGCCGATCATTTTATTTCATTTCATATATGAAACAATATCCTTGTATAGAGGACGGCTTCCGAGAACTGTGTTACTTAAAATGGTATAATGAGAATATTCCAGGTTGCTTTGTAGCTTGTGAGCTCAGAATAATAGTTGAATGGACACCTTCCGCTTGATGTGACCAGCCATCAAACCACAGAGTGGAGCAGCGGAAAACCACTGGGGTCGGTACTCGTACAATTCTCCGTCTTCGAACTCAGAACTCTGACCGCTATTGCAGTCTGTGTATTCGATTCGATATTTCTGTGTTGACCATCGGACTGCTAACTGCAACGCTCCTAGTGAGGCAATGTTATGCACCGCCACAGAAACATAGACAGCTGTACTTCGCTGTGGTAAATTTTGATATCGCATCTTCACGATGCACATAGCCAGAATTAACATACATAAAGAGTAAAAGCTTGTGGGAGAGCACCTAAAAGCCTGAACGGGTCTATATGACATGTTTGATAAACATGTACCCCACCACTTATTACTTAAAGAATCGAACTCCCATGTGCGAAGGTGCTTCAGACGTCTGATTACTTAGCAAATGAATTAGTATGTCATATATTTTATGTTAAGCGTGTAAAACTTCATCCCTGATGCTGAAATTTTACTGCATTTAAAGCAAAATTGTAGTAAGGGATAATCATTTTTTCCTTTCATTATTTTTTGAGGAATGTTAGGCTGAAAAATTTCAGAAAGATTTGAAATTTGTTCAATGCTTGTTGCAAGCCGCTAACTGCTCTCGTTCTCAAGTGCTGGATGATCTGAATCTGGGTAATCTGCTCGCGATTAATTGCGCTGTTTCAACAAGTACAAGGTATCTAAATTCCGTACTTGAACCCCTGTGTAAACCTTTAAAGTAAGATTATACCTCTTAATGAGTAGACTGTAATAGCGTTTGAAATTTTATATTCGGCCTGCAGTGTTGTTAAAGCTTTGAGGCGACGACAGCAATGGTAGAGGAAACTGCTGCACGAAGGTCAGGATGAAGAAACGCTTCCTTTGTATGGACGTGAGATCAGAGTTCTCATGGTGATCGGAATCGAGGGATGGACCGCTAGTAAGACATCCGTGACTGAATTAGACTTTACATGATTAAATGGAGTGAAAGGAATTGAAAGGCAACGCTATGACAAAGAAATAGGAAGGAAATAATAACATCCAGCCTCCCAGGACGTTGCAGCAGTCCAAAGGCACGAGCTGAAGATTCACTTCTGTACAATTGCTGACTTAACCGCCTTGGACTCCGTTTCTATAATAATTTTTTTTGCCATCCGGTAGCGATTGCGTTGTGGCATGCTGGAAGTTGGGAATTAGGGTCAGATGGACGATGCGGTTAAGACAATCGTTCTGGAGAAGCAAAGTATGTGGGTCCGGGTCGAAGTCAAGAACAAACTTCCAACTCTATCAGCTGCATTATCGCAATGCCCTTTTCAACAGGAAGTCATTGTTTCCTTCGTGTCTCTTTCCCATCCCGTTTCCTTTCCAATCACATCATTCCTATTATTCATGTACATACCCCAGCTTCTCCATCGCGAGTTGTGTCTGTGTTGTCGGAGTGACATATCTGCAATGGTGTCCAAAATAAAAGCAACAAACCACTAGTTTCCCGTCTTGTGTCAAATTCATGGTATAATCACACAAACGGTCAACAGTTGTCCGTACAGTCGTGTTCTGCACAGAAAGCGGCATTTTCTCAGTGGAAAACCACGACAACAATGATTTCAGGCCACCTATGAAGTGGAGTAGTGAGTATCGGGTAGTCTCACATCATCAAACGCACTGTATACAGTCACAGAGGGGGCGGTGTGGAACAAAGAAGGCACCTACCAGACTCTCTGCGATGGAGAGCCGTAAGAAGATCGTAAATAAGACAGTGGCAAATTAATGTGGCGCGATGGCTTAATGTGAATCATTCTGTTGTTTTTCGGATGTGCCGACAGTTTATAGAAACCGAAACAGGACCCCGAAGACTAGGGCGGGGCCGACCATGTGCGATATCACAAAGAGAATAGAAAAGCAACTGGAATGACTCAATAGAGGAAAGTCCACTGGACCTGATACCAATTCGATTCTACACAGAGTACGCGAAAGAACCTGCCCCCCTTCTAACAGCCGTGTACCGCAAGTCTCTAGAGGAACGGAGGGTTCCAAATGATTGGAAAAGAGCACAGATAGTCCCAGTATTCAAGAAGGGTCGTCGAGCAGATGCGCAAAACTATAGACCTATATCTCTTACGTCGATCTCTTGTAGAATTTTAGAACATGTTTTTTGCTCGCGTATCATGTCATTTCTGGAAACCCTGAATCTACTTTGTAGGAATCAACATGGATTCCGGAAACAGCGATCGTGTGAGACCCAACTCGCCTTATTTGTTCATGAGACCCAGAAAATATTAGATACAGGCTCCCAGGTAGATGCTATTTTTCTTGACTTCCGGAAGGCGTTCGATACAGTTCCGCACTGTCGCCTGATAAACAAAGTAAGAGCCTACGGAATATCAGACCAGCTGTGTGGCTGGATTGAAGAGTTTTTAGCAAACAGAACACAGCATGTTGTTATCAATGGAGAGACGTCTACAGACGTTAAAGTAACCTCTGGCGTGCCACAGGGGAGTGTTATGGGACCATTGCTTTTCACAATATATATAAATGACTTAGTAGATAGTGTCGGAAGTTCCATGCGGCTTTTCGCGGATGATGCTGTAGTATACAGAGAAGTTGCAGCATTAGAAAATTGTAGCGAAATGCAGGAAGATCTGCAGCGGATAGGCACTTGATGCATGGAGTGGAAACTGACCCTTAACATAGACAAATGTAATGTATTGCGAATACATAGAAAGAAGGATCCTTTATTGTATGATTATATGATAGCGGAACAAACACTGGTAGCAGTTACTTCTGTAAAATATCTGAGAGTATGCGTGCGGAACGATTTGAAGTGGAATGATCATATAAAATTAATTGTTGGTAAGGCGGGTACCAGGTTGAGATTCATTGGGAGAGTGCTTAGAAAATGTAGTCCATCAACAAAGGAGGTGGCTTACAAAACACTCGTTCAACCTATACTTGAGTATTGCTCATCAGTGTGGGATCCGTACCAGATCGGTCTGACGGAGGAGATAGAGAAGATCCAAAGAAGAGCGGCGCGTTTCGTCACAGGGTTATTTGGTAACCGTGATAGCGTTACGGAGATGTTTAATAAACTCAAGTGGCAGACTCTGCAAGAGAGGCGCTCTGCATCGCGGTGTAGCTTGCACGCCAGGTTTCGAGAGGGTGCGTTTCTGGATGAGGTATCGAATATATTGCTTCCCCCTACTTATACCTCCCGAGGAGATCACGAATGTAAAATTAGAGAGATTAGAGCGCGCACGGAGGCTTTCAGACAGTCGTTCTTCCCGCGAACCATACGCGACTGGAACAGGAAAGGGAGGTAATGACAGTGGCACGTAAAGTGCCCTCCGCCACACACCGTTGGGTGGCTTGCGGAGTATCAATGTAGATGTAGATGTAGATGTTAAGGGCTCAACAGTTCCCCTTGGTACTGCACGGCAACTGACATTTGACCTCGCAGGATCTGCTGGACGTGTTGTATTGAGACAAACGGTGACAGAAGGCTTGTCGGAGACCTGCTCTGTGTGTACCTCAAATACGTCTTTACAGAATGGAACATCTAGAGTGGAGTTGTCAACCTACCATACGGACATCGAACAGTGGACCAATGTTCTTTCCACAGATGGGTCCCGATTTGGTCTGGAGAGATATTCTCCAACCATCCGCATCTGGAAGGAAGGTGGAATACGATGTCGGGATCTAAGCATGGTGGAAAGATACCGATATTGAGGAGGATCCCTAAGGGTGTGGGCAGGGATTACGTGAACCACATTGAATTGTACCGGTGCATTGGCAAGGTTTAACTGTTGTCAGGTATCGTGGCGAGATCTTGGGATCTCATGTGCTGTTGCTGCGAGATGGTGTGGAACAAGACTTCATACAACGGGTGATTGATATTTCCATGAAAACGGAAAATGTTGCACTCATGGCGTGGCCTTCTCGCTCTCCCAATCTGAATCCCATAGAGCATGTCTGGGATGTGATATGGAGACAGGTTACATCATGTCAACAACCACCAACCACTCTCCTAGACTTGCGAGCAGCTCTGCAGGGTGAATGGACGTCATTGTCTCAACATGATATTGATCACGTCATACACAGCATGCACCAACGTTGGTGGGCCGGTATTTCTTCCAGAGGTAGTCACACCCCATACTGAACACATTAAGCAGTTGTCAGAATGTGTGTGTAAATCCGTTATGTTGGAAAAATTAATAAAGTTTTCGTCTACCGCTATCCATATAGCAGTTACTTATGTTCTGTATTCTTTACATTGTTTCTACTTTACTATTACCTGCTTATACTGTATCGTGGTAAAATAAAAGCAAGATAGAAATATTTCCGTTTGTGGCTTCAATTTTGGACAACAGTTTAAAATTAAACTTCTGTTAATGTTAGGTACAGGGGCTTGGTCGCTGCTGGAGTGGAGGCCGTTGATCCTGGGATGAGATAGTGATGAGACGCAGAAGCTCAGCGAGCTGCCTTCAGCTGGACTGCCTGTGTAACAACGGGCATAGGCAACGTCTCAGGTTGACGTCATAGGGACGGCAGCAGCTGACAGGGACCGCGCGTTGCGGCCGACGAATGTCAGCCATGTCAAGGCTGACCGCCTGCCTCGCACCTTGGTGTACAGCACAGGAAAGGACGGTACACAAACCGAGGCCACCATCATGTCCAACGACTAAGGTGGGAATCTGCCATTAGGTGGTGGTCAGCGAGAAGGTGCTTCACAAGGACCAGAGTGCAAGGAGAGGGTAGCCAGGAAGGTACCATTCTGAACTCGAACACACGTACCACCAGGGAGCAGGACGCCGTCAGCGGGTTGTTACACAGTAGGTGACTCAACGGTGTGAAGACGCCAGGTAGATCGCCAACCTTCTGCTCAGTCGGATGCCTGTAACTTCTGGAGCGGGTGTCCATTGTAGGTGACTGGCTAGTACACCGTGTACTGCATACCGCGTACGTCTTGAAGTTAAGGACTGATGCTAAAGGCACAGCTTGGCGTCATGTACACACTACGAAACTGTCTGAGAATATGTAATCACACTGAAAAAGAGGGACTGATTCAAGAACTATTTATATGAATCAGGACCGATAGTGTTCTCCTCTGGCCAGAGCTTTAGCCTGAAAAACAAAAAAAGTTTGTGCGCTTGCTCGCCACCGTCAAGCATTAGTGCATTTGGACTGCTTTTCTAGTCCTGTAAGGTTTTCTGGGTGCTCTGTCGTATCTGAAAGGCGCATGTACATCGTTCACTAGAAGCACTGCCAGAGATATTTTACAGCGTTGGAGTATTGAATAAGTACCCTTGTACTCTGAGTATTTCTGCTTACTTCATTTTAAATGGTCATAACAACACCGGAGCCTCGGTCCTAATGATATGGTTTTCCTGCATTTTCGCCACGCAGTTCAGGACCCCAGAGCGGGTCAGGGTACGATATTTTACATCTATATCTACATCTACACAGATACTCCTCAATCCACTGTACGGTGCGTGGAGGAGAGTATCCTGTACCACCAGTTGTCATTTCCTTTCCTGTTCCGCAAAAAGCGAGAGGGGAAGCGACTGTCTGTATGCCTCCGTATGAACCCTAATTTCTCGTATCTCATCTTTGTGGTCTTTACGTTCAATGTATGTTGGCGGAAGTGGAATCGCTCGGCAGTCAGTTTCGAATGCTGGTTCTCTAAATTTTCTCAATAGTGTTTCTCGAAAAGAACGTCGTTTCCTTCTAGGGATTCCCATTTGGGTTCCTGTAGAGTGCCCGTAACGCTTACGTAGTGTTCGAACCTACCGATTACAAATCTAGCACCCCGCCTCCGAACTGCTTCCATTTATTCCTCCAATACTACCTGATGCGGACCCCAAACACTCGAACAATACTCAAGAATAGGTCGCATCAGCGTCTTATATGCGGTCTCCTTTACAGGTGAACCACTCTCTCCTAAAATTCTCCCATCAAACC
Organism: Schistocerca piceifrons; assembly: GCF_021461385.2. Classification (NCBI taxonomy): domain Eukaryota; kingdom Metazoa; phylum Arthropoda; class Insecta; order Orthoptera; family Acrididae; genus Schistocerca; species Schistocerca piceifrons. The sequence continues at coordinate 699,480,817 of NC_060149.1, forward strand.
GAAGTCAACCATTCACTTTCCCTTCTACAATTCTAACATGCTCATTCCACCTCATATCGCTTTACAACATTACACCCAGATATTTAAACGACTTGTCTGTGTCAAGCAGGACACTCGTAATACTGTACCCGAACATTACAGGTTTGATCTTGCTACTCATCCGCATTAAACTACGTGTTTCCACATTTGGGGCTATCTGTCATTTATCACACCAACTGGAAATTTTGTCTAAGTCGCCATGTATCTTCCTACAGTCACTCAACTTCGGCACCTTACCGTACACCACTGCATCATCAGAAAACAACAGCAGATATCTGCCCACCCTGTCCGCTTAATCATTTACGTATATAGAGAACAACAGTGGTACCTCCTACTTCGAAGAAATCCGGCTTCCAGATTTGCACCTGTTTCCATATCTGGACAGAAAACCTGATACATGTTTTACTGGTTGACATAGTAAGAAAATCTCCTACCCCTAGCGCTCTAATTTAACATAAACTACATGGTTCATTGTCTATTGATTTACGTACATTATTCTAGAATCATCATATAACCAACAAGTAAAATAAATTACCAAAGCTCATCTTTCTCAGTGAATTCCTTTAACCAATCACTCTGTGTAACCCTTTCCGTTGATACCTGATGACACGGAATCTCACACAGCTAGGTGATTTTACACTTAAGGCAGATGCAGATCACAGTATCATAACCACAGCTGTACCAGAAGTCGAAACAATAAAGTTCAAAATGTTATTGAGGTGCCTGTCAGGATAGTGCCGATCATGCTGAAGCATTTGCTCAACAGTAATACGTCCCTCCCGTGAGGTGCAACCTATACCATGAATGTAGAAGGACTGGCTTTAATGTTTCATTTAATAACGAGCTCCTCGTCCATGCCACGAAGGCCCAAGAGGTGTTTCCTGGTTGGTTGACTTGGGGGAGGGGACCAAACAGCAAGGCCAGTGGTCTTCTCAAATTTGAGAAGGATGTGGAAGAAAGTCGTCCGTGCCCTTTCAAAGGAACCATCCCGGCATTTGCCTGAAGTGATTTAGGGACATAACGGGAAACTTAAATCAGGATGGCCGGAAGCGGATTTGAACCCAAGGGATGTGTACCGACTGCAGTGTCATCCCTTACCTTTCGGGGTCATGTGGATGTGGTATGGACGAGTCCGTTTTGTATTTTCTAGACGGTGGAGTCGGTACTAATAGGTTAGGTAGTTCGTCGGTTAACATAACATGGGTGACTGCACTACGTACCAGTCCTCCCACCAAGGAAAAATCCTTCGCAGTATCGGAAATCGAACCCTGCTCTTACGCATGGCAGCGATCTACGCTGACCACTCAGCTACGGAGGTCGACCTTCATTTAGATAGGTTTACCCAGTGTAAACGCAAAATATATCTGTTTAAAAAATCAGACAAAAATTCGCTTTACGTCCTCCTAAGATACAGCCACTATTCCTTCCCAACTAACTGTTGTTGTCGTTGTGATGTTCAGTCCTAAGAATGGTTTGATACAGGTCTCCATGCTACTATAATCTGTGCAAGCCTCTTCATCTCCAAAAGGCTACAGCAACGTACATCCTTCTGAATCTTCTTACTGCAGTCATCTCTTGGCTTCTTTCTACGGTTTTTGCCACCCACACTTCCCTTCAGTACTAAATTAGTGATCCCTTGATGTCTCAGAATGTCTTCTATCTTTTTTCAAATTATGCGACAAATTTCTTGTCTCCACAGTACCTCTCTAGTCTTAGCCATTTTTCTGTAGCACCATATTTAAAAAGCTTCTATTTTCTTCTTGTCTAAGCTATATTTCGTCCATGTCTCACTTCCATACATCGCTACATTACAGACAAATATGTTCAAAATAGACTTCCTAAGAATTAGGTCTATGTTCTACGATAACAAATTTGTTTTCTTCACAGATACCTTCCTTGCCGTTGCCTGATCAGTTATTTTGCTGCCCAAATACCAAACTTCATCTACTACTTTAAGGGTCTCGTTTCCTAAGATAATGCCTTCAGCATCACCTGATTTAATTCAGTTTCATTCCATTACCCTTTCTATGATTTTCTTGATGTTAACCTTATACCATCGTCTCAAGACACTATCCACTCCGTTCAACTGCTGTTCCAAGTCCTCTATAAGTTTTCCTTTGATTTCCTTTACTGCTTGCTTAACGTACAGATTTAATAATATGATGGATAGACTGCAACACTGTCTCACTCGTCTCTGAGCCACTGTTTCTCTTTCATGCCTCTCGATTCTTACGACTGCCGTCTAGTTTCTATACTGTTTAGCCAACGTTTTCTACTAGGTCTTGTCTTTTTACTTATTTTATCTTCTGCTGCCTTCACTGTTTTGTGTTTTAAACCTACACATTCGTCTTCCCAAGTATTTATTTCCCCCTTTCTAGTGAACTGTTGCGTATTGCTACCTGTGAAACTCTCAGCAACCTACTACTCTTTAAAGTTATCCAGGTCCCATCTCCTTAATTTTCTACATTTTTTACAATTTCTTCGGCTTTAATCTACACTTCATAAGCAATAAATTGAGGTCAGAGTCCTCACCTGCCCCTCGAAATATCTCACAATTTAAAATCTGATCCTGAAGTCTTTGTTTTACCCTTATATAATCACTGTGAAACCTTCCGGTGTCCTCAGGTCTCTTCCACGTATAAAGGCTGCTTACCGAGCGAGGTGGCGCAGTGGTTAGCACACTGGACTCGCATTTGGGAGGACGACGGTTCAATCCCGTCTCTGGCCATCCTGATTTAGGTTTTCCGTGATTTCCCTAAATCGTTTCAGGCAAATGCCGGGATGGTTCCTTTGAAAGGGCACGGCCGATTTCCTTCCCCATGCTTCCCTCACCCGAGCTTGCGCTCCGTCTCTAATGACCTGTTGTCGACGGGACGTTAAACACTAATATCCTCCTCCTCCTCCAGGCTACTTTCAAGATTCTTAAACCAAGTATTAGCGAGAATTAAATTATGCTAGTCACCTTCGTCTTTCATTCCATTCCCCTAGCCCATATTCATCTACGATTTATCCTTCTCTTCCTTTTCCGACTATCGAATTACAGCCCCCCATCACAATTAAATATTCGCCTTCCTTAATTGTCTAAATAATTTCTTTCACCTCATCTTACATTTCTTAGAAAACTTCATTATCTGTGGAGTTAGTTGGCATATAAATTTGTACTACCGTGGTAGGTGTGGCCTTCGTGTCTATATTAACCATGATAATGCGTTCACTACGCTGTTCATAGTAGCTCACACGGATTCCTATTTTTTAATCAATTATTCAACCCACTCCTGCATTACTCCTATTTGGCGGTGTATTTATAAACCTGTATTCCTGTTCATCCTGGCACAGAACTTCACTAATTCACACTATATCTAACGCCAACCTATCCATTTCCCTTTTTCAATTTTCTAACCTAACTGTCCGATCAAAGGAAACATTCCACGATCTGATCCAAAGAACGCCAGTTTTTTATTTCTTATGACGACATCCCACCGAGTAGTCCTCAACTGGACATTCGAATGGGGCTATTTCACCTCCGGAATGTTTCACCCAAGAGGATGGCATCATAATTTAACGTTAGATTAGAGCTGCATGCTCTTGGGAAAAATTACGGCTGTATTTTCCCCTTGCTTTCAGCTGTTCGCAGTACAAGCACAGCTACGCCGTTTTGGTTGGTGTTACAAGGGCAGATCAATCAATCATCAAGACTTTAGCACCTGCAACTACTGAAAAGGCTGCTGCTCCCCTTTAGAGACAACACACATCTGTCGACTATCAACAGACACTCCCCCCCCCCCCTCTCCTCGGGTTCGTGGGTGGGTTGCGGGAGGGGGAGGGGTACTGTCTTACAATGATAGGAAAAGAAACGCACACACAACTAACTACACTGACGGGTAAAACATCGCAACAACAAGAGGGAATTGTGCCATATAAACAAAAAATGGTTCAAATGGCTCTGAGCAATATGGGACTTAACATCTGAAGTCATCAGTCCCCTAGAACTTAGAACTACTCAAACCTAACTAACCTAAGGACATCACACACATTTATGGCAGAGGCAAGATTCGAACCTGCGACCGGAAGAAACAAGTAGGTTTGCGTTGTGCTGATTCCAGGGCGTCCTCCTCGAAATATTCTGTGGACATATTGGCCGCAACTGGTGAAAGTGGACTCCCCAGGGCCACTCCGTCCTCCTGCTCGTCGTAGGTACTGCCTATAGGAAGATATGTCGACATAAAGACGTGCCTAAAATGGTTGGTGTTTCTTCGTCAAATTTCTGGTCAATACATTCTAAGGATTCTTCTACAGGCGCTCTGGTAAAAAGAGAATCAACAATGATACTCACAAGGATGTCGAGGCAGGATTCGAACCTGCGACCATAGCGGTCGCGCGGTTCCAGACTGAAGCGCCTGGAACCGCTCGGCCACATCGGTCGGCTATAAAGAAAAGCTGATTGGCGTGTTTCTGTATCCGAAAGATGATGCCTATCTTAATTTAGCACCAGTCGCGTAAGAGTGGCGTAAATAGCACCACTATGAGGAAGCCAGTCAGATTTACCTTAAATACACGCTGTAACGGTCGTGAGCAGAAGTTACCTCTGAGACTGGACGTGGTGAGTTGATGTTAGTCAAGAATGCCTTGAAGGCGACAAAGACGGCGTTATCAACACCTCACTGAGTTTGAACGCGTCGTTTAATAAGGCTACGAGAAACTGGACGTTCCTTCCACGATACTGCAGAAAGATTTGGCAGGAATATTCCGCTGTACATGACTGTTGGCAGCAGTGGTGAAAAGAATGTACGGTCTTCTTGCACATAGCACTATCAAAAGGGAAGAGCATCGTGTTCGGCGTATTGCTCTGGTGCCTCGTACTGCACCTGCAGCAGTAATCTGAGCAGCAGTTGGCACCACAGTGACGCAACGAAGCGTTACAAATCAGTTACTTCAAGGACACATCTGTGCCTCACACTCTGTAGCGTGCATACCGCTGTACCCAAAGCACCAGCATTTGCGATTTCAGTGGTGTCAAGCGAGAGCTCATTAGGTGGCAGGGCGGAGGTCTGTTGTTTTATCAGATGAACGTTGGTACTGCCTCGGTGCCAGTGTTGCCCGTATGTTTATTAGAAGAAGGCTAATTAAGGATTTTCAACGAACCTGTCTACGTTCTAGACACACATGATCTATCCTGGACTTATGATCTGGAGTGCGTTTTCGTATTACAGCAAGTGCTCCCGCGTTGTAATGCCACGCACCCTCGTGCTTTCAGGTGATTCGATCCCTTGTGCTGCCATTCATGGACAGTATTTTAGGGGGTGTCTTCCAACAGGATAACGCTCGCTGATGTACCACTGTTGTAGCCCAACGTGTTCTACAGAGTGTCGACATTTTGCCGTGGTCTGCTAGACCACTAGATCTGTCTCCAATCGAGTACATATGGGATATCATCGAACGAAAACACTGGCGTCATCCACAAACAGCATTAACCGACCCTGTATTAACCGGCCAAGTGCAAGAGGCATAGACCTCTGTGCCACAAACTGATATTCGGCACCTGTACAACACATTGCATGTTTGCATTCAGCATTCTGGCGGTTACATCTGTTATTAATGTACCTGTATTTCACATTTGCAGTGACTTATCTCTCCCTTAGATTAACCTGTGAGCTTACAATGTTACCTAGACAAATGCATTCCCGAAATTTCATTACTCTACGTTAGTTATTTCTTGGTATTGTGATTTTTTCCGGCAATGTGTACAGGTGTAGACGAGATGTTACTTAAATTCAAAGAAATAATATCTGTACCATCTGAAAGATTTATACCAAATAAATTAATATAAGCTAATACGGAACCACTATGGTACACAAAGCAGGTCAGAACATTGTTACACGAGCAACGAAGAAAGCATGACAAATTTAATATAACTCAAAACCATCAAGATTGATTGTGTTTTACAGAACCTCGAAACCTAGCGTTGACATCAGTGCGAGATGGTTTTAATAGCTTCCACTCTGTCTGGAAGTCTAACAGAAAATTTAAACAGGTTCGGATCGTTCGTATAGTACATCAGTCATAAGACAGACTCAATACCTTCGCTTCCACTGGTTGTATAACCGATGACAGCGACCATAAAGCGGAGTTATTAAACACAGTTTTCCGAAATTCTTTCACCAAAGAAGACAAAATAAATAATCCGGAATTCGAATAGAGAACAACGGCCAACGTGATTAACTTGGAAGTAGATATCACCGGCGTAGCGAATCAACATAAAACACTTACTTATAATAAAAACAAGTCTTCCAGTCCAGACAGCAGACCAATAAAGTACCTTTCGAAACATGCTCATACAATAGTTCCATACTTAGCAATCGCTTGACGAAAGATGCATGCGAAAAGACTGGAAAGTTGCATTTGTCACACCAGTAGTCAAGTAAGACAATCAGAATAATCCGTTGAATACAGATCCGTCCCTTTTGATCAGGATTTTGGAACATACATTTTGTTCGAAAATAATGAATTGTCTCGAAGATAACGATCTGCTAACATACGGTGAACATGCACGCAGGAAGTATCGTTCTTACGATACGCAACATACTCTTTGCCCGCACGTAGTAATGAGTGATATCGACATTGGATATGAAACTGATTTTTTATTTTAAGATTTTCAAAAGTCCTTTGTTGTCATTCCTGACAAGAGACTTGTAAGTAAATTGTGTGCCTATGGAGCATATGGACTATCGATTCAGTTGTGAGGCTGGAGGCGTAATGTCCTCTAAGAGAGCTCACTGTACGTGTTAATAGACAGAAAATCATTGAGCTAAGCGGAACTGATATCCAGGGTTCAAAAGAAGTCAAAGCTTATACAGATATTTCATTTTTTAAATTTTCGTGCATACTGTTAGAGAGGGGCAGCAGCCTTTACTGTAGTTGCAGGGGAAACAGTCTGGATGATTGACTGATCTGGCCTTGTAACATTAACCAAAACGGCCTTGCTGTGCTGGTACTGCGAACGGCTGAAAGCAAGGGGAAACTACAGCCGTAATTTTTCCCGAGGACATGCAGCTTTACTGTATGATTAAATGATGATGGCGTCCTCTTGGGTAAAATATTCCGGAGGTAAAATAGTCCCCCATTCGGATCTCCGGGCGGGGACTACTCAAGAGGACGTCGTTATCAGGAGAAAGAAAACCGGCGTTCTACGGATCGGAGCGTGGAATGTCAGATCCCTTAATCGGGCAGGTAGGTTAGAAAATTTAAAAAGGGAAATGGATAGCTCAAAGTTAGATATAGTGGGAATTAGTGAAGTTCGGTGGCAGGAGGAACAAGACTTTTGGTCAGGTGATTACAGGGTTATAAATACAAAATCAAATAGGGGTTATGCAGGAGTAGGTTTAATAATGAATAAAAAAATAGGAGTGCGGGTTAGCTACTACAAACAGCATAGTGAACGCATTATTGTGGCCAAGATAGACACAAAGCCCATGCCTACTACAGTAGTACAAGTTTATATGCCAACTAGCTCTGCAGATGATGAAGAAATTGATGAAATGTATGACGAGATAAAAGAAATTATTCAGGTAGTGAAGGGAGACGAAAATTTAATAGTCATGGGTGACTGGAATTCGTCAGTAGGAAAAGGGAGAGAAGGAAACATAGTAGGTGAATATGGATTGGGGGGAAGAAATGAAAGAGGAAACCGCCTTGTAGAATTTTGCACAGAGCATGACTTAATCATAGCTAACACTTGGTTCAAGAATCATAAAAGAAGGTCGTATACCTGGAAGAATCCTGGAGATAGTAAAAAGTATCATATAGATTATATGATGGTAAGACAGAGATTTAGGAACCAGGTTTTAAACTGTAAGACATTTCCAGGGGCAGATGTGGATTCCGACCACAATATATTGGTTATGAACTGCAGATTGAAACTGAAGAAACTGCTAAAAGGTGGGAATTTAAGGAGATGGGACCTGGATAAACTGAAAGAACCAGAGGCTGTACAGAGTTTGAGGGAGAGCATAAGGGAACAATTGACAGGAATGGGGGAAAGAAACACAGTAGAAGAAGAATGGGTAGGTCTGAGGGATGAAGTAGTGAAGGCAGCAAGGGATCAAGTAGGTAAAAAGACGAGGGCTAATAGAAATCCTTGGGTAACAGAAGAAATATTGAATTTAATTGATCAAAGGAGAAAATATAAAAATGCAGTAAATGAAACAGGCAAAAAGGAATACAAACGTCTCAAAAATGAGATCGTCAGGAAGTGCAAAATGGCTAAGCAGGGATGGCTAGAGGACAAATGTAAGGATGTAGAGGCTTGTCTCACTAGAGGTAAGATAGATACTGCCTACAGGAAAATTAAAGAGACCTTTGCAGAGAAGAGAACCACTTGTATGAATATCAAGAGCTCAGATGGCAACCCTGTTCTAAGCAAAGAAGGGAAGGCAGAAAGGTGGAAGGAGTATATAGAGGGTTTATACAAGGGCGATGTACTTGAGGACAATATTATGGAAATGGAAGAGGATGTAGATGAAGATGAAATGGGAGATAAGATACTGCGTGAAGAGTTTGACAGAGCACTGAAAGACCTGAGTCGAAACAAGGCCCCGGGAGTAGACAACATTCCATTAGAACTACTGATGGCCTTGGGAGAGCCAGTCATGACAAAACTCTACCATCTGGTGAGCAAGATGTATGAGACCGGCGAAATACCCACAGACTTCAAGAAGAATATAATAATTCCAATCCCAAAGAAAGCAGGTGTTGACACATGTGAAAATTACCGAACTATCAGTTTAATAAGTCACAGTTGCAAAATACTAACGCGAATTCTTTACAGACGAATGGAAAAACTAGTAGAAGCGGACCTCGGGGAAGATCGGTTTGCATTCCGTAGAAATGTTGGAACACGTGAGGCAATACTAACCTTACGACTTACCTTAGAAGAAAGATTAAGAAAAGGCAAACCTACGTTTCTAGCATTTGTAGACTTAGGGAAAGCTTTTGACAACGTTAACTGGAATACTCTCTTTCGAATTGTGAAGGTGGCAGGAGTAAAATATAGGGAGCGAAAGGCTATTTACAATTTGTACAGAAACCAGATGGCAGTTATAAGAGTCGTGGGGCATGAAAGGGAAGCAGTGGTTGGGAAAGGAGTGAGACAGGGTTGTAGCCTCTCCCCGATGTTATTCAATCTGTATATTGAGCAAGCAGTAAAGGAAACAAAAGAAAAATTCGGGGTAGGTATTAAAATTCATGGAGAAGAAGTAAAAACTTTGAGGTTCGCCGATGACATTGTAATTCTGTCAGAGACAGCAAAGGATTTGGAAGAGCAGTAGAACGGAATGGACAGTGTCTTGAAAGGAGGATATAAGATGAACATCAACAAAAGCAAAACGAGGATAATGGAATGTAGTCAAATTAAATCGGGTGATGCTGAGGGGATTAGATTAGGTAATGAGACACTTAAAGTAGTAAAGGAGTTTTGCTATTTAGGGAGTAAAATAACTGATGATGGTCGATGTAGAGAGGATATAAAATGTAGACTGGCAATGGCAAGGAAATCGTTTCTGAAGAAGAGAAATTTGTTAACATCGAGTGTAGATTTAAGTGTCAGGAAGTCGTTTCTGAAAGTATTTGTATGGAGTGTAGCCATGTATGGATGTGAAACATGGACGATAACCAGTTTGGACAAGAAGAGAATAGAAGCTTTCGAAATATGGTGCTACAGAAAAATGCTGAAGATATGGTGGGTAGATCACGTAACTAATGAGGAGGTATTGAACAGGATTGGGGAGAAGAGAAGTTTGTGGCACAACTTGACTAGAAGAAGGGATCGGTTGGTAGGACATGTTTTGAGGCATCAAGGGATCACAAATTTAGCATTGGAGGGCAGCGTGGAGGGTAAAAATCGTAGAGGGAGACCAAGAGATCAATACACTAAGCAGATTCAGAAGGATGTAGGTTGCAGTAGGTACTGGGAGATGAAGAAGCTTGCACAGGATAGAGTAGCATGGAGAGCTGCATCAAACCAGTCTCAGGACTGAAGACCACAACAACAACAACTGTTAGAGAGTGGAACGGTAGAAAAATAGTTTAATAGTAGTTCGAAGAACCCACTGCCAGGCACTTACATTTGAATTGTGGAGTAGTCTTGTAGATGTTGATGTAGAAGGACTGGCAACACGTCTAATGGTCTTTCTGGCCAATACAAGGTGTTTTTTGTCCTGTTATTATTCTTGTTCTAGTGGTGGTACCTGGGAGGCAGAAAGTTGTACCACCACCAAAGATCGTTCCATTGACTAAAAGATGCTTCATCATCAGAATTAACACACTAATGCTGACTATTCTTGGTGGTTACGCCATGTGGAGGAAAGCAATTAGCATCACTCTATTTGATCCTCTCTCAAGGCCAGGCGTACATGAATCACTAGTACTTCAATATCAAACTACAGTTGCATATTTCTGTTCATTTAGAAACTAAAAATTCATCCCAAAAACTTAAAAAACGGCAATATAACCTTATTACAGCGAGACACTGATACTACAATCACATATTTTCCTCACAAAACTACTTCACATGTCTCATCCCCTCTGTTAGCATGATCTGAGTACGTAAGACACTCAGCTTACTTTCCACTTATCAATTTCCGTATCCTACTTTGCCTTCTTAGCTTTACCTTTCCTTGTGGTAACGACACTGCACTTGCAGCTAAGTGTCTACGATATCTTTAAGCGGCCTAGTGGGAGTGCTTGTGGGTAACTGTAAATTCATGTTCATGAGTGATGTAATTTTTATGATTTGGAATGGCATTGGCACCATGTTAGGAATATTTTCGTTTCACATTTGGGTGTGTAGGAATATGTCAGCATAACACACTGAAAGAATCCATACTCAGGTACTTGAAGAACACTTTATCCCACTTGCTCTTGGCACTTGAGGGTATTTGTTGTTTTCTCCCATTTCCGTATCTCCTGTAATGTCTTAGCAAACATCTCCAGTGACTGACTGTTTCTTCTAACTTCAGGCTTAAATGCTTCAACAGTTGACAGCATTTATCTACTATATACTACTTAATACAGTGAAAGAGTAACGCAGTCGTGGAGTTTAGAACTGTACACAGCTGTGATAAATCAATGTGATGCATGCTGCTATAATAACTTGGCATTTTAATAACAATACAATAGATACATTACATTTTTCTGTTTGAGCGATGGTGTAAGCGACTAGCTCTTAGCTTCAGGATTGACAACAGAGAGCACAACTGCTTAATTAGCTTGAACATGAACTTAATCTGTAATTATTGTGTCAGGAATGCCAAACTGTTGAAACCAGTTGTTTACTGTGCCCTGTGCCACCGTTCTCACTTAATGATTTAGGATTGCAGTTGACACTACATCGAATGAAAAGTTGTGTATGACCATCAAAATGTAACTGTTTTATGTTCAATGGATCCAAAGCGTCCATTCCTACCATATAAAATGGCGTTGATACCTCATGCAATCTTAGTAGCATTGTCTGATGATGGACAGAGGTAATTTCCACATGGTGCACAACTCCTGCCATACTGGTCACTGTTCTATCTCCTAATCCTCCATTAGTGTTGCTCAGCTATTTGATGAACAGTCGTCATGTGTCCTATGTCAACTGCTAGCACATGACCATGAGTTTCATCCAACACTTGGTGTTTCAATGCTGCAGGTACTGCAACTTGATACCCAAACTTCTTCAACTTACACAACAGCCTGTTGTGCAACATGAAGTGCAGCTGTGTCCTAATCAAACAGCAGTGTGCATCACCAGTCTCTGACACTAGTGTCTGCGAGACTTGTAAATCATGGTTCAAAAAGAGAGCCTGTTCTAAACGGCTGGTAAATTTTTGTTTGCCAGGTGGCGACATTGTTTTGATGCATATCTATTTCCAGGAACATTCTGACTTTTGACTTAGTTGGAATTTCAAGTATGGAGCGGTTCACTTACGCACAACTTGTGCTAATCTTAAAAACATTTTATCAGAATGGAGAAAGTCATGCAGCAACTGTGAGGTGACTTCACATGATTTTAGGACGTTATGAGAGAATGAATTAATCAACAGTTTGCATACCTATGAAAAAGTTCTTTGAGACTGGTTCAATAGCAAGCCTTGAAAGTCCTTGGTATTGTAGCAGGAAGAGGTAGAAGGCTCTGTATTGAGACTCATATGAGCTTTCCAAGAGATTTATTGTTTCCAACTACAGTGCCATGTTCTCTTCGGTCGGCGTCACTGGGTCCCACAATGCTGAGGTCACCATTTCGCTGCCTGCAAAATGGCTTGGCGTGGAATGGCTACCTCAGGGACACATGCACACACTGTGTGTCGGCCTTGTATGCCAGTGGAGCTGCGGCAACATCAGCAGTCTGCGTCCCTGCAGACTCAGCGCCACTCAGAATGAGCGCAGGTGGCCAGCTGCATGCTTCTCGCCGGCATGGCTGAGGTTGCGGTGACAACAAGCGCCTGCGATCCGGCGTCTGAATCTGCGGCCCTCGCCTCGAGATGCCTCTGCATATGTTGGAATCCAGCACGGATGCCCACGGTAGTGAGCCATGGAGTGGCCCGCTGCTGGCTGGCTACAGACATCGCGTCAGCCTCAGAGGGTCGAACCAGTGACCTGCCGTGTACTGGAATGATGGCACCCCATCTGCTGCAGCGTGTAGCTGATGGAGTGACATGCCCCACAGTCCAGGAGAGCTGCCACACTTCAATGTATCTCGCTAGAAACCCACACCTATTTATATGCAGCTGTGCGCCTCTGTTTTGCAATATGCGCCACTTCGCGTCACATACTCATAGCATGCTAGGTCAGAAAGTGGGCCCCCTTCCGCTTGTGATCTGTGTCATTCAAAACCGATACGCATACTCTTGCAGCAATTTGATGGCCCTGTGACCTCTATTTTACTTTGCAACTGTTGGTATGCATAACTTATAGAAATCTGGCCTGCACCTGGATGTAACTTGTTCTCATAATATTGCAAAAAACTAAGTTTCCCTATCCTAAACGGTGGTGTCGCTACATTATTCCCCTCTTCGGAAAGACCTGGTCACCGGGTCGACCCTTAACTAGCTCCTAACTAGTCTGGGTCGGCAGCTATGGCATATTTCCCTACTATCAGAAAACTTAAATGTGGTCTAGTGCCCTTTCCTGTCTTTGAAAAACCTTTGTATTCGCCTCCTGTACTCGTTTCCCAACATCCCGAATTGTCCTTGCGAATTGATGTACAGATACCCCGGTCCTTCCTTTCTGTAGCCTCACCAAATCAGTGACGGCATTTTTCACCCATACACTACCTAATAAGAAGACAAACCAGAATTTGTATGGACGTTTGCATTATATGGCCATACAATATGCTTCAAATACTCCTCAGACTGATGGTGATGAGAATCCACATAAAAACTCAGCATCTACCCGATTGTTCTGTGTAACCATTCTGTCCTGCCATTGGCCTGTAGATGCAACACGCTTATCCTCAACTTGCTTACATTCAACAATTCACACAGTTACTTCATTAAATCCGACATGAAGTTGGTTCCTTGGTCAGTAATTATTGTCTCTGGTACACCAAACTTCAAAATTCAGTAGTTTACTAATGCTTGCGTGACTATTGCTGCCTGTTGATTTGGCATAGCCACCATCTCCACATACCTCAATAAATGATCTATTATTGTCAGAACGAATCTGTTTCACGATGGTGTTCACCTGAAAGGTCCTAAGAAATCGATCCTGAACTAAGAAAGTGGACATGTCACTTCTGGCAATCATGTAGCTGTAGCTGTTTCAGCTCGGATCTGCTCTCTGCACACATGATATACAATTCTTGACATACTGATCCACATCTCCTTTCCTATTTCTCCACCAATACCTCTCCGCCACCCTACTCTTCGTTGCTCTACACCTTCCATGAACGGATAACACGTGATCATGGGCTTCCTTTAAAACCTCATCTTTCAGGTTCGGTGTCACTGCTACCCTTGGCCCTAACTTCGTTTCCCTACACAGAAGACCGTCGTACATATTAAATTGTGGTTGTGTCCGATACAATTTACAATCGTTGTCCACGTCCTATAATTCTTGCCATACTGCTAGGTCATAACCTATGACTTCTACTTTTGCCGCCTTCCTACTTAGTGCATCCGCATTACCGTGCTTCTTCCCAGGCTTGTGCACCACCTCGTAGTCGAATTCACTAAGACTCACAGCCCATCTAGCGAGCCTAGTGGACGGATCCCTCAACCTCAACAGCTACTTCAATGTAGCATGATCTTTCGCTACCCTAAATCTTCCCCATATAAATAACATTTAGAATATGTGATTCCAAAGATTACGCTAAGCATCTCCCTCTCAATTGTTGAATAATTCCTTTCTGCTGCATTCAACTGCCTAGACACAAAGGCTACAGGATGTTCATTCCCTTCAATTTCCTGACTAAGAAAACATCGTAATGCTTGATTCGATGCATGGCCAGCTAGTATAAACTCCTTTTCAGACTCTGGAAACACAAGAACCAGACTTGATGTTAACACTTCTTTCAGTTTGTCAAACACTTTCTGACACTCTTCTGTCCACTCAAATTTCACACCCTTCCGAAACAATTGCGTCAATGGCTGTGCTAAATCTGCAAAACGAACTTTCGATGTGTTGTGGTCTTCAGTCCTGAGACTGGTTTGATGCAGCTCTCCATGCTACTCTATCCTGTGCAAGCTTCTTCATCTCCCAGTACCTACTGCAGCCTACATCCTTCTGAATCTGCTTAGTGTATTCATCTCTTGGTCCCCCTCACGATTTTTACCCTCCACGCTGCCAACCAATTCTAAATTGGTGATCCCTCGCTGTCTCAGAACAAGTCCTACCAACCGATCCCTTCTTCTAGTCAAGTTGTGCCACAAGCTCTTCTTCTCCCCAATTTTATTCAATACCTCCTCATTAGTTATGTGATCTACCCATCTAATCTTCAGAATTTTTCTGTAGCACCACACATCGAAAGCTTCTATTCTCTTCTTGTCTAAACTATTTATCGTCCATGTTTCACTTCCATACATGGCTACACTCCATACAAATACTTTCAGAAACGATTTCCTGACATTTAAATCTATACTCGATGTTAACAAACTTTTCTTCTTCAGAATCGCTTACCTTGCCTTTGACAGTCTACATTTTATATTCTCTCTACTTCTACAATCATCAGTTATTTTGCTCCCCAAATAGCGGAACTCATTTACTGCTTTAAGTGTCTCATTTCGTAATCTAATTCCCTCAGCATCACCCGACTTAATTCGACTACATTCCATTATCCTCGTTTTGCTTTTGTTGATGTTCATCTTCTATTCTCCTTTCAAGACACTGTCCATTCCGTTCTACTGCTCTTCCAAGTCCTTTGCTGTCTCTGACAGAATTACAATGTCATCGGCGAACCTCAAAGTTTTTATTTCTTCTCCATGGATTTTAATACCTACTGCAAACTTTTCTTTTGTTTCCTTTATTGCTTGCTGAATATACAGATTGAATAACGTCAGGGATAGGTTACAACCCTGTCTCACTCCATTCCCAACCTCTGCTTCCCTCTCATACCCCTCGACTCTTATAACTGCCATCTGCTTTCTGTACAAATTGTAAATAGCCTTTCTCTCTCTGCATTTTGCCCCTCCACCTGCAGAATCGGAAAGAGAGTATTCCAGTCAACATTGTCAAAAGCTTTCTCCAAGTCTACAAATACTAGAAACGTAGGTTTGCCTTTTCTTAATCTAGCTTCTAAGGTAAATCGTAGGGTCAGTATTGCCTCACGTGTTCGGATATTTCCACGGAATGCAAACTGATCTTCCCCGAGGTCGGCTTCTACTAGTTTTTCCATTCGTCTGTAAAGAATTCGCGTTAGTATTCTGCAGCCGTGACTTGTTAAACTGAAAGTTCTGTAATTTTCACATCTGGCAGCACCTGCTTGCTTTGGGATTGGAACTATTATATTCTTCTTGAAGTCTGAGGCTATTTCGCCTGTCTCATACACCTTGCTCACCAGATGGCAGAGTTTTGTCAGGACTGACTCTCGCAAGGCTGTCAGTAGTTCTAAAGGAATGTCGTCTACTCCCGTGGCCTTGTTTCGGCTCATGTCTTTCAGTGCTCTGTCAAACTCTTCACTCAATATCAAATCTCCCATTTCGTCTTCATCTACATCCTCTTCCATATCCATAATATTGTCCTCAAGTACATCGTCGTTGTGTAGACCCTCTATATACTCCTTCCACCTTTCTGCTTTCCCTTCTTTGCTTGGAACTGGGTTTCCTTCAAAGCTCTTGATATTCACGCAAGTGGTTCTCCTTTCTCCAAAGGTCTCTTTAATTTTCCTGTAGGCAGTATCTATCTCACCCCTAGTGAGACAAGCCTCTACATCCTTACATTTGTCCTCTAGCCATCCCTGCTTAGCCATTTTGCATATCGTGTCGCTATCATTTTTAAGACGTTTTTATTCCTTTTTGCCTGCTTCATTTACTGAATTTTTATATTTTCTCCTTTCATCAATTAAATTCAATATTTCTTCTCTTACCCAAGGGTCACTACTAGCCGTCGTCTTTTTACCTATTTGATCCTCTGCTGCCTTCACTATTTCATCGCTCAAAGCTACCTATTTTTCTTCTACTATATTTCTTTCCCCCATTCCTGTCAATTGTTCCCTTATGCTCTCCCTCAAACTCTGTACAACCTCTGGTTTAGCCAGTTTATCCAGGTCCCACCTCCTTAAATTCCCACACTTTTGCAGTTTCTTCAGTTTTAATCTACAGTTCATAACCAATAGATTGTGGTCAGAGTCCACATCTGCCCCGGGAAATGTCTTACAATTTAAAACCTGGTTCCTATAAATGGAAAATTCCGATGAATGCCGGCATTTCGTTAACTGTTTTCGATTCCCGAGAATCCCTTACAGCCTGTACCAACCTCGGATCTGTTCGCACTCCGTCCTTAGCCGGCCGCGGTGGTCTAGCGGTTCCAGGCGCTCAGTCCGGAACCGCGCGACTGCTGCGGTCGCAGGTTCGAATCCTGCCTCGGGCATGGATGTGTGTGGTGTCCTTAGGTTAGTTAGGTTTAAGTAGTTCTAAGTTCTAGGGGACTGATGACCACAGATGTTAAGTCCCATAGTGCTCAGAGCCATTTTGAACTCCGTCCTTCCTGATAATATGACCCAAACATTTTACTTCTTCTAATGCAAAATCATACTTCTCCAGGCCCAACGTCAAACGAGCTGCTCTTAACCTCATAGAGACTTCCCTCAACCGCTTTCTATGTTGCTCCATACTACTTGAAAACACTATAATGTCATCCAGATAGACCAAAAACTGCTGTGATTTCAAACTCCTCAAGACACTGTCTAGCAACCTCTGAAACTTTGCCGGGGCGTTTTTCAAACCGAATGGCATTCTAATGTAGTGGTAATGGCCTTCAGGAGGAAAAGCAGTTTTTGGAGGATTCTCTGGAGCCACCTCTAACTGATGATAACCACTTGTTAAATCCATCGTAGAAAAGTACTAGCACTGTCCTAAGTGATCCAAAGTCTCTGATATGTTAGGAATGGGGTATGCTTCCGTTACTGTGTTATTATTGGGGTATCGGTAGTCACAACAGAACAGAAATATTTTAGGCACAACGACAATGCCCGCCCCCCAGCAACTATTACTATGCTCTATAACACCGTCCATAAGCTGCTGATCGATGAAATCCTCTACAATCGGCTGCAAATACGTCGATATTCTGCATGGTTTACAGCAAACAGGTGTTTCATTCCCTGTTGGTATCCTATGTTTAACTAATGAAGTTACTGGTAACAGCCGATGCGGAAAAAACAAGTCCTTATATTCCCACAATAATTCTTCCATATGTTCTCGTTCTTCTCCTTTCAATTGCTTAATTTAGTCACGCAATGCAATTCTGTCGGCAGTTAGTGGTTGATCGCTCGCCTACCTCTCGAACACCAGTCTTCGTCATCTGGCACATCCAAATTTTCTACTAAAACTCCTTTCCTTAACTTCACGTCTACAGCGCTAACATTATCCACGTTCAAGGGAACTACTCGCCCGTCGTTCCCCTTCTGTACGCGTACAACACTACGTTTCACAAAACAGCCCAATGGACCCAACACGTCATTATCCTCCAATGGTTCAATAACACATACTGTAGCCACAGGTAGATTTGAGTCCACACTTACCCAAAGCGACTTTACTGTGTCACTGGACACACACTCATGCGAATTAAACCTTAATACTAATGTACGTGGTTCAATTGGTTTCTTCGTTACGTTGAACGCCCCTCGCGACAACTCTGCATTGACAACAGTTTCTCCTAGTTAAAATAACATTCCACCAAGTTCCACAGTTCGTTGTCCAAGGTCCATTTTGGCATGATGTTGGTGCAAGAAATCTACTCCCAGGATCATGTCGTAGACCTCGCTTACCCATGCATGCATTAAATAGGACTTTCTCTATTCGAAATTCAACTGTTACTAACCCCAAAGACGTGACTGACCTTTTATCCCCCACTCCACGCAACCTATAACGTGGTGGGTCTACCTTCCTTCGTTTCATTATATACGTAGTAGCCAGTGACACTTGCACCCCTGTGTCCAACAAAATATTAAACATTTTAGTTCCTATGGATCCTAGCACGTATTCGTAGCATTGAAATTAAACGGGAACTCCCTTAGGTGGGTCTTGGGAACCCTCTGCCGTTTAACGCTTGCCCACCTCTCCTACCTCAACTTCATCCCTCCCACCTGCCGATTTCCACCCCTTCCTTTATTCCTTGGTGACTGGGTACATTGCCTCTGCACATGTCCCACACGACCACACTTAAAACATTTCACACCCGCTATAGACACTGTTTGCCTCTATCGTACCCCTTTCGCCACGTCTCTTTCCTCACATTGAGCTGAAAGCTGAATGGCTGAATACAGATCATTCGGAGTCCGTTCACGCACTTTCCGTGACATATGCGCCGGTAACCCTATCAAAAATACATCAAGTGCCATTTGCTCGACCTCCTGTAACAGAACACTAATCACTTCCTCACTCTGATCCAACTCTTTCGTATACTCATTAATTTCCCTTATCCTGTCCGCAAATTTCTCCATCGTCTCCCCTTGCCTCTTTGACATAGTACGTAACCTCTCTCTAAAGTACCGAACGCTATTCTGTTTTTGTACCTTTGTAAAACCCCTTCCTGAAACTGGTTAAACTGTCCTGCCTTCCTTAAGGCCTCAGAACACCTTCCATATGTATTCACTTCACACGTTAATCTAATCTTGGCTATATGTAACAACTGCTCATCAGACCAACCATTCATCACCGCAGAAGTCTCCAAGTCCTCCACAAACGAACACACATCCACAGATACCTTGCCAGAAAATGGAATAATCAAACTAGCAGCAGCTGGATCAATCTCCTGCACCCTAGGCAACAACGACTGATCAGATGCGGTTTCTCACTCACTTCTAGATGTTAATTCATTTCTCATCTGCGTACTGTCTGCTGTCAATTGTGCCACTTTTTCCAACAAAATCTGTACTGCTTCTGGTTCCGCCGGCCGGAGTAGCCGAGCGGTTCTAGGCGCTAAAGTATTGAACCCAGCGACCGCTACGGTCGCTGGTTCGAATCCTGCCTTGGGCATGGATGTGTGTGATGTCCTTAGGTTTGTTAGGATTAAGCAGTTCTAAGTTCTAGTGGACTGATGACCCCAGAAGTTAAGTCCCATAGTGGGGTTGGGTTGGGTTTTTTGGGGAAGGAGACCAGACAGCGAGGTCATCGGTCTCATCGGATTAGGGAAGGACTGGGAAGGAAGTCGGCCGTGCCCTTGGAAAGGAACCATCCCGGCATTTGCCTGGAGCGATTTAGGGAAATCACGGAAAACCTAAATCAGGATGGCCGGACGCGGGATTGAACGTCGTCCTCCCGAATGCGAATCCAGTCTCTAACCACTGCGCCACCTCGCTCGGGTAAGTCCCATAGTGCTCAGAGCCATTTGAGCTTCTGGTTCCGACACACCTCGCGTCCCTGACTCTGCCATTGTGTTGATTTAGTTCCCAGTTAGACCCTAAACAAAACATTTAAGTACGAGAACAACCCGACTTCTTACGCCTCAGTATCCTAATGCTCGTTAACATCATACTCAAACCAATACAAAAGTAATTAAATGCCACGAAAAAAATCTTACTGCGCCAAATACACTAACACTTATTCTGACAAAAAAAGAAAATAATATGCCCACGCCAAACATCTAAAATAGCCTGCTATGAGCCATATTTAAAAACACAAAGGCCAGAAAACGTCCAATACCCATAAGAAAACTGGTCAAAACTATTCGCACCTTGTGAATATGGGCTCGAACGTCGCACTGTACAGACAACATCTGCTATTCTGACACCGAATGTAGTGTTGAAAGGTAGAAGGCTCCGTATTAAGAATCATCTGAGGCTTCCAAGTAATTTGCTGTCTCCAACTACAGTGCCGTGTTCCCCTCGGTCTGCGTCACCAGGCCCCACAATGCCACTTGGCTGGCTGTCTGCGAAACGGCTTGGCGCGGAATGTCTGATTCAGTGACCTGTGCACACACTGTGTGTCGGCCTTGTACGCTAGCGGAGTTGTGGTATCTTCAGGATACCAGCAGTCGACTCAGCCGTCTGTGACCCAGCCAACTCAGTGACGCTCGGAGTGAGCTGCTGGTGGTCAGCTGCGTGCTTCTTGCTGGCATGGCTGAGGTCGCGGTGACAACAAGCGCCTGTGATCCGGTGTCAGAATATGCTACCCTCGACTCGGGATGCCTCGAGCGTTTGTTGGAAGTCAGGACGACTGTCCACGGTAGCGAGCCATGGAGTGGCCCGCCACTGGGTGGCTATAGCCTCCACTTTGGCCTCAGAGGGTCGAACCAGCGACCCGCCGTGCCGTGGAACGCTGGAACCCCATCTGCTGCTGTGTGAAGCTGGTGGTGTGGCATGTCCTGCCATACAGGAGAGCTGCCACACTTGAATGCATCTCGTTAGAAACCCTCACCTATTTATACGCAGCTATGTGCCCCTGTTTTGCCATAAGCGCTGCTTGTGTCATGTACTCATATTACGCTAGGTTGGCCAGTGGGCCTCTTCTGCCTCTTATTTGCGGCATGCAAAACGGCTACGTATACTCTTTCAGCAATTTGATGTCCCTGTGGCCTCTATTCTAGTTCACCACTGTTGGTATGCCTAACTCACTGCAATCCGACCCACACCTGGCTGGAACTTGTGCTCAGAATATTGTACAAAACTAACTTTCCCTATCGTAATCGGTGGTGTCGCTACAGCGATGTTGTTCTGGCTGAAATGAGGAAAACATTGTGATGGTTCGTGACAGTGTGGCTGTTAGCCCAATGAAATCAGTTTGTCACCATTCCCAACTATTCAGCTTAAGCTGTTATTCAGTACAGTGAATTCTATGTTATGATCTCCATTTCCACCTAAATAAAAGTCACTTGACGCAGCAGCTGAAAGTGGCGGGTCACCAGAAGAGGTGACAATTTGTTGACTGGATTCTGAGAGGATGATGGGTCAATGACAGCACCACAAACAAAATCTTCTTCAATGATTCAACACATTTCCACTTAAATGGTTTTGTGAATAAGCAGAACTTCTGTATCCTAAACGAGTGACAGTCTGGTGTGAATTTTGGCTGGGTGGTATCATTGGTCCTATTTTAATTTTTTTATTTATTTTGAAGATGAGGCAGGACAAGCTATTACAGTAAATGGAGACCGTTACCATACGATTATTAGGGAGTTTACATGGCCTCATTTGGATGGAATGGACATTGAAGAGATTTTCTTCACCAAGATGGTGGCACCTGCCATACTTCCACGAAACAATTCAGTTGTTCCACGTCAAGTACCCATATCGCCTCATTCCGCGCAGTACTGATCATGAACGGCCATGAAAGTAATATGACTTAACTCCATGTGAATGTTTTTCTTTGGCCTCATCTTAAGCCAATGGTGTATGGCAATAAACCCCGAAACATCCATGATTTGAAGGAGGAAATCTGAGTAGTTGTCAGCCAAATGTATGTGGAAACTCGTCATGTAGTCACAGTGAATTTCATTTCCAGACTTCTTGCATGCCAGCGCAGTAGACGACGTCTTATGCTTCACATTTTTCATAAATGATATGGGTAGGTTATATGAACATGTTTATGTATTTGTGTTTTCTGTGAAAATAGTATATCAGAACTGGCGCTCTTTTTTTCCACCCTCTAAAATGCCTTCATATTATTCGACTTTCAGCTCACTGCTGAGTTTCCTGCCAGATTTGCGCACTACCTCATAATCAGATGTACTCGACCTTAATGGCCATTAAGGTAATCTGCTCGAATCATCCTTCACTCTTAATAACCACTTCAATACTCTATGATTCATAATATTTTTTATACACACCAAAAAATAATTGCAATATCATAGAGTTTACCATAGTGACTTCTTATAGTACACCCGTTGAGGATTGTACAATACCTTATTAACAAAACAAACATAATGCCTTCTGGAAAGAAGAATAGTTTTGATTAGGTACAGAACATCACTACAAAACGAAGTCCCGGTTTCAACAATGCTGGTCTCGTCAGTAAACATGACATTACTCCATTCTGCTACAGTCCAAATAGTTCAAATGGATCTGGACACTATGGGACTTAACTTCTAAGGTCCTCAGTTCCCTAGAACTTATAACTACTTAAACCTAACTAACCTAAGGACATCACACTCATCCATGCCCGAGGCAGGATTCGAACCTGCGACCGTAGCGGTCGCGCAGTTCCAGACTGTAGCGCCTAGAGCCACTCGGCCACCGCGGCCGGCTGCTGCAGTCCAATGACGATATGCGAGAGCCCAGGTCGTTCGATTGCATCGGTTCCGTTGGTTCAGTGTAAAACTTCTTATTGGTCATCTAGAATGAATACCATCCTGATGCAGCCCTCCACACACTGTTTAGTATGAGAGATGATTCTCTACGGCCCAGGAGAAGTCATTTGGAGAATTCTGGCAATTTACGTTGAGCGCCTGAGAACCGACAGCTGGAGGAAACGATCCTCCAACCACTGCTAGGTCTATCGTTCACACTTCCCACCTCTGTCTACTTTATCCAAGCCTTAGGCCCCCTACTTTGATTGAAATGTAACCAGCCGGCAATATATTGCTGTACATGACATGCTGAAAGTAAAGGCACTATCCTGACTCTGTCAAAGTGTTGTATGCCTCTATGTGCCTTGTTACTGCAGCACTTAACACAAACTGAATGAAGCTGTTGTTGATATTGAACGGCTCGCAGCGTGTCGCTGCGGCAGCAGTATGTTTACATGACTGACAAACGGCCACAAAGCATGGCGGTAGCACACACGCCTAGTATATGGGCTCTAACTGGATAATGCATGAAGTTCTCAGGGCAATGAGACCTTTAGTATCGAAGATTACACTTTTCGTTGATATTACAGGTTTTTTATTCGGCAGTGTATTTCCTTCTGTACAGGTAACAACGGAAATAGATAATACCGTATATCATTCACAACCTTCTCTCCATGTTTGAGTAATCACTTTTGGCTTTATTCAGCTACCTGGATGCATATGCTGCTGGGTGTTCCGTGCTATTTACAACCTCATTCTGAATTCATAAAATCTCCTGGTTACTTGCATCACAGAATATGTTGCATTTGGCATCGTGATTATGAAATATTTATACTGGACTAGTTGTTAAGGCCTCATTCAGTTTCTCGAACACAGTCTGGCAGTCGGTCATCCACTGGAATTTCACACCTTGTTCTACACAACGGCTTAGCGATTTCAGCAAACCCCTTGACAAATTGTGTATGGTATTTACAAGGGGCAGTCAAATGAAAACATGGCAGAAGGAAAAGAGTAAGTAAACTTTTTATCATCTCAAAAGTCATTACTGTAGCTGTTGATAATTTTATCCAGCTATGAGCCAAGACGGTCAGTGTCCTCATGAAATAAAACTAGTGTTTGCTATGGAACCATGATTGTACCCAGGAATGCACCTCGTCGTCCGAAGTAAATCGACAGCCACAAGTGTCTTTCATCAGGGCTCCAGAAATACGAAAAAAAAAAATATGGAGAGACATCGGGTCTGAATGAAGGACGTATAAGGATATCCCAGGGGAAGTTCTGCAGCAAACTCGAGACAACTTTGGCAACATGTGGGCAGGCTGACGGTCACATTCGAGAGTAAGTCTTATTAATCCTTCCATCTATCTCACTCCTCATTATTATTTGTGTTTTCATTTAGTATTTCTTATAGAGTGCAATGAACCACTGATGACACAGGATAACGCTATCGACCTACCAGATGTAACGTATCACAAAAAGCAGCAAATGTTTGTGTTTCAGTTGTCTATAAAACCCCAGCGGTGCCCTGACGGCGTACATAATTTATCGGCCGGCTCTGATTCTGCATCACAGCAGTAGCAGCATACCGATGATGTATCGTTGCAGGACATGCAAGAATACTTCTTTCCGGACTGTGACCCGTCGTTGTCACCATCACTGGCACAGCTCGTCAGGTGGTTACCGTGGCATAGCTCCCCTATTAAAGTGTTGTTATACTCTGTAACGTACAATCTAAATGTAAGCGGTAGTTGTGTGCATGAGCTCTAATGATGAATCAACGTAGTGGTGCTGTTTCAGAATCCCCAAATTAGTGGCATGAAAATATAACGTTCAAGCTATGGTTGATATCACTAATGACAGAATTCTGCAAACGTAACTGCACTATTCCACGCTTCACAGCAAATGACTGTGGTGTTCCTGAATTGTTATACTATTTATCTGTGTTCCATTTCAACTAGAATGACGTGCATTTAGATTATCGTAAAACAGATAGGAACATTGTAAGGCAAGTTGTCGCCTTCAAATTATTTTCGGAGCCGAGTGGTTCGTGTAACCTGAAATAAATAGCTCTGACGTATTTAGTGAGGCGTGGAAAGCAAATCGAAAAGACAGGATAGACGCCACAGCGTGCGAAGTGCTCACTGCAGTCGACAAAATTATTGTGGCTCTCACAAGGGAACCTCCCCTTCGCACCCCCCTCAGATTTCGTTATAAGTTGGCACAGTGGATAGGCCCTGAAAAACTGAACACAGATCAATCGAGAAAACTGGAAGAAGTTGTGTGGAACTATGAAAAAAATAAGCAAAATATACAAACTGGGTAGTCCATGCGCAAGATAAGCAACATCAAGGATAATATGAACGTACGAGCGCCGTGTCCCCGTGGTTAGCGTGAGCAGCTGCAGAACGAGAGGTCCTTGAATCAAGTCATCCCTCAAATGAAAAAATTTCTATTGTCAGACAATTGTTATCTGTCCGTTCGTCCGTGCGATGCGAGGTAACTGCGCCGTAGTATGGAGACGCTACACCTAAACAAACATCGAAACACACGACGTCAGTCGATTACAGCGCACGGAAGAGAGAGGAATCGGTTGACCTATGACCTTGCGATCAAATGTTTTAGGTTCCCATTGGAGAGGCACGTCCCTTCGTCTACTAATCGCACAGTTTTGCGGTGCGGTCGCAAAACACAGACACTAAACTTATTACAGTGAACAGAGACGTCAGTGAACGAACGGACAGATCATACCTTTGCTAAATAAAGGAAGTAAACTTTTTACTCGACGGAAGCCTTGAACCAAGGACCTCGCGTTCCGCAGCTGCTCACGCTAACCACGGGACCACGGTGCTCCTGAGCGCAGGCTGTCCTTGATATTGCCTATCATTCACATGGACTACTCAGTTTGTATATTTTGCTTATTTTTTCATAGTTCCACACAACTTCTTCCTGTTTTCTCGATTGATCTGTGTTCAGTTTTTCAAGGCTTATCCACTGTGCCAACTTATAACTAAATCTGAGGGGGGTGCGATGGGGAGGTTCCCTTGTCAGTGTCGAAATTGAATTTGGCTGTGAAGTTATCTGGAGGCTTGTAACAGGGCTAGTGAACTCAGATTAATTATCAAATGAATTTAGCCAGCCACTAGAATCCGTCGTGACAGTTTTAGAATCATTTAAAGAAATTACCGAAACACCCCCAATCATGCAATGTTAGTTCAAAGCAACTTTAATCTACCAAGTGTAGACTGAGATGGACGGGCAGTCTTGTAAACTACTTGTGAACCAATTTTCTAAAAACTGTCTTGGCCGGCAAGCTCGACAGCGTAAACGAAATGGAAATATTTTAGACGTTTTAACTTCAAACAAGTCATGGTGTCAGACTGGAGATAATGATTGTGATCCTGATGTTGTGACAGCGGGGTTGTTTACTAAATGTAATAAATGACTTAAGAGCACTGGGAGAGTGTTTTTGCTAGAAATAGCACACAGGCAGTTGTTAGCATCCCACTTAGAAAATGAGTGGACACCATTTAGTTCCAGTATGACCGATTTAGAGGAATTATTGAGAAAAGTTTAAACGGATCTTCAATCACTCTTTGGATAGGTATATGCTGATTAACCACTTGAATAAGGGCTGAAAACACCCACTGTTCTTTGATAACAAAACTGGGAAGTTGTTGAGGAGGCAGAGACTGTTGCACTCTTGGTTCAAAAAAGAACTTGAATATGTTAACAGGCAAAAGTTAGTAGCATAGCCTGGGTCTGTAAAAAGATCGACGTGCGAACCATACAACTATTACCAACGTTATACCTTTGCAGAAGATCTTGCCGAGAACCCAAGAAAGCTTTGGTACTACACAAAATCGCTAAGCAAATAGGAAGCTTCTATCCTGTCATTCCTTTACCAATCATATATGGCAATAGCAGACATCAAAAGCAATCTTAAACCTTAGATTTAAGAAGTTATTCGTGTAGAACTATCGTACAAACATACCGTCGTATGACCGTAGTGGAGATTACCGTAAGGAGGATATAGTAATTGCCATACCTGGTGCAGTGAAGTAAATGGAAGGGCTGAAAACAAATAAGTCGCCAGTTTCAGATGGAGACCTATTTCGGTTTTAGAGAAAGTACTGTGTTGCACTGGCCCCTTACTTAGCTTGCATCTAACTTGAGTCTCTCACACAGCGCAAAGTCTGAAGCAACTGGAAA
The DNA here is from genome assembly GCF_021461385.2 of Schistocerca piceifrons. Lineage (NCBI taxonomy): Eukaryota > Metazoa > Arthropoda > Insecta > Orthoptera > Acrididae > Schistocerca > Schistocerca piceifrons. The sequence continues at coordinate 699,507,979 of NC_060149.1, forward strand.
GAAGTTCAGGGGATTCCTGTATATAAAAGCTTAAAAGAACCGACCTGCAAAATATTATATGGATTAGTGATCCTGATGTTGAAATCGGTATGCTTCAGAATTCCTGAACATATTTCCCTGAGACGAAGGAGGTGCCGTATGGAAACAGTGAAACTGAGTGCACTGTGTGGTAATCTCTTCGGTGTATTACTTAATAGCTCTTGGATAGACAAAAAAACACACATTATATGACAGCCCAGTAACACCAGAGCTATTTGGGTGCTGAACAATACAGTTATCGTTGCAGAATGCTGACACATTTCGTACCATTCATAGCCTGAAAGCCACGCGAGCTAGCAGCGCGGTCTCAGTCGTCTTTAAACGGTTCGCACGGCTTCCGCCATTGGAGATTCGAGTCCTCCCTCGGCTAGGGTGTGTGTGTTGTCATTAGCATAAGTTAGTTTAAGTTAGATTAAGTAGTGTATAAGCTTAGGGACCGATGACCTAAGCAGTCTGGTCCCATAAGACCTTACCACAAATTTCGAAAATAGCCTGAAAGCATTATTTCCATGCCACTAATTCGGAAACGTTGAAGCACAGCCACTACCCTTAACTAACAATTAGAGGACGTGCGCACTACCATGTGTTAACTCCCACTCACACTGAGAATAACATCATTTTAATAGGGGAACCATGTGTAAACACACAATGAGCAGTTGGATGACAAAAACAGGTACGCCATCAGTGCACTGCTGTGTTTGCATAGACAGTGTAAATTCGAACTGTTGCTGCACATCCCCTTATCCCATATATCAGGTAGGCTGACTCTGTGCTGCCGCCCGGCCGGAGTGACCGAGCAGTTCTAGGCGCTACAGTCTGGAACCGCGCGACCGCTACCGTCGCAGGTTCGGATCCTGCCTCGGGCATGGATGTTTGTGATGTCCTTAGGTTAGTTAGGTTTAAGTAGTTCTAAGTTCTAGGAGACTGATGACCTCAGAAGTTAAGTCCCATAGTGTTCAGAGTCATTTGAACCTTTTGTGTGTGTGTGTGTGTGTGCTGCCAGTGCAGTGGTGTACGCAGCTGCTTCTCCAATGCTTCATCAGGGACTCATTGCTCTGTGAGGGATATAACAAATGAAAAAATACATAATAATGAGCAAGCAAAGAGATGGATGGATTAATAACATCCATATTCGAATTTGACAGTCTCCTTCTTACAACTATCTATCTCTAGGTGGCAGCTGATCTCTGATGACTTCCACACAAAAAGTAGTGGTGGGGAAGGGATTGGTGGTGAAGTCAAATGCCACCATGCCACCAACAAGATAATTCCACCATCACACAATTGGCCTGGACATGTAGGGGAGGGAGATGCATGAGGGTGAAGGAGGGCATTTTGGGTCATAAGTTAAGTAATTAAATTAGGCTAAATGACCTTCGTCATAAATTAGAGTTGCATAAATATTACTTAAGAACCCAAGTCAGCAGGTTGTTTACAATAGGATAAGAGTATAGTTGGGCTACTCAGAGAAATCAAATGGCTCTAAGCACTATGGGACTTAACTTCTGAGGTCATCAGTCCCTTAGAACTTAGAAATAGTTAAACCTAACTAACCTAAGGACATCACATACATCAATGCCCGTGGCAGGATTCGAACCTGCGACTGTGGCGGTCGCATGGTTCCAGACTGTTGCGCCAAGACCCGCTCGGCCACTCCGGCCGGCCTACTCGGAGACTAGGAGAGATTTTGGCCGTTTTGGCACAACATAACTCAAAAACTTACATACATAGTTTGCCGGGTTTGTTTACATTTCAGTGGCAAATGTTCTTAATTGTGTAATGTAGTAGTTGACTAATGAGCTGTTTGTTTAAATGAGGAGTCTAGGCCAAGTGGCCAGTTTTTTTACATGAGGAGAACAGTGGACCCACTGCGCCAGAACTCTCCTTGTTTTACTACTAATACAATCTTCTGCTCATGTGTATACCTGTAGCTTCTGCACCCTGAGTCAAGAGTAGGTGACTGGATCTATCACTACATACTGTGAACGGTCTTCATTTACAAAACAGACAGTGGCACTAGAGTCAAAGCTCGGTATCGGGTTCATATCTGGATAGTGTCTGAGGGCATCTGACCACACTGAGAGAGAGGATCTGATTCAAGTGCCATTTATCTGAATCAGGCCGGCTAGAGTTATCCACTCAAAAAAGGTTAGTACACTCGATCACCACCCAGAAGCAATACTGCCTTCACTTGGGCTGCATTACTCATCCAGTCACCTGTACTGGATGCCATGTTGTAGCTTAAAGGCGTCTCGGCCTCAGTTTTCAGCACTGGTGGGTGTAATTTGCAGCGTTGGTGTACTGAATAAGTAGTCTGACTATCTGTGTATGTCTTGTGCTTCATAGTGCGTGATCACCATGATGATGGCACCTTGCTCCCTATGAGGTCACTTTAGTGCGTTTTGACTAGTGTGAGCTAACATCCCAAAGATGTTCAGGCTCACATGCGGTTCCTCTTCCCCGCCCTAAATTAGATACTTGTGACCCTTTGGTTAAATTATCTGGCTGATGGCAACTTTGCGAAATTGTTTGAAACATACAACGTTAATATAACATATAACAACAATAATAATAGCATCTGGAAGTGAATTAACGACCCCATAAATGATTGAGTCCACACAGTTGCGATTTGGTTAGAAAAATATTTAATCAGAAAGCAAACTAATAGTGAAGGTGGTCGTGTTTAGAATTACTATCACACTCGAGCGCATATCCATTTGACATAGTTCGATCATTCACAGTCTCATTGCGATTTACAAGTCCAATACTCCACCTCGTTAACCACGCGAAAAGTTCGAGTTCACTCCAGGAGCGCGGCTGTTCACCGCTCAAATACCTAGTCCCGCGACACCACACAACGCGAAATTTTCTAAGTCGTTTCACTTGCTAGCCACCTAAAGACCGACCATCCACTTTTTTTTCGTCTCCACCAGCATTGTCCCTCTGCACCTCCCCGGTCGCGTTTCCCGCGAGCCGAACATCGTCGCTCAACTGAGTAGTGCAGTTCCCTTTCCTGAAGCCGTCCATCTGATTGGCTAAGCATATTCTATATTATTTTACATTTTAACATATTTAAATAATCAAAGCTTGACCACTTTCAGGTTCTAAATAAAGGGACAGGAATATCCATTACACAATAAACGTTAAATTCTTTTACATAAAACAAATACAATTTTCTTATTAACATTGAATGTCACGGCCAATAGCCTTGCACCAGTGTGCTTTCTGATAAATATATAATGAACAAAAGTAACTATTATGCACTAAACTTTACAACAAATATATGGTTACCTAATGATTCAATAAGGTGTCATGCTATCATTGTTCAATGTGTTTTGTGTGGAGGAAATGATGTTCTGATGCTTAACTGAAAATAATGATAACTTAAATTCACTATATCTTTGACACAAATAAAATTGCGGAGTTGATATTTACAACATTTGCCGTTTAAATTACGCGCTTCTATATGAAATGTCGATCGTTAAGATCGACCAAAGTGTTCAGATTATAGCATTAAGGTCTTTGTCACAAAACTGGTTAATTTCACTTTAACAGCAAATCCTAAGCCATTATAGATATGATCACTATCCAAGATTTATTGTGGTCACAATGAAAATTTATCAAGGATGGTATATTAAAATTACTGTGGCTTCATTCGCTGAATTACTACAGAAGTAAGTAGTTTCTGTAAATGTTACCCTTTATTTCCGATCTTAGGTCCGCCATATTTAACACTGCTACGTCTCCCTGGCCGCAAATTGCTCCAACGGGGTTTCCCTATGACGTAGGTTTTCGTCTGTCTCACTCACACACTACAGCGCTTAGGCCTCATTGAGCACAATAAACGCCTGTGCATTTCCCATCTCATGGCGAATCTGCGCTCTTTGTGGCACATGGTCCTAGACGACAGGGTTCGTTTCACAATTCATGAGAGCGGAATGGTAGTTAACTCACACCAGGCAGTTCAATGATCAAGACTAGGTGGTGACGCGAAAATTACATGAAACTCTGAAAGCGATTTTTTTTATCCTTGAGGCCATTAGATAGGCCACCTGCAGATGCAACTGAGTGACCATAGTCTTTTAGTAATGCAGATTAATGCTATACGTAACCGCTACCAGGGTGTGGAGGAATGTGGAACAGCCTCTCAGAAAGGCAGCCAGCCAGCTAGCCAGTCAGTAGTACATCCATCGCACACAGCTTACTACGACATCAGACCTGAAGACTGCATTATGCAGAAGTGCAAGACAGCAATGGAAAGACGAATACCAAAGATCCATCTGCACTAAAGAGCGTTATTGTGGGAAAATAAAGCCAAACATTTCCTCAAATCCCCGTTTCAAAACTACTATGACAGATAATTTTAACTGACGAAAATGTAGCAGCACCTAAAATAATTAATATATATTAATCAAATTTCGGGAATTCATTTGTGTAGGTAACATATTTAAGTGATTAACACTGCAGGATCACAGGTTAATGTAAGTGCGAAATAAGACATTGCAGATGTGAAATGGTGGTGCAATAACAGTCGGTGTAACCGCCAGAATGCTGAAAGCAAGCATGCAAACGTGCATGCATTGTGTTTTATAGGTGCAGGGTGTCAATTTGCGGGAGGGAGTTCCATGCCTGTTGCACTTACTCGATACAGAGAGTGTTAATGCTGGCTGTAGATGACGCTACAGTTGTTATCCGATGGTGCCATATGTGCTCGATTAGAGACAGATCTGATAGTTGAAAAGGCCAAAGCAACATATCGACACCATGTAGAACGTTTTGGGTTACAACAGCAGCACATGGACGAGCGTTATCCCGTTGGAAAACACTCCCTGGAATGCTGTTCATGAATGGCAACACGAAAGATAAGTCGCCAGATTGATGCAGAAATTTGGAGTCAGGGAGCGTGGGATAATCACGAGAGAGCTCCTGCTGTCATCCGAAATAGCACCCCAGACCGTAACTCCTGGTGTAGGTCCCATGCATGTAGCATGCAAACACGTTGGTTGTACTCGCAGGCTCTCAACTGGCCTACTTCTAATCAACACACGGGCATCACTAGCACCGTGGCAGAACCAGCTTGCATCAGAAAACACAACTGACCTCCACTCTGATCTCCCATGAGCTGCCGCTTAACACCACTTAAAGCCGTAATTGGCGATGGTTTGGGTTCACTGGAATGCGCGCTATAGGGCACCTGGTTCGGAGCTGTCCTCGAAATAAGAATTCGTAATCGTTAGTTGTGTCACTATGGTGCCAACTGCTGCTCAGATTGCTGCTGAAGATGCAGTATGATGCGCTAGAACCATACGCCGAACACGATAGTCCTTCCTCTTGGTTGTGCCAGGTAGAGGTACGGAACCCAGCCGTAAAGGCTTTCTTGACTAACATCATGTCCTGCCCCAAAGGTAACTACTGTTCATGACTGTTACAAAGCGTATTTAAAGCAAACCTAATTCGTATCCTCATAGCGACGCAGTTAGCACCACACTTATGCGACTGACGCGAAATTTGACTGGATGCATCTTTCAGATGTAGAAACACGCGTACCAACTTTCGATTATGTCACACAACTCCTTCTTGATGCTGAATTTTTTCCCGTCATTGTATTCATAAGTTCCATAATTCGCATGATATCATCATCACCGAGCACACGTTCGAGAAAATCCTTACTTTGAATGTGGTATAGTAACAGTACGAGATACCAACCACATTTTTTCCCTATGTAAATTGATAATTACATCTCACAAACCCTCGCGAGGTACTTTAGCACCTCTCCTTAATCAGAATAATAGACCAATTTTAAAACCAATTACGAAATATCTAAAGAAATATAACTTCACCCTGTAAATATAGAAAATTACTAAAACACGAGATAACATGCATCGTACAGGAAATGCTGCCAGGGTGATTTCAGTTGACAACAAGTAATTCCACGTCACAAATCACTTGTTGCCTCTGAATTACCGTTTTCATGGGAAGGGAAGATTTTGCCACCGTGTGAATTGCAGGAATCATTAAAAAATTAAGCTAGAATCAGGACGAAACTCTGCTCAGACTTGTTCCGAACGTTCTAGTTTTGATTTTCAATCAATTGTCACAGAGAACAGCGACATCATTCTGACAATAACCAGCTGAGCTCCAAATGTGAAGAAAGCCAGGATGACGTAGTTGAAACAATATTTCTGTCTGGAAGTATGATGGAATTTGTTGGAGGTAAGTTGTAAGCTGTTAATTACCTCCCAATCACTATAAACCATGAATAATACGTGGGGGAGTTGGAAAATAAGTTGCCCCTGTCGACTGTGGTCAGAGTTGTGTGTGAAAGGATAAAAAAAAGAGAATGAGACATTAAAGATAAGACATATCTCTATTTTTCTACATAATTTCCAAGTACATTGTGACATTTGTCATACCACTTTATACGCTTCAAAAACCCTTCCAGGAAAAAATCTGGGCGTTGGATACGGAAGAAGCGTTGAACGGCTTGTTTGACGTCAGCATTGCTGCCAAAGCGCCTTCCGCCGAGAGTCTTCTTCAAAGCAGGAAACAGATGGAAGTCACTTGGTGCGAGGTCCGGACTGTAAGGCGGATGGTGTAGGCGCTCCCAACCAAGAGCTGCAATACGGTTTTGCGTTGTCGTCGCCGTGTGTGGTATCCCATTGTCATCCAACAGCAGAACGCCAGAATAGGCCAGGCCGCTTTTTCCGAATCACCTCTTTCAATTTTGAGAGAGTGGCACAGTACAGCGCAGCATTGATTGTAGCATCCTCCAGAAAGTCCAGCAGCAAAACTCCTTTGGCGTCCCAGAAAACGGTGAGTTGCACTTTACCTGCAGACGGAGCGCTTTTAAACTTCTTTCGGACAGGTGATGATGGAGGTTTCCACTACATGGATGCGGCCTTCGATTCGGGTGTGTAATGGTGGACCCACGTTTCATCCCCCGTCACAATCCGAAACAGATGGTCATTGCCAGATTAATGGTAACGCACGAGATATTCCAGGCTGAACGCCATGCGTTGCTCCATGTGTGTCTGGGTCAGTTGGCAGGGCACCCATCGTGCTGAAGCCCTCCTGTGTTGAAGAATGTCGCGGATGATCTTGTGAGCTCACTCATGTCCGATTCTAAGTTCTGCCGCTGCTCCATCGATGGTAATACGCCGGTTCGCTTTTAATCATGCATCCACCTTCCTCATTTGCATCTGTAGCGGCCGTGCGCGTCCGTCCAGGTCTCGGTATGTCCTGCACTTGCTGACGTCCATCACTGAATGGCTGACACCACCTCCGTACCATCTGCCTCGACATCACACCTAACCCATACACCTCAACAAGGCGGTTACGAATTTCTGTGCCTGATACTCCACGTACCCATTCAGAGGATAACAGCTCTCACTTTCGCTTTTCACCACGACTCCAAAACCCACCTTCTCTCCATAGCTCCGAGAAAAGACCGAGCGGCTGGTCTCCGCTTTGCGCAGGCACTGCGACAGCGCCATCTGCTTGATCACGGTCGACCTCTACCCAATAGTGTATCGGTGTCTTGCACGTGCGCGCTCACCTGCCGTGTCGTCTTTCGCCCATATCACACAATTCTGCCCACAGTCGACAGGGGAAACTTATTTTCCAACTCCTCCTCGTATTTAAAATAATATTTTAGTTGATCATGTTGTATTATTTTAAATTTGGTCCAAAAACAAAAATGGGCAATCGATGTTAAGATCCTAGTTAGATGAATGGATAACGATCAGTATTTCATATGTTTATTACTTGCTTCACATACTCTCAATACGCGAGACGTTATGGATATGTTTTTCAACCGAGACAGTGGTACGCCCTCGGTTAACGATGTACTATATGCCACCGCTCTTCCTTCTCTTTCTGAACGAATACTGGTGGCACGTATCCTTCAACTCCTAGAAATTACCCCACATGATCGAGCTTCACGACACAATCATTGTCCTCTTATATATTAGTGTGCAACTGTCAACGTATTTCCAATACGTCACCATGAGTGCAAACAGTACGTAATTAACTGTGTAGCACAAGAGCAATAAAAACCAACTGGACTCCTTTGCAAATTGAGCTCAGAAACCAAATATTTCTGTCGATTAACGTAAGGTAGAAAAGACAACAAAGTAATTGTTAGTGTAACGCTGTTGTAAATCACTTGTGTCGCTTAAGTGCAGCCTACATTAATCTTCCATAAGGTTGACTTACTCCCAAAAATTGGTAGTTATAACCGAATCGGTTCAGGTAAATGCGTTCCTTCAGCAACAGCGTCATTAATTTCTCCGCAATTCGTGACCAGGTGCGCTGTATCTCCATACCTAACGTTACTGATGTTCATGGAACGCACTCTCTCTCCTTCTTTGCTCATCCATCACACAAAAAAGTCCTTTCCAATAGAAAAATTCTCATTTCAGACGCAATTCTGCACATGTGACGGTTTTTATTCCGTTATAGATGTCTAATACAAAATAAAATTTTATAACCCAAAAGAGAGTTCGTAACGATGTTTTTGATGATATGATTTACGGATTGGTCTTGAGCGATCATAAAATGCGTGTACTGAATAATAAATCTTCCCGCCTGGTCTTCAGAATATGATCACTGTAAAGTCATTCATACATATTTCATTTTTTTCCACCACGCCCACGAATTGAGTATTTTAACACACTAGCGATTACTATCACATGATCATTTGGCAGACGTATATCGTATTACAAAGCGTTTCACGTACGATGCAAGCGTTGCCTCATGCATGCATACCTGAAGGAAAAGGCACTGCTGCGATCGGTAGCTGTATGAAATACAAGAAAGGTCTTCGCAGTTGCGAATATGATAAGACTCAAGATGCACAATTTATTTTGTGCCAGTGAAAATGCGAACCCGAATTTCCCCTTTACGCAAGCGGTCACCTTAACCACCTTAGCCACGCGAGTACGCCTCCAGGACTGACCAAAATTTCCATATGTCATCTTGTGTCTACGTTCTGAAAAATAGTATTTCGTACCACGACAAGAATGCGACAATAATCATAAGTCTCTCCCTGTGCAGGAATCACAATAATTGTTCGAGTACGGGACGTAGACTTACGGTGACATATGGAAGTTTGGGTCGCTGCTGCAGGCGTGCATGGATGGCCAAAGTACAATCTGCTTTTCGCAGTCGTGCAATTAGGACATCTGTTTACGACGTTGCCGCGGGGCTTCGCGCGCACACGGTTCTTACTTCGTGTTTGCCTTCGCTAGTGCTTGCACTTTCGAACTAGAATGGCTCATTCGTACCGACAGCCTAACATCAACATCAGCTTTAATAATGAATTTGCACGATCGAAGGCATTTTAAGTCGAACTATTTATACATGAAGAAATTAAAGTTTAACCAGAAGATATGACTGGAATCCACTTCTCTATCACAAGCGGTTTGGTCTACGTGAAAATGATCAACGAGCAGTGTGTGGCAAGATCGTACGCGACCACAAAGGTGGCGCTTTTAATTGTGTACTTTCACCGAAAGTGAAAGTGCAAAGAACTGCGAATGCTGGTGCAGAATATGCATCTAGTGGATATCTGGTAGCATGCCAGTAGCCTCCGTCCTGAATACACCCATACAACGAGTCACTCCACTAGCCGTCATGACCGAGTGTATGTTACAGACAATCTTAACACTGACGTCCTGGAAGTGGAACTGTGGCCTACGGCCTGTACTGACCATACGGCCTTAATATGTATGGCCTCCCTCCGGCGGCAACAGGTGTGGTATAGCCGCGGTCTTTAGAAAATGAACGTTGCCCACCTGCGGGAACCAGCTTGTCGAGACGCCATTGAAGATATCTGGAGATCTTGCGAGGGACGCCTTTTCTCGTGTTGGTGGATAGGTTGAGCAAAACCGGCGTGGTGCCGTGCAATGATTACATATGGTCCTGAGCGGGCAGTATGGTGACGTCAGGCTATGGACTTATATTTCACGGTACTACGGGAATGCACCGAACAAGTGCCTTCTCCGGAGCGACAAATGGCGCTACAACGAGCAAAGGAAAAAATTATACCCATCATGCGAGGCCACCTCGAAGGTACAGAGGTCAGGGCGCGGACATTAGACCGGGTTGCTGGAGAACGCCCATCGATGTATCACATCATCAAAGAAAACAAAAGACGACGAGAACCCTGGTACATGCCGTGGACACGGATGTTGGCACCTAACATCGCAACATGAAATAGGCAATGCCTTTTTAGAACAGTAAACTCAATTCTACACTGCAATGGATATCGATACGGTGGCCATTACCGAAGTTACACATACGGTTTTCGGCAATATTGAAACAGAAGCGGAAGCATAGCTGATGGAGGAGATTACCGAGGAGTAAGTGATGGAGGTCACTGGTAGGGGAGCGGTGAACTGATCGCTGGGAGCAGATGGCCTCCCTCCGGAATTGTGTAAGACCTTTAGCTATACGATAGCACCACGGTGGATTACCATTTGCCGCGAATTATTATCTCCTGATGTTCCCTTACCGCCGGCGTTTCTGGCGGGGCTGATTATCCTGGTACATAAACATTCTGGACGTACATGGATACGAGGTTACCAACCCCTGACGCTCCTTAACTGCGACTTTGAAAGATTCACCAGATTATTAGCAACACCCCACGGAAGATTATTGCGCTAAGTGATATCACTCGATTAAATTTTGCTCGGTGGAGATAACAACATCCAGATGGCAGTTGTTGAATATCTCGATTTGATGTCCCCAGCAAAGACGTGCCGCCTCCGTGCAGCACTAGCGTCGATAGATTTTGATCAAGTATTTGATAGAGTAAGCCATATCTACCTTGTAGAAGTCCTGACGCACATGCGGTTCGCTCAATCATTTATCACTGTCGTGATGCAGCTACTCAGCAGCACCTTCTCCAAAATTCTCGTCAATAGACGTATAACAAAGTCTCTCATCGTAGCGAGATCGGTGAGGCAAGGATGTCTCTTATATACAATATTATATGCACTGGCCCTCGGCCCGTTACGCTGCGGCCTACGGCATCGCTTGCAAGGAGTGACTTTGCGAGGATATAAATTTACGTGCAAGTCATATGTGGATGAGATGGTGCTGAGTGCGGAATGAAAGCGATATGCGTGTGGCTTTAGACTGGATACGCAAACATGGAAAGGCCACAGGCAGCCGTACAAATGTGTACAGGTCTGTAGCTATGAATAATGGTGTTGGACTAACGGAAGACTGTGTAGCACCTTTACGGCTCATGGATATCTTGAAATGCCTAGGGATTGTTTTTACCAACGACATACGTCACACAGCAGCGTGTAACTATAAGAGACTACTACAGCCAGTCCGGACGGGCGTCAAAGGCAACATCACACGGGAATTAGACGTGATCCAGCGAGTCACGTATGTTAACACCTACAAGACTTCGCAAATTGCACACTTTGCTCAAGTACTCCCTTCGCTGGTGATGACAGCAGGACGAATACTGGCGGCGTTCGATTCCTTTGTGGGTGCAAGTCTACTATTTAAAGTAACATACGATGCCCTTACTGTCCCTCTTAGTAGTGGTGAACTTGGTCTTGCGCATGTTCAGGATCGATTGCGGCGTTATACGACATCAGACTTGTCGGAAAAGAATCTTAATAGAATAACTAGCGCCAGTTTTTCGAATGGCGCCGGTTGCAGTCCAGCATATTTCTCTGTCACTTCACCATATTCGCGCTTTTTTTAGGAGGTACAGCCACGTTCGGATACCTCTGCCGGAAACCAGGCGTGCAACGGCTTGTGACATCTATTGGATACTAAAGACCGGACGACGTAGTTTTTTGGAACTTTGTGGTCAGGTCTTATGGGACCAAACTGCTGAGGCCATCAGTCCCTAAGCTTACAAATTATTTAATGTAACTTAAACTAACTTACGCTAAGGACGACACACACACCCATGCCCGAGGCAGGACTCGAACCTTCGACGGGGGGAGTAGCGCGGACCGTGACAAGATGTCTTAGACAGCGTGGCTACCCCGCGCGGCGTCGACGTAGTAACCCTATTAATAGGAAACACCCTCATATCAGTTAGCATGTAATATGGCGATCGATACACCATGTGTCCTTAGACACAGAGACACTTGAGTTTGGTACCTAACGGTTAATGGTAAAAATGTTACCCGATCCAGACTCCATGCGATTCATATGACAGATTCACAACTGTGCCCTCAGTGTCAAACTCTGGACAACGATGAACACCGCCTCATATGCGGCCCTCGGCAGAAGTATGGCGTTTGGTGGCACAAATGATTTCTTTCTTTCTTCGAATGGCCGGCCGGAGTGGCCGAGCGGTTCTAGGCGCTACAGTCTGGAACCACGCAACCACTACGGTCGCAGGTTCGAAACCTGCCTCGGGCATGGATGTGTGTGATGTCTTAGGTTACTTAGTTTGAGTAGTTCTAAGTTCTAGGGGACTGATGATCTCAGAAGTTAAATCCCATAGTGCTCAGAGCCATTTGAACAAGCCATTTAACTTGGTTTCGAGCCAAGGCGGTGCTCTATTTGTTGAGAGATGGCCCAAAGAATGTCATGGACTTTTGAATTTTTTGTACAGGAACGACTTCTCAAGACCGTGAGCTATCCAGAATACCGACAGTATTTCTTAACTTAATGTGGAGTGCTTTTCAAGACCCCCGCGTAGCTGGAACGTCCAGGGTAGGAGAAGCTAAATTACCGATGCGATGAAAGAGTGAACGGAAGGTAAGAATCGGTGGATACCATATGCATACGAGGAAACAAACCCGTATGACAGAGCAGCGAGGGGGTTTGGGAATACGAATCTCCATCATGCTGCGTGTTTCTTTCTTTATATTATGCGAGAATAGTGTTATACGAGGGCTATCCACAAAGTACATTACGTTTTGGAATTAAAAATAAATAAAGTATTGGAATTTTTTTAAAATTATATACAGATGAAAGCCACACTTAAACACTACTTTTCTACATAGTTGCCATTTAAATTAAGGCACTTATCGTAGCGATGGACGAGCTTGAAAATTCCTTCGTCGTAAAATTCGGCCACCTTCGCCTTCATCCACGTGGTTACCTCTTCTTGAAGCTGTGCGTCGTCATCAAAACGCTGCATAGCCAACCACTTCTTCATTGCTGGGAATAAGTGGAAGTCGCTCGGTGCCAGGTCGGGACTGTACGGCGGATGAGGAAACAACTCCCATTTAAGAGATTCGAGAACTTCACGAGTGGCATTTGCCGCGTGGGTCCGGGCGTTGTCGTGAATCAGCAAGATTTTTGAGCCCAACTTTCCCCTGCGCTTGTTTTGTATTGCTCTTCTGAGGTTGTGCAGAGTTTGGCAATAACTTTGAGAGTTTATTGTAGTGCCTCTTTCCAGAAAATCCACAAAAATCGTATTTCTACCGGGTTACTGATTAACCACGTGGTTGAAGGCGCAGGCGGCCGAAATTTACGACGAAGGAATTTCCAAGCTCGTCCGTCACTACGATAAGTGCCTTAATTTAAATGGCAACTATGTAGAAAAGTAGTACTTAAGTGTGGCGTTCATCTGTATATAATAAAAAAATTTCTAATACTTTATTTATTTTTAATTCCAAAACGTAATGTACTTTGTGGATAGCCCTCGTATTTAATAGATTTCAGAGGATACAGAAATTTTATTTGTGGTATGACAATGAAGTGGTTGTTACTGCAATTTAACTTTAATAAACTGTTAAATGTGTACCGTGATTGATTTAGTTTGTGAAATGTATACATTACAGTTTGAAGTATTGAAAGAAAGGGCGTTGAAGCTCGCATTTCAATGTGAAGATGTCAGCTTGTTTCCCCGGTATTGTTCCCCGCTAGAAGCCATTCACGGCGCTTGCGTGTATGAAACACGGTGTATTATCTGTCGCTTCAGATACACGTCAAATTATCACATTGTATTCACTGAGATGTTGGAATAGTATTTCATGTTGCTGCAACGGTGCGTAACGTCAGATGGATCAATAAATTCTCAAATGACGCATCAAACCTGATTCAACCGTAACAAGCAGCTGATTCATACATGACATTAAAATTTAGTGATATTCCACAGATGCAACGCGGAATTGAGCATTGGATAACAAGAGAGGTGGACCCAACACTGTAAAGTATTGTGTTGTCAGTAGAGAAGCAGTAACAGCACAATGCGACAGACAGGAGAGTTCAGTGACTTGGAATGTCGACTCGTCATTGCATGTCACCTGAGTAACATATCCATCAGGAACATTTTAAACCATCTAAAGCTGCCCAAGTAGGCAGTTCGTAACGTGGGGTTTTGAGTGAAAAAGCTAAAGGAACGACCACAGTTAAATCACGTACAGGGAGACCTCATCCATTTACCGACAGAGAACGTCGAACACTGAGGAGTGTGGTTGCAAAAAGTCGCATGAAATCAGGGAAAGGAATCACTCGTTAGTTCCAAAGTGTACCAACGATCCGCTCATTGACTGAGTGTAGGAAGTTAAATGAATATGATGCAATGGCCGAAAGGCGGCTAATAATCCACATACATCTGTAGGCAACAATAAGCGAAGCTTTAGGTGATGCAAACAGCAACGCTGCTAGACAGTGGATGACTGGAAACGAGTGATTTGGTGTGATGATTCATGCTATACCATGTGGCAGTCTGATGGAGATATATGGGTTTTGCTAATGCCTGGAGAGCGTTACCTGCCAGCATGTGTTATGTGAACAATGTAGTAAGGAGTTGGTGATGGTATGAAACAGGGGTGCTATTGTGCGGTCCCCTTATTGCGGTTAAGAAAACGCGAAATGAAAAGGATGTCAACACATTTTACAGATTTCTGTACTGCGTGGAGTAGACGAATAGTTCTGAGACGATGGTTATTTGTATCAGCAAGGAAATGCACCCTCTCATAAAGTACCATCTGTGAGGCAATGACGTGTGGCCAATAACACTCCTGAAATCGACTGTCCTACCCTGAGTCGCGAGCTCCTCCCAATGGAACTCCTTTGAGATATGCAAGAACGTCGACTTCGCTTCAGATTCGAAACATCAATACTGTCTTAGGTTTTGGCTGACGAGGAAAAAGGGGTTCCACTCCTCCTCAGACTTTCAGACGCCTCACTGAAAGTGTCCATAGCAGGGCGCAAGCCATCGTAAGTGTGAAGGTAATATAAAAAAATGTTCAAATGTGTGTCAAATCTTATGGAACTTAACTGCTAAGGTAATCAGTCCCTAAGCTTACACACTATTTAACCTAAATTATCCTAATGACAAACACATACACCCATGCCCGAGGGAGGACTCGAACATCCGCCGGGACCAGCCACAAAGTCCATGACTGCAGCGCCTCAGACCGCTCGGCTAAATCTGCGCGGCGAAGGTAATACACACTCAGTATTAATTTCCACTAATAGGTCCAGTGATACCTTTGATAAAATAGTGTAGTTACTTCTACTGTATTAAATTTGACGTTTTATACGAGAATATATTCAGCTAATTCTGTGTCATATAATATTACAACATACGCTTTCGACAATCATATCATCGTAACCGGTAGTTGAATAAAACAGTTAATTAGCAGCTCTACTCGACCAGTAATAAACAAAGACGGGGAAGCTAAAAGCAGGAAGTAATATATTGAAGAGTTATACAAGGGAAACGACTTGTAGGCTATTTAATACAAAGGGAAGATTAAGTAAATGAAAATGAAACTGGAGCTAGAATACTACGAGAAGAAATTTACAGAACACTGAAAGACCTAAGCCGAAACAGGGCCCCTGAGTAGACGACATTCCCTCACAATTACTGAGTTACTTTTAATAGCCACTTATGATAAGACTATTCCATCTTATGTGCAAAATATATCAGACAGGTACCTTTAGATTTCTAGAACGACAAAAGTCGTGATTCCTAAGAAGAGAGACGCTGAAATTTGTGAATAGTCCAAAAGCATCAGTATAGTACGTTATCATTTAAAATACCGACACGAATTATTTACAGAAAATTGGAAAAACTAGTTGACGCCAAGACTGAGGATGATCAGTTTGGGTTCCAGAAATATGTACCAACACTTGAAGCTATCCTGACTCTATGACTTATTTGAAATTCTGAAGGCAGAAGGCATAAAATACAAGAAGCGATAGATTACAGAGTCTGATGATGATATTTTTTTCTTAAAAGTGAAGGTTTCTTTTGCTGTATTTTTCGGTGTAGTATTTAGGTGAAGTACTTAGAATGTACAAATTTATAATTCCTGTGAGCTATGCTAAATGAAATTGTTTAATCCCTTAAGAAATGCCAGTATTGTTTTGTGAAGGTAACCTGCTACAAAAGATATTTAATTTTAGAGTTTATAACACAGTTACCTACATTTATCGATGGTATTGTAATGTTGAGGAACATGTGTTTGTTTTACACATCGTTTTTCACGCAAACTTCAGAAAAGAGTGATAAATCGCCTAGTGCCTGCTTTCGTGAATTTCATGGCTTAAACAGGTTGTATTAATTCTCCTGATCACTTCTGGTACATGAAGGGCAAATCTATAGTGAAAAAGCTGCTATGGGCAATCTCAGACTTTAACAAACACATGCATTTTGCGTACTCTGGAAAAAAGGTTATGGATCAGGACTAGTTATGGGCTCCACATCGGCACTAAGCGACAATATCTCTCAGAGCGATGGTTTGAACGATGAAGTGAGCAGAAGCGGTACCGTGCTGGAACCTTCAGAGAGAGCGGTGATTCCCCCAGGGGGCTTGGCGCCAAGAAGCTTGTCTTTCATTATTTACACTTGCTATTTGAATACTGAGATACTTTTCCAGCTGCGCTGATGATGTTAGACATACTGATAATTCGTTGACAATAATTTAAAGATCTCAGAATTAACACTCTGAAACAGATTACAGACTTCAGTTAACGTTGATAATCATTGGTGGGCAGAATGAATCGATCACAACCGCACCCTGAGTGGGCAGGCGCCGACGGGTAAGATAGCTAACCAGGGGTCTAAGAGGCAACACATGAGTCCGTTTGCGTAGTGCAATTTCGCGTGAAAAGGAAACAGTTTGTTAAAAGTTGTCTCTGAAAACGTACATGCACGATCTCCAGTTTAATCTTAAGGTTGTGAGAAATATTTTCTGTGAGATTTTGCGGTGCTCGAGAAGTTCTGATTAACATTCAGGATCACAACCGCACCCTGAGTGGGCAGGCGCCGACGGGTAAGATAGCTCACCAGGGGTCTAAGAGGCAACACATGAGTCCGTTTGCGTAGTGCAATTTCCCGTGAAAAGGAAACAGTTTGTTAAAAGTTGTCTCTGAAAACGTACATGCACGATCTCGAGTTTAATCTTAAGGTTGTGAGAAATATTTTCTGTGAGATTTTGTGGCGCTCGAGAAGTTATGATTAACATTCAGGAACTTTGCTGTGAACATTCTTGTTAGACTGGCTATAGAGAAATTTTTTCTGATTCTATGAATAAAGTAAAATCAGGTTGCATTCTCGACATCGCATTTCTGATTTTAATAACATGGAGACTTTCCCATTTGCCATACCATTATTCACAGTTTTCTGAATGCACGTTACAGTTGGCGACCAGTGGAGAAGAAATAATCTGTACAAAGACAACGAGTAATCTTCACAAGATAATATATAATCAAGCTGCCTCCAGCTGAACTAGAAAAGTGAGAGTGGCTGTTGCATTCAGAATCCAATATATATCTTCCACATGGCATTTCTTTTTTCATGGAAGGCGTTACATTCAGAAAAACACCGAGTGGCTTAGGAGGGTTGCATTTCACATTCCTTGTGTACGGATGTAGCACTTGTCACCACTTGTATTGAAACATATTCTGAAATATGAAAAAATCAACAATTCGGTAAAAGAGGGCATTGTGGGAGCGGTAAAAACTGTAGACGGTCACCGAGGCATGAATACAGTAAAATGGCTCAAATGGTTGTGGGTTGCTGTAGGTATTCAAAAATGACGAGTTTACACACTACAGACTTTTGTGGAGACATGCATTACACCAGTTGTCGTACGTAAGACCACAACAATAATCACTCGCCTGGTTCGGAACGCAGTATGCATTTAAAGAAAACTACGACGACAGTCAAAATGAGCATTAATCGGGAAGATCAAAAGTTCACATAAAATGAACATGCAGACAAATTCTGAATTCAGGTGGTTCCGAATACGTGTAATCACACTTAAAAGTGGAGTAGAGTTCTGGGAACGAACAAGCAAGCACCATTCATGTTTTCTATATGAAGCATACGATCAGGCACTGGAGCACCTCTTCGCTTTACTGTTTGTTCCTGCTCCCTCGAAATACCCGCTGGGTTCCCGTTCAGGCATCGGGGTGTGAAGTAGTCCCAGGCTGCGTTACCTCGTTAGGCTGAAAGGTAACGTGACACGTAACAGGTAGCTTGAGCACCCGAGAGGACCGGCTAGAATTACCAATCAGTGCGGAAGGCGCCGCGCCACAACTACTCTGCTAATAATTACAGACCCGATTGACTGGAGTGTAGCGTGTACTAACGGCCAGCGCCGTCTCCTTACAAGGTAACTACCCTCCTTGTTAGCCCTATGCTCAGGTTCCTTTTCCCTTCAAAAAATAAAACACCTGTCGACATACATCAACTCACATTCTTATGATCACATGCCTCTACCGAAAGTAACAAGATAAAGTCGAAGCCACTGTTAGATTCAGCTAGGTCCCTCGGTGTCTAGTAGAGCTGATCGGTAGTTATCGTAAGTACTAAAATAACCACGTTACTTATTCTTACATATAAGAAAATAATATGCTATAACCAGGACCCTGTACATTTTAATAAAGCAGTATTCATGTATAGGGAAGCACGTTGTGACCATTCACCATGAGTTCGAGTAGTAATGAGAACTAATCAGTTTTTATTGCAATACTTTTCTTCTTGGTGCAAAAATTCAGTAATTTTGAACAAATCAGTAACTGTAGTGCCTTGTAACTGTCACAGGCATAGTTCCGCCTCGAAGTCAACTGTCAACTGCGTACAGATATCTCGGCGCGGTCAGAGCGATACTCTAGCATATGCAACGTTTTCTCTTCTTCGGAATGTTCCACCGCAACCGTTCAACATGGTACCTATGAGTCATTAAAAGAACTGTTTCCACTGGGTGTTACTTGCATGGGTTCTTAGGTACTTTCCGTCTGAGCGTTCTGTCGAAATGTTTCATTGCCGCTATTCCATGTAGCAAACGCGACCTATACGCGACCTATACGACAGCGTGCTGAAAAGTAATTCCTGAGAATTTTTTACGTGAAATCATCTAAAGCTCTTTTATTGACATTCTACATCCTTATTCTTCTTGTCAACATATCTATTTCACAGCATACTCTCCCTGGTGACGAACATATTTCTCTCATCTGGAGACCAGTTTGTTGATAGCGTCACTATAGCGTATTTGACTTTGTTGACGGAGCCATAACATCACCTCTGCCTACATCGCTTCATTTCTATGGAAATGAAGTCCTTGAGAGTTTTATTTACGTTTTAGGAACACATGAATATCTGATCGGGAGAGGACTGTGATGTGGTGAATTAAGCTATTTGCCTTATATTCAGCTTTGATGCAGAATTTTTGTATTGTACTGTATTTCCCTTATTGACAATTATTATGTTTTCTCTTTCGAAAGAATGCATCAAGTTTACCTTACAAAAGTGTTTCTCCAATGTTACTTTTTACAATCCTACGTCGTTGAACATTTCGTTTTGTTGTCAAACCTAGGATGTGGAGCCCCTCCAAGCGTTGTCCGTTCTGTTTGTCTTCACTTGTTCGATAGATTGTGATACTTCGAATTATCAACTAAGTTTTGCAACTAATACACCACTGTTCCACTGCTTTGCAAATGTGCTAAGTCTACTGTCGTTTTAGAAGCATTTATTTCCCTGTTTTCTTTCATGCTGCCTAAGACTAGAAATGATTGCCAGTTCCTCACTCCCACGTCCGCCAATCAGGCTATACCTCCGTGGGAAATTTAGTAGCAAGCGACAACCAGCTGATGGATCGTGAGACGGAAACACACCACAATAACGAAGCGGGCCGTTACAGAAGTGTCTTCCAGCACATCGACATTTAGTTTGGTGGCACTTTGCGGTTCCGAACCTCCCCCGAGGAATAGTACCACCCTCCCACCCTCCGTCTAGTCTCGCGTACCTTCATAACCGACTACCTACTCTTTTTCCAAATTCATAAATGGCTTCATCATTAGGTGCTCGTCACAGCCTATTCAACCCTTCTTTACCGTTTCATTGGTCAATACTATTCGCTGCAAACAGTAAATATGCTTTAATCTCACTAATTTTTATGGACTACGTCTACCACTGGTTAGTGACAACGCCCATGGCGTCGCTAACTCAATACGCGCCGCTCTTGGCTAGCTCAGATTTACACGTGCCTCGCCACTGTCTCGCTATCTCAGCACGCCGACTGCGCGCACAGCGCTGCGACCTCAGCACTAATTTGAAACCCGCTTCTGTCGCCTCTGTCTGTTACTGCCTCCAGCCAGCTTCATAACGCTAACTGTTTTCCCAGTACAGAGTCTCTTAATTGTTTCACCACTCAGAGGTATATGCCTTTTCTATGCTTAGCAGTGTACCGAGCGAGGTGGTGCAGTGGCTAGCACACTGGACTCGCATTCGAGAGGACGACTGTTCAATCCCGCGTTTGACCATCCTGATTTAGGTTTTCCGTGACTTCCCTAAATCGCTTCAGGCAAATGCAGGGATGGTTCCTTTGAAAGGACCCGGCCGAATTCCTTCCCCGTCCTCCCGTAATCCGATGGGACCGATGACCTCGCTGTCTGGTCTCCTTTCCCAAACAACGCTACCCGCTTAGCAGTGTTGAGTGATGTTCGACCCACTATGCGTTTTCAGTTGATAGCTAGTTAATAATTGGTACAAATAATTTGTATTTTTCTTTTTTTTTCTCTCTCCTTATGTTACGTTTAAACACTTCATCACCATTTTGCTGCGCAGAAACGCTCTTCCTATTATCCATATGTTACTTCATGCATGTATTTTTATAATTTATGCCATTTGTAATGTATCTTATGTACTGTATATTGCTCACCCCAGTACGTAAAGACCCACCATAGCCCTGGATTTTAGATATATTGTACTAGACCAATCCTCCCATTTTGTAAGACTCCGCCTACAGTCGTGTTATCCGACTTTGTGAGTTAGCGATTCCGGAATCCTATTATGCACCATGTTCTTGCCCAGAGCCGGGCTGGTATGTTTAGAAGTGAGTGAGGTATCCCAGTTACATGAAATACCCGACAGAGATGAGTTGAACGCGTCCCTGAAGTTGAGAACAAGTACACTACCCTCTCGCTGTAGAGCGGTAAGCGAGACAGATTTTGTGATAGGAGAGATGTGATTATGTTTCACCCAAGTATATGAAGAATAGTAGTTAGCGCCCTATGTGCGTGTTGCAAATTTAAGTGTTCACCCACACGAATTTAGGTTTCGTTATTATTCACCCTGCTTCTTACGAAGTAATTGATTGACGAAGTGAAGTTGTTACGAGGGAGTACGAAAATCGACACTGCTACTATTTGGAAACAGTGCCCCGCCGTGCGTTTAGGAAGTAGGAGACACCCGTTTGTTCATTCAAACAAACACGTCCACAATGTTCCAAGATGGAGGCTCCCTCTGAAATAAGCACTTGTTTGTTAATGATTAGCGCCCTTGACGTGACGTCATCGCCCAAGCGTGGTAACGCGCTATCTTGTTGAAGATTGTACTAATACACTATAGTAGTTTATCATACTTTATTGCGGTAATTCGGGCTCCTGTTTTTTGTAGTTCACCCTATTACTTTGGGGAATTTAGGAATTTTGTAGTAAGTAACCCCCCGACATGTATTAGCCCTATTTCTTCCTCGCCCATGCATCCCACCGGGTTGCTTTGAGTTGCTCGTTTCCACCTCAACAATTACTTTCTACCTCCCTCCTCCAGAACCGTGTACCTTAGACGTTGCGGTTAGCGCCCGCAAGGCGCCCAGCAGATCGGTTTATTCTTTCACTTTTCAGTTTCTTAAACCGATCGCCTACCTATCTCTTTCATCTGTGCGTCATTGACCCCCCTCCCCCCCTCCCCACAAGAGGGAGGGGGAAGGAAGCCTTTTGTATTGCAATACTACTACTACAGTCGTAATTTCTCTTTTATCATCGCTGAATTAATTTTTACTCTGAAACCTGATACCTGAACTCGTTCACGATTATACCCAATCCCTTATTCTTTACCGGGAGCACCCTCCGGTTCGCAGCGAGTGGGCCACTCGGCATAAATGGCCAATATGTCGGGCTACCGTGACGCGATCGCGGACGGCTGTACACGAATATACCCAGAACAAACTCCGCGTTAAACACGACATTGTTTTTCCCCTTGGTAATATTCCTTTTCTTCCTAAACCCCAACATCCAGTACTAAAGCTTCCGATTCAGCGAATCACTTATGAAACCACTACATACAGTGAATTCCACCTACGCATTGATTACAGGCATTTATTAATGCAGCCCCTCATTCTTGCACCCTTTCCGAGCTAGATGACGGGTAAGCACGGCCATACCACCCTCAGCCCCTCACTACCCCTTTGCTACTAACGTCTACCCCCGTAGTTCTATGGAATCTTCCCCGACTATTTATTCTTTCTCTGTCCATGCCTTCTGTTTTTCGTAAGTGGTAGTTCCTTGATTGGTTAACTCAATGCACGTAGCTGTGAAACGGAATTGATCGGTTCTACCCCTCTGAGTGTATAAGAGAGGATATGACGACTTCCGGCTGTTAACCCGCAGAGGGCAGCAAAGTGTTGTTGATGACGAAGGAGAATTGATTTGTTTTACCCCTGTAAGTTGATTTGTGTACAAGAAAGATTCCCTGTGTGTGTTGTTGTAGATGATGCAAAATGGTCTGTTTTATGCTGTCACCCCGAGGTCAGAGTAAAACCGTTGGCCATGATTCACTTTACCATGCAGCGAGTTTCCAGTTGATACAAAGTTTTGCAGTCGTTTAAATTTCCTGTTATGCTACCAGTGAACGCTTACTATAAGCAGAGCATGGTGCAAACCCGCGGACTGGCACAGCTGTCGTCTTGAGATAAGCCAGTCACGGCCCGAACGCTACCACTTCCTCCTTATTCTTCGCCTTGTCTGCCGCATTCAATTCTAATTCTCCTGTCATTTATCCGTCGTGTTTGGTACAAGTTTTAAGTAACAGCCACTATCGCATGTTAGGAATACTTTCGAGCAATCCAGTCCTACGGGGTGCTACTTAACACTAGCGGTTTACTATTTAATAGTTATCCCTGTGATATTACTACCGCCGCTGAGGAGGTGCTTGCACGCTTGTCCTAGTTCTGTATGTACCCCTTTACTAATTATCTTTATTGATTTATCGCTAAGGGTAGCGTTTAGAAAAGGACTTTTTGCATGACTTCGGTCGCTCCCTCCTACTGTCCCTCAACAGCAACCTCCTGGGGAATACCATGCTTAAGCAAAAATGGTAGAAAGAGTGTTCCTTGCTGTCCCAATACTGTAGTAGTCAGTCCAAAATAGTAGTGAGTAGAAAAGAATAGTAAATAAGTAAAATATACCCAAAAGGAAAGGAATGGCCCTCCTTTAGATATAAGCAACAAAATATGCTTGTGATGTGATTCAAAAGTGTCAACCCTCTTCCCCCACCCCGCTTGTGATTTGTGCATCGCCCCTTCCGGAACCCCCCGCTTATACTCTCTGGCGGGAGTTACAGTGCGTCACAGCGCGCTGCTGCCTGCCGCCGTTAGCGACCTCCGCCGCTGCCACCACCAACAGCTGATCGCCACAACCACCGCGCTACTCGCAGCGTCCCACACCACCGCCGTACCATCCGCCGACGTCCTAATTTTGTCAAGCAAGCATTCATTACCTAATTATTGTCAATTTTTAATACAAATCTAACACTAAAACACAAATAATCAAGATGTATTACTAAAATTATGTAAGGCCGCCCTTCGCAGGAGCCCCCCCCCCCCTTTTTTTTTTTTTTTTTTTTTTTTTTTTTGTCATTAGTCTACTGACTGGTTTGATGCGGCCCGCCACGAATTCCTTTCCTGTGCTAACCTCTTCATCTCAGAGTAGCACTTGCAACCTACGTCCTCAATTATTTGCTTGACGTATTCCAATCTCTGTCTTCCTCTACAGTTTTTGCCCTATACAGCTCCCTCTAGTACCATGGAAGTCATTCCCTCATGTCTTAGCAGATGTCCTATCATACCGTCCCTTCTCCTTATCAGTGTTTTCCACATATTCCTTTCCTCTCCGATTCTGCGTAGAACCTCCTCATTCCTTACCTTATCAGTCCACCTAATTTTCAGCATTCGTCTATAGCACCACATCTCAAATGCTTCGATTCTCTTCTGTTCCGGTTTTCCTACAGTCCATGTTTCACTACCATACAATGCTGTACTCCAGACGTACATCCTCAGAAATTTCTTCCTCAAATTAAGGCCGGTATTTGATATTAGTAAACTTCTCTTGGCCAGAAATGCCTTTTTTGCCATAGCGAGTCTGCTTTTGATGTCCTCCTTGCTCCGTCCGTCATTGTTTATTTTACTGCCTAGGTAGCATAATTCCTTAACTTCATTGACTTCGTGACCATCAATCCTGATGTTAAGTTTCTCGCTGTTCTCATTTCTACTACTTCTCATTACTTTCGTCTTTCTCCGATTTACTCTCAAACCATACTGTGTACTCATTAGACTGTTCATTCCGTTCAGCAGATCATTAAATTCTTCTTCACTTTCACTCAGGATAGCCATGTCATCAGCGAATCGTATCATTGATATCCTTTCACCTTGTATTTTAATTCCACTCCTGAACCTTTCTTTTATTTCCATCATTGTTTCCTCGATGTACAGATTGAAGAGTAGGGGCGAAAGGCTACAGCCTTGTCTTACATCCTTCTTAATACGAACACTTCGTTCTTGATCGTCCACTCTTATTACTCCCTCTTGGTTGTTGTACATATTGTATATGACCGGTCTCTCCATATAGCTTACTCCTACTTTTTTCAGAATCTCGAACAGCTTGCACCATTTTATATAGTCGAACGCTTTTTCCAGGTCGACAAATCCTATGAAAGTGTCTTGATTTTTCTTTAGCCTTGCTTCCATTATTAGCCGTAACGTCAGAATTGCCCCTTAGTAACTGTCAATTTACCATTCCCCCATGCTTAACTCCCTCAGAGGAGAGAAGGGTGTACAGGGGGAGGCCATTACTGAATGGGTTACTAGAATAAAAAATTTATTTTTATTTTTCACTTGATGTTCATCAGTGCCTTCTGACTGGCAGTGTCTCAGTCACGTTGCCCAAAACTGGATAGAACCACCCTGAAGCTCACGTGTTGAACAATAAGCAGCTAAACTCACGTGTTGCTGACGAGGTAACGCTACCGAACTACGCGTCTTACGATCTGACCGACCAGTATGGAGGCTTGGAGGTGGTCAACTGGGGGTGGAACTGCGGCCGGCTGCCGGGAGCGGACACGCCGTTCGCTCTCTTCTGATGGCAACTTCCAAACTGATCAGACACCCTCCTCACCTTCTCTCTGCCCATTCAGTCTCGGCTTCTCCAGACCTGCCCTTCTTTACGGCATTAAAACTTCATACAGTGTAAACTACGTTTTATTCTTCACCTCAGCGGATGCCTACTGCTTTCCCCTCCTGACCAATCCTGGCGCATTACGTTGGTAGTGTACGGAAAGTGATCAGTGACCGTGAACCCTAGGCGTCGGATTGTTCGAGATGTCACAGCACCCGCGTGTGGTCTGGCATTGCATGATGAAGGAGAAGGTGCTCCGTGTATGGACGAATTCCTTGAATTCGAAACTCGATTACAGCATGTTGTGTCTCAAGGACCGACATACTTACGTTACATACCTTCATGTTACACATTACAATTCGGAGCCCTCTCCAGCCAGAGGGCATAAAATATATAAGCACAAAGAAGAAATATGTATAATGCCAATAACTTTTGTTTTATTTAAAAACCTTCAAGAGATTTCACACAAAATGTTCGGATGCATTACTTTTCAGCACGCCCTCGTAGCTCCACCTGGTCACGACGTACTCAATACTCACTTCTAGAATGTATGCATTTCTCCGGCAACAGTTAACTTTGGCTGACTGTGTAGCGCAGTCCGCAAGCCACCGTACGGAGCGTGGTGGAGGGCACCCTGTACTACTACTAGTCATCTCCTTTCCTCTTCCCCTCGCAAACAAAGCGAGTACTGATAACTGGATCGTATTTCTTTAGTTATTTCCGAAAATTACTTCACCTATATTGAAAGGTGGCAGATTTTAGCACCTTAAAGATATTTATTCAGAAAATAATATATGACAAGTACCACGCGGACAGAGATAACAATTTGACAGAACGATACTAGTATCAACATATCAAGGTTAAAACTGGTACGTAAGATTTTAGAACTGTGCATATTATCATTGTTAAGGTGGTTTGGACGGGCACAGGAAACAGTTGTTCGTGATGTCGAACAAGTGAGGTGGCCGGCAGCACGCCGGTGCTTCACAAGGCGGCTGCTTTGCTGGTTGAGTGGCACTTCTGACAACAGGGGTATTGGGGGAGCCTGACACCTCACAGGTTTAGAGTCCTGATTGGCCGAAAAGCGTAGGGATGCATGTGAGAGGAACGACAAAGTTTGGCGGCAACAAGAACCCTGCGAAAATTCAGAGTCCCGATTGGCCAAAAAACGCGTATGGATAGATGTGCGAGGAGCGGCAAAGTTTGAAGACAACAAGATGGGGACTAGTGATGGGCTACAGGTCATGTATCCCTCCGCGCTCTACCACTGCGATTTCTGCGACTTCTGCTACTTCTGCGATTACTGCGACTTCCTACGGTATGAAAATGTTACACTTGTTCACACAGAAAATTGCATCTCAACAAAACTGTCGTTAGTAAGTATGTTTCACATTTGTTCTTCCGTTGCCTTTACTTTTGTATTAAAGAAACAGTTGTGAAAATATTAATAGTGTAATTAATGTGTAAGTAGCCATACAATACCGTAACAGATCGTGTTTAGAAAACGAATTCTAACATATTGTTATGTTTACAGGTACCCGAACCACATTTCTGTCACTCAGTAAAGCGATAATTCAAAATATCATTGTCAGCAGATCTGGAGACATTGGCACCGTGTCTTCGTCAGACGAGAGGTTAGTTTGTAAGTCTTTCGATGAACTTAATTACTTAAATGAGATCGTTCTTGCAAATGTGAAACATCCCCCATTGAGTGGACTTCATTACACCAAATATTAATAATGGTACTATGTCAATTCCATTACTTGCAATTAGTGACAGCAAAGATGTTTAATAATCCTTGTGATTTTTCAGACGCAGTTCCGACTCTGATTACTGGTTGCTGTACGTATATAAACACATCAAGACTCTTGAGAGAGAATCGTTAAGATTCTACACAGCTCTTAGAGGATTTGCAGTTTAAAAGTGCCATAATTATGGAATAATTGTGCAGAATGAGTGACTGAACTGTGTCTAACTGAAGTTGTTATGTGATTTTGATGGAATGATAAATGTTAATAAATGTTAAATACAGTTAGTGAATAATGAAAATCTCATTTTCCACATGTTAAGCCGTCATATACCCGTAAATTTTCCGCCATTGGTAAAGACTTGTTGGAGAGTGACATACCGCCCCCCCCCCCCCCCTCCGACACTTTCTCACAATCTTGCTATGACACTGACCTGTAACGTATCCGGAGGTCAAGAGTATGCATTTTGAGACTGTTGATATGCTGAAAGTCGGAAGTACAGATCTTCCAGTTAAATCAGGAGTCGTTTAAGTGCAGTACCTGAAGGTAACCCAGGAAAAGCTTAGTTATGTAGGTGGTTTTAGAGTCGGCAAAACGTTCTTGTGTGTGCAGTTGCCATGTAGAACACCAGATGTAAGACTTTCTCCAGAGTCTTGAACTGTGCCGTAACAAAAGTGAGGCATTCATATGACCCAATAATATTGTTATCATTTCATTAGACTTATACAGATGTCTGAGTTCTGCTGTGTTAACATTGCCAAGTCATGTAGGCATGTGAAGTATTAACCACAAGAATCACACACATTTTTTAGGTCTCTTGTCTCTAAATGATGTTGTCTGGAGAAAATGGCAATGTTGCTTCTTATTGATATAATAAATTCAGGGTCACGGCTGTGTTTGACCAACCATAACTGGTGCTGAATGTGCATGTCGCCATATAATTTGCAGACACAGTACATCGATATCGTGAGGCATAAGGTTCTTATAACGAAGTACGAACGTCAGTCAACAGATAGCACTAGGCAAAGAATATTAACTGCGGTTTTTAGTTGCACGACTTGTCACTGAAATCGCAGAAAGCAGTGCGGAATTTTACCAACAGATGGCTCACGGCGTTGGATGTGAAATGCTACTTGCGGCTGCTTATTGTGACCGAAATCACTGCTAGATTCTGTAAAGCTGTTGTTGTGATATCTGTGACTTCTCAATCGCTGTGATTTCTAACAGATACGCGACTTCCTGCTCACCACTAATCGGGACTCTGGTGGCGGCAGTGGTGCGAGGCGGACGCTGAGGGTTTGCTCCACAACAGCTCTCACAGGGAAAGGCGACATCACGCTGGCGCTTGGGACGACTGTCGTCATCTACGTGAGGAATTATGGTGATATTAGAGCAAACAGCTAGCAAAGTAGGGCATTGTAATTTAAAGTGCGTACTCTTTTCACTAGCCTTTTGCTTGAGTTCTCTGATTCCGTGCCCGTCTTGGTGGAACTTCAGTAAAACCACTTGCGTGGCCAGTATTGACCTAAGTAAGTTGGGGAATAGGACGATTAGGTATAAAGTCTCCATTGTGCCAATGGTAGGATTGTTAGCTTAGGGAATTATTTTGATTGTAATGTTTTAGGTTAGGAACATTCCTCATCCTGTTTTTTAATGAATAAATGTAAGATGTAATAGCAGACCACGATCAAAGCATTATCACTTCCATACATAGCCAACTACTGATAGAATAATAGTTTTACTAATAAAATAAATTGTCATATTAATTCGATGCAAACGATACTGGGGGTATATTCACGCATTTGAACTGAGCCGTGGTCAGGTAGCAGTAATGAAACAAGTAGTTTCATATTCGTTATACCCCGTACGGTAGAGGACTTTTTTAAAGTATCACATATTAAAATTTACTCTCATTCATTTTAAGAGTTGTATACCGCTAGAACAACTGCTCTTTATGCGCCTGTGCGTGTTTCTGTTTGCTAAATTTTATTTCCACGATCTCTTGAGGATAGGTATGTCGATAAATGAAGAATATTCGTAGTGTATGCCCTAAACACGCTTTTCAACGTTTCCAAATACTTACTGCCTCTCTCTTCGAGTGTTTTCCAGTTAAGATGTTTTAACATTTCTGTTACACTCTGTCGCCACAAAGGTATATTTGTGACATTTCGCAGCTCGTCTTTGTTTTACTCTCAATGTCCCAGGTAGGCCGACCTGATACCGGTGTAATCACTTGTTCAGTATCCCTTTATAAGCCGTGCAGGTGATTGTATGCAGTTTCTTTAGGACAAAAATTGCAGCTTTCCGTTAGCCATCAAAGGGTACGTAACCTTTCATATGTTTTATCTATAAGTGATCACAAGTGATCGGTCCGCTACACATTGTTACTTTAGAATATTTGCATGATCTGATGTGTTGCAAGTCATTAATCATCTAGTAGAAAGATACTACGCTTTCGTTTTCCTTGAAGTGCCGAACTTCGGATCATTCTTTATTATGAACTATTTCCTAGTCATTGTATCAGATTTGTATTTTGACGGAACGGGAGGTTACTGCAGTTTTACCTAACAAACTTTCGCTATAGCTAAATCTATTCACTGTGAAAAGCCGTTATACTGCACTGGGTGTTCCTCCA
The DNA here is from genome assembly GCF_021461385.2 of Schistocerca piceifrons. NCBI lineage: Eukaryota > Metazoa > Arthropoda > Insecta > Orthoptera > Acrididae > Schistocerca > Schistocerca piceifrons. The sequence goes on from NC_060149.1 coordinate 699,538,018, forward strand.
GATATCTGCAATTTCGTTTTTGCAGTGTGTAGCTGGAACTGGCTAAGACAAATACTGCTTATCACATTTTTCATGAGACGCTCATTGTCGGCAAAATTGTCGATTTGTTCCACGGCACAAACAAATGATTCCAAGAAAGCAGTTTTACATGCGGTCCAAAATGGTACAGTACGACATTTGTTTTATCAATATGTATTAAAAGAGACAGTAGATTACGAAGAGCAACCAATACTCCAGCAGCGACTCAGAAGCGCTGCTGCATGGCGGTAGCAGTCAGCCCAGTCCATGGCGGCGGTGTAACTATTTTCACTACTGGGTTTCTTCGTGTCTCACTGTTTTTGCAGTGTGTAGCTGGAACTGGCTAAGACAAATACTGCTTATCACATTTTTCATGAGACGCTCATTGTCGGCAAAATCGTCGATTTGTTCCACGGTACAAACAAAATGATTCCAAGAAAGCAGTTTTACATGCGGTCCAGAATGGTACAGTACGACATTTGTTTTATCAATATGTTTTAAAAGAGACAGTAGTTTACGAAGAGCAACCAATACTCCAGCAGCGACTCAGAAGCGCTGCTGCATGGCGGTAGCAGTCAGCCCAGTCCATGGCGGCGCTGTAACTATTTTCACTACTGGGTTTCTTCGTGTCTCACTGTCCTTGCTAACACATATCAATAAAGCGCATGTCGCACTAGACTAATTTAAGTCCGATCTGTCGAAAGGGTGCGTACATTTCCGCTTTAAAAATCGCTTTCTGTCGTCACCGGACACTGCATCAAAGACGTAACGAGCTGTATTTTTGTGGGCTGAATCCGGCTACCCATTGCAAAAACGAAATTGTTTATGTTTGCAGTAGCACCATAGAAAATGCGTCTGACGACTGTTGAGAGAGACACCCACTATATGAACAGCAACGGTCCTTTTCACTTCCTCTCGATAAATAAGATAATACTTCATTGTCTGCAGATGACTGTGTACGCAGGAAAATGCTGCGCAATATATCAATACATTTTCAAATCGCTCTAAAATCTGGCTACATATATCACAGCAACGTATTATCTTAAGAAGGCTTCCATACACTACTGAATCGAATGTCTCTAAATACTGTATGAACCTCGTTTCCTCTCCCTGTGGCTAGGCGGCCTGCATTGTTAATTAATAACTACATAGCCAAGAAAGACAACCGTACAAGAAGAAACATGAAGCGATAGTAATTGAAGTATGAGGTTTATTAAGCAGTTACTGAATTCTATTGCCTGAGAAGAAAAGCACGTCTGTGTGGAAACTTGGAGCAAGAAGGTGACGTTGAGAGTGATATGTAACGTAAGGTATAAATCAGCATTGCAATAAGCACTGACGAGCCAAAACATTATAATCATTTGCCTAATATTGTGTAAAGGTTCGCAATACAATAAATGGCATGGATTCAACAAATCTTTAGTAGGTTTTTGGAAGTTTGAGGCACCTGAAGTTAATGCGGATGATGCAATTTCCTTAAATTGCTAGGGCCCAGCAGCGTCCCAATGTGTTCCATCGGTCTGATATCAGTCCAAGACATTAAAGCGAAAATCGACTGTTACGCTCCTCAAACCATTGGAACATAATTTTAGCCTTGTGACATGGAAAGCTACACTGCTCGGACATGTCATTGCCATCGGCGAATCCGTCAAGGATGATGAGATGCAGGTCTTTCGTAAAAATGTTTACATAGTCCTAATGTGAAATGGTCCCTTCGGTTGCTACCACAGGTCCCATGGAACCCCAGGTGAATGTCCTCCTCAGAACAATAGTGCCCCAACAGTGTGCATTCGTGGGACTGTTGGTTCAATGTGAGAAGATTTGGCGTTAGTCTGTGGTTGACTCCCATGTTGAACAACATGGACTGTATGGTCTGCTTCTAAATACTTTTGCTTTCACCAACACTGGCTGTCTCGTCAGATATCTTCCCGCCGAGAAAGCAGTGCGTTAAACCGTACGGATAACCGGGCGGGCTTTCTTGCACTTACTTAGATGTGCAATCATATCACTATATTTCGAAAAGGCTTTCTAATTGGGTAACCATCAATAATTTTCAGAGCTCATGAGATCATTAGGCTTTTCAGTGCAGTTTATCAACATGATATGTAGAGCACAAGAAACGAGAAATCAATAATTAAGTTCTTAAACGTGATTTATCGAGGGGTTTGGGATTCAATAGTTCTATGAGGCAGGGCTGCAGGGTGTCGATGCCTTTGTCTGCCAGAGACACAAATAAGGTCTCCCACTTGTAAACGTTAGACATCGAGCATAGGTGTAACGTAAATCACACCATCGCTGCCAGCTACAAGGAAATAATCGTGAGCACACATACTGCAGTCCACACACACGGCAAGAGGAAAGGAAACGAAGAAGAAAGAGTAGGAACTGGAAATGCGGACATAGTATCCTAATTTATGATGATGATGATGAGTTCCATACTTCTTTACAGAGCGTAGGGGAGCGGCGGGGGAGACTCGCGCCGCCTTACTAGGCAAGGTCATAGTGGAGGTGGTTTGCCATTGCCTTCCTCCGAATTTACCTAATCCTAATTTAACTATGTGGTAAATGTTTTAACGTACCAAAGAATATAGCTATGAAACTAATTTCGGCATTAGGATATTACGTAAGCCGTGGCAACATTGTTGGAGTGAATTCTGACAGTCTCTCTGTCTCTCTGAGCAGAAAATAATTGATTAAACCCACTGATCTCAGATTTATATCACAAGCTTTATACGTGTGTAATACTCTAAAACTGTGATGAAACTAGTCCAGTATTTTAACGGCCCATTTATTGGATGAGATAACTTATTTTAATCTAAGCCCATGCACATATGTGCAGGACATTCCAAACGGACTTTATCGTTGTAGGCCATAGTTAACAGAATATAGCTGTATAGAAATGAACCTCCCTGCTAAAAACACGTCATAGATGAAAGAAGAATATCTGAAATTAATGAAAGATAAGAACAGAAATACACTGAGGTGACAACAGTGATAGGATACTTGCTAATACTGAGTCCGACCTCTTACTGTCCGGCGTAGTGCAGCTACTCGACATGAAATTTTCCGGTGCAGATTTTGTGTACAAACTGACCTCTCGATTATGTCCCACAAATATCCGATGGGATTCATGTCGGGCGGTCTAGGTGGCCAAGTTATTTGGTAGAATTCTCGAGAATGTTCTGACGTGTCATATTGTCATCCATAAAACTGCTATCGTTGTTTGATAACATGAATGGCCGGAAATGGTCTGCCAGTAGCCGAAAATAAACATTTCCAGTCGATCACCGGTTCAGTAGGACCAGAGGACCCTGTCCACTCCATGTAAACACAGTCCACATCATTATAGAGCTACCACGAACTTGCACCTTGCCTTCTTCAGAACCTGAGTCCATGCGCTCGTGGTTTTGCGTCATGCTCGAACCCTACCATCAGTTCTTAACATTATTTATGCATTTTTTATTTATTTCTCACGTAAAGACACGCTGGTCGTACATTGTGTGATTTTACACGTTATAATATACAAATTCAGTTTTATTACTAGTGCATTTTTTTGTTGAAAACTTTACAAAAGGATAAATTTTAAAAAAATTACTAATGTACAAATGCATGTATACAATTTTGTTTAAACTCGTTGCTAATTTAGATAACGACAATAAATTAGATACATAAAAGGGTGTGGATGTATTTTAAATTTTTAATTAAAAGTGTATTTAATGGAAGAAATAAGTGATGGCAGTTTGACTTAGATATGATGTGACACTTCTTCCCTTTATAACTTCTGCGTGTATGGTTACATCTATTACATATGTTGTCTTGACAGTGGTAATACTTAAATTAATGATCTGGTTAGTCGGGTTATAATGTGATTCCGAACTTTAGGTATCAGCGGAGATTGAGAGTTGATGTAAAACGTCATAGTCGGCTGCATCAACTGCAATGGCTCACTGAAACTTCGAGCGAGTCACACCTGATGCAATGAAACAAGAAAAAATGTCATATCTTTATAAAGTGTTTCATGCTATGAAATGCTATAGCAAACAGCTACACACAGTGTCACTTTTTCGTACTGATTTGATTTAGTGATGTAGAACCTTCGCCTACTTTTGCTATGTTTGTATGTTTATCTTGTCTTCACTTCCTGTGTGTGATACAGCATCCGATTCTGTGTCTGTGTTTGTGTCTGTGTCGTTTACTATTTACTGCTCATCTGCCCGACGTGGAGTCTGTCTTATTCTAGCTTATGGTGTCTCTGTTTGTATGTCGCATATAGTGCTTACGATACTTCGTCTGTGATGCTTTTTATAGAGTTCCAGTCATCTTGGTGCGTATTAACTATGCTACGTCCTCATTCCCTAAACTCGATCTTATATGTCCTAGGGCATTGCAGACGAGCACTATGTGTTCAGGTGTGGCATTCTCACCACAGGTACAACTGGTACTCTCTTTTAGGCCAAACCTATGGAGATGCACAGGATACAGACCTTGGCCCGTGAGAAAGTGCACCATACCTCGTGTTGGATGTGTCTACTTCAAATTCATCCGCTCGCGTATACTGGGGAAGAAACAGTAGACTCGTCTTCCCTTATCTGTTGTGTCCTATTCTGTCTGCTATGTATCAATTCTCGACTTGTTTAATTTCCGTTTATCGGTCATGTCTTGTCCAGTTATTTTTCTTATTTTGTCGCGTCTTCCCTCTTCAGCTAGTAGGCGGGTGCTCTGTGGCGAATGATAATATCTATAGGGAAAACTCCCAGTACCACGCACAGTGCCTCAATCGAGGTCGTGCCGAAAGCCTCCGAGATTCTGAGTAGAACACTACTCTGGCCGCGCCTCACAAAGGTTTTATGCGTACCGAAGCATAATCAATGTTCCCAAGCACTAGCCGCACAACACGTTATTGACTCAAAGAGTGCTGTAGAATATGTCCTCATTATCTGAAGGGGTAGTCCGTATCTTATTGTGTTCAGTCTTGCAAGTTTATGCATAAGTTTCGTCCCTTTTTTAATTGTCAGTCTGCCATAATCACTAAAGTGTAAATGTTCGTCAATTTAATGCAAGGTATCTTATTATACACTACTGGCCATTAAAATTGCTACACCACGAAGATGACGTGCTACAGACACGAAAGTTAACCGACAGGAAATAGATGTTGTGATATGCAAATGATTAGCTTTTCAGAGCATTCACACTAGGTTGGCGCCGGTGACGACACCTACAACGTGCTAACATGAGGAAAGTTTCCAACCTATTTCTGATACACAAACAGTCGATGACCGGCGTTGCCGGGTGAAACGTTGTTGTGATGCCTCATGTAAGGAGGACAAATGCGTACCATCACGTTTCCGACTTTGATAAGGGTCGGAATGTAGCCTATCGCGATTGCGATTTATCGTATCGCGCCATTCCTGCGCGCGTTGGTCGAGATCCAATGACTGTTAGCAGAATATGGAATCGATGGGTTCAGGAGGATAATACGGAACGCCGTGCTGGATCCCAACGGCCTCTATCACTAGCAGTAAGAGATGACCGGAATCTTATCCGCATCGCTGTAACGGATCGTGCAGCCACGTCTCGATCCCTGAGTCAACAGATGGGGACGTTTGCAAGACAACCATCTGCACGAACAGTTCGACGACGTTTGCAGCAGCATGGACTATCAGCTCGGAGACCATGGCTGCGGTTACCATTGACGTTGCATCACAGAGAGGAGCGCCTGCGATGGTGTACTCAACGTCGAACCTGGGTGCACGAATGGCAAAACGTCATTTTTCGGGTGAATCCAGGTTCAGTTTACAGCATCATGATGGTCGCATCCGTGTTTGGCGACATCGCGGCGAACGCACATTGGAAGCGTGTATTCGTCATTGCCATACTGGCGTATCACCCGGCGTGATGGTATGGGGTGCCATTGGTTACACGTCTCGGTCACCTCTTGTTCGCATTGACGGCACTTTAAACGGTGGAAGTTACATTTCAGATGTGTTACGACCCGTGGCTCTACCCTTCATTCGATCCCTGCGAAACCCTACATTTCAGCAGGATAATGCACGACCGCATGTTGCAGGTCCTGTACGGGCCTTTCTGGATACAGAAAATGTTCGACTGATGCCCTGGCCAGCTCATTCTCCAAATCTCTCACCAATTGAAAACGTTTGTTCAATGGTGGCCGAGCAACTGGCACGTCACAATACGCCAGCCACTACTCTTGATGAACTGTGGTATCGTGCTGAAACTCCATGGGCAGCTGTATCTGAACATGCCATCCAAGCACTGATTGACTCAATGCCCAGGCGTATCAAGGCCGTTATTACGGCCAGAGGTGGTTGTTCTGGGTACTGATTTCTCAGGATCTATGCACCCAAATTGCGTGAAAATGTAATCATATGTCAGTTCTAGTATAATATATTTGTCCAATGAATACCCGTTTAACATCTGAATTTCTTCTTGGTGTAGCAATTTTAATGGCCAGTAGTGCAGCTTTCCTTTTTATTGATATGTTGTTTAACTTTATAACAGGATTTCTTTTCAGTGTTTCTCTTAGAAGTAGGTAAACAGTTTTGTTTGTTGCTATTATGGGTCTGTTGTTAGTGCACCAGTCACCGATTAACTCGAGGAGCCGCGTGGCTACACTCTCTAATTGGGACCTGGAGTTTGAAGGTACCATGACCATAAGGTTATCAGCGTACACCACCACCCCGTAAGCCATGTAGTTGTCTTCTAGTGAATTTAATAGTGGTTCTATGGCTATGTCCCAGAAAATCGGTCCGAATATGGATCCTTTTGGACAACCCTTAGTAACCCTCTTTTGGCGATCAGTCTTGCAATCCACTACCCTGTTCTCACAGTAATCTCTAAGGCTGTGTATTGAAACACAAAAAGATTCATCTTTAAGTCTTGTAAACAGCACCGGCCACCAAAGTTTGTCGAAAGCACCAGCTATGTCCATTAGGACTGCTACTATGTATTTGTCAAGTATTGTCTGTATCTTTCTATGGCCGTATTTACTGTGTCGTTGACGGATTTATGTGGTCGGAAAGTAAACTGACGTGGGCTAAAGCCGAACAGCTGCGGGTGCGACTGAAGTCTTTCACACATCAATCTCTCCTGTAACTCTGCCAGAAAGTTAATGAGGCGTATTGGTCTGCATCTATTAAGGTCAGTCGGTCTTTGTCTTCCGCTTTCATTCAGTAAGTCTACCAGGTATGGTACAATAAATAAAGCAGCTCGTTCTTAGTTTCGGGGTGGATGCCATCAGAGCCTGGGGCCGTTTTGTTCTTTATTTCGTGTATTGCCAGTGCAACTTCCACTCCAGCGAAGGGTGTGGTAATACCTTCGTTTTTGTATTTGTCATAAAGTAATCTGCGAAGGGCGGTGAGAGGTAGGTTGTCCTGAGTGTGGTCATCATCAGGAAGCAGTTTGTTGAGGAGATAGTGTGCTATGCATCTCCAGCCTCTTGTGGTAGTTTCCGCCTGTTTTCTTCACTGTTGATAATGCTGTAGAAGTCTTTATACGCTCACCCTACAGTTTAAACGGCTCCCCCCAGCTGTTGCTCCGTACGTTTGTCCTAACATATGCCTCCTAGTGGTCATTCCTGGTCTTACGTATTTCGTCTTTGTTTTAGCGTCACGATAATGTTTAAATCTAATTTCTCTTTCCTGTGCTGTCTTTGACTTTTGGTAATATAGTCGTACATCCCGAGTGTCTTTTCTTAGTCATGTTAATAGTGCTGACCATGGTGCCCTTTGGTAGGGTTAGTAGCGTGCTGCCGGTATTGCTGTAGCTAGTGCTCTCAGTGATACGTCTGTAAGAACGTGAGCTCTGTAATCTATGCTTCATTGGGTGACACTTACAGGAAACTCATTGATCCCGTGCCTTGGTTTTCGTCAGTCTGCTTTGCGTAGCAGCAACTTTGGGTGTTGTAATCTGTCTGTGTCTGTGTTTGTTTTAATATACAGGGCGTTTCAAAAAGAAAGAGCAGATTTCAAACATTTATTTCTCAAAAACTACAAATGATAGAAACACAATTCCAACGGTCCTTCACTCAATATGAGTACCAAATGTTACACAACAAATATCAAAACTGTACCTCAATATGAGCACCATTTGTTACACGACAAATATCAAACCGGTATCTCATTTCTTGCCACACACGACGCAACTGGTCTTTAGTTACCGAATTCACGGCCGCAACAATTCGATGTCGTACCTCTTGAAGAGTAGCGGGCATAGGTGGGACATAAACACAGTCCTTTATGTACCCCCACAAATAAAAATCGCAGGGAGTAAGGTCTGGTGACCTGGGAGGCCACAGACGATGACATTGATCTTGTGCTCCTGCTCTTCCAATCCACCGTCCTGGAATGGTGTTATTTAGGTACCGTCGTACAGGTTCAGAGAAGTGTGGTGGGGCGCCATCTTGCATGAAGATGAACTGATTTTAATCTTCCTGAAGTTGAGGAAATAGCCAGTTTTCTAACATGTCCAGGTAAATGGTTCCTGTGATAGTTTTCTCCATGAAAAAGAAAGGTCCATAAACTTTGTTTACCGAAATTGCACAAAAGACGTTAACCTTTGGTGAGTCTCTTTCATGTTGAATAACGTCCCTCGGAGTTTCACTCGCCCAAATTCGTACGTTATGCCGATTAACTTTACCAGAAATGTGAAACGTTGATTCATCTGAAAAAATTAATCGTTCGGCAAAATTGTCCTCTTCCATGTCCTGTAGAATTGCAGTTGAAAATTCGAACCTTTTGTTGTGGTCGTCAGGACGCAATGCTTGCAATAACTGCAGTTTGTACGGCTTCATGTGCAGACGGTTACTCAGAACGCGCCATACCGTTGTTTTAGACATGTTTAGTTCGTGACTTGCCCGTGCCGTGGATTTTCTAGGGCTCCTTTCGTAAGCTGCACGGACACGCTCGACATTTTCATCCGATGTGCGTGGACGACCCGTGCTTTTTCGCTTGCAGATGCAACCATCTTCTACGAATCTGTGATGCCACTCATAAATTTGCTTATGACGAGGCGGCTGTTTGTTGAATTGACGGCGGAATGCACGTTGCACACCAACAATGGACTCTAACTTTGCAAATTGCAGCACACAAAATGATCGTTCCTGTGGTGTCGTCGCCATTTTCCTACAAACAAACGCCAGCGCCACTGCGGATTTGCATGGAACTTCTGCGCGGACCATTGAAAAACTTTGAACCTTTCTCTGACAAGAAACGTTTGAATTGTGTTTCTATCATTTGTAGTTTTTGAGAAATAAATGTTTGAAATCTGCTCTTTCTTTTTGAAACGCCCTGTATATAATTATTGCGTTACGATCAGTGAGTATTCTCTTATCGAGGAAGTTCCTGTATTAATGATGCGTTGTTTGCCAAAGAAGTGTCTGTGTTGCTGCCTACTCTACTATTTCCGTGGTAAGTTGGCGGCTGGCCTGGTTTCTTTAAAACGAAAGGATTGCATTCGTTTATACCATCGAATACTGTTAGTCCTCTGGCGTCTGTTCTGTCAGAGTGCCAGAGGGTTGACCTAGCATTTATGTCTGTGAAGATAAGTAATCGTCTGTCATTTGCAAATCGAGAAATATCTTTTATTACTTCACCAAAAGGCTCTATATCCTATGAGTATTGGTCGTAGATCGATGAGATAATCCAAGATTCTCTGTCTAAAGTTATTTCGACTGTAACCGTAAGTCGTGTTCATAATTGCGTTATTTGTCTTCCAGTAATGTTGTTGCTTACTACAATTATTGCAGCCCTGGCCATGTTCATGCCTGTGATTTAATGTACCGTCTTGGGAGGCCTGTAATTCTTTGATCTCGTGCGTACGGTTTTTGCAGAAACAATATGTCCGCCCATACCTCGTTCAACAGGCTACCAAGCTCTGCGGCCACCGTCGTGCTAGCCATGCAGTTAAGCTGCAAAACTTTCTCTATCGAAATTTAGTGAAAACAAAGATCTTCGGCCCGCTCTGCGTATAATGGAGGCACACGAGTCCACGCGCCATTACCAGAACCTTCGAGACATGGTCAAGGTGAAGGTTTTCATATCTTCGGTCACATGACTTAATTAAGTGATTACAGAGTTCGGGTTTACCTGTTGGTAGGTTTTCAGATCGTAGAATCATTTTGTCTGTATGTTCAGTCGTGGATAGCACACAGTGTCGCCCAATGAGTGATTCATTCTTGTTTCCAGTCTTAGTGCGATTTGAAAAACTCATTTCTTTCCCAGTCGCCTTAGGCGCAAGTTCTATTCGATGTCATCGTAGTCCATTTTGTTTCTTACTTCACAGTTTTGTAACTCTGTGTGATGTACTGGTGCGTGGCGTTCGTCTCTTCATATAGTTTGCAGTTTATGATGATGTGCTGTTGTGATTTGAAGATTGTTGTGATGTTTCAATGTGAGCTTTTTGTGCATTCATGTTGTTTTTAGTATCGATATGTTGTGTGGACACTTTTTGTTGTTTAAGGTTTTCTGTTTGCCTTTGTTTCTCATTGATAACTGTTTCTGGCACCTGAGTTGTCTTTTCGTGCGAATGGCCACCGTAGACAAAACGTACAGTTTGCATGCATGGTTTTCATTTTGATGTGTCATACTCATATTTTTCTGAAGTAGTTGTTTCATTATTTGATAACCTATCATCTGGCGAAGGAAGAATTAATTTACGTTTATGTTGTTTCAATGTGTCCAGATTTACTGTTGTTATGCCTGTGCCATTATCCTGTGCTGGTAGGGCTTGACCGTGTCTCGGGCCTGTGTTGTTGTTGTTATATACTTCTGTTAAGTGTGGTGTGTTGTGTTTAACGACTGTCTCATGGTCCTGCTCTTGATAGGCATGACGGTATCTTGGTTGTCTGTTGTCATCTTTATGTACTTCTGTTGTGTGTAGTGTGTAGCCGTTTGGAGTGTTTCTCATTGAAAATGTTCGTGTCTGATGTGTCTCGCCACATTTTAGTCCATGCTGCGGTAGAAGTACGCATCATTGGTGTAATTTGTTAACCTAAAATATTTTTCTTGCACAATATAGCAATTGAAATAGGGACTCATGTGATGGAATCAAGGTTTTTCAGTCGTCTAGGTTCCAAATGACATGGTCACGAGCCCTAGAGAGGTGCAGCAGACGGTGTCATGCTGTAGTAAGGTCACTCGCATCGCTCGTCTGCTGCCATAGCCCATTAACGCCAAATATCGCAACACTGTCTCAACGGATACGTTTGTCGTAAGGACCACATTGATTTCTGCGATTATTTCAAGTAGTGTTGCTTGTCTGCTAGCACCGGAAGCTACGCAGTCACAGGTTCAGGGCACTACGTTGTCCGTGGTGGGAGGTAGTGCCTGAAATGTCATGTTATCGACACAATCTTGACAATGTGGAGCTCAGTATCATGAAATATGTTGTGTGACAGTTTGGGTGAGAAGCTGCGACATAAAACAACGCTAACAGCCCATTCTTTTGTCTCTATTGGTACCCTAACCAGGACAGAGTAAAGACCACTCGGTCTGCTGGCCGGAGTGGCCGAGCGGTTCTAGGCGCTTCAAAAAATGGTCAAATGGCTCTGAGCACTATGGGACTTAACGTCTGAGGTCATCAGTCGCCTAGAATTTAGAACTAATTAAACCTAACTAACCTAAGGACATCACACACATCCATGCCCGAGGCAGGAATCTAACCTGCGACCGGAGCGGTCGCTCGGTTCCAGACTGTAGCACGTAGAACAGCACGGCCACGTTGGACGGCCTAGGCGCTTCAGTCTGAAACCGCGAGACAGCTTGGGTCGCAGGTTCGAATCCTGCCTCGGGCATGGATGTGTGTGATGTCCTTAGGTTAGTTAGGTTAAAGTAGCTCTAACTTCTAGGGGACTGATGACCTCAGATGTTAAGTCCCATAGTGCTCAGAGCCATTTGAACCATTTTTTGAACCACTCAGTCTCTGGGAGAAGTAACGCTTTGTCTCACTGCAATAGTTTGGAACTATGCATTATGAGATATACGACTAGCATTGTAGCCATCAGCTACATATATAACATTACACGCATAACAGCTCTAGACCTCTGCGCAACTTACCAGCCACAAACAAGTCACAAATCGGTTCTCTGCGGATCACGACAGCTAACAGAGTATGTGGTAAGCTCCCCTACCACACATTCACTGGCGAAATTTGCAGCAGCCATATGAAGCTGGTCGACAGTGGTCAATGCAGCATCCAGCTGTCCACGAAAAGAAGGTTGTGCTTACGTGAAGATTATACCTGAAGCAAGCCGCTAACTTGTGTGGCTACTATTTACAGAGTCACTGCACCGGGTGTTGATGGCACACTGGCTGAGGCCCTGTTCGGTGATCTAGCGAAATTCTTTGTTCGGTTGGTGAAAATACCGAAATTCACAGAAGATGCCGTATAGAAGAACACCATATTAAAGCTGAAAGCAAACCACAGACGCTTGATAGAAGGGATGGATCGGGTTGCACTTAGCCTTATGATGCGAACGGAGGAGCACCTGACAGAGAGGTAGCAGCTCCAAGGTCTCAGCGTGACCGACCACCGTGAGAGCGTTGTGCTGACCACATGCCGCTCTATACAGCATTCAATGATGAATGGTTGAGGATGACACGGCTGTCAGTCGACAATCACGTGGCCTTCAAGACGTGATCGCAGCGTTGCAGAGCGTACTGGTTGGCTGGAGCGACTCTACGTCGCGATAACGGAAGGAATGCCTGATTTGCAGTTAAATGAGAGAACTCACAGATTCCGACGCTCGTTGCGGGAAAACCCTTTATCTTATAGTCATTAAACATAGAGCTGAGAAAATCGGTATCGTGATGAAAAGAAAAAGGTTCAAATGGCTCTGAGCACTATGGGACTTAACATCTAAGGTCATCAGTTACCTAGAACTTAGAACTACTTAAACCTAACTTACCTAAGGACATCACACACATCCATGCCCGAGGCAGGATTCGAACCTGCGACCGGAGCGGTCGCGCGATTCCAGACTGAAGCGTCTAAAAGCGCTCGGCCACACCGGCCGGGTATCGTGACGAGATATTTGCTATACCTACGAATCTATTTCTCTTTTACGAACGACAGACGCAGTAGATATTATAGGGACAGAATGAAGAATATATTTGATTAATTTCCAGTGGCGACTCTTTCATGTATGCTCCTGTATGTTGCTCACCGTTGCAGACGTTATCTAGCTCGAGGTGTCTGAACAGAAGCTAATGTAAAATCAACACAATATTTGGAGAATTTAGCTCTTACATTCACCTGCCAACGGTAAGTACCTCCTCTGTCATACGACGGTTGTTACTTTGCACATTGCTCATTGGTGAAAAAATTGTCATACCCTGAATTCGAGTCCATATAGAAAAAGAGTATCTGACGAATGTGTGTAATGTTCTTGAGAGTGAACGAAAATTATACGCAGTTTGTTGAGTTGCTCCCTTTTGTGTCGTAGCCAGTCGCAGACTAAGCAGACCACTGCCGTTATCGACGTAGCCTCGAGAAAATAAGGTCGACGGCCTGTCGATGGCCGAGGGCTAACGTATCGACTGCTAGTGACGTGAGCTCACGTCAGTACGAATGAACAAGGGCACATCCTTTTCAATCAATCACACGCGTTCACACTGAATTCCAAGCTAGAGTCAAGCTCCAGAAAGCGAAGTCATAATTGTTTTCAATACTCAGCGTGTAACGAAACCGCCTTTCTTTAACATTTACGAAATGTTTTGTAAAATATCTAGTACATTTAATTAATGATTATTTAAACATGAATATGGGGGGAGAGAATTTGTAAAACGATTGTAAACGTATATTATTTATTTCACTGTTATGTACTTATGTATTTAAATCAACAATATGTGTAAAGGCTCACCTCTTTCTGAAAAAGGATACCTTACTATAATGAAAAGAATAGTACTGAGCTAACGAAATTGGGAAAGCGTTTGGCCTGAGAACTGCAATGTTCTTTCTCTTACCGTTCCGTTTCTGGAAAGCGCTTTCTACGAGAGAAAATACGCAGTATGCTGACTCAGTGGTCATTGACGGTATAGGGTGTGCTTTGTCATTTACGTTTCTGGATTGCCTCTTCTTTGGAATGTCATGTGTCGCAGTCGGACTGCAGCGAAAGTAGCAGCCAGCTAGGAGTGGTTAAGTGAGATCACGTTATGGTGCACTGCCAACATTGATGAAGAAGGGGGTAACTAGTGCTTCTGCACCAATAAGCTGTCTCACGTAAACTGAAAGCGTGGAGACAAGAAATAGCCAGATAAATGTATGGTGTAGCAAGAATTACACCACTCTCCTTCAACAATGCTTCCTAAAGGTAAACATCACGGCGTCGTTGATCTGTAAAAAGAATGTGAAATATGAAGACACTATGGAAGCACTGTAGCGTCATATTCTTAACTACACTGCATCTTGTAAGGGAAACTACTGACACTGTTCCGTAATAATACAATTAAAGGAAGCCAGATTTCTGATAAAATAAACTAGGGTGACAGTGCAACTAGATTAACACTGTAACAGTTAATTCTCAAAAGTGTTACCTTCTTATTTCAATTACATCCTTTTTACGTTGTGGGAATCCTACCTAATAGTTATTATTGTAAATGTAATTGCATTTAATTAAATGTTTCTGTGGTTAATATATGTAGTATTGCCGGGATACTGTAATTCGATGGGCCGCATTCGGAAAGAACTTATTTAAATTCACTGCCTTAATTTCTGAAGACTAAAATAAATTCAGTCCTATTTCAAAAAATAACTTCGTTTTTCTTTGCAAGATTCATAAAGTAATGATTGACAAAGAAGTTACTGAAGAAGATTTTTGCTTCATCCTGTACTGAAAGCAAAAATTACGTTTATGCGAAGATAAATTCATTAACAATTCTCAGTTTGACCCACAGAATTACTTCCGAATCTCGTTTCATCGAGACTGGCGATCTGTATTAGAAAGCAATGGAGGACTCAGTGCATGGCTCATTGGTAAATAACTGGGACATGATACTTAGCAAAAGGATAATTAAAGGTAAGAAGTGGAGGGAAGTGTAAAATCGTGCTGCCCTTGTATGGACTTCCTCGATTTCATTCCTGTATGGTAAGGATCCCACACCGCACAGTACTACTCTAGCAGAGGACGGACAAGCTTAGTTTAGGCAGGCTCTTTAGTAACCATGTTGCATCTTCTAAGTGTTCTGCCTATTTAATGCAGTCTTTGGTTTGCCTCCCCCAAAACATCTGTGTGATCATTACAACTTCATTTGTTCGTAACTGTAAATCTTACGTATTTGATTGAATTGCCGGGCTTTAGATTTGTGTGATTTTTCATGTAACCGAACTTTAACGATTTCTTTTAATACCCACGTGAAAGACCTGACACTTTCTGTTATGTAGAATTAACTGACACTTTCCGTCAGTTACTGCGAGCTGAGTATTTTCTGACAGGAAACCAGGAATCCAGTCGCACAGCTAAGACGATATTCCTTAGCCACGCAATTTCAGTAGAAGTCTCATGTGAGGAACGGTGTCAAAAGTCTTCTGGAAATATGGAAATATGGCATCAATTTAAGATTCCCTGTCGACACCACTTATTACTGCGTATGAATGAAGAGGTAGTTGTGTTTAATACGAACGAAATAATTCGAAATGGTGTTGATTTTGTGCCAAAAGATAACTTTCGTCGAGGTTCTTCGTGCTGTTCGAATACAACATACGTTTCAAAATTCCACTGCAATTCGACGTTAGGCATATGTGTCCGCAGTTCAGCAGATTAATTCTATTTTCTTTCCTGAATTTTGGTATGATCTGTGAAACTTTCCAGTTTTTAGGTACGGATTTTCCGCCGCGGACGGTTGGGTTTCATTGCTGAGTATTGTAATGGGCCTCTATCAGATCGGAGGATGGAACACTACACGAACGGAACGCTGGACGAGAGAACCCAGCAGTACGTGATCAAGGGAGTGGATCCCAGTACCCCCAACGAGACAGTCCAGGCGGCGCTCTGTTATCTGGGATTCGACTGTAAAAGTGCCTCCCGGACGACAGGGTTCCGCACACACGCACCGCTACCACACTACATGGTTGAGTTAGCCGACACGGCTGATTCCCGCGCCATCCTGCAGATAAAGTGGTTTCTGCGGATGGACGTAAGTGTAGAACATTACGAACCACCCAACGTCCCCCAACAATGTAACAACTGCCAGCGGTTTGGGCACTCGGCCCTCCGCTGCGGCCTGGCAACTCGTTGCCGCGGATGTGCTGGCAGTCACAGATCCAACACCCGCACACAAACACAGCCAAACCAGCGACGCTGTGCCAACTGCGGTGGGCCCCATGCGACAAACTTCAAACAGTGCAGTGAATACAAACAGCCGCTGAAGCGTAAACAAGACAAGAGCAGGGTACAGTACGACATACCACGCCCAAGGCCAGCGCCGAGCCCAGTAAGGAAAGGCGTAACGTTTGCCACGGTTGCACGACCTGGCGGAACGGCACAGGCCGCGGAATTTCAGCGCCCTTCACATACACGTGAAACAACCGCTGCAACAGCTACAAAACAGCCACAGACAACACCCGAAAACCAACAAGCATCGGTACCAACACCTATGCCCCCAAACAACACGACCCCACCCCCGGAAGGAAGTCACGTGCTGCGAAGAAACGCACGCCATACAGGAAAACACATCCACACAAGAACCCACAGAACCCCAAGCCCAGAGGAGGAATAGGCGTACACGTAAACACAGGGCGGGGATCACGAAATCACCACAACAGGCCACCCATTAATTACAGATCAATAACACACAGGAAAACAGTCAACAAGACACCGAGACTGTAGCTCACACTACCCTCACCAAGGAAGTAACACAGGCGCTACAACCCTTGTCACAAAACATAAACACAAATGCCACTCCTAACAACACACCAATACCCGCACAAGCGGCCGCTAACTCCACAACAGCACCCCAGGCTGCCACACACAACACCAACACATCACCTGGGGTAATACTGGAAACACTATTCCCTGGACACACGACCGTTCAAATCCTTACCAAGGTGCTGACGGCCGTCACTACACTCATCACCCAGCTCATGAGCGCCGAACCCGGGCAACACTGGGCTGTCATACACACTGCCATCACAACACTCGTTCACACTCTTACAAGAATAATATACCACACTCGGCCCATAACGCAAACCCGCACACACTATCACAGATCCTGTTCTGGAATGCAGACTCGATCCACAACAAAAGGGCAGAATTTACCGCTTTCATGGAGCGCAAGGGAATCCTTGTCGCGCTACTGAGCGAGACTAAGCTTAAACCGCACAAACAATTAAACTTTCCTGGCTACTGCGTCTATCGTACCGACCGATCGGGCGACGCCGTGGCAGGTGGAACTGCAATCGTCATACACAAAGACATTGAGCACACAAACATAGAGCTCCCTGAATTGGAAAAAATCGAGGCTACGGCCGTTAGAGTCAAGTTAAACGGAGCCTACACCACACTGATATCGGTATACAACAGCCCTGTAGGCATTTCAACACGCGATATCAGCACACTACTCAACATTTCACCGCGACTAATAGTCGCTGGTGATCTGAACGCAAAACACCCGGAATGGAATTCACGTATACGAAATCCCAACGCCAAAAAACTGTACGAACATTCACTAGGCAGAAACTACATTATACTAGCGCCGACTGAACCGAAGCACATTCCCTATCAGAGGGGACACAGGCCAGACGTGATAGACATGGTCCTCATCAAGGGCATTACATCGACACTCAACGTTGCCGAAGAAAACGATCTGCCCTCAAACCACCAACCTGTAATACTATACATTGACGAAACACTGCAGCACATGGAACAACGCAAGATGTTGGACTACGGGCGTGCGAATTGGACATTGTTCAAAGACCGCAGGACTACTACGGTCGCAGGTTCGAATCCTGCCTCGGGCATGGATGTGTGTGATGTCCTTAGGTTAGATAGGTTTAAGTAGTTCTAAAGTTCTAGGGGACTGATGACCTAAGATGTTAAGTCCCATAGTGCTGAGAGCCATTTGAACCATTGTTCAAGGAAACGCTCGATAGCCACATCCCACCCATACACGAAATTAATGAAACAGCACAAACTGACGAGGCAGTAGAAACCCTCACTAACGCCGTCCAGGACGCAATGGCAGGCACCATACCTGATCGCACTTCACAACAACACAGTGCCGCCCTGCCCCAGGAAATCCTGGGCCTAATCTCAATGAGGAATCGCCTCAGGAGACAATGGCAGCGCATCAGGCGTCAGTACTTCAAACGGCACATTAACAGGCTACAGGGCATCATACACGATAAAATACAAACACATAGAACACAACAGTGGAATCAAAAACTCGAAGGGCTGGACACCGCACGACCTGGCGTATGGCAGATAGCCCGACACTTCATCAGGGAGAAAATATACACCCCAACGCTTGAAGGGCCTGACGGACCTGCATACTCAGCGGAAGAGAAAGCAGAACTAATGGCCCGCACACTCGCAGCGTCATTTACACCGAACCTGGTACCATCAGATCCGGTGTTCACACTTGCTACTGACCCAGAGGTTACACGCATTCTAGCCCAAACATCACGCGACGATATTCGACATGCTAGCACAGCCGCAGTCTCCTGGGCTATAATGCATTCCGCGGCTAGGAAAGCCCCTGGTCATGATGGCATTCGAAACCGTGTCCTCTAGGAGTTCACGGATAAAGCAACTGAGTACCTAACACACATAACGAATGCCATACTAAAACACCAACACTTCCCCGCCTTTTGGAAGACAGCCAAGGTCCTGATGTTCAGGAAGCCCGGGAAAGACCACAGCCTCCCACAAAATTACCGACCCATCAGCCTTCTGAGCTCGCTCAGTAAGATTGACATCCTGAGACCGGAGCCATTCGGATTCAGGAATCACCACTCCACAACACAACAACTCTTAAGGGTCGTTGAACATATAACACAAGGCTTCAACATAAACAGAGCTACAGGGGCGGTGTTCCTGGACATCGAAAAGGCTTTCGACCGTCTATGGCACAACGGCCTCATTCGCAAACTCAGCGACGCGGGATTCCCTGGAGGGCTGGTGCGTCTAATACACCCATACCTCACAGACAGCAGTTTCAACACTGACGTGCAGGGAAAACAATCAACACGACACGGTATATCCCCGGGAGTACCCCAGGAAAGCATCCCACGGCCCCTACTGTTTAACCTCTACATAAACGATCTCCCAGCCACAGACAACACAACGATGGCAATCTACGCTGATAACACAGCCATCTTCGCACAAGATTGGAAACCATCAAACATTACGTCACGACTACAGACTGCACTCAGAGTGGCTGAGCCTTGGTTGGAGAAATGGCGTGTTAGAGTAAACGTCGACTAGTGCGAAGCCGTTCTGTTCACTACAAGACCGAAGCAACTGCGCAAACACCGATACTGCAGAGCAGTAACTCTACATGCACGCCTAATACGTTTCCGTGAGAAAGTCAAATACCTCGGTGTCTGGCTGGACTGGAAATTACTCTGGGGGACCACATAGAACACATGACCAACCGAGCTAGCGCGAGGCTCAAACGGCTCTACCCTATGCCCAACAGGCGTAGCACACTGAACAGAACGATGTCGAGGTCCATGTACATGACACTTATCCGACTCCTGATTACGTACGCAGGTCCTGTCCGGGGATACGCTGCGCCTACACGCCTGCGCCGTCTGCAGCTCATACAAAACAAAGTACTCAAAATCATAAGCAATGCTCCACGATACACACGCATCGCGGACCTTCACCGAGAATACCGACTTGAGACTCTCACGGAGGTAATCCACAAACTCACCACGAGACTATACAGAAACTCCAGACATTCGCAGAACCCGTTTATTCTGAATCTGGGGAACTACGACCACAACCATAGATGGAAACATAAAAGACCAAAAGACAAACTAGTAAGGACCTAACATCTATGGCCAAGCATACGCAAACATAACGCTACAGGTGGGCCCCTGTTAATCAGACGCCATTACTGGATATCCAGCTGGAATACACTTCCGAATAACTGGCACCACGCAGGGAAGCCGTACCGTACACTGCATGCAGACAAGCTCCACACATCCCCCACACAGTGAGATGATCTATTGCCGATCTCCAACTACTGTATAACGATCTTGATTGTTCCAGGAATGTAGCGGCTGCAGCAACTGGGATACATCGCCATCGCTTGCCACGGTAATGATGCTCTGGATGGAGTCCCCGTGAGAAATATCGAACTTTTGGAATCAGGTAGAGGCATAGCTTGCCAAATTTTGTACGTTACCATCGTCAGTATATATGCTCCCTCTGGAACGACTCTCCATCGGAAAGAGCTACATTCTTTATACAGAACGTCATCTATTTGTTACGGCGCAACCCATCCCAGTTGATAATCAGTGGTGATTTTAACTGTGGGATCAACAAGAAATATCAGTCGCCAAATTTTAATTACTGTCGGGAAGTAGGTGATCTGGTGCGTCACATGCTGCTGAAGGATGCGTGGGAAGTAAAATATCCTACCCTAGTAAAGAATAGGTACTTCACTTCCACCGCATGTAGCCGTCTGGACCTTTTGTACATCTCCGAGAACTTTTTTACCGACATGTTCTGAACGCCAATGTCATTCCGGCTGGTTTCTCCTACCACTACGCCCTTTGTGTCACGATGAATCTGGCCAAACAGCATAGTCACTGGTATAGGAATCCGTGGAGCCTCAATGTTTCTCTTCTCGCAAATGATGCGCTCCAAGATGTCACCTCAACGGTATGGGTGGATTGTCTAAAGCAATGTTGCAGATATGAGAGCAAGACAGCCTGGTGGAATGTTGTGATCAAACGGAAAATGGGATTATCATTAAAAAACTACAGGTGGCAACGGGCGCAAGATATCAAGCGCACAATTGATTATTACCAGACTGTTCTGCGACAGTTGTAGGCTAGTGTGTCACCAACCAACACGCAGCTGGCGAACATTAAAAAAATAAATTAGAAGCCTATAGGTATCATGCGACAGCGGCTTGAAAGATTGAAAATCAGATCTAAAGCAAAATCGCTTATAGCGGACAAACTTGCGTCGCTGTATCACCTTATGAAAGATCGTGCACGTCAGAAGCGAGCTTTCATCGAGGAACTGGAAACAGATGATGGAATCCGTTTGATCTGACAGGGAGATATTCTTACTGCAGTTTACCGGTACTTCACGGATGTGCACTCGAGAAACGACACTCATTGCGATGACGTCGGTGAGTTCGCTGGTACTCTGTCCCTGGTAGTCACGCATGCTGAGAACTCGGCGGTCGTACAAGATTTTGCCTCAGACGAGGTCCTTGAACTGATTTCTGGCTCCCCATTGAATAAATTCCGTGGCTCTGACGTATTGCCAAAGGAATTTTATGTGTGTTTCTGGCCCATAATCCGACAAGCTTTTACCGATGTTATCAATGAACTGATGCGAGGGAGTGAAGTGCCAGCCGAAATGAACGAAGGTCGGATTGTCTTGATACCAAAAAGCAAACACCGGAAAGCCTTAGATAAGTACCGACCAATTTTGATTACATAACTTTCCCCAGAGCACTAAACTGCAGGTTGTCACCATTAATGAAGCAAGTGATTAAAAACCACCAATCATGTTTACCTGGTCGCACTATTATGACGCCCCTATTGGAGTGTAGTTCGTGCTTACGCCAACAACGTCGGAGTGCTGCTGCGCAAATCCGACGAAGTATCAAAGCTCGAAACCAAACTTGACGAGTACTGTCGTGTTTCAGGCGCAAATATCAACACCGATAAATGCGCATTTGTGAACATTCGGGGATTAGATGCGGTTATTGTCGCTTGAGCGAAACATGTTGACTACCACAAAACTCTGGAGATGATTATCGACAAATGCCCACTAAAAATGAGGGCAAAAATTTGGAAGCAGGTCACAAGTAAAATGCAAGGTGTCATCTATGAAAACAATTGGTGATCCATTGACATTATCCAACGAATACGACTCCTCCGTAGCCATATATTCAGTGAAGCTTACTATACGGCCCCAATTTTTCCCGTCCCCAAAATGGAGGCCAAACGAGTAATGCAAATCTCAAACAGGTTTGTCCGGAAAGGGCATCTGTTTACAGTCAAATACATCACGCTTGCGTCTTCCAGACAGGCCGGCGGACTCAACATGCCTGACATTAACCGACAGTGTACGGCGTTATATATTAAACGGATCACCTACCTGATGGACAAGGAACCTTTTAGCGTAATATGTTAGCTTTTCCGAACATTACAACCTAACGGTTCGCACCCACCCATTGATGTCTGTAAAATCAATTGCAAACTACGCCATGTCAAGCAGTTTTTCCTTGAAGTTAGCTACATAGATGGAGACTATCTCAACCTTGCTTTACCGACGGCGCACATCTTGTTAACCAGATGGACAGACAGCACCAGCGGTCCGGAATCCCACTGAACTTCAATCCCCGAGTGTTCATTGTAAAGCAGTTTGGGACAACATAAGTTTACCCGTCCACACTTCTGAAGTGGCATCCACGTGGTATAAAGTGATCAACAATGTTCCCCCAATAATGAAAGGTTGCATTGAATCGGCTTATGTGACAGTGATAAATGCGTCTATTGTCATCAGGTCGACACCTTACGGCATCGTTTACTGGTAGCGGACCTCTCGTTAGCTGGAAATTGGTGCAGCAAAGACTGGGCCTGATAACCCGCAGCTTCCCTGACAGCCACTGCACCGACATCCTGCTCTGGCCGAACATGAAACATTTTCACAACGTTATAAATACATCACTTTCAGCTTTCCCACTTCAATTAGTACTCATCCGAGCTTCACACGACACTGCCCTACTGCGTAGCTTTTCTTTTCTACTATGAACTCTGGAGTATATATGCACGTCTTCCTGTGCAATGCAAGCCAAGTGGCGTTGCTGGATAGACGGCTGACTCACCTTGCTTCACTCTCAGAGTATTATAGTTTGAATCAAGCGTCACATGGAAACATAACACGCAAAGTAATATTAAGAACATATTCGTCACACACTCGAGTCCTCAACTGATACCATGGACGAGTACTTCTCTTTATCCTTTGTCTCATACACAGACTGAGACTCACACAGTACTCACCACGTGGAAGTACTCGTATCTAATTTCAAGTCCTGGACACGGCATTTCTTAAATAGTTCCAACTTATAGTACACACGCCAGTAATTGAGCTTTACTTAAGCACTCGGAAGTATTTAAACTTATTGCTACACGTGGTTTCATTGTGACCGTTGGTCATTTCCGAAGATTACTACGATCCCATTAATATTACCTGCCTGACATTTGACATTTAATTCACCCCACAAAAGTTCCTGAAATAGAGAAATTATTATTTCAAACTACTCTTAAGTATTCCACATACATACCATTCTCTCCACTCTTTGTCTTTACGGAGCACACCTAAGACAGGTCTTACCAACACAAGATCCACCGCCAGAGTGATGAAACATGGCCGTTCTTCAGGTCATCTCGCACCTCTGTCGAGGTGGGGGAAGATCATGCTACCCATTGATCAGCCACAAAAAAATGGTTCAAATGGCTCTGAGCACTATGGGACTTAACTAATGAGGTCATCAGGCCCCTAGAACTTAGAACTACTTAAACCTAACTAACCTAAGGACATCACACACATCCATGCGCGAGGCCGGATTCGAACCTGCGACCGTAGCGGTCACGCGGTTCCAAACTGACGCGCTTAGAACCGCACGGCCACACCGGCCGGCAATCAGCCACATTTCAGGCGCTCAAAACTCAGGTAAATTTCATCTCTTTGGTTCCACCAAAGGTGACCAAAAGACCGTCTCGAAGATGATCATATATTGAACATTCACTATCTGTGGTTAGCAGACGACCATAAACCCATTCATTGCGCAGATCTCCCCAAATTGGATCTAGGGATTTATTTTGCGGGTGTGCACATGTGATCAATTAAATAAATAAATTGTCATTCTTTCCTACACTGGTATCAGGCTTCGGTGTTTTAAGTGAAATTGAGCTATTATTACAAAAAATATGTTGTTCTGAGAAGAATAACGAAGAATGTTGTACCTATTTTCAATGTCGGGCGGTACTGTACCCTTTCAATTGACTTACCACATTCTGTCTGATAATTTCAACTTGACGATACCTTTCAATGCTAGTATGCATTGCCAGCAAGAGATTTACGCTTACACAGAGACTGGGTGGAAAGAGAGAGCATACCAGCAGTGAAAATTGTAAATCTGAATAAGTATTGCAAACATACAGCAACTTTACGTTTGCCACTTGCATGAAATACACAGTCAATACATCCTCCTGAGAGTTAAAAAGTATCCTTACTTCATATCAGAATCACGTTCTGTCTCAGAGTTTAATCTTACTGAACAAATCATTATAAAGTTATCAAACCCTCTTTCTCGTCATATGATCTGATCTCTCAGACCAACAGACAACAATTTCCAAAAGCCCAAGTTAAGTTAACAGGATCTCAAGAACAGAATAACGATCTAACAGCTGCGTATGCACCCAGTGAGAATCGAAAATTCAACTTAGTGTATGTAAACTCTCAATATGTGTCACAATTACAAAATGTCAAACTGAATCCAGTGTCAACACATCAAAGATATTCATGAGGGAGCCCATGAGAAAACATTTGTTGCAAATTTATCAACACCATAACGCGCCAAAGGCACAGAAAATTACCTCAGCAATGTCTACAGCAATTGTTAGAAAATTAACCAAATTATATATGGGAAGTAGGCACTTGACATTTTGTTACCGCCTAACTATCACATGAAATACAGCTATACCCATTCCTTAACAATCATTCCTCAATAAGTTAATAAACCAGGGAAAATCACCAAAAACATTAATTTCTATGTACAGAACTTCCAAGAAATATATGGAACTAATTATACAGTACATTGTAGAAAACTATCGCCCAAGACCAACACAGAGGAGAGGCATGGTGGAGGATGGTAGTTGATCACTTTAGTATCTGTCAAAACCACCTGTTTCACACCACTGCCAATCACAACTGTGTTCCTGAAATATAAAATCTCCTCTACTACTCGACTGTCAAGAGCAACTTGCTGTGGTGAGGCACAAGAACAAAAGAAATGAAATACATGCAACAGAGCCAGACTGCCCATTGGAGGCACATACATCGCCTAACCACTACAAAAGTCATTAGAATATTCACAGTTCTAATTAATTTTTAATGATATTTTCAGATACAGCTCTCATTCAAAGATGTAGATTAATTTCATTGTAATACCACATAACTTCAAGAGGAAATACAATTTATACAGGCACAATCAATGTGCACTACTGATACCTATGTACAATCAACAACTGCAATCACATGAGATCAGTATTAAGAGACTCAGGTAATAACGCATTGCAGAATTAAATTGATATACAGTCTACACAGTTGGCCAATGTACCCACCTTCCCACAGAATCTTTAAAAGAATAGTCTATCTTACGGAATGATAGTCAATCAGTCAGAGTACTCATGCAACATTTAGACTACACAATCCTCAATGATACTTAACATTTTAATTAATTCTCCTGCATAAAGGCACTTAATTCCACTTTGAAACCATAGTGAACTTGAAAACTTATTTCAACATAAGAATGCACATAAATTTTAAGACTGCACCTAACCCTTCATGAAAGACAACAACAATATTTCCTCAGTCCTTAGTGAAAACACATGAAACTTGTGAACCCTCAATACTTCAATAGAATGAAGCAATAAACGAAAATGTGCAACGTTATCTCACCATAACTTCATTACTGACAATGTCTGACAGCTGCAAATAGTGGTAACATCTCCTATTGCCATACTAGCATACCTAAACCAAAGTTTTCCTCTCAGGGTATTGAAGATGAAACCCAATGTCTACTGCACCAGTCCACTGATTATAACAATGCCTATATCATATCATTCAGAAGGAGAAAATAAACTTGCAAAGAATGCCTTTCAAAATGACACGGTTTCCTTGATATGACTCCACTAATTCAGCACTTGAATAATAACGGAATGTTCGAAACAACCAAAGGCAAGTATCCTTTCTTTACTGAAGCAAGTAAAAATAATGAGGAATCAGGGTATGATCATTTAGTACTCAAGCCACAGTCCATCATCAAGAAAATTTCACTCACTCAAATCTCAGTTCAAGAAATGAAGCCAGAACAAGAAATAAAATGTATCAGTTGTAAAGTCGCAAATCAGAGTACTTGCATAGTACTGATGTAGTATTCAGACTGTTGTAGCATACAAATGAAATTTAATTCTCGTATTCAACAGTTCACAGAGTAATCCTTTGAGATGTAGCACTATTAATCTAGCCCTTCCACTTTGCTAGTAGACAGAAAAGTTTCTGCTCCTATAACATTGAATAATAATAATCCCTCAACAGGCTCTCAAATTTCCTCCCAATATCAAATCACAAGAACATAATATTAATTGACTGTAATACGTTGATTATAATTCGCTATATATTATCAAGATAATTGAATTAATATAGCAAAAACACCCTCTTCAAACATTTATAACCATGTAGCTCAGCAGTACCTGTATGAAAACACGAGTTCACCTGATAGAATTACACAGAAAACAGTGACAACTTCCATCGAAACTGGGTAATATAGTCCCAAAAATAAATTAAAAACACACAGAAAGGCATTATATTACATACGGTGAAAAGGTAAATTGAATTTTGTGCCCATTAATAGCCATACTTCGCAGTGAAGCTCTCTGCTGCATACATTATTCTTACAAATTTTCAGGTGTAAATTTATGAAAAATTTAAAATCACTGTGAAATTTATGCAAATAATCAAATATATACTTGAAATACACCTTGAGAAATTTCACTGCTAGCAAAATTAATAATTTTAGTAGCATCATTCCTGTTGAATATACTACTGACAGAGCACAGAATAATTACGACTGCAGCTAAATTGTATACGTGCGTCAACTGCGTAATCAGATGATAACAGAAAAAATATAGCAGTATTACCAATTGAGAACCGTCATTACATTTAAATCTTTACTTGTGAGTACGTAACACAATATGACCGCAGCTTTAATGCCCTGCAACCACCTCCTCTAACAGAAATATTACCCATAAATAACGAGATTTGAGTACTTTTAGTGAGTATGTTGCATTCAACCTTCTTTCCTATAGTGAAACGGATTAATTAAAGGGGCATTTAAAATAAGTTAAATCAAGATAAACTGAATCTGTCCTCTGAGCAACTGAGCTACCCCAACCTACAAGGGTTGTAGAATCAGTCCTTTTAGAAGCGATTCGTGCCATAGATATGTAACCACACGCTGTACTCTACAACACCTAACAGTGGTAAAGCAATGTACTATCCGGCCCACTTTGTCTAAGTTCAATATTCTGATACATCGAGGTCATTGACCTATATCAGTATTATTCTCGTCAGTATCATCATCAGTAACGACACCACTGTTATCAGTGGGAAGCCACGCCTCTTTCCCCCACCCCTCCCTTTGCCTTACCTCAATCAGTATTAAAAGGTTCCAAGATGACGGAAGCAGCCCAGATGCGTTAGTGGAAAATTAAAAACCATGTCCTTTAACAAGTCACACTTCAGTACTCCTTGTGTCTAGCTACTCACTCTGCGAAAAAAGTACAGAATGTTGGAAATGGAGCAGTTATGTAGATGGAAAATTTGCAACCCTCCTCTTGACGTGTGGAAACAGACCAATTAAGTCCTTTATATCCCTGTCCTCCCTCTTTTCTTTTTCTACCAGTCAGGACGTAGTATTGGAAAATGATGCCACATATGTTGTAAAACTTACGTAATCTTAACATGAAAATGTCGTTATTTCCTTGAAATCCGAAGTTGTGCTTTACTTTCGGCATAAGAAAAGGTGGTGTCAAGTTACATTATTTACATACTGCCCATCTATGTGGGGTATCTCCTTGTCCCTCTCCTCTCATTCTAGTCAATCAATGTTTAGTATTCGAAAAAACCACAAGAAATTGAAAAAACCGTCTCCTCCTCCTCCCTCTATGCAACTGGTTAATGTGAAGTATAAAAATGAACCATCCAATGAAAAAGTCTAAGATGATAGAAATAAAAAACAATTATTTGCCTTGTACCCAATACACCCTCCTCTCTATCGCCAACCAGTCAGAGTGTAGTATATAAATGGCTTAAAATTACATTATTTCCTAATTACATCTTCCCCTACCCATCTGGCTTTCTCCAGCCAATCAGAGTGTATTAGTAAAATGGTGGCAAATTATATTATTTCTGACGTGCAGTTCAAGTCACAACACTCCTCCTCCATGTCTTCAGTCAGTAACGATGATACAGACAGGCCAGTTGACTGCTTTATACCCATTTCCCATCCTCTTTCTTCAACCAGTAAGAGTGTAGTGTTTAAATGAAGCTTAGTAGCTATCAGTTAACACTGAAGTGTTCGTGATAGTTAACGTTGGATAAATTGTGAACTGAGTGTAACACTCAGAAATGCGACATAAAAATGTGTAAGATTCTTTTACGTATCCAATCGTTCATTCAAACAGTTTGTTTGTCACAACTGTGAATACGTCTTGTTTGTCATCTCCTTGAATATGTGTTTTTTCTCATGTAATTCTACAGACTTTGTGGTTCTCCTCATCGAACAGCAGTCTCATCAAGTAGCTTTGTGGACACCGCCATCATCGTCATCAGCTTTAGGTCAAGTGAAGTAGCACTTTATATATAGTTATAACTGGTGGCTGAGCCATCCACGAAGTATTTTATCAGTGATATCAGTGCAGAATGGGTTTGTTTCGATTCAGCTTTTAAAAACTGAATATGTTCTGACATAATTGTAACTCACGGTGGGTTCAAGGTTCCCAAGTAATATCTTGCCACAGATCTACTGGTTTTCACTAACAATGTGCTGTAGGTGATGAATATCACACTGCTGTGTAAACTCCTTTTGCCAAAGACAGATGAGAAGGCGAAATAGGCATGAAAATCGAGAGATCATCTCTGTCGATCTCTGATGATATCAGTGAATTGTACTCAACCAGTGTCACAGACGGACTTAAGGAAAAGTCCTGGAAAGTTTCCAAGCTTGCGATTCTTAATAGATGTTAAAGCATAAATGAATGTTAATGTAAATACAGAATTTTATGCCAAATCAGGCATAAAACTTCCTAAGGTAACAGCACATAAACATGCAATACTGAATATTAAGTCAATGGATAATGCCTGCTTCAGATGGCAACATTGAAAGAAATTAAGCTTTGTAAATATTTAATTACACGTTAAACTGAATCAAGTGCGAATATTTCAGAAAGACAACGTACACGTATCGCTTAATATGTATGGGATACAGTGTTCTGGCTACGAGTTTTTGGTTATAAGAAGAGCGGAAGAGGAACAAGAAGGAAAAAAGTTACAAGTTGTTCCATCGCATATGTTGAAACATAAACTCGAGAAGCATATGAATCTCATATTGCTGCCTGCCGCAGACACTGAAATATACCATTTCTGTTACATTAAGAATCTTTGGAGACCAGCACACAATATTATCACCGTTAATCAACATTAAAATTTTCCCCCCACCAAGAACAACACAGTGATGTGGTTGTTAGGGCATTATGTGACATAGTCCATCATCCACATTAGTGAAGATAATCTCATTAGCTTCGAGACATATATGGGAACAGCATATTGGCAAATGAAACGTTACCCAAATGTCAGGAAACTGTTCGGTGACATGCTCGATATAATTTTTGAGAAACAAGAGGTAGGGCTATCCTACTCGCCGATACGTTTAACGAGCGTGCCGTCGATACATAAATATAACTGTGACGGATGACTGACACAACTTCAAGATACGATTACTCAGTAAACGGATCACTTCTGTACTAGTATTGGCTCTCTACTACAACATTTGACACCTAGTCAATTTACTGGATTGATAGAAGCGGGTCTCAGACACTTCCACAAGAACGGCAAGACGGTTTTGCTCAGCTTTTGCTACGTTCAACGCTAGATGTGCTACAGGTATAGTTGTCATGATAGCACCCTTGCCAAACGATGCTTCGTCAACGGAATTGCGTTGTAACAGCTTGCGCTTGTGGGCACCGGACACCAAGGAAGCCGCATAGCAGCTACCAGAAGTGGTGCAGCGTGAGTAGACCCGGCTGCAACAGATCCACGATGCTCTTGCAGTCATTACACAGCCACCTAGACATGCGACGACCTGCTGCAGCAATAGTTAACAGTGCTCAGTGGCTTGTGACAAGCCTGTCTGGACATGGAACTGCCATATGGGAGTTTTTGATGTGACGACTGTGTCAGTTTGTTGGTTACAATATTTGTCTATATGATTGTTTGTTACAGTTTTTCAATAAAAAAAAGTTTGTAGAGCAATTACGTGTGAAAGGCAAAAGATAAAAGGAAAAAATTGCCCCAAAGCATGTTAAAAGGTGTTACGCCAATACAGATAGCCTAAAATATCACATTAGCACATCAAATATTTTTTATATAATTAAAAAAAGATTGGTACAGCTTAGATACGAGTCGAATTTAATGAAATGTTTCCTGTGGTAGGGGTACTACACATTTAGATTTGTGTGATTTTTCATGTAACCGAGCTTTAACGACTTCTTTTAATACCCACGTGAAAGACCTCACACTTTCTATTATGCAGAATGAACTGCCACTTTTCGTCAGTTACTACGAACTGAGTATTTTATGACAAGTATAGTACCCTTAGCAGAGGAAACATTTCATTAAATTCGACTCGTATCTAAGCTGTACCAATCTTTTTTTAATTATGTCAACAATATTTGATGTGCTGATGTGACATTTTAGGCTATTTGTATTGGCGTAACACCTTTCAACATGCTTTGGGGCAATTTTTTTAAACATATAATCATCATCAAAATGTAAAAGCAGTGTCCTGGGAACATCTAAAATAGTCATCCTTAAGGCTATTGGACTGTCGAAACAATAGTGACACTCTTCATTTCGATCACAATCAAGTTTTCGTTCCATACGTTGCTGCGTTTCAATTTATATTTTATGATCAGATTACCGGATTCGTATTTTCCATTGCAATACGTTGCCGGTTTCAGGTCTTTCATTTTCCATACATTTTTAATTCTTTTGCTGAAAACGCTATTTTTCACCAATGCGAAAAATTTGTTTTACGAAATCGTTCCTTGAGTTCAAATGCATCACAGCTTTAATAGCTACTTTCGGTTTCGTCCTGCCCGATGGACCAAATCAAAATACGCTGAGAATTTGGCAGAGAACAGGTTTATTCTTAAGACACTGCTTTATTTTTCTATTGTTAATTAAGTAATATTTATTTTTTGTACAATGTGTGAATGAGCTTTTTTAGATTTCTTGACTTGTTGATGCTAGGTGGTGGTACAATTTTCTCTGGGCATAGAAATAGATGAGGGTGGAGATCAGCTAAATTTCCAGGTCATTTTAGATCTACTTCTAGGATGTACCTCACATTTGAATCATAGGTTACGCTCATTAATTCAAAATCCTTAACAGGCATCCATGAAAATTCAATGGCGTAGATGCTGCGTCATGGCCCAGCTGTGAAGATTGTTAACACCGAAATGTAAAATACACGATTCATTTCAGTTTTCATCACAGTCAGCTGTGTATCCGTTGTCTCCAACTGCATGTCTGTAAGAGCTGTGAGCAATACCACCTCTGATGCCACACTCAACAAATTGTCATTGCTCAGCATTGGAAATAAGTTGCAAGTTTTATTTAGTGGTTTACAGCATTATGTCACATTATTGGCGGGATCTAGTTTGTATGTTTTAAGATAGAGTGTGCGGAAGTGGAGACACATCGGCCAGAAGCGAAACTTCGCTTTCTAGATAATAGTCTGAGTAATTATGTAGAGTCTTGCAATCAGATAAGTTATATACCTTGCATGTTCTATGGTAATCCTGCTATTTGATCGATGGTTCACCACTCAGCAAGCTTCGAGCTTCTGAAGACTTCAGTCGGTGGTAACTCTTTCTCCATCAAAATGAATTCGTCAGTTGTGTGCTCGAAGGTTGTTGCTTATTGTTGCTTACATTGAACTGCTCACAGCTGGGTAAATGCTCTCTCCTTATCTTCAAAAACTCGCCCTTTAAATATGAGACACGTTTTTCCAGTGGACATGTCAGAAGGTTGAAGGATCCGACAAAGTGAAAATTTTTGTCGCTACTATATCCCACAGCTATAGATTTATTGAATTTTTTTCTCCATATTCTCTGCAGTCACAGAAACTTGACCTGGAGGAATTATTTTAGCTGTTTCTTCCACTCTTTTGTAGATGTTCGTGATTATGAACTGTGCATCCTAATTTGTTTGATCGTGAAACACGACAGGTGCCGTAAAATTAGGTCGATAATTTGTATTACAGTTCTCATGCGCTTCACCATGAAATCTGCCTGTATAATGGCTGTCTGTTTTTCACATCTACATTTTTGAAGCATTCTTCCCAGATGTGACAAATTTCTGGTAACTGAAACGCTTCTTCCTCTTCGACGGTAGTAATCATCCGTTTGTTCTACCGCAGATAAACTTTTATTCGCTCAACAATCTGATGCAGCTGATTCGTAAATCACTACGTGCAATCTGTACATCGGTACAGCTGAAGCTCTCAGTTCTCGTCACTCCAGTGCACTTAGAAAGCTATACTATATGGTTTATGTAGATGAATTTCGTCAAAATAACTTACCACTTATGATTACTGGCAATTTTTGTTAAATGACAGTAACAGTCGATTGAGCAGTGCTTAATGAAGTAGTAGCATAATCGTGTTTCTACAGTTACACACTAAAAACTTGCTCCATCTGCACAAGACGATAATCGTTTGATATATCCTGAAAGTTCAGTATAGGGCCTTCGGGTCAATACGGTATCAAAAAGACAGTAATTGCAAATAGTGACAAAACCTACAAAATTGAAATAGTAGTAAATTGTAACTTTGGGTGAATACCACCTTTTCCCGATTTAGTGACGCATCGTGATTTGACTTTATTGAAAAATGTGAGAATATAAAAAATATAATGTGAATATTATACAAATGTATATATATGAAAACACATTGAATTTCATTAATATTGGAAGAAAAAATCTTTTATCATTAACTTTATATGCAGAATATTGTTTCAGGTTCAATTTTCCTTTCTGTATAGTCTGTTTCCACACGCAAGTGGCTAAGTCTCTCAGCAGTGCAGCATTTTAACAGGATAGGTGACACTTCCAAAACTCTCTAAGCACTGGGCTTTACCTGGCTCGCAGCAGCAAGGGCGCGCTGCAAAGACATGTATATTCTTCGCATATGTGTGAGTGACTGACGAAAAGCTTGAGCAATGGGATTACTCATACTTTTTCTGAACATGAGACAATACAAGTTGAGGTTTTTTTTAATGTTGTGAGAAAGGGAATCACAGAGATTAATGTGGCCTTCCAGAAGAGGCGATCACCTGGGAAGTCCACGAAAATATTTCCCCGATCATAACACTCACCTCTCCGACCTGGATCCTTTCGACGATTGTTGCACATAGTTTGCTTTCAGAGCGATGAAGCATAAAAAAGTGATTTACGTACGGGTAATAACGCATTATTATTATACTGACATCACTTTGACGTTAGGTTACAGATACGTATGCGTACGTAAATAATGGAAATTGACACCGTGTCAGAAAAAATGCAGTTCTTTGACTTTCACGAAAATATTGAGCCATTGAAGTAGAGGTCACGTAATTTCTACTACTTATAGGGCGCCCGTTTCTAATACTATGCTGTGAATGGATGGAAAAAGGGGAAGGAGGAGGGGCTACAGAGCACACAATTGGCCTATTTTCTTAGAAGGAGGCGAAGATTTTAAATTTTCCATTAATACACTTGCGCTATTTATGTCGTATTTTTGTTTTCGCACTATGATTGGCTGGAGATAAGGAGTACTGCACTGTGATTGGTTAGAGGATATGGTTTTTAACATTCCACTGACGAAACTAGGCTATTTCCGTCATTTTGGATTATTTTATACTGTGTCATCATTGGCTGGGGATAACGGAGGGCAGGGACTGGGGAAAGGAGCATCGCTACTGACTGAAAAGTTTGATGATGCCCCTGATAACAATGATGATGTCACTGCCGACATAAATGAGAAGGATGATAATGTCACTCGGTCAGTGACCTCGATGGGACAGAAGGCTCAATGTAAGCAAAACTGGCCGGGTAGTACATTGTTACCCTACTTCTAAAAAAATGGAAATCACCCATTTAATAGCAAATTCTCAGCTGCTTTTTCGCTACAAAACGTGTTTCTTTAAAATCAACGGAAACCCACATTTACCTTGTTAGGTGAACTCGTATTTAAAACGAGAAATATTATCTCTGCTCAAGGCAGTTCATGTGCTCTTATGTTTCAATATATTACACTTGATTGGAGATCTTTCAGGAACAAGGTTTAAGGGGCTCCGGAACGCCCTATACTTGCAATGTTAAAATAACTCTTATAAATTACATCTTTCCTCACAAAGTATTTGAGGTAGGAAGTTGAACTTTTTACAGATTATTTATTTGAATATGGGCTGCAACTTAACACAGGGATTTTACAAAATTTTAGTTCAGTTATTAAAGATGATTTTTTTCAATTGTAATGAAAATTCACAACATTTATTTGCAATTTTTTATTTATATATTCAAAAATATACAGTTTTTTGGAAAAAGGCTGTGTTAAATTATGCAGAAGGTACTGTGTAACATTTACTGAAAGTTTGAAACAAATATGTTTGGAAGATCCTTAGAAAACATGTAATTAGTATGAGAAGATAAAAGTTTTGGGAATCGAGCGACAAAGATTGGATTAACTTTTTAGTGCATTCCAGGTCCATAGGATGGATTATCTTCATCCTCTGCAAACTCCTCCTCCAGCTTCCTCTTGTTCCTCCTCCTGTTTACTCTTGCTTGTATTTCTAGACTCTTTACAGCCCTGTCTGCAGCCCGAAGGCGTTCCTTGTCTAAAGCAAGCATCGCTCGTTGTTGTGTTCGTAGATTTTGCTACCATTTTCTTCAGTTGCAGTTACTGCAACACTGTTCCAAAAGGTGGTCATGTATGAACACTTATCACATTTCAGTTGTATTTCACTAGCAAGTCCTACGTGCTTTATTATGGAGAGTTCCAGACCAACTTCACTACAATGAATACATCTTCCACAGTTTGAAAAAATTCCTTTGAGAACCGACATATCAAATATTTCATTCACATCCGTTTCGCCCATAAAACATTCATAGTTTTCACTCATTGAACCAAGCTTCTTCTGTGAAGTATTTTCTTTCCCACTTTGACTGCTATGGGCAGGTGTACTTGACAGGTTAGGTTCACTCACTTGGTTATCGTCTTTATTGTTTACAGTAATAACACATACCTTTGGCTTTCCAACATTTCTCCTTTTCTTAAAAGCCTTCAGAGGATTTCTAATAACTTTACTTTTACTCATTATTATACTTCAACAAAACAGTGACTCAAGAAACAGAATTAATTACGAATATTTTCGAGATAGCGACAGAGTAAATAAACATGAAACAATCGACAATCACACCAGCGATATATATAGAACCATCACAGGTTATCCACAACACATACTTTATCTCACATCACTAAAATGTCCCTGATGAACACGGACGTTAATAATAACACCATTTGACAGCAGTTTAACAGCGCCACAGTGGGTCACGCCCATGTAGAACACATTTCAAAAAAAATTTAAAAATAGTTGTAGTTTTCGGAATTGAATAAATTATATATCTATTAAAAGGTAATAGTCTGCAGATTCAGAAAACGCAAAAAAGTAAAAATCGAACTTTTCATGATTTTGAGCCTTTCCGGAGCCCCTTAAGGAAGAACATGTGTAGATTGTAGAGTAATGAGCATAGAGTGAAAATAATTCAATAAGATATCCAAATTATAAAAAAGCTGAGCTGTAGTAGTTAAATCGTTCAGAAAATTTATACAGTCTCATGAATAACACCTGTAAATGTCTGTCAAGCGACCACAGAATCACACATTTACAACAGACTACAAATAAACCTAGCCTGCAAAGTTATTTAATGTCTGGAAAGAAAATGAGATAAGAGACTTGGATGCTCGAGAGACCGAAAATAAATTACATGTAGATTCCCACGTGTGCTAGGCAATACGCGAATTAGAACTAGGAACTAACACTGTTCACGTGAAACGTAACTGCAAAGTACCTTGTGTAAATAAACTTGAAAATCAGGTATAACATATGCTGTCCAATCACATTAATGTGACCACCTGTCAGAAGCTTGAATAATCTCCTTTGGCACCGTGGACTGCTGCTAGACTAGCAGGAATAAACTCAATGTTGTTCTAGAAAGTACCGAGAGCGCTGTGGAACCATGTCAGCTCCAATGTCGTGGTCAGCTACACTGGATTTTTCGGCTGAGGATCCATGGCGGGAACAGCTCGATCGGGGCGGTCCAACGATTCTCGATTGACTCTGAATGCGGGGAGTTTGGTAGCCAGGGGAGTAGGGAAACTCATACTTGTGCTCCTCGAACAACGCACGTACACTGCGAGCTGTGTGACATGTTGCATATTCCTACTGGTACGTGCCATCGCGTCGAGGAGGGACAAAGAGCATGTGGGTGTGGACACATTTCGAAGGATAAACGCATATTTGTGTCGATCAGTTGTGCTTTCCAGAATGACGAGATCACTCAGGAAAACGCGTGGGAACATCAGCAAGACCGTAACGCTCCCTCCGCCGGCCTGTACCCTTGGGTCGATTGTTGCACGGTGTTTCCTTTCAAGACGATGGAGCGTAAAACGTGTTTCATCTGAAAAGGCCATATGTGGCTATTCAGTGGATGCCCATTTATGATACTGTTGTGCAAATTCCAGCGTTCGTAGCCGACGAACAGCGGTCAACCTGGATGCAGAACCAGGCGCCTGCTCCGGAGGCCTATGTGCAGCAACGTTTGCTGGGCGGTCGTTGAGAAGACATCGTGGGTAGCCGCTTCGTTAATCTGAGCGCTCAGTTGCTCAACACTTAAATGGCTATTCGCCCGTACACATCTCCGCAGCCCTCGTTCTCCCCTGTCATCTATCCGTGGTGTACCACTGCAGCCTCAACGCTGGTTTTGCATAGCGTTCGTTATTTTGCCATCCACGGTGTATACTCGTTTTCCAGAATTAAAGTTCCAGTTTGAAAACGCTGTGGGATCGAACCACTGCTTAGATGAAGTTAAATTCGAACAGCATATTACTATCGTGGGGGAAACTTCATCGAACAAAGAAAGAAAAAGAAGAATTTTTGACCACTAGATGGCACTATATGCGTCTGAATACGCACATCAACAGACGCACGGGCCACTGCTATTTTCCATTTTGCGTTCGAGACGCCGAACATGTATGTCGCCATGAAAGGTAGCGTGTTGCTGCTAAAGAGCTTTTACAAGAACGGTGACTGTGTGCCAGTAGCCCTGCAGCAGTCCCGGTCACTGAAGGTTATTAAAAAAGGCAGTAACGCGATGTCTGCGAAGGGACTGGAGAAAATGAATACAAACTTCGAAAAGACACATTATTTTGAAGCGTAATGTGGCAGAAGGAGAAAAGCAGTTGATCTGACGTCTATCGACGATGTGGCCACAATATTGCAAGCCGCGTCGAGAGGTTGTGCGTAAACAAGCAGTGCACGGGAATTCCCCGCACGTTGGACATGACTACAGAGCATGGTGCATAAAATCGTACGAAACATATCTACAGAATCACCCATCTTAAGGAGTTGTTTGCTTCTGACCTGCCAGCAATTTCCTGCTCGCATGGAAGTGGACAATGAATGGCCATAGAGCATTCTGTGGACAGACGAAGCCCATTTCCATCTACACAGACATGTCAATACGCCGAATTTCAGGATATGGGCAACGGAATATCCGTGCCGGTGCCACTTCATTCTTGCAGTGGTGACTGTGTGATGCTACTTGACGGCGCCGTTTATCGTAAAGTTGTAATTTTTCGAGGAGATGAGTCCTTGGGTCCTGTTAGTTTTACCGTCCTCGTTTACGCTTAGAGAATATTTTGCCTCCAACGTCATTCCAACCATTTAATAGCGTTTTCTATGAGTAGGATTATTTTCTGCAAGATAGCGCTCCTCCGCACGTTGCACAGCCAGTGATGCGGTAGAGATATTTCGAAAATGCTAGAATTATCAACCGTCATTTCCCTACAGCCTGGCCATCCACATCACCTGATCTTAACTCGTGTAACTTCTGGCTGTCAGGTTATCTGGGAGATATGGTGTTCGGTGCTCCAGTTACACACGTAGCTTAATTCGAAGCACGCATTGCGCAACGCAATCTAAATGTGACCTCAAATACACTCCGATCTGAAGTGGAACACGCAGTTTCTCAATTTCAACTTGTGATAGAAAACGGTGGATGGCATATTGAACATGTCTTGTGCCAGTATCACAACACGTTTTTTAAGCGGTTTTCAGCCTCACGACAATTAAAAACAGATGCCAATTCTCATTTTCTGCGGATTTTCGTGCCAGTGCAATGGACAACCGATGTAATTTAAAACTTTATGTGATTTTTTCGCCTCAGGACAATTAAAAACCAATTTTCTCATCCAATAGGCCACGATCTTGCCGTGGTAGATAGGCTTAACTAACTAAC
Organism: Schistocerca piceifrons; assembly: GCF_021461385.2. NCBI lineage: Eukaryota > Metazoa > Arthropoda > Insecta > Orthoptera > Acrididae > Schistocerca > Schistocerca piceifrons. The sequence continues at coordinate 699,576,863 of NC_060149.1, forward strand.
AGTTCCCTAACTGTTGACTGCCGAACTTGTGCGTCATGCACACTTGTCGCTAAGGATAGTGTAATGTGCAATTCAAATCATAGCCGTCATATTGCGGTTCATCTATGTTTCGTAGTCGACCACATTTACGTTAAGACGCTGCTGGTAAAAATTTCGTTTTTTGTGTTCCATGTTTCCGCCTGCAGCAATAATGTGCTGTTCAAATTTGACGTTATTCTGAGCAGTGGTTAACGTTCTACAGGCTTTTGAAACTTGAGTTTTAGTTATGAACACCCAAATTCGACGTCATTCTGAGCAGTGGTTCTCTTTCTAGAGAGTTTAGAAACTGGAACTTTAATGACGGACACCCTTTACTTTAACCACGGCGGCACTATAATAGTTTACAGGCTTAGATGTTTCGTAAATGCATCTACTCTTGACCCAAAGCGAATGATCATGCTCACTTGGGCGTCAGATAAATCGCTCTATTTCCGCAATACGACAACGACTGTGCCGTTTCTCACTTCACCCACAAACGCTTTACTCTGAGATGACAAAAGTCATTGGATACCTCCCCATATCGTGTCAGACCATCTTTCTCCCGGCTTAGTGCAGCAGTTCGACGTGGCATGGACTCACGACGTCGTTGTAAGTCACCGGAAGAAATGTTAAGTCAGCTGCCTCTTTAGTCGTCCATAATTGCGAAAATGTTTCCGGTGCAGAATTTTGTGTACGAACTGACCTCTCGATTATGTCGCATAAATATTCAATGAGACCCAAGTTATGTGATCTGGGTGGCCATATCAATCCCTCGAATTTTCCAGAATGTTCTTCAAGCCAATAGCGAACAGTTGTGGTCTGGTGTCATGGCCCATTGTCATCCATAAAAATTCCATCGTTGTTTGGGAACAAGTAGCCGAACATAACAATTTCCAGTCAATGATCTGTTCAGTTGGACCGGAGGACCCAGTCCACTCCATGTAAACACAGCCCAAATCATTATGAAGCCACCATCAGCTTGCAAAGTGCCTTGTTGACAACTTGGGTCCATGATTTCGTGGTGTCTGCGCCACACTCGAACTTTACCACTAGCTTTTACCAACTGAAATCGGGACTCAACCGGCCACAATTTTCTGTCATTTAGGGTCCAATCGATATGTTCATGAACCTAGGAGAGGCGCTGCGGGTGATGTCGTGCTGTTAGCAAAGGTATTCGTGTCGGTCATCTGCTGCCATAGCCCATTAATGCCAGACAGCACCGTACTGTGCTAACGGATACGTTCGTCGTACGTCCCGCATTGATTTCTGTGGTTATTTCACGTAGTGTTGGTTGTCTTTAGCAGTGACAACTCTACGCTGATGCCACTACCCTCGGTCATCAGGTGAACGCCATCGGCCGTTGTGCTATCTGTGATGAGAGGTAATGCCCGAAATCTGGTATTCCTGACGCCCTCTTCACACTGTGGATCTCGGAATACTGATGTCCCTAACAGTTTCCGAAACAGAATGTCCGCTATGCGTAACTCCAACCACCATTCCGCGTTCAGAGCCTGTTGATTCCCGTAGTGCGGCCATAATGACGTCGGAAACATTTTCATATGACTCACCTGAATACAAACGACAGCAGCTCTAATGCATTGCCCCTTCTATTATAACTTGTGGACACGATACTACCGCCATCTGTATATGGGCACATCGCTCCCCTATGACTTCTGTCACTCAGTGCGTATACCCGCCACTGGTAGTGCTGCCGCTTGCCGTCTGTTAGCAGAGAAATCCCTGACCCCGCCGGGAATCGAACCCCGGAACCTGGGCGCGGGAAGCGAGAACGCTACCGCACGACCACGAGCTGCGGACCCTTGATGATTTATCTTTGATACATCAATCTCAGTATCACATGAAGGGGGTCATATTCTTACAAGTCACTACATTTACAGGAGCAGGCGAAGAGAGCTTCTGACGGCGGCAGGCGGAAGACGAGAGTGTCTTCGTCCAGTCAACCACGCTGCCCTACACATCTCACGTCTCCACACCAAGAAATATGATTGGCTGGCTACTTTCAAGGTACTTTAATACCTATAGACATTCATTGCAACATTTCGAACAGCCCATAAATATTTGTTTTCAGTTCCATATCATTACGACATACATGGTTTGGAAATTGTAGCATACCGATTGTCTTGTGACAAAATCTTACCTTGCTGACGTTTTCAGTCACACAACGCATGCAGCCTAATCATTTTATTTCTATAATAGTTCAAAAATGGTTCAAATGGCTCTGAGCAATATGGGACTTAACAGCTGTGGTCATCAGTCCCCTAGAACTTAGAACTACTTAAACCTAACTAACCTAAGGAAATCACACACATCCATGCCCGAGGCAGGATTCCAACCTGCGACCGTAGCAGTCGCACGGTTCGGGACTGCGCGCCTAGAACTCTATAATAGTAATTGACACCCAGGAAACTTTACTGAAGTCTGGTAAGCAGATATGCGTTAGCAACAGTTCATCGTTTCTTATAAGCCCAACAGATTGCGTAAAATGAGCTAGTCTGTGTGGTGCTGAAAGGTGGTTTGGGTGTTCATAGAGGATGTAGCATCCCAGAACAGAGAATGGGATTAGTCCGATATTCCAACGCCAAGTCTTCCAGGTATTTTCATAAGCATTTACAGGAAAACAATGAAGATAAATTGCGAGGCATTAGTAAACATATAACTTGAGAATTCTGTTGTCTGAACACATTAAAAATGCTGCAAGCTAAGTTAATTGTAAAGAGATACTTTTTGCCTGTTTCAATATGTCTATTTGTCCCCTGCTTGAATAAATTATTACCTTTTATTTAGGTTTCCTGAACTATCCGTAAATTCGTAGGTCGTTCTAAAACAGTTAAGGGTATGCTACGGGCGTTCGGTAAAGCATAAATTTTTTCCTATCCGAAGTATACGCTACGTTGAGAACAGTGTGTACTACCAGATTTTAGGTACTGTCGCAAAACATACCATTACGACAGAAATGAAAGTGGAGCAGATAAGGGTGACAGATGTAACTAATCGCATGGATTGCAGATGGAACGAGGAAATTCTCAGAGATCAGAGAAGACCAGGACAACGACTTAACGGATGATGGGTAGATGAATTCAGACAACATAACATCAGTGCGAGATGGGCCACTCTGATCATGGACAATAGAATGATATTCCAAGTTAGTAGTATCCATGTAGCAGGTGTTTATAATTAAAGTGATGGCGTTCAGAGTGCTCCAGTTGAGGCTGTATACGTCGCAGGACGCTGCAACATCCTAGCTTTGTTTATTAATAGGTCCGGTCGTGGAGTATGCGGAAAAAAAAGCTCCTCTTTCTGCCTCCAGGTGAAAATATCGTGCTGTGAACAGTCATAATGTGAAATGCTTCCTGTTCTGACGTAAGAACGCTGCTGATTTCATTTGTGAAGGGACAGTTGAAGTAAAGGTAGCGGTTTTCCGCACGAAAGGCAATGGCTATAAAGAAGAAACACGGTGCACTGCTGTTAAAGTTATTTTATCAGAACAGCAGCGCTCTGTTGCGGGAATATCGCCGACAGAAACAGCTGCGAAAAGGCATCACATCAATAAATAAGCTAAAGAATATGATCAAGAAATATAAGGAAAGTGGTGAATTTGCAGCAAGGAGAGGGACATGGCCCATTCCCATAACAGTTCTTGATGAAGTTGCTGTAGCTATAGCCGACATTACTCGACCTGTGTCTCGGGAGTTATCTCTCCCCTGGTCAACTGTTCAAAAGATTTTGCGGTGCATGTTACACTGGTATCCCTACACGGTTCAGAATGTTTAGCAAATAAAGCCCGAAGGCAGGCTACAATGCCGCGACTTTGCCTTTCGTCTTTTGGCAAGCGCGGAAATGGAAGACATGTGGCTGGGGAATATTGTTTGGATGGATGAGGTACATTGTACTCAACACAGTGCCATGAATGTCGCATATGGGGTTCTACTCTGCAGGAGCAGCCACTTCACTCAGATTATGAGACTGTGTGATGTGGCTTCAAGGGCTCTTACATTCTCCGTCCGTGTTTCTTTGAGATGACACTTCGCGAGCCTGTTAGTTATAGAGTGACATATATACGTTACATCTTCCTTGTGCAACACGTGATTCCAGATTTGCAAGAATGCATCTGTGCCCACACCACTACTTTCGTGCAAGATGGGGCGAAACCACATGTCACTTAGAAGCGAAAGATTTACTTCTGGAAACCTTCGGTAACAGGTGCATCAGCTCTAGGAAATTTCAAGATGTGTGACCTTCCAGATCCTCTGACCTAAATAAATGTGACTACTGATTGTGAATATAAGTGGAAGATTGTGTCTATCAGAGATGAATCCGGACTCATCCTAAGATAGCATACGACGATTAGCACTCTAATTACACCGGATATGCTGCGAGCAGCTGTCGAACAATCCATGTAATGGGTGCTGCATAGTGCTGAGTAGGGAGACAGTACTGAACACTACTAACCATATCCTAATAAACGTGCCAGAACCACAATTATCATGTGTTGGATCGATCCTCCCCTTATCACGCCCCCGCACCACATTTTGGGTGCTTACAGCACCACACTACCACCTGGTGGCAGAATGTGGAACTATTAATTTAATGTAATTACAATTTTTCAGCGTTCTATGATGTATACAGCCCACACTACAGCACCCTGGACATTATCAGTTTAATTTATACGCCTTGTGTAATAGGATACATTGCTTATTCCTCACCAGCAGGTTGTATCGTTCTGTCCACATGTTTCTCTTTATTCCTCCATTTTCGAGAATTTCTATAATAGTTTTCCTTGATGAGTTATATTTTATCCCGCCAACCCACTGTCGAACAGGATGCACATTGTGAACATTACAGTGCCAACAATATTGGTACGACACGCTCCCAATTAAATACTCAATGGCAGTGACAGCAGTATAGTCAGGTTGTTGTACTGTTTTTGTCTGGCTGGACGTTTTCTTGTCATAGGCTGTACTCGAATATTTTTTGACCTCACCAAGCTCGCTTTATTTATGCACTGGATCTTGTCGCTGCCATGCGCATTTACCAGGCAATCATTCGTCTTCAAAGAAGTTGATTGTGCCACTTCTGCTCTACAACTCATTTAAATGAAAGAGTTCCTAATATTATATATATGTAGAAATGAGCCACTACAGTTGACAGAATAATACCATTCAAGCACTTAGATGTCTTAAATGTAAGTACTTTATTACCATAATATATTTTTCCTGGGGACCGCCGCTCCTCTACGACGGTGATCTGATTCATACAACTTCTATAATCGCGTCGTAGCAGGTATTTTCATATCGGAGCGGTTTCATAACGCCGCTACCACCGTCCCGTTCTGAGGAAGTACATCAGTCTCCATTTGCATGAAACCATAAGAAAAACAACATCCATCGGCGCTACATATATATTTACTGCTATTGGACGACGGCTGTCTGATAGTAAAGACATGTAAGAGTTTCACATCTTCCACACTGTTGTGTAAAGAAACTTCAAAATATCTTCAGCAAGGGTTGCGAATCCATACTCAACTTCCGCAGTCTGCGTAGGAATCTGTCGATACGGAAGCAAGTAGTTGTTTCGGGTAGGTGCTGTTACGTATTTTACCGATTTTATTTGGAGTGCTAATACCGTCCGCGCTGAGGAACTATTCGTGGAACTACATCGCTTCGTAGAACACACGCCACATGGCACTTCATCAAATCGTTGGCGCAGCTGAGAAGGAGTGCTCGAGCTCAGAAGCAGGCGGCTACTGTGTGCGGCTGTCCGCACATAGGATGAGTGCGGGGGCAGCAGCAATAGCACCGTTAATTAAACGCGCCTCTCAGCGCGCCGGCGCTCTTTGTGCTCGCGTCGCATCCTGCAGGTGACGCTGGAACAATGCTGCCGCCACCGCCGACAAATCGCTTCGAGTGCTGCTCCTGACGCGCAGCGACTCGCAGCCAATCGATGCTCCCCACACGCTCCACACGTTGTTCCCAATATCCACCCGCCATACACATACTCCCCTACTTCGGCCGGAAGTCATTGACGCACTCAGAGATTGTTGGAACGGTGATTTCGTCCCATTTATTTCAACAAAAGCGTTAGTCACGCATTCGGAATGAACTAAGAGTTCGATGAACAACACAAAATTTTGGCTAGTTGAGGTTACCCAAAGAATGAGCACTGTGATTGCTACATTTCCGTGTGGGAAGTCGAAGTCCTTGATACTAACTCCAAAAACGTAGCCGAAAACCAAAGATATCCTAAGCCCACAATTTAGGTCATCAACAAGAGGGTAGATAGCGTGTATGTTGGAAGGACGTACACTGATTATGGCACTGCGTTCTTGTCACTGTGCGCATTGCCACCCATCAACATTGCTGGTAGACCTTTCACGCCGAGTGACACTGTGCGATTATCTTCGTGTCGATCTAGGACGCCCTCTAACGTGGCGCCTCCACATCCGAGACGTTAAAATTAAACCCAACGGTCACCTCAGCAAGCAGTATCTATTGCTGAATTAAATTTTTCGCCCTACCGCCGAAACTTGGTACCACATTATTCAGGGCGCTGCTAAGACGTTTGCTGGAATACGCTGCTGTCCTGTGGGGCCATGCCGACCAAATGCATTTACATGTTCTACAAAGAGCGCATAACCGCGCACAACGATTTGCTCTGCACCTACCAAGGATCTTCTTGTCAGGTTAGACGGATGGAATGGCTGAGGTTCCACGTGCAAGGGACAGCGACTGCCTCTATCTTTTAAGAGAGATTACAGCAATCGCACAATGCAAAAATTCGGGCACAAGGCCGAGGAATCAAGGGCAAGATCGCCACTAGGTGCATAAGCTGCAATTGTTAACTCTAGGCGTACTGGATAAGCAATTAAGTAATCATAGTTGCTGTACACAGAAAACGTCGCACAAAATTAGGAAAAACACACATTTGTTGAGAACTGTAAGTTGCCAATATACCGCTTACCGTATACCTGTGGAAAAGTTTGTCTTGGACTGACTGGACGATTCAACACCAGGTGTTGTTGCCCACTGGAACAGACAGATAAATCGGCCGTGACGGAGCACACGTTGCATTAGACTGATCACATAATAAAATTGGCCATCACGGAGGTTCTTCATGTGTAGAAGACCTGCCATACCCGCTTGTTAAGAAAATTCACAGGAAATCACAGCCACGATAGTAGTTTCAATAACAAAGAAGATAGCTTCAAGGTTAATGATTCTTCGTTTCCTGTACTCTAGTGAACGACCGTTGCAGGTAGCGAAAAGGAACCACATCAATAATGACCAGAGAAAGGCTCTCTAAGGACACTTACTTACGTGGGTGTTCTAAAAAGTAATGCCTTCCTCTTTTTATGTGGAAACCCTTACAGGTTTTAAATACCGATATTTACATTCTACGTATTTTTCTTCCCATCTACTCATTTATGTCTCGATGTATTCACCCGGGCGTGGAACGAATTTTCCCCAACGACAGACTAGTTTGTTGCTACTGTCCTTGTAGAACGTTTGAGTTTGCTGACGGAACCACAACCCCACCTCTGCCTGGAGAGATTCATTACTATTAAAGTGAATTCATAGAAGGTGTTCTGAAAACAGATGAAAATCGGGTGGAATAAAGTCGGGATTGTGTGAAGGATAACAGTGATCCGGAGGCGTAGTGTTGTCGCAAATGTCGCAGCCCTCGTGTGTTCTCTGGCATTGTCATGCTGAAGCAGGGTGCGCTCCATGTGTGGACGAATTCTTGGCGTACGAAACTCGATTACAGCGCGCTGTTTCACACGCACCGACACGATTACGTTACACACCATCATGTTATACGCTACAGTTTGGAGTCCTTTACCGACAGGGGCTGTAGATGTGTAGACATGACCAATAAGGATCTAGAATATTAATAAGGTTTATTTTATTAAAAATTCTTTAAGAATTTTCACACAAAATATCCGGAGACATAACTTTTCAGCACGCCCTCGTGTAACATACGACCACAGGCTCCACTCCTGCTCGCCACCAGCAATGAAGAGTGATACTTTGGTAATGCCATCCACTCGTGCAGGCAAAACGTTAGGAAAAATCTTTAAAGAAACCTCGGCTGAACATGCCGAGAGAGAAGCCAACAGGCGATACGTTACGAAGAGAACTTTTTAATTGTACGCAGGAAGGTATTCAGCAAATGGTGTCCAACAAGAATGACGATTCAACGTATTTGTAAAATGTTGTTATTGAAATGGTGCTAGAATACACTACACAGAGAGGGAGAAGGGGGTCCTGCAACAAGCGGAGTGAACGGAACAGATGTTATGAGAGCTATAGCACATTATCCGCAGAAACTGTGAGTGTCTCTGGCATTAGTCAGCCCGGCGTTGTTCGCATTTACCGTGCAAACAGCTTTCAACCGTGTCATGTGTCACTTCACTAGCAGATTAACCAGTGCAATCGCGGAAGACGCATGGAATTCTGTCGTTCCGCTTGTAACGGATAAGAGTTACATGTACATGCCCGTAGTGTGTTTTCAGTATCTAATTAACTTATTGATAACGATTTCGGTGTGAATCTTGGGAAACAAATGTTATAAAATGACTGTAAAAGTATCTTATGATTACCAATCAATCATTTCCTTTTATTGTATACTTATTTATTTAAAACATTCTTAAATGTGAAATATGGTCTCTTCCTGAGGAAGAGTTGATTTCAGGTAACATGATTGGGAAGCCATTAGGCCTGTGAACTGCAAAGCTTTATCTCTGGTCGTCTTCGTTTCTGGAACACCTTTTTCATGAGAGTTACGACCATTAGACTGACACATACGACAGCGTCGGAATAGGGGTGTCAGATGGCTTTGTCTTCAAAGATTTTCGAACACCTTTTCTTTGTAACGAGAGGTATGGCAGATACGCTGAAGTGGGGGCAGTAGTCAGTAGCAGTGCGTAACTAAGGTCACGTATTGGTGCACTTTCGAGGCTTTGGTATTTTGTGCTAACATTGGTGCGTTTTATGAAGTAAGGTTATAATTACTACTTCGGCAGTGATCAGTCGTCTCCTGTAAACTGTAGCCATGGATGCAATTCATTTCCAGGCAAAATGATGATGCCGCAAGTATTGTAGCATGTCACTTCAAGAATAGTTGCAAGTGTAGACAATATTGCGTGTTTTGTCTGTCCAAACAATATGGGAAGTTAAGATGCTGTACATGCAATTTAGCCTCATATTCTCAACTGCACTACTTCTGACAGGACAAGTTGCTGACATTTGATTTCATAGTTGCTAATGCAACAGGGAAGTCCGACTTTTGCTACTGAAAACTCTGCTGATTGAGCTTTTAGATGAACACAGTCTAACATTCTGCGTGGTGTCAGTTTGTTCTATATCGTGTCTCCCTACCACTTTCGCGCAACGACGCTCTGAGCCTGTTTTTTAGGGAATTGACCAGTTTGAACCTGGGACCTGTTGCTGGTAAGGAGACGCCAGACCACACATGACATGTAGAATTCAGAAGAGTTCAGTGAGACTAGCGATGATATAACCAAATAATTAATGATTTCAGCGTCAGCTCCACTGCACTCCCTGTAAAAGAATCTTAATACTAACTAAAGTTAGTGGAAGGGGTTCAAGGCTTTCCTATTTTTAGTTAGCTGGTAAGATAACGTCAAAAAAGCAGTTAAGTTTACCATTGGAAATTTTGTTCTACTCACAAAACATTGTTTATAAATTGCACTCTTGATAAAAGGAAATGTTTTAATACACGATGGTAAAAACCAACTGCGTTAAACAAAAATGTGAACGAATATTCCCTGAGTGGGTTTCCAAGTTCTACAATGGATCGAAGGATGACCTATGCCATATGACATCTATAATCTAGGTTTAAATTAAGTATCACAAGAGAGAAAGCTATCAAAATGGTCTATAGTGACCCTCAATTATCTTTAATTACTTATCTAACTTGTCGTAAATTACAGTGGCTGATGTGGCTTCTCAATAACTATATAACAGAAAACTTATCGCGTTTAAGATTTTTATTTCAAGTGGCAAATGTGAACACCATGAGCTTTAATTGACGATCGACACTAGTATTACGCAAAAAGGGGGTGTAACAGATGAGGCTTCTGCAGTTCTGAGTGAAGCTTTATGCGGTGTTATGCGGCATCGCGTGCGTTCCTTACCTAGTCGGTGTTCGTCAGGGGGCGGCGGCTGGCGCAGCTCCGCTCACCTCGCCGTCTCGGAAGCAACTCTTCTCCAAACTTCTCCTTAGTATAATTTACCGAAGTTGGTAAAAAAAAACTATCTGGCTGTGTTTTCATCTGACCAATCAGGGTCTCAATGTTAACCTTCAGGTCTGCCTACAAAAATTCTGTCTATCCAATGAGAAACGTTATACTTTTCGTGGTGGGGCAATGTTTTTAAAGTTTGCAAGATAACAGAAATGCGAAATAGTCTCACGCTAAAACTTGCAGCTGGTGTGGTCCTTTTAGCGTTATCGTAAGGTCTATACTGTTCTTCTGGAGGGCTCTAGCTTTTAACATTGGCTGGGGGTGGTCCTGACGTAACAGAGACGCGAGAAAGCCTCACGTTAAAACTTGTGGGTGGTGTGGTCCTAGCGGTTAGCTGGCGACGTGGGTGTCAGTCCGTCCCTTATCGTAGGGCCTTCCAGCTTAACGCGGTTCTGCTCTCAGCTTCTGTTCTCGTTTCTCCCCTCGGAACTGCGTCCGTCTCACGGTGGGAAGGTATGACATGCATTTAGGCATTCTTGTGTTAGTCTGTGGTATTCCATTTGCTCACTCGTTACTCGTATTACTTTGGTTAATTTAATGTCACGATTTATTCGGAGCTATGTGACATACTACTGGATTTGCTTATCATGTCAGGGTTTTCATGGAAGGTGTTGGATTTGCCTGACACCTTACATATCACCACCCTTCGAACTTAATTTTTTTACTGAAGTTAGGCAATGATTGAATCGTTGTCTAAGCTAGTCAAAAATTATTCCGTTATCTTAATTTTGTTGCCTACTGTTCAGCTGAGTTATTCTTTTCTATGCTAGTTTGTATTACTAATTTATATTTTTATATTCTTCCACATTATTCTCAAAAATGACAAGAGAAGAATATTTTTATGCTATTATTAATTTTTAATTATTTTCTTTCTTTATTTAAGTGTGAAGTTTGTTTTTTAAGTAGTTGGTTATCGAAAGTGAGGAGTCTTTCACATCGATTTTCTTAGAAATATATATTTTTTTATAAATGTAGTAATTAAGTAAAATCTATTCTTAACACAGTTTCTAAATATCATGTACAAGTAAAATGTTTTTGTTTCTAGACACTCATTTCAACATTGTTGCACTAACAAATAAGAATTACTTCCAAGAATTGCTTTGAGAAAGATATATACATACACAAGTATTGAGATATTATCCTAACAAATGGTACAAATGTTGAAAAAAAGGGAAAACTTCCAACAAGATAATTTATTATTCTTTGTTTTTATAAGAAGAAAGTAAGTAAAATATAGTTAACCTTTCATTTTTATGAGGAGAAAATAAGTGGCATATAATTTTAGTGTTTATTATGCCTTTCTTTTGTTCTTTATATACTGTCCATTTCAGAACTAATGACTTATTGTTATCGATAGTCTATTTTTTACTTAAGTCCATAGTCAATGACTGTTATTTTGTAGTTTATTAACTGTCTGGTGTGCTTAACTTATTTAGTTCTTCACATGTTTCTTTTGCACAATTCCTACATCACATAATTTGATTTCACACAGTCACACAATCCTATGAATGTTTAGGCATGAGGTTGGCGAATGTTTTTGCATGAAGGTGGTGGACTTGAGCGAGATGGATGTGGGCAAGTATTTGATGTACAGCTTCGTTCGTCATTTCTTGTTGGCTTTGCAAGTGTGTGTTGCTGTTGTGGAGGTCCCATAACGGAATGGAGCTGTGAGTGCAGAATCTCGTGGTTTACTGGCTTTGTATGCATGAAAGTCATCGTTATGTGTCGCTGAAAGCGGTCGTTTTTCGTAGTAATACTTCGCAGACTATTAGTTTACAATAGGTCTCAATCTTGTGAATTTTGAACTTCTGTTCTTCCTGCTTTTTCTCTGCTTCTTACTTGCTTCTTGGTTCTTCTCTGGGCAGGATATGGAAATATTTATTGATAACTAGTCGCTTTGAAGTTCTCTTCTTAGTAACAGTTTGATAAATTGTTTGGGCATGTCATTTTTACTTTGTGGAAGTTTTCTTCAGTTTCGTGTATCAGCATGCTGTTTAATAGCAGTAGTGTGACTTTTACACATATTATTGTTTTTTTTTTTTTTTTTTTTTTTTTTGCTAGTGCGCGCTTGCCCAAGCCGTCTTGTCGTCAGGCCGTTTTTTGTTCGCTCTGCCGAGTTGGGGCGCTCAGAGACCCTTCCGGCGTTCGGCGTCCCGTCACGTCTCTGCAGGGCTCCATCACTGTACGGCTCCGTGTTCCGTCCCAGCAGCAGGGTTCCGCCTAGTGGTTAGATTTATTGCCCACTTTCGATACAAGGACCTTTTGTTGGTCTCGCTGTCCTTTCCTTTCTCTCGACACTTCTGCCTTGTAGGAATCGTGTCTTGTTAATTACGTCCTTTTCTTTCTTGATACTTCTCTCGTAGCAACTAGTGGGTCGTTGCATCTTGTCCTTGCTGGAGTTTTTACAAAGGTTCTTACGAAAAGTTTTATTTATAATCATCTAATATATGTCTAGTACCTACATTGTTTTACGCCTTCTTAAAAAGCTTTACAAATTTCGATGCCCTTTCCATGTTACAATTCTAAGGTATTTTGAGTCTTAACTTCTATAAAAATCCTCAAATTCGTTTTTTTTATTTTGTGTGTAGTGTTGTGGTGTATGGAATTTTAGTATTTCATGCTGTTAGACTATCTATGTTTTATCCCTTCACCTTAATTTATGGTACTATTGGTGTTATTTTTGTTTTGTTTTTATTGAAACTACTTTCTTTTTCCCACCTTCCTCTCTCTTCAGTCTTCTTTCTCCTGACGATCTTATCTGCAACATAATCTTGAAATATTGCGCTGATTATTTACCAGTAATAAAATTAATCTTCAAACTTGTACTGAAAGTGTTTAATACTGCCAGTCTTAGGTAAAATACCCTCTAATTCTCTTTTACTGTGTTCCGAGATACCTTGAACTTCTTGCAATTTTTCGTCGATTTCTTTATGAACTTCTAACATGAGTTCAGGCGATTCCCCATTTGTGCATACCATTCTAATTCTTCATCCTCTTTATCTCGCATCATTCTTAATTGTTTGTTTATAACTGGTATTTCTTCTAATTTTAGCTTTTGCTCAAAGAGAAGTGTGAAATTCCCGAATGTTACGCTACCTTCCCCATATCTACTATCACTCGTCTCTCATTCTAAAAATCTGCACCTATAATCAAATCTACAATTAGTTTAGGTGTAATCACGAAGTTGGCTTCGATCTTTTGACCTTGACACGAAAGAGTTAACCTTGTTGGTCTCGTAACTTCCGCAGCATTGTTTCTAATAGGACCTCTTACTTTAATCTTACGTGTTTTCAGAACTGGCAATTCCTCATTGGCATTACACTGCATGAATAAATTTTCTGAGATCGCACTCAGTTCACTTCCGCTATCAATTACGATATTGACTGGGATATGCTTTACCATGGCCTTCACAATTGGTTGAATTTGAAAGGGTTGGTTCTGTTCTTCTTCTTCTTGCATCAACGAATCCTTCACTGAATCATACATGAGTCTTTTTAGGAATTTCCCTTGTGAATTCGAACTTTCTGTAGGATAAGCTTCGACTGCTACGTCTCTCTCTTTTATTTCCTCTTCTCTATTTCTTCCTTCATTTACGCTTTCTTCAACATCCTCTACTTTTTCCTCATCCTCGTCTATCTTCTCCTTCTTCGTCGCTACTTCCACATAATCGCATCTAAATGCTCTAATTATTGCATCATAACTTCCTTCATTATACACGTTGGGTTGTGTGCCCGCTCGTAACTTATTTTGAACTTCTGTCGACTGCGCATTATCCTCATTGAATTCGCTTTCCCTGGTTTCCATCTCAAATAGCTCTGCAATACTCATTACTTCGGTCTTCCCTCCTACATCCGTTGTGCATGCCTCTGGTAATTCATCATCCTCGGCAGTATTCTCCCAGTTAATTTCGTCCCAACACGATAATGTTATTTTCTTGTCTTCGTTTTCATCTGGTCCCTGCGGATTTGTTTCTTCCTTCTTCTCTTCTCGTGATAAGGTATTTACTTCTCTGTTCAAGGTGCTGCAATTGTCCTGGGTCGGTGCGTCATTCTCTTTGGCATGGGCGCTTAGCTGCCAATTCGAACGTTTATCGGGGTTTGGTGGTCTTACCTCCACCTCTTTTATCTGTATTCTCTTTTCTTGTTCAGCTTGTTGACAGTGGTTTCTTTGTTGATAATTTGTCGGTCTATTGGTTCTCCAGTACCCGCTCCGGTTGTCGTTATTCCCTCTGTAATAGTTGTAGCCGTTCCTGGGTGAATTATAGTTATTGCCATATTCTCTTCTATATCCATAACCGGTTCTTTGTTGAAATCTATTGTCGTTTCTCGGTGCGAAGTTATCACATGGTTCGTAATTATTGTTTCTTCGTACTGTGTCTTGAGGATTCCACTGCTTTTTGCTTTCGTTTTGACGTGCGCTTCGTCTTTCTCTTGTGTCATCTTCCGAAAATATGAACTCTAGTTCCCTGAGAATACCTTTAAATGCTTCGACGTCATTGCTTCCGCGACCTACTAATGATTGCTGGTATTTCAATGGTAGCTTCATCGCGCGTAATTTAATCAACTCTCCATCACTGTATGGTACATCCAAGCATGGATTTTTCTTTACCATTAATTCGAAAAATTTCACGGGACTCTTCTCTCCCGAATTTTCAAAATATGGGTTCTGTAATAATTCGTACTTCACTCTGTTCTGTGCTTCGCTGGACCAATATCGTGAGAGAAACTTCTCTCTGAAATCTTCGTACGATCGGCATGTCGCTGCAACATTCTGCATGGTTTCTGCGACTGTTCCTGACATGTGTACACATATAAAGTCTAATTTGTGTGCTACCGTCCAGTGTTCTGGTAATCCTACTCGGAATTGATCAATAAAAGTTCGTGGATGTAATGAGTTTCCTTCTCGAAAGTGTTGAAATTTTCTGACTGTAAGGAAATGATCGTTGTCGTACTTCGTCATACTTCCATATGAAATTCGCGATTCTTCGCCACTTTTGTTTCTGATCATTTCTCCCGTCGTTCTTTCCGGTTGTGGTAGATCCATTGGATATTGTCCACTGTAACTTTCGCCTAAGCTTGCATAGTATCGTTGGAGTGGTATGCAATAATTTTCTTCCATCGGTTGTGAACGTGTAGCTGAATGCATTGCACTGTACTCTTCGCGACCTGGCTTCCCGTTGTCACGTATTGGTTGGGTATCTTGTCTGGCTAACCTTGCAGCTTCATTGCACGATCCAAACTGTCTTCAAACATACATTTGTGGTTCCGCATGTGTTTGTGATGACGTTTGTTCGTCAAGAATTTCGAAACGTGTTTGTTGCTGTGCAGGCTGTCTGATTTCACGTATGTTACTTGACTTCTCCCTGGGTGTTGTTACGTAATGTTTTGATCTCGTCCTGAATGTCATTACGCAATGTTTTTACATCCGCTTTTACCTTGTCAATGTCTGTTCTCAATTGATTGTGACCTGTTATTAAGTTTCCTATCACTTCTCGAGATTCTTTTGCCTCGTCTTCAATATGACTTAGGTGTAACTGAATTTTTTGTTTTGTTCTTTAATCTCACTCATTTGTCTCGTGGTTTCTGCATTCTGAATTTGAATTTGGTTCGCTATGTCTTTATTTTGCATTGTCATGATTCCCGTAATTTGTTGTAATAATTATGCCAGATTGGTGGGTCCTATTGCGTTTTCTTCCGACGTCCTACGCTCTGTGTTTTCGCCCAAGTGTTGGTTCGCAACCGATTGCATTGAACTGTGCTGTGACACGTTTCTGCTCGCATTCCTTGTACTCTGTGGTGAGGGAGCTCTGATTACTTGTACTATGGGTTCTACGTCTTCAAGACGCGAGATAGAATGCTCATCGGCTGTCTCTCTACTTTCCTGCTCCTCTGTCGTATGCTGACCTAGGTTTTCTGTGCCTTGGCGTACATTATCCTCGTATTATCCTCGTTATGGTGCGTTATCTGTCCTATTTCTCGCGATACTGCATCGTCTGTTGTACTGTCCTCTATTTTCTGTCAATTTTTGTGCTGGGTCTGTACCTCAATTCGGTCAAGGTCTCGATCTGCCATTGCTAATATTTCCGAATCTTTTATTTTCTGTTTTAAAAGCAGTTCACGCGACCTACTTCGAGTCAACATGCGCTCATACGATCTCACGCGTTTCATAAACTTTTTATTCACACGACTCGACAAACCATTCACTTACTTGTGGGTCAGAACCAACTTGTCAACGATGTGTCCGCCACCTGTGCGCTTGCATTGAGGAGAAAACTTAACTCTAACAGTATTAAAATTCATAACTTAATTATGCTATTGTCTCTGCTAGAATGTCTAAGTAAATAGAATACTTTCTTACTATCTATCGCTGCAGTACTGTTTTCGACTATGTATGGCTTTAAAAAAAAATTTATTACGAAAATTTTTTAACAGGATATTTTTGTGACCTAGTTAGGCATGTGGTCGACCTTCAATCATGGTATTTCACCATCCTGGCAGGGTCGCCATTTTCTAACATTCTGCGTGGTGTCTGTTTGTTCTATATCGTGTCTCCCTACCACTTTCGCGCAACGACGCTCTGAGCCTGTTTTTTAGGGAATTGACTAGTTTGAACGAGGGACCTGTTGCTGGTAAGGTGACGCCAGACCACACATGACATGTAGAATTCAGAAGAGTTCAGTCAGACTAGCGATGATAATCTTAATACTAACAAAATTTAGTGCAAGGGGTTCAAGGCTTTCCTATTTTTAGTTAGCTGGTAAAATAACGTCGAAAAAGCTTTAGTGACCCTCACTTATCTTTAATTACTTATCTAACCTGTCGTAAATTACAGTGGCTGATGTGGCTTCTCAATAACTATATAACAGAAAAATCATCACGTTTAAGATTTTTATTTCAAGTGGCAAATGTGAACACCATGAGCTTTAATTGACGATCGACACTAGTATTACGCAAAAAGGGGGTGTAACAGATGAGGCTTCTGCAGTTCTGAGTGAAGCTTTATGCGCTGTAATGCGGCATCGCGTGCGTTCCTTACCTAGTCGGTGTTCGTCAAGGGGCGGCGGCCGGCGCAGCTCCGCTCACCTCGCCATCTCGGAAGCAACTCTTCTCCAAACTTCTCCTCAGTACAATTTACCGAAGTTGGTAAAAAAAAACTATCTGGCTGTGTTTTCATCTGACCAATCAGGGTCTCAATGTTAACCTTAAGGTCTGCCTACAAAAATTCTGTCTATCCAATGAGAAACGTTATACTTTTCGTGGTGGGGCAATGTTTTTAAAGTTTGCAAGATAACAGAAATGCGAAAAAGTCTCACGCTAAAACTTGCAGCTGGTGTGGTCCTTTTAGCGTTATCGTAAGGTCTATACTGTTCTCCTGGAGGGCTCCAGCTTTTAACATTGGCTGGGGGTGGTCCTGACGTAACAGAGACGCGTGAAAGTCTCACGTTAAAACATGTGGGTGGTGTGGTCCTAGCGGTTAGCTGGCGACGTGGGTGTCCGTCCGTCCCTTATCGTATGGCCTTCCAGCTTAACACGGTTCTGCTCTCGGCTTCTGTTCTCGTTTCTCCCCTCGGAACTGCGTCCGTCTCGCGGTGGGAAGGTATGACATGCATTTAGGGATTCTTGTGTTAGTCTGTGGTATTCCATTTGCTCACTCGTTACTCGTATTACTTTGGTTAATTTAATGTCACGATTTATTCGGAGCTATGTGACATACTACTGGATTTGCTTATCATGTCAGGGTTTTCATGGAAGGTGTTGGATTTGCCTCACACCTTACAACAGTTATAGATAATTCTCAAAAGTGGTGTCTTCTTTTTTCAAGTACGTCCTATTAACGTTGCTTAAATTCTATATTAAAATTATTATTTCCTAAGATGTCAAATAATTACATTTCATGCTACTATTATGTGGTTTATTTACGTAATCAAACGGAGACACACATTTCATGCTATATATTGTAACAGGATTTGATTAAAATCATTTGCTTAATTTCTGAAGACTGAAATAAATACAGTCTTGAAAAAATTGCCAGCTAGATTAATATATAGAAAGTTTTAGAAAGTGATTGTTTAGAAAGCTACTCATTAAAGGTCTTATGAGTTTCATTCTGGTACTGAAAGCTAAGCGTATATTAATTTTAATATAAAGTCATTAACTGTTTCAAGGTTGATGAACATCATTATTTTCAAAATCTGTCCCCTAAGGACTGGCGACTGAAGATGAAAGACATTAACATATATTTTTAGAAGTGAAGCTCCCAAGAAGACTTGGTATTTGCTCCTGGTTCAGTTGTAAATATCACCACTGTGTTTTAATGGAAACATTAATTACCAAAACTGTAACTGTAGGTAAGGAATGAAATTAAGTGTTAATATTTGTTTCTGGATATAACGACCCCTTAGGTTTTGAGTAAACGTTCCGGAACAAGTATCATTGTCTGACTATTATTCAGACAGGTTTACAGGCAGTTCACATTTGTAACAGAGTGTAGTGTAGGCCTAAAAAGTTCTCAATGCGTAAATGTTATTACTCTTTGTGCGTCAGTTGCAATACGCTACAAAACCGATTCAAGGTTACAGCAAGGTCGCAGGGTTTTGCCTGCACTATCAGCGACTTGTAACAAAAAATGATAAAAGGACACCGTAATTACAAACAGAGTAGAGATGAGTCGTGTCCTTACAGGTTCTGATGCGTCATCTTCAGATTTAAAAAAAATGGTCCCTTCATTCAGGCTTAGAAGGACGAAGGGATGTTGATCGTCCACCGTGTCACCGACTTCCTTACGGCATTATGCAGATGTGGAGTGGAAGGGCATGTGTTCAGCACACCGCCCTCTCGGGGTGCTCTTGATTTTCCAGACCGTGGAGCCGCTACTTCTGATTCCAGTAGCTCCTCAGTTGGCATCACGAAGCTGAGTGAATCAGATACTAGTTCTCTCACTACGGAAAATATACTTGTCAGTACTGGAAGTCCAACTTCCATTCTCCATATGACAGCTCTCCTGACCACTCAGCAGCGGAAGATAGTTATTACTTACCTATGAAACTATCTCCACAAAAGCCGAGCGGTCTAAAGCGCTACAGTCATGGACTGTGCGGCTGGTGCCGGCGGAGGTTCGAGTTCTCCCTAGGGCATGGGTGTGTGTGTTTGTTGGTTGGTTGGTTGGTTAGGGGAAGGAGACCAGACAGCGTGGTCATCGGTCTCATCGGATTAGGGAAGGATGGGGAAGGAAGTCGGCCGTGCCCTTTCAGAGGAACCATCCCGGCATTTGCCTGGATTGATTTAGGGAAATCACGGAAAACCTAAATCAGGATGGCCGGACGCGGGATTGAACCGTCGTCCTTCCGAATGCGAGTCCAGTGTCTAACCACTGCGCCACCTCGCTCGGTGTGTGTTTGTCCTTAAAATAATTTAGGTTAAGTAGTGCGTAAGCTTAGGAACTGATGGCCTTAGCACTTAAGTCCAATAAGATTTTACACATTTATCTCCCCAAATCATGGAACGCTGTATGGTAGAAATAAGCATTATTAGGTCGTTGAAAATCCACACTGGCTCGTGCAATGGAGCTGACATTTGAGGCAGTGTAGTGTGAACGTTTGGTGCAGTATTATTGGAGAGTACGTGATAAGTCTTTAACTCACTGGAAAACCGTTAATGGCTACATAATAGGTACAATGACTTACTTAAGATGGCTTTCACATTTGCCTGTTTCGACAAGATTGAACTTTTTTTCTCGGGAATAAACTCAAAGGCGAAATGTATGTAAGGTTCCATCGACCCATGTGTAGTTCAGATAGTACTTTGTTGCAGCGTCTGCTCTACGGTCGCAGGTTCGAATTCTGCCTCGGGCATGGATGTGTATGATGTCCTTAGGTTTGTTAGGTTTAAGTAGTTCTAAGTTCTAGGGGACTGATGACCTCAGAAGGTAAGTCCCATAGTGCTCAGAGCCATTAGAACCATTTTTTTTGCAGCGTCTGCAATGATATCAAATGAATCTTTTCAGTTTGTCCAGAAGTCCTCGTACCAGCGACTGCAAACGCATAGTGCAGCATAAAGTGTGAATTTCCTTGCACTTGATGACATATATAGAATTTTAAGTAAGTGATTATGACCACCTTCTTTTGTGATTTACTATTTGTTGCTGCTGCTAATGTAACTCTGCAGTGTAAGCATGAATGTTGACATTAAATTCATGTGGTGAAGCTATTATTTAATAATATTTATATGTGAATTCCCGGTTTTAAGACTCTATTCAATGTCTGATATGCACCTTGCTTTCGAGGCTCAGCAGGAACAAGAGCAGAATTGTTACCGTAATTCATTATGGAATCATTCGTAGGTGCCACGTTCTTTCCTTCCATTTGGTGTGTCACAGAAACTAAATGTAGCCATGAGTGATTAGCACCATTTTAAAATTAAACTTTTCTCCACTTCTTACGAAATGTAAAATCTCTTAACTGCGTCGAGCCGGATAGCACCATCGGCCTGGCCTGCTATTCCTTACAGTGGAACAGTGAATCACAAGTAACCTAACATAAGCTATGAAGTTTGTTTATGACCTGGGGTTTTGGGTGTGTGAAGTTATGTATATTTATGGAAATGAGAATGGAGCATGTAGCATGATTTAACACCAGGCAGTTACATTAGTGATGGGAAAATTCCTTATGGAACTTACACAGCGTGAGAATCATCAGGTATCATGGGTAAAATTTACCTACGTGCATATGTTAACATGTTTTTGTTTGGCGTTGTGGTACGTAAGTTGCTATGAGTGTATTTATCAATCACAATTTTTTATTTGAACATCTAGTATTGTTCTGGAGGTTACGAATTAAATGTCACATATTTGAAGTTAGTGGGTGTTGTTATGGTTGTTAGGAAACGGAGATCAAGTCTTCCCTTGCAGCATCTGGTGTATATTCGCAAATCATATAGTTATGCGTCTGGTGGCACAAACCAGGTACTGTGTGCTGCGAGTTGCTCCGCAGAGGTGTGCTAATTGCAGGTGACACTTATTTGACAAACATGGAACTGACTTACAGCCTAAATGTAAGAAAAACGCCAAGAGTAGTATGTCAACTGCACCTATGCCACGATACCCCCCCCCACCCCCTCCCACCCCACACCCCCCTGCACTCTGCTGATTTGACAAATCAAGCTTTCCAGCAGTTTGGTTAGGAAACCATTACTCATCGCATTTATTTTCCTGCCATTGCGCCCTTCTTCGCTCTCCATCGAACAGCTTTTAAAGACAATGTCCTTCAGAGCAAAGTTACGCTATAGACTTGGCCTGACGACTTCTTTAGCTCACATTTGTTGAAATACTCCGGGCTATTACACCGTTGTCGAATGAATATCTTGTTGAAACCGATCGCTTCGTCCCCGTCTGCGGAGGACATCTTCAAGGGGGTCGTTGCTGTTTCGGAGGTCAGCCACCCCGTCTAGCTCGCTATTGACTGAAATAAAATTACGTCTCCGTGTATCTCTTCCCAGACGTGTGACATTACATGTTTTGAAAACTTGAACGTAGTTGCCCGTTGCCAACTACTTTCGTCCACTGTTGCAATCACCCCATGATGGAAGACTGGTACACATCATTTTCAGCACCTGAATCCAGTTACCATTCAGTTTCACAACATCCTTCGTCCGATTCAAAGTATCCGTTTGCGGCAGCCAGTAGCTGCGTTCTTGCAGATTACTTCTTGGATACTTCGTGTGTGCTAACACTTTTAATCCTTCTATAACGATTTCTTCAGGTGTTACAGCGTTCACCCTACACCTGCTATCCCACTCGGAGAGTATAGTAAAATTTACGCCCTTAGCAAACAGAGATCTCTCACCGTTGGATACTGAACGTACAGATAAATTGATAACAGTGAGGGAAACATCTAAATCACAAGTGATCTAATTTGGCTGCAAATTAACAAATCTCTTCCTCTGTCTATTAGACGTTGTCACCAGACGCTTCCCCACAATATCATGCAAGAGTCTGTTGTAGGGACGTGACAGAGATGAATTAGTAAGTTCTTATGAACACCTCAGTGGGGTTAATCCGATGATTCAATTCACTACAGGCTATGCGGTGGGCGGAAGATTGCACTTCGCTGACGTGCTGGTCTTCCGTTAGTACAGTTAGCCGCCACGTCGTTTGCCACCACAACTTCACCACTGCTCGATCACCTACATGCATACAGAAATGTATCAGAGAATGGACCAGTTAACTGGTGTGAGTGATTATAATAATAATCCAAATGTTATTTTTGTGGCGGCGTTCGTAGCGACAAACAATTCGCTGTAGAAACGGCTTACGAAGTCACCGCCACACTTTTAATAGCGGGCCGACCGGTCCGCTGGAACAGTGAACAGAAAGATGAAAACCCAAACACTCTGATTAAATAAAGTAGGTGCTTATCTTTATTAACGAAGATACAGAAACGCAGTAGTGAACTCCGTGTCTACAGAGATCTGTCTAGTTCGAGTCGGAGCGGCTAGGTCAGCGTCGGCTGACTACAAACAACAACTCTGCGGCGATGAACACACAACTGACTAGCAAGTACACAATTCGGTGGCGAGTATACAACTGAGCGGCGAATACAGAACTGTCCTAGCGCTCGCGACTCCAGCGCTTAAGAAGCCAGAAGCCAGCGGTGGCGCGCGCAGACTTGCGGCGATTTCCTGTCTCGCTGGCGCTGCTTATGCGGACGGCGTCCGGACTTTGATGCTGCCAACCTTTGTGGCAGCGGGCTCGGGTGGCATTACTGGCTAGGATATAACACTCCTGCCCCCCAAATCGCCGCACCGTCGTTGAGTAATAACGTGGCGAGCGTCGACGGCGGGGGAGGGGTCTGGCCGCAGGCGTGGCAGAAGAGACCGGGGCGGAGACTGTTGTCGGTGGCAGTCCCCGGTCCGCACCCCAGCATTGGCTGCGCAGGGCCTCGGGAAACACCGACTGAAAACCGAGGTCAGGGTGCACGCCTGTGACCACGGGCGCAGCTTCTGGTACTGGACGCGACGGGGCGTCGGGACCCACGAGGAGAGGCAGCGTCTCCTGACGCTGCGTCGACGGCTGCTGAGTGGGCGCCGGACAAGGCGCTGCGGTGTCAGACTCCTTGGGGGTGCCCAAGGAAAGCGGCTGCAGGACAGGCTGCACAGCCACCGCTTGGGAAGGCGACCCGGCTGAGGGGTCTACGTCCATCAGCTCCGAAGGCGGTGGCGACTGAAGAGGGACCGCAGGCGCCGGAGCGACCACCTGGGGCGCTCCCGGATGAAGCTGCGCGGGAGGCATCAACGGGACGCGCTGTCGGCGTGGTAGCGGCGACGGCTGCTGCTGCTGCTGCCCTGGGGGCGGCAGCGAAGTCGGAAGGCGCGGCTGGAACCCGCCGCGGACCAAATCTGTGGACAAAGAACGAGCGGCAGAATCCGGGCGGTCAGCGCGGCGCAACTGGTTCTGATGCCTCCTGTGCACCCCAGTAGCACCTTGAACAGTATAAAAACCGCGACCCTGGACACTTATCACGGCACCACGTTCCCAACGACGGCGACCGTGATAAACTCTGAAAAAAACGGCGTCGTTGCGCTGAAAACGCGTGCGATGCTCAGAAGCGGCGGGTCGATCCGGGGGGTGCAACAACCGTAGTAGGGTGCGATGACGACGGCCGTGGAGAAGCTCCGCAGGCGAAGGGCCGTCGCGTGGCGTGGTCCGGTACGACGACAGGAACGTGATGAGGGCCTGCTGACGAGAGTGCGTAGCACGAAGGCGGTCCATATGATCCTTGAATGTGCGTACAAAACGTTCCGCTGCACCATTCGATTGAGGGTGGAACGGCGGAGTAAGAACATGAATGCCATTGGCAGAACAAAAACTTTCAAATTCAGCAGAGGTAAATTGTGGACCATTGTCAGACACTAAAACTTCTGGAATACCCTCAATACAAAAAATTGAAGTCAACGCCTGTATAGTTTGTGCAGACGTTGTAGACTGCATGGGCACAACAAACGGAAAATTACTAAATGCATCTATCACGATGAGCCTACGAGAATGCCAATATGGACCAGCGAAATCAATATGTACTCGCTGCCAGGGACCGGCAGGGCGTGCCCACTCAAAATAGCGTTGAGGCGGAGCAGCTTGGTGTTCGGCACACGTCGAACGATCTGTAGACATCTGCGTAATCTGCTTATCAATGCCGATCCATGGACAATGACGGCGGGCAAGCTGCTTGGTGCGGACCACTCCCCAATGACCTTGATGCAACAAGTCGAGGACCTTGGATTGGAGCACTTGGGGAACCACTACACGAAGCTGGTCATTCTCGGTGCGTAACAGCAAAACTCCGTGCGAAACAGACAACAGATGACGTTGCGGATAATAGCGACGAACCACAGGATCCGATATGTCCTTTGCCTTGGACAGCCAACCACGTTGAACAAAACGTAATAGTAAACTCAGATGAGGATCCGTAGCTGTCTCACGTGCCACCTGACGATAATCAATCGGAAAATCCCGGAGGGATTGATGCTCATCGGCGTCAATCTGATGGCAAGAGTCGTCAGAGGAATCGAAGACATCATCCGCAGCAATCGGCAATCTAGAAAGCGCGTCAGCGTTTGCATGCTGAGCTGTAGGGCGATACAGTATCTCATACTGGTACTGTGATAACAAAAGAGCCCAACGTTGTAGTCTCTGAGCTGTCCGCTGAGGAACTGGTTTAGACGGATGAAACAGTGACGTCAGGGGCTTGTGATCTGTTACTAAATAGAATGGTCTACCATAGAGGTAGTGATGGAATTTTGTGACACCGAACACAATAGCCAACGCTTCCTTGTCCAATTGGCTATAATTACACTGAGCTTTGTTTAGCAATTTAGATGCGAACGCAATAGGATGTTCGGTGTTACCGACTCGTTGAGACAACACAGCACCGAGGCCGAAAGAAGAGGCATCACAAGCTAACACCAGAGGCTTGTTAGGGTCGTAATGGACCAGACAACGATCATTCAATAAAGCCTCTTTAAGCTGCTGAAAGGCTGATTGGCAATCAGCTGACCACACAAACGGAACATTCTTACGGCGGAGACGATGCAACGGTGCAGAAATCTGTGATGCATTAGGTAATTAACCTAATATAATATGTCAATTTGCCAAGAACAGCTTGCAATTCATGCAGATTGCGAGGGGCGGGCAAATTACGAATAGCTGCTAAATGTGACTGGGAGGGATGAATGCCTTGAGCATTAATAACATGTCCCAGATACTCCATCTCCGTAAGGAAAAAAGAACATTTATCGATGTTGCAACGTAGGCCTGCCTGAGACAACACTGTAAACAAACACTCCAAATTACGGAAATGTTCAGCAGCTGTCCGACCGGACACAACAATATCGTCTAAATAGTTGCAACACGATGGCACATTAGCCAGAAGTTGTGACAAAAAACGCTGAATAACAGCTGGAGCTGACGCACAACCAAAAGGCAAACGCAGAAAACGGAACAACCCCAACGACGTGTTTATGACAAAATACTTTTGTGATTGCTCGTCGAGGGGCAATTGCAAATATGCTTCACGGAGATCAATTTTGGAAAAGAAACGAGCTTCCCCTAACTTATCCATCAGCTCGTCCGGTCTAGGCAAAGGAAAAGAATCAATGACAGTCTGAGGATTAACTGTCGACTTAAAATCAGCACACAAACGTAACTTGCCAGACGGTTTCTTTATAATAACTAAGGGAGAAGCCCACTGGCTCGCTGAAACGGGTTGAATAACACCGTTGTTTTGCCAACGACGGAGTTCATCTTCTACAGGTGCCCGGAGGGCGTGAGGCACTGGACGAGCACGACAAAATCGAGGCTGAGCATTATCTTTTAACGTAATATGAGTGGCAAAGTTCGCAGCACAACCTAGTTCGTCTTTAAATATGTCGCTGTATCGTTTACACAAATCGGTTATGCTGTCTTGAGGAACAACAACAGAATTAATTTGCAACACATTGTCTTGGATAGACAGGCCAAACAAGTCAAAACAGTCCAATCCGAAAATGTTTACACTGTCTGTAGCGCGGAGCACTGTGAATGAAACTGTTTTTGTATTGCCACGGAATGTGGCTGGCACGCTACATACACCTAACACAGGAATTTGTTCTCCACTATAGGTAGCCAAAGAATGTTTTGCAGCTGAAAGTTTAGGGCGGCCGATGGCCGCATACGTAGCACTATTTATGAGAGTCACAGACGCACCAGTGTCTAATTGAAAATTGAAGGTCTTATCCTGGATGCGTAGCTTCACAAATAGTTTATTACACTGTCTCTGGATCGGTGCAGTGGAGGCGGAAGACACAAAATCAGCGCGTTTAGCGCGTGTTCGCTGCTACGACAACTCGTGGGTTGGGCGGGTGGAACAACAACTCCCGCTTCACTTGCAGTCTGTACATTACTTTTTACAGCGGTTGAATTACGCTTGGGTCGCATAGCAGAGGGCTGGGTGGGTGGCTTATTGCGAACAAGTTTATTACCCACACGAACCGTGGAAGAGTCTTTAAACGCGACCTTCTGGGCGGGCTGGCTTTGAAGAACATGAATATCCATGGGCTGGGCAGCACTAGCACGAGGATGAGCAAGAACACACTTAGGGCAAGACTTAATTCTATCATTTTGCACACGCGGCTGACGAATGTGTTTAACATGACGCGGCCGGCTAGTGTTTACAGTCTGACTCTGCCGGTGGGGCCGCGGGCGTGACATAACTTGCTTAGCACAGGCAATTTGAGAAATACATGGCTGATGTAACTCACACTCAGCATAGTCAAAAGTATCTTGGGCTTCAATGATGTTCATCACAGTCTCTAATGACGGGTCAGGCAACTTTAAGATAGCAGCACGAATACGAGAATCTGCAATGTTTTGAGTAATAGCGTCTCGTAACATGACATCACTGTAGGAAGCTCCACACACACAATTAAATCGGCACTGACGGGTGAGGCCCCGTAAATCTGTTACCCACTGTTTATTAGACTGATGTGGCAGTTTCTTTAATCTGAAGAACTTGAATCTGGCTGCTGCCACATGAACTCGCGACTCGAAATACTCAGCAAGCTTGTTAACAACAACGTCATAGTCTAAAGCTTCTGGCTGGGATTCCGGGAACAACTTACGAAGTAGTCGATAGATTTCCACGCCTGCAGTGAAAATTAAATAAAGCTGCCGCTCAGTACCCGTGACTTTGTAGACTGTCATGTGCGCCTGCAACTGCGCGAAATATTCTCGCCATTCTTCTCTTGATGCATCAAAAGCACGGAAAGGTGGTGCTGCCTGTGCTTGTTCCTTTTGTGTTGGAGGATTAGCCGCTTGTTTGCCGATTGCTTCCACCAGGCTTTGTATTTGCTGACTCTGTAACAAGATCAACTGTTGTAATTCGGCAGACATAGTGAACACAAATTAAACCAGCCCCCAAAATTTAATCGCTATAATTAGTATAACCAGAAACAAGTGGAACCAGCCCTGCACACGAGTTCGGAAGTCCTCGTCGCCAGTTTTGTGGCGGCGTTCGTAGCGACAAACAATTCGCTGTAGAAACGGCTTACGAAGTCACCGCCACACTTTTAATAGCGGGCCGACCGGTCCGCTGGAACAGTGAACAGAAAGATGAAAACCCAAACACTCTGATTAAATAAAGTAGGTACTTATCTTTATTAACGAAGATACAGAAACGCAGTAGTGAACGCCGTGTCT
Organism: Schistocerca piceifrons; assembly: GCF_021461385.2. Taxonomy (NCBI): domain Eukaryota; kingdom Metazoa; phylum Arthropoda; class Insecta; order Orthoptera; family Acrididae; genus Schistocerca; species Schistocerca piceifrons. The sequence goes on from NC_060149.1 coordinate 699,604,887, forward strand.
ACAGAGATCTGTCTAGTTCGAGTTGGAGCGGCTAGGTCAGCGTCGGCTGACGACAATCAACAACTCTACGGCGATGAACACACAACTGACTAGCAAGTACACAATTCGGTGGCGAGTATACAACTGAGCGGCGAATACAGAACTGTCCTAGCGCTCGCGACTCCAGCGCTTAAGAAGCCAGAAGCCAGTGGTGGCGCGCGCAGACTTGCGGCGATTTCCTGTCTCGCTGGCGCTGCTTATGCGGACGGCGTCCGGACTTTGATGCTACCAACCTTTTTGGCAGCGGGCTCGGGTGGCATTACTGGCTAGGATATAAAAGTTATAAATCTGTGTTTGGGACCGTACCTTCTATCCTCATCATAAAACCGAGTATCCGGTTTCAAATGAACTAGTGATTTACATTGTTTGTCAAATGTGCAAGGATCAACAAAAGTGAAGTTAGTCAGAAGTTTGCTAAAGTACTCTCAGCTTATTGCAAAGTATAGTTTTGCAAAAGTATTGTGTCACATTGTATATGTGTTACTGTCTAAAATACCTGCTTCACAGGTGGTGAAAAACGCAAATAAGTTAAACTCGTTTGAAACATAATTTACCCTTGATTACTATCATGAATGATATTTTTGAAGTTAATTGAGCTTAGTGTTGAATAATTCGCCTTGAAAAGAAAAATATAAACTATACCAAGTGAAGTTAAGATGTGACTTCGTTTAAATTAAAATTTGCTACTGAAATAATCATAGAGTATGACGAGTGATACTATACCAGTTTATGGGTCTCCACCATATTCTTCTCATATTAGAAAGATAGTTGGAATATTATTGCTGCTAAGGAAAACAAATATAAGCATAGGGATTTGAACAGTGTAATAGTGGTATCACTTATCTTTATTTGTCGTTTTTACATGCCATTTAAGACAGATGCCCATCAGGTCCATCTTCAGCCCTGCACGTCTTGCATTAACTTTCCAGTACTTGGTCAAGTAATGATATTGAGTGTAGCTGTTATTAGTACAAGTTTGGTACAATTTTTGCTTTCTATGATTACTAGTTAGTGCATTATTGGTAACTGCTGCTACACACAGTTCAGAGTGCCCTGAGTCCCCTGGTGTCCTATGTGCTATGCAAAGGGAAATATTAATGAAATTAACTTCAATAACTAACATTCAATTTTCTTAGCCATATATTTCCAAATTCATGTGCCTAAGTGGCCTGGCTACCGTTTATTGTTTCATTCGTATATTAATTTTCTACTTTGATGAAGTCCAAAGTTAAAGTCGGTTTTACCGTTAATTCCAGTATATTCAAAATTACAGTCCCATACCTTATCCATTAGTCACACGCACGGTAAAACTTCCCAAATGCTCTCAGAAGGTAACATTAGTTTGTGTCACGGCAAACTAGTGGTATCCACCCACGACAATTGCGAGTTGTTAAAACGTTAGCGGATAGAGGGACCAACGTCTGTGAACCTGTGAATTAGGAATTCCAACCAATTTGTTGTTGAAAAATGGATATTCATCTGCTGAAATGAAAGCGCGTTAAGACAGCCACAAAATGACCACAGCGATGTACAGGGGTCTGCAGAGTCTAAACTTTTCCTGGCGTTCGTTAATGGCGTTAATTATTACAAAGGCAAGATTTTTACAGAACGGGATATTCCTGTAATCTAAAAACCCACCAGGTAGATACATGTAATGTCAGTCAAGGATGCTCACAAATCATTGGTAAAAATAGAAATTTACAGTATATCGTGTAATTGCTAAGAAGTATACGTGGGAACTACTAAAAGAACAATCGAGAAACGACTAGAGGAGCAAAAGCGCAGCTGTAGAAGTGGAGAAAAAGACAGATCAGCTGTTGCGGAACGTGCGCATTTAGGAGGCCACAGAATTCGGTTAGGTACTGGAATCCGCAAACGTAAACTCTGAGAGGCCATGCGGCGAGGACACAGAGATTACCAAATGCCTCGATACTTTTAATCGTAAGAAGAAAGATGTGAAACTGAATGGTATTTTGATCCCTGTGCTGAAGAAGATGTGTACCAATCTTCCTCCATAGCTTATAATAGAGGATTACGGGAACCGACCACAGCCATCTCTGCTAGAGTTTTCAAAATGATTACTGTCACAGCTTCGCGCCCGAGCAAGCGGAAATGGAATGTTACTTTAGTCAGTAGCGAGCCAGGGTGTGCACTGGACCTTCGAACAATCCCCGTTGACGATGTCCTTCGCAGATGGGATGAAACGTTGGGTTTGATCAGGAAATTCATCAGACAACTGCATAACTGTCTGGCAAATAAGTGACACTGTGGCCTTAAGTGTTTACATTATACGATTGCTGTTGGTTGGTTGGTTGATTTGTGGGAGGGGAACAATCAGCAAGGTCATCGGTCCACCGGATTAGCGAAGAATGGGAAAGGAAGTCGATCATGCCCCTTCAAAGAAACCATTCCAGCATTTGCCTGAAGCGATTTAGGAAATCACGGAAAATCTAAATCAGGATGACCGGACGCGGGTTTGAACTGTCGTCCTCCCGAATGCGAGTCCACTGTGCTAACCACTGCGCTACCTAGCTCGGTCGCGACTACTGTAACTACAGTTTATCGGATCTCTACATTCGTCGAATTGGGAAGCTACCTAATCACTGGCATATTGTTGTGGTTCAAATGGCTCTGAGCACTATGGGACTTAACATCTGTGGTTATCAGTCCCCTAGAACTTAGAACTACTTAAACCTAACTAACCTAAGGACATCACACACATCCATGCCCGAGGCAGGATTTGAACCTGCGACCGTAGCAGTCACGCGGTTCCAGACTGAAGCACCTAGAACTGCACGGCTACACGGGCCGGCTATTGTTGCAGATAGAGTGATAATATACATTATCAATGATTAAATTTTAGTTTGTTTTTATCTGCTGTTTTCAATAAATGTATGGGATAACGCTTCTAACGTAAGCACCATACAAACAGAGATTTATTACAAGCTTATGTTGCTGAAGTGTTAAGTTTATTTTATTAAAATAAAAACTATTCGCAATACTGTGCTGCACAAAGTGTCGTAAAATAATATTACGCATTAAGAACTCGTCATGGACTATGTCTACAAACAGTTTTCTGTCATTGTAGGATTTCATAATTATAATTTATGGAAATCGGACATTGGGAGTAATCAAATAAGGAATCCAATTCACTAAAGGATTCAGTACCGTACAATAATCAATAAATCTGTAAAAGACTTCAAATAATGTTCACTCATTTGAAAAAATTAATATATTAAAAAGTTCAAGGCGCCATTTCGTAAATTTCTCACCTTCTGTTTTATGGGGTACTGAATGGGGATTGTTTGAATACTTAGGATTACGTAAGTTATTCTGTATCTGGCTGTTCGCGGCTTTGTTGAAGAAATGGACAATCCTTCTAAGCCACGATGACTTTGTAGCCAACAGCTAAAACAGCCTTCTCTACAGAATACGGACCCTTTGACGTCTGCCTACAAAAAGAACGTCGAGCAGCGCTTGTAGTTTGGGAAGCGGGTGTTCCCAGTAGAACGTTTTTCCTGCCGTACAGGCTAATTATAAGTCAGTTTCTGTCTGGCAGTGCAGCGAATTGTGAGGTGCGTTCTGCGTTAGTAGTATTAGTTACTAACTTCCTTATTCCGTATTATGTTAACACCTTTAGTGGAAAATAAACCCCCCCAAGGAGTGTGTGAGCACTTCGTTGGCACTTCTCTAAAAGGCTGCAGAGGGCCTGTATAAGACTGGAAATTAGCTTTTAGGTGCCCCTTTCGACGTAGCTAGGTAGAAAAACTAGGGAATTGTCTGTTCACTCTTAAGTTTACAGGCTATTCTACTTATATTTCTGTACGTTACTTTTATATTGTTACCAAAAACATTAATATTCTCGGATATGCTGCCATTTTAACAACGTGTTAACTTAAGGAACTGACTTTTTATTAATTCACATTCTTAATAACGCTTTATAACGTGTACGGGTCGTCTGTGTAGGAAGGCTCTCACCTCTCACACTTCGTATTACGTTTAGGTGCTACAGGGTGGACGGAGGACTGTGACAGTGCAAAGAAATTAGTGACACACAGATACACACTTTATTGCTCTGCAGTGCTTTACTGAAGTTTTACTGCAACTCGTTGGATGTGCTTGCGGACAGATACATGTAAGCAGTGGCTAGTCAATGCGTGCGTTACTGAATACAATGTCAACAAGACTATGACGGTTCTGGGTGCCACACAGACAATCACTGTAGTAAACACTTGTCCCTATGCGAAGGCTGTAGGCGACTCCACTTGTAGCGTAAGTCTCGCAGAAAGAGAGCCGCGCTTGTGTTTGGCGGCGAACTTCAAAGCGCCACCCGTGGGGTGAGTCGGAAACTGTCTCAGCGCACCAGCTCCGGTGGTGTCCATTGACGAGAAGACCACACTTTATTAATGGAAAGAAAACTGTTAAATGTAACATATAATCGAATATGACCACATTTCTTGAGTTTTATTGCTCTTGTAAATCAGCGTTCTTATCATTTCTAAGTTCTTGAATCTCAGCCTTTGAATCGTGTTTTATCTAATTTTAACAACCAGGAGTTTAGTTTGCGTTTTCTGTTTAATAAGGCATTTTTAATATGAAGAAATTTGCGTATAGCGTTTTACATTTCAGATGTTACATGAGCAAACTGTGATTTATTAGTAAATACAGCCAGTAAACCTCCAGTGCTATTTATGCTCTTATGCTAGCGACCTATTACTTATAGCTGGCTAGCAAACAGTTGTATTCATGGAGCTTAAAATTTGGTAAGAACGTCTCATCTGGGGTAAAATATTTTTTGAGGAGAATATATTTTCTGCTGTTGTACCTATAATGAGCATTTTTTCTTAGCCAAACGCCACCTTTCCTGTTTTTCAAACCATATATTCTAATATACACGCTTTTTTCGTACTTGCAGTGACAATACGTCGATATAGGCCAATTGAATATTTTGTGAAGTTTGCTGCTAGTAGTAATTTTCCAGTGATACTACAGGGAGCACACGATTCTGTTGATTAGTGAAATCTGAATATGTGACTCCGCAACAGCATTCTCTATGTAATTCAGGGAATCTTGATTCTTGGCTGCTAATGTAGCCTAAATTAACTGGATCCACTCGACTTTGTGATTTTACAGCCCTCAATACGTTGTTAGTGACATTGGGGTTTCTCATGTTGCGATGTGGCAGTATATTATAAAGAAACTTAGTCGCGCATTTGTGTAATAACTTTAAACTCCCCGTTTTCTGTTTTTAGTTCCCTGCGCTGAATTTTAATGATCTTGCTCCACTATTCGATTGGTCGTATTCTTCGTAGAATTTATATTGGGGCTAAGAAATAAACGCAGATAACCATATTTTCTCAATAACTTTTGACCTCCCACATTTTGATACTTGATATCTTTTCATTATATGACGATAGTCCCCCGGCAACCATGTAACTTGACGCAGTGGAATGTCTTGCGTACGTTAACTACACTCCTGGAAATGGAAAAAAGAACACATTGACACCGGTGTGTCAGAACCACCATACTTGCTCCGGACACTGCGAGAGGGCTGTACAAGCAATGATCACACGCACGGCACAGCGAACACACCAGGAACCGCGGTGTTGGCCGTCGAATGGCGCTAGCTGCACAGCATTTGTGCACCGCCGCCGTCAGTGTCAGCCAGTTTGCCGTGGCATACGGAGCTCCATCGCAGTCTTTAACACTGGTAGCATGCCGCGACAGCGTGGACGTGAACCGTATGTGCAGTTGACGGACTTTGAGCGAGGGCGTATAGTGGGCATGCGGGAGGCCGGGTGGACGTACCGCCGAATTGCTCAACACGTGGGGCGTGAGGTCTCCACTGAACATCGATGTTGTCGCCAGTGGTCGGCGGAAGGTGCACGTGCCCGTCGACCTGGGACCGGACCGCAGCGACGCACGGATGCACGCCAAGACCGTAGGATCCTACGCAGTGCCGTAGGGGACCGCACCGCCACTTCCCAGCAAATTAGGGACACTGTTGCTCCTGGGGTATCGGCGAGGACCGTTCGCAACCGTCTCCATGAAGCTGGGCTACGGTCCCGCACACCGTTAGGCCGTCTTCCGCTCACGCCCCAACATCGTGCAGCCCGCCTCCAGTGGTGTCGCGACAGGCGTGAATGGAGGGACGAATGGAGACGTGTCGTCTTCAGCAATGAGAGTCGCTTCTGCCTTGGTGCCAATGATGGTCGTATGCGTGTTTGGCGCCGTGCAGGTGAGCGCCACAATCAGGACTGCATACGACCGAGGCACACAGGGCCAACACCCGCCATCATGGTGTGGAGAGCGATCTCCTACACTGGCCGTACACCACTGGTGATCGTCGAGGGGACACTGAATAGTGCACGGTACATCCAAACCGTCATCGAACCCATCGTTCTACCATTCCTAGACCGGCTAGGGAACTTGCTGTTCCAACAGGACAATGCACGTCCGCGTGTATCCCGTGCCACCCAACGTGCTCTAGAAGGTGTAAGTCAACTACCCTGGCCAGCAAGATCTCCGGATCTGTCCCCCATTGAGCATGTTTGGGACTGGATGAAGCGTCGTCTCACGCGGTCTGCACGTCCAGCACGAACGCTGGTCCATCTGAGGCGCCAGGTGGAAATGGCATGGCAAGCCGTTCCACAGGACTACATCCAGCATCTCTACGATCGTCTCCATGGGAGAATAGCAGCCTGCATTGCTGCGAAAGGTGGATATACACTGTACTAGTGCCGACATTGTGCATGCTCTGTTGCCTTTGTCTATGTGCCTGTGGTTCTGTCAGTGTGATCATGTGATGTATCTGACCCCAGGAATGTGTCAATAAAGTTTCCCCTTCCTGGGACAATGAATTCACGGTGTTCTTATTTCAATTTCCAGGAGTGTATATAGCTACAGTCTGGCACTGCGTGACCACTACAGTCGCAGGTTCGAATCCTGCCTCGGGCATGGATGTGTGTTATGTACTTAGGTTAGTTAGGTTTAAGTAGTTTTAGGTTCTAGGGGACTGATGACCACAGCAGTTTAGTCCCATAGTGCTCAGAGCCATTAGAACTGTTATCGATATACAGGACGGTCAGAAATAGTCTGAAAAGCTTGCAAGGGCGTGGAAGAGCAGGTTGTGCTGAGAGAAAATTTTTGAGAAAAAAATTCGACTCATTGTACCGCTTCGGAGTTAATAAGCTTAGAAGTTAGCCAATGAAGTCGTTGCGCGTACAAATTAAAGTGGCTTGCCAGAAATGGTGTGGCCAAAAGTGTTCTCCATTTTGTTTCCCAAGTTCATACGGATCGAAGCCGAGCTAAAGGCTGAACAGTCCCGTGCGCTACCGTCCATGCTATGAAAACAATTGACACACATTTTATCTGGTAGGCCGCTGGAATATGCGTGCGCAACCGCCTGATTGGCTAACATCAATGCTAATTAAGTCGGAAACGGTGGAACGTCTCGAATTTTTTTGTTAACAATTATTTATCAGCAAAACCCACCCAGCAATCTGGTATGCCGCTGGAATTTGCGTGCGCAGCCGCCTCATTGGCTAACATCAATGATAATTAACTCGAAAACGGTGGAACGTCTCGAACTTTTGTTAACAATAATTTATCAGCAAAATCCACCCAGCAACACCTTCACAAAGTTTTCAGACTGTCTGACCACCCTTTGGATAGCCACACTGTAGGTGCAACGATATCGAAGAGGTATCTGTGGAAAGGCCAGACTAACATACAGCTCCTAAACAGGGGCAGCAGCACTTTTAGAAGTTACACATACAACAGTCTGGACGATTGACTGACGTAGCCATGTAACGTTAGCCAATATGGCTTTGCTATGTTGGTAGTGCGATAGCTGTTGGCAACGGGCAACTGCAGCCGTCATCTTTTCCGAGGACTTGCATCTCAGCTGTATGGCATCCTCTTGGATAAAATACTTCGGTAGTAACATAGTATCCATTCGGAACGCTAAGATTTGCCAAAACCCTACTTGGTGGTCTACGGTTCGGAGAGTGAATCTAGGCGCAAATTAGATAATTTGAAACAGGAATGCATACACTAAATTTAAATATTGTCGGAACTAGCGAAATGTGGTGGAATTTACCAGCATACCAGACAGGTTCTGAGATATGTGAGTGGCTTGTTGACTTATTAAGTAATAGGATCTAGTATTATGTCCTCGATGGCGAGTATTCATCACAGGAGAGCATATCTTCTGGGGTGACCCAGGAAAATGTGATGGGAGCACTATTATCCCAGATATACATATTTGATGTAAAGGAAAGGGTGAGCATCAATCAGCAGCTGTTTTATGATGATGCTGTTGTGTACAGGAAGGTGTCATTATTAACTATGTGTGTGTGTGGGGGGGGGGGGGGTGGGGATATAAGATGACGTACACACAATTTCTAGTTGCTGTAATGAAAGGCAGTTAGCTCTAAATGTAGAAAAACGTTAAGTTCATGCAGATGAATAAGGAAAATAATCCCATAATGTTGGAATACAGGAGTAGTAGTGTGTCACTGTACACAGTCAGGTCGATTAAATATCTATGCGTAATGTCGCAAAGCGATGTTAAATGGAATGAAGATGTAAGAACCGTAGTGGGGAAGGCGAATGGTCGACTTCGGTCTATTGGGAGAATATTGGGTAACATCTACAACGTACCGTATGGTGGCTTTCGGAGTATATATGTAGATATAGATATATGTGAACGAAGAACATTACGTCCTGTCAGGTGAATTTAGGGTAATCAATGCTAAATCAAAAATAGGCAAAATGTAGGAGTATGTCTAGAAATGAATGAGAAAATAAATAAGTGAGTGAGCTTCAATGAACTCCATACCGAACGTGCTACGGTAGCCAAGAGAGACAAAAAGCCAATATCCATCTGAGGAGTGTGTGTTTGTACGCTAACTAGTAGGAACTGTAAGATTAATTTGACCAACACTTATGTTCGGCGTCAACGACCAATAACCACTCACAGAGGACAGGAGACAGCACTGATAGTGAGGAGTATATAAAGCATGTCGGTGAGATGCGGAATATAGAGTTGTCATTGTCGCAATGCGGTAACGGAGCGATTTATCTGACGTCCAAAAGGGCATTATTACTGGCTTTCTGGCCAAGGGTGGAGCCCTTTACGAAACGGTTAAGTTTGTAAGCAGTTCACGTGCCACAGTGGTTGAAGTACACAGTGCATGCCAAGATGGTGCTATCCAAAACCAGCGCCAAGGCAAATATGGTGCACCACGGACCATAGATATCAGTTGTGAACAACGGCTGCAGATATGTGTATGGGCGAATCTGTTGGACAGTTGACCGCACATATGAACCTAGAGGCCACCAACAGTGTGTCCTTAACGACCATTCAGTGAACGTTGCTATATATGTGGCTCTACAGCGGGCGCTTGGTTCATTCAACAATTGTGGAGGAAGAGGAGGAGAGATCAGTGTTCAACGTCCCGTCGACAACGAGGTCATTAGAGGTGGAGCACAAGCTCATATTAGGAAAGGTTGGAGAAGGAAAGTGGCCGTGCCCTTTCGAAGCAATAATTCCGGACTTTGCCTTAAGCGATTTAGAGAAATCACGAAGAACCTAAATCAGGATGGCCGGAAGCGTGCTTGAAGCGTCGTTCTTCCGAATGTGAGTCAAGCGTATTAAACACTGCGCTACCCCGTTCGGTTCATGCACCCATGCCGTTATTCGGCGACGGAAGCTGCACACCAGTAGAGCAACTGTACGTCCACTGAATGGAAACAGGTGACCTTTCCAGATGAATAACGATATATGCTCCATCGGACAGGTGGCCGTTGGTGTGTACGGCCCTCTAACAATCGTCGGAAGGGCTCAAAACGGAGGAGGAAGTATTATGGTCTGGGGAATATTTTTGTGGCATTCCCTGGGTGGTCTCGTCATTCTGGAAGACACAATAGTGTGCATCTATTCTTGTGGACCATATCCACCCCTAAACGCAGTTTTTTATCTTCTCGGCACTATGACATCTATCAACAAGACAATGGAACGTCAGACAGCTCGCAGGGTACGTGCGCGTTTCGAAGAGCAGTAGGATGAGTTTACCGTACTTTTCTGATCACCAAACTCCTCTGATTTATGCCCAATCGAGAATCTGTGGGACCACCTAGATCGGGTTCTTTGTAGCATGAATCCTCAACCGATAAACCTAGCACAGCTAGTCCTGGCAGTAGAGTCAGCATGGCTGTATTTCCCTGTCCGTACCTTCCAGAACCTCACTGACTCTCTTCCCCAATGTCTGCGCGGCAGAAGGTGTTTATCCAGGCATTTGACACGTGGTCACACTAACACGATTTGACCAAGCAGTTCCACAAATAATGAATTGTCTGAAAGAATGTATGATGAGTTAAAAGAAATTATTGAAATCGTTAAGGAAAACGAATATTTACTGTGCTAGGCGAATGGATTACACAGTAGACAAAGGAAGATATGAAAAATAGTTGGAATAATGGACTGGGGCAAAGGAATGAAAGGGGACGTCACTGGGTGGAATATTACGCCGAGCATAGTGAAACAATTGATAACGCAAGGAGCAAGAGCCATGAAAGCAGGTGGTGCACGTAGAAAAGATCTGAAGACGTGGCAAGGGTTCAGAAATATTAGATAATAGAAAAACAGGTATTACTAGACCATTTTTTCAACAGTAGAAACGTCTCAGAAGCAGATTTGTACCTTCATCATAATTTATTGTTTACGAATTGAAAATTTAAAGTGAAGAAACTGCAGAGAAGTAGGATATTAAGAAGACACACTCTGGATAAATTTAAATAAACATTCGTTCTTGAGAGTTGGAAAGGGAACATTAGGTAATGGTTAACTAAAACAGAATGAGAATACAATATGAATCGGATGGGTCCTTCTGAGAGATGAAATAGTTACGGCAGTAAAGCATCAGACAGACAAAACTAAAAGGACCAGCAGTAAACCTTCGGTAACACACGAAATATAGAAGATAATCGAGGAAAGAACAAAATATTAAAACATGCAATAATAGAAATGTTGGCGTCTAAGTATCATATTAACTGAAAGTGAAAACTGGTGATGCGGAATGGCTGTAGGAAAAATGCAGTGCTATAGGAGCTTGCGCGACTATGAAGAAGACTGATACTACGTGTAACAAAGTTATAGAAGCTTTTGGAGAAAAGCGAAGCAGCTGTATAAATACCGTGAGCTCATATAGCAAGTTGGAATTAAGCAAGCAAGGGAAGACTGAATGGCCTCCAAGATCACCTGATTTCAACTCTCTCAATCTTTCCATCTGCAATCATCTCAAAAGAGAAGTATATAGGATTGTAGGTGATACAGTCTGTCTTGTCAAGATTTACTGTAATATCTAAATGTGTTAGGAAGAATTTTAATGTACTATAGAGACGAGTGTAGTATGCTTCCAAGCGCTAGGACAATACGCAGAACCATTCCTTTAACGGATGTGACTGTACAGCAAATTGTAAGACATAATTGCTGAATAAAAGTGTATATCTTGTTAAGGTAAGTCACGGATGAAATTCGATCACTTTTAGACGAACTGTATAAAATACTTTACGTTTCATATACATCTTTATTAACTACGACAATATTTCACACCGAATTCAGTGGCGTATCGTAACAACGCATTTGTAAGCAGCTCATGGCGGACCCATGTTCACGGGAATGTTTTAGCTGTTACAGCCGGCCGCTATGACCGAACGGTCGTAGGCGCTTCAGTCCGGAACCGCGATGCTGCAACGGTCACAGGTTCGAATTCTGCCTCGGGCATGGATGTGTGAGATGTCCTTAGGTTAGTTAGGTTTAAGTAGTTCTAAGTCTGGGGCACCGACCTCAGAGTCATTTGAACCAATTTTTTAGCTTTTACAGGGCTCCACAAAATTAATGAAGCACCCAGAAGACGATGTAATATCATCGTAACCCTGTACATGTACGCACCATCTACAGATTTGTGAATTATTAGATATGCAATTATCTGTGAGATATAGTGCGGCATCTGTATATCAAATAAAATGAATTAGAATGTCTTAAAATGCACTTGAGTGCAGCGTTGGCATATTAAACAAAAGGAATCACTACGTCTTAAACTGCACTTAAGTGTGGCATTTGCCAATTATGTAGAACGACAAGGTGTGCCAGCTGGAAGAACGTAAGAAGATTAGTCACAAAAATGTACATTTGTAGACAAAAATGCTTTTCGACCGCATCTCTTAAAGTACAATTTACAAATTACTATTATGAGTGGGATGTAAGTAATAATTTGCCCATTTTCAACGAGAAGATTCTCTAGATCCCTTACAGGGTTTTAAATTGTGGCTGTTATGAGAGAAAACAGCCTTGGCATGCAGACTTGGATGAAAGCTGTAGTGCATTTTACCAAGCAATGTTAAGTCCGGAATGATATTTTCACTGTGCAGCGGAGTGTGCGCTGATATGAAACTTCCTGGCACATTAAAGCTGTGTGCCGGACCGAGACTCGAACTCGGGACCTTTTGCCTTTCGCGGGCAAGAGCTCTACCAACTTAGCTACCCAAACACGACTCACGCCCCGTCCTCAAAGCTTTACTTCTGCCAGTACCTGTGACGACGGGGCGTGAGTCGTGCTTTGGTAGCACAGTTGGTAGAGCACTTGCCCGCGAAAGGCAAAAGGTCCCGAGATCGAGCCTCGTCCGGCACACAGTTTTAATCTGCCAGGAAGTTTCAATGTTAAGGTTGTTGTCGGCGATGCTGACGGCGCGCAGGGTGCGGCAGGCAGCGTATGCGGGTGGTGGCATGGAGTCTGCGGGAGAGGTGCGCCTTTTGTGACAGCAGGAGATGGATGTCCTTCGTTAATGGCGCAGCGGGCGATGCTAAGAATACGAGGGTCCCCTATCGTCTCTCGCCAGGAAGGACACACCCGTTTTGGCGTCTTGGTGAGTTGTGTCTTCTTCCTGTCTCGCCAATAAGTGTCCACAGGATGATATTTTCGCGTTATCAAGAGTACTTTCACACAGCGTGGCCATATACCCGATTGGCAAGCTTATATTCTTCTGGCAAATCAGAGAATGTTTGAACATCCTCGTGAAAAACGTTTCACTATCCACATTTCTCACTCTAGAAAAGGAGGACCGAATGCAAACTTAAATGAAGCCAACATTACTCTCGCCTGTCAATTAACATGTTGTCAGTTAAGACTACATCGACTTATCAAATCCCATCGACTCAATCCTGCACCTCATAATGCCCTCTTTCATTCCATCTTCATGTGTGTGTCTGGGTTGGTGATTGTTCCCACACGTCTTTAACAATAGGACAGACGTTACAGGAAATTCACATTAAACCTTCTTTCACCTGGAGAAATGCGTATCGTCCATTTTACATTGGCATTACATGTCCTATGAAGGCATCCCATTGTTCTGTCTGCCACTTCAATTTGATACGGTCATCTTTTACTGCCAAACCCTGGGTCTTCTCAACAACACAGCAAGACCGTACTTAGGGTGCCAAGTGATTATTTTTACTCTCCAGAGATGCAATGGCAACTGTGTGGATGAGGCGCCATGCGGTGTCTTTTCTTGGTCACAGCTGTGATCGTTTTACAAATGATGATCGAAGCCTTTCCTCAGAGTATGCCCAGGTGCTTGTCAGGCATCATGATAGGCTGGGGAGGGCGATTAATTCCCCACTTTTGTCCAGGCCAAATTCATTGTACACTATTGGCCTTTAAAATTGCTACACCATGAAGATGACGTGCTATAGACGCGAAATTTAACCGACAGCAAGAAGATGCTGTGATATGCAGATGATTAGCTTTTCAGAGCATTCACACAAGGTGGGCGCCGGTGGTGGCACCTACAACGTGCTGACATGAGGGAAGTTTCCAACCGATTTCTCATACACAAACAGCAGTTGATCGGCATTGCCTGATGAAACGTTGTTGTGATGCCTCGTGTAAGGAGGAGAAATGCGTACCATCACGTTTCCGAGTTTGATAAAGGTCGGATTGTAGCCTATCGCGATTGCGGTTTATCGTATCGCGACATTGCTGCTCGCGTTGGTCGAGATCCAGTGACTGTTAGCAGAATATGAAATCGCTGGGTTCAGGAGGGTAATACGGAACGCCGTGCTGGATCCCAGCGGCCTCGTATCACTAGCAGTCGAGATGACAGGCATCTTATCCGCATGGCTGTAACGGATTGCGCAGCCACGTCTCGATCCCTGAGTCAACAGATGGGGACGTACGCAAGACAACAACCATCTGCACGAAGAGTTCGACGACGTTTGCAGCAGCATGGACTATCAGCTCGGAGACCATGGCTGCGGTTACCCTTGACGCTGCATCACAGACAGGAACGCCTGCGATGGTGTACTCAACGACGAACCTGGGTGCACGAATGGAAAAAGTCATTTTTTCGGATGAATCCAGGTTCTGTTCACAGCATCATTATGGTCGCATCCGTGTTTGGCGACATCACGGTAAACACACATTGGAAGCGTGTATTCGTCACCGCAATACTGGCGTATCACCCGGCGTGATGGTATGGGGTGCCATTGGTTACACGTCTCGGTCACCTCTTGTTCGCTTTGACGGCACTTTGAACAGTGGACGTTACATTTCACATGTTTTACGACCCGTGGCTGTACCCTTCATTCGATCCCTGCCAAACCCTACATTTCAGAAGGATAATGCACAACCGCATGTTGCATGTCCTGTACGGGCCTTTCTGGATACAGAAAACGTTCGACTGCTGTCCTGGCCACCACATTCTCCAGATCTCTCACACTTGTGTGTGTGTGTGTGTGTGTGTGTGTGTGTGTGTGTGTGTGTGTGTGTGTGTGGGGAGGGGGGGGGATAAACTAGCTATTTTTGATGATTGATGCTTATCATTCTTCTACGTTGTTTACTTATAATTGTACTGTAAGTGTTGTAATGACGGCTAGTTTTATCTTAAAACTATCTTTGTATGTCACAATTTACATCGACTAGACAGGTTCTTGTTATTATGTTTAACGCTACAAGGGCTTTGGCTTCACGTGCTATGTCCTGACTGTATATGGCCACTTTCCTGTTGTGTGTGCATGAGGGAGGCTG
Source organism: Schistocerca piceifrons (assembly GCF_021461385.2). Taxonomy (NCBI): domain Eukaryota; kingdom Metazoa; phylum Arthropoda; class Insecta; order Orthoptera; family Acrididae; genus Schistocerca; species Schistocerca piceifrons. The sequence goes on from NC_060149.1 coordinate 699,620,015, forward strand.
TTGATGTGTTAAAAGTATTGTTTTTCTGTACTCAACGTTTGTTGACTTGCAGTACTCAACATCTGTAAGTTAAATTTTTGTATTTCGTCTCTATATGACGTTTAGCGCACTGAGGTTTTGTTGTTATTTCTGTTTTCTGGCGTTGATTCAGGTGTCAGATGATGGTCAGTGACCAAAACTGGTTGCAAATTAATATATTGCTCTAATGAAGCCAAGTGTTACAAATTTCCTAAAACAAACAGCTGCGTTTGGTGTGGAGTGCTGATAATGGTGTTACTGTACTGAGCGACGAATTGCGTGGTTGCACCTACCCAGATAACCATCATTGGCGAGTATGTTGGCGGCCTTGGGGAAGTTGTATTCTTTCAATGTTATGCAGAGGCACAGTGGTGTCACATCTGACGTCACGGTGTAGGGGCCCATTGGGCACGACTTCAGTTTATGGCTGACAGCGATTGAGAGAACTTTGACGATACAAAGGTAAGGAACGTACGTCTTTCATCCTACTGTGTTACCACTAACACCACAGTATTGTGGTGGAATTTTTCAAAAGGGCAATGATTGTCCAAACATGGTACGTGTCTGTATGAAATACCTGGGTAATGCTTCAACAACGCTCTCAGATCTGTCCATGGTAGAACATGTGTGAGACCAGCTCGGATGTCACCTCTGTTCCAGAGCCAGCATCCAGAATTTCAAGGACTAGTTACAATTGTGAGCCTACTTGCCTCACGGGAGGATACATCTGCTTTGTATGATATCCGTCCATACCGAACCAGTGCGTCCAAACAGACCAGATGGGGTGCAACGTCAAACTGATAAGTGACTTATACTGCTAAGTTACTTGTAAATCTGACGCAGTTTCATAATCATTGAAATATCACATACCCTCTCAAACTATGAAATTTCAGTTCGTTTCCTCGTCTCCTTTTGTGTGGTATTTCACTTTTTCTAAGAGGCAATATATTATTGTATATTTCCACCTGTGTCAGTTCCCGCTTTTGATGTACCGTACATAATGCGAAGTAGGTATACGACCACGAAAGTCTTCAACGTCTTTAGGTCGTCAGCTAGTTAGCTAGTCACTCATTCACCCTGAGGTTACCTGATAACATTGATAGACATGCCAGCTTAATAGGAGATAAATCACAACTAATAGTTAACAAACATGCAGGTGTATAATCACTTACTGGTGTAGTTAATGCCCATTCGCAATTCGTGAATATGGACTACCGTTAGCTGTATAATGGAGTGACAACAATGAAGATTTGTGCCGGACCGGGACTTGAACCAGGATTTTCTACCTATCACGAGCTGTCGCCTTAACATTAGGCTGTCGAAGCACGACTCACGGCCACACCCAAACTTGCATATGTCGTCAATCATATGTCTACAACACGTACTCGAACATCCATGATTAATATTCCCCTATAGGTGAGACATTTTACTTGAAAATCGCTTGCCCGGTGTCGGCGGATAAATATGATATTGCAGTGCCTGTGTTATTCGAAATTACAATGCAAAGCGGCGATACAGCCGTAATGAAATACATGAAACGAATTCGTATTGCGATTACAGAAAACCATGAGCTGTGTAACAGAGTGACGACAGTGAAAATTCCCGCCGGACCGGGACTCTCAACCGGTTTTCCCGCTTACCGTGAGCAGTCGCCCGACCATTAGGCTATCCGAGCACGATTCGCGGCCACACCCGTACTTCCATATGTTGTGAAGCGACTGTCAAGTAAAATGTCACACCTGTAAGGGAATATAAATAATGGTTCTACGAGTACGGGTTGTAGACACATGGTTGACAACATATGGAACTTTGATTGTGGCTGTGAGTGGTGCTCGGATAGCCTAATTCCAAGGCGACCGCTCGCAATAAGTATGAACTAAGCGTTCGAATGCTGATCTGGCAATAGTTTTCATTGTCCTCATTCTCTTATAAAGCTGATGGCTCTCATATTCACAACTGTGAATTTATTTCATGTATTTTATAACGGGTGCAGTCGAAACAGTGTCTGTTGCTTTGGCCGTGCATGCATGTCGAAAGAAACACTGCATCGTGATTCGGTAACACAGACACTACAATATCGTATTCAGGAGAATTTTCGATAAAATCTACGTAAAGTAATACTGATTTAGTTTTTCGAAACTTACGTAAATCTGATTCAGGGATGGTTCCCATGAAAGATTACGTCCAATATCCATACTCGTTCTTCCTCAATATATATTTCTCCAGTATATTCTTTGTGCGTTTTGATTAATGTTCCTAGAAAAGAGAATCAGTGTTGTTGATTATAATGAACATTTTGAGCTCAGGAAGATGAAAGTAGATTAGCATTTCCCATGACAGATCTTGAACATACAATATATATATCATAGTCATTCGTTAACGACATTGGAAGGCATCTTATAGCGCCACTTCCTACTTGAAAAATAGGAAAAGAAACTGTAAAATTGGAAACTGCTCTTTACACTGCCGGTGCATTCTTGACTGCTATTTACAGCGTTTTCATGGGAAAGGGAATACAAACAAATAATATTCGTATTTTCATTACCTTGTTTTACACATTTCCAAGAGGCAAATGGAGTGGAAGGAAGTTATTTTTCTGTACTTACGGAAGATGTAATCGTTTTCTACTTTAGTGAATTACTCAAAAATTTGTTGTTTAAAACAGGTAGGGGTTGATATGGTGGAGAGGACCAAACAGCGAGACCATCGTTCCTATCCCATTAGGGAAGGATGGGAAGGAAATCGGCCGTTCAAAGGAGCCATCCCGGTGTTTGCCTGAAGCGATGTAGGGAAATCACGGAAAACCTAAATCTTAATGGCTCTACGCGGGTTTGAACGGTCTTCCTTCCTAATTCGAGTCCTGTGTTCTAACAATTGCGCCACCTTACTCGGTTTTAAACAGTACTCTTCGCTAGAACCTGCCCACAACAAATATCTCCAGATCTAGATTTTACTTAGTTACTCTTACTTTACTGTAGGAGGACGGTTCCAACCTGCGTCCGTCCTCCCTGATTTACGTTTTCCGTGGTTGCCCTACATCGCTTCAGGCAAATGCTGCGATAGTTCCTTTGAAAGGGCACGACCGACGTACTTTAATTTCCTTCTCTAATCCGATGAACTCGCTGTTTAGTCCCTCCCCCCCTCCCCCCCCCCCCTAATCAACCGACCAACCAACTACTGAAGTGCAGAGACCCTTAAACTCCGTTTTTCTGGCCTGGGATATACTGATATACTCGAAACTCCGAAGACTTTCACATCGAGAAACAGTTATAAGTAAAAGATTTACATTTGTGGATCCGAATGTTCGGTTACAGTTTTGTAAACAGTCACTTATTCCGTATTAGATGAAGCGGCAATAAAAGCATCTGTTGCTTGCCACTAGCTGCTGAAGAGGGCAGAGCTGCTTGCTCCCCATTCCCCTGTGTCCTGGGAGGGCCACGGCTTTGGCGGCAGCCTTTTGGATACAATGGCCTGCGTTTACTTGGCTTCCCACCTGGAGAGCTCCCTTGCTAGCTTCACAACCACCTCCGCAGTCCTCACAGTGCCTTGTCCTCTCGTCGGTAATAACACCCGCTTCTGATGCGGTGCCAGAACCCGATGTCGCGCTGATTCTAAGCCCAGTAAATGCAGATATTGTACTGGTATATTCTGAAACTCTGTGAATATTATTGTCTCTTGATTGCTCCTTATCGTGACGAAAACACGGTTCTGTAATTATAGCCACAGTTTTTAAATTTACATATTCATCGTGTTATGCACTATTGACAACATAGAAGAAAAATGCAGCCGAAGACAAGAATAACAGACCAATCGGACCATTCGCCAATGGCAGCAGAATAACCGGTCTGGGTTAAGTTGTCAGACAGAGGAAGTGTATTGTATAAGAGAAAGACTACCTTCTCGAAGTGTGTTATTGACATCCGACGATCACTCTGTAATTCCTCACACCCCGTAAGCTAAGTGTTAGTTGCTCGACCGTGTGGAACAGTTCGTTTCAGACCTACTGGTGGTTGCGAGATAGATAGTGGACCTGGCAAAGTTCGAACTGCAGCAACGGCAGCTGGATTCCAATACACATGTTAAACAGAGACTATGAGGATTTTAAGAATGTGATTATAGGGTCCCCTACCTATCGTTTAGTTTTAATTGCTTAACTGCGGGTTGCCTACGCACATCGATCATGACGTTACAATCAAATATGGCGGCATGTCACGCCTCGTAATCGATGACGTCATCATCATGACGTGACAAGCTAAGCCCTCCGCTCCGCTTCCCTCCCCCTTTCCCCCTTTTCTCCCCCTCTCCATTCAATAACAGCGCTGTATTTTAATGCGTATTAAAAGGGAGCAGCTAATGAGAGCCTACTACTCTATCGCGTATTAAAATTAGGATGAATTGCCTCAAAATGGCGCCAAGTTCAAAGATATCAAGTATTTCGGAAAAGTTAGTACTGTACACTATAATTGTTAAGAATGACGTCATGTTAAAGGATATTTGAGTCTGAATTACACGAAAAGTCGTCATATTCAATGACACAACATATTTCTATGAGGAAAAATTACATAAGTTACACTTGATTTAGCACTACGTTCAAAGACCTTTTTGCCTCTGAATTGGTTACACACGCACACACACACACACACACACACACACACACACACAAACATGCATGCAAAAAAACTAAATTTGTGCAGCATTACAAAACGGTGTAGAGATGTTTCGTCTTGGAAAACGCTGTAAATGCATTAGTTTCAGGGTTAGCAAAAAACACACACACCATCGTCTATTTGATCTCTTTCTCTGTCTGTCTGTTTTCAAATGCCAAGCTCATTACACATATGTAACCACTTTTTGGATGGCCTCGAGGGAGACACCTTTGCGCCTGTGTGTGTGTGTGTGTGTGTGTGTGTGTGTGTGTGAGAGAGAGAGAGAGAGAGGGGGAGAGAGAGGGGGGGGGGAGGGAGAGGCATACAGACAGACTAACAGAGAGGTCTCTTAACGTGTGCGCTGCAGGTGTCTTAAAATATACCCTGCTGGCTGCTAAGAGAGATGACGCATGTCAGCTCCGCTAATGTTTCATTAAATTCCATTACTGTCTCTCTCTCTGTCCCTCTCTCTGTCTCCATCCCCATCCCTCTCTCCCCTCCTCCCTCCCTCTCTATATCTCTGTCTTTCTCTGTCTTATTTGCACGAAGCACAAATTTTATAAAACCGCGCTGTTCAAAACGTAAGGACGAAAGGAATTTTCGCATGTTGCGGCACTGCTATGTAACATACCTCGATGAAAGGTGAAACTATGACCATACATAGAACGAACTGCTGCAGTATAGTACACAAGTAGCTTAAAAAATATGAAGTGAGACGATTATAAATGACTCTGTTATTGAAAGACAGTAATTACACCGAAGCCATCACAATTCAAGTAGCTTCCGCGGACACTACAAACGGCGGGGCAATGTTCTTAATAGAATGTGTCACCACCACGGACAGTAATGCATGCTCTACAGTGTGCTCATATGAAAGTCAGCGTCATTCTGGCTCTGTACTTCTTCAACACGAGCGTCTTTTCAGGGGTGCATTCGTCCGTGAGTACATACTCAAGGACGACAAAGCGTGACCGCAACGAACAACGCTCTTAGAAAAAGAGGACATCTGTTGAACGGACTAGATTGCCTCCCTGAGATGCGTTGGTGAGACCTATTGCACGAACGACCATCCAGCAGTTATCAGCCGCGATGGTGGAGGAATGGAACGCCACACGAAAAGACATATTTGCGAAGGTAATGTCCCGAAACTGAACAGTTTGCAGTGCATACATTGCCTTATGGGGAGACTACACACCAGAAAATGTTGCGGGGATGGCGAAATTTGACAAAATTTTTTGGCAATACACTTAGACGATGAACAAATCTACGGAAGATGCTGTCTGTAATACACTTGTTTACCTTCTTACTAGATGGGACTGAAGGAGCACATCGAATAAGTTCAAAGAAGGAGAGCTCATTTTGAATTTCGCGAAAAGGGGGACTCAGTGACACGGATATTATAAGAGAGTTGACTAGCCATTCATTAAAACAAAGGTTTTCTCCGTTGCCGCGACGAGATATTTCAACAAAAGTTCAATGACGAACTTGTCCCTCCGAATGTGAAAATATTTTGTTGACTCCCATCTACGTGGGGTGAAACAACTATCGTACCAAGGAAGAGCAATTAGGACTCACACGGAAAGATTGAAGTGTTCACTTCTCCCACACCCTATTCTGCAGTGAAAAGGTCTAGAAGTAATATGAAAGTTGTTCTATGAAACCTCTAACAAGCACTTAAGCATGAAATGCAGATTAGTCTTGTAGATATTGTAGACGTAGATGCAAATTGAGGCAAGCAGTAAAATCTGTATTTCGCTGCCACTTCTTGTCGTTAGTTCAGTTAAGCCAAATATCACATCCAAATACACTATTATATGCCACAAAATTAACAATAGATGAAGTACCTCTAAAAGAAACAGACGAGACGCGCAAGACGAGAAGAAAGATGGTGAGATGATCTGTAGACGTGTTGATGACCATCGTAACACTAATAGCCCTGGACAGAGAGCAGCAGGATATCAGGAGAGGCCTTGGAAAGCATTTACACTATAACTGTTAGCAACATAGATCACAAATGTACATAGACACGCAGATGAGTAGACTGGATGTCATTAACCATGCATTGGGTTAAGCTCAAAACAGCGGCCTTTGATTAACTGCATTATACAAATGATGCTGATTTGGGATGGTTGCCCGTAAAGGGGGGAGTTTTTAAAGGGATTAATAAAAAAATTCAGTCGTAGCATATTGAACTGTCGTTGATTTATCTCCATTTTCATTCATATGCTGTTAAATGCGTTTAAAGCACATTTCTTTGACAGCGCGTCCTGTAATGCAATCTGACCCTAGCCGCAGTTACACGGAATTCAACAAACTACTGCACTATACAGATCCTGTGACTTACCATGGGCGCATGTCCCATTTATGACAAATTTATGCGTTTTCAGGTATCGTATATCCACACGACAGAGATTAAGCGGCAGTAGCACACACTGTCAAAAGCCAATTTATTACAAGAATGAGTATGGGGAGTGTGATCTCCCTCCATCATCCTAATTCCAAATATTGTCCACATCAGTCTTTTATGAAGCTTTGAGAGGAGCGAAGGTTACAGCAAACTTTCTCGTTTACTTAGCTTATCATATAGAGTTGGATCCACTCCTTCTTGTCTAGGGGTCTGATTCTTGAAGCCTAAAAGTCACATTTTAGATCTTCACGGTTGGACTGATCTAAATAAATTTCAAGATTGTTGTTGCGGAATTTTCGTTTTTACGTAAATCTGTTTCCTCACATTTTAGTAAATCATACAACCTTTGACTTTTCACATTAACAAAGCCGTAATTGCATTATTCACACAAAATACAAAAAATACCTGTGATCACGCCAGAAGCATGCTTACGACTTCCACACTTCCGAAATAATCGCATTCTAAATGGTTTACAATTTTTATCAGCAAATGAATTTCTAATACTCTCTGTTACATTATTATTTTCGATAATTATTTCATAAATGAATCCAACAATAAACATAATAACCAGTACAGTATTGCGTAATTAATAATGGAAATTTTAAGTGTGCCAATAATTAATAATTTAAAATGTTTCTAAAAAAAATTATTTTAACTGTACATTCAGAACTACTAGTTACTGATTATAACATCGAGACTATAACATTTTAGAAAGTATTTTTTCATAAATTCTCATAAATTTTAGTTTGAAATGTAACATACTGAGTACATAATTATATGAAACTATTCGGAAAAGCAACTGACATAATACTGACCTGTCCAAAATTTGAAAAATAACACTGGTATTGACAACTACTGTTGAGCAAAAGTAATGCTAGAGGAGAATGTCCCATTACAGAAGGAAACTGTCAAAGGTTAGGAACTGCGATAAATATTACTTTGTGCGACGGATGGAATCTCGGTATATGAAGGGTGTACAGTTACACTGGGGCTCTGTAAATAGTAAATGCGTGATGTTCAAGCTAAACCAACAACAGCGTGACCCTCATTACACATACCTCTTTTTCCCTTTTGTTTAAAACGTTGGACACATACAGGCTACAGTAGTTAATATTCGACACTGGAATTCGAAAGTTACGCTAAACAGTCACTATGTTGTATAGTGACTAACGAGGAGAACACAGCTAGTGCTATAACCCGATTTCCCAAAAACTTCGCTGAGTGGAAGAGGGGTCAAAAAGCGAACACATGACTCGGCTTACCCGTAGATACATGACCGTTTCTGAAAAAAAAAAAACTGTCCAAGTTTTCGAGGTATTTTCGAGGGACGTTGTCTCCAGACCAAATAGTGGCACAGTAGTTAGCGTCGTCGTTTTTTAATTTTGCTCCTCATGTTTGATGCCCGATTATTACTATTATTTTTGTTTTTCATGTATGTATCCTTGTTTCTAGAAAATTACTACACGAATGTTTTCCAGTGTATAGGTTAGTGATAGAACGTTATCCTTATCCGTCTACTAATCGTATGTCAGATGAATAAAGAAAAATTAAAAAAAAGAACGAGAAAATAACTTTTAATTGTTTTCGGTGAAATTCATGTAGTGTATCTCGATTGAAAATCAACTGGAAGCCCCATTTTTCGGAAAATTAATTTGTTATGCACGGTTTGCCGCGAAATAACTGCCAACACGCCAAACCTCCACCAACACTTTGGGAAACCGGCCTTTGCGTGATGCTCATGGTGTTCTGAATATCAGTGTTTCGAATGTTCAGTATCACAGAAGGTAATGTACAAAATCTTGCAGAAAAGTAGTCTGCCGTTGTGGCGGAGCGATTCTAGGCGCTTCAGTCTCGAACCGCGTGACCGCTACGGTCGCAGGTTCGAATCCTGCCTCGGGCATGGATGTCTGTGATGTCCTTAGGTTAGTTAGATTTAAGTAGTTCTAAGTTCTAAGGGACTGATGACCTGAGATGTTACGTCCCATAGTGCTCAGACCATTTGAACCATTTGAACCAGAAGAGTAAACATACGAATAAAATATAATAATTAATATAAGAAGTAATACGAGAATGAAGTATAAGAATATGATAATTTAAAAGGATTTCAACCCCTCAAAATATCATATATGTGTGACACTTACTGTGAAATCCAATTGTAATTTGATAATTAAAATAACGACCTTCTATCCCCTAATTTGATAAGAAACAATCGTGTAGTAATCTTCTGCGGACGCATAGTTTTTCGGAGAAGAATATTCTGACAACAAGAGAATATACTAGTTTTAGTAGTGGAAGCTGCAGGGATCAATTGCTCATGGCAGGACACCCGAGCTAAGGAACACGCTACAAAGAAATTTGGAGAAAAATTGTCTGTATTTGGGATTATGGACAACTGTACAATGCCGTTCATTAGGGAAGTGACAAAAATCAAGGACTTTTTTTCGTCGTCAGCGAACAAGTAAAGAACTGCGTGTCCACAAATCCACGTCATGGAGTTGGTCTCCGTACGTGTGAAATATCTTTAGCCCAGAAAGAGGAACAGGTGAGAAGATAACTGATGAAGTGTCGTACGAGTAATCGGAACCAGCATGTCTCACCAAGAACCAGACACCTATCGCCGACCCGCACACAAGGCCATGTTCGTCCGTGTCCAGAACACCACTGGCGACACACAACCGAGTGAATCGCATGAAGGCGTTACCGTGATACTTGCTTCTCATTGACCGGAGGGTACCATGGAGACTGGACGTCAGTAGCAAGATAAGAAGCACAAAGCGATCGCCAGATGGCACGGCAGTGGACGTGGAGCTGTTTCCCATCAACAACATTTGATGACCTGTGCTGCTGAAGAAAGACATAGATTGCCTTCGTGAATTTCAAGTGCGTTTGCAATATTGTAGTACAGACGTAACACAGTTAGAAGAAAAAATGGTGGAAGTAAAAGAAGGGTGGTGGGACGTCTGAAAGCTTTATACGGGCTGAGGGAGAGCCTGGTGCAAGGGCCTTCAGGAGCAGGCGGGCTAGGCACTAAGTTGACCTTAGATGTTAAGTCCCATAGTGCTCAGAGCCATTTGAAACATTTTTGAGCATGACTGACGATATTTCTGTAAGGTTTAAAGGCGGCCACCACAATGTCCAACAGTACCTCAAATGGGAGTTCGGAGCGCAAATCGAGAGTGAACAACCACGATAGTCACTAAACGTACTTCAGAGTACTTGAGATCGTTAGCATGCCGCCGCACAAAGTCGGCGCACAGCTCGTTATTCGACAGCCTTACGTGCACTGTAGTACTGATAATCGAAGTATGAATTCCGAGATCTTGGGCGCGAGATGCATCTTGTCTCGTATGAACCATTCTAATCATATGCCTTCGGTCATTCATGATCCTAAGGAAACGTTAATTTTATTGAGGCTTGGCAGTAAGAAAACGACATGATGGCCGATGAAATCGGACTCTTAAGACAAGCCGCTAAACGGAAGTAAACAAACGCGCACTAGCTCTCAAGCAGCACTACAGGCGTGACACAAACAAGACGTGTTCGTCTCACCACTGCCGCAGGGAGACTGGAACCACTGAGCCACCATTTCGTCCGAGAACAGTGCGCGGTAAAAAGCGCACACACTTATCAGCCAGAACATGTTGACCACCGACCTACTATCGATATTAACCCACCCAGGCGATAGTAGCGTCTCCTAGCGAGGAATTACTGCTAGTCAGACACACACACAATGTGTGTAGCATCAGTGAGTGTGCTGTCAGTGTGTAAAATGGGAAAGGAGAGTGATTTATCTGAGTTTAACTGTGGAAAAATTGTGATGGCCAGGATGCTCAGCACCAGCAATTTGGAGACTGCACAAATTGTTGGGAGTTCGAGGAGTGCTGTGTTGAGTGTCTCCAGCATGTGGCGAAACTAGGTGACACCACATCCAGACATTGTGGGGGTGGGTGGCCAACCCTTCTTACAGATGCCGGATGAATTATGCTGGGCAGGCTGGTAAAACAATAGAGGTGGCGAACTCTGATGGAAATAACATCAGACAATAATGCTGGGCAGAGTACAAGTGTGTCCGAACACAGAGTTTACCAAACACTCTTTATGACCTGTGTGTACAGCCGACGACGCATGCATGTGCCAATGTTAACACCTCAACATCGACTCCTATTATTGAGATGGGCATGTGACCATCTGCACTGGACGCTTGGACAGTGGCAGAGCTCTGCAAGGTCTGATGAGTCCCGATACCTTTTTCATCATGCTGGCGGGAGGGCGCGAATCTGTCATCTTTCAGGGTAGCAGCGATTTGGAATCTGTCCTATGGGACAGAGGGACACGTTGGCAGTTACTCCATTACGCTCTACCGAACATTAACGTGTTTATCCAATTGTTCAGTGGAACTCTTGCGAGGCACCATGACGTTAAAGGAGTATCATACACTGGTTGCAGACCACTAGTACTGGGATGATGGGGTTCCCACCCCAGTTTATATATCAAATTAATTATTTGGCCAATTAATACCCCTACCCCCGATGACATTATAGGTTTTTCACAGCCAACACATGGGTTCCCCTCAGGGAAATCCCCTCCCCCTCCCCTCCCTCTCACTGCACATGACATAATTCAAAAATTGGCGGGGAACTCGCTGAGTCTGTGATAAACTGCTCTACTTTGAGGACCACACATTACGCTCTCTGTCCTCCCTGCCATTTAACTGGCGGAAAATTGATATTTTGAATGGAAATTCTCAACAAAAATGTGTTGGGAGATTCAAATTTATTGGTAGGAATATCAAACTTTTTGTGTTCACCTTGTGGTCTGGGGCCCAAGTGAACTAGTTACAACACCACCACTAGATGGCACTGTTTGCCATTCTCACCACCACATTCTCTCCCCTCCTCCACTTGTGATGGAGCTTCAGTCTGTGCTGGACTGACAGATAGGACAGATGTAAGTCGCTGTTGTTTTGTAAACAGTGTGGAATATTGTTTATTTGAGCAATTTGATTTGAAATGGTTGAGCACTAGAAAGTAGCTCTATCCAGTTTCGTCAATAACTGCTGGATGTGGAGTGGATATTTTTGCTATTAGTCTAGCCCTGGAGAGTTTCTCCAGCCAGTCTAACAGATAGCACAGCATGGGTAGGATGGGTAGTGATAATAATGTGACAGCAAGCTATCACTGAAGTACAGCGGAGTAGCCTCCTGCATAACTATAAGCAAATAAGTGCTGCAAGTGGAAAGGATAATTTCACTATTAGCCTATCACTGGATAGCTGCTCCAGCTGGTCTAGCCAACAGCCCTAATTGGGAAGGATGCGTTATAGTGACAGGGCAGCAAGCTATCACTGAAGTACTGGTGATAAGCATTCTGCTGATCTGCTGCTGGGAGGAAGATAAGGATGAGTAATAATAAAATTAGGTCAGTGACTCACTGTTCCATTGAACTTGTTTTTTTCCTTTATTTTAAGTTCACAGTACTGCCACATGTGGGCAGATGCTGGCTAGCAGCGGTACAATTCGCCACTCTTCAGCCAAGAGACTGTCTAAAATATCATAGAAGAAACGTTAGATACATAAAATATGGGGATAAAAGATGAAGTTTGCACATAAGAAGAGGAAATGTTTTAAATAAAATCTGCAAATAAGGGTAGTTTGAGGAGGTACATTTAATTAATAGTTAAAGTGACACTCAACAAACACATAGCACATAACACTGGCGGCACGATGATACAATTTAAAACTGTGTTCACAGTATGAAAGCCACATGGGATGACTACACGGAGCACACACACTGCGCTTATGTAACATACAATGCGAATAACAAAACAATACAGAAAGTAACTGGATTAAAATTGGGCCGGCCGCGGTGGTCTAGCGGTTCTAGGCGCTCAGTCCGGAACCGCGCGACTGCTACGGTCGCAGGTTCAAATCCTGCCTCGGGCATGTATGTGTGCGATGTCCTTAGGTTAGTTAGGTTTAAGTAGTTCTAAGTTCTAGGGCACTGATGACCACAGATGTTAAGTCCCACAGTGCTCAGAGCCATTTGAACCATTTTTTTGATGAAAATTGGAAGGACCTGCCAAGGATGTGGAGCTGACAGAGGAAGGAGAGAGAGCAGAGAGAGAAAGGGGGTCAGCAGAGGATGGGATTCAGGATGGGGCCAGAGGTGGGACCCAGTAGTACGCCAAGGGGCAGGAGACAGGGAGTGTGAGAAATGGAGCAACCCAAGAAGGAGTGCAATGACTGGGAAAGAAGAAGTGAGAAGGACAGTGGGGTAGGAGGGAGGTAATGACAGAGGGGGAGGGAAAGGTGTGGGAACCCTAGGGAGGATGGGAAAATAAGGGAAGGCTCAGAGCTGGAAGGAAGGATGAATATTAGATAGAAGACATTAGATTGAAGACAGGGAGACACTGGAAGTTTCTTTGGGAGAAGAGGTGGAGTGTGTGGAGATGGAGAGAGGGTGAGACACATCAGCAGAGGCGCAGCAGCAGATGGGGAGTGGAGAGGAAAGAAGACACCAGAGAGTGAGGGGGATCGAGGCAGCTGTTGGTGTAGAGAATGTGGTTGTGTTCAGTGAAAAGGAGGAGATGTGGGAAAGGGATGAGGTCGTAGGGGATCTTTGTGCGGGACGAGGGATGAATATGGAAAGTGAGGCAGAGTGCATGGTGTTCGATGATTTGCAGGGCTTTACAGAATTTAGGAGGGACAGAGATCCAGGCAACACTGCCATAACAAAGGATGGGACAGATCTAGGCTGATGGAAGGATGTAATCCCCATGTCCAGTCGGACATGAGTTTAAGGAGGCAGAGTCTATTGTGGGCTTTGCATTGGGTGGTAAGGAGATGGGGAGTCCAGGTGAGGTGGTCGAAGGTGAGGCTAAGGTCTTTCAAGCTGGAAGTTAATTTAATATGACGGTCATAGATGGTGAAGTAGAAATCATAGAGCTAGAAGGAGTGGTTGGTACATCCTATTATGATCGCCAGTGTTCTGGAAGAATTGATCCAAAGGTGCCAATGGTTGCACCATGCAGTAAACTTATTTAGGTTGATTTTAAGGGAGTGCTGGGACCATTTAAAGGTAGGACAGAGGGCATAGAACTGGAGCTTGAAAATGGGCCTGGAGTGCTATAGATGGTCATAGTCGTTCTGGAGATCAAGGGAAACAAAAATATCAGACCAATGGGAGTTATGTTGGAGGTAGGGGTGGTGAGTAAGGTTGAGTAGCTGGTTGTTGGCAGAGAAGGAAGGCAGGAAACCACACTGGGTGAGAGGGAGGAAGTGGTGTTGAGTTAGGTGGTGATGGATGCAGCAGGAGAGGACGGACTCCAAGACCTTACTGAACATAGAGGAGAGGCATATGAGGTGATAGGACGAGATGTTGGAAGGGGGTTTGTTGGGTTTAAAGAACAACAAGATGCGAGTGATTTTCCACAGGTTAGGGTAAAGGCCAATGGAAAGGATGGTGTTGTACAGGGTGGAAAGGGTGGCAACGAAGGAGAGAGGGCATTCCTTGATGTGAAAGTAGGCGATGCAGTCGTGACCAGGGTTGGTGTTGTATTTGGAGAGGAGGATGAGTTTAATGTCGTGTTCTGCGAGAGGAGTGTTAAATTCTGAGGGTGGTAACTGGAGCAAGTACCAGAAGCTGTGGGCAAGCGGCAGGACAGTGGTATCGGTGCACTCAATGATATCTGGCAGAGGGAGTAATCGAAGTGTTGGTCATCAGGTATGGAGAAGACATCAAAGAGGAGGCAAGCAGTATAGTTAGGGTTAATCAGGTTGTCAGGGAAGGTGAGGTTGTCACGGAGGATAGGTAATATGGGGCAGGATGTCTACCAGTAAGGCGGCGGAAAGCGGACCAGTATTGGAGGAGTTGACAGGGAGTGGTGGCGTTCAATCATGTACATGTATGGTGCCAGTCTCTACGTTTCCTTGCTGTGAGAAGTTTGTACCCGCCAGTGGTGGAGGACCCAGGCCGCTCGGCGCTGTACAGTCAAGCCACACTGATACTGTAGTATATTACAAATGATGCGTATTGTTGGCGTCTGCTGAAATGTATAGTTATTGCGGAAATATTCGCTATCGGAGAGTCGCTCAGATGATAAAGTTTTAATAAATAACGTAGTTCAGTTCTGTCGATAAATAAATAAAAGCTTCGCTAATAGCGTTAGAAAGAGCCATGGTGAGAGCAGCAGCTGCAGTACAAAACTATTCTGCCATTACATGGATTAAAGGTATTGTGTGTACTTGTTATGCAGCATCTAGATACACAGACCCTATTTTTTTACACATTAACTATTAGAGATAAAACAAATTTGATATTTCGACACTATTCAGTAAAATTATGTAACAGCAAATCCAGTTCTGTATTTGTTAGTCTGTATTTAGTTATAACTTCATGCACCGAAATCTATATTTCATTTTAATTTCTTACGCTTTCCTACAGATTCACCTATTAATACCGGACGTCTTTTCTTATCTGCTGCACATTCCAGTTATTACACCATAAAACGACAGTTAAATTTTAATTTGAACGCATATCTGTAAAAGTACGTGTTAATTTCTGATGTATGACAATTTTTAGATCATAATACAACTTCTTTAATTTCATTTTCGAAGGTTTCGTGTAAAAGAACATAATAAAATTATTGTATAATAAAAATCCGTTGTCTCCTATACGCTCTGCTGAATTATTTGGCCATAAGAGAAAAGTTATATTCCTTGAGTTCGCTTCTGTTGTCTTTCGACAGAAGAATGTATTAACACAATGCAGTTTTAAGTTTGTTTTATCCGCTGCCGTACACGAAGTACAGCTTAGGAACCACATTACATTTTGATTGAGCGTGACTAGAACAAGAAACAGCAGAATATGGAAACAGTTCACAGCGCTCCCACCCAAAACGGCAAATGTGAAGTGATCGGGTAATCGTTATTATTTAAAACAAGATAATTTGGGGGATGGGGTGGGGGGCGCATGTAATATGGTGTGTATACTGGCGGAAAATTCTTAAATCTTCCCCAGTACGGCATGCAGAATATTTGTCACAGGGTGGAAGCGCATTAACGTGTAGAGGCCTCAGCATCACGCGGCCCGGTCAAAGTGGCCGAGCGGTTCTAGGCGCTACAGTCTGGAACCGCGCGACCGCTACGGTCACAGGTTCGAATCCTGCCTCGGGCATGGCTGTGTGTAATGTCCTTAGGTTAGTTACGTTTAAGTAGTTCTAAGTTCTGGGGGACTGATGACCTCAGAAGTTAAGTCCCATAGTGCTCAGAGCCATTTGAACCAGCCATCACGCGGCCCTCCTGCAGGGCGGACGACCACGGTTCCACCTGGTCGGCCCATTGAAGGACGTTCGCAGCCATGTGCCAATCCAGATCCTTATCTGTGGCTAAGACGATGAGAGGTCGACTGGCACGTGCGAGCGTGGCAAGATACACGCCACGTCTTTCACCACGAGAGCGAGTGGTGGTGGTGGTTAGTGTTTAACGTCCCGTCGACAATGAGGTCATTAGAGACGGAGCGTAAGCTCGGGTTAGGGAAGGATTGGGAAGGAAATCGGCAGTGCCCTTTCATAGGAACCATCCCGGAATTTGCCTGAAACGATTTAGGGAAATCACGGAAAACCTAAATCAGGATGACTGGAGCGGGATTGAACCGTCGTCCTCCCGAATGCGAGTCCAGTGTGCTAACCACTGCGCCACCTTGCTCGGTGAGAACGAGTGGGGAACAGCGACAAGGCAGGGCTCTAATTTAGATCAGGCTCACCGTAGTAACCCGCCGATGTTGCCGAGCGGTTGTAAGCACTTCAGTCCAGAACCGCGCTGCTGATACGGTCGTAGGTTCGAATCCTGCCTCGAGCATGGATGTGTGTGATGTCCTTAGTTTAGTTAGGTTTAAGTAGTTCTAAGTCTAGGGGACTGATGACCTCAGATGTTAAGTCCCATAGTGCTCAGAGCCAATTTTGAACCCACTGTAGTAACAGCAGCTAGACTGAGATGACTGGAGAAATAACTATGTATCCTTACACTGAGAGTGTTTGTAAGTGATCATTCAGCCAGTCTGTGACTGTCACATAGATCTGTGCTATAAACAGAATTCTCATAGTGTCCAGATTTCTCCTTTGCAGAACAGTGTCTTACCATGAGCCATAATCTTTTTAATTTTTTTTTTAACGCCAGTATCAACACATCTATTGAATTGTGAGGTAAAATCCTAATACATCAAGAACTATTGCATCCACCCACTGCCTACCTGCAAGAAACATTCCTCCTCACTGTCATCTAACAGTGGAAAGTAACACCAGTCTTCCAGACAAGACCAGTGACGTCATTCTGAAATAACAAGGCCTCAGTCATACCACTGTAGCAAGCTAGCCTATGGTGTCGGCAGTTCTCTGTCTGCCAAACGACTAAAAAGACGTAACCACCACACTCAAGAGGTGCCACATTAATCAAGAACGCAATGAAATGTAGCATTCGTAAATACTGGTTCCTGTGTGGGTCACCTAATGAGTTGACTGACTTGACATAAAATTAATTTAACGCCTTCAAATCCACAAAAAAAAAAATGAGTGGCATTGAAGGGAATGAGAATAGGTGTCGCTAAAAAATTATAAGAAGGACCTATGGTATCAGAAAGAGATTTATTAACTAATATCAAGGTCAAGAGAGAACAAACATACAAACAGAAACTTCAGCGGTATAACATTTCATTAACATGAACTCAGGTTAGTGGCAACAGATCTGGGGAACCTAACTGGAATTTACGTGTAGATCAGAGTGGCTAGTGTAAGTGGGAGAATGCCAATCTAGGCAAGCTCACTCTGCTGTATCTTTCCACTGACTGGTCCCATGCATCAAAATATAATTAAGCATGCAGTGGACACTGGGAGTAACTACACCCAGTACAAGGCTGCCATAAAAAAGATGCCCTTGAAAACAATTGATAAGCTTCTGAGTTGGCCGAAGCTGCACAACGTTGTTATCGATATAGCCAGTGAAGACGAGATGCTGTCGTCTGCGTGCAAATGCTGCCAAAGGTGCTAGGTTCGGTGGCACATCGTACTGCAGGAGATGACCCCACTTCCACCAGTGATTGTCTCACGTCCGCGAAAATATACAGTTATGCTCGGGTATCCAGACGTGTTTACAACTAACAGCTCTCCCATAGAAACGGAAGAGCTCTAGCGATTGTACTCCGCGACGGTCGAGTTGCAAGTCCTATCCTCTCCCGTTGCTTAAAACCTTTCGAAAAACCGCCATTCCCTTCGATGGTTTTGAATAAACCTATCATGGCCCAGCAGTGGTTACCATGTAAATCTTGTTTTATAGCAAAGAGAGCTGATCTACCTCAACCAATCACTGCAGTGCACTACACATTCCGTTCTCTGAAAAACCAGCGCGCAATGGCTGAAAGTGTTGCAGCCAAACCTCAACGCAATTCACAAGATTAGGGAAGCTTCGTAGTTTAAACAAGCTCTGTCTGGTCCATGAAACGATTAGTGGGCGCCGTTCCGGCGAGATGAGGAGGCATCTAAGAAACGTGATACCCGGAGAATATCGTCGTCCCGTCTCACAAGGTACGCTGTTCTTGTAATAAACACATTAACTGGGCGCCAGCCCGACGCCATATTAGCTGGACCCGCACACGGGATAAGGAGACCAAACTCCCACACCACGTCCACTTGCTAATAAAGCGGTTCGACCGGCGCCAGGATGCCCGGCATCGCCAGTTTCTGAACAGGTGTCATTTCGCGTTCAGCCCCGGCGTAGCGCCCCACTTGCTTCGTCCGCTAGCGGAACAAGCCCGGCCGCCAGAATGGTGGCCCATAAACCACTACCGCGCAGGGCCAATGGCTAGTTTTGGTGACTACAAAGGGAGGCGAAGTCGCTTGTTGCTCGAGTAAAGTTCTAAGGCTGCCCTTAATACAATGGTCACCTTCAGCGTCCAAAAATCTGTCTCTACCGCCGAATTTAATTCTACTACTGCTATTCAAGTCCTGCAAGTTCCGTGAGATCGATCAGTCGTTTTCCCTAACCCTAATAGTCCAAAAGATTATTATCAGTCAGGGAGAATTTAGATACACCAAAGGCGAATGAAATTGTATGATAATCACCGAAACAAAATGAACGGAGAAGTGTCTGATGGGTATTACCACGCCAGTGGCCTGCTCGAAAGGCACCACCATCTTTCACGCTGAGTCTTCTGTACTGCCTCACAAATCGTCGACCTCACTGCTTGCTGACGTTATGTCTGGCCCCGCCTCACCCAGGAGCCACAGTCCAATCTAGCAATCTTCCTCGACTAAAGGAAGGATGTCTGGCACCGCTTATGAATGTATCACTCGCTGTGATAAAACCGTAGGTCGCATTCAGACACAACTTTCTTGGACAGTTGAAGGTAAGTGACATTCAAAAGAAGATGTGTGTAATGTGTGAATGAGTGACGAAAACATCGTACGTAAGTAACATTTATCTAAATGCCTAGGCCACTGTTGCTACAGTGATCACGGGTGTAAATTTTTTCGAATGGCCTGTATTAATTGCGATGTAAACATGTTGTCTGTTACGTAAATCTTGTTGTTTACCTGTCATGTCTACACTTTCCTTATCCCAAGCGACACAGTTGCAGCAGGTAATATTCACGCGTAATATTTACTATTCTTTTCACTCTTTTGATACACTATTCTTCGTTATTTTATTGCAAGATATTTATATGAGTATAAATGTTTGGAGAATGGAGCTACAACAGTACCTTTGTGTAAAGTAGTTGATATGAAAGGCCATTCAGTGAAGGATAAATTTAGTACTGATTTGGATTTTTCAGGGAGGTCATTGTCAATGGGATTTAGTATTTTTGTAAACATAATAGATCCGATGGTACTGGAATAATTATAAATCAGGCGTCAATAAGTGAGTAAGTGTTGCCTTGCTGGACATGTTTGACTTCTAGTGATAATTTTGATTGTCAGCAAAGAAATTGTTTTTTTGAAATACCTACTGTGATCAGAAGTTCCATGAATTAATTCATTGCGGAATCCTACATGGGCTCCAGCCCACGTGTTTAGAGAATAAATGTGAAAGTGATGAGTGGATTGTTCTCCTTGGGTATGCATCCGGTTGGGTGGTATTTAAATATTAGTAGAATTGATGATTGGCAAAGCATTCCCCACATTTTTCCCTTTTAATTAAAATGAACAAAAATGGTTTTATGCAATTTAATTTTTATTCCTTTTCCGTGACGCGCTACTGTAATCTAAATGTGGCACTTTCTAAGCATAAAAAATTTCTGCCAGTATGTGTTAGTGAAAGGTGGAGACCCTTTGGGCATGCCATCTTTCACCCCTTGTTAATTATGTAGTCCCTGCCGAGGCACTGTAGCCATCTCAGCTATGTAGCCAGCCACCAGGACGAATAATTATAGGTATACAGCAGTAGTAGTTATAGCATTACATTTCGCTGTAACGATGAGGATGGCAGGGATGCATGATCAGGGCGACAGAAGGCCAGGAAACAGCTGTAGGCTGTTCCAGGAAAGCATGCGTGCCTCTACAGAGGTATGACCGCCGGGCTTGTGAGGGCAGGGTACAGCTACCAGTCATAAAGTCGACCCAAGAGAGAGGCCCGGTCTTCAGCCAGACAATCACCAGAGGCCTGCATTCCAGATGAGTATTGTCCTCCTCGGGTGTGCGACTGACAGAGCTTTATGGTTTACTCTGTGAAGGAGAGCACTGACTTCCGCAGGTGTGGAATGGACGCTCGTTTCTCTGGCGCCAAGTTTAGTGTGAGAGAGCGTAGATTTTGGCGGTAAACGTTTTCATTGGAGAAACACCGCTATGCTGTGTCTAGGCGGAAGTTGTGTCGCCATGTTATGTGTATGGCATTGGAACAATTAGCGCTGGCAGTTTGGCCATTGGAGGAACAATTTTTTGCCATTATACGAGCATTTGGTGTCGAGGAGGGAAGAGAGGAGACATTTTCGAGGCATTCGGTGGATGGATAGCGTAGAGAAGTGTGGCTTTCTTGTTTCTAGCTAGAGTCTCATCTCGTCTTCATAATATATTCCGACTTTCTCTCGTGTATGATTCTTACAATCCTGGTCTTCAGATTTGCTCTTCTTAAATGACGTGCTTTTATTCTCTGACGTAGTTTCATTTTGTACATCTAAAATAAGAGATATTTAATTATACATGGTTTTTCAGGACGAATATTCAGTGTTCAGGAATACGAAAGGAATGCTAATTTGAAACAATAAACTTCATACGAACGTAAGCCCAGTCTGGAGTGGTTTCCAAGCTACAACATTTTTAATGTATATTTGTTTCGGGGCTAGTGGTGCGCACCACTGTCTCTTACCCACCTAACATCTTTCATATTTTATTCTAGCCCAGTCTACCTTGTTATTTTCAGCCTATCTGCTCAGAATGTCTTTTAGCAATTAAACTAGTCCACTGAACGCACAGATTTCCATGGTTTGTTGTGAGTGAAGGAGACCGAGGCATTGAGACTGTATAACAGAGGAGCATATCTTAACTGTGTTCGTACACGAGCGGGCTAAAAACATTTACACTAATGGAAAATAGGCAGATGTGGTCTACGCTTACGGCTTGTGCCACGGAAGCGCTTCTGCTGCTATCGCAGAAAACCATCGGCGTTTTGCGACACATTGAAATCCTGATCATAGAGTGTTTATCAGTGTTTTCAGCACCTTGCCTGTAACATGTAATCTTCCTAGCTCCCATTTTTCTAGTGAACGTGTAATTCAACTATCTGTGCAGGAAAAGCAATATACTATGGAAATGGAGCAGCGTAGTCTTAATATCAGCAATTTACCCACTTCACATACAGCATGTCCCCATACTTCATATAGGCGACAATGCACACGCCTTGAATGTTGTCACTGGTTAAGTGACAATCGTCATTTACTTCCGTTAATACTATTCACTGATGAAGCTGCGTTTACGCAGAATAGAATCAACAATACACATAACAATCGTCAATGGTCGTCAAAATTCACACGGTATAGTGGAAGCCAATTTTCAAATTCGTTTTTCGATCAGTGTTTGGTGCGGCATAGTCAGTCATATGTTGATAGGTCGAGTCATTTTAGAAAAGTGAATGACGGGACAGAATTACTTGCCCTTTTAGAAAAATTCAATTGTTGAACACTTTCAGGATGTTGCTTTGGCTACACTGAGTACTTCCAGCACCACGGAGCCCCTTAGTATTTTACCAGACGTGTCCCAACTGCTGGACTGATCGTGGTAGTACAATCAACTGGCCACCGTGATCACCAGATCATGCATCATTAGGCTGTTGTTTGTGTGGTTGGATGAAGTTCGAGTTGTACAAAAGAAAGGTTAATACGCGTGATGAATCAGTTCGTCGTCTCGCTGCTGCCGCATGTTCTCACAGTAGTGCACAAATGCATTACAGTAGACTGTAGAATATTCGAACATTTGTTGTGAATTGTACAATAGCTGTGTGTGACATGGACGATAATACTTAGAGATGAATGTAGTAAGAATACCTTTTTTCCTACTGATGCTTTCCAAATAGAATTTTGTAATGTTTACTAACTGTTGTTCATGTGTAAACATATCAATGTACAGTATTTAATATTACAGTAAGCAAATAACAACGTGCATTAAATGTGTTTTGTCTCGGAAACCATCCGAAATGGTGTGTATGTCCATATCAAGTTTTTGGCTTCAAATGATCGTCCCTGCTGGTAGCCCTAAATATTGAACATTCGTCCTGCGACGCCCTGTACTGTGAACGGGCTCTTTTTTAGATATACGAAATGGAGCTACGTCAGAGACCAAGAGCACGTCGTCTAAGAAGAGCATATCTGGAGACCAGGATTCTAAGAATGACGCGTTTCAGAAAGCAAAAATGTTTTATTAAGTCGAGATGAGACTGAACCTAGCGACATTTAAGCCAGAGAGCGAGAACGTAAATACGTTGCTTTCCTGTTGGAAACTATAGCATGGTAGCAACTTTCTAATCTAATGGTTCGAGGCCTCTGCTGCGATGCTGGGCCAAGTAGCAGTTTCATCTCAAATGTCTGAGATGTTCTGCTACCCAAAACCGCACCGTCTCTCACACAATGTAAAACACACTTTTGACAATTAGTAGCTTGTTCCTCGGATAACCACTTTGGATACTTTTGGCAATTGTATTTACTTCGCAGTCTCATACTGCGTAAGATGCAAATGCTTCATTTGTAGTCGGTAGTAAAAATGAATTTCTTGTTGGTTTGTTACTAGTTCTTTCTGAAGAGGAACTGCCAAAATGTGATAACAATTCATTTAGAAAACCGAAGAAAATCGATAATTTTCGATAAACAGTAGTTTTTCTTTCTTCTTAATTTTATCTAATGCTGTGACACTATGATCCTCCGCACACATAAGAGATCACACCGTCTCGAAATGACAAGGTATTGACTTTTTAGGTTAGCGAGTCGATCTTCAAAAAAATGGTTCAAATGGCTCTGAGCATTATGGGACTTAACATCTATGGTCATCAGTCCCCTAGAACTTAGAACTACTTAAACCTACCTAACCTAAGGACATCACACACATCCATGCCCGAGGCAGGATTCGAACCTGCGACCGTTGCGGTCACGCGGTTCCAGACTGAAGCGCCTAGAACCGCACGGTCACTCCGGCCGGCGAGTCGATCTTCGCGTTCAGGATGCGCCACGATATGTGAGCCGTTGTCAGCCCGGTGTATTGGTGAGCCACACCGGTATAGAGGAGCCCAACAAGCCAGCATGGGTAGAGTGGGTCACACTGAAATAGGTTGGACTGACTCTGTTAACCCTACGCAAGCCAACCCTGCTGAGACGTGCGAAGGGAGTGTTCACCTTGTGCGCCGGGCTGAGACTAGCCTGACCGGGCCGTGACGCGCCGGGATATGAGACCCATTGTTTTTCATTGCGGTGTTCACACTGGAGGCTGGGCTGAGGCGGCACGGCGGGCGGAACTGCGCCGGCGATATCCAGAATGTTTAATATTTCCGACGTGAGTCGGCTGCACGTGCTAGCCGGTGAAGCTACTGTTCATCTTCTGCAACAAATGTGTCAGACGCCTCCAGTATGTTTTCATCAGAAGTGTCACTACAGAGGCTTCTTTTTTGTGTTTATATGCATGTTTCGTTATCACAGAAGAAATCTGCAAGTTTTCACATGTCTTATCATACATCTAATGTTTCTTAACCCGCCTACATTTACTTAGTCCATCTATTTTCATACATCTGGGACAACACGAAACTAAAAACACGTATATTCTCTTACTTCTTTATTATTGTCAAAATCAAATTGATGAAATGGATATGGAAATGTCTTAGACACGCTTATAGAAAAGGACTTTAAAAACTTGGAAAAAGGACGTCTGGTAAAAGTCCATGGAAAGGCAGTTCTTCTTGGCCTTCCTTTCGCACAATTTCTTAAAATGTATCTTAAGCCTAAGAGCTATGCAGACTACCTTGTCAGGCAATATCTCAAGAATTTTTGTCTGTTAGTTTGCCTTTGTCACAAGATGAACATCATTCTGAGAGTTCGTAATTGGTTCCAGTACATGAAACATCGCAGCTACCAAATTCCACTTCTTTAAGAAAACAGAAAGAAACAGTTGGAAAACTATGGGAGAATCTTTGCAACTCCTAAAGGACAAAATACCTTTAATGACATCACAGCTAGACATTATGGAAGACGCACATTACTTCCTGATATGCATCAGGTCTTGAATTTTCAGCAGCGCATATTGAATTGTGTTATGATTATTTCTGCAATAGCAATAACGTTTTTCAGGGACTTTTGTACGTCTTTATGTAAGGTAAAAATCTCTCCTAAGCATCTGTCAGTAGTAGTAGCTTTATTCATTCTTAGATCTCTTTTTACAAGGATATAGGGCACGTCAAAGTATTTACATGTTTAGACCAATTTAAAATAAGCTGAGTCGTATACATATACATTTACAGACTTCTAGTTAGAGACAACCATTAGATTTACTCCTGGTATACAATAATTTTTTTACAAATAAGTTATCAAATAATGTAATACCACACTGTTCACTCATATCACACTATCAGTCACTGCACACACAATACACACATTGTTTCATAACACTTCACTTACTACACACACAAACATACACACACTGGTGATCTCTGAGCCATTTCCTTCAGCGCAACTTCCCATTTGTTGTCCTGAGAAACTGTGTCAGCATCCCTCTATAATGAGTGAGATGTTGAGCTCAGAAAGAGGAAGAGGTGTTAGTATTGTGCTATGCATAGCTTGGGGGTAAGTTTTTCTAGAAAAGGAAAAAAGAAAGAGAAAACATACTGTGAAGGTGTTAGGTGGGATTATTTATAATCATTATTATTATTTATTTGTACAGCTTTTTTTTCAGACCCCTATTCTTTTTTTTCAATGTAAAAAATGAATTGCATGACAGTGCTTTTTAGCTGCCCTTTTAAATAAGTGTATTCGATTTCTATAATCTCTTTTCGTAATTTATTGTACAGTTTTATTCCTTGGTAGGAAATACTGTTTTCAATTTTACGTTTATTTTTTCTTGGTAAATGTAAGTTGGGTCCAGCTCTTGTTCCATAGTCATGGACAGAGCTTTTTGTGAAGTAATTACCGATGTTATTTTTGATGTGTACAACTGAATGGTAAGTGTTTTGAACATACCTTTACAATGAGCTAAATTACTATTTTTGCTTATTATTCTTATGACTCTTTTCTGGAGTTTCATAACTGTGTTCATATTTTTTGTATTTGTTCCCCAAAAAAGAATGCTGTAGCTAAGAACTGAGGGTACCTATGAATAGTATGTAGCTAAAAGACGCTGCATGTTACACATTCATGTTAGGTTTCTAAGTCATAACATGCTGATCATATTCTATTTACAAGTACGTTTGTGTGTTCACACCACTACAACTGAGAATCTGTATTCATTTCTAGAACTTTTGCATTTGCTACACAGTATACAGAGGTGCCATTTACGTTTTATTTAACATTGTCATTTTCCGTCTTCAAACTGAAATTCATGGCATTAGTTTTCTTTATGTTCAGTGTCACTTTATTGCTTATTGACCAATCGCACACTTCCTTGAGAGTTTCATTTGCTTTCTCTGCAAGGAGTTATCTTGTTTTCTCCATGACTATAATACTGCTGTCATCAGCGAAGAGAATTTTTTCGCCATGAGTAACACTACTGGAACAATCATTGATGTATATTCGGAATAGTGTTCATTCTAATATGGTACCTTGCGGAACCCCTATATTAATGTACTTTGGTTGTGACAAGTGTTTTAATAAAGGCTTATGTCTATTTAAAGTATGTGCTATCTCCACTCTTCGTACCCTATCTGCTAGGTATTATCGAAACCAGTCATTAACTACCACTATTATTCCTAATGCCTCTAATTTATTTAATAGAATCTTGTGGTCGACTGTATCAAAGGCCTCAGAAATGTCCTAAAATATGCCTGTGACACACTCACCTTTGTCAAGAGCGTCAAGTACAATGTTCGTGAATTCTACTAGGGCTGACTCCGTATTTTGGCCACACCGGAAACCAAACTGTCATTCGCTTATGAATTGTATTTATTCAGATAATTTATTAATCTGTCTTTCATAATTGCTTTTATTATTTTTGAGAATGGTGACAGCAGGGAAATGGGCATGCAGTTTTCTATGTCTTCTGCATTAACTTTCTGAAGCCAAGGTACAACTCCTCCTTGCTTTGACTACTCTGGAAATGTCCCTGAAGTGAAGGATTAATTTATTATATTTAGGATACGTTGTATAATCTGTATCCATTGTTACAGTACACACATTGGTACTTCATCTAAGCCTACTGACTTTTTATTTTTTAGTTTTTGAATGGTTTTAGTGACTTCATTCTCTGTGGTTGGTTCAAAAATGGTTCAAATGGCTCTGAGCACTATGGGACTTAACATCTATGGTCATCAGTCCCCTAGAACTTAGAACTCCTTAAACCTAACTAACCTAAGGACACCACACACATCCATGCCCGAGGCAGGATTCGAACCTGCGACCGTAGCAGTCGCGCGGTTCCGGACTGAGCGCCTAGAACCGCGAGACCACCGCGGCCGGCCTGTGGTTGGAAGTAACGTCATTGTATTTAGTAAAACATTATTTACAGGTGTTATATTTGGTTTGAGAAATTCTTGCTGTAATTTCTCTGCAATACTTGAAAAATTCTTGTTCACATAGTTTGCTAAGTGTTTAGGATAATTTATTACTTTATCCCCCTCCCTTAGCAGTACGTTTTTCAGCATTTTTTGCCTCTCCCCGTTTCCTTTTTTGTAACATCCCAGTCTTCTTTGCTTTTATTCTCTGAATTATATATTATTTTGTCAGTAAATGACTTTTTTGCACCAATCAGCACCTTCCTATAGATATTTTTGTATCTATGATAGAAAGTCAGTGATTGTGGATAATTGCGATTCTTTTTAATGGAACTGAGGTATTTAAGAGTTTGGGAGGACTTCTTCATACCTGCTGTTATCCATCTGTTATTGTGAGATGTTGATACAGACATGTGTACTTTTGGAAATGCCTTTTCAAAATTCAATTTAAATAATATGGAGTATTTAGAGAATTTCATATCCACATTAGTTTCCTTATACACTTCATCCCAGCACTGCTTTGCTAGTTCTTTTGTAAGATCTTTTACTTTTGATTTCTGATGAATGTCATTTGTAGGCTTGTACTTTAGGGAATGATTCGAGGACAGATTGTACTGTTGTCATTTGACAGAGATGGTCAGATAGTCTGAGATCTTTCACAGCTACATCACATTTTTCGTCCTCCATATTTGTGGCCACATGGTCACATGACTGGCCAGGTGACTGATGCAGTCATTTTGGTAACCCTTGTTGCACTTTTGACCAATAGGTACATGCCTAAATTGTGAAGAATATTTATGAGGGCTCAGCTGGTTTCATTTATGATACTAGTGTTGATTTTAATGTCCCCACACAGAATTATGTTGACCTTTGTACTTGATACTTTATCTAGAACTTCCGTTAATTTATTGAAAAAAAGTGTCCACACTACCACTGGGAGATCCATACACAGACAAAATGAATAATGTCTTGGTGATATCAAGCTCTGTTAATACAGTAGCTGATATTTCAAAGTGTTTGTCTTCACTAACTGTACTGAGGTCATGTCTTGATTTGCACTGTGTTCCTTTTCGGATATAAATGCATGATCCTTCACCCCTTGAAGCAGTTCAGTAGTAAGAGCTTGCGCTTTCATACAAAGATAATACTTCATGTTGGATATGCGTGTCTCTACGCCAGTGCTCAGTATTTAGAGGAAGAGTCCATACCCTCTTGTTTCTTCTGTGCTTCAAAACTCGACGAGTGACTCCACTGACAAAACAATACCAACAAAACATTGAAGTCGTTATTCTTTACGATGTGAACACTAATGGCTGGAGCTGTGTTACCTACGATCTTGTATGTGAGCTGCTGAAAAATGGGAATTCCCTTTCCGGTGCAACTCAACCGACCAAAGGGGAAAAAGGAAGAATAAAGGACAACGACGTCCACACCTGCATGCAAAACAGTTCATTTTCTTGTGTTTGAGGGTGTGCTGAGGTAACCCATTATTCTTTCTGTTTACCGTGCCTAAGGACGTCGATGGAACATTAAACGTTAATCATTCTTCCTTCATTCCTTCTTTCTCTAGCAGTAGAGTAGCCGACCTGGGAAGTCCTGGTAGATAGAGGTGAGAATTTAAAACTTTTAGCGAGGTGGGATTAGGCACTTGAGGGAAAATTGCACTGAAACTTAGCTCCACTTTCCTTTGGTTTCATCATATAAATTTCGTACAAGGAATACTATTTCCAAATGCTATGCACAATTCTTTGAAAGAGTTATGTAATTATTTACAAGTTGAGGTAATACACTCTCTCATAAATTCGAAAATGGAAGTAGGAATACCTTGCGCATTAATCAAATTAGACATAGAAACATCTACATACGTTATCTTACGTATTTTAATCTCCGCCGTTTTTGATCTCCAACTACAAAGCAATTAAACAGACTGTCGCTTTTATTACAGTCCAACAAAACCTCATCTTATATTAATTTATTCTTCTCTTCTAGTACCAAATAGTAAATGTACGGTCGGTTAATTGTACCACGTGAATCACAGATAATTGCCTGCCTTTGATAATGTGAAGTGTGGACCGTTGCAAAACCGTAGCAGTTGATCGCCTTGCGTAATCGATTGTTGCCTAGGGAAAAGTTCGTATATATCTGGAGTTTACTGAACGTGGATGATTAAAATCACATGGAGGTCCGCTACTAGACCTGCTTTTAAGGCTAGTTCTTTCTCTCCTGCTGCGTTTGACACTGCTCTAAACCCGCCCAAATTCAGTAGGCCCGCAGTCGCGACGTTGACACCACTCAGCAACTTCCATTTACTTGTGAAAGGGGACACATATCGTTGTCATTACCAGTCCAAAACTTTTTTGTTCTTTTAGCTATATTTCACTCGCAATGTATGGTCTAAAACGTATCGAACATTAAGTTACTAGCTATCAGACTTTTTCGATACAAGATTTATAAAACCAATAAACTTGTTTGACAGATAGCTTCATTTCACAATAACTGTTATAAATTATGAAAAGAAAAATGGTTTACTAGGAACCAAAGATGCTACACTACAACGTGAACCAAAATCGGATTTTTAACACCATACTTTCTTAAAACACTACGGAACTAAAAATTCACTCAAAATCAAAAGTTCAGGTTTTCTTTTTTTACAAGGAAAGTAAAGCTTTCAAGGAAAAGATAAGTCCATAAAACGATGTTGCGTGGTTTTACATTCCGCCAAGAGTTACTACAACGTGAAAAGAGGAAGACAATTTCCCGTTTCCGCTATCGCGTTCCGGTGCGCAGTATGAACTACCCAGAAGGCGGTCTGAGCCGGCTCGGCCCTGGGCCGGTCCAATACATCCCACCACAAGCCCACCGCGGCACGCAGATTGAACGCAGCTTAACGCGAGCTGGAAGCACACGATTTCACGCCTCTGGCCTTAACAGGAGAAACAGGAAACAATACGGAGTAACATAAATTACAGCTGCTTGAGTTTCTAGGCCTTTCTATTGTGCTTTCTAGTGTACTAACGAGCACGCGTTGGAAGCTAAAATGAGATGAATGGGAATTTTTAGAAAGGATGTAGAGAAAAATTAATTGACTTCTTGTTTGTTGGATCCTAGGCGGAATCAACATGAATCCAACAAAAAGCCACCTCTTCTCTTCACCTCGGAATGACTGACAAGCGAACACAAACAGTAATATCGAAACAATTTACTAAAAATCGCCAATAAATACATCGTCTCAGGGCACTTTAACTGAGCAGACACGGCGCGAATGGGCTGACTCAGGAGCTGAATTCTCGGTTACATCTCATAACAGTCGTGACTCGCCCACTGGCAGTGCAGAGTTAGCTGTTGACGTTCTTCAATCTTTGTCTTGGACTACTGTCATGTCATTCATCTATGCGAGTGGTTAATGCATTGCAGATAACTGAAATCTACTGGCAGGTTAATGGTCTGTTCCCTTTGCGCAGGCCGAAAGGATCAGCACCACGGTCCTCTGTTGTCAGTTACACGACCAGCGCACTCGATGCTCAGCCTTACGAGGGTCTGACTCTTAAATCTACGTTAAACGTTGCATACAGTCATATTATTGAGGCGACGAGTAAGGAATCGGATTTTAAGAGGATGACGGTGGCTCATCATAATGATTCGTTGGTAGTAGAGTCAAAACTCCGATCTGCATTGAAATCAGACTGCAAAAGCAGCATCAAGTTAGAGACGGAATACTTGCTTTAGAAAGTAAACTTAAGTCTAAGGTCCATGAGAATAATCAGAATGGAATTGAAGCTGGGAAGGTCTGGACAGGCAATCGGAACAACATGAAGTAAACTGACGTCATCACAGGATTGTATCAGGATCATAAATCAGTGCAGAGCAAGTCCTGAATACCCAGCATTAAAATAAAGCTCCAACACAGTCTCATTCGTCACTGAGTGTATTCACCGAGTGGTATTCACCAAGTAGGTTTACCGTATGTCACCACCGATACTCATCACTCTATTGAAACGGTCCCTCCACTATCCTTCTCTCCGAATTTGATTTGGATCATCTCTCTCTTTCACAGAAATTTTGTCATTCTATCTTATCACTGGCTCGCATGTGTTTTAGGAGTTTTCATTGTACAGGTTATCAGCGCATTGGCTGACTTATGTCGGTACCAGCCAATAGAGGATTCCACTGGCAGATCTCCTTCACTTAGGTTCTCGTCCTAGAATGTAAAAGTTTGCTGAAAACTGGCAGCACTTTCACGTATAGGCTTGCTGCAAACGTTCTCACGGTTTTGCCAGGCGTAATAGGGCTCGCGGCGTGCCACATACAAGTTTATCCCTTCGAAGATAATTCATGTTACTTCATTTTCGTCGGAGAACTGAAGGATAGTCATCTCCCGTGTTATATTTGTCACACAGGTACGGAGTTAGCGAAGGAACGAATGTTCCTAGCGTAGAACACCACCTATTGGGGAGAGTCTCTGCCAATCATAAATCATTTACAGTAAGGTCACTCTAGTGGGAAACAATATTATCCGTGCCACACCCCCAATGTTCATAGACCGTGTTTCGGAATAGATTTCCACAGACCACTAGGTAGCACTTAGTTGTCCTTTTGTGTCATATTTGGTATTCCATCCCTATATAGACGTAAAATCTATGAGAAAATGGGCAGAAACTACAGTATCACAGAACCACAAAACGGCAAACCATAACGAATATAAATCTCGTCAGTGAAATGTTACTCTACTAATAATACTATACTATGTACCGGCTGTAGTTCTTCAATCTTACTCACACTAAAACGTAAAGTAGAAAGAGCAATGTAGCTGCTTGACAAGGAAGAAAGTGAGACCTTACTCTAACACAGCTTCAATTATGAAAAATTTTTACTTTTGTGTTTTTGCTTTACGAATAAAAAGTAACACTGTGACATTTCTCATTTTCTGCTAATTTTGATGAAATGCATTAAATAAAAGATTCACTTGCATTGCTATTAAGTAACTATTATAATCACTGCGTACAATACGCTAGAAAATTATTAGGCTATAACTGGAAAGTTTCACTAAAAATGATTTTGCAATTTGGTGTGTGCGAGCGTGCGCTGATAGTAGCGAAACAACTGGTCACTGAACGTGACGTTAGTAGCAGCTTTGGACCATTATTGCCACCGACCATCATCTCTAGAAGATTACGACGTTCGACCATGCAGGCACCATGAGGCAATGAGATTACTGCGTGGAGTGAACGGTAATTTAAACTGCCATTCGGAGTGATCTCTTTGAAACAGTAATTTTCCTGTAATGTAAATTTTAGTGCCGGTATAGATGGTAGATTACATTACTGTCCGAAATTATTATTACATTGCATAGGTTCCTAAAACAAAGATTCGTGTGTGCATGACTGAGTGTCACAAATATGAAAAGCAGTTTTACAGAAGTACCTGAAATTTGGTTCCTTTGGAAAATTCGTGAGTTAATCTAAACTAACTTGCACCAGCTATTTTGTATAGTAGCAGGATTTCAGCCTAGTATTTTTCGAAAGTAAATATATAGATTAACGTAAATATTGCGAAGTATTTTCATTTGCTTCCATACTGCTGTGTGTTGTTCATTTGGTGAGCTCTATTTCACCATTGTTTCACGGGTGAACAGTTTATAAGGAATTTCTGTGGTCTGAAAGTTTTGTGTTCATGTTCTAATTAATTTCCATTATAATTATTTGTCGCATTAAATATTAGTAAGCTATGACGTCTATGTATTATCGTATTCAAGGTCATTTAAAAATATGGATTCACAGAGTGTGTAGCATGGTCCGTTATATTAAGAGTGTTTTGTCAAAATTATTGAGTAAAGTGATTCAGGCAGTTCAGTAATTGCAGGAAATATTTGTGTTGTCAGGTAGCAGACAGAATTATGTTATCGAATTGTACATACAATTGTAGGCTACGTCTGCCATTGCTGTAATCAATGGTTTTCACAAAGAAGCTTATCGAGTTGGACTATGGTTCGTATTATTTCAAAATAACCCAAGTTCATTTATAGTAGCTAAATTATTGTACCACAGATTATCTTTTCCTATGAAAGATCAGTCCATATCTTAACACTTTCGTAAATTAATAATTCCATATCAAAAATACACTGAGGTAACAAAAGTCATGGGATACGTCCTAATATCGTGTCGAACCTCCTTTGCGCGGCATAGTGAGGCAACTCAAAGTGGCATCGACGCACCTAGTCGATGGAAGGCCCTTGCAGAAATACTGAACAAGGCTGCCTCTATAGCCACCCATAATTACGAAAGTGTGGCCGGTGTAGAATTTTGTGCGTGAACTGGCCAAATTATTCGCTTGAATTGTTCACAGTTTTATTCAAACCAATCGCGAACAGTTGCGACCTTGTGACACGGCCCACTTTCATCCATAAAAATCCGTCTTGTTTGGAAATGTGAAGTGTATGAAGGGCAGGAGATGGTCTCCAAATAGTTGAAAGTAGGCATTTCAGTCAATGATAGGTTCATTGGACCAGAGGAACCAGTCGATTCCATGTAAACACAGACAACATCATTAAGTAGCCACCACCTGCCTGCACAGTGCATTGTTGATAACTTGGGTCCATGACTTCGTGGGGTCTGCACCACGTTCGAAGCCTAGCATCATCTCTTACCAAATGAAATCGGGACATATATGACCAGGTAATCGTTTTCCAGTCGTCTATGGTCCCACCAATAGGTCACGAGCCCAGGAGAGAGGGTGCAGGCGATATCGTGCTGTTGGCCAAGGCACTCTCGTCGGTCGTCTGATGCCATAGTCCATTAACACCAGATTTCACAGTATCGTCCAAAAGATTACATTCGTCATACGTCCCACATTGATTTCTGCCATTATCTCATTCAGTATTGCTTGTCTGTTAGCACTGACAACTCTACCCTAACGCCGCTGCTCTCGGTCGTTTAGTGAAAGCCGCCGGCCATTGCCTTGTCCGAAGTGAGACGTAATGCCTGAAATTTGGTATACTTCGCACACGCCAGAGACTGTGGTTCTCGGAATATTGAATTCCTTCACAATTTCCGAAATGAAATGTTCCACACGTCTATCTCCAATTACCATTCCACGTTCAAAGTCTGTTAATTCCCGTTGTGCGGCCTGAGTCACGTCTGAAACGTGATTCACGTGACTATAAGTGACAGCTCCGCCAATGCATTCACCTTTTATACCTTGTGCACAGGGTACTACCGCCATCTTTATACATGCTTATCGCTATCCCATGACTTTCGTCACCTCAGTGTATTGTCCTTTGGGACCATGCTAAATTATCAAAAAGAAAAAATTAAGATGTTCAGTTACCTAAAGGGGACTTAAAGGTGGTCTCCCCAAAACAATTTAAGAACTTAAATTTGCATTAAATTTTGTAAAGTTATTCCGATATCAACACTGCTGAATGGATATGGATCCAGGGCAAGGATAGAAAGAGTCAGACTCTAAACGAATGAAATGAAATTACTCGGGAACATGTCAGGATACTATGAAGCTAGATTATAAAACTAATATACGCATTAGGAAGGAATTGAAAGTATCTGACACATAGGGTGTTCATTTTAACTGAAGACAGTGAAATATCACGAAAACTACACATCGGATCAAAAAAAGCCGTAACTCCAATTTGATTGTCTCGGAGAGGGCACTCTGGACGTACGTGGGTGGCGGGGTCAACTTTTAAATTTTCAATGGAAGCCCCCATTTTGTATTGCAGACTACGATTCTACGGAAAAATCTACATACGTTTTGCCTGAAGCAACTTCATCGTTTCGCTGTAGCTGTAATCACAGTAACAGTAGTGGGTACACAGTAGTAATTTACGACATGCTACCAATGGCCCTTGAATATCGAACGCGGAACGCCACCTCCCTGTATCGAGGGTACAACAGATCAATATTTCATAACTTTTAATTGGAATCTCCATTCGCAAACTTGTATTCCTCCGACATATCGAACGTGGGACTAACCAACGCGCCACAGTGGCTATGTAGCAAATTACGAAGTGTCATAAGAGACAGTACACTGCAAACGGAGCCCACGCATCGTGCAGACGAAGAACAGATACCGGCTGTAGCCATCACTACTTGCGCTGTGATTAATGCCTGCAAATGTACCCACCATTTGGAGAACGGAAGTTCAAGTGGACTTGAAAGTAGTTGCTGGGGGGGGGGGGGGAGAGCTTCATTGGGGGGGGGGGGGGAGAGCTTCATGCTCGCTTGGTAACAATCCATTGGTCGTCTTCGGTGCCAACGTCATCCTACATTAATACCCTTCCCATCATTTGCTTATTTATACCCACAGAGTGCATCTTTCATTAGGCCAAACAGATGGAAGTCGGAAGGTGTGAGATCAGGGATGTAGGGTGGATGAGGAAGAACAGTCCATTGAAGCTTTTGAGCTCCTCTCGGGTGCGCTGCTTTGTGTGGGACTCTGTGTTGCCATAGAGAAGGAGAAGTTCATCTGCATGTTTGTGGCGACAAATACGCTAACTCGTTTCTTCATCATCCTGACGGTAGCACAATACACTTCAGATTTGATCGTTGCACCATAACGGAGGACATTAATTAGAATAATCGATTCAAAATCCCAGATAACCGTCGCTATGACTTTACCGACTGAGGGTGCAGCTGTGAACTTTTTCTTCTAAGGAGAGGTGGTGTAGCGCCACTCCATGGATTGGCGATTTGTTTCCTTTTCGAAGTGCTGAACTCTTGCTTCATCGGCTATGACCATGTTCGACAAAGAATTGATAAGATCAGCCACATAACGCGCAAGCAATTCCACGTCTTTCGTTGCTCATTAAGATCCTCTGGTAGTTGGCGACGAACCTAGCGGGCACACGTCTTTGAGTACCCCACTGGTGGACGAGTGTGTCAGCACTACAAACAACGACGTCCAGTTGTGCCGCGACGTGTTTGATTGTGATCCGTCGATCATCTCGTGTGAGAGTGACCACACGTTCCAACATTGCTGGAAAGAAGCTGTGTATGGCCGGCCGGGACGCTGGAGATCGGACATGCTTGCGCAACTTTGTTGCTGAGATAACAGACGTCTCGCCCAAGGACTCACCGTGCTTCCGTTCATTGCCAGAACTTGTAGACATTCTGAAAGAACCTATCAACATCGGTTGTGCTCTGGTTTACCAAAAAAAAGCTAAATTATAGGTTTATGGGAGGAACACACCTCTGATACAGACGCCAATATGAAAACTACATATAGCAGCCCCACGTATTGGAAATTCAAGGAACTATAGGTGCTGAATTGTGGGTATTCCACGACGTCCCATAACAAATTGCAACCGAAAATGGCCGAGAAAAAATGAGTTGCATTACTTGTTGAACGTCCCTCTTTGTTGCAACAGGTTGAGTAAGGCCCAAGACATGACGAAAGAGGGCAAAGAAGAAATTTTGTCGCAGGTGAATGAGTAGATTTTGCCATACTCAGCAGCGATCTGAACGCGTTTTCACATTTAGATTCGGCAGTATTCGAAACATAGAGCCTTGGTTCGGAACTCCTTACAGAATTAAATAATCATGTGGTGTATCCGATAGGATGAGGCGACGCCACAACGCAAGACCCTGAGCTGCCTAGTACCACGACAGCGGCTACAGTTCTTTAAATTCTTTTTAATGGCAATAATCTGCCACGCTGTGTGTTGCGTCTAGGATTAGAATATGCTTTTATTTTGTCGTTTCCACTACTACACAATTTCGGCTGTGGAGCCATTTTCGAGTGGGGGTTATAGTCCGTGAAATGGACAAATCAGTCCAGTTGTCTGGTTGTGTCATGCTCTGTGCAGAAGTCAGAAAGACCAAATAAGATTATATTCTAATCCACGTGACGACAGCTAACTGGCATTAAAAAACTGATTCAGCTTTGGCCACATTGCAACTAAAATATTATTGCATATACATGGATACTCTGCAAATCACAAATAAGGGCATGGCAGAGGTTTCTCGATCCACCTTCACAATAATCCTCTATTATTCCAATCTCGAATAGCGCGCGAAAAGACAAACACCTATATCTATCCGTGCGAGCTCTGATTTCCCTTATTTTATTATGATGATCCTTTCTTCCTATGTAGGTCGGCATTTATAAAATTCTTCGCATTCGGAGGAGGAAGCTGGTGACTGAATTTTCCTGATAAATATTCCGACGCAACGTAAAACACATTTTTAAAATGATGTCTACCCCAAATCCTGTTTCATATTGCTGACACATTATCTCCTATTTCATGGTAATAAAAAAGTACTGCTCTTCTTTGAACTTTCTCTATGTACTCGGTTAGTCTTATCTAGTAAGCATCACAGACCGTGGAGAAGTACTCCAAAAGAGGACACCCGTAGTGCAGGCAGTCTGTGTAGTAGATCTGTTACATTTTCTAAGTGTTCTGCCAAAAGAACATTGTCTTTGGTTTGCCTTCCCACAACATTTTATATTCATTCTTTCCAAATTTAGTTGTTCGTTATTGTTATTCCA
This sequence comes from Schistocerca piceifrons, assembly GCF_021461385.2. NCBI lineage: Eukaryota > Metazoa > Arthropoda > Insecta > Orthoptera > Acrididae > Schistocerca > Schistocerca piceifrons. Next base: position 699,657,741 of record NC_060149.1, read on the forward strand.
AGATATTTAGTTGAATTTATGGTCTTTAGATTTGACTGTTTTATCGTGTAATCGACGTTGAATGGATTACTTTTAGCACTCATGTGGATGACTTCACAGTTTTCATTATTTAGGATCAATTGCCAATTTTCTCACCGTGCAGAAATCTTTTCTAAATCGTTTTGATATTTATTTGGATCTTCTGATAACTTTGCTAGACGCTAAACGACAGCATCATCTCCAAACAGCCTAAGACGTCTGTTCAGATTGTCCGCTAAAATGACTGTATAGATAACGAACAGCAGAGGACCTATAACGCCAGCTTGGGGAACGCCACAAATCACTTCTGTTTCTCTTGATGACTCTCCGTCAATCACTACAAACTGTGGCCTCTCTGAGAGGAAATCAGGAATCCCGTGACATAACTGAGACGATGTTCCATAAAGGCGCGATTTCAGTACAGGCCACTTGTGTGGTACAGTGTCAAAACCCTACAGGAAATCTAGAAATACGGAATTAGCGTGAAGTCACTTGTCGATATCACACAGCACTTCGTGTGTGTAATGAGCTAGTTGTGTTACACAAGAACAATGTTTTACAAAAAGATGTGGACATGTGTATCAATAGAATCTTTTGGTCGGTGTAGTTCATAATGTTCGAACACAATATATGTTCCATACTCCTGCTGCATATCGCCGTTAATGATATGGGCCTGCAATTTACAGGAATACTCCTACTACATTTCTTAAATATTCGTATGACCTGTGCAACTTCCCAGTCTTTGGGTACGGGTCCTTCACTGGGTCAGCAATTGTATCTGATGTTTAAATAAGGAGTTACTGCATCAGCCAACTCTGAAAGGTGCCTAATTGATATACAGTCCAGAATACTTGCATTTGTTAAGTGATTTAAGTCGCTTCACTACTCTGATGATCTTCACTTCCAAGTTACTCATGTTGGCAGCTGTTCTTGATTTGAATTCTGAATTATTTACTTCGTCGTATTTGGTGAAAGAATTTCGGAAGGCTGTGTTTAGTACCTCTGCTTTGGCAGCACTGTCGGTGATAGTATTTCTGTTGCTAACCCGCAGAGAAGGCACTGATTGTGTCTAGTTCCTATCATACTTCTCATACGATAAGAATCTCTCTCGATTTTCTGCCAAGTTTCAAGACGAAGATTCGTTGTGGAAACTATTGTAAGTGTCTTGCACTGACGTCTGAGCTAAATTTCAAGCTATTGAAAAGTATCGCAAGTCTTTGAGGTTTGAGTTCGATTAAATTTGGCATGCTTATTTCATTTTTCTGCAATCGTTTTCAGACCCGTTTCGTCTACCATGGGAGATCAGCTACGTCGTTTGATAATTTATTTGGTATAAATCTCTAGCATTAAGTGGTCCCATTCAGCGCATTAGGAGATAATTTAATGATCAAACCCACCCAAGCCCTAAAATAAATTATAAAAAATTAAATCAATAAAAATTTCCTTACAGTGAACACCATATTGTGAAATTAATTATCTTTGTTTTTGGTTCTCTTCATTCCTTTATATTTTAGCTTAATATCACCATCTTCAAAAGTCCCAGTTATTATTTTATTTAATATGTCTGGCAAAGTAATTTTAAATTTACTATCCATCAAGTTCCATACAAATTTTCTCTCCATTTGTAGTTTTCAAATATTCACATACTGTAATTTAATACAATTGATTCATGTCTGTGTCACTAATGTTTTTAAACAAGTTAGAACTGCTTGCATTATTAAGTTTCTTCAGTAGAGCACCCATTTATACAGAATTAAATTTAATGAGTTCATAAATTTTTAATATTATAAATATGACTAATGTTTGGGACGAATTTTAATTTGACATTTTTGTTGACAGAAATAATAAACAAAAAAAGAAGCGATTTCAATGTAACATTTGCTAAAAATATTTTAAACTATTTTTAATTATAGAATAATAGAGAAGTGAAGACCATATTAAAAGTATTAATATATTAATGCAAATTTATGAAGAAGAATACAAAATGAAGTTTAATGAATTTTATCATCAAACTAATACAGAAATATGGGAGGAAATAGAAAACTTAGATTCTGTCTTTTCTTTGACTGTAAAAACAGGAATGAATAATAATTTACCTAAGATAATATAAAATTATATTATATCATATTCATTATTTTTAATAGTTTCTCACACAAGTATTGAGATATAGAAGATAGAGAATACAATAAAAATCAGATAATAAATTCATAGCATTTATACAACAAATTGGGAATGAATTTTATTCTTACATTGGAAGATATAGAATGTTCACTTTAATCTTACTGAATAATAAATATTTTTAGTAACTGTAAGGCACTATTTCATAATTTTCCTATACTACACCTTTAGTATACTGAAATGAGAATTCTTTCTTAGCCAGTATATTAAGCAGATTTTTAGTGTCCACAACCCTAGTGATTTGACTGTATTCTAAATGCATTTTTCCCTTTACTTCACTCTCCATGAATATCATCCCACATATCCCATTCATCTTTTGAATATTCCTATAAATTAATGTGAATCCGTTTCCTTTGACCCCTATTTTTATATTTTTTCTCATTATACTAACTTTTGGGCCAGTTGAAGCCCAATCTGTAAACCAGTTATATCCTGATTATTCAGTCAATTTGCCTAACATACAACCTGTTTCTACAGTACATACACCATTGTCAGTATATGCTACACTATTACTTTTGTAGCATTACTACACATTTTGTTAAACAATACCAATTTTTAGAGCAATATCTTGGTCTATATATTTATCTTGGATGTTGTTCAGAATAAAAGTCATAAAACTGCACAGTAGGATAAAGACTACATACGTAAATATATTTTATTTTTGTGCTAACACCATAGGCTTTAACTCATAATTTTATTGCATTTGTTGTACCACCATAAAAAGCATCTCTTGGATTCAATGGTTCAACAACTTCAGTTAACTGTTTTAATTTCTTAACGGTTTTTTACTCTGCTGAGTTAACCCAATCACATTCCCAAATCTCTACTAAATTATATACCTGATTTCATATTCAGCACTTCTTGTTAGAGTCTTTTGATGAAAGTTGTCCATTGTTACTTTATTTTTGTTTTTAATTGTCTCACATTTAAAACATTTTGTACAACCGTACCGGAAGCCACCATCATATAAAAAAACTTTGTGTTCTTTCTTACGGCAGCTCTTATCATGGAAGAAGGCTCTTCAGAGAGGTCCATCACATGAGCATCTAGGGAAGTGATTCCAGTGTTGGTTTCCTGTTGCCTTCCACTGATAATGATGAAATGATAATGAGGACAACACATCACTCAGTCCCTGAGCAGAGAAAATTTCCGACCCATCCGGGATTCGAACCCAAGGCCCTTGGCATGACAAACCGCCGAGCTGACCACTCAGCTATTAGGGTGGATACCATCATATTGGTAAACAGTATTAGTTTCTTTTTCAAAGAGATCTACTTCTGCACTGGCTGGGTTACTGCTCTACAATTAAGAGCTTGTGATTGCTATTACTAGAGTTTAAATTGTTCAGCCAAGCTATCGATTTCCTACCCTAATTATATTTTCTTTACCGTGATTGTATTTATCAGGTGATATTTAGATCTGTACATAGCCATACGGATTCCAGTTGTTGTCAAATAATAGAATAGATCAATATTAGCTATTTTTGGGAATTTGAACACATAATTTATTTTAACACTGCCATTACAAGAATGCGTCTCTATCTTTCAGCATCATAATGTCAACACGATAATATCGAGTATCTGGAATTGCTCCTATGTAATTTTTTTTCTTGGGTATTGAACAAATGTAGGAAGTATTACTTGGGGAAGGAGACAAGACAGCGAGGTCATTGGTCTCATCAAATTAGGGAAGGACAGGGAAGGAAGTTGGCTGTGCCCTTTCAAAGGAACCATCCCGGCATTTGCCTGGAGCGATTTAGGGAAATCACAGAAAACCTAAATCAGGATGACAACAACTAATTTGTACAAAATTTCTGCTATCTACAATTTTTATTTCCAAATGCCTTATCTCAAATAACATCAATTTAGTTTTGTGTAGATGGTGTTAGGCCTTATTGTATTTTCAATACAGGACTTCAAAATGAATTGTGAATCATAACCCTTAGCATAATGAACTATGAATGTATAATTCCTATTCTCATCAGATGTCATACAACTACAGAGTTCTTCGTTTGTTTTAAATTTGTAAACAGTATCTGCTTTAAAATTGTGAACTGTTATGAGGCTCGTGGCACAACTTGACTAGAAGAGGGAATTGGTTGGTAGGACATGTTCTGAGGCATCAAGAGCTCACCAATTTAGTATTGGAGGGCAGCATGGAGGGTAAAAATCGTAGAAGGAGACCAAGAGATGAATACACTAAGCTGATTCAGAAGGATGATGGGTGCAGTAGGTACTGGGAGATGAAGAAGCTTGCACAAAATAGAGTAGCATCGAGAGCTACATCAAACCAGTCTCAGGACTGAAGACCACAACAAAAACATGAGATTCAGAATATGTATACCAGTTTCTTGATCAACTTCATAATCAAACCAAACGTATATTTCAGCACACTGAATCCACCTTCATAGCACTGAAACTGTTTACCAGATATTATTTTACAGCATGTGAAGCACTGGTAAACATGAAACTCTTTTAATTTTCCGTTAATATGACAACCAACATTCTTACAGTTTGGGAAAGTTACGATTATAAAATCCTCACTAAACTCTCTTTTACAAATAGACATTTTTGCAATCTGTATTGCATGTAAAATTTATGATTTCCGTTGTTCACTACTTGATCGCAATTTCTGCAAAGTTCTAAGCCAAATCTACATTCTTGAGATCTCAAGCAAATCTTTTTATGTCCTTTACATTTATAGGCTCTATCACAAACATTTGGTCTTTTGTAAACATTCTTTATTATAACAGTATCTATTGCAGTTTTCAAAGTATATCTTGTTTTTCATAGTTTCATGTTCTGGACCTTTCCATTGTATACATATCTTTCTTTCTATCTTGCACTTACGTTTATATTTGCTGTTATAGGGCTTATTGCATTTATTACAGCCATGTGCAGTGTCCACATGGTTTGAGGCACCTTGTCACAGATTGTGGGGACTTCCCACAAGAGGTCCGTGTCCTCCCTTGAGTATGGGTGTGTGTTGTACTTGGCATAAGTTAGTTTAAGGAGTGTGTAAATCTAGGGACAGATGATGTCAGCAGTTCGGTCCCTTAGAAACTCACACATATTTGAACATTTTTTGCATTGATAACAGAAATATGATCCTAAATGAACTGTCATAATGTTAATTAATTCAAAATGGTTGTGATCTTTATTTACATATATATTTCTATAGATAACTGAGTTGAAATTATCAGCACATACCTGTATTTGAATATCCAACGATTTTTCAACATTTTAATGTCATCTAAAGTAAATCCTGCTTCATTGTATTCTTCCAACTGATCACATAATGTGTCAGTTATCTCTTTTTGTAATTTGTAAGTATCTCCTGCTCTAATTTTCTTGATGTTGTTTGTAGTTACCTCTCTACCTATGATATTATTTGTCTGGTATGTTAATCCAACTATTATTGCGCTAGGATAACAAAGATTATCATTTTTATTAATTCTTGTTTTCAGCTAAATTTATTCTTTCTTTATCTCCACCTCTGCCTCTAGGAATCGCTTTCATCTGAATATTAAACGAAGTAACTGCTATATCGACAGCTTCATTTTAATATATCTGTTATTTTATTGCACAAAAATTGAACAGATTCGTGAGTATTATATAATGACTTATATCCTGCAGAATTTGGATTTTTGTATGTTATATTCATTAAATCTCGTTTTCTAAAACTTGTTCATTTGTTTGCTACTTCAGCTACAGAATTGAATGCTGTTGTTATATAATCTGTTTTTTCACTAACAGCATCGAGTTCAGCAGTGTTAGCATTATTAAAGACAATTTTATAAGCAACTGACCAAGATCGAAATTATTCATTATATCTAGATTTTATTTCTTTAATCTCAAATAAATCATTTTCAAATGGTTTGACCAAGTTTTTTTCACAGAATGCTTATTGCTGAAAGGATAAGTCTGATCAAGTCCCATTATTTTTTTGGTTCTTGGTGGTCAAGTATTTTCAATGACATCAACATCAAATCTGTTGAAATAATTTGTATTAGGTATATGTTTTGGTCTTGATATAGTTCATCATCACCATCATCATCATCATCATCATCATTTAAGACTGATTATGCCTTTCAGCGTTCAGACTGGAGCATAGCCCCTTTATAAAATTCCTCCATGATCCCCTATTCAGTGCTAACATTGGTGCCTCTTCTGATGTTAAACCTATTACTTCAAAATCATACTTAATCGAATCCAGGTACCTTCTCCTTGGTGTGCCCCGACTCCTCCGACCCTCTGCTGCTGAACCCATGAGTCTCTTGGGTAATCTTGCTTCTCCCAAACGTGTAACATGACCCCACCATCTAAGCCTGTTCGCCCTGACTGCTACATCTATGGAGTTCATTCCAAGTTTTTCTTTGATTTCCTCATTGTGGACACCCTCCTGCCATTGTTCCCATCTACTAGTACCTGCAATCATCCTAGCTACTTTCATATCCGTAACCTCAACCATGTTGATATGGTAACCTGAATCCACCCAGCTTTCACTCCCATACAGCAAAGTTGGTCGAAAGACTGAACGGTGCACAGATAACTCAGTCTTGATACCGACTTCCTTCTAGCAGAGGAGAGTAGATCGGAGCTGAGCGCTCACTGCATTAGCTTTGCTACACCTCGCTTCCAGTTCTTTCACTATATTGCCATTCTGTGAGAATATGCATCCTAAGTACTTGAAACTGTCCACCTGTTCTAACTTTGTTCCTCCCATTTGGCACTTAATCCGTTTATAATTCTTTCCCACTGACATTACTTTCGTTTTGGAGATGCCAATCTTCATACCATACTCCTTACATTTCTGATCTAGCTCTGAAATATTACTCTGCAAACTTTCAATCGAATCTGCCATCACAACTAAGTCATTCGCATATGCAAGACTGCTTATTTTGTGTTCACATATCGTAATCTCACCCAGCCAGTCTATTGTTTTCAACATATGATCCATAAATAATATGAACAACAGTGGAGACAGGTTGCAGCCTTGTGTTACCCCTGAAACTACTCTGAAGCATGAACTCAATTTACCGTCAACTCTAACTGCTGCCTGACTGTCCATATAAAGACCTTTCATTGCTTGCAAAAGTTTGCCTCCTATTCCATAATCTCGTAGAACAGACAATAACTTCCTCCTAGGAACCCGGTCATATGCCTTTTCTAGATCTCTAAAGCATAGACACAATTCCCTGTTCCACTCATAACAGTGCTCCATTATTTGTCGTAAGCTAAAGATCTGGTCATGACAACCTCTAAGAGGCCTAAACCCACACTGATTTTCATCCAATTGGTCCTCAACTACTACTCTCACTTTCCTTTCAACAATACCTGCGAAGATTTTACCTACAACGCTGATTAAAGAGATACCTCTGTAGTTTTTACAATCTTTTCTGTTTCCATGTTTAAAGATTGGTGTGATTACTGCTTTTGTCCAGTCTGATGGAACCTGTCCCGACTCCCAGGCCATTTAAATTATCCTGTGTAGCCATTTAAGACCTGACATTCCACTGTATTTGATGAGTGCCGACTTAATTTCATCCACCCCAGCTACCATATTGCACTGCAGTCTATTGACCATTTTCTCCACTTACTCAAATGTGATGCTATTTCCATCATCATACCTATCCCGTTTTACCTCGAAATCTGAAACCTTATTGATCGTATTTTCACCTACATTGAGCAACTCTTCAAAATACTCCCTCCATCTGCCCAAGGCTTCCACAGGATTCACCAGCAGTTTTCCAGAGCTGTCCAAAATACTTGTCATTTCCTTCTTACCTCCCTTTCGAAGACTGCTAATTACACTCCAGAATGGTTTTCCAGCAGCTTGACCCATAGTCTCCAACCTGTTTCCAAAGTCTTCCCAAGATTTCTTCTTGAATGCTGCAATTATCTGTTTGGCTTTGTTTCTTTCTTCAACATAACTCTCTCTGTCTACCTGGGTTCCAGTGTATAGCCATTTTTGATACACTTTCTTTTTCCTTTTACAGGCTGCCTTAATTGTGTCATTCCACCAAGCTGTTTGCTTCATCCTACTTTTACACACTACTGTTCCAAGACATTCTTTAGCCACTTCTAGTACTGTGTCCCTGTACCTTGTCCATTCCTTGTCCAATGACTGTAATTGACTATATTCAACTAACTGCTACCTTTCTGAGATCGCTGTTATGTACTTGTGCCTGATTTCCTTATTATGAAGTTTCTCCACTCTTATCCTCCTACATATGGACCTGACCTCTTGCACTTTCGGCCTCACAATCCCAATTTCACTGCAGATTAATTAATGATCAGTGTCATCAAAGACTCCCCTGAATATACGTGTGTCCCTCACAGCCTTCCTGAATTCCTGATCTGTTATTATATAGTCAATGACAGATCTGGTTCCCCTGCCTTCCCAAGTATACCGGTGAATGTTCTTATGTTTAAAAAGGGAGTTTGTGATTACTAAGCGCATACTGGCACAGAAATCCAAGAGTTGTTTCCCGTTCCTGTTGGCCTTCTTATCCTCTCCAAATTTACCCATAACCTTTTCATACCCTTCTGTTCGATTTCCAATCCTGGCGTTAAAATTACCCATGAGCAGAACACTGTCCTTGTCCTTTATTCTAACACAACTAAATCACTGAGTGCATCTTAAAAACTATCCATCCTATCTTGATCTGTCCCTTCACAATGCGAATATACTGACACAATCCGAATTTTCTTGGTAGACACTGTAAAATCTCTCCACATCAGTCGTTCGTTTACATACCTTATTGCAACTACGCTGGGTTCCATTTCTTTCCTGATGTGAAGCCCTACACCCCATTGTGCTATTCCTGCTTTGACTTCTGACAGGTAGACCTTGTATTCTCCCACTTCTTCTTCTTTCTCACCTTTACCCGAATGTCACTAACAGCTAAAACGTCCAGCCCCATCTTACTTGCAGCCTCTGCCAGCTTTACCTTCTTCCCAGAGTAGCCCCCATTGATATTAATAGCTCCCCATCTTATTACCATATGTTTGCCAAGTCGTATCTCAGGAGTCCCTGGTTTTTCAGTTAGAGGTGGGACTCCATAACCTCCAAAGGGCCAAGGCATTTTGCTCTGATTGTTGCCAGCATCATATTTATAGTACCAGGGAAGCGGGTTGCTAGCCTTACTTGCCCCGAGTCCCTTTGGGTTTTACCCCTAACGGTTGAGAGACTAACCGGTGGATTTGGTAGTCTTTGCCGTATGAGCACAAAGGTGACCATGACTCAGAATATGTCCGAGATGCCCAGCCTTATTCCAAAGTAACTGGTACCCCGACTGTCGGGACCACTTGTCCACTCATAGGTTGCCTGTGGTTCATCAACTAGGAAATGACTGCAGGAACCCACACCATGAACCACAAAACTTAATCTAGTTTTTTGGAATAATTCTGGATGAAAGTTAAACTCCTGTAACCCAATAGTATTAACTAACTCTTATTTCCGTAATTTACTGTGTCCTCTAATACCTATATTTTAGCTCTAGCTTTGAGTTCCCTTACTTTCAAAGTATCGAGAGTTCGTGTAAGAGGTGGTAAATTATTTGACAGAATTAAATTGATTAAATAATTTTTTTCTAAATCTACTATACACTCGTACATTTCATTTAGTAAAAAAGGGATCAGAAGTTAAAGAATTCATTTTTTTATGATTGTTTGACCATAAATGTCTTTTGTTGTCATTTATAATTATTTCTTTTCCTCATTTACACACCATTTTCGTTTATAGCCTATCTTCTAGTTGGAAGATGTTACGTTTACCTAAGAATTTGTTCCTAGATGAAAAGTCAAAGTAAAAGCAACTAAAATCCTTAATTTCGTCACAGCCTGGACATTTTTTTGTTGAATTCTTACAGTCCTCACTTTTCATAGATAACAAAATTGCAAAATGCTCCTCATGCTATATTAGTTTAAAAATGAATTTTTGTAATATTCAGAGGAAATGTATTTTCCCCATTCACAAAGGCTTTTAATACACCTATTTTTCTGGTAATTTTTATCACTTTGTTTACAGATATGTGAATGCTTGTCCTTTGAGCACATGTGTGACTAAAAATTATCAGTCACCTGCTTCACTTCACACTTTTTACTCTTCTTAACTTCCATTTATAAAGAGATTTTTTCATTAGATTAATTAAAATTATTCCTTAATAAATGAATCCCCTTTCATGTTGCTGTGGCCGAGATAGTTGTATAGCTAAAGTATTGACACCCATAATTTTTTTGCCATCACTAGTATTTTACTTCATATTTGTTTTCATTTGTGAGTTTGCAATATAGTAAACACGCCATGAAATAGAATTTTTGATCCAAAATGGTATCCTACTGAACTTGGCTAAATTTTTTTATCTAATACATTATTATTCAATATAAATGCAGTTGACTCCATCTCCAGCTGAAGCAGTCTAAAGCACATTCAGTACTGCTGATTGTGGTTCACAATCAATTATCATGAATATATTAGAATTTATTACCCACAAAATTATGAGATAAATTTAGGAACCTGGTTAAATATATTTGGATTTAATTATTCAAAGAGAAAAAAATGTATTGACCACAAATGAGATTTTGTGTTTCATTAAGTATGGAATACAGGGTCACCAAGCATCTACCATGAAAACATAAAGCAAATAAAACGAGATTTTATTAAGTATGGAATTTCAGGTTCCCTGATGCTGGTACCTGCAAAATTGATGAAACAAATGAGAAGAGAAAAAATACTTGTGAACAAAACTTGAATGTACTTGGTACTTAATTTTAATTTATCTAATATATTTATAATCTGTATAAATGGAGTCAGTCATAGACCTTGTTTATAACAAGCTTGCATACATTGGATGAAGAGGTAATGAAAAATCATCAGTATTTGTCAATATATATGGTTTATATTCTTTAAATTTTAAATTAGTAAAGCAATAAGCAAAACATTCTACAAGTGGGTTATACATGAAGTATTATAAGCAATTCGTGGGCATGGAGAATATCAGAGTAGAATAGAAATGATTGATTCTTACAGTAATCAAGTAGAATAAAAAATTATTGTATAGAACAATCATAGAAAATAAATAAAATGGCTGGAAAACGAGTAGAAAATTTGAGAATTACTTTTGATATGACTTTTGATGTAATAAACAGAACAATTGAAAAAATAAATACGTTATTACATCATGTAGTTGATGGATCAAGTGAAGAAAATCTATGACCGACTTGCCATTTTAAAATTATATGATTAGATTCCTATTTTGGTTATTATGTTACTTGAAGACAATCAAAAAATGTTCAAAATCAAAAATATACTATCCAAAATACACATCCAAATTGTGAAGAATTTTTATGATAAGTTATGTACCAAATTCAGTAAATTTATATTGCCTAATGTAGACAATATAATAATTGATCGATATTATTTCAAAACATTAGGTAATTATTCACAATAAGAATTGACTGAAGATACAAATACACTAAGAAACGTTTCTTAGAATGTAAAACTAAATTTCCAAGGACTTTTTTAATAAGTGTATTCCATATAATGAACTCCATTTATATACAGAAATGTTGATAACATTTTAAAATATCTAAGACAATCCTATTTGGTGTCACTGAGAATGGATTATTATTTAGTAGGGGAAAAGTTATAAAATTACTTTTGTTTTATTTACACAAGTATTGTGTGAATTATCGAAACCCGACCATGTAACATCAATTTTTTTACCTATCTTATTTAAAACATTCTCAAGAAGTGAAATTTGTCGGGAATTCATTGTCATTATTTATTGTTGATAAAAATTTCGATTTATTTGTTCACAATTTAAATCTTTCTCCTTATATGTGATTGGATTGGAATGATTAACAACATCATTTTAAAAAATTTCTGTTCACCAATTCACTCTATAACTGTTTTTTAAGGAAAGTCATTTAAGTTTACTAGTTCCTACTGTATCACCAATTATGTATTTAGGTTCAGTATCTAAGAAATTCGAGACAAACAGTTTTGAATAAAATATTTTACCTTTCTTTATATACATCTTTTTGGGCCATTTTCACAGTAGAAAATTTGGTATTCTTATTTTCATCATTTAATTTTGAATCTAAGTTAAGCCACTTATAATTTACTTAGAGATTAAAATTTTTTTACAACTTTTCTTTTAATGTAATATTAAATCCTTCAAGAATTGATGTTTTAGATCACTAAGAGCTGAATACTGATTATCATTATTTTTTTGCTAATTCTAGAAATTCTTCTTTATAAAATTGTGTAGCATTATCTGTTTTCAAATTTTTTGATTTCGTTGACTCAAATATTTCTCAAAATAATCAACTACATTTTTTAGCTGTTTTATGTTTAATGGCAATGGACCAAGCAAATCTTGAGAAAACGCATATAACAGTTAATAAATAGGTATTCCCTTCATTTAATTTTGAAATTCCTTTTTATTTTTCTTTAGTCCATTTCAGTTAATCAGCTTGCCATTAGTCATCCATACCATGTGAATCAAAATTTCTTGTTTTAAAATTTTGCCTCACTGGTTTAAGTACTTCATTAATAATATCTCTGCAAATATTTAGGCCTTCACCTATAAAATGTTTTAACGAATTTGCATTTTTTCTTTTACATACAGTAGCAAGACCTTCAATCATCTGTCTTCCATTTTTAGTGGTGACTCTTTGACGCTTATGGGTTTCAGTACATTTTTTACATTTGAATCAGTAGATGTGATTATGATTATCAATTTATATAAAATAAAAATTTACTAAATTTTTAGTTATATTCTGAAGACTTCTATACGTCTAGCTCTTTACCAACTTTCTCATATAAATTATTTATTTTGGAACTTTATAACTCAAGTTTACTTTGTAGTAAAACTATTTTATTTAATGCAATGTGGATACTTGTTTTTGTGTTATGTATTTCCTTATTATGCTGTTCCATAATATCGTCATAAATATCATTTTTGCCTTAAATCTGTGAGCATTTTGCTGCATTCATTCTCTGTAACAAGGATTTTAAATTCTCCTTTATTGACATAATTATTGAACTGTATTAAAATACATGTATATTCAGGTTTTGTTACAACATTTTATAACTCATTCTACAAATATTGTTGGCTCATTTACATTTGCAATTCTTCTAATTTTAAAAGAAAAGTTACATCTACTTTAAAAATACAATTAAATTTTTTTTGGAATTGTTTACTTACATTAATTATTTTTGAGTCTACTGTTGTTCAAATATTTCTCATTTTAGAAATTAATTCATTACTAATTTTTGGATTTAATGATTGAAAATGTTAATTGTCTTTGATCTTATTTCCAAAAAAATCCATTGATTAAAATCAATATATGGTAAACTTGGAATTATCTGATAGCAATTTTAAGAGAAATAGAGGCAAATGACCACAAATTAATGGATTAAATTCTGATAATCTCTCAGCACTGTAGAGTAGATCATTTATCCCAATTAGTTATCTAGTTTAATTGGTATACTACCACCAGATGAACCTAAAACAAGTTTTATACCTTTATTCGAATAATAACAGATCCAAAGAGAGCCTCAAGATCAGTTGTATTCTCTAGGACCCTAGTTAATTTGTCACTCATAAAGAGCCATGCGAATATTTGATTTTTAATTGTCTAACTAATATTTCTATATCAACATTACCTAATGCATTAGGATAGAAATCGATTATATTTTCAAAAAAATTTTCTAGATCCAGTGATTTATGCAATCTGAGACTGCATACTGTGTCTTTCTTTATATTACTTGATTATATCTCATCTGTTCTTCGAATGCTGCATTAGTTTTTTACTTGTTTATTACTGTGTTAGTGATTGCTGCAGAACCACCAGCAAGTGAACCAGTTGTTGCTAGATATGGTAATACAGCTAATAGTAATGGATGTAATCCACCTTCATGTTGCATTAGTCTTTTCCCTCTTTCATTTTTGTTAGATATTCAATAATCCTTTTCACAACAGAGATAGTAAGTGAAAAAAGAAAATTTCTAACAGTTCCTTTCTCTTTCTTTCTTTTTTGTGCATCAGTTAAAAATGGTTCAATACTATGTAATTGTTCATTATTCAGTCTCATTTTAATTGATATTGGTTCCACTTAGATGGAAATTCCATTTAATTGATTAAAAATTTATAAGAATTAATATTTTTGGCACTCTCCAACCACTGTCATCCACCCCAAGTATAATTTCCTCTTTTTATACATTATTCCTGCAACTGCAGTTGCTGCTATTTTTTCTCCTAATGAAGCATCACTTGCATGCAATGTTCATTTTGCAGCTTACTGAAGTTCTTTATCAGCTTTGTGCCTTTTTTCTAATCCATCATTATCTCTGTATTCGGATTTCTTGTTCCTTACATTCTTCATCTAATCTATTTATTCCTGGATCACCAAGTGGTAGTCTTCCTTCAAGTTTGGTAAATAGCCTGTAGTACAAATACTCTGGTAGATGCATCTCCTGCATTGGCGAATTATTTAAAAGCCAATTTACCTATCCTTTCTCATGTTTTTCATTCTTCCAAAACATGTGTGGAAGATTATTAAAAATTTTAATCAAATATGGAAATCCTTTGGGATTACTGATGATGTAATCTCTAAATTAATTTGTTAACATCTAAACTATTTCTACTTTCCCATTGTGACAATTTTAGTTACTAGCTGTTTGTTTTCCATGGATTGTCACTAATCTATCAACTAATTGATGGGCATTGTTTGTCCATACATATTGAACTTGTTCTTCTGATATTTTGGTACTAAGGCTTCACAACCCTTTTTTCACTTTGCAATATGGTTTAATTGGTGTTATATCATCAACTTCTTTTAACTGATACTGAGCACAATGAGCGATTTGTTTTTAAACTTCTCTATTTCCTTCAGTAAGTTTCAATACATCATTAACTAATCCTTCAATGTCTTGTTTAACTTCTTCAATTGTATTGACAACTGGTTGATCTTCAGTTCTTGAATTTTTCATATTCAGTTTTTGGTTGTTTTTCCCATTCTTAATATTCATCTCTTAATTGTTCTTTTACTCTTGTACTTTCCCTACCTTTTTTAACAGCTCCTGACCATATGTAGAGAATATTCATTAGAGATGAAAAACATTAACTAAACATTTTTCATAGCTTCATTATATTATCTGCTCATGTCTATCATAAAAGATCTACATTGTTCATTCAAACATTTACTACACATTACTTTAATTTCATCAAAATTTAAATCATCACCAACAAACTCATGATAAATATCACTTAAATTTGTATCATATTGTCTAAAAATATTTATCATATTAAGATTACCTCTGACTATTTGTTTTGCTAGTTTTGTATAAGTTTGCACTAAGAGAAAACAATTTATTCCTTTCTGTTTTACTCTACTTAAATATTCACTATGTATATCCTGCTTTTCAAGAATAAAGTAATCAATTACCACTTCAGAAATATCTAGAAATTAATCTACCAGAATTATTTCTTAATTACACTCCCGGAAATTGAAATAAGAACACCGTGAATTCATTGTCCCAGGAAGGGGAAACTTTATTGACACATTCCTGGGGTCAGATACATCACATGATCACACTGACAGAACCACAGGCACATAGACACAGGCAACACAGCATGCACAATGTCGGCACTAGTACAGTGTATATCCACCTTTCACAGCAATGCAGGTTGCTATTCTCCCATGGAGACGATCGTAGAGATGCTGGATGTAGTCCTGTGGAACGGCTTGCTATGCCATTTCCACCTGGCGCCTCAGTTGGACCAGCGTTCGTGCTGGACGTGCAGACCGCGTGAGACGACGCTTCATCCAGTCCCAAACATGCTCAATGGGGGACAGATCCGGAGATCTTGCTGGCCAGGGTAGTTGACTTACACCTTCTAGAGCACGTTGGGTGGCACGGGATACATGCGGACGTGCATTGTCCTGTTGGAACAGCAAGTTCCCTTGCCGGTCTAGGAATGGTAGAACGATGGGTTCGATGACGGTTTGGATGTACCGTGCACTATTCAGTGTCCCCTCGACGATCACCAGTGGTGTACGGCCAGTGTAGGAGATCGCTCCCCACACCATGATGCCGGGTGTTGGCCCTGTGAGCCTCGGTCGCATGCAGTCCTGATTGTGGCGCTCACCTGCACGGCGCCAAACACGCATACGACCATCATTGGCAACAAGGCAGAAGCGACTCTCATCGCTGAAGACGACATGTCTCCATTCGTCCCTCCATTCACGCCTGTCGCGACACCACTGGAGGCGGGCTGCACGATGTTGGGGCGTGAGCGGAAGACGGCCTAACGGTGTGCGGGACCGTGGCCCAGCTTCATGGAGACGGTTGCGAATGGTCCTCGCCGATACCCCAGGAGCAACAGTGTCCCTAATTTGCTGGGAAGTGGCGGTGCGGTCCCCTACAGCACTGCGTAGGATCCTACGGTCTTGGCGTGCATCCGTGCGTCGCTGCGGTCCAGTCCCAGGTCGACGGGCACGTGCACCTTCCGCCGACCACTGGCGACAACATCGATGTACTGTGGAGACCTCACGCCCCACGTGTTGAGCAATTCGGCGGTACGTCCACCCGGCCTCCCGCATGCCCACTATAAGCCCTCGCTCAAAGTCCGTCAACTGCACATACGGTTCACGTCCACGCTGTCGCGGCATGCTACCAGTGTTAAAGACTGCGATGGAGCTCCGTATGCCACGGAAAACTGGCTGACACTGACGGCGGCGGTGCACAAATGCTGCGCAGCTAGCGCCATTCGACGGCCAACACCGCGGTTCCTGGTGTGTCCACTGTGCCGTGCGTGTGATCATTGCTTGTACAGCCCTCTCGCAGTGTCCGGAGCGAGTATGGTGGGTCTGACACACCGGTGTCAATGTGTTCTTTTTTCCATTTCCAGGAGTGTATTTTCAATAAAAGTAGCTATTTTTCTTAGGATTATGTTAAATCCTTTTACATACATTTATGAATTCTTAATATGTCAGTTGATCTAAACTTCTAGAATAAATGTAAAAATGAAGAATTTTATCCCAATTCAACCATCCAGGAGCCAGAAAATCACAATAGATAATTAATTTTGTTTTTCTGTAGGTGCTTGACCCCATGATTGCACAGTGAACAGAATTTGAAGAAGTTTACATTCTTTATTTTTAGATATGTTTCCTGGAATTCTTACTTTGGTTCCAATCTGTGTAACCTAAATCTTGACTAACTTTCATTTATTAAATAATTTTTAATATTAAATGAGCATATTATTTCACTTGAGTGATAATTCATGTGTTCTCAAAAAGAGACTGACTGCACACATATGAGATATCTCTAATAATGTTGCATGGGTTGTTATTTATTATAAAGTGATGGAGAAGTGAAAGAAATTCCCATAGGTCAATATAGTTTCAAAAATATAGATAAATTAATGTAGTCAAAAAATCTATGTATTTATACTAAAGCAGATGGGTAAATAAATAGAACTGTAATCGAATGTTATGTAGAATTTGATATGAATATGAAAGATAATAAAATTTTAGATGTGCACGGATGTAATAATCAAATTATTGAAGCAAATGACAAAACTGTTACTAAAGATGTTCCTAAAATTATTCCCTTCGAATTAATTCATATAAATTTTAATTTGCCTGATGGAATGTTTGTTAAACATACTGACAAATTTCATGCAGAAACTAATATTATTGCTTCATTCACGCCGTAATTGGTAGACCAATTTTTGATGAACTACATTGTACTGTATATATTCCAATTTGTGAACCTATTCAAGATTTATAAATATCTGTATCTGATGAATATGACAATTTCATTAACTTTAATGGTGCTTATGAAACAGTGTTTTAGAAATCTCTTAATAAATTATATCCTTAATAAATCATGAACAAAATCGAGTTATCAATTTTACACATTCGTTGTGAATGAGAAGAATAACCTAAATCTCCCCAACAAGAGCACAGAGATTAATACGTAAATGTAGTGTGACAAAGGCCTCCCATCATGTAGACCATTCACAAGGTGCCAGTATTTCGATTTGAAGCCACTTTGGCGACTTGTGCGTCGATGGAGATGAGATAATGATGTTTGGGACAACACAAAACCCAGTCCCTGAGTGGAGAAAATCTGCGACCCATCCAGGAATCAAACCCAGGCTCTTAGGACTGACATTCTGTCATGCTGACCACTCAGGTTCTGGGGGTGGACAGACATTAATATAAATATTGGAAATTGTTGGGTTCATCCAAGTCATGCACAATTATTAATTGAGCCAGTGGTACAGATTATCCATCATATGATGGAAAACACAATAAAAAATTAATTGTGAACTATGTGGCAAAGTTGCTTGAGGTCATCTCCATAAAGAAAGGAAAAAATATCTTTTCTAGAATGGAACATCTATTCATTTCTTCATCTGTCCTTACGAGATTAACTTCGACTATAGCTAATGAGTTAACTATAGCCGGTCATACCTTTAATAACAGTAACATATAAAGTAAGAAAAATTAAGTACTTTTTCCTCGAGATTTGTTTGGTGTATTTTTCAAAGATTATAAATAAAGTATGTGGGAAGGAATTTAATAGCAGTCTTACTTGAAGTTCGTTGCTGGAGATGCTATTCTTAGATGGACTGATATAAATGAACTGGAATTGATATAGAAGATGCACTTCCAAAAGAAGGTAAAATTGTAGTAGAATCTATAGAAATTCGTGCACTGGTCTTAAAATATGAACCAGAATATTCACTAGAGCTAGTAGAAGAAAGACCCAAAAATTCCAAAATTCCAATTTCTTTCTTTGAATCGAAAACAGTTCAAATAGCCAGATTAGAGGCAAAAAGAACTTTTGAACCTGATATTACTAATTATTATAATTCCTGAGAATTCGACATGTCTTACTTTATTTTCATTGTTATCCTAACTAGTCGAAAGTATATTCAACTAATTGATTCTTCTTTATTCGATCTTGTTAAATTACAAAATATCTATATGAAAAATGGAGGAAACGGTGTTTTTCCTCAAGCGTTATGGCATCTTGATCCGCCAAATAATTATCTGAAAGCAAATGATTCTTTCCGCAGTTCTAAGAGAGTCTCTCAATTGAACAATAACGTCAGCGTACATCCCTTCAGTGTCATTGAGAATTATCCTATATTTCTTATAAATATGTCTAGGTGAATGAATGTGTTAGCCACAAAGAAAACCATAGTGAAACTAGTTGCTACTTTAAATGATAAAATTCCGAAAGATACAGTTACCTGCATAGTTATGTCTGGTAAGAAATCTTTAACATTTGATCTTCAACGTAGAGTTTTGAGTGAAACTTTTTCATATTATTATTTTTTTTCTATTTAAATTGAAACTCTATTGAAAAAGTCTAGTAATACATGAAACCTAATTTGTTTAAAAAGAGTAGTGAGCTAGATGTAAATGAATTTCATTTCATTACAGGATGTTAATATTTGAAAACTAGATATTGAGATAAAATTTTTATGGAGCTTTATAAGAAATTTAAAATTATTTTTCCAGTCAGGTTCAATAAAGTAACAACTAACTGCTATGATCAATTTTTTGAAGATGGTAATATTAAGCTAAAGTATAAAGGAATGAAGAGAACGATGAAATAATTGTAGCCATTTTTAGAATCTGGAGTTCTTGTGTGACTAAATTTTCATTGATTTTATTTTTTATAATTTACGTTTGTGATTGGATGGATTTTATCACGAAATTATTTCCTAGTGCACTGAATGGGCCCACTTACTACTATCTCTCAATTGCTGTCGATACTAGCGATTTCTCTAAATTCATACCACATCTGGTTTCCTTTTACGCTGTTAATTTCTAGGGGGTGGTGAATGTCTCTCACGAGACGAAAAGTAAAATTTTATCTGCTTCATTGAATAGGTATGATTTTCATTAACTTTTGGAGGATTTGGGGCTTACACTATTCAGTCTCGCTACGACAGCTCTGTGTCCACTAATCCCTGTATCCGTTTTGATGCTCGTATTAGCTCGGGAATATTTATTGCTGAGAAGTCTAGTGTGTTCTCACAACTGTTTGCTCTTCGAGTGCACTTATGAACTAGCTGCTCAAAATAATTTTCAGAGAATGGTTTAGCACTATTTCGAATGATGCGTGTGGTACAGCTTTCTAGGAGATATCTGTTTGACACTTCTGCAGCACGAGTAATGCTGTAGACTGCTATAAACGCCTCCTAAATACCTCATCATGCGACATAATAACACGGGCCACCTCATTTAGAGATCGTCCCTACGATTCCACCGAATTTACGAAGATATACACTCCTGGAAATGGAGAAAAGAACACATTGACACCGGTGGGTCAGACCCACCATACCTCCTCCGGACACTGCGAGAGGGCTGTACAAGCAATGATCACACGCACGGCACAGCGGACACACCAGGAACCGCGGTGTTGGCCGTCGAATGGCGCTAGCTGCGCAGCATTTGTGCACCGCCGCCGTCAGTGTCAGCCAGTTTTCCGTGGCATACGGAGCTCCATCGCAGTCTTTAACACTGGTAGCATGCCGCGACAGCGTGGACGTGAACCGTATGTGCAGTTGACGGACTTTGAGCGAGGGCGTATAGTGGGCATGCGGGAGGCCGGGTGGACGTACAGCCGAATTGCTCAACACGTGGGGCGTGAGGTCTCCACAGTACATCGATGTTGTCGCCTGTGGTCGGCGGAAGGTGCACGTGCCCGTCGACCTTGGACCGGACCGCAGCGACGCACGGAAGCACGCCAAGACCGTAGGATCCTACACAGTGCTGTAGGGGACCGCACCGCCACTTCCCAGCAAATTAGGGACACTGTTGCTCCTGGGGTATCGGCGAGGACCATTCGCAACCGTCTCCATGAAGCTGGGCTACGGTCCCGCACACTGTTAGGCCGTCTTCCGCTCACGCCCCAACATCGTGCAGCCCGCCTCCAGTGGTGTCGCGACAGGCGTGAATGGAGCGACGAATGGAGACGTGTCGTCTTCAGCGATGAGAGTCGCTTCTGCCTTGTTGCCAATGATGGTCGTATACGTGTTTGGCGCCGTGCAGGTGAGCGCCACAATCAGGACTGCAAACGACCGAGGCACACAGGGCCAACACCCGGCATCATGGTGTGGGGAGCGATCTCCTACACTGGCCGTACACCACTGGTGATCGTCGAGGGGACAATGAATAGTGCACGGTACATCCAAACCGTCATCGAACCCATCGTTCTACCATTCCTAGACCGGCAAGGGAACTTGCTGTTCCAACAGGACAATGCACGTCCGCATGTATCCCGTGCCACCCAACGTGCTCTAGAAGGTGTAAGTCAACTACCCTGGCCAGCAATATCTCCGGATCTGTCCCCATTGAGCATGTTTGGGAGAGGATGAAGCGTCGTCTCACGCGGTCTGCACGTCCATCACGAACGCTGGTCCAACTGAGGCGCCAGGTGGAAATGGCATGGCAAGCCGTTCCACAGGACTACATCCAGCATCTCTACGATGGTCTCCATGGGAGAATAGCAGCCTGCATTGCTGCGAAAGGTGGATATACACTGTACTAGTGCCGACATTGTGCATGCTCTGTTGCCTGTATCTATGTGCCTGTAGTTCTGTCAGTGTGATCATGTGATGTATCTGACCCCAGGAATGTGTCAATAAAGTTTCCCCTTCCTGGGACAATGAATTCACGGTGTTCTTATTTCAATTTCCAGGAGTGTACTTCCACGTTCTGGTTCTGACTGACAACAGAGTACGTACAGAAAAAAAATCAAACACATAAGCTGAGATATGTTGGAGAAAGGCTGTACGAGGTCAGCCGGCAGTCAGCAGCGAGCAAACGCATCTGGTGCCGCAAACAGACGTCCGCGGGTGGCAAAGCCGCTTCTCGCGCATGACTGACCGCTCTGCCACATGCGCTCTGTTTGCTCAGTGTGTACGCCGCCAAGTTTCGCTTGTTTTTATTGGGAACATGGCCGCGAGCACTGTTTGCACAGTCCACTAGCGGAAAACTTCGGCACGTTTTTGTGAAGGCGAATGTTGTTGTTTACAGATGGCGTTGTCCATCTGAGGCCACCACCAGGTAACACCGAGGAAAGATTCTCCATTTCTACCACTGTATGGGAATTGCGTAATAATAATTATAAAGATGTAGCGTAAGATCTCCCACCGATTTCTTTCAATGCACTGCCGATTCTTCCATTCCATGTATTATACAGACGTGGTGAGTTTTCAGAAATACACATTTAAAAGAAGTTATTTAGTAATGAGCCACTCGCATATGGTTCCATTTTCAGTTTGTGTAGTGTCGAAAACACTCGTAAGTTCAACTAGACACGAAGAAACGATGAACATAAAATAAAACTAGCTAAACCCGTACAATAATTTCAGTGTAATCAATTTAAAACACTGTACTTCGTAGTTACACATACTATATCTTTATAGATTCTAAAACGTTGCAATAATAATTTCTAAAGGGGACTTGGAACACAATATATCGACAATGCTACATTTCTTTACCCGGCTTACGTGAAGTTACAACTCATATCGTCTGCCGCAGCAGTAATACCTCAACTACAGTCACTGCGTTTCAGCCAGTGGTTTGGGAAATACAATTTTAACTATACCGCCAACATTTTGTATAATTTATTGTACTTTATCCAACATAATTTGAATTAAATTTGAAATCCTATTTTTATTTTAGTTCAAGAGGCAATATATCCATGTTGCTACTCCCTCAAAGTGTACTGCAAGTAGTTTCTTAGATGTAGGGAATAATCCAACTCAAAATGTAAATTTTCAAAAACAGCTTCAGACGTCTGAAGTGAAAATCGTAATTAATATATATTTTTATTTTTATTTTAAAGACTCAGAAATACTCTGAACAGTTCTGTGTACCATCCTCATGGTCATTTCCCGTAGATCTCATTCTTTTCTCCCTTGTGGACCGTTTAGTGGCCATGTCTGCTGGATACTCTGCTTTATCGATGTGAACGTTGTCCATCCGTTGAAGTTCCGTGATGAAATTTGCTCCAGTAATAATTCCTATTTACCGGAGCGCATTCACCCTAATGTGGATGCTTTTATAAAAAGCAGTAACAGCTTCTCAGATTCCCTCCCTCCGCCCCCCCCCCCCCCAAATTTTAGTGTCTTCATCCCAAGAAAAACATTTTTTTCTGTTTGAGTCCAATATGAGATTGTTGAAATAGTCACTTCGATTTCGAGTCTGTCCATGAAGAGATTTCTTCAACAAATCAGGATGTACCAGGTCTGTTTAAATCGGCTTTACGACTGCTTCTAGGATGGAATGTTTCTGGTTGTAAGATGTAAGAGTTTTGGACGTTGCGATATGTTCACCATGAATTTTTTTTAATTATTCGACGTCTTTTATTAGCTTCGCCTGACTGTTCCCGCTATATAAAAGGGGATAATTTTTGTTTTTGTCAGGCCTGCTGTAACTTTACAACTACACTTATAAGTGGAGATATTAAGTTTTATAAAAGGTGGGTATGATGGATTTTGCAGGCGAGAGTATTTATGTTCAACCAATACGCCATTTATGTCCCAATTTTATTCCGACACATTGTGGTTATGATACTCCAACACTTTGTGGTTATGACTCAGCTACATTAGTCAAAATCATTAAGCGAGAGCCTCGTTGACATACAACGGAATAACATATCCACAGTGGGAATTACCGCTCAAGATGCAAAAGATTGTACAAAATTGTAGCTAATATCCGAAAATGCGATCCCTGCCCTCTGCTAAGAAGAAAAGAAATTAGTCACATATAATATTAAAATTTGATTGGAAATAAAACATAAATAGTACACAACAATAAATATTTATTTAAAAATATGTTTAACATGTACTCTTACAAGGCTATATTTAAGCAACAGTGACACTCCAGGAGAGAATTGAGTGAAAACTACGATTCATGATGAAATTATACATATATCAGTGGTTAGAGAATCTCTGCAGCTTCTTAACTCTCACTGTAGTTGCTGAATATGCTCCCCGTTTTCCCGTTTTTGATGCAGTAAATGTCTGCACGTTAGTCGAAATCATGTTACAGGCGTCGCTACACTTCATGGTCGACATACGAAATAGGATAAACTACCCTCCTACTGAACTCTTTAAAACTGCGTGGCAGTGGAGGCAGGAACACACGATCTTTGACGTAACCCCAGAGAAAGAAGTCACAGGTTACCGTGTGGGCGGTCAAGTAATCACGTCTGAAAGAAAGTGAGGTGAAGCACCGTTTTATTACAAATTAAAGACTGCAGTCTCTGGTTGTAATAATGGGATAAGCCATTGCTGCAGCACATCTAGGTACAGGAATTAAGTCATAGTTTGCCCGCAAAGAAAAACGATTCGCAATATTCGAAGATCATATGGCACAAAAGATGTTTACTTAAGTGCATCATGACTAAGTTTTACATTCTCGTGTGAATATTTGGTGCCCCAAACACATACGCTATGACGGTTCTCCTTTCGAGACACTTGAAAAACTGGAAAACTACCTCTGTGAGCCACCTTCTTTCAGTAGCCGCTACTAGTCACTGCAAAAGTTAGAACGAAGCTCGTTGTCCTTAGTACTCAGCGCATGTAGCAGCTAAGGCTGGTATGATTTTGGACCCAAGCGTTTGCGCACAACGCTTCAGAAAGATAACTGTACTGTTTCCAGTTCTGTGCTCGCAAGTATCATCGATTTCTTTCGGCTCCTGATGATTGATTTCTACAGAGGCTCCAATTTTTCTGCTGACGGGCCCTGCGAGCCTGTTTTCTTCGCACCACATAGGGAGCCACTTCAGAGAATGGGTTGTGCCAGTCATGGATTTCTTTCTCTGGTGAAGCCTTTACCTGTTATTTGTTGCGAAATTGTCGCCTACTGCCACTACTGAGTCCTCTTAGAAAATTCAAGGACTCAAAACACCGGCATTGCTCCTGTTGTGGATTGGCAAGACAGCCAACCCACTATGGAGGAAGCCGAAAGGCACGCGTTTTAGATCACGCAGGCTGGCGTGAGGTCTGGAACAGGTCAAGGAAATGAGACTAACAAAAAACGTACGTAGCTGTTGGAATACTTAACTTTAATCAAAAATGGTTCAAATGGCTCTGAGCACTATGGGACTTAACATCTATGGTCATCAGTCCCCTAGAACTTATAACTACTTAAACCTAACTAACCTAAGGACAGCACACAACACCCAGCCATCACGAGGCAGAGAAAATCCCTGACCCCGCCGGGAATCGAACCCGCGAACCCGGGCGTGAGAAGCGAGAACGCTACCGCACGACCACGAGATGCGGGCTAACTGTAATCCATAATTGGTGAACATCGCTCTTGACGGTACATGTTTACAGCATTAATAGTAACTGGTAATGGCGCCTTGCTAGGTCGTAGCAAATGACGTAGCTGAAGGCTATGCTAACTATCGTCTCGGCAAATAAGAGCGTATTTTGTCAGTGAACCATCGCTAGCAAAGTCGGCTGTACAACTGGGGCGAGTGCTAGGAAGTCTCTCTAGACCTGCCGTGTGGCGGCGCTCGGTCTGCTATCACAAATAATGGCGACACGCGGGTCCGACGTATACCACCTAGCAAGTGTGGTGTCTGGCGGTGACACCACAACTCCCCTGCACCCCTCGTTCTGACACGTCTGTTCTCTAGTGGTGCAGTTTGAAACCACGGCACTTGACGTGTTACGGATCGAAATTTGGGGAAATGTTCTATCCACTGACATTTTTAATTTCTCTGTACGTCATGCGGTTTTCGCGCTTCTTTTCTGGAAGTTAATAGCAGCTTCAAAAAGGAGGGCATATATAGAGGGTGGTCCATTGATAGTGACCGGACCAAATATCTCACGAAATAAGCATCAAATGAAAAAACTACAAAGAACGAAACTAGTCTAGCTTGAAGGGGGAAACCAGATGGCGCTATGGTTGGCCCACCAGATGGCGCTGCCATAGGTCAAACGGATATCAACTGCGTTTTTTAAATAGGAACACCCACTTTTTTATTATATAATCGTGTAGTACGTAAAGAAATATGACTGTTTTAGTTGGACCACTTTTTTCGCTTTGTGATAGATGGCGCTGTAACAGTCACAAGCGTATAAGTACGTGGTATCACGTAACATTCCGCCAGTGCGGACGGTATTTGCTTCGTGATACATTACCCGTGTTAAAATAGACCGTTTACCAATAGCAGAAAATATCGATATCGTGTTGATGTATGGCTATTGTGATCAAAATGCCCAACGGACGTGTGCTATGTATGCTGCTCGGTATCCCGGACGACATCATCCAAGTGTCCGAGTCGTTCGCCGGATAGTTACGTTATTTAAGGAAACAGGAAGTGTTCAGCCACTTGTGAAAAGTCAACCACGACCTGCAACAATTGATGATGCCCAACTAGGTGTTTTAGCTGCTGTTGTGGCTAATCCGCACATCAGTAGCAGACAAATTGCGCGAGATTCGGGAATCTCAAAGACTTCGGTGTTGAGAATGCTACATCAACATCAATTGCACCCTTACCATATTTCTATGCACTAGGAATTGCATGGCGACGACTTTGAACGTTGTGTACAGTTCTGCCACTGGGCACATGAGAAATTACGGGACGATGACAGATTTTTTGCACGCATTCTATTTGCGACGCAGCGTCATTCACCAACAGCGGTAACGTAAACCGGCATAATATGCACTATTGGGCAACGGGTAACAGAACATCCACGACAGCTGCGACAAGTGGAACATCAGCGACTTTGGTGGGTTAGTGTATGATGTGGCATTATGGGAGGAAGCATAACTGCCACCTCCCCCGCAATCTAAATGGTGAAGTGTATACTGATTTCATACGTAATGTTCTACCGATGTTACTACAAGAAGTTTCACTGCATGACAGAATGGAGAAGTACTTCCAACATGTGGTATGTCCTGCACATAGCTCGCGTGCGGTTGAAGCAGTATTGAACAGCATATTTCATGACACGTAGCTGGGTCGTCGAAGCATCATACCATGGCCTGTACGTTCTCCGGATCTGACGTCAACGAATTTCTTTCTGTGGGGAAAGTTGAAGGATATTTACTATCGTGATCCACCGACAACGCCTGACAACATTCATCAGCGCATTGTCAATGCATGTGCGAACATTACGGAAGGCGAACTACTCGCTGTTGAGAGGAATGTCGTTAGACGTATTGCCAAATGCATTGAGGTTGTCGGACATCATTTTGAGCATTTATTGCATTAATGTGGTATTTACAGGTAATCACGCTGTAACAGCATGCGTTCTCAGAAATGATAAGTTCACAAAGGTACATGTATCACATTGGAACAACCGAAATAAAATGTTCAAACTTACCTGTTAACAACCGTTCGTCTAAAATGATGAGCCATATGTTTGTGACTATTACAGCATCATCTATCACAAAGCGACGAAAGTGGTCCATCTAAAATATTCATATTTCCTTGCGTACTACACGAATATGTAATAAAAAATAGGGGTTCCTATTTAAAAAAAACGCCGTTTATATCCGTTTGACTTATGGTAGCGCCATCTAGCGGGTCAACCATAGCGCCATCTGGCTTCCCCCTTCAAGCTAGAGAAGTTACGTTCTTTGTTGTTTTTTCGTTTGAGGCATATTTCGTGAGATATTTGACCCGGTCACTAACAATGGACCACCCTGTAGAGCCTCAGAGCCTCATCGATGCTTGTGGTTACCCATCAATGAGCTCTACTAACCTGTAAAACTTTTTTCAAAATCCGTCATAAATAACAACAGAGCTGTGTCACACACTTACCAATATACACCGACATTAAATGCATTATTACAGTGATCATGTATGATTAGTGGTCACTTCACAGAATTTTTGTGAATGTTAAACTAATGATAAGGAATGTTCCCAGATTTCTTCTTTGAGTAATGTGCCTAGATCTGTCTTCATTTCAATAGTCGCCGGTGCATGCAACAGTGATCGCGCTCGACCCGTGCGTGCGCAGTTCGATTGGTATTATTTCAAGAGCGCTTCATAACAAATGTTTTATTATCAGGAAAATGAGGGGCCCCGTTGTGAAACTCTCAGATAAGAGATCTTACACCACTGACCTGGGCTAATTCGACAGCTCGTCTAGGGAGATAGCATGTGAAACAGCTGATGATGAGCCGTCCGTCGATTGGGAACACCAGTTCCAACGATGATTGTGTTGATATTAAGGGGGAGTAAGCCATGATGCAAAATTATACTGCACTGAATTGCATAAACATTCATAGTACTCCTTTTCGCAGTACCGATATGCACTAGAGACATTTACATAATCATTAAGAGTCTCAACTAGCACGTTATGAATACAGCAACGTGCGGAAAATACAAGATTTTCTATGCTCACTATATAGCTGTAAGACAGAGCTTGACTGTGATACTTCAGTTTACTTTGTTATTTGTAACTAAAAAGGCAGAATATTTCTGGTATGTCTCATACAAATGTCAAAAGGTCAAGGGATATATAAAGTATACTAGTCCGCAAAATTTAGTGACAAAAGTAATTTTCACATGATGTGTCACTGCCAAGTAATATAGCTCAATGAAACCTGGACAACACATAAAAATAACTATTACAATGTAGTACAAAAGGCAACTGCCAACTTTACGCCATAAAACAAACAAAAATGACACTTTTATTCAAAGGCAATAATTACATTGAATCCGCCGCTAGTGATAGTGGCGTTTAGACATTAAAAAAGGCGAGCCATTGTTCTTTATAGGATGTATTATCACAACTGACAGCAGTGCATGCTTTGCAACGTGTTCCCATGTTGGCCGCAAGGTTGGTAAAGAGTTCTTGTGGTAGGGCGTTCCATTCCTTTGCTAGCGCGACTGACAGCTACCGAATGGTAGTTGGTGCATGTGGACATACTGCAGTACGTCTACCTAACGCAACGCTCACGTCCTCCAATTGAATTTAAGTTGTGGGAAAAAGCAGGTCAGTCCATTTGCCGAATATCCTCCATTCTAACAGTCTGCTCCACCTGGGCTGTTTAATGCAGTCTCACATTTTCATCCATAATAATGAAGCCAGGTCCGAATGTCCTGAAAAGACGTAAATGCGAAGTACAATGTCACATTTACGTTGATAAGTGGGTGTACCGTGTTCAGGGATTTGGAGCCTAGTACGGTCGAGCTACATTATGCCTCCCACTCCATAGCACCTGATCAGTATAAAGGAACAAGGTCGTAAATGTTCTCAGCTGCGTTATGTGTTCCCACCTGTCGCCATACAAAATGCTCTGAATGTAGTCTTGTAGAGATGTGAAAAATGTATAATAAACATTTCAGAAAGAAAGAGAATAGAATCTTTCGAAACAGAACTATGCCGAATATCAGATGGGCAGATCGAATAACTAATAAAAGGGTATTGAATGTAATTGGAGGAAAAGGAAATTTATTGCGCTACTTGACCGATGGAAGGGATCGGCCAACAGGACACATCGTGAGGCACAACAATGGTGCAATGGAAGGCAGTATAAATGGTAAAAATTGTACAAGGAGGCCATGGCTTCAGAGCAGGAAGCAAGTCCACTGGATACAAGTTGCAGAGAGTACGCAGAGATGAGGATGCTTTGCACAGGACAGACTAACATTGAGAGGTGTATCAAACCGGACTTTGGGCTGAAGTCCACAACAATAACAACAACAACAACTTTTCCCTACTTTGAAGGTGACAAGATGCAACACCAAAGCGAAAACTGTAATCTAAGCACGGATGGGATAATTATCGGGACAGGAAGCAGAGGGTGATCTAGGAAACCAGCCTGGATTATAATCTGAATTATGGAAGAGGCGGAGAATCTATAATTGTGAATGGAAAAATTGGGATCGAACCTCGCTTCTGCCAAGCGAGAATCCAGTGACCAGCGACAAGTGTTGTGTAGTGATCTCACAAAAGACGGGAAAACTCAAAATTTCATTTAATGTCGGTTCCCTTGAGCTGGACGAGAGGAGGCTTGTTAGAGACAACCTCAAAAGTCACTGCCGAATTAAATTCCACTGCCGAAGGCAACCGCTTCTATAGTCAAGGACGTGGACTCTGCTGAGTCCCCACTCCAGAGAGAGTACGAAAGCTTTGTGCCAAATATCGGCTTGTGCAAACAGCAGCTCCGCTCTCGGTGAGTGTGCGAGCGACGGAGGCATCAGGTGCCCTTTCAATTAATTGCACGCGTTCCCCAATTCAACGAACTGCAACTTGTTAGTGAAGGGCTGCATTCTGGAGAAAACTATTCACGTTATTTCAGATGAAAGCATTCTTGTAATTTGGGAAACAGTCCGCTCTTTGTCAGTGGTCCACATTGTTGTCTGTAGAGAAGTACTGACACAAGACAAATTCGACGTCCTCCACTAAAAACCTGGTGAAATAATTTTAGTACCACCCTGATTGCATATATTGTTCGTGAACTTTTTATTCTTTATTTCATTCATCGGGAACATATTTCTTAATGCTTATTTGATGAAGCAAGATCGTTACTTACAGCTGCACATGTAATGAACGTTAGAGTACTGATTCATTCTCAGTAGAGTTAAGTAGAGCGCGCTATATCTTCCGTTGTTGAGAGGACAGTAAGGCATATACTGCCCTCTCTGTCAACATGCTCTAAGTGGTGATTGAAGTTTAGACCGTGAGCCCATTGCCAATTTACAACAACAAGAATTTTCCGAACAGTGGAGTACTCCGCTAACTGGTGTACACCACAGCGACATTATTTGAATATACAGCCACAATCGTGAGATCCAAAACACAGAATTTGCACTTCATGGTAGTTGTCTGCAGTCAGTCAGAACAACTGATGATTGACACCTGCAAGTAAAGGGTCCTAGATACCCCAGAGAGAATGTAACCAAACTGCTCGTTGTTCATTGTGGAAATAACTGGGAGAGCTGCGTTGACCCACACAGTAGCTACCTCTACGAGCACATTGCGAAATACGGCACAACCACTGAAACTCAGTGGTGTGCGATTGAGGTGGGGCAGGGAACACCTCGTATTGAACCTGTATTAGTGACACCGGATTCTCTTCAACAACTAGTGCAG
Source organism: Schistocerca piceifrons (assembly GCF_021461385.2). NCBI lineage: Eukaryota > Metazoa > Arthropoda > Insecta > Orthoptera > Acrididae > Schistocerca > Schistocerca piceifrons. Next base: position 699,689,053 of record NC_060149.1, read on the forward strand.
GATTTGTTTTATGCCCGATGTTTGTCTTAACAACAGTTCGTAGAAGGTCAGGTAGCATTGGACGTCTCATAGAAACGGTCCCACAGGATCAGCAGGGAGGTGGATCAGTTATATTTTGGGCTTTAAGAGGTAGAGTCGTGAAGATACACCTGTGGATGTCAGAATGATCTACACCGGGTGACCTTACCGATAAAGAGATCGCTCCCCATACGATCACCTGTATGTAATTACAGATTTCGTTAATAACTTAGCAAATAAAATTAGTTACATAGGTTTATCTCTAAAATGCATGAAACAAAGGTACTGTAACTCACTATATTATAAAAAAATGTGTTCTTCAAACTAGTGTATGAGAAAATGGTCACTATGAAACCCTATGTGCTGCATGTTCCAGTAGACTTCAAATTACACACGAAGTGCACAAATGATAGAGCACAGTTATGGTCATCAAATGTTAACACAGGTTACCAATGAATTAAATTATCAACACTTCAGTAGGAGCCACATGGAAATGCCGTGTGGCTAGGTCCTCCCGTTGAGTAAACCGTTCGCCTGGTGCCAGTCTTTCAAGTTGACGCCACTTCGGCGACTGGCGTGTCAATGGAGATGAGGTGATGATGATAAGGACAACACAATACCCAGTCCCTGAGCGGAGAAAATCTCCGACCCAGCCGGGAATCGAACCCAGTCCGTTAGCTATGATAGCCCGTCGCCCTGACCACTCAGCTGCGAGGAGCGAACAAGAGCCACATAATGGATATGGAAAAAAGGGATTAGAATCATCACGCATTTGGAAAAGCAACTTTTAACCAACCCGCACTGCCGGTTAATTAAGGTTTTGGAAATGACTCCTGCACCTAATATTCCGTGTTGTTTGGGAAAAGCATCTTTTCAGAAGAATAATGAAAATCCGGGTAAGTGCGCATACAGTTATAATGTCATCGGGCGACTGCTTTTGCACCCAACGATTGATAGAAAATTTGACAGAAAAGGTAAAAATAAGAAATATTGTAACTATGAATAACTAAACTGAATCTATTATAATTTTAGAAAGCAAATTACTAAGAACGGTCGTCAACTCACTGGGCGAGCAAAAATTACTGTAGGATTATCAATTTTTTATAATTTGTAACTACGAACTAATCGTTGAATAGTAATCGAGCGAAAATGGACTCAAAGCGACTGACTCGAGCTCAGATGCAAAAACACAGTAAATATTATGAACTGAAGTTAATCAAAAAGCCATCAGAGTAATTTATAAAGAACATATGTAAATAAAAGTTAAATATTTGCAAAATAATTCGCTTGAAGAATAGCGTTGCGTTACACACTGTAATGCTGTTACTGATTTTAGTAGCGTAAATATTAATAAATAGGTGTTTCCTGTTCTGATAAATTATTTTTGGGTATTTCATATGGTTTCATTTAGCGAATAATAAGTTATTTTACACTACACTGTTACGTAATTTGCAAATGTGAGCAGAGTTAGCAATGGACACAAAAACATGGAATATTTTATTCTGAAGTAATATTTTGTCAATATTCATTTAAATTATGGTTCAAATGGCTCTGAGCACTATGGGACTCAACTTCTAAGGTCAACAGTCCCCTAGAACTTAAAACTACTTAAACCTAACTAACCTAAGGATATCACACACATCCATGCCCGAGGCAGGCTTCGAACCTGCGACCGTAGCGGTCTCGCGGTTCCAAACTGTAGCGCCTAGAACCGCACGGTCACTCCGGCCGGCCATTTAAATTATGTTTATACTCTTTTACTGTCAGTTATTATTCTTTAACCAGTTGTTTTAACAGGCAAGAAAGTTTAGTGCCGTTAAATGACAGTTTTAGATAGTTATCACTTTTGAAAACGACATCTCTTTATCTTAGTTGTGGAAATTAAATAGGCTGATCACTTTCAGAATTTTTCTATTCTTTCACTGATTGAATTCTCGGAATCAGTATTAGTGATAGGATAGGACCCTTTTACGTAAATGATTGAGGTAAAAGTCATTTACACAAGAACAATTGCTGCACTACGCGCTTTGCTATTTAGTAAAGAATAGCTGCTACATTGACTTGCCTTGCACATTCTAAGCTTGGGCCCACAGTACTCATCCTGAATATTAATTACTCTTGATTACAGTGCCATTTTACAGTCACACATATGCCTCATCATACATTAAAAATGTTGCAGTTTATTTGCTATACTTCCGCTCACCGCGTCTAGACTTAACCACTTGTCGCTAGCAATTACTCTCCGCCGGCTTTTGAGTTAACGATTGCTAGCAAGTGTACCTGAAGTAAAAATGTAAAATTTCTAACGTTAATCTGAGGTGTTGGCGTGCCTCCTACAACTACATTAGAAAGGTCAACGGATCAGATCCGCTTCCTGACATCCAGATTTAGGTTTTCGGAGATTTTATTGATTCACTCTAGGCAAACGCCGGGATGGTTCCTTTGAAAGAGCATGGTCCATTTTCTTGCCCACCCTCCGTCTCCAATGACCTCGAAGTTGATGGGATGGTAAACCGTAATCTTCCTTTCTCCTTCCGTGCTAAATGTTTGCGAGCGCTGCTGTTGCTGGTACTGAGCGTTACTGGTGCCCGGGAGTCTCTTCAAATCTGCTCGAAGACTAATCTCCATGACAGTCCATAGTAGAAGTCCCTCAATTGGCTGAAGTGCCCTTGTCGTTTCTCGAACAGAAGTGGTGCTACATAACGCTCCCACTGTGAGCACTGTCCACGATTTCGATCGCCAAAGACAGCGGTTCTTTCAAGTACCAAATAATTAAATACATTCTAATAAGGCAGCAGTCTCTACTCCTTATTAAATTTTAATGTAATTTAGTGATAGTGGCGTTTTACAATGCTGGAGCACAGGAGCAGGCAACCTCTCACTCCCAATATCTGTCCTATATTGTGTTTCAGCTAAGGGCTCGTTCACGTACGCACAAGCGAGTACTGTTCTTCCATTCCAAAATTTATTTGTGTTAGCCAATGGTATCCGCTCCTACTGTGTGTTAACAGAGTCAATAACGATTTCATTAGCTTGACACCTGTCTGACGGTTGTGGGTGCCGTGCTTCAAAGCACAACAAGATGGATGATCTCTTCTCACTCCATCTTACAGATCGTATTTCTGGTTCACCGAATTAGGGTTTCCTGCAGGGTGCAGTGCATTATAATTCAGCATACTCTGTCACTATCAGCTCGCAACGTGACTTCTGAAATTTTCCCGGCGTATTTCTTCTTCCAGTAATTTTCGGGTTTACAGCCGGATACCATCAACGTTCTGCCACGATATTTCGGCCGAGAGACGTCCGGCCATCCTCAGGTGAGTAGACGAAGTACTGAAGAGACTTGATGCAGTTATGGCATTCATAGCGAATTCCGCGCATGCCAATCGTACTGGCAGTTTACGGCGCATGCGTTAGGAGGTGACATGCGCGAGGCAGCCAAGTTGTGTGTGCATGGCTTTCCGTATTTGACGCAAAGTATAGTCATTGTCTTTAATAACCTTCTCCAGATACACAGATTCTTCGTGAAGGCTATCAGCGTCCGATATTACATGCGCCCGATGAATTAAAGTACTAGGTACACCGGCGGTTTGTGCGGGGTGATGGTAGCTGGATGCCTGAAGATATAAATCTGTATGTGTGGATTTTCTGTACACCGAATGTCCCAAAGACCCCTCATCCTTACGGAGTACGAATACGTCTAGAAAGGGAAAGTCCCATATTTCTCAATCTCCATAGTAAACTTGATGTTCTCATGCAAAGAGTTTAAATGACTAGGGAATTTTTCCAGTTCTTGTCTGCCATGAGGCCATACAACGAGTATCATCTGCGTAACCGGAAAACCGTAGGATTTAAGACGGCAGACTCAAGAGCTTTCTCCTCAAAGTCTTACATGAAATGATTGGCCACCACAGGAGACAAGGGACCTCCTATGGCGACATCGTCAGTTTGTTCAAAAAATTCGTTATCAAATAAAAAGTAAGTTGAGGAGAGAGTATGTTCAAACAAAGCCGTCAAATCATCACTGAACAAGTTACCAATGAGATGTAGCGAGTCACATAAAGGCGCTTTGGTAAAAACTAAGTCTACTTCGAAGCTAACTAGTAAATCCGAGCTGCTGAGCTTAACAGTTTTCAAATGATTGATAAAATCCTTGGAATTACGTATATGGTGGCAGCAGTTTCCCACATACGGCTTGAGTAAGACGGCCAGATGTTTTGCAGTCGAATAAGTAGAAGCACCAATATTACTCACTATCAATGATAGTGGAACTCCACCCTTGTGAATCTTGGGCAGCCCATACAGTCTTGGTGGAACAGCATTGTGTGGTGTCATCATTTGATAACTTGCTCAGGTAAAGAACTATCGTTCAAAAGAGTAGCAGTTTTCTGGATTTTCGGCTCGTTGGGTCCTTATCGATTTTGTGGTACACAGTATCACTTAGTTGACGATATATGTTGTCAAAAGGACCGTAGCATTACCCTGATCAGCAGGGAGTACGACAGTACCAATATCTCCACGGAGGTTGCGAAGAGCAACTCTTTCCGCTGGAGAGATGTTACTCCGTTGCGGACCACAGTTCAGCAAGATACGACACGATCCCCGTCGAACTTCGTTGCAGAATCCACGGGGAGAGGTCTGATAGCCTCCTTAATAGAACTGATGAAATACATTAAAGAAGGTGAAGAAACCTTTCGCAAGCACTGACATCGTCGCATGGTCAAATGATTTCTTCGTGACATTCACTACGGATTGTCCACAAGGGGCTTCTTGAAGTTTACGTGTTGCTACGCGATTAAACTTAGTACTTTGTCTATTTGTGCTATCCCTGGAGGCCCAGTCTGCCTTGGCCCAAGTTACACGATCAATCAAACTCCCAACTAATGAAGGAGAATCTTGCCGCTATCTTCAGATCTAAATAAAATAAATCCTTGGAAATCACCTCTAGCTCTAGACGTGTAAATCGGTCTGTCTGGTAACCGTGCCGGGAGGAGTTAACATAACGTGTTATAAGAAACAATGACATATTTGTTGTGAAACAGGGTGCAGTAACAACTGAAACAGTATAATTCGTGCTTGTACCCCTTGATGGTCAACCTTAGTTCTCAGGTGGTGGCTATTGAAGTAAAATAATAATAAGCAATGTTTCATTCTCCGACACTGCTAAGAAAGTACATTTGTTATGTGGGGTATCCATATCAGATTACATTGCATCATATTGAAAAGGAAGCTGAGGTGCTAGTGATGCAAAATGTGTTGTATGGAGGAAATTGTGAAACAGTACTCAGGAACTTTAATGCATAAACAGCAGGAACGCACATTTGTGAAACATAATAGATATATAACACAGACACCTCAAAGGGCACTCATCGCGCTTTGCAGATACCCAAAATGAATGTAAATAATTCGCCAGCGAATAGGAACGCAGACACACTATATGATATCACAAAACGTGCTGAATTGTGCTGGAACCTAGACTCACGGGCCAAAACATTATTACCACCTGTTCAAAATCGTTTTGATCCGTCTCAGAAACGTCATACAGGAATGGAATGGATTCAATAAGCCATGGTAGGTTTCCCTGACGTATGTGCCGGCAGATGTCTACGTACATGCATTCCATTCCCATAAATTACGGACTTTTAATTTGTGGGCGTGGAGCCCCAACCAGAGACGCGTAGAATTAATTATATTTTTCATCGGACTGACATCAGGCGAATTTAATGGCCAAGATACCATCGTCAGTTCACTATAATTCACCTCAAGCCACTGTAGCATGATCCTGGGGTTGTGAAAGGGACAGATGCCTCCTCCCTCGGGAAGGACATCACATGTGGAGATATGCACATGGTACGCAGTAGTGTTCGCCTGGTGAACACTTGCCATGATGAATTCGACTGCTACCGCAGATCCTAGGGAACTCCCAGTATTTTTCCTCCACAGCATTTTACTGCCCCTGTCGGCAGACGTCCGTCGTGCGGCACGTATGTCGAGCAGTCATTTGCCTAGTGTAACAAAAACTGTGATCAATTCCACTAAGAGGCCGGCCCTGGTGGCCGAGCGGTTCTAGGCGCTACAGTCAAGAACCGCGTGACCGCTACGGTCGCAGGTTCGAATCCTGCCTCGGGAATCGATGTGTGTGATGTCCTTAGGTTAGTTAGGTTCAAGTATTTATAAGTTCTAGGTGCTCAGAGCCATTTGAACCAATTCCACAAGGAAACACGTTACCATTGATCCACGATCCAATACCGATGATCCAGAGCCACAGAAATCGTAGTTACCGATATGGCTGCATCAACATGAGAACACCTGGATGTTTCTGCTTCGAAAACAATAAGGGGCGAACGATGTGCTCCGAAACACTTGTACCTGAGCCAGAAATGTACTCTGTCGTCAAAACTGGAACAGATCACCATCTACATTGTTGAAAGAGCGGTTAAGCCACAGAATTCCACGTTTTGTGATGAGGCTGGTACTTTCAAACCATTGTCGCCGACTTTTAGTTTCACCGTTCTCCAACGACTTTCTATAGATGCTCACGACAACAGCACGACTGTTTTCAGGCGGTGCCAAGATAATCATTCCCATGCGCGAAACCACAACAATCTCCCTTCGTTAAAGTTGTTAATGTCAGTGAATTACACAATTTGCTGCTAGTATCCTCGTTTGAATGATTCCACATTCGTCTCTACTTCGCTCTATCTGATCAAAAGTATCCGGACACTTACTAGTAGACATCAATATCGGGTGTGTCCACTACTCACTTTTGTGACGGCTTGAGCTTTACTGGAGACATTTTCAGTGAGATATCTGAGTAGCTGTGGATGAATGGCAGCCCATTCGTCCTGAAGAGCCAAATCCAGAGAAGGTAATGATGTCGGAGGCTGTGCCCTGGATTGATTTCTACATTTTAACTCATCCCAAAGTTGTTTCATTGTATTCAGTATTAGGCTCTGCGCAGGCCACTTCATTTCAAGAAAGTTATTGTCCACAAACCATTGTCTCACGGATGATGATGTATGGTAGCGTGCATTATCGTGCTGATACAAACAGTCATCGTCTCCGAACTGTTCCTCTGCTGCATGCAGCACATAAACGTTGTAACATGTACTAATCTCTTTCCCGCATTTAGTGTTTAATGCAAAATGACTGAAAAGCCTTTCGGTTATGTTGATGGAGTCAAAAAAAAGTTATGTGTTGTTTGTCTATATGGTAACCATAAAACCATATAAATGCGGCATTTGCTTGTTTCTTTGATGTTTGCGTCGCTGTCTTTCGTATCACGTGTATTTTATTATCAGTAGATTAAATGATATTTATTAATTAATACAATTGTTTGTGAAATAAGTTTATTTCGCTTTATGGCGTATCTTTTAATACCGAACCTATCTTCGTACAATAATTTCATAAATTACTTCGACAATTACCTGGTTATTTCACTTTAAGAAAAAGAAGATCATTATTAATTAATTTATACGCCATATGAAAAGCACCTTCGCAGAATAGTCCAAGTATACCAGACGAAAGTACAGTTGTCACAAGGATGTGGAACTGATTATCTGATAGGTGCAAGTATGAATAGCAGATGTTAAAGATATTTTGGGTTTAGCCTATATCTACATTATGTGATCCAAAGTACGCGGACACCGCCAAAAACATACGTTTTTCATATTAGATGCATTGTGCTGCCACATATTGCCAGGTACTCCGTATCAGCGACCCCTGTAGTCAGATATCGTGAGAGAGCAGAATGCGTCACTCCGCGGAACTCACGGACTTCAACGTGGAAAGGTGATTGGATGTCACTTGTGTCGTACGTCTATACGAGAGATTTCCACACTCCTAAACATCCCTAGGTCCTCTGATCCGATGTGATAGTGAAGTGGAAACGTAAACGGACACCTACAGTACAAAAGCGTACAGGCCGACCACGTCTGTTAACCGACACAGATCGCCAGTATTTGAAGAGGGTCGTAATGTGTAACAGGCAGACATCTACCCAGACCATCACACAGGAATTTCCAACTGCATCAGGATCCACTACAACTACTATCGCAGTTAGGTGAGAGGTGAGAAAACTGTGATTTCATGGACTCATAAGCCACACATCACGCCGGTAAATGCCAAACGACGCCTCGCTTGGTGTAAGGATCGTAAGCATCGGACGACTGAGGAGTGGAGAAACGTTGCATGGAGTGACATATCACGGTATACAATGTGGTAACCCGATGGCAGGCTGTGGGTATGGCGAATGTCCGGTGAACATCATCTGCCAGCTTGTGTAGTGCCAACAGTAAAATTCGGAGGCGGTGGTATTATGGTGTGGTCATGTTTTTCGTGGAGGAGGCTTGCACCTGTCGTTGTTTTGCGTGGCACTATCACAGCCCAGGCCTACACTGATGTTTTAAGCACCATATGGATTCCCAGTGTCGAATAGCGATTAGGGGATGGCGATTGTATCTTTCAACGCGATCGAGCACCTGTTCATAATGCACGGTCTGTTACAAGACAATAACATCCTCGTAATGGACTGGCCTGCGTAGAGTCCTGGTCTGAATTCTACAGAACGCCTTTGGAATATTTTGAAATGCCGACTTCGAGCCAGGCCTCACCTACCAACATTGATAACCCCCCTCAGTGCAGCACTCCTTGAAGAACGGGCTGCCATTTCCCAAGAAAACTTCCAGAACGTGACTGAACGTTTGACTGCCAGAGTGGAAGCTATCAACATGGCTAAGGGTGAGCCAACACCATATTGAATTCCAGCATTACCGATGGAGGGCGCCACGAACTTGTAAGTCTTTTTCAGTCAGGTGTCCGGATACTTTTCATCACATAGTGTACACCTCGTCCGCGGCTCGTGGTCTTGCGGTAGCGTTCTCGTTTCCCTCACACGGGGTCCCGGATTCGATTCCCGGCGGGGTCAGGGATTTTCTCTGCCTCGAGATGACTGGATTTTGTGTGTCCTTCATCATCATTTCATCCTCATTCACTCGCAAGTCGCCGTAGGGGCATTACATAACTTGTGGAGCGGCGGCCGAACCGCCCCGCGAGAGGTCTCCCAGCCATCAATGCCATAAGCTCATCATCATCATCAGTGTACATCTCCATCAATACGACGCAAGCCACCTAGCCGTGTGTGGCGCAGGGTACTTTGTGTACCAATGTTTCTTCTCCCCTTTCCTGTTCCAGTCACGAAAGGTGACAAGAAGAAGGATTGCCAGTAAACCTCCATGTGAGCTCGAATCTCTCTGACTTTATCAAGTTATTTTCGCGAGATATACATAGAAGGCAGGAATATATTTGTGGACTCATTTAGCGACTTGCGCTCTGTAATCATTATCAATAAACCACACCGTGATGCAGAACACCTCTCAGGCAGGGTCTGCCATTGGAGCTGGTTAATCAGCTTCGTGAAACTTTCCTCCTTACTACATGAACGCGCAGCTCTTGTTTGTATATTCCGTTTCCTCTCTCAGTTTTATCTGGTACGGTTCTCATGCCAACTAGCAACAATCAAGTATTGGTCGAATGAGGAATTTGCAAGCTACCTCTTTTGTTGATGGACTACATTTCCTGAGGATTCTCTGGTTTATGCCTACCTGCGAGTTTTATGTAATCTTCCAACTTTAAATCACTCCATACCCATACTCCAAGGTATTTTATGGAAGTAACTGCTTCCAGTTATTATTCTGCAATCATGTAATCATGCAATAATGAGACTCTTTGTCAATTAATTCGCAATTCTTGCATTTCACTGCAGTTTTATAGCTTTGCGACTTCTCTGTATGGAACAGCGTCTTCCGCGAAAAGACTTGTAGAACTTTCGATATTTCATACTATTTCATTTACATATGTTTTGAAAAGTAATTAAGCCATAACACTCCCATGACGTATACCCGAAGTTATTATTCTGCAATCATGTAATCATGCAATAATGAGACTCTTTGTCAATTAATTCGCAATTCTTGCATTTCACTGCAGTTTTATAGCTTTGCGACTTCTCTGTATGGAACAGCGTCTTCCGCGAAAAGACTTGTTGAACTTTCGATATTTCATACTATTTCATTTACATATGTTTTGAAAAGTAATTAAGCCATAACACTCCCATGACGTATACCCGAAGTTATTTTACATCTGAAGACTTCTCTCCATTTAGAATAACGTACTGTGTTTTGTTTGTTAGAATCTCTTTAGTCCAATCACACAGTTTACCTGATATTCCGTACACTCTTATTTTGTTCAGTGGCGGGAGTGCGGAACTGTGGAGAACTCATTACGGGACCAGATGGAACATGGCATCTACTTGGGCGCCGGAATCTACCGCCTTCTCTGTCTCGTACACGAACAGAACGAGCTGGTTTTCACAAGGTCATTGTTTTCGGAATTAATCTTGATTCCTACAAAGACGATTCTCGGTCTCCAGAAATGATATAAAAAGTAGAAACAAAACATGTTCCAAAATTACACAACAGACTGACTTCAGAGATGGAGGCCTAAAACTTTGTGCGTCTGTGCGACAACCGTCTTGAAAACAGGAACATGGCTTATCCGGAGACCTGCGGTACACTGCTGCTAGAAGCAGCATTCTACACTCTGTGTAGAATGGTATTCGTATACCGTCAGGTCCAGTGGTTTTCACCTTGTGCGATTTCAGTTGCTTTTCTATCCCATTGCCACTTATTTCGATATCAGCCACACTGACATTCGTACGACGACTAGTGTGCGAATTTCTCCTGCACTTGCTCCTGTTGGGCAGATAGGCCTATGTGTACTATGTATGATACCTTTTAATTAATTAAAATATTTTTTACGAACAGACGACCTTTGTAGTCTACTGCATGGCGCTCTCTTACACAGTACAAACATACATATTGTGAGGATCTACGACGCCATCTGTACAAGTCGGTGCAAAATGATCCAGTGACATTATCAGTTATAAGCAACACTCTACACGATTTTACTAACATGTGTGAATGTGAAGATGCAATGTTTATTGGTTTCAAGGTAATTATGTAAGTATGGAATGTAATTAGATTACAATATTTTAAGGGGATAGTACTTTTATTGATTGACAGCACAGTACAGTGATACAAATTGCCTTATATATCAGCGTAGGCAGGAGTTAATTTCGAGATATTCTTGTGATACATTGGAGAGGTCTGCTTATGTACCCACAGCCCACTTAACTCTATGTCTATGGTCTTGTGTTTAGACAAATATCCAACAGAGTTGTCCGCATACGTTAATGCATAATATTGGTGGTGGAAGTAAAATGATGGGATACTATTAACGATATAATTCATGCATTTATAGTTTTAAGTTATATCTTACTAATTATTTATTTACTTAGCGTATGGCTAGAGTCGCATCACAAATGAAACAGTAATTTCTTTAACGATACATACACACATATTTAACGTAGCAAACAGTCATAATTTCGAGTTAAATAAATTTATACAGTTTTCAAAGCACAGAAGGTCATGAGCCTGCAGTGGCTCGACAACACGTTCATGGTTGAATAAATCTTAAAAAGCGATGGTTGTATATTTATTACCAGAAAAATCACCAATTTAAATCACAGTCGCAGTTCGTCATCCACAATGAATATACTGAAATATTGCAACCGCTGAATACGTCCAGTTGATGCTTCTGTTGGCATCAAGAAATCTGGATGGGTATAAAATGATGTTTTTAGGCCCACATATATGATATTCCGAACATTCTGTCGTTCTGTACGACAATCACAGCACGGTGATATTGTTAATTCTCATTTGTACATTGCCTTAGCACATCGTCTGCCGTTTTTCCTTATTCTAATGAGTGCAGAACATATCTGGCTGCGCTCTTTGAAAACTGGTAGCCAGGACGAGATGCAGGGCATCTTAAGCTGTTCTGGGACAGTACTATCTTGTCTTACTTCCGTCTTTCAGTAGCTAGTTAGTTGATTACACTGAACAGCCAAAGAAACTGGTACACCTGCCTCATATCGTATAGGGCCCCTGCGAGCACACAAAAGTGCCGCAACACGACGTGCCATCTTAGCGTTGGAGCTGGTGTACACCATGTCGTACTACAAAGTTTCTCCAAGATGTTGTTTCTTGTCCTAATTTTTGCAAAAATTTTCAGTAACTGCTCTTTGAAGCTAAGAGTCCAGTCAAGAGTGATCCCCAGATAAAGTGAACTTACGTTGTGCTTCAGCTGTTTCCCTTCACAATATACCTATGTTTCCTTGTTGGCGAGTTTGTTGTTAAGGTGGAAATTGGTCACATCTGTTCTGGCATCATTTGGCTGTAACGAATGATTTTTCAACCATAAGTAGTCTTCGGTCAGGGCAATCTCAGTAACTTACAAGTCTTCGTGCTTACAGCAAGAACCCAATCATCGCATACTCAAATTTCCTTCACGTTGTTTGAGGGATGTATGCTATACAGCGTGTCCGAAAAGGAATCGTCAGCATTCAGGACTATGAGAGGAACGATCATTCGCAGCAAGAAAGTTTAATAAACGTGGTCACTAAACAGCATAGTTTAAGAACTAAGGCTATTTCCTCATCTTTTCTCTCTTCTTCAGCAAGCTTTTTGTTTTCGATATTTTGAGTGGTATGTACCAAAACAAGAAAAAATGTTCATTAAACATGAACTTTGATGTCCATACCTTAAGAGCTATGAGCCTTTGTTCATCTTCGCTACAGTGAAACATATGTCTTCTACTAAACAAGAACTCTTACCCCTTAAATTATGCATTTTGGAGACCATATTTACCATACAGTTTCTTCTTGTTTTCGTCCATACTACCTCCTCTCGAAATATCGAAAGCGAAGAGCTTGCTGTAGAAGAGATCTGTTACGCAGCATCAGAGATGAAGAAGCGCTCAGAGCGCTAAAGCCATGTATTCTAGATCCCAGGTTCGCTTGAATTTTTTGCTTCGAATGATCGTTCCTGTCATATCTCTGAGCATATCCCAGTTCTCCAGGTACAGTCTGTGTACAGGAAAATAGGAGACAGGTAGGAATGATCCCTGTGGAAGAACATTATAAAGCTAAATTAGAGGGCTCGTATTATTTCCATTAGAACTTGGAAGCTACTATTGCTTAATATAGCGTTGATGAGGTTTCGAATTTTAATATACGTTATGAATCGTGTGTGTTTAAGTATTACCGCTGGCCTCCACAAAGTTAATAAGCTGCTGTTACATCTATAAAAGCAGTTGAGGTGTTTTGCTTGTTTTAAAGGCGTGCATCAATAAAAGCTATCAGTGAGAGGACCTTTTCAGTGCAGTTGCCGTTTGTGTGGAGTTCTGCCTGTTCAGTAGGAAATTTTCGGTTTGGGGGCTGAGTCTGTCAATAGAGTATACTTCCCGGAAGTTTATATACAGGGTGTTCAAAAACAAGTGTCGAATACTTTGAGAGGTAGTAGTACTCATCTAAACAAGAAAAGTAAGTACAATAAACATAGGTGCGTAATGCGTACTTTCCCAGATAAGTCCAATAGGTATGTGTCCGGAAATGCATCCTGTGAGGTACACCCGGTTGTTGTTGTACGTGCTGGCACGGATTGAAGACCCGACCTTAGTGTCCGTACATAGTTGATTGGCGTTGCGTAGACCAGTTCCTTCAAGTTTCCCCATAACCAAAAGCATAGGGGATTGTGAATGAGATGGCTAAGGTGTGTATCCACCCTACCCTGACCAGCCAGCGGTCCTGAAATGTCTGCGTCAGATATTCACGCACATTTTGACGAAAGTGTGTTGGTGCTTCATCATGCATGAACCACATTTGTATTCGCTGCTGCAGTGGCACAGCCTTCAGAAAGGAAGGCAATACATTAGAGAGGAAGTTCAGATAATGGGCCCCAGTTAACCCTTGCTGCAGCACGTATGGGCCTATTAGTCTAGCCGGCCGAAGTGGCCGTGCGGTTAAAGGCGCTGCAGTCTGGAACCGCAAGACCGCTACGGTCGCAGGTTCGAATCCTGCCTCGGCCATGGATGTTTGTGATGTCCTTAGGTTAGTTAGGTTTAACTAGTTCTAAGTTCTAGGGGACTAATGACCTCAGCAGTTGAGTCCCATAGTGCTCAGAGCCATTTGAACCTATTAATCTAGTTCGCCTGCCAATACGTTTATTACGAATCGGTGTTGATCCCCTCTTTCCTAAATTGCTTGGGGATTTCCATCTGCCCCTACATGATGGTTATGGAAATTCAAATCATCACCTCTTGTGAACCCTGCCTCATCGGTAAATAAAGTTTTGGGTGTGAACAGTGGATCTACAGCACACTTCTGCAACAGAAATTGACAGAACCGTCCTCTGCCACGATGATTAGAGGGCACAAGCTCGTAGGCTATGTCCATTTGCTAAACCATAGCAGAATATCATGCCCACCATTTCACTTGACGAGTAGTAGACTTCCATTGCTAACAAGTGCTGCAAGAGAGAAAATGTAAACGTAAATTTGTACGTACATACAGCGCAATAACCTAAAACACACAAACGAATACGCGTTTAGAAAATGGTAAAACACCATGATACGTAACTTAGGTCCTATATGCCCTGTTTATGATATGACTACAGCAATTGCTCATGAAGTATCCCTCCCCCCCCCCTCCACTCGCCATCCCAAACCTTCTGCTGGTACTGATCGTCGCAGAGTGGTCCTAGGGATTTCTTCTACCGAAAGTAGCACACGCTCCTCCATGTCAGGCGTGAGGACTGTGAGAGGCCTTCCCCTGTGAGTCTTCCGAGATGCAAGGGTATCTGTGGCTCTTAGACTCTAAAAAAGTCAGCCGGACATCTTGTCAGAGGGCACTCTGCGCTGTGGATATTTTTAAGCTTAGAGGGCACAGGCTCCTAGGCTATGTCCTTTTGCTAAACCATAGCAGAATATCATGGCCACCATTTCGCTTGTCGTACCGAGCGAGGTGGCGCAGTGGTTAAGACACTGGACTCGCATTCGGGAGGACGACGGTTCAATCCCGCGTCCGGCCATCCTGATTCAGGTTTTCCGTGATTTCCCTAAATCGCTCCCGGCGAATGCCGGGATGGTTCCTTTCAAAGGGCACGGCCGACTTCCTTCCCTGTCCTTACCTAATCCGATGAGCCGATGACCTCGCTGTCTGGTCTCCTTCCCAAATCAACCCAACCAACCCTCGCTTGTCGTTTAGTAGAATTCCATTGCTAACAAGTGCTGGAAGAGAGAAAATGTAAATGTACTACCCCATTTGTACGTACAAACCGCGCAATAACTTAAAACACACAAACGAATCCGCGTTTAGAAAGTGGTCAAACACCATCATACGTACCCAGGGTTGACAGTACTGTAGAATAAGGCACACAGACACGACAAAAACGAACGCAGCCTCTAACACGACTCAAACAACACAACTGACTGCTGATCACCAAATGGTAGGTACAGTGCTGTGAGAAACACATAATACCCTGCCGACACATTTGACGGAGCGCCAATGCAACGACTACGCTAACATCCGCAACCAATCGTCACGCAGCACTTCCTATAAACACGTGTTAATCTCAGAAAGTATGCTTTCCCGGACCTATGCTTATTGGACTTATTTTTATTGTTTCGATGAACACCCTGTAATTATAAGTAATACAATGGGCCGGTAGCTTACTCATATCCGCAGCATACCTAAACTGTACGTGTCCTCTAGGTGGTTGTAAACGAGTAACAATACTGGCGCCAGACAATGCTAGTGATCTCCCGACATATATCACATTACCATACGTGAGGTTTCTGATTAGTAAATAGGCAGAAGGAGCAATAAACATAATAAGAAACTAGTTATGTTAATTAAGGCATTTCGTTCGCTGAAGAGTCTCTATCCTCATAACATACTGCAGTTAAATGTAGCTTTGATAAGGTTAGATAATTTACTCATACGTGTATTTCCTGTACACGTGTGGAAACATAATGTCACAAGAAAATGAAAATTATTACTGGGATTGGTTTTCTATAGTTAGTCTCCCTATATATTCGAAATAATACACGGAACAAATGAAATAAATGTTTATGTGAGCATTTCATATATTGACAAACTTCCAGGGTTGTAATACAAGATGCAGTAATACTAGCTACAGATGAATCATAACGATAAGTTTTTGAGTAAAATTAACACCAAAAGATTAGTACTTAAAGAAACAGTTAAACTGATTATATTCTGAATGGGTTAGACACAAATTACTCATGGAATTGGCGTCTATTACCAAGGCGGGAGGTCAGGTTCCCTCTGATGTAATTAATTTTTACTCTCGTCAATTGAGGTAATATTACGAGTTCCTTAAAACCTGGAAGCTGATATATTATTCATAATAAGACGAAGAATCCAGTGACAAAACGTACGAATTGTGACCCAAAATATCTAAACACCTCACAGAAAGAGCTAATGCTTTACAGGATATGTAGATGCCATGGCATTGTGGGAACATTATTGATATTTATTTTCACAGGAGAAGAAAGAGTTCACGGGAAGTGATATTAGGACTCCTTGCACTTAGCCGTCAGATAAAGATATATTAGATGGGACACATAACTCTAACCCAGTGGTTGCTTTGCCAAAATTAAAATTCTTAACATTCTGCGTGGTGTCTGTTTGTTCTATATCATGTCTCTCTACCACTTTCGCGCAACGACGCTCTGAGCGTGTTTTTTAGGGAATCGACTAGTTTGAACCTGGGACCTGTTGCTGATAAGGAGACGCCAGACCACACATGACATGCAGAATTCAGAAGAGTTCAGTAACACTAGCGATGATATAACCAAATACTTATTGATTTCAGCGTCAGCTCCACTGCACTCCCTGTAATGGAATCTTAATACTAATTAAATTTAGTGGAAGGGGTTCAAGGCTTTCCTATTTTTAGTTAGCTGGTAAAATAACGTCGAAAAAGCAGTTAAGTTTACCATTGGAAATTTTATTTTACTCACAAAACATCGTTTATAAATTGCACTATTGATAAAAGGAAATGTTTTAATACAGAATGGTAAAAACCAACTCCGTTCAACAAAAATGTGAACGAATATTCCCTGAATGGGTTTCCAACTTCTACAGTGGATCGAAGGATGACCTATGCCACATCACATCTATAATCTAGGTTTAAATTATGTTTCACAAAAGAGAAAACTATCAAAATGGTCTACAATGACCCTCAATTATCTATAATTACTTATCTAACTTGTCGTAAATTACAGTGGCTGATGTGGCTTCTCAATAACTATATAACAGAAAAATCATCGCGTTTCAGATTTTTACTTCAAGTGGCAAATGTGAACACCATGAGCTTTAATTGACGATCGACACTAGTATTACGTAAAGGGGATGTAACAGATGAGACTTCTGCAGTTCTGAGTGAAGCCTTATGCGCTCAAAAACGCGGCATCGCGTGCGTTCATTATCTTGTCGGTGTTCGTCATGGGGCGGCGACCGGCGCAGCTCCGTCCAGCTCGCCCTCTCGGAAGCAACTCTCCCTAACTTCTCCTTACTACAATTTTTCGAAGTTGGTTTAAAAAAGACTATCTGGCTGTGTTTTCATCTGACCAATAAGGGTCTCAATGTTAACCTTGAGCTCCGCCTACAAAATTTCTGTATATCCAATGAGAAACGTTATACTTTTCGTGGTGGGGCAATGTTTTTAAAGTTTGCAACGTAACAGAGACGCGAAAAAGTCTCATGCTAAAACGTGCAGCTGGTGTGGTCCTTTTAGCGTTATCCTAAGATCTATACTGTTCTTCTGGAGGGCTCTAGCTTTTAACATGGGCTGGGGGGTGGTCCTAACGTAACAGAGACGCGAAAAAGTCTCACGCTAAAAGTTGCTGGTGGTGTGGCCCTTTTTGTGTTATCGTAAGATCTATACTGTTCTTCTGGAGGGCTCTAGTTTTTAACATGGGCTGGGGGGTGGTCCTAACGTAACAGAGACGCGAAAAAGTCTCACGCTAAAAACCTGTGGGTGGTGTCGTCCTAGCGGTTAGCTGGCGACGTGGCTGTCCGTCCGTCCCTTATCGTAGGGCCTTCCAGCTTAACACGGTTCTGCTCTCGGCTTCTGTTCTCGTTTCTCCCCTCGGAACTGCGTCTGTCTCACGGTGGGAAGGTATGACATGCATTTAGGCATTCTTGTGTTAATCTGTGGTAATCCATTTGCTCACTCGTTACTCGTATTACTTTGGTTAATTTAAAGTCACGATTTATTCGGAGCTATGTGACATACTACTGGATTTACTTAACATGTCAGGGTTTTCATGGAAGGTGTTGGATTTGCCTGACACCTTACAAAATGTACGTATTAGGGACCGATGAACTACGAACTCTGCTTGATGAACTAATCCTTAGACATCCCTGTCTGCTGTTTCATAGAATCTTCGTTGGACTATAGGCAAGAAGGATAGGCGCGGGGCGGTAAAGCACACTTTCACCAGAATCGATCCTAACCCTACATCTTTGTGTGTTCTCGTCACGAAACTTCCTGCCAGATTAGAGACCTAAGCTGACCACAATTAAGACCCAAAACATTACCTTTATGGCGCAATGTTCTTACCTAATGAGTAATTCAGTTATGACCCACGGTCCATGCCTACAGTCTCAAATCGGCCAGTACCATTCTATCACTTTCCAAGCTTCAGGTTTAGGGGCTCGAGCCAGTTTAGCAACCGATAAACAGCACACATTCCGCTGCCGAATAAAAGAACCCACTGACCACAAGTTCTGATTAGTGAAATCGTTTACTTTGGCGCAAATAACACAATAATCTGGAAGCTAAACTGATTATATCAGCTGTGTTCTTGTGCGTGCGTCTGAAGGTTGTCTGTGATATCCTTTCCTTCATGTGTGCTAGTCGCTTTAGGAGTACAAGAGAATATCCGTAGAGTCTGGATAGAGGGACAGAGATAACGGCAGAAATGAAACAGTGTGTGGGGTCCTAAGTCTAGCTTCGATAGCTCTATCGGTTAAAGCATTGTCAACGAACAGCAGACTACTGAGCTCGAGTTCTCTTTCGGTATATGTTTTTAATCTGCTTGGTCGATTGACAGCCTTCGCTGTGATACTGATTCCCATAAACCACTGAGTGTAAGTGCCAGAAGGTAAAGTGGTTTACAGTGGGCAAGCAACACTGATCTGGTAATTTCAATTTTTACATCCTAGGTGTCTGCGCCAGACACATTACACAGCTATAGCTTGTAGCGGGTGTCACGCGATAGGCAGTCTCGGCGAGGAGCCAAACATAGTACGGCCAGTCGCCTTCTAGGTGGTGCACATAACGCGAACCTATTTATGCTTCCGCTGCAGGACACATAAACAGTCCCGTCATCTGTCAAAAGTTACTTCTCCCACAGCAAATAGCGTTGAAACTCGAAACTACAGTGAGGTGACGAAAGTCATTGGACACCGATATTCACATATGTACAAGGCCGTACTATTGCGTACACAGGGTACAAAAGACCAGTGCATTAGTCGATCTATCATTTGTACTCATGTGACGCGTATGGTATGGTTTCCAACATGTTACGACCGCATGACGAGCATTAACAGACTTTGAACGCTGAATTGTAGTTAGAGCTAGGCAAATGGGACATCTCATTACGGAAACAGTTATTAAATTCAATATTCTGAGACACACTGTATCAAGACTGTGCCGAGAATATCAAAAAATCGGGCATTACCTCCCACCACGGATAACGCAGTGGACGAGGGCCTTTACTTAACGGCCGAGAGCAGCGGAGTTAGCGTACAGTTGTCACTCCTAACAGACTAGAAGTACTGCGTGAAATAATCTTAGAAATCAGTGTGGGTCGTCGATGGAAGAGCCCGTTAGGATACTGCGGTGAAATCTGGCGTTATTGGACTATAGCAGCAGACGACCCTTGTGACTGCCGCCGGTAACAGCATGACATCCCCTGCAGTGCCTCTCCTGGCTTGTGACGATATCGGTTGGACGCCAGACGACTGAAAAACCGTGGCTTTGTCATACGGGTATTGATTTCATTTGGTAAGAGCTGAACGTAGGGCTTCGGTGTGGTGCATATCCCACGATGACATGTACCCATGTTGTCAACAAGGCACTGCGCAAGCTGGTGTTGGTCCCATAATGGTGTGAGCTGTTTACGTGGAACGAGCTGGTTCCTCTGGTCCAACTGAACCGATAATTCGCTGGAAATGATTACCTGAATATCATTTGCTGTTATTCATGGACTTCATGTCCCCAAACAACGATGGAATATTTTGCAGATGGCGTTGTGCCATGTCACCGAATCACAACTGTTCGCAAATGGTTTGAAGAACATTCTCGATAATTCGACCGAATGATTTGGTCACTCAGGTCGTCCGACATGAGTGTCACCGACCTTTTATCGGACATAATCAAGAGGTTACTTCGTGCACAAAATCCTGCACTGCCAACACTTTTGCAGTTATGGACAGCTGCAATGGCAGCATGGCTCAATATTTCTGCAAGGGACTTCCAACGACTTGTTGAGTCCATGCCATATCGAGTTGCTGCACTACTCCAGGCAAAAGTAGGTGCGACACGATATTATTAGACATCCCATGAATTCTGTCACCTTAGTGTAACTGATGCATCCGCAGCTGCACGTCCATAAAAGATTTAAGTAGCCACACCCCGACAGTCTGCGAGGGATCGTTAGCTGCCTGCAATTACCTACAGCTGTCGACCAGCTTCTGTCCCCCGACAGTTAACGCTGTAGTAGTGCCGAACTAGGTAGTGCACACTGTTAGTCACATCGCTACAAATTTGGAACAGCCACTTACCGAATACTTCTGTTGTCCACTGCTGTGGTATTAGCTGGAATCAAAAGAGAGCACCAGTTGCACTTTTATTTTAATTTTTGACTACCACTACCTACTTTGGCCGCGAGGGCCGTTTGACAACTATTGTGTCTACTATTGTGAGACCACAGAAACACAAATCGTAATAGAAAACGAAAATAAAAACGGCACTTTAGCTGTCATTTGATTCCATAAGAAACACAACTACACTACATTTTAAAGCAGATGTTAGAAATAGGCATTGTGAATAAATAAAGAAAATCTAGCGGTGTAGGAATGAAAATTATTTGTTTCCTAAGACTTGTGCTTTGGTATCATTTAAAAATGAAACCCGTATTTGATCTAAGATTATGTATCCTGCGGATAAATGGTTCAAATGGCTCTGAGCACTATGGGACTTAACTTCTGAGGTCATCAGTCCCCTAGAACTTAGAACTACTTAAACCTAACTAACCTAAGGACATCACACACATCCATGCCCGAGGCAGGATTCGAACCTGCGACCTTAGCGGTACGCGGTTCCAGACTGTAGCGCCTAGAACCGCTCGGCCACCGCGGCCGGCTATCCTGTGGATAATAAAAGCCCAAGGGCACTGACGTATTACATTTAAACAGTCCCAAGATCCTTATGAAACCATGTCCAAGCCCTGACAACGACACTTTACGGAGCACACGAATTGGCTATTCCGTGCCTTGTTATTGGGGCCTGTTTTGTATCTAGCTTCTGTACCAGCTTACACTTACTGCCAGCGCTAATAAATACCTATCGCGTCACATATTACTCACCAGCAGGTTTTATCTGACGTGACGATTCCCTGTCATATGCCAACCGTGCTGCAGTCCCGTGTCAACACAGTAACATAAATATTCAGCCGACACGATGAACATAACGAGCGCCTTTTCATTGTTAACGCAAAAGAAAAACAATGGCGTGTCATAAAAGACGGATGATCCGCTGTGCTTTTTTCTGACCGCCGCTGGCTTTAAAAGGCGGGTAAACAAAGCGCCACTTTTGTGGTGGCGCTGCGAGGTGTGATACATCGCTTCAGTCACGGAGCTCTGCGCACCGCACGGGATGGCGTCATTACCTCCCACGCAAATGTAGGCGGCTCACAGGCCCTGCTTTCATTGTCTGTCATCACACGTTGAGAGCACTCGATGAAATACGTTGTGCGATATGAGGTACAGTCTTCTTCAAATTACGGTAAGCGTCATTGCAGTTACATTATTAATATGCGCCCTGAAGAACTTCATACTTTGAGGTAAGCTACACAGATCAAAAACACGATACTGATAAACAGCGTTAGAATGCATTAGGGTAGCCAATGACGGCAGCAGAAAGATATGTCTTACTTCAAGTGCTGAAGTTCGTGGTTGAGGTAGGACCTCTGAGTCTAGATGACTTTCTTCATTTCAGCTATAGTGGATATCGACCTTGTGATTACGTTGGGACATTAGCAGATAACTTAAGAAAGTTCTAAGGCAGTTACCAGTTCTCTGGCAGACGATGTTTGAAGTATATTGAGTATTCAAAAGTTGTGGTTAATTAATGACTGGTGGATTCCAGTGTGCAGGTGAACCCGTTTGCTGGTCTGCCAAACCAGTTTGACTCCGTGACACGACTGTGCGTGACGGAATATGTTCAACGTTTAGACGGTCGACTCAAAACAAGTAAGTACAGCCATGCGTTACTCGTTGTGTGCATGATGCAAGAAGCAGTATCTCTGACGGCTCAGATGATGACTGGCACAGACTCTAAGTGGCACACTGTCAAAGGACACAAGTCTCACCATCTAGGTAGAGACCTGCTGTACATTACTAGTGAAGCGCCAGTACAAGAGTGAGTACTTCTCTTTCTCTCAGCTTTCCTCGCCAGCTCGGTAGCATAGCACATTTACACACTTAGACTACTTCCACTTTAGCACCTGCCAATCACGAGCTGGAGCGCGGGATTCGCAGTAGCTTTCGAAGCTGCCCTGCTCTGCATACACAGATTTGACAAACTAGGCCGGCCAGAGTGGCCCAGCCGTTCCAGGCACTACAGTCTGAAGCCGCGCGACCGCAACGGTTGCAGGTCGAATCCTGCCTCGGGCATGGATGTGTGTGATGTCCTTAGGTTAGTTAGGTTTAAGTAGTTCTAAGTTCTGTGGGACTGATGACTTCAGAAGTTAAGTCCCATAGTGCTCATAGCCATTTGAACCATTTTTTTGAAAAACCAGTGACTTCAAAAATTTTGGGAGAGAAGGAAAAAAGATTTAGCTTCGTGGCCTCTTTCGCACGCATTGTGCCATGTCTCAGCTAAAAGCATGACTTGGATGGAACCACAGCCTTCCATGAAAGGATCGTTACGTCCATTTCGAACTTTTCAAAGAATGGTCATAAACTCACTAAAAGCCTCATGCCTTCACAAATACGTTTTGTAGAAGAGTCTGGACACCTGCCCTGTCCCACGGAAATTTTCAGAAACTCACAGCCGTCTCATCAGCTTCCTACCTAACAAGGGCCCATCCTCTGCTTTACTGCCGGGAATCAGTTCATACAATGCTCTCCTCGTAGCTGCAGTGACTCCTCGGCGTTAGTCAGCCTACCGACCAACCGGTGCCACCTTATATGTCTCCACAATGAGACCAGGGGACTTGGCTGTCAGTAAATGTTTTCACCCAGGTTCCACAGAGAAAACGCTCCCTCAGCCCTCAGCCCTCAGCTGCCATACACTTTTACTGCAGTCAACTAACTCAGCACCTTCTTTCTTTGAACGCAAGTAAAGCTTACCTCTATGGCTTCACTAGAGCACAAAAAGCGACAGTGTTAAATACTGCCAATAATTTCATCATATGAATGAAGTCAGATCGTATCAAATATAGGATCAAGTGATAAAGATCATCTTCCCTAAGAACATTAACCATTATGACACCATATCAAAGTTAAACTTCCCTGCAATGTCTCACAACCAAGCTGTTTCTCTCAAATTTATTCTTGGAGAGCGTCACACTTTAAAACGGTTAGTGTGACACAGAACGCAATGTATTGTGACACTTTAGTTGGGTCATTATCAAAGGAAGAAACATGAATCAATTTTAGTTCTCCACAAACACCAGCACAATGTTATACCCTGTCTCTGCCACAGTCAACCAGGGGTCAAACATATACTCTCTGCTGCATGCCTACCAAATTAAAGTGAGAAATAAAAATATAATGGGAGTAACATCAGGTCATATTCTTGTAGACTCAGCCTTTGATTACAATTACTAAGCAGTTACAGGGTCATGCATACATTTTTATACTCATACACCCTGGAATTGCGGCCAGAGAAGGTTATTTCCCTAAGCAGAATGTAATATAGCCGCGCGGGATTAGCTGAGCGGTCTAAGGCGCTGCAGTCATGGACTGTCCGGCTGGTCCCGGCGGAGGTTCGAGTCCGCCCTTGGGCATGGGCGTGTGTGTTTCTCCTTAGGATAATTTAGGTTAAGTAGTGTGTAAGCTTAGGGACTGATGACCTTAGCAGTTAAGTCCCATAAGATTTCACACACATTTGAATATAATATTATTGCCTTGAGGATTCTTTGCCCCTTAGAGAATTACTACCCCTGCTCAGTTATACACATGGGTGCATTCATTCCTTGACAGTACCTCAACTACAAACGTTCTCACATTGAACCAATATAAAAGAATCATAGTGTTCATGTTGCATGTGTCAGCCGTTCAGCTTATGTCTGTAACATGTGTCAGTCTCTTCCTTTAGTAGAAAGATGTAAGTGTGAACACAACAAAACAACATATAATTTACATAAAACAAGTGAATCTTTACACAAAACGAAAAATAATACATGAGTTAATTAAAAGAAAATGAAATTTGGCAAGAAAACACTGAAAATACATGTAATCTTGTAAAAATTGAAAACAGCAAAACACATATGAAACAAATTAATGAAAACATCAAATATCTCCTACAGTTCCCTTCTCAAAGGTCTTTAGGGAGTCAATTTGTTTTTAATTTACAAATGTCACAGCACTACACATGTCCTGTAACTGGTTAGATGTGGCAGCTATGTGCAATGAGTTTGCCAAGATGGGCTACCCCTTTTACTCGGCATGTACAGTAAAGACAGCAGCCCCAGTGTGGTAGGACCTCCTCCTTGTCTGTGGGCAGGAATCAGTGACGTCTCGATTACTGACCATCTTCGATGACGTGATAGTCGGCAATGCGTTGCCGTTGTCGAAGACGTTCATGGGATGGCCGAGGCAGCATATGGACACAGGTTTGTCATTAATCACCTCCTGCCACCACCATCTGCATTGACCGGTGCCTCCAGAGATTTAAGTTCCTCCATTCAGCACTCCGCACCTGCCTCCATTCACGTAGCCCTATGACGTCATATCGACCAGCTGCCCTGAAGTCGCTATGTGGGTCTCCGCCGCCGGAAGTGAGCTGTGTCCCCTGCTGCCCTTAACAGCC
This sequence comes from Schistocerca piceifrons, assembly GCF_021461385.2. Classification (NCBI taxonomy): domain Eukaryota; kingdom Metazoa; phylum Arthropoda; class Insecta; order Orthoptera; family Acrididae; genus Schistocerca; species Schistocerca piceifrons. The sequence continues at coordinate 699,714,318 of NC_060149.1, forward strand.
ACTCCAGACCTTGGGCCCCATCTGCTCAGCTGCTATAGCCGCCACGGCGTCAGCGACCTCTACAACTGCCTGATACGTTGCCTTCCACTCAGCTCCCGCAGTCAGCACAATGCTTACATGTGGGCTTAGTACCGTGTTTTTACAATTATGTTCAGAGACTAAATACTGAGAGAATTATAACGAAATTGTAAATGACTGCTTTACATGATTATTCCAAGAAAAATAAAAAAATAAAATGGTTTACAGAGCTCTTTTGACAAAAATAAAATCTGATTCTGTTCTACAATAATTCTTTGATGGTATTACTGCAATACTTTTAAATGATTAGTTTTCTGTGTCTAAATATTTATAATCTTAACTAGTGGTGAGGTGTTGTAATGTATGATAGTGTAGTGTCAATTTTCCACAACCTTTAATGCAACTCAAAGTACTAAGCCGCCTTAGAAGAAACGTTCACTTCAGTCACTCTCACACCACCTAAGTCTACAACTTATTCATGCAGCCCCACTACTATAAAAGATATACGAACTACTTAAGGTCTAGAGATTACTTACCCATTATTTGGTCGTTATGGTAGTACGTGTTGGTGTATGGCGTGAATCGCGATGAGTGCCGACGTCATCAGTCTGTTCTCTGTGCTATGTTGGCCAAAGAATTTGGTTGAGAAATTCTGTTTTTGTTGAAACTGACACAAAAATTTCTCAGATTGGTGTAGAAATTTTCCAGTCCAGCTGCTGAAACAAACATAAAAAAGCACAAGGTATTGTTGATATTTGACTGCAAAGCTACATTTCTCCCGTTCTTCTCTTTCTCACAAATTGATGGTGTGCCTCGCTCACTCTGCAAAAACATACTAAAGTGACTCGCACATTCCATGCCCACGCCACATAGTATAAACTATTGCCCAAGATCCACCACTCTTGCGCTCGCGAACCACTCGCGAAAGCCCACAAAAATATCAACGCACAGTAGTGTGGAAAACCACATGCGAAAACCACAAGTGAATAACCACAGTGGCCGGCCGAAGTGGTCGTGCGGTTCTAGGTGCTGCGCTGCAGTCTGGAACCGCGAGACCGCTTCGGTCGCAGGTTCGAATCCTGCCTCGGGCATGGATGTGTGTGATCTCCTTAGGTTAGTTAGGTTTAACTAGTTCTAGGTTCTAGGGGACTAATGACCTTAGAAGTTGAGTCCCATAGTGCTCAGAGCCATTTGAACCATTAACCACAGTGAACAACAATCGCATAAGACGCAATAGCTCATCTGTGTAACCACAATCGATTGAAATATCCCATTCACGAGAAACATCGCACAAAAGGCGACATCCATAGACGAAAAGCACACCACAAATACATCGCCCCACTGTCGATGAGAATAATCAGCCACAGCGAAAACATACTGCATTGGGCAATGGTCACAAAACACGGTGAAAACGCACAAGAAAGTCAACACGCCTCTCGCGTGGACAATATACGACCATCGTGCAAAATACCTCCATGGGTCTCAACAACGCCCCTCTCACACAGTATGCTACGAATTGTATACCTGATCGTACAAGGGCGTTTACTGCGATGCAGACATAATAAACAGTAGAAATTGGATTGTAACTGAACTGCAAGATGTTACGAGAAGAATTCCGTCCCTAACGCTCGTGCACTTGTTTCGGACTCGAAGACATAGAATGCTATCGTTGTTCTGACACCTGATTCTATCGTACCGTGCAAACTGCAAGACTGCTATGAACACATATTAACTCACGCGAAATGGGACTCAAATAAAAAACGAAGTTTCCGTCGCGAAATCGGCACATTTCTACTCTTAACAGTTCATCTACATCTACATGACTACTCTGCAACTGACATTTAAGTGCTTGGCAGAGGGTTCGTCGAACCACAATCATACTATCTCTCTACCATTCCACTCCCGAACAGCGCGCGGGAAAAACGAACACCTAAACCTTTCTGTTGGAGCTCTGATTTCTCTTATTTTATTTTCATGATCATTCCTGCCTATGTAGGTTGGGCTCAACAAAATATTTTCACATTCTGAAGAGAAAGTTGGTGACTGAAATTTCGTAAGTAGATCTCGCCGCGACGAAAAACGTCTTTGCTTTAATGACTTCCATCCCAATTCGCGTATCATATGTGCCACACTCTCTCCCCTACTACGTTATAATACAAAACGAGCTGCCCTTTTTTGCACCCTTTCGATGTCCTCCGTCAATCCCACCTGGTAAGGATCCCACACCGCGCAGCAATATTCTAACAGAGGACGAACGAGTGTAGTGTAAGCTGTCTCTCTAGTGGACTTGTTGCATCTTCTAAGTGTCCTGCCTATGAAACGCAACCTTTGGCTCGTCTTCCCCACAATATTATCTATGTGGTCTTTCCAACTGAAGTTGTTCGTAATTTTAACACGAAGGTACTTAGTTGAATTGACAGCCTTGAGAAATGTACTATTTAACGAGTAATCGAACTCCAACGGATTTCTTTAGGAACTCATGTGGATCACCTCACACTTTTCGTTATTTAGCGTCAACTGCCACCTGCCACACCATACAGCAATCTTTTCTAAATCGCTTTGCAACTGATACTGGTCTTCGGATGATTACTAGACGGTAAATTACAGCATCATCTGTGAACAACCTAAGAGAACTGCTCAGATTGTCACGCAGGTCATTTATATAGATCAGGAACAGCAGAGGTCCCAGGACGCTTCCCTGGGGAACACCTGATATCACTTCAGTTTTACTCGATGATTTGCCGTCTATTACTACGAACTGCGACCTTCCTGACAGCAAATCACGAATCCAGTCGCACAACTGAGACGATACCCCATAGGCCCGCAGCTTGATTAGAAGTCGCTTGTGAGGAACGGTGTCAAAAGCTTTCCGGAAATCTAGAAATACGGAATCAACTTGAGATCCCCTGTGGATAACGGCCATTACTTCGTGCGAATAAAGAGCTAGCTGCGTTGCACAAGAACGATGTTTTCTGAAACCATGCTGATTACGTATCAATAGATCGTTCCCTTCGAGGTGATTCATAATGTTTGAATACAGTATATGCTCCAAAACCCTACTGCAAACCGACGTCAATGATATAGGTCTGTAGTTAGATGGATTACTCCTACTACCCTTCATAAACACTGGTGCGACCTGCGCAATTTTCCAATCTGTAGGTACAGATCTATCAGTGAGCGAGCGGTTGTATATGAGTGCTAAGTAGGGAGCTATTGTATCAGCGTAATCTGAAAGGAACCTAATCGGTATACAATCTGAACCTGAAGACTTGTCCGTATCAAGCGATTTGAGTTGCTTCGCAACCCCTAAGGTATCTACTTCTAAGAAACTCATGCTAGCAGCTGTTCGTGTTCCAAATTCTGGAATATTCCATTCATCTTCCCTGGTGAAAGAATTTCGGAAAACTGCGTTCAATAACTCCGCTTTAGCAGCACAGTCGTCGGTAATAGTACCATCGGCACTTGTAACACTGCGCTTTCGGGGCACACGATATTCCTTAAAGCCTGTACTATGGTAAGTTGACGGGCTTCACCTTATGAGAACGGATTTTTGTATAGAAATTGACTGCGTGTACCTGAATGGAGGCAAATCAGACTTACACCCACTCGGTAATAACAATGACACGTCAAGCAAGTCCGAAATGCAACTACACGTCAGGACGGACAAGAAACAACACAGAAGACACTACCAATTTGTTAATTATACGGTCGCCAGCCTAATTAGGCATTAACTGAGTTTCTTCCCTGTACAAGTTGATGTAAGTTCATGCAAAACCACCCATAATAACACTGCATAATACGATAAATTTTAGAACCAGAAAATCTACTGAACTGATAATTTCACTCTCTGTACTAATATGGATAAACCATAAATACATAACATTACACTATAATGTTTACTACAAAACTTCGTACTGTCTATTGATCTGATTAAAATCGGGCATAGGTTATCCTAGAAATAGCACTTTCGAAACACACACACAATGTCAATTTTGATAAAGGTAAAACACTGATAAATTTTGGTTTCTATTTTGGCTTTGACTTTGCTGGTCAAATCAGTTTAGAACATTTCAGAATTCGAATGAATTGAAAAAGGGGGGGACCCTGAAACTTTTATGATCACTGTATAAAAAAAAATTGATTACTGAAATCATTGTGTGCTCAAGATTTCCAATATATGAGTTACTGCTCTTTTTATCTTATTTCCTGGTCATTTAAATACCATTATATCTGTCTCGAAATAATTAGACTTCATTACTAAATCAATATCAAAATTATCTTCCAACTTTGTCAGACCTCTGTTATTCGTCTATTGGTTCATCAACAAAAAAGTTCTTAAACATCATTCTAACATAGCTAGGTCTTCAGGTAATTATTATTAACATAAATTTTAATTCTTCATTTCGGGACACTCGGACTGCACAACATTTGGAAAGGACCCTGTCTAGGTTAGTTGTGAGGATAATTAAATGATAGGATAGTTCTGGTAAAATTTAAGTTGTTATTGAACAGTATGGAACAAATGTAGCACTGGTCCACACGAATACATTACTAAAAGTTTTAACCTGTTTGTATTGTACCTGGGTTGGCGGGCAGCGAGATGGCGAAGCACAGGGCACACATACAACCACAGCAATGGCTCTTGATGTATCGGCACTTTACTTCTTCTTAGCGTCGCAATACTTTTCCATTTAGTGCCTATGGAATTTTGCCATGCTGTATAGGCGTCGGAACGGCATATCCGAGGCTCAATGAAACTACGTCTTCCAGGAGTGCCTCCTCGATCCAGAACGTGTTGCTCAGACCAATGGCCAACTCCGGCTACGAGTGCTGAGCCCGTTATGCCGTGCAGCGCCCGTGTGCATTTTCCCGCGCTCACCTGCCATCCACCTTTTACCGCTCCCCTACAGGCCGCGTATTCACCAGAGGTTTTGCATTCTACATATCCTAATACATTGCCTACGTATGGACCAGACGCACAATTACTATTTTAACATCTTACAATAGTTTCAACGTTTCTTACATTTCAATTCTGTTATAATATTGTTTGACATTTGACATAAACATTAATATTCACATTGAAAATTGTTTACAGTTTCTTTAACATAATGGCATGAAACAAAAAAGAAATGAAATCAGAACATCGATGACACTAATTTATCGAAAAATCAGAAAAAAATATTATTTGTATAATAGTACAGCGTTGTTGTTACACACTGCGCAGCGAAGGTATTGACTGCGTCTTGCCGCTTGTGTACTTTACATACGACCAGAATTTCTTGGGATTTTCTACCTAATTTCGAGACAATGTTTCGTTGTGGAACCTATTAAAGGCATCTCGCATTGAAGTCCGTGCCAAATTTCGCACGTCTGTAAATCTTAGCCAATCTTCGGGATTTCGCATTCTTCTGAACTTCCCACGCTTTTTCCGTTGTCTCTGCAACAACGTTCGGACCTGTTTTGTGTACCATGGGGGATCAGTTCCATCTCTTACCAATTTATGAGGTATGAATCTCTCAATTGCTGTTGCTACTATATCTTTGAATTTGCGCCACATATCGTCTACATTTGCATAGTCAGTTCGGAAGGAATGGAGATTGTCTCTTAGGAAGGCTTCTAGTGACACTTTATCCGCTTTTTTAAATAAAATTATTTTGCGTTTGTTTCTGGTGGATTTGGAAGAAACGGTATTGAGCCTAGCTACAACGACCTTGTGATCACTAATCCCTGTATCAGTCTTGATGCTCTCTATCAGCTCTGGATTGTTTGTGGCTAAGAGGTCAAGTGTGTTTTCGCAACCATTTACAATTCGCGTGGGTTCGTGGACTGACTGCTCGAAATAATTTTCGGAGAAAGTATTTAGGACAATCTCGGCAGATGTATTCTGCCTACCACCGGTTTTGAACAAGTATTTTGGCCATCATATCGAGGGAAGGTTGAAGTCCCCACCAACTATAACCGTATGAGTCGGGTATTTATTTGTTACGAGACAAATTTTGTCTGAACTGTTCCGCAACTATATCATCGGAGTCTGGGGGTCGGTAGAAGGAGCCAATTATTAACTTAGTTCGGCTGTTAAGTATAACCTCCACCCATACCAATTCGCACGGAGTATCTACTTCGACTTCACTACAAGATAAACCACTACTGACAGACACAAACACTGCACCACCAATTCTGCCTAATCTATCTTTCCTGAACACTGTCTGAGACTTCGTAAATATTTCTGCAAAACTTATTTCAGGCTTTAGCCAGCTTTCTGTACCCATAACGATTTCAGCTTCTGTGCTTTCTATTAGCGCTTGAAGCTCAGGGACTTTCCCAGCACAACTACAACAATTTACAACTACAATTCCGACTGTTCCTTGATTGAAGCACGTCCTGTATTTGCCATGCACCCTTTGAGATTGCAACCCACCCCGTACTTTCCCGAGGCCTTCTAACCTAAAAAACCGCCCAGTCCACGCTACACAGCCTCCGCTACCCTTGTAGCCGCCAGCTGAGTGTAGTGAACTCCTGACCTATTCAGCGGAACCCGAAACCCCACCACCCTATGGCGCAAGTCAAGGAATCTGCAGCCAACACGGTCCCAAAACCGTCTGAGCCTCTGATTCAGACCCTCCACCCGGCTCTGCACCAAAGGTGCGCAGTCGGTTCTGTCAACGATGCTGCAGATGGTGAGCTCTGCCTTCATCTCGTAAGCAAGACCGGCAGCCTTCACCAAATCAGATAGCCGCTGGAATCCAGAGAGAATTTCCTCAGATTCAAAGCGACACACGTCATTAGTGCCGACATGTGCCACCACCTGCAGCTGGCTGCACCCTGTTCTCTTCATGGCATCCGGAAGGACCCTTTCCACATCAGGAATGACTCCACCCGGAATGCACACGGAGTGCACACTGGATTTCTTCCCCTCCTTCGCCGCCATATCCCTAAGAGGCCCCATTACGCGCCTAACATTGGAGCTCCCAACTACCAATAAGCCCACCCTCTGTGATTGCCCGGACCTTGAAGACTAAGAATCATCCTCCGAAACAGGGCAGGCAGCTGCATCTGGCTCAGCCAGAGACAGTGCCTGAAACCTATTTTTCAGACGCACCGGGGAGGCTTTCTGATCAGCCTCCGGGGACGTCTTTCGCTGCCTGCCACGCCTTGGAACGACCTCCCAATCAACCACAGGCGAGGGCTCAGCCCCACTGCGGGCAGCAATCGGGGCAACCACAGCGGCAGACCGATCTGGGGACAGACGGGACGAGGTTGATATCCCCGTGAAATCCAAGTCCGGCTCCCCACAGTGGTGCCCACTGGCAACAGCCTCAAGCTGCGCGACCGAAGTCAGCGCCGCTTGCAGCTGTGAGCGAAGGGATGCCAACTCAGCCCTCATCCGAACACAGCAATCACAGTCCCTGTCCATTCTAATCGATGTTGAACAACAGCTACTGAAACACGAGTCAGTGCCTAGATAACGCAAGGGAAACACGCAAAGAATGTATGAACTAACCCGTACAAATGCCTAACGACTGCGCTACAATCTGCCAAAATTTACGATTACAGTAACTAAAACTCGAAATTACACCTCCTATACGAAACTCACACGCAATTTAAGTAAGAATCTACGAAGTAAACACTAAAGCGCGATGCTACAAGTCTCAAATACTATAATACGCCCGAAATTTATGAATTAAACAATGCAAGTACCCAAAAACAAGCAAAGATATTAAGAATTAAACTATGTAACAAATAAGTAAGCTAGGGGTATACGACTTGCTGCTGCAGCTGCTTATCCAACGGCGGCAGGGAGCACACTGGCTGTGACCAACCGACACTGACCGTTCAAAACAAAAACAGAAGACAGACGACTACGCGAATATACACTATTCAGGTACTAAAGCGCGATGCTACAAATCTCAACAGTTGTAATTAATCAGCTCTGGGACGACCATCTGTACATCTATAAACGATACGTATGACGAAGAAGTACAGGTATAACGAAAAACGAATTATATTGGCATAAGTTGTACCATAAGTGCCATATGATTAGTGTTTAAAGACAGAAAGCGCTATATAATAGCACAGATTTGCATCTATGGCCAGAGCTGACAGCATGCTGACTCTTCAACTGCAAACATGTCTTCACAGTGAAGACTGAAATTACAGAATCTCGGTAGAAAGACCCAACCATCCCCAGAGTTCTCCTAGCTGTTGCAGCTACATCGCACTGTATTAATCAGCAAGTGGTGGCTCAAGGGGCTGCTGTATCAGTTTTTTACTCTGTACCAACTATCATCTGTGTTTACGTACAAGTCAGTTGGCTAAGTGCATAAGTGAAGTCTGCCAGTGAAAGCAGCCATTTACCAAAACTCTGAAATTAGAAGACTGCTTGAGATGACGCCTTGTGAAATCGGCCATCTCCTTTCAACAAAGCAGACTTGGGTCAATACATTTTTTTTAACTTCACTTAGCTTCGATTGGCATAACAATAAATATTCTGAGCACTGACCATTAAGAAATTGTCTTAAAAGAAGTAGGTACCCTTCACTTCCACTGTTTACAGTTGCTTAACCAGTACCACGCTTTGTAACACTTGGCGCAGCAAAGCTATGCCCTTCCCTTTCCCTCTCTCTGTCTACGGTTGCATGTAAGCCAGTGAGGATGGACTTGTGTTAAGCACAGCTGCCTTTCTCACACCCACTTCTAAATTATTTAGGATACACAACAGCAACTGTTTTCACGTTTCGTTAAACATTTTGTCTTTCAGTCCTTGAGCTCAGTGGTAGTGTCCCAGAGTCTACAAAAGTGCCGTAAACCTTGCTGCTCCCATTCCAATCTCAGATGTTAACTTTAGCAGTCTGTGTATTTCAAAGAATTCTACATTTCTACCGTACTGTCCACAATATTGCTCCTCTAGGACGTTGCCTAATACGGCACACACCCACACACCACACTCAACTCGTTAAAACATGCTCCGTTTGCCTGCACTACGTGGAGATACCATCTATATTGTGATTTAAGCCTGTCCAGTGCCTCAACGCATTCGTCTGGGATTCTACTTTGCAGGTGTCCGGCTGCCTTTCGCAAATGCAGTCTGGGAACTTACCCACGGCGCGTCCCCCTATTCACAGTCAAGGACAGGGAGCTTTAATCTACGTTAGATAACTATTGGCAGTCATTGGTAATGATATATAATTCATTTTTCGATGGAGGTTAATTAATACCGATTTGATTTGTCATTTTATTTCGCGTTTTACATCAGTTACGCCACAGTTTGGGAAAAAAGGCCACGTAACAATAGGATTCCTAAAAATGAATTAATATTTCTTGATGAATGACTATGCACGCGATTCCAAGAGTTGTTGTCTTATGTTCTTACATTTTACAGATACCTCAGCGAAAAGATCTTGAGATGTCACCAGTTTGTTATAAGACCTTTTGCTATCCATCTGGCTTTGTAATTGCTGCATTATTCCAAGGTAATCTATTTGACATTCATCTTGGGGGCACCCCATAATTCTGTGCTATGGAAGGCAAAACTTTAATAATAAATGGTAATTCGTTCTATCAGAAAGTTCCATACGTTAATTCATTGAAAATGCCGTCAAAACACAGGGGTCCATCACGTTTTCGAGCCATTACACACAACAGATATTAACGTACCTGGGTTGCTGCTTTTCTTCACGCAACTTATGCAGCTCTACTGGGCCTCATAATTACTCATTGTGTCTATGGTGTCGCCGTGTTTGATTCATATGAGAACATTGAATGGGTAAAGTTTTGGGTTGGCTTCCTCTTAAAAAAAGTGCGGCTGTTATTAAAATGAGTCCCATGAGGTTCTTGAAGTATCGTGATGTTTCTGACGCAATAACGTTCTGATAACGCTTATTTGAGATTTAGCAGCAGCATCATCTAGCACTGCAGTTTCCTTATTTGTCATTATCAGAGTTCTTGTAGGTGTCTTTTTCTTCTGGTATACCACATGTGTTAAGCTCTTTAACAATGTAGTTAATTTACGATAAAGTCGGTACTGCCAGTAATAAGCTTGTAGGATAAAGGGTGATAGCATTTTCAATGTTTGTAGCTGATTTTCCATATATTAAAATCAATGTAATTCGTTCTCAGCCAGAATACTACATCTCACTCAGTACTGACATTACCTATCAACAATAACTCACATGCCACAAAACGGAAGAATGGTCTCACGGGAGTATGCCGTGTAATGGCGTTCTGCAACTCAAGCTGAAGATGGAAACATAGAAAAGTCCTTATTTGTTTGTTTTAAATAGCAGGACCTGTAATGAAGCCTATCAACACTGTGATACGTTAGTCACATTCCACGACACTTACAATTTAATTATTATATAAATGTTGGAAGTGGATGACCTCTCTGCAGTGTGGTGGAATTGGATTGTAAATGATCAGGAAGCCTGTAGATCACCATCCAGAGAGGGGTTGCAGTAGGATGGCGGATGGATGTCTCGTTGTGGCCCAACGTATCATCACGAAAACAGGCATTTTAAACATTCATTTAATTGCTCAGAAAACTACAACAGTCGCCGTGGTGCTCGGGAGTAAATTGTACACAGCCTGGGAAGGGATTCTGTGTTCAGCAGGTGGCCTGTTCTCACTCGCAACTTGAAGCGCCACTCTGCTAGCGAAATGATGACGCCAGTGACTCGACAAGGGCTCGCAAGGTGCGTGCAAGGGCCTCATCTGGCATCCGCACAGACTAGACGCAGCCACGCCACTCGAAGCAGAACGCGCCAGAGTGTAGAAGATCCCATTGTGGACCTGATGCGCAGAAGTCAGTTCTCAGAATCAATGCCTCCTTACGAAAGCGGAGACTGTTAGCAACTGTTTGACCGCAAAGGGGAAGCAAGATGAGCATCTGCTCGATCCTTGTCTCGAACCGTAGCCAAATGGGTAGGAAGGCACTACGTCAGGATAACCAAAGCGCAGATGGTAGGCCCATGGCTATCGGAAGCCAGATCAAGTAGTAGGTGATTGTTCACTCGTGACAGCTTGAAGGCTGGCTTATACCTTCAATCTTCGCAGGCGGCTGTAAGACAGCGTGTATCTATCGACATATGAGGAGTATACATAGAGGCTCGGCTCACAGTCAGGTCATCAACGCCACAGATGCTCTGGCTTTGCACTGTCTCTGCTGGTCTACCTGCCGGACTGGGATGTGTTGGAACTTCCCATAGGCCGTGGGGACAGTACTTCTTGTATCAGCGGGTCGCAATTTCCAGGATCCTCCTGCATTAACCGTGGTGGCGTCTTTAGTTTATTCAACCATACCATGTACAATAGCTGGGGCAAAATAATCCTCTCTGGATGCAAATTTGTTGATTACACCACAGTGTGATCATATGAAATAAAAGCTAGGACTGAACCTCATTTAACGGTTGCTATGTAAAAACCATTCAGAGTAAAATTACAAAATATTTGCTCGCTTCTTATATTATCAGATAGTAAGCAACATTTTTTTATGAAGATGTTACTCAATATCCTTAGTTCAGTGAGTTGTGTGTACACATCCATCGTACTACAGATCAACATTGCACACCTAACACTGGCTTTAATACGAAACTTAGTTTGTGTTCTGCTTCAATTTATAAAGAGGATAATTAATTGCCCTAACTTATATCTATTCCACCTGGATCTGAAAACCGGTAACCAGATATATAAAAGTTTCCTCTTGCATATTTCATACTCAAATATGTAAAAGCATATTTTTATTAAGAAGCAGAAGATTACAATCAAATAGCTCTACAAAAAAACAACTAGAAGGACCCTGAAATCCATTCCCCTGGTCACTACTTTATTTATAAATGAGAATTCATACTGCGCACTAACAACGTAGTTGACACTTCCTCGTCCAAACCAATTTTCATGATGTTTTTGTACCCTCCCAAATCTTTGAAAATGGAGCTGAAGATATTCACAGCCTCATTGGTTCTACTCTTTCAGGTTACCTTGAGTATCACGCAGGACGTTTATTTTAACGTTATGGGTGACAAAGTGTTGTCGTTTCTACTACATATTGATGATGGATGTTCTGTAGACAATGGCGTCTTACAAGACGACTACAGCAGTTATAACCGGGCAGCGTTAATACTTTCCTGATCAATGAGGCACCCTATTGATCTCCGACGGGCCTGCTGAATCATGCCATCTAAGATCTATGGAAAATGTATTGTATTATTTGGAACAGGAGGTGGGATTTGGAAATCAACATCGGCACTATTAGATGGTTCTACAGTACATGGGATAAAATCGTCAATGAGTGGTTTCGTCTAGATGTGGGATATCTGAAGAAATGTATGGACTCTCTTCATTGCCTGAGTAAAATCATTATCAGAGCTAGAGGCGGGTTATATGGTACTGGCGTAATACTTTCTGGACGTGACTAAGGTTTTGTGCATTGAGTTTACAGTAGAATCTATACACCATGGAGTTCTGGAAAATACCTCAACACCTGTGCAGTTCAATAAAACCATCTGTGCATAATTTCCTAAGCTCTCGGTCCTTTTTCCTACTGTAACCTCGTTTGCATTTGCCTTGTTAAAGACTGTCATTAGTTCTTGCAGAAAAATCTTGTTTCAAACGTCCAAAAGGAGGTGGTGTTTTTAACTTTGTCTTTTTCCTTCCACTCTACTTATCGCGATGTTTGTGACTTAATTTGTTTGCTCGCAGTTGTGATTCCTTTAACTAGTTCATCCTTCAGGAGTTGATAATTTTGGCGAGAGACCTGGCACTACGATAGATTTCCGTACCTTATGTCCATGTTCTTGGATTTCAAGGTGCTGCGATTTCCGCGCCTTCTAATAACCCGATCGTGAAATCTACCAGGAAAATTCCTTACTTTGGGGGGGGGGGGGGGATGAGGGGGGGGGGGGTGAGGAGGGGAGGAGACCGCTTATGATTCCTGGACGGTTTCGATAGTCGTTGTTCGATGCGTGAGCCTGCTGTATTCGCCCACACAACAACTGCGTGCGTCTGGGCCAATGTGAACAGCAACGTGTAAGGGATAACACCGAGGTGTTCCGGTTACGATTATTTAGGTATGTAGGTTTCAGAAGCCGTTGGAGGTGCTTCAGGCGAACTACGGTACATACTGGCACCAATGTAATCGAATATTCAACACAACGCCAACGTAACATGTAGTTCTGTACCACAGCACTGATATTCTGTGAACGTAGGCGTGTGGTAGGACAGCTTGAATGTTGGTTGGGCGTAATGACAATGGCTTGACTTTTGTATATGGGTGCAAGTGATTGTGAGATCAATCGCTTCGTCGAGGAAACACCCAATGTATTGGCGTTCGCAGATCGTCAGAGACCGCCCTGTAGTCTTGCATAAAGAGAGGGCCGCATAAGGTATGTGAATGGCAAGTATGGTGTGTAAAGAGTGTAGAGAGTTGCTGCCGTCACATACCTGGCAGCACAATAGCACTGTTGTTGCGGTCTGATGAAATCACACGCCAGACGCTCACATGAAATTTTCGTTCCTGAAGCTATGTCCGGAGAGCACAGACAAGTGCCGCAAGTGTTCCTTGGTTAAAAAGTTTGAACAGAAGGCCGACATACCATGCACTATCGAAATCATGAGTATATACAGGAAGAATACGTGACACTCTATGGTGACCAATACCAACTCCAGTACTGGCAAAAATCAATGGATTGCTTCTATTTTGTTCTGACAGTTTATGTCTATTAAGTTCTCCTTACTTTTTTAGCTAAAAACATAAGCTTTAAATTATAAATTTTACGCGTCTACCATTGTATCAATACGTGTATAAAGTAGCAGTCTTTCATAAATAGTGGATATAATAGGTCAGTTTGTGACTGCAGTTGATACCATGTTCCGATGTAATTTCCTTGTACTTCCTTAAATGAAATGAGTTTTCACTGCTCAAGAAAACCATTATAAATTAATAGGTACATGATGAATTTACTACTTACTACTAACTGACATGGGTTCAAACGTTTTTGTTTATTTACGTCAGTGATCTATCAGCTTTGTTTCTCATTAGTGTATCAGTGCTCTACTGCTGGTAGTAGTAACGTTTTAAGAATATGGGTCATTAGTAGCTACTTGGAAAACCAATGGTGTGAATCTTTTTTTTTAATGGAATGCTGTCCACTATCTCTTTGCTTGAAACGAATTGAGGACATTTTACAGGCTGGCGATATCCAAAGGTGAATACAGGAGGAAGCAATAACGTTTCCTATCATATTAAAAATAAAACGTTTCAAAAAGGCAAATTTACGCATCCCACGTACTTTATTTGATCATACTACCAACACTCTTAACGTTTATGTCCTTCCATAACATTCTGTAGTACCCTCCAGGTACCACAAGTGCTGACAAAGCCTTGTTCTGAGGGTTTTCGAAGTGTTCTCAGACAGTAGCCGTCATCTATTAGTGTGCGCATTTGTCCTTACGTCTCTAGAATATTTGTAAAATGCAGCATCATTACTGAAACATAGATACGTCGTAGCGTGAAAATTCTTTGTATTTCTCTTTTGACTTCATACCAGCGTACAGTGTTTACAGTAGAGCCATGACAGTATTGCCAATGTCCATTCATCTCACAAGCCTCTCTGTGTCAGTTATTTCGTACTATTAAACATTCACGTCCTGCCGGAATTCACAAGACTGTCCACAATTCCTGCATGGTTGGAGAGCTACAGTATCTTACCATTGTGGAATGCGGTCAGTTACAGTTTCCTCTCATGACGACAGTGCGGCTGCCGAGAGCGCAAAGGGAGGATTGCTGTGGCACACCTGTGGTTCTGATGCGATTAAGCAGGAGAGGCTGGGGCGGCCTTCAATTAGCGGACAAAGCGGATGAAGGCAGGACGGCATATGGGCGAGATGCCTCAGCACCCGCCGTGCCTAGCTAATGCTCCGAGCAGAGTTACGACCAACTTCGGTCGTTCACTAACATACCTTCACGACGTGATTTTAAACAGGAACACTTTCTATAAAAATGTTTAGAAGTAAAAACAACCGTCAGTGCTACAACTATCAAACATAGTGTTGGCGGTTCAAAATGGAAGACACCGAGTTGTAAAAACGCTGTAGTCACCATCAAGACACAGGTTTTGCACATCATTTATGTCAAAAAGTAGTTTCGTGGTTTCGTACATTACAAAACCAAGCTCACTGAAACTAAAATTGATGACGCTCTTAAATCAGATAAATATTCGCTTCACGCATTCCTAAGAGACATTCTCCACTCCTTCCCAACTAACTATGTAAGTGTTAGACAAGATGTGGCTCAAATTCAAAGAAATAGCGTCTGTGTCATTTGAGAGATTTATGGCGAACAATTTAATAAAACATGGTACTGCTCCTCCATGATACACCAGCAGGGCAGAGCACTGTGCCAGAAACAACGAAAAAAACACGCTAAATTTAAAAGACAACAATATCTTAGAGATTGCCGATGTTTTGGTCAAAAAATGTTCAAATGTGTGTGACATCTTATGGGACTTAACAGCTAGGGTTCAAATGGCTCTGAGCACTATGGGACTTAATTCCTGAGGTCATCAGTCCCCTAGAACTTAAAACTACCTGAACCTAACTAACCTAAGAACATCACACACATCCATGCCCGAAGCAGGATTCGAACCTGTGGCCGTAGCGGTCGTGCGGTTCCAGAATGTAGCGTCTAGAACCGCACGGCCACCCCGGCCGGCTAACAGCTAAGGTCATCAGTCCCTAAGCTTACACACTACTTAACCTAAATTATCCTAAGAACAAACACACACACCCATGACCGAGGGAGGACTCGAACCTCCGCCGGGACCAGCCACATAGTCCATGACTGCAGCGCCTAGACCGCACGGCCAATCCCGCGCGGCGCCGATGTTTCACTGAAGCTCGAAACTTAGGGTGGACTTCGATGCGAGATGCTTTTACTACCTTCCACAACGAAGATCTGTCTAGAAAGCTGAAACAAAATCCAAAGTTATCCAGATCATATTTAAAATGCACCGGCCACAAGATATTATATATATATATATATATATATATATATATATATATATATATATATATATATATATATATATATATATATACACTCCGTAATGCCAATGGTAATGTTACTGATGACAGCACCACTAAAGTGAAGTTACTAAACACAGATTTCCGAAATTTCTTCACCAATGGAAATGAAATAAATATTCCAGAATTCGATTAGAGAACAGCTTCCAACATGAGTAACTTAGAAGTGATATGCTCGGTGTAGCAAAGCCGCTTAAAGCACTAAATGAAGACAAGCCTTCTGGTCCAGACAGCTTGTCAAAAAGCATTCTTTCAGAGTATGCTGATACAATTGTGCCATACATGTACAACTCCTCGCTCGACGAAAGATGTGTACCAAAAGATTGGAAAGTGGCACAGGTCAAATAAATACTCAAGAAAGGACATAGAAATAATTCGTTGAATTACATTGTACTTGGTGGCTGGCAGTCAAGGAATATCTTAGGGAACTGGTTTAAGAAATTTATTTTAAAGGCCCACTCAAATCTTTACAAGTTTACTCCTAGAGCAACTTACGCTGTGCCTACGTGACACAAGTTGCCTGTCTTTGAAAATCGAGGCAGTTCTGTTCAGTTAAAGCTGCTGACAAGAGACGCCCTGAGACCTCTGCTGAAACTGCTAGCGAATTCACGTCATTGGTTTTAGCCAATAGCGTGCGTGGTATACAGGTCACGTGTGTGGACGCTGGAGTGTTCTGCGGTGCTGAACACAGTTGCCTCTCTCTCTTGTAATCCAGACCTCGAGCAGAACAGACGTCTTTTCGGAAGGCAGAGCCTCTGGCTCTGCTTTTCACGACCGGCCACCAATGCAAGTTAACATGAACCGCTTCCCCTTCCATTGACCATGTCAATTAATTGTTCGACCTCCTAGAATGGCCTAAACCTGGTACCTTCCGTCCCTAGGCTACGATGTATTACGTGATGTACCGTAATAAGAGTTATAATGCAGAAAGAGAACTGATCTGTTCTACCCCTGTAAGTTGATAAGAGAGGATAGATGACTTCCGGCTGTTATCCCCCAGAGGGCAGCGAAGTTTTGTCGATATGAAGATATGTAATATGTTGTTTTATTGATGTTATTTGTGAGGAGGCTCGATATCCTGTGGTCATGTCATGGAAGATAATTACGTACAGGCAAGAGTTCATGTGTGTGTTGTTGTAGGTGATGTTAAATGGTCTGTTTTATGCTGCCACCGCAGAGGCCGGAGCAGAGCCGTTAGCCATGATGCATTTTACCATACAGCGAGTCTCCAGTTGATACAGGGTTTTGGAGTCGTTTAAATTGCACGTTAAGTTACCATTGAACGCTTACTATAAGCAGAGCATGGTGCAGACACGTGCACTGGCACAGCTGTCGCCTTGCCATAAGCCAGTCGCGCCCCAAAATGTTACCACTTCTCTCCCTGTTCTTCGTCTTGTCTACCGTAGTTAAATCTAATTTTCATATGATTTATATGTCATTTTTGTATAGGTTTTGAGTGACAATGTATGGAGAGTATCATATAAAGTATAAATATTAAGTGGTTGTAAGTAACAGTTACTATTTTGTATGAGAAGGATGACCCAGGTACACACCTACAATATTTGTATTATGTGGGAAGTTTAGGTATTTTCAAGAATATGAGGTGTTTAGAGGTACCCTCTCTGAACTACCGTATAGGTCTTTGTGATGCGTTGAATTAAGCTACTTGCATTATTCAGCTTTGATCCAGAATTTTGGTGTTGTTCTGTATTTCACTTGTAGATCTCTTTTATTGACAAGTATTTTGTTTTGCCTTTCGAAAGAATGTATCATGCTTACCTTACTAAAAGTTTTTGTACAATGCTACTTTTTACAAGCGTACATCTTGAACGTTTCGTTTTGTTGTCAAACCTACAATGTGGAACTCCGGTTTAAAGACGTTTATTTCCCTCTTTTCTTTCAAGCTGTCACTAAGAATAAAGTATGATTACGCGAGTGTAGCTCTCAAGTCTGCCGAATTGACTGTTTCCCTTCAGCCTCTCTTTACAGTACTTTCCTGACCTGTTTCCAGTGAAACTAACAATTACTTTTTTCTTACCTACGCCTTTTGCTCAGTATATTAAGCTCTGCAATACTCTGTCATACGCTCCGACCGTTACGTGTCAGAATTTTCGTCGCCTTCAGGTGACTCTGCTGTAGACTTTATGCAGACAACGAATTCCTAAAACGGATGGCCAGCGTTTTATGAATTTTTTATTTGCTGAAAATCGATACAGAGATGCACTCTGTCGTCCCTCAAGGAGGTGTTACACGCCCTCTGCTGCTCCCACTCTACGTTAACGACTTAGGATAAATCTGGGCAGTCCTCTTAGGTTGTTTGCAGGTGATGCTGTCACTTACCGACTGCCGGCCGGACTGGCCGAGCGGTTCTAGACGTTTCAGTCTGGAACCACGCTACCGCTACGGTCGCAGGTACGAATCCTGCCTCGGGCATGGGTGTGTGGGAGGTCCTTAGGTTAGTTAGGTTTAAGTAGTTCTGAGTTCTAGGGGAGTGATGAAAAAATGGTTCAAACGGCTCCGACCACTATGGGACTTAACATCTGATGTCATCAGTCCCATAGAACTTAGGACTACTTAAACCTAACCAACCTAACGACATCACACACATCCATGCCAGAGGCAGGATTTGAATCTGCGACAGTAGCAGTCGTGCGGTTCCGGAGTGAAGCGCATAGAACCGCTCGGCCACCAAGGCCGGCTGGGACTGATGACCTCAGATGTTAAGTCCCATAGTGCTCAGAGCCGTTTGAACTTATCGTCTACTAAATTCATCAGATAACCAAAAAAATTAAAAAATGACGTAGACACGATAACTCAACGGGGGGAGAGTTGGAAACTTTCTCTCAACAAAGAAATGTGTGTCACCCTCATGAGTACAAAAAGGAATTTGTTAAATTTCGGTTACACGATAAATCACACAAGTTTGAAGGCTCTCAAATAAACTAAATAACTAGGAATTACAATTACGAGCAACTTACGTTGAAACAATGTCACACATAAGTCTGTGGAGAAGGCAAACCTAAGACTAAGTTTTATTGGAACAACGCTTAGAAATTGCGACAGATCTACTACGGAGGCTGCCAACACCACGATTGTTCGCCCTGTGATAAAGTATTGATGCGCTGTATAGGTTCCTTACCAGATAGGATTGACAGAGGATATCGAAAAAGTTCGATGAAGTGCAGCTCGTTCGTTCTGAAAACTGTTAAACGTATTTCACATTGGAGTCCGCAATTAGAATTTGATCGTCTGTAAAACTTCGACAGGCTTGGTGATTTTGCGCTTCTTTAAATATGTCTTGAGTTTTTCGTTGCTTCTGCAACAGTGTTTTGGCATGTTTTGTGTACCATCTGAGCCATCTCTAATGAGTTTACTTTGTACGAAGCATTTATTTTCCCTCAATTCTATTTCTTTGAATTTTAGCCACACGTGGTCTACACTTACATATTTAGTTTGAAAGATATGGACGCTGTGCCTTAGAAGGGCGTCAAGCAGATTTATGTCTGCTGTTTTAAGTATGTATATTTTGCGTTTATTTTTGATGGAGATGGAAGTTAAAGTATTCAGTCGCGCTATGACGATCTTGTGGTCACTAAGAACTGTTTGTTACTAACAGCTCCAATACGTTATCGCAATCATATACACTTCATGCTGGCTCCTGAACTATTAGGTCACCGGCCCCTGTACTAATTGCTCGAAATAACTGACAGTGGGAGCATTAAATACAATTTCGAACGGTGATTTATATTTACCACCGCATTTAAACATGTATTTCCGCCATCATATCGCTAATCGTAATTGAATGTATAGTTTACCTACTCCAATTTCACTGAAAGAGAAACTACTTCAAACAGCAACAAACATGCGGCAAACAACAGCATCTGACTGAACTTATCGCCGGATTTCGCGAGCTTTTAGTACCTGTAACGATTTCAGCACGATTACTTTCTGGGAGCCAATGGAGATTTGTTTCCATCGCAACACAGCTAGGACAATTTGCAACTCTAATACGAATGTTCAAATGGTTCAAATGGCTCTGAGCACTATGGGACTCAACTGCTGAGGTCATTAGTCCCCTAGAACTTAGAACTAGTTAAACCTAACTAACCTAAGGACATCACAAACATCCATGCCCGAGGCAGGATTCGAACCTGCGACCGTAGCGGTCTTGCGGTTCCAGACTGCAGCGCCTTTAACCACACGGCCACTTCGGCCGGCTAATACGAATGTTCCCTCGGTTCACTATCGTCCTATGTTTGGCCTGCATCCTTTGAGGTCTAATCCATCTTAGCACATTTCCGAGACCCTTTAACAAAAAAATCTGCCCAACCTACTCCACAAGGCACCCGCTATCCGTGTGGCTGTATCTTGTGTGTATCGAACCACTGAACTATTAAGTTGCACTCGGCTGCACCCTGTGTTCTACATGGGATCCGGAAGGATCAATCTCATATCTGAGCCACGCGGCATAGCAGAGCGGTCTTTGACGCCTTGCCACGGTTCGTCCCGCTCCCCCCGTAGGAGGTTCGAGTCTTTCCTCGGGCGTGGTTGTGTATGTTGTCCTTAGCGTAAGTTAGTTTAAGTTAGATTATGTAGTGTGTAAGCCTAGGGACCGATGACTTCAGCAGCTTGGTCCCATTGGAACTTACCACCTCCATCATACCTGAGGTGACTTCCTCTGGTACTTACACTGTGAACCCTGTTTCTCTTCCCTTTCACGGAAGCTGTAAGTACAGGGCCAGATAAAGAACTAGCAAGAATTTGGCTGACATCGTCATGAGAATTCCTGGATTTGATGTAATCAGCACTAGCTTTCCTTGGATGGCTGACACCAGCATCCGGCCCTCGTGCAATGACATCGTCCTCCACCCTCTCCAGTAGATACTGGAATTATGCCGCATAGTCCGATTGTGCGACCACAGATTTTTACCGTCTGTTCGGCCGTCCAACATGAAGAGCCACCAGCAACAGCAATCACCTGAACGGGAGTCTAACAGTAAACTTTGCGCGGTAATCTTCTTTCTTGTTTGTGGTGCTGGCCTGTACTGCTTGCCTTGTTGGCTGTTTGGTCTTCAGACGCAAATGAGAGACAGTATTCTTACCTCTCCTACTGAATGCTGAGGTTGAATATGCATGATAATATTTCGGGTGACTTCGATCCTGATTTTTAATTATTGATACAACACTAGTGCATGCAATGGATCACAAGACACACACACAAAACCAACGCACTCAGTAACGGGGACGGTAAACGCTAGCATTTTTTCGGGACTACGCCCGTATTCCTAGTGGGTTATCAAGCCATTTGATTTGGCATTATTTAATAAGGTAAAAAGGGAGTTCCTGCTCCTATAATTATCAATTTCAGCTTTGAAAGGTGAGAGGTAATTGAAAATTCCAGCTCTGTTTTCTAGGTCATTGATATTTTATTAGAAATTTAGATGTTGTAACTGAACATAATCTGGAACCACTGGCCTATACTACTATCGGTGCTGACAAGTATTGAAATAGCTAATTGGTCTTGTATTACAAACCAGTGAATGGTCACCCTATACTGAGGCCGAAGGGAATTCATTATCACACACGAAGGCAGAACCCCTCCATGCGTCGCCACGCTGAAGCATACCGCGAAACACTACGCGAACTGCCACTACTGCATAAATTAATGCAAAAGCTCGACAGTTCAGAGCTGGGAAGCTAACCACAGAGATGCTTTTTTTAAAAAAAAAAATGGCTTTGAGCACGATGGGACTTAACTTCTGAGGTCATCAGTCCCCTAGAACTTAGGACTACTTAAACCTAACTAACCTAAGGACATCACACACATCCATGCCCGAGGCAGGATTCGAACCGGCGACCGTAAGCAGACTGTAGTGCCTAGAACCGCTCGGCCACTCCGGCCGGCAGAGATGCTTGAGCACGTAATTTTAAAGTGCGCTCGTGAAGCGAGCCAAAGAGGGGAAGTTGGTACGCGAAATGTATCTACTATGATCTACCGCATTTCACATCTTAACATCTCCTAGGCGGAGCGTCTCCACGCTGCGTCCTCTCTTCAGCAGTCTCGACTACCTTCTCCCCGTCACACTACCGACCAGCCACCCTAGTTACTCTTTGTGAAGTTCACCGCATCTATTGACAATCGTTTTAAATAGCCCTTCGACTTTCTAAGCCCAACACATTCATACAACATTCCCTCATACATACTGGAAAGATACAGGGCGGACGAGGAAGTGTTACACATTGGAAGACTAATCAAAATAAAATACTTCGCTGCCTTCTACATGTCCATTAATTGGGTTATTCATGAAGTGTACTCGCAGTACCGCTTCGGTGTTTGTCAATTCGTTTTGTTGTTAGTAAAGTCAGTTTCGCGTGAGAGCAGTAGCTAACGCTGTACTGCTGCCTTGCAAGACTTAGAAAACCACTGCATTGCATTTTTTACTGACACACTACCTTATTTTGATAAATTAATAACGCTATGACAACCTCTGTTTCTATTTAAGTTCTGTTGTTTTTGTTACAACACCCGATCAGTGGTAGAATTTAAAGGCAGTATGAGAGAGGTGGACGGTGGCCTATCTGAAAAGAATTTGGATGGCCACCGTGCACTGGAGTGCCATCAATATACGCGGGGAGCAGCTTTCATGATATGTGGGAGGCGTGGCCACCTGGTGAGCGACTGCCATGAGAGCGCACGTCTAGCTGTGTGAAGAGAACGGAAGTAATAGCTAAAGGGAGTATAAGACGTGTATAAATCGCAGACTGACGATACATATACGCAAATAAAATGGGTCCTATTAATTTTCTTCCATCCTATCAACTAATAACCACACACGCGCTTAGGGTCTATACCACAACTATAGCATACATATACTGCACATATGTCGTACATATGCCGCGGTAGGGTATTTGACTGTATAAAATAATGATGTCATGGCACGTCTGCAGAATGTTAGTGGACTGGCTCCAAATTTAAAAATTCGTAATATTCGTTGTAAAATTGGTAAAATGGTAGTACGCCAAATCTGAGAACTGTTGTCATACTGTAAAGTGTCGATGTACCAGCAAAAGAATTTAGCTCTTTTTCCAGCTGCGTGCGTATCTGCCTACTGCTTAAATGCTCTGTTCTTGCAGAAAAAAGATGTGAGCAGCGTAAATAATTAGTTTCCTGAAATCAAACGTAGGTATTCGACGAAACGGCACCCGAACAACAGCTTATAATCAAAACTATCCGAACGATCTGAATTATTTATGAATTGTTGTCTATTGCTCTCAGTGAATAGCTGTAGGGCTCCACTGCTCATAGGCAGCTTGCTCTCCATTCTAGGTCTGCGCTCTGTGGTAAGAGGCTTAGTGTGTGAATATTTTCTATACGTAGGTGTCCAGAATTAAAGTGACAAACTATTATTCACGACGTAATCATACAAACTGCCAAAATTGTCCGTACGATCGCGTCCTGTGCGAAAGGAGGCATTCTGGTCAACAGGCAACCACGCCAGAGCACCTATCATACGGGATGGTCTTAGCCGGGTAGTCCCAAATCCACAGTCACTGTGTACACAATCATAGACGGTGCAGTATGGCTCAGAGAAGATGCCAACCATGCTCTCTGCGTTGGAGGGCCATAGGAAGAATGGAAGCAGGAGAGCCGCAAACGGATGTGGCCTGATGGCTTAAAGTGAATCGTTTTGTTGTTTTGCGGATTTCGTGATAGTTTATAGAGTTCGAAACTGTATCCCGAAGATCTCGAAGGGGCCAACCATGTGTAACATTAGGAAGGGAGAACCGTTATTTGGCTGTAAGGCGAAGACGGTACCGCCTTAGTACTGCACAGCAACTGGCATCTCACCTCGCTGCACCCATTGGACGTGTTGTAGCGAGGCAAACGGTGTACGGAAGGCTTCGGCAGAATGGCCTTTATGGTCGGAGATCTGCTGTATGTGTACCTCCGACGCGTCTTCACAGAAGAGAACGTCTAGAGTGAGCCGTCAACATTCAAAATGGACGTTCGAACTATGAGCCAATGTTCTTTACACAGGTGAGTCACAGTTAGGTCTAGACAATGATTCTCGACAGATTCGAATCTGGAATGAACGTGGAACACAATTGCAGGACCCAATCATTGAGGAAAGAGACAGATTTCGAAGATGATATTAATGGTCTGAGGATGATGATTTGACCACTTGAATGCCACTTCATTAAAGTGTACGGTTAAACTGGGAATATTTAACTGCTGTAAGGTATTGTGACAAGATCTTGGGACCTCATGTGCGTTTGTTGCGACTTGCTGTGGTCCCATACTTCATGTTGCTGGACGATAATGCTCGACCTCATAGACCACAGGTAGTTGATTTTTTTTCTGGAAAGGGATGATATTGTACGCATAGTGTGGGCGGTTAGCTTCCCTGATTTGAATTCCAGGCAACACTTCTAGGATTACCCAGTTGCCGAATGTATGTGTAAGTCTGTTTAGTTGGAAAAAAGGAAAAACATTTTTGTCTACCGTTATGCATGTCGCAGTTGTTTACGTTCTGTATTCTTTATAGTGTTTCAACTTTAATATCACCTGATTATACTGTTTTGTGACAAAATGAACGCAACCTTGGAAAATTTCTGTTTCTTGCTTTAATTTTGAACACCAGTGTACTAGATCCACTCTAAGTACAAGATCGAAAATTTTGCTACGAGGAAACACGTCTTTCACTGCTTGTCAAAACATTCTTTCTACTGCTCAAATAATATCGCAGGATTTAGGAGAAAGAACCAATTTTTCAAACAGAAACTGCAATGCATCAGTCCATAGTTTCCATTATTTAGCTGGTTAACCGAGACACTGGTATATCATGTCTTGCAGCATATGGTGTCAGTGTTAAGCTGCGACTTATAACTACTGTATTTACCATGCACAAACAAGGAAGAAAACGTTGTATTACTGCACTGTTGATTCACAAAAAATGGCGTTAGCATGTTCACATTTCATCCTTCTTCAGTATGACCAGCCATAGACAAACATCCAGAACTTCACCTCGATGACCAACTGCTTGATGTAGTGGTGTCTTACCGCATTTTAGAACTGATCTTTGACACCCACTTAACTTGGTTTCCCCATCTCAGCTTCAGGACAAGTGCTGGGGGCATCTTAATATTATTTGATGCATGAGACACACTGACTGGAGTGCTGACCTTCCTACACTGCTGCAGCTGTACAAAGCCCTCGTACAGTCACGTACTGACTATGAGACCCTGGAGTATGGTTCAGCATCACCCTCCGCACTGCTTCTGTTGGCCCCTATCCACCACTGTGGAGATCAACTCGCGACGGGAGCTTTCCGAACGAGCCCAGTGAGCAGCCTGGTGTTCCTCCATAGCGTCTCCGGCTGCAACTACTGCTAGCAAATTATACCGCTCATATTCATAGTTCGTCTAGTCATCAAACTTACCGTCTCCTTTTCCCTAACACAGTAATCCATCTCCCGCAGTTACGGCCCAAAATTGGGAATCCTTTCGCCGTCCATGTCCAGTCGCTTCTTACTGAACTCGACGCTTCCCCTGTACCACCTTTCATGCAGGCCCACTTACGTACGCCTCCATGGTCCATACCTCGGCCACGGTTTCGACTAGACGTATTGCAGGGCCTAAGAGGCTCAGTTCCATTTGAGGCACTCTGCTGTCAAATTTGACACATTGAACAGCGCTCCATTCAGGATGGCTGCAGTGTTTTCACTGCAGAGTTGGCAGCCATCTATCGTGCTCTGGAGCATGTCCGTTCCTGCACCGGTGAGTTCTATGTCATCTGTAGTGACACCTGAAGCAGCCTACAAGCTCTCGACCAGTGAGTCCCTCGACATCCTTTGGTAATGACTATCCAGGTGTCTGTTTATGCCCTCAACTACCGTGGAAGTTCAGTGACCATCATTTGGACCCCAGGACATGTCGGGATACAGGGAAATGAACTTGGTGACAGCCTTGGCAAACAGGCTGTCGGTAAACCAGCTCTGGAGATTGACCTGCTGGAGACGGATCTTAGATCGGTCTTACGCCGTAAATGTTTCACAATCTGGGATACTGAATGGCGCACCCTTAATACACCGAATAAACTCCATGTTATGAAGGAGGCAACGAATACGTGGCGGTCATTCATGCGAGCCATTCGCAGGGTCTCTGTTGTCCTTTGCCAGCTCCGCATCGGTCACACTTGGCTAACATATGATCATCAGCTCCCTCGCGAGAACTCACTCCGTTGTTGCTGTGGATTCTGTATGACTGTCATCCACCTCCTATTGGACTACCCAATTTTAGCAGGTCTGCGGCAGGCTTTTCACATTCCCAGCACCCTACCTACGTTGTTGGGGGACAATGCTAATTGTCTAACGTAGTCTTATGTTTTATTTGTGAGGAGTTTTTTTATCATACACTCTACGAGAGGGTGTCTGGCTTCTCTCCCAGTCCTCCACCCTCCTTCCATTATACCTCTTCATCACTCTTTCTTTGCATTTCGTTTCCCTTGATGTTCGTCTTTTCTCCATGTGTGTTCATCTCGCATTGTCTTTTAGGCTGGAGATTTCAGTGTGTTGCAGAGTGGCGGGATCATCCATTTTTATTCTTGTAATCAGCTGACCTAGGCCATCTGCTCTGTGTTTTGAATACTTTCGTCTACTTTTCCTTTTTCTGTACGATTTCCCCATTCGGTTCGCTTCCTTCGTTTTCTCTTCCGGTGTGGTTTACTTTTAGATTTATGGTCTTTTACTTTTCTCAGCTCCTTTTGGGAGTTGTTTTGCCTTATGACTTGTTTACATAAGGAAAAACGGCACTGATGACGCTGTAGTTTGGTCCCTTTATACACCACACCAACCAACCAACAGTAGAGAAAGGGAAACCAGACCAAAATGCACTCTTAAAAACAAATGGTATAATTGCCTGCTTGACACTGAAATGACATGTCTCATTTTAAGTAATCGTAGGGCTGCCCTTAACAGAGTTTAGTTCACTGTATCCAATATAATGAAAGATACTCTTTTACGTCCTGCAGCATGTGGTTGATCTATTTCGTGTGATAAGCTTCACTTTAACACTACAGTATTTACACTAGACATGATGAAATTTTAATTCTGCAGTGCAGATTCAACAAAAATTGTGACACCATATCCACAAATCACCCTCGTCAAGTTTAACCAGCTACATGAAATGCAGGATTAGACTAGAATACAAAGGTAAAAAGAAACACCACATTTAGATGCCTGAAGTTAAGACAACACGATTAGGGGCACTTCATCCACTATGAAGAAAGGCAATCTCGTACTAACCGCCAAAGTGTCGAGAGTCCTCTGTAGGAACTATATAGCACACTACAGCTCGTCTTTTACATTCTTGCATAGCTAAACGATAGCTACAGCAAAAAAGAAGTTCAATGAATCTACAACGTGATTCGTCCTGTCACGCGACGCCCCTACCGAAAGTATAGGAACCGCGTTCTCGACGTTGAAATTAACTAAACCGCCAAATCTGCTTGCTGGGCTATCCACCGTAGACGGCCCTGCAGATGGCTATGAAAAATGTTATTTTACCCGGAAAATTCGAATAACGTGCGTCAGCACCACATTTTAACGCTTCATCTACAAATTAACATAGACGGAGACTGTACAGAAAAAGAATCTCAAGGAGGCCGAATGCATATTGAGAGTTGCTGTGACCTCAGGTGGTCTCAGCTGGTCATCTCCGTCGCATGCACACAGAGATGTCACTAACTTTGATGATTTGTGTCAGCTGTTACGCATGGCTGGCACTTTTCATGAGACAAAAAGTTCTGGGGGGAATCTAATCTATTGCTCCGGTAGGACCGCCTGTGATACACACGCGAAGAGCAGAATACTAGTTCCTAGTACGCTCTTTTGATGGTGCTGCATCACAATCGACATTAATCATGACGTTTATGTTGCATATCTATTACAACAACCAGGTAAGTATCTCAGACTCTTGAACAAATCCTGTGTTTTTCACATAACACACCATTAAATCGGTAATGTTTTATGCAGGTGATAAATAATTATAAGTAGGATCAAACATTACATGTAACTGTGATTTATTTACATGAATGCATATTAACATTAGCGTAGTGATGTGAAACTGTAGCACCTGTTGTAGCACCAAGGCACAACGTCTTAACAGGTAATGAGCTGAGACTGCTCACAACATTGTTTCCTTTAGGTAAGTGTATTTTGGCCAGTAAAGTCGCCAGGTTTCTAGAGATGTGCAGTTATTCTTTGAATTCTCAAAGTTACTCCCACGGAGACAATGACTCTTACTAGATTTTGTCCTTATTCTTGACAATAGTAAAGAAAACCACTGGGGAGGCCGTGCTTTCGTCAAGCATAGTAACCGCAAATAATAATCGCGTTTCCCAGTATCGTCATCTTATCTGGACTTGATCCTATAACATGTATCCAACGCAGTAACGTAGCTGGCAAATCTATTTCCGTACAGACTAAAATAGATTTCTACACTGAAATTCTGCAGTGGCTAGCCAGTCCTCAACTCATTCCACCCACTAATAAATGCTCCGCTAAGTAAATAGGCAGTCCTGTACAGGATATTCATCCGATACAGAATTTCAAATGTAATTTGTTTACAGAAACCAGACAGTCAAACAGCGGAAAAATATAGAGTTCAGTGAAGAGAGTGTCTACAAGAAAACTGTCTGCATCAGTGGTTTTTGGTAGTTTGCTACTTCGATTAATAATCAAAAGTATAGCCATACAGAACATAGTTTTACAACAAATTATCAGCCGTCATAAGCTGGTATGTATGGACACAAGTCAACCATTAACACGTATATATTGAATTCCCTGTAAGATGTTGCTTTAGATCTCATGTCAGACTGTCATGAAATTTGATTATGAGTTAGACGAAACATAGGTATGCAACATTTAAGTCAAGAAAAGAAAACTGGTGTGTATTGGGTAGACAAATACCATAGAAACACCAACAGCGACGTCATGATTATGTCACCAGCTTATTGGCTCTTAATAAATAGTGTGTCAAGTTTGTTCAACTCATTGACTCTTTTCAGTATCTATATATTTGCCAGCAACACATACATGTCTCTAGAGATGTATAAGGAGTCTTTGCAATCCTCTTACTATATTTTATTCTAATTCTTAACACTGCCAAAAAATTCAGTGGGAAGATGGGACATTTGCTTTATGTAGTAGCTACAAATACGCACACTTTGGAGTAATGTTCGAAAAATGTCGGAATCAAAATCGTTTATTGCACGACGAGATACACGAAAAAACTGATCCATTTAAATATATCGAGAATATTGTAACTAGTAACAGAATGGATCGTGTTTTTGACCCTGTGCAAATACCAACAAACAGTATTTACAACTATAAACTGTGCCAGTCACTTCCATGTAGTATGAGTTAGAGAACATTTCACGGAACAGTGGCTATGTTGTGCGTTAACAATGTTTTGCACTTTGTCTATTACGGTAATAAACCCCTATGCATAGTTAATACCTTCGGTATACGAAAAAAAGAAAACTGAAAACGGAATTTTTGCAATCGATTTACCGCTTAAGGCTATATTCCACCGGTACTAAACTCTGCGTAAACGGTTGATATGTTGCTAGGTGTGCAACATCTGGGTTTCTTACTTTTCTAGGACCATGGCTGTTGTAACCTGTTGTAACCGCTAACGGAAATGTCGCTGGGTGGCCGAGAAAGCGCGGCGGAACCAAACGGAGAGCGGTCCGCGAACAAACAAACGAACGGAAAGGACGGACACGAAACAACGTAGGACGATCAAGAGAGGCCTTAAGACGACAACACGCAAGAAGCAGCGGAGTGACAGAGACAACCAAAACAAATCCAAGACGTCCACTAGTAACGGAAACAAGGAACAGAAAATACGCTGTCTGTTGTCGACGCGATATGTCAAGACTCACGCAACGATCAGACTCGCTGGATGAGCTTTTTTTTTTCCTTTATTGATTTTCATTCCCCCCCCCCCCCCCGAAGGGGGCGGGCTGGCAGCATCTTAGTACGCTGCTCTACAGCCTACAGACTTTTTTAGAAACGGAAGAAGAAAAGAAACAAGAAAAACAGGCAATAAAACGGTGACTTAAAGTGTAAAATGGCGGAAAAATGCGGAAAGTTAAAACAGAAAGCAAAGGGGTTGGCAATGTTAATAAAATACACAGGAATCAGACAAGTAACATAGTAGACACACAATTAAAAAAACATGGCGACAGTCTGGTTTCTGTTCGCGAGAGATAAAAATATCACACCCAGCGACAGTATGATGGCCGTTCGCAACACTTCCCAAAAGACATTCACCGTAAAACACTCACTGTAAAACACTGCAAGAAAATGGCGGCACAAAGATGACACTCCCGAGCTAAGGGCAGAAGGGGGGGGGGGCCCTAGAGCAGGGGTAAAAACAAAGAGGGAGGAGACGAAGAAACGAAAAGGGGGGGGGAACCAAGAAGGATAGGACTTATAAGGGGGGAGAGGGGCAGGGCAGACGCGAGAGGGAATGAGAGAAGGAAGAGGAGGGAAATGCAAAAGGACTCAGGGGAGAGAAGGGGACAGAGAGAGGAGAGGTGGGGAAAAAGGAGGATGGAAGGGGGGGAGAGGGAGCCCAGGAAAAGGACAGAGGAAAGGAGGGAGAGTGAGGATCAGAGTTGATAGGAGGGATAAATGGAGGGAGAGAGGGCACCATCCGGGAGGAGGAGTTGATGGAAGCCACCTTGGGGAAGGAGATGAAGGGAGTAGAGATGGAGGGTAGGGGGGACACAACAGTGAAGACATGGCAGGGGGCAGGGATGGGAGAGGAGAGGAGCAACAAGGGGTGAGGGGGACCAAGGTGGCAGGAGGTGTAGAGGATGCGGATATGTTCGAGGAATAGGAGCAGATGGGGGAAAGGAATGAGGTCATAGCGGATCCGCGTGGGGGACGGGAGGCGTATACGGAAGGCAAGGTGGAGTGCATGACGCTCAAGGATTTGGAGGGACTTATAGAATTTGGGGGGGGGGGGCAGATATCCAGGCGGGCCTAGTTGAGCGAGAGGCAGATGCTTAAATACAAGGTCGGGAGTGCTGAAATTGGCCGCTGTAACCACGTGTTCCACTGTGGCGCCCTCACACTAAATGCGGGCCAGGAGGCGCGCGCCGCCACGGCTTACGGCACGATGGTGCAGAGACCTCTAGGGCTCTTCGGCTTTCATGTGTGGTGTGGATTCAGATTCCGTGGCGCGTGGTGCCAGAATGGCTAAATATGATTGCTTTATTACAGAAACGCCAATGTCTCTCTGTGTCTAAAGAAACATGTAAAGTTTTCTTACACACATTTTGGAATAACTTCTTGTTTCCAATCGAATTTCATAAATTCTTCCCTAATGGCATTTGCGTATCACAAATACTCGTTTTTATGTATTTTGACATTGAGGTTCTCCATTTTCAAGTAGAGGATAATGGTACCCTCTTCATAGGTAACATTTAACTCACTGGCTCACTTGTTTGTTCGTTTTATCCAAATACTTATCTAGAACCTACCATTATCATTTACGGTAGTCCATATTTTGAGTCTAACTCACATATTTTCATTAAAAACCTGTATTTTGTTATAAATATGACCATTTCTTCTTACTACATTCACTTACTATAAAAATACACCTTTTTCATACAATAGGTGATCATATGAAAAGAAATGAATTATGGTTAATGGTGAAAAATTAAATTATACACTTCCTTTACTGGCTCACATGTTTAGCATTTTTTCTTATAAGAGGTGAATGTAAGATAATAAGTTGAAACTGTTCTATCCCTTACCAAATTTTTTTCTAATTCTTTCTTCTTGAGTAAGCAAAAAATTTTTATGAACTGCCAATTTTACATGTTTCTTGAGACAAGGCTTATTTACAGTTTACCACATTCACAAGTAACTTTAATTTTCTGATGATATTACTCACATTCTATAGAAACTGTATAATATCCATCTGTTTGATATTTATCTTTATAAAATTCATTTATATTCTTTTTATTCAGACTGTCACCAAAGTGCTTTAGCTGTTTGATACTGTCCATGCAAATAAATTTGATAAGAGATAGTAAAATTAAGTAATTGGGACCCAAAATGGATCCCAGCCGATCGTATTTCGTATGAAATCCAAATAATGAAACTCACTGCCACCATTTCCAAGTTTCTTCATTCCATTATGTTGTAGTTTAATACCACCTTCTTCAAAAAACAGGAAATCCCAACCAGTAGTTAATTTTGAGTATCTATTTGGATATAAGATCTTAAACTCGTTACTAACCTCCATACAAATTTTCACCCCATATCTAATTTCTAAATGTTCGCAACTCATAATGTTATTCAAAATATTTAATTCTAACTCACTAATCTTATTAAACAAATTGGAACTGCTTCCGTTTTTAAGCTTCTTCAGTTCAGTATACATTCATACAGATTAAATATTTAATATGTTTATACGTCTTTAATCTTATAAATATGGATAATGAGTGGTATGAACTTAAATTCGATATTTTCGTTGAGTGAGAAACAAGTTAAATGTAACAACTGAATTTAATATTTTAAATCATTTTTAATTATACAACATTTGAGAAGTATGGGCCATACTTACTGTACTGTTTTATACAAAAGCATATGTTGTTGTTGTTGTGGTCTTCAGTCCTGAGACTGGTTTGATGCAGCTCTCCATGCTACTCTATCCTGTGCAAGCTTCTTCATCTCCCAGTACCTACTGCAACCTACATCCTTCTGAATCAGCTTAGTGTATTCATCTCTTGGTCTCCCTCCACGATTTTTACCCTCCACACTGCCCTCCAATTCTAAATTGGTGATCTCTTGATGCCTTAGAACATGTCCTACCAACCGATTCCTTCTTCTTGTCAAGTTGTGCCACAAACTCCCCTTCTCCCCAATTCTGTTCAATACCTCCTCGTTAGTTATGTGCTCTACCATCTAACCTTCAGCATTCTTCTGTAACACCACATTTCGAAACCGTCTATTCTCTTCTTATCCAAACTATTTATCGTCCATGTTTCACTTCCATACATGGCTACACTCCATACAAATAGTTTCAGAAATGACTTCCTGACACGTAAATCTATACTCGATGTTAACAAATTTTTCTACTTCAGAAACGCATTCCTTGCCATTGCCAGTCTACATTTTATATCCTCTCTACTTCGACCATGGTCAGTTATTTCGCTCCCTAAATAGCAAAACTCTTTACTACTTTCAGTGTCTCATTTCCTAATCTAATTCCCTCAGCATCAGCCGACATAATTCGACTACATTCCATTATCCTCGTTTTGCTTTTGTTGATGTTCATCTTATATCCTCCTTTCAAGACACTGTACATTTCGTTTAACTGCTCTCCCAAGTCCTTTGCTGTCTCTGACAGAATTACAATTTCATCAGTGAATGTCAAAGTTTTTATTTCTTCTCCATGGGTTTTAGTACCTCCTCCGTTCTTTCTTTTTCATCCTTTACTGCTTGCTCAATATACAGATTGAATTACTTTGGGGATAGGCTACAACCCTGTCTCACTCCGTTCCCAACCTCTGCTTCCCTTTCATGTCCCTCGACTCCTATAACTGCCATCTGGTTTCTGTACAAATTGTAAATAGCCTTTCGCTCCCTGTATTTTACTCTGTCCACCTTCAGAATTTGAATGAGAGTATTCCAGTCAACATTGTCAAAAGCTTTCTCTATGTCTATAAATGCTAGAAACGTAGGTTTGCCTTACCTCAATATATCTTTTAAGATAAGTTGTAGAATCAGTATTGCCTCACATGTTCCAACATTTATACGGAATCCCAACTGATCTTGAAGTCGGAGGGTATTTCACCTGTCTCATACATGTTGCTCACTAGATGGTAGAGTTTTGTTAGGCCTGGCTCTCCCAAAGTTGTCAGTAGTTTTAATGGAATGTTGTCTACTGCTGGGGCCTTGTTTCGAATCAGATCTTTCAGTGCTCTGTCAAACTCTTCATGCAGGAATCATATCTCCCATTTCATCTTCATCTATATCCTCTTCCATTTCCATAATATTGTCCTTAAGTACATCGCCCCTGGCTCTATATACTCATTCCTCCTTTCTGCTTCCCCTTCTTTGCTTAGAACTGGGTTTCCATCTGAGCTCTTGATATTCATACAAGTGGTTCTCTTTTCTCCAAAGGTCTCTTTAATTTTCCTGTGGGCAGTATCTATCTTACCCCTAGTGAGATAAGCTTCTACAGCCTTACATTTGTCCTCTAGCCAGCCCTACTTAGACATTTTGCGCTTACTGTTGATCTCATTTTTGAGACGTTTGCATTCCTTTTTGCCTGCTTCATTTACTTTTTCTCCTCTCGTCAGTTGAATTCAATATATCTTCGGTTACCCATCGATTTCTACTAGCCCTCGTCTTCTCACCTACTTGATTCTCTGCTGCCTTCAGTACTTCATCCTCCAAAGCTACCCATTCTTGTTCTACTGTATTTCTGTCCCCCATTCCTGTCAGTTGTTCCCTTATGCACTCCCTGAAACTCCATACAACATATGGGTTAGTCAGTTTATCCAGGTCCCATCTCCTTAAATTGCCACCATTTTGCAGTTTCTTCAGTGTTAATCTACAGTTCATAACCAATAGATTGTGGTCAGAGTCCACATCTGCCCCTGGAAATGTCTTACAATTTAAGACCTGGTTCAAAAATCTCTGTCTTACCATTATATAATTTCTCTGGTACCTTCTAGTATCTCCAGGCTTATTCCATGTATGCAACCATCGTTCATGTTTCTTCAAGCAGGTGTTAGCTATGATTAAGTTATGCTCTGTGCAAAATTCTAACAGGGAGCTTCCTCTTTCATTTCTTACCCCCAATCCATGTTGACCTACTACGTTTCCGTTTCTCCCTTTTCCTGCTATCGATTTCCAGTCACCCATGACTATTAAATTTTCATCTCATTTCACTATCTGAATGATTTCTTGTATTGCATCATACTTTTCATCTATTTCTTCGTCATCTGCAGAGGTAGTTGGCATATAAACTTGTAGTACCGTAGTAGGTGTGGGTTTCGTATATATTTTGGCCACAATAATGCATTCACTATACAGTTTGTAGTAGCTTACCTGCACTCTTATTTTTTATTCATTATTAAATCTATGCCTGCAACTCCTATTTGATTTTGTATTTATAACACTGTATTCACCTGACCAAAAGTCTTGTTCCTCCTGCCACCAAACTTTACTAATTCCCACTACATGTAACTTTAACCTATCCATTTCCCTTTTTAAATTTTCTAACCTACCTTCCTGATTAAGGGATCTGACATTCCATGCTCCGATCTGTAGAACGCCAGTTTTCTTTCTTCTGATAATGAAGTCCTCTTGAGTAGTCCCCACCAGGAGATTCGAATCAGCCGTTTGCAGTACCAGCACAGCAAGGCCGTTTTGTTTAGTGTTACAAGGCCAGATCTGTCAGTCATCCAGACTGCAACTACTGAAAAGCCTGCTGCCCCTCTCCAGGAACCACACATTTGTCTGGCCTTTCAACAGATACCCCTCCATTGTGGTAGCAACTATGGTGTGGCTATCTGTATTGCTGAGGCACACAAGCCCCCCCACCAATGGCAAGGTCTATGGTTCATGGGAGGGACAAAAGCATATATACAGAAGAACTTTTTTTTACAAAAGTGTATGTACTGATATAGAAATATGGGAACGAATTAAAAACTCAAATCCTTTCCTCACTATGACACTAAAAGTAGTGTTTATAATTTAGTGATAAATGATTTAGTAAATTATATATTAGCTTATATATTATTTTTAACCATTTCTCACTTTATAACCGACAGTTTAGAAAAGAGAGAATACAATAAAAATCAACTAACAAATGTATACCATTGGTATAAAAATGTGGTATGAATATTGGTTTATGTTAGAATTGGTACAATAACTTATGTTTTACAATTGAATAACAGTTATTACACAATAGATTGATATATTTTCCAGTTGTATTATCATGATGACTAACCTTTTTATTTTTCTGTGAGAAATGACATATAACCAGTGTCAAATAGTAGATTTATTATGTGTTGATTGTTTTTTGGCTGTTAA
This sequence comes from Schistocerca piceifrons, assembly GCF_021461385.2. Taxonomy (NCBI): domain Eukaryota; kingdom Metazoa; phylum Arthropoda; class Insecta; order Orthoptera; family Acrididae; genus Schistocerca; species Schistocerca piceifrons. Next base: position 699,750,536 of record NC_060149.1, read on the forward strand.
TGCTCTGAATTTTTTTAATTTCGGAATAAATTCTTCAAAATTTGTAAAAAGTCTGGTTCAATACATTCAATAAATTTTTATGACGATTTGGTCCTGTATAAAGAACAGGATTTTATAACCTCCATTAATGTACTTGATATGACAACAAAAACCACTCAGTTCTGTCTTTGATATTTAATTGTTTGAGAATTTTAGGATTCAGATGTCAGTTGTCAATTTTCAGTAGTAAACTTTCAAAATCATCATAAATAGAAGTGGAGCTTTTCATTTATGTTAACAATTTTTAAAAAATTAACATATGATCCTTCCTCTCGCATTTCATATTTCAATGGTTTGTTGATTAAACAGCTTGATGTGTAATTACCTAATTTTTCTTTACTGGTGAAATGGGGTAAATACATATAACATCTAACTTTTACTTCATCAGTTTATTAGTTTGACTCGAAACAACTCGAGAAAATTTTTTCGTGTAACATTACTTAAATTATTTTCATTCTTGAAATAGATGTATTTGATATTTTTCATCAAATGAAAAGGCATTGATACATACATTAATTATATTCCCAATATTTGGAATGTTATCTACCACAATAGGAGAGGCAAAATTTTCGGGTTTCTTATCAGGTTGAGGATTCAACATTTTTATATATTTTAACTCTTGCAGCATTTTTGTCTACTGGATATAAACACACTTTATAGACCACAGAAAAAAATAGTTTATATTTATTTCTTACATCAATACATGCCTTTTTACTTTTTATTTTATCTAGTAACTCAATGTAAAATGATACTCTTAATGGAACATAACTAATAATTCCTAGTTATAAAGCATTAATTCTCTTTAATGCCCTTCCTAATGTATGAACTTGAAAATTACACATTCCTGATGAAATATTTTGTTTACCATTCTTAAAATTTTAAACTAACTGTCCATCATTTGTGATCCTACAGTGTTGTGTTTGGAATTTAAAGGCCACAGTATCTCTACTTGTCAGCATTTGGTGTTCACAAAAACGTTTTAAAGTTCCTTTCAATCCATGGGGTATGTTTAATTTATGTCTTAAAGTTTTCATTGCTTTCTGTGTTACTTCAGTGAAGAGGTGGTGAGGTTGTGTTTAGTTGATAATATTTTTAAAACTTAATGTTTGTTACATACTGCCAAGTGCATTATAAATTAAGCATGAACAGTTTTTCTGTTTGTTTTGTTTCTCAAATATGTTGTTAGATAACGGACATATTTTTAAAACGGTTACCTCCTTAGTTTCGAAAATTTCATCATCAAAACGAGCAATTGTTTCCAAATTCTAGCATATATTGAGAACTGATGTCTATTAATAAATTTAATTAGATCAACTTTATGTAATTTACCATTGCCTTGTAAATTATTTCTTTTACAGTAATCACAAAGTTGAACAACTGTAAAATTCTGCATTTGCCCATCCTATTTGTAGAAAATAAAGTTAATTCCTTTTTTAAAAATAACTATCGAAATTCCCCTGCACTGAATTCTCATTTACTAGATATTTAAAAATGTTTAGAATATGAATCTCCTTTCTTATTTTTCATGCCTTCTAAAGTACATTTCTTACATTTATTATTACGTTCATTTTCATGTAACAGATATCTGTAAAAATAAATTAAATGTTCAATTCCTTGGCAGGCATCACTTTTCTTTGATGGTTTAAGCAGCCACATCTCAGCTTGTTGTTTTTCATCAAAATTCATCGATAATAATATTTCTGTATGATCTCAACTCAGGTTTCATTGTAAATGATGCTTATAATAATATTTAGAGATATTTTTTCCACATAAATACTCAATTCACTGTAGTCATTTCTTGCATGATATTCATTTTCAAATTGTCCACACATCATTCTACTAGCATCTTTTGTGTATATTTGTAAAATTATTAATTGAATTGTTAGTGTTACCATATTTACTCAATTTGTATTTAAGAGGTCCCTATTTCATAAAAAATGTTATTTGGTTCTTTATAATATTTATAACTTTTGTTATGTATCTTTCAATATTTTATGCACTAGCTTTATACAACCTGAGGTCATTTAAAGTGTTGAGAATATAGAAGTATCTTTTACTCATTTTATTTCATTATAATTCATATCATTAAAGATATGAAATATAGATATAATGAATAATAGTGGTAAAAGCATACATCAATAACAGAAAAATAATTTGGATACATGACTCAACACCAACTCATGTATTACGAAAAATATTTAATAGGAAGTTTTGTATTTGTATAATGAATGGAAGAGAATATGAGAATTATTTGTTTGTATAATTATTTCAGTATTTTAAATGATTACACTCAAGAGAAATTGAAAATGAAATAATTGCAGTTCATCAAATTTGTATTTCATAATTTTTCTATATAGTGGACATTTTATTTTTTCATTTAACAATTTGTCAAGGTATTCTCTATTATAGTTTGTTTTCATCTTCATGACTGAAACATATAGAACTATCGTTATCTACAGACTTCATCTGTTCTATTGATTCATATGGTTTAAATACGTTTGGTAAGAATGATCAGGTAGTTTTTGATTCTCTAAATTTTTTCCTCAATTAATTTTGTTTTTAAGTTCTATAATAGATTCTTTAGATAGTAATTGTCTGTATGGTACAAGTTCGCAATTTAATCTGCTTTAAAACTCTCTTATAAAATCTTCTGACATTTCTTAATCCCAAGCTGTAGTATCCCAGTTTACTTTGTCTTGAAATTCTCTTATCAAACCTTTGGATTATTTTTGGAGCCTTAATATGGAATGCCCATTTAATTTATCGTTAAAATCACTTACAAATTCTGCATATAATTTTTGTTGAGATGATGTAATACACAAACTAATTTTATCTTGAAATTCTCTCATAAAACCTTGAGTTAATTTGTGATATCCTCATATATGATTCTAATATACTCTATTCTAACATTGACTTATAAGTTTTTCAGATAAGCTTTCGTTTTTTGATACAATATTCCCATACAATTTGTGTTGAAATTCTCTTATGAAACTGTTGGAGAATAGACATTGTGATATTACATGTTAGTTTACTCTATCTTCTAATCCTCATACACAGTCTACAGGCACTTTTTCTTCACTTGAAAAACACCCCAATCTAATTTTTCTTGAAAGGCCGTTATGAAACTTGGAGATAGTTTAGGGTGTAATATTTCACTCCAATTTAATTTTGTTTTGAAATTCTCTCATAATATTTTTAGATAATATTTTACATCTTGACAAAAGAACCCAAGTTAATAGATCTTGAATTTGTATAATAAAATCATCAGGCAAATTTTTTGTAGTACTATTATAGTTTTCCAACAAAATTTTATTTGAAATTCTATCATAGTATCAGCAGATAATACATAATGGCCTGTAAATACTATCGTTAATACGTTCAAGAAGTTGTTTTCTCAATTCAGAATATCCTTTAAATGATACATCTTCTGCTCCAGCTTCTAATCCACACACTTTCTGGCTGTTTAGTCTCGCCATTCAATAAAAATAACATTTATTAGGTTTTAAAAACAGTATTAATATTGATGATAATTGAGTCTTTATATTATTCCAGGTGTTAAAAACATCGTTACCTAAAACAATTAGAACACAATATATACTAAAACAAGTTGAAAATTCATGTACCCCAAAGAACTATATTTTTCCATTAGCTTTAGAATGTTATCATATTCAAAATTAGATAAAAGTATAAAAAATTAAAATTCCGATAAATATTATTTTAAATAAACCACAACTGTTGTAAGTACATCTAAATCAGAATGATCTATCAAGAATTTATTTAAATTTATTCAAAAGAACGGTTATGAAATCAATTTAGGTCCTTGGTTTAAGGATATTTTGGCTCCATTGTTTGTAGTTAAAAAGTATTAATTACAAATGTTGATTTTATGTTTCATTAAATGTGGCATTTCAGTATTGATGAGTGTCAACACAGAAAACATAATACAAATAAAAGGAAATTTTATTAAAGCTTAAAAAATTATAGACTTTATTACATTCAAATAAAATATGAAAATTCATTAGCTCTAGAGGACGAATAAATTCAAGATGAAGTAGAAACTTAAACACTTAATATATTAGTCCAGATACATGGATTTTATTACCTGTTAAGAGCTTTAAAAATAGTAATTAGTTTATGAACTATTGTTTTCAATGAAAATCAAAGAGTATTAAATAACAACTGGGGTTATTATCTACAGTAGACATAAATTATGGAACATATTATATCCTATCTATTAGGTGTGGATTTTCAAAGTCAATTTCAAATGAAATACGAAAAAAGGAGATGTAGAAAATAAAAATACAAAGCTAAAACATTACAATGTGAACGTGTAATTCTTTATTGATGTAGTCTAAACAAACAACAAAGACGGTTATATTTAAGTAGATATCCTTTCATCAAAAACTTTAAAGTAGGGAAATCAGACACTTTGTCTGCTAGAATCTCTAATTTTATTTCGTCACACAATAATCAAGATAAATTTTGTATATGTTACTACAATTAATTATATGATGTAAATAAGGCAAAAATTAATCCATGATTTAATTGTCGGTTTTGGAGATAAGAATATAAAGAAATTTTGGTTTTATTTTACACATAAATACCTGAGATTTTTAAATTAACTATTAAAAATATAAAAGAGCCTTTTCATTATTTTACCACTCTAACAAGAAATAATTAATAGAAAAATACATAAGCAGTCCAATTACACACAATGGAAACAATTACATAATGAGAAATTATAAAAGAAAAAATTATTTGATTAATGTAGAACTAAAAATAATTTAAGTTCAACTGGAAAGCAATTGTCAGATAGAGAGGAAATTGATCATGTTGGTTACTAGAAAGTGTGCAACTGCTTTGATAAACAGAAACAATACAAAATGGTAAGGAACAAGTAACTCATAATGAATTTGTAATTAAAATTAAGTATTAATTACTTCCTAAAAAAATTAAATCTTCAAATAGCTTTGTCATAATTAAAATTCGTATAACATTCATAACGATTTTTATATACATCCAGTAAGCAAAACTGACTACATCCATCATTTGATATAATCACTTCATATTTAAAGTTCTCAAATAATTCTGTCCTTATATGATTCATATTAACGTTTATTCTTATATACATCCAGTTAGCGAAACTGGCTACATCCATAATTTGATTCAATCACTTCAGAATTAAAATTCTCAAATAGTTCTGCCATTATGTCATTCTTATTTACCTTTACTTTGCCTTAGTTAACTAGATTATTAGCAGAATTAATATGATGATCAATTCTCACACTACAAACTCCATTTAAATATATGCATAATGAACACTATAATCTTGTTGAATTTGAGTTGTTGTTGTCTTTTAACAACACTTCTACACATTGGACGAGAAGAATTATTTGCTGAAGATGTATTAATCCATTCTTTGCTTTTACAAATTGATAATGTTGATCTGTTAAACATCTAGAACATTCACAACCTTCAGACTGTTTCCATTTTAAATTAGCTTTAATTTCCATAATGAAACTTGCAGGCAATTTTTGATTATGTGATACAACTTGCTGATCAATTACATCTTGAAATTCTTTTATAAAAATCTTCAGATAAATTTGGATACATTGATATATGTCACCAATCTAGATATTCTCTTATAAAATCTTCATATAAGCTTTGACACAAACATAAGTGGCTCCATTTTAATTAATATAGAAATTAACCTATAAATTTTGATAGGTTGATATACACTCCTAGTTAAAAATATTTTTGAAATTCTCTTATAAAATCCTTAGAAAATGTTGTCTCCTAGATATATTATGCGAGTCACATAGGAAAGATGCTTTTTTTCTTCATGTTATCATCAACTGTATCTCCATGTGTTTCTTTTTTAATATAATTCATGTAATTATGTAAAAATTTAATTTTCACACATATGATGACTTGCTTGAATTAGTTATATTTGTTTAGTTCCTAGTTCATTATCTTCATTTAATTTTCTAACTAGATACACCTACAAATAAGAATTGTATAAAGGTGTTTTATTTTTATTTACCCACATATTGAGTAAATTATCAAATCCCAGCTATTTACAGCATACTTTATTATCTTTTATACAACTTATGCAGCAAGATAAAAATTTGGAAAGTTTTTTCTATATTTGCTAATAGTTCTTTATTTGCATGACCATTATGGCACTCCAACCGCAGTTCTCGATACCAGTAATATCATACTACTTTTCTGCGAAATAACACACATTTTTTGTGACAATATTCACATTTGGTTTTATTAATGTATGGGTACTCCGATGTATCAATATATTACACTGATATGGTTCTTGTGTGTATTCATTTCTGTGAGACTGTTATAATCTTAGACATACTTGTAACTGTTTTGGTGCGATTGTGCACAGAGCAAACTTTGTTTCACTTTGCAGAAGTTAATTTGTTATTTCGTTTTGTAAAAGAACAGTCAAGTCTTTTGTTTCGGTAAAGTGGAAAAAAATGTGTGAAGATTGATACAAAACTGTTTTCTTGATGATGTGACTATTAAGAAGAATTATATATGAATTTACAAGAAGTTTAATATAAATGTGGATCATGAACACCTATTCAAAAATTATTTCTACCTTACCATTGCTCTGATCTTGGATTGTTTGATCATTAAGAATGTACTGAAAAACGCGTTTGTTAGGTCTTTAAATATTGCTAAAATACAGATCTGGACCTTCTAGCAGTCAAAGTGGAATCACCCTAGAACCAAGAAGATGAGCCATAACAACTTCAATGAAATCTACGTGGGAATCCACTCAAGATAAGTGACAAAATGAATGACTTTTTTTACAGTGACTTCGTTATTTTCATTATATCGATACCATCCACAGTCAATAACCTTCTTGTTGCCCGATAAAGTGAACATATGCCATGTGAACAATATTATTAACCTGATTTCTAACCTACTTTGTAAGTGGTGGTATTGCTAGAAGCTGAAAATAAAAAATATTTCGTTTCATTTTTTCACCATTTATATTTTTTTCTTTATACATGTTGGTACTAGGAAGAATAAGTGATTCAACTTCAAAAATTTCTGTACCCAGTTGGGAGTAAATGCTTCCTCAAGTAATCGTTGTAATTCACTAATTTTACCTTTATCTCCGATTCTAAATTTATTTTTATCATTAGGTGCAGCAACATTTGTTTTACAACTCTTTTCATTAACTTCCAATGGTTTCATTTTTATCAATGAATGTTTTGTGGTATTGTATTTAACAGCAAGGTTTTTAACTTGATAACCCCATTTATAATTTCGTGGAAGACAAATGTTTTCCCACATCCTTTCCATAAGTGTTCAAATCTTTCAACAACAGATACTGTTAATCCATTAAAAGCTGAATTTTATTTACTTTTTCAGCATTTCTTTAAATTGTGTAGGACCATGTCGTGACAGACAAAAACTTTTGTCAAATGAAGATTCTGACTGTGTATATGGAATGGGAAGCATATCATTCTAATTTTGTTTATGATGGTAAGAATCTATCCGCTTTTCAAACTCTTTGTTTTCTTCAATAGCTTTTAGAACCTTATCAACTGATACCCTGATTTTTGCATTACTTGTTTAATAGCACTGATAACTGGCTGGTCTCCTTTTTATATTTTTAACATTTTCTTCTTCTTTTTCCCCCAAGCTTGAATTGTTCTTTCAATTCTATAGCTTACTTTCTAATTTCTTTAGCTTTTTTTAACAACTTTTGTGTCTTATTTTGTAAACAGCTAGTATACAAGAGAAATGTTAAATAAAACTATTTTTTAAACGTTTAATATTTATGTTTAACCTTCTTTCTTACATTTGTGACATGTTACAGTTTATTGATGAAATTACCTTGATTCAGTTTTAAGGGCAAGTCTACAGTATAAAATCCTAGCTCATGCTTCATACCAATAGTACATATCTTTAAAAATGCTGTCTACTGGTTCTCCACTGACAAGCTCTTGGTAGGTATGATTTAAATTTGTGTCAACCTGTCTAAAAATATTTAAAAAATTATACTGCCTCTCACCAATTGGATTCGTAGTTTGAATATATATGAGCTATATGAAAACAATCTATTGTTTCGTGTCTACCTCTGGTATAATATTCTCTAACTACATTCTCACTTTCAAGTATTAACTACAACTGCGTAATTTTGAAGTTTACTTAAGAGATAATTTCATCATTATTTTCAATAAATGTAGCTTTTTTAATGTTGGCTGGTTTAAGTTAAGCTACATCTCCTAGCAAGTCACCAACACCACCTCCACCAAAGCTTTGGCCAAGCCTGTGTCTGAACACACTTCTAATTTGGATCTGCAACCATACCAATTTAAAGCCCATGTTCATGAATAGCAATAAGTGCACTTTTGGATCTTATGGACAACAAAACAAATATAAGTTTAAATCATTGAATGCCTACTATTCTTTAGTATGAAAGTGGGTGGTTTATAGTAATCTTCTTTGTAGCCTATTATATTAATAATAATTATTTTTTGCAGGAGATGCTGAACCATTCCTCAGCTAAACCTGTGTTTTTAGGCAGATCCCTATATCTTTGGTAGAGCACCCATCGTGGATGGATTTTCTCGAAAAATCGTGACCTGCGTATAAGTTACCGTCAAGATTTCGAATGTCTACAACTTATTTTGATGCTCAGTATACAGAAATGAAAGAAGAAATCACAAAAATAATTCAGGAATGAAAAAATTTACACAATCAATGTGATGGCTGTAGTAATGTCAGGAATGAATCTATAATTAATTTTCTGAGTTCAAAACGAGAACCATTGTTTGTAGATTTCAAAATGACCAAACCCAAGCGACATAATGCCGAATACCTGGCAGAGATCATTAGATCTGTCATCGAGAAGTAAGGTCCAGATAAGTTTTTGGTGATTATAGGCGACAGTGCTCCGAACATGAAGGCAGACTTAACACTGTTGAAAGAAAAGTATCCTCCTATAGTGCCATTAGGCTGCATTGATCACCTTCCCCACTTACTGTGTGCTGACATCTTAGGATGCCAGAATGTTCAAAGATTCGTTGCAAGGGCGATAACTATAGTACAGACTATCAAGAAGTGTCACATACTGAAAGCATTCCTTAATCAAATTTCTTCTGAAAAAAGCAGTCGACCAAAGTGGTCCTTCATACATTGGCCATCAATGAATAGCTTGATCTAGACCAATCCAATAAAAGGAAACTACTAGACGATGCTGTTTTTTGGGTTTGAATAGAAAAAGTGAAAATTCTGTTGAAACCAGTTGATCTTATCACATCCATTGAATCACATGACCCACAAACACATTGAGTGCTCAGGAAATTAAATTAACTAGAGAAAAGTATGAAGGAAAACTTACCAGCATCACCCATGTAAATTCGAAGAAATGACAGTAATGGACAAGTTCATTGAGAGAAAAAATTTTGGAATTGGACCAATCCATCTCGCAAGATTTATGCTGGACCCTAAAATGCAGGGACGTTTGCTCGACCCTACGGAACTACTAGGTGCCATAGATTTTTTTTGTAATTGTGCTCAGCATATGGGTTTGGACATCTTAAAAGTAAGAGTAAAAATAGTGGACTACAGAGACAAGGAAGGTTGGTTCTCAAGAAAGTTTCTTTGGGAAGGGATGGATAATGAGGATAAAATTATCAGGCCTCTGTCGCGGTGGAGGGGGTTGAGAGGCACTTGCGGCTTGTGCAGATGTAGCCATAAGAATAATGGGTGCACCAGTAACTTTGACTGCCACAGAGCATACATTTAGTGCATTTCCTTGTTTGCCATCCAAGAAAGGAAACCGTCTTTCTTCTGAGCGAGCAGCGAAACTGACATTTCTTTCTTACAACTGGAAGCTCATGAATACCTCACCTCCAAAAGAGAAGAAGAAAGAAAGAAGCAAGCAAGCAGAAGCCATCCCATAGAAAACAGGAGGACCGGAAGAAGATGAAGAAATCTTTGAGATTGAAGAAGATGATGAGATCGAGTCAAGTAACTGTAACGATGATGATGATTTTTTTATTTTGGATTTAGAAAGTGTAGAAGAAGAGGACAAGGATCAAGACGATTTTATGGAAATTGAATGTGACAGTGACAGTGACTAGGGGACTTAAAAAAAGATAGAGTATGGAAAGTAAAGAAGCTGTATTATACCTTTTGCCTTTTAGTAGTTTTAGTTTGATTTTTACATCATTTTATGTTCTTATTTTTCTGATGTTTTCATACAATTATAATATTTTTTGAACATATAAGAGTGTTTGTGTTTTTTTTAATCAGACATTAACCACACTGACGTAATAATTTGAGCAACTTAGCTTTTAAAATTATAAATTCCTATGAATTGTATTTAATTATAATTTTATCGTAAAATATATTAAAGTTTTCAGTTTGTTTTAACCATATAACTAGTGCTTTTACGTATTGATTAACAGTTTTTAGAGCTATCTTGCTAATTAGATATAAATTCGCAAGAATATCTGAATTTTGGGAATATTGCCAGCAATATTCCCTGTGAATATTTCTTCGATTTTAAATTCCCAGAAATTTAGCAACACTACCCAACAAGAATACAGAGATTGAAATAAATACTGGTGATGGATGGATTCAAAGAAATTATTAACAACTATATACAAACTTTAGAATTGTTATGGTAAATCCTAACAGACCAGAATCAGATTATCCAACATATGGTGGAAAATCAATAAAAATTTAATTGATGAATATGTGGCCAAACTATTTGATTTTATAAGCAAAAAGAAGATCATCTTCTCTCCACTACTGATATGAGTACACTTGGTATTCATATGTTATCTTCTAAAAGTCCTGTGGCTTATATTGATATTCCTGAAATGCTTTACACATTATTTAAGTAATGACGAATGTAATGTTGGGGCTTAATCCTTACCGTGAAGATGGTCAATGACTGAAACCCGTCGGTATTTGGGGTTAAAATTAAAAGGAGCTTATGATCAAATATGTATTTTATACATTACTTCATGGCTGTTGATAGTCACATTCCAAAAATATTTGAGAGCAAAGGTTTCTGACGTGTATCTTTAAATGCTGTAAGTAGTTTCGATTATGATGTTTATTGACCAGTACATGAACATGTGCTGTTACTATAGCTCACAAAAGCACCGTCTTCCCATCGGTCTCCTTTGCTAGAGAGAGAGCGTGGTCAAAATGTACTAAGAGTCATTGTCTCTGGCTCTCTTGCTCGTAACGACGTAGATACCAAAGGAAGTCAATGTGTGGCGCAGATTAATGCAAATACTATTAAGATTTAGTGCTCTAACACTACAATGTGTACCATTATATATCTAAATGTTCTCCAGTTTTATTACGCTCCACTTAAGTCAATATGCATTAGTAAAAAAAGATAACACTCACAATAATCCTTTGTCTTCGATGCAGTCTATAATCTATAACTATTGGCACTGCAAAACACGTTTCGGGTTTTCGTGGTGTATTATGTTCAAAATATGGGATTGGTTCGTCAGACTGGGACAAGTTCTTTTTGTGGAAACATTGAGTTTATATGTGAAAGCGCGTGGATAACTCCTACAACGTTTGAATTCCTGTGCAGCTTATTGAAAATGGATGCAGAAGTGTACTGTGCACCTTTCTGCACGAGAGTAAAGAAAGCGTGATCCAAATGGAGACGGGATTTCTGCCACGTATTAATTGAGTGAAAGCTACTAATTCTTGGGAATAAGCTAATACTATCAACAAGAAACGAGGTAAAGAATGTATATATTGAGAGACCAATACCAGACTTATAAACAGGAGTTGATGAAAGGTTCGCGAACTTACACCACTCATTGTCGAACCGCCCGCTTCTGAGTCAAAAATACCCTTTGAGAATGGGAAGAGGTACACCAAAACATAATACTCTAGGGAATAAGCGAACGAAAATAGGCAAAATAGGCTACTCTTCTTGTCGAAGTTTCACTTACTTCACACACTATTCTAACAGTAAAAAAGTCAGCATTAAGTCTTCCAACAAGATCCTGAACATGGGCTCATCACGAGAGTATACTGTTTATCTGAACACCTCGACATCTGAATTGTTCAGTTTCACTAATCATATGCCCATTCTGTGAAATTAAAACCTTAGGTTATGTTGAATTGTCTGTCAGAAAGTGTAAAAACTGAGTGTTACTGTGATTTAACGTAAATCTGTTCTCTACAGGCCTTGAACTTACGTCTTGAACTGCAATATTTGAAACAGTGTCAGCGTTGCACACAACATCCCTTGCTACCAAGCTATTACCACCAGGAAACAGAGATATTTAAAATCACCTGTAATATTAGAGAGAATACCTTTTACACGGAAGAACCAAAGAAACCGGTCCACCTACCTAAGGTCAGGTGAGTCCCCGCAAACACGCATAAGTGCTGCAAAACGACGTGGCCTGGAATGAGAATAATGTCCGAAATAGTGCTGGAGGGAATTCATCATGTGAATTCTGTAGGGCTAAGCATAAAACTGTAAGAGTATGAAGGGGGAGATCTCTTCTGGACAGCACATTGCGAGGCATCCCAGATATGGTCAATAATATTCAAGACTGGGGATTCCGGTGGTCAGCGGAAGTGTTTAAACTCAGAAGAGTGTTCCTCACATCCTGGTGCTGAATAGCCTCTTTCTCTATGTTAATTTACAGGTATGCCTAAAGGTGTAGTGCTGAAGCGTTAATGGTTGCAGGGCGTGCGTTATTGGTGTATTCCGGGAAAAATTATGTTTTTCTTACCCATCGGCAAAGCGGCCTACAGTGGGTGCCTCAGCTGGCCGTTTTGGCGAACGAGATAATCACGACGCCGACAACGCATGTCCTGTGAGTTTGGTGGGGTTATCACGGGACATGGACGAATCACGCTGGAGATAAATTGAACTGGTTTTCTGGTGTAGGTATCGCTTTGCTGAACAAAGATGCAATAGATGAACCGTGGTCGTGCTTTTCAGTGCTTACACACAATGGATAGGCTCTTAGGCGGGTAGTATAAGTTTGTCTATTTCACCACTTTCTGTGGCTGGTTTCACTTGACAAGCGCGACATGTGGACATGCTAACATCACTGTCGGTGTACCTGCAGTAAGTAATACATCATCACCTTCCATGTATGAGTACGGTAAGAACTGTAGTTATATATCGAAACTAAATCGGTCAACCATATGCTGTAAGACGTGAGACAACGTATAGATTCTTTGGTGGGTACGAGAAGTTCGTCTTTCTTTATAGTAGAGGCATTGCTCCTAATCGTGTTAACGACGGCAGTCCAATTACTTGAAAGGGGATATGTTACCTTAACATCTGATAGCTAATTCAACCTCTTATTTGCACCTACAATTTGGTGTAGTCCCCTCACTGTTTACGTCTGGTTGCACTTGACAAGGATGGTATGTGGATCTCATAACGCCATTCTCCCTTTCTGTGCACCCGCAGTGCAGTAGTACGAGCGCGTGCTGGAAAGTAACGTTCCAGAATTTTTAACGCGAGAACTCCTGAAGCACTTTGAATCAAACAAACGTTATTAACATTCTACATCTTTATTCTTCATGTCAACGTATTTGCTGCAATCTTTCGCTAGAGGTCTCCGAATCGTAGCGTGTAGCATGGTGGGTTTAAGGTAATTACTTTGCAAAAACAGACATAATGTCTTATGGGATAACAGCAATCAGTCGATTATAGATGAAATGCACTCTGCTCACAATAACAGAAACGAACTACTAACTCTTAAGGGCTTGAATAAGAAGTTAGAATCACGTAAGGCTATCGTCACAAAGGCAGATAAGGGCGGCACTATGGTTTTAATACACGATACATACTATATAGAGAAAACTGAAAAGTTCTTTATGGAAAACGGAATAGTAGAAGTCAAGAAAGATCCAACCAAGAAATTTCGAACAGAAATAAGGAAACAAATAGATAACAGTGTGTTTCTATTCACAGAGGAGGAAAAGTTTAAACTGAAAGTAATGAATCCGCGAATCCCCGAATTACGATCACAAGTAAAGCTCCATAAAGTTGAAAAATCGATTCGCCCAATCGTTAATAACACCAGCAGCCCAAGTTATAAATTAAATAAAGAGCTAAATAACAGATTGAAGGCGGCATATACATATCGTCGGACTTTCAACATTAGCAACAGCTACGAATTTGCCGAGCAAAATAAAAGACGTACTTATACCTCAGAATGCGTCACTAGCTTCATTGGATGTCACCAATCTGTACACAAACATTCCCGTAAAAGAAACGATTGAGATCATTAAGAACAATCTCCTCACTCATGGTAAATTGGCACTGGGGGAAGTGATTGAACTAGTGGAAATGTTGGAACATGTCCTGTCGTTCAATTACTTTACTTTCAATGGTAAAATTTATCAACAGAAAGACGGGCTGGCAATGGGGAACAGTTTAGCTGGGACGCTGGCTGACATCTTTGTAAATCACTTAGAAAACAAATTCTTTGATGAAAATCCTAATATCGCTGAGAAAATTGTATATTACAGGAGATATGTGGACGACTCCATTTTATTATACAAAGGAGATAAAAAATGATATCGAAAACTTAGCACAAAAAATGAGCTCTCAACACCCGAAAATTAGATTCACCATGGAATTTGAAGAAAACAACCGTATAGATTACTTAGATTTAACACTAATAAAGAAAAATGGGAAGCATGAATTTAGCATATTCAGAAAACCTACGTGTACAGATCTAGTTATCAACGAGCGCTCTTGTCACCCACCGCGATACAAATGGGCATATTTTACTTCGATGGTATACAGGCTACTAAGATTGCCACTAAGCCAACACGAAGTAGAAAAGGAGTTAAGTATTTTAAAACAAGTGGCCGTAGCGAACGGATATACGTGTAAGCAGGTGATGAATATTTATTGGAAGATAAAGAAGAGGCAAATGGAACAAACAGAAGGAAGGCAAGTAGCAGTTAAGAGGAACAACAAGAAAAAATATGTAGCTCTCACTTACAATGGAAGAAGTGCAGACAAAATTGAAAGATGCTTTCGTAAATCCGACGTTAAAATAGGGTTCCGAACAAATAACACGTTAAAATTGAAGCTCCGGCATAGAATATGTAATAGTAGGAATAAATTTCAAGATTCAGGTGTATATAAAATCAAATGTAATGACTGCTGTAAACAATATATAGGGCAGACTGGTAGGAACTTTGAAACCAGATTCAGGGAGCACACCTACTCTCAAAACAAAACAGCTTTTGGGGCGCATATGGCTGCGACAAAGCACTCAGTCACGAATATTGAAAACAACTTAGACATCCTGCATAGAGCTCACAAGGGACGGTTCCTTAACATTTTAGAAGAGATCGAAATATACACCCACAAAAATAAAGATCCGGATTTAATCCTCAACGAACAAAGCGAATTCAATCATAACGCCTATTTTAGCATTTATGACGACCTACTAAGATGACAACTGTTGCGTATGGAGATCCAGGCCGAGGGATGAGAGATGGAGCGCGGTGGAGAAGCCGGAAGACGCGTGCAACGCCTGGCGTCGTTGACGGGGCCCTCCTGTGCGGCCCTCTTGCCCGCGGCGATGGACAGCAGACGACTGAGCGGACCGCGGCACAACACCAAAGTGGCGGGAACCACGGAAGCAGACCGTAGAAGAAAACAAGTTCACACCAGCACCATAGATATATAAATCGCCCTATGCCTGTTAGATCGTATAAAAATGATAATTTTACTGTTTTTTAATCCTGACAAGTACAGATTTTAGCTTTGACATCTACATATTTTAATTAAATATTTTTAATATAAAAAAGATCTACTGAATACAGTATGTGCAAATGGAATGTAACAAATGTACCAGACGCCACCTGTCGGTAGTAGTGTCATAATTAATATAAATGACGTGCAATCTGCCAACCAATTTTATGTGACGTAGCATGTGAAAGTTGCTGAATTGGACGGGTTACTCCTGTAACTTAAATATCAGGTACGTTCTGGTACATTTGATGTTGATAAGATAGGATGAAAAAGATTTGCTTTCGTGAAATAGTAAATTAGTATAATTATTTTTACAGATCTGAAGATGGTTCTGAATGAACCGAAACCGGTCATATGAATAATAAAAAAGTTTGCAATCAAGACGGATTTAAAGTAACATAAGGTAATTACGTCGCTACGTGGGTAACAGAGGGTTATAATCGAGTTTCTAACCGGGCAAAACCTCGTTCACGCATGGTGCACTGTCTGCTTCAACATGGGGGTATTAGAATACATTAGAGCGCTGTAACATCCGCATAAATCCGTCTACTTTCGTTCACTGTCGTCGACCTTACTCCTTACAGACCTGACTTGGTCCATCAGAATTCCACCTATTTTCAAAACTTAAAGAACATCTTCGAGGTCTTCACTTTGATAGAAATAAGGTGGTGCACCCAGAGATGAGGTATTTCACTGTCCGCAGTATCAACCATTATACAGTGACGGTATCATTAAACTGGTATCTCGTGGGGAGAAAGATGTTTATCGCCCGGGTGACTACATTGAGAAATGAAAATGTAATCACTAAGAATAATAATGGAGAATGTTAATAAAGTTTGTTTTATTTAAAAAATAAGTAGCTTATAAAAGAAAGATTTGGAGGCATTACTTTCAAGCACGCCCTCGGAGATGTGCATACAAGGTAGTGCAAGACGTGTTTCTTATAACAAATACCCGCATCCTAATTCTCTCATCACAAAACATAGACCTAGAATGGAGAGCAAACTGCCTAAGAGCAGTGGAGCCCTACAGCCATCGGCCTAGTGCAACAGCACATGACAGTTAAATAATTCACACACACACAATTCCGCATGAAGTGCTAAGTTTTTTATCTAGCATACCAGCATTTTGGCGTATCCCACGAATTTACAGAATAATCCGCACTTCTCAAATATCTTCGTCTGGCATGTCTGCCCATGACATCATTTCCATGACATATTCACTAGAATGCCCTAGAAAGAAACAAAAACTGTCTGCATACCGAGACCTCAAACGCATAAATTTGCCTGAACTCGAAACTGAGGCACAAGAAATAGTTTGGGGGTTGACCTCTACTCCCCTCATGGACATAAACGACAAACTCCACGAATTCACTAACAAAATTACTCAACTATATGACAAATATGCTCCAATAAAGAACAGGAAAGTAAAAAGGCAACCTGCACCTTGGCTGACTGATGAACTAAAACAGCTCATGAATCTCTGAGACGCTGCACATCGAGATACAAGATACACCCTACACCTGAAAATCACGCTGTATGCAAGCAGAAACGAAACAAAGTCAGTCAAGCGGTGAGAAACGCTAAGCTCAGACATGCCCGTACATTAGCTGACAATAGATGTAGACCAGCTATCCTGTGGAAAAATCTCCGTAGTCTCGGTTTAGGCAAAATAAAAGTTGCAGAAAATCCCATGGTCCCAGCTGAAGAACTAAACCGATTCTTCACATTACCTGCAACCAAAATTGATCCGCAAAAAAAACAGAGAATCATTGACTACTTCATTGGGATGAACGACTGTAGCAAAGAAAAATTCTATCTACAGCACGTCACTTGCAGTACTGTCAAGAAAGCCATAATGCGGATTAGATCAGCATCTACTGGACATGATGGTATCACTATCCAGATGGTAAAACTTATTATTGACCAACTACTGCCCTCTATAACAAACATTTTCAACGATTCATTAATCACAAGTGTTTTCCCTGAGGCCTGGAAACTGGGACAAATTAAGCCACTGCCTAAAAGGGACATCGCCACAGCAGCCTCTGACTACCGCCCCATCTGCCTTCTTCCTGCACTATCAAAGGCCTTCGAATATATAGTTCATGACCAGCTCACCAACTACCTAACTACTAACAACCTACTAGACGAATATCAATCAGGTTTCCGTAAACATCGAAGCACAACATCCGCTCTGATAAAGGTGACAGATGACCTGAAACGTGCCATGGACAGACAAGAAGCGACTATCATTTGCTTCTTAGATTTCAGCAAAGCATTTGATACTGTCGACTTCGACATCTTACTAGCCAAACTTAGCGGTCTAAATTTCTCACCAAGCGCAGTGCAATGCTTTCGCTCATACATGACGTCTCGTCAGCAACGCGTCCTGTCTGGGGATATAAAATCACAATGGCGGCAGGTAGTGTCAGGCGTTCCCCAAGGCTCGGTATTAGGTCCTATACTCTTCTCTCTTTATGTGAATGATGTGTCATCGGTCCTGACCTATTGCAAATACCATATGTATGCTGATGACCTTCAGTTGTATCTAAGTGCGAAACCAAGCAATCTCAAGAAAGCTATTGAAAATTTCAATACTGACCTTGATGCACTGTCAAAATGGGCACAGGACATAGGTCTAAAACTAAACCCATCTAAAACCCAAGCGGTACTTGTTGGTCACTCTAAGCTCATTAGCCCAAAACATCGGGAATCCGTACCACCTCTTATCCTAAATGGAACAAATATTAACTTCTCGCCCTCAGCAAAGAGTTTGGGAGTAATAATAGATGAAAATCTAAATGGACAGAGCACGTAACTGCAGTGTGCAAAAAAGCATCAGCATCCCTTCATGTCCTACAAAAATATAAAAAACTCTTCCCTTTCGATCTGAAAAAGAAATTAGTACAAACGCTTATACTCCCAATCATTGACTACAGCGATATTATCCTACAAGGCCTCTCTCAGGAAAATTCCCGACGTCTAGAACTGGTCACGAATGCCTGCGTCCGATATATCTGTGACGTTCGACTTTTTGATCACATTTCACCAGCATATGCAAAATTGTCCTGGCTGCGTGCAGACAAACGCAGAGATTTCCATACACTCTGTCTCATCTACTGCCTTATAAATGTACACTGTCCCTCATATCTCTCCTCGTCCCTAACACTCACGTCGGAACAACATGACAGAAACACACGTTCCCATCATAATAAAATCCTCTCCGTTCCACTGCATCGCTCAGTCACCTTCTCCAAGTCCTTTACAGTAGCGGGAACCCGACTCTGGAATAACCTCCCTCGTTATGTTAGAGAACTTAAAAACATGACCGGCTTCAAAAAACACTTAATGACGTATCTACTTAAGCAACAGTAATGCCTTCCTCTGTACATGAGTGCACTTCACCTCATTACTTCCGTCTCACCCCCTCCTTAAACCTCCCTTACCCAAAACTCGCTATACTAGTGGACATCTACTTTACACACTAAAATATTAATGTACATCTGCACAAACCTTCATTACTATTGCCAATCTTTCTCATGTTTGTCATTATTATTAGATTTTTTTACTGTTATTATTATTGCTTTCACCATAATCTGTATGTATAGCACCTGATGTCATGTTTATCATTATTATTTGATTTTTTGTTATACTGTTATTATTATTGCTTTTATCATAATCTGTATGTATAGCAACTGTTGTAAAAATACTTCCGCATTTACTTTATTAGGTCTTAGTCACAACTCATTATTCATATTGTCACTAGAGTAAGCTAATTTTCTCATTTAAACTTTGTTCATGATGTAACTCTGATGTGTGAAATGCTGCATGTGTGGAACACTGGTCCGATGTAAGAGAGGGCCTGATGGCCCTAATCTGATCAGGTTAAATAAATAAATAAATAAATAATTCCCAGATTTGACGCAACTCAACTAACATTTTGCTATCTATGATATGACACCTTATTTTATACTTTCCACGTATCTTATCATGGCCTAAGTACGACGTATGTGTGGTGTGTGGCGTATTTGCGGCGGATACAACGACATAACATTTCACGTAAGTGTAACCCTAGCGTCACGCTGGAGTATACAATGATAAGCCGTACAATTATGACCCCCTGGTTAACAACTTTTCTGTCCGCCTTTGGAATAAAATATATCAGTTCTGGCCCCGATACAGTGACAGTTATACTACCGAAAGATGACATACCTGTCGGGGTTGTCTTCCATTACTACCACAGGTCCAATGCAAATGCGGGAGAATGTAACCCATAGCATAGCAGTGATCCCACCAACCTGCTTCAGTGGTGTGCTCCACGTTTCGAGCCGCCGTTCACCGAGCTAATGACGTTTGTGGAGACGACCATCGACCTAGTGTAACAAAAATACACTACTGACCATTAAAATTGCTAAACCAAGAATGAATTCAGATGATAAAAGGGGATTCATTGGACAAATATATTGTACTAGAACTGATATGTGATTACATTTTCACGCAATTTGGGTGCATAGATCCTGAGAAATCAGTACCCAGAACAACCACCTCTGGTCGTAATAAGGGCCTTGATGCGCCTGGGCATTGAGTCAAACAGAGCTTGGATGGCGTGTACATGTACTGCTGCTCATGCAGCTTCAACACGATACCACAGTTCATCAGGAGTAGTGACTGGCGTATTGTGACGAGCCAGTTGCTCGGCCACCATTGACCAGACGTTTTCAATTGGTGACAGATCTGGAGAATGTGCCGGCCAGGGCAGCAGTCGACATTTTCTGTATCCAGAAATGCCTGTACAGGACTTGCGACATGCAGTCGTGCATTATCCGGCTGAAATGTAGGGTTTCGCAGGGATCGTATGAAGGGTAGAGCCACGGGTCGTAACACATCTGAAATGTAACGTCCACTGTTCAAATTGTTGTCAATGCGAAAAAGAGGTGACCGAGGCGTGTAACCAATGGCACCCCATACCATCACGCCGGGTCATACGCCAATATGGCGATGACGAATACACGCTTCCAATGTGCGTTCACCGCGATGTCGCCAAACACGGATGCGACCATCATGGATTCATCCGAAAAAAAATGACTTTTGGCCATTCGTGCACCCAGGTTCGTCGTCGAGTACACCATCGCAGGCGCTGTTGTCTGTGATGCAGCGTCAAGGGTAACCGCAACCATGGCCTCCGAGATGATAGTCCATGCTGCTAAAAAGGTCGTCGAACTATTCGTGCAGATGGTTGTTGTCTTGCAAACGTCCCCATCTGTTGACTCAGGGATCGATACGTGGGTGCACGATTCGTTACAACCATGCGGATAAGATGCCTGTCATCTCGACTGCTAGTAATACGAGGCCGTTGGGATCCAGCACGGCGTTCTGTATTAATCTCCTGAAACCACCGATACCATATTCTGCTAACACTCATTGGATCTCGACCAACGCGAGCAGCAATGTCACGATACGATAAACCGCAATCACGATAGGCTACAATCCGACCTTTATCAACGTCGGAAACGTGATGCTACGCATTTCCCTCCTTACACGAGAAATCACAACAACGTTTCACCAAGCAACGTCGGTCAACTGCAGTTTGTGTATGAGAAATCGGTTGGAAACTTTCCTCATTTTAGCAGGTTGTAGGTGTCGCCACTGGCGCCAACCTTGTGTGAATGCTCGGAAAAGCTAATCATTTGCATATTACAGCATCTTCTTCCTGTCAGTTAAATTTCGCGTCTCTAGCACGTCATATTCGTGGTGTAGCAATTTTAATGGCCAGTAATGTATGATTTACGCGAAGTTCCGACACGTTTCCATTGATTGACTGTTGAATCCCGATGGTCTAATGCACGTTTCAATACAAATTGACGATTCCGTTGGATCAATATGTGAACAAGTAGGGGTGGTCTGCTGCGGAGCTCCATATTCAACAATCTAAGATGAGCAGTGTACGCCGAAACATTAGTGCGCGCACCAGCATTGTTCTTTTTCGGCAGAGATGCCACACATCACCATGTGTACTACTTTCTGTCCTACTTTACAGAACAGAAAAACCTCCGAATCACACGTCCTATGGAGAATCGTCGACGTTCAAACATTTAGCAACTAGTGGTACTTTAACTGTTCTTCTACCTCTTTCCGTAGATGCTCACGACTGTGGCGCGTGAGCATTCGATCAGCTTCGCCGTTTTCGAGATACTCGTTCACAGGCTCTGCGTAATAACAACCTGCCTTTGGTCAAAGTCGTTTATCTCAATGGATTTCTCCATCTGTAGCCCATAACTTCGCTAGCGTGATCCCCCGTCTGTGTCCTCTCCGCTTCTGTCATCTGTCACGTACCCGCAATACCACCAGGCGACATCCAACGTCGAGGAGGGGAGTGGTCAAAATGTTTTGGCTTATCAATGGAAATTAAGGCAGTATTTGATGTTACACGACAGACAACTTTCAGTACTCATGACTTCAATTTATCGAAATATTTCTTACACATACATCATTTCACAACAATTCCTGTAGCACAGTTCTAACGATATTTTTTGAATAATGAATATTTTAGTGACAACTGGTTCTTTATGGTAAGTGTCATTTGAGTGAGGATAAGAGGCAACAAACTTTTTCCTTAAACCAGATGCATCCAGTTTATAGGTACAGTCTTAGACATAAAAACTGACCGTCGGCCGGCCGCCACAGAGACTAAGTCCGAGTCGTTCACTTAAGGTGGCCAATAAAACTGACCTCCCCTGACAACTAGAAGTCCGGCTATCTGCACTATCTGGCAACACTGCAATATGCGGAAGTGTCAGGGGGCAATGTTGTCTACTTCCGAGATGTTACTGGCTAGTGAAAGCCTGTGGTCTAGTGGTAATCGTCGTGCATTCTGAACTTGCAGTTGCCTGTTCGCGTCCAGCTGTTTTGTTTTTTTTTACCACATTTCGGCCCTCGTCTAAAGTTATGAGTCTGATTGAACGTCAAAGATAATTCGCTTCACAGTCTACCCAAGCGCAATAACAAGTACTTCCGGAAACAATTCCGCGGGACAGCTCGTGGCTGCGTCGCGATCAGAACAGCTAACGCTCGAGCGTTTCCTGGCGCTGCAGCGGCTACCGGCCACTGGCCAGACGCCACCCGCCGCCTGAAATCCGGCGCCACCCAGGTGATCACGGTGCGACGCTGTCAGTGTATGTATCAACTGTCATTTTCGAATTTGAAGTTCTAGTTATCATCTTACAGTTAGGCATTGGATTTTGCATACCTGAAAACAATCAACTACGGTTAAGCATTGTAAAGCTGAGTCAATAGTTGAAAAAGGTGTAACATCTGCAACACAGTATTTACTTTTGGTATAACAGAGGGGTGAATGCAGAGGAGGCAGCTAGAAAGATTTGAACTGTATGTGAAGTGAGTGCTTTTGGGAAAAATACGCGAGAAAAAGGCATTCTTGTTTCAACAAAGATCGTTCTGGCATGAATGATTTTCCACATTAAGGAAGTCTCGATTACTGATATATAATCCGACGTCTGGTGTAGGAGTACTGCATGCTCTAATTCGAAACAACAAAAATCAACGGAGTGACTGTTATTGAACGTCATCAGGTCGCTCATTGAGCATTCCTATGCAGTACTGCTACTGGTGACGAGTTATGATGCCTTTATCGTTAACTTCCTAAGAAGAAATGGAAGGGGGAGCCCCACCAAAGGCGTACACTCCAGCAAAGGGTGGTGTGAACATAATATTTCACATCTGATAGCTCCAAAAAATGTGTTTTGGGCTACGAATTCTGCCCCAAGGGATGTGTGCATCACAGCTGGAATTTGTTGCCAACAACTGAGACACCTTTCGGTCGCAGTGTAAGAAAATCGACCGACAAAACTACATCACCTGCGCTACTTCATGATAACGCATTCTGTTGATTTGAGAAACAATCTATCCAGGAGATTGATAGGAAAGTCATCTCTCAGCCACGTGTATTGATAGGGAAGTCCTCTCTCAAGCACTTGTCCCTCTCGGCATACACTCATAAAATTTTACCTTTCCCGCTCTTGATCGATCAACCGTCAAGGCAGTTCGTTTCTAGACGAAAATACTCTTCAAACTACACTGGTTTAATGACAACGTTAGAACCAGTAGGTTTCTACGGGCGTAGAATTTGTAAATTACTTTAGCATCGTCAGATTGCTTTAGATATCGCGAAAGAAAATTCTGCTGCTGATTAATTTCTACTTGATTATTATTGTTGCTTTCAGTAAATGGATGGGAAACACAATTAAAATATTCACTGTACTAACACAAATTAAATTCAGCTTACTACAGAAACATTACGACGGCAGTCTATCTTAATAAAGCATTAAGTATCTGGAAGACGCCGGCCGCGATGGTCTAGCGGTTCTTGGCGCGCAGTCCGGAACCGCGCGACTGCTGCGGTCGCAGGTTCGAATCCTGCCTCGGGCATGGATGTGTGTGATGTCCTTAGGTTAGTTAGGTTTAAGTAGTTCTAAGTTCTAGGGGACAGTCTGCTTTCGGCTATGGTGGGGCGAGGACGTCAGCTGCGCCCCGCCGTGCGCGACCGTGAGCGCTTGCTTGTGTTTACCTTCTCGCGGCGCGAGTTGTATTTGTTCCAAGTTCAGTGCGACTATGGCACACACATGGCGCCACGATACGATCAAAATTACTTACCAACCAGATCACGCGCGTCCTCGAGCCTATGAAATAGAACAGTTCATACGCGACGATCTACGTTTAGATCCGGCGACTGTCGTCGGAATACATTTTTCTATAACAGCGAGCGTGGTTTATGTTAAATTGACCAGTGCAGAGGTCTGCGCGACAGTGGTTTCTAAATACTCGAACTCTCTCAGATTCAAACATTCTGTCGGGCATATCAGTGCAGTGACGGTGGATCATGCAGGCATGGGCCTAAGGACTGTAAGGGTTTTTGAGCTCCTCTTCGTGGTCCCAGAGGAAGTTGTCAAGGACGCCTTCCGACAATATGGCAATGTTATCAGCCACGTTGCAGAAAAGTGGCAAACTTTCTCGACGTATAAGGTCTACAATGGTGTGCGCCAAATTAAACTTCAGCTCAAGAAACATGTGCCGTCATATTTGAACATCGGTGGTTGTCGTGCAGTCATCATGTACGACGGTCAACCGCGTACATGTTCCGGATGCGGGCAGGAAGGCCATGTTCGATCGAGCTGCCTACAACGTAGAATTACGCAGATACCAGTGGGAGACTCCGTTTCCCCGACGGGGACGACAATCCTGCCCCTCACGTACGCTCAGACGACGATGCGCACCATAGTTGAGGACGAAAGTGGCGATCAGACACATCCATCGACGTCAGAAGTACCAAGGGAGGAAGAGGAAGGACCCTCGGTGCCAACCCATATGTCGCCCCCTCCACAGCAACAACAGCAGCAACAGTCCCACGGACTCCAGACGCATCATAACATTCAGAACGCGATGGACGTGGACGCGAACATTGTCCCGACCGCGGCTTTCCTAGCGGAAGGTGATACGACGCTGGATTGCCTCCCACATTCGGATACGGATGTCCACGTTCTAAAGCAACGTTCGTCTCGACGACGCAAGCGACGTCGGCGGACCCCTTCTGACGATTGCCTCCTACACACGGCCGGTCAAGAAGGTGACATCTCATCAGACGGCATGGATGCTGCGCCTGCTGAGGATCTAAGTGGTGTCGACGGTTCACTTGCCCATACTACGAGTGCCCAGTTACTTCTTGCACCACAAACGCGGCAGGTCGCGTCGATGGATGGCGCTCCGTCAACCTCTACCAAAGACGACGTACGTGAGAGAGATTTGGGTGCCGATCAGCTACACACCATCGTGTTGCACCCACTGTGGTCGGACGATGTTGAGGAACTTCCTGAAGAGGGCACGGGTGACAGGGGAGGGGGCGTCATTGGGGATACCACTCTTAGCGTGAAAGACTCATAATTTGTAACGGGTTTGGTGGGTCCGGCATCTCTTGCGGTTAGCTTTGATTGCCATGGCGTCTACACTAGGTGAAGAGGCTAGGCAGCACACCTTTCGCCTTGCCACAATCAATATCAACGCGATAAGGGCACCACACAAACTAACAATGCTACAACGCATGCTTGATGCGGCGGACATCGACGTGGCCCTCTTGCAGGAAGTATGTGTCGCTAGTTTCCCTGACTTCTACGGATATACCGCCCACATCTCCCACGCCTCTTCTACCGATTGTGGTGTGGCTGTTCTGCTACGGGACGGTTTGGCGGCTACGGACGTACTGTACTTACCGAGTGGAAGAGCCATGGCAGTAACTGTCAATGGTGTACGACTCATCAATGTATATGCCCCTTCAGGATCAGGGAGGCGGAGAGATCGGGCCCGCTTTTTTTCGGAAGATATTACGCGTCTATTTATGGGCCGCATAGACGATATGGTGATCGGAGGAGATTTTAACTGTACATTATCTCCGTTTGATCAGCAGCCAAATCACGTCCCGTGTGCGGATTTGGAAATGCTTGTGCGTGACCTCCACCTGATTGGCACGTGGCGCCAAATCCAAGGCCCAGCTCCGGGTTACACCCATTGTACAAGCCATTCATCAGGTCGGTTAGACAGGATTTACGTCACAAGCACCCTTTCGACGGCGACGAGTGGAGCAGAGCTCTGGCCCACAGCATTCACCGACCACACAGCCTATATTTGCACCATTGCCCTCCAACCTGCACGTGTGTGGCGCAGTAGGCCCCCCTGGAAACTGAACGTCGCCCATCTGGACGAGCCGGCATGTAAAGGTGCAGTCGAAGAGTCGTGGAACGCGTCCTTACAGCGTCGTGGTCGTTACCGATCGACCCTCAGTTGGTGGATTGAATGTGCGAAGCCTGCTCTTAGGTGCACCTTCATGGCTTACGGCCGGGAAGCAGCGGCATGGAGGAGGAGCACGGAGAACTATTATTACACCGTCCTACGGGAATGTCTTGCTATGGAGCCCTCACCTGAGAGGCAGATCATAGTCAATCGCGTGAAAGCGCAGCTCGTCTCCTTAGCACGCCATCATTTACAAGGCGCTGTTATACGGTCGCGTGCTCCAGACATGATACAATCAGAAAGGCCATCTATGCACCACGTGCTCCTAGAACGCAGGAGGCGCCGTAGGGCACTGGTAACCGACATGATAACGGACGACGGTCGACACGTGGTAGAGCAAGCAGATATAGCAGAAGCCTTCAATGGGCATTACGCTCAACTTTATTCAGCAGTGCTCCCAGATATGGCGACAGTAGACACCGTTTCAGCACATCTCCACGGTACAGTTCCACCAGACATGGTCCCGACTTTACTGGGAGAAGTGACAGAAGAGGAAGTACTCGACGCCATTGGTAAAGGTGCTTCCCATAAATCACCAGGAATCGATGGATCACCATTAGATTTCTATCGAGCCTTTAAACAACTGTTGCTACCGTGTTTGATTGAAATTCGCCAGGAATTGATGTCCCCGGGTACAACATTGCCTGCACCATTCTTGGAAGGTCTGATTGTCCCCATCCATAAGCCGAAGGGTCGGAATCATGTCCGCGATTATCGGCCCTTAACGTTATTGAACAGCGACTTCAAGACCTTTTCGAGGCTGCTATTAGAACGTATTCGCGGCACACTATTGCACGTCTTGTCCGGCGATCAGACGTCCTTGGGGGGACCCAACAACATCAGAACTGCGTTATGTCGTTACAGAGATCTCATCTCCCTTGCACGGGTGAGACGTTTGCGGCAGCCCTCGCGTCTATCGACTTTAGCCAGGCTTTTGACCGTGTGGGACACACTTTCCTCACGGTCGTTCTACGGCGCATGGACTACCCCGACCCCTTTGTCACAGTGTTGACACGCCTACTACATGGTGCAACTTCTCGAGTTCTTGTTAATGGAAGACTGACGGCACCCATGCCGATCCGCCGATCAGTACGACAGGGATGTCCATTATCAACATTGCTATTTGCATTGGCCTTAGAACCTTTGTTGTGTGGTCTCCGAGACAGGCTCACTGGGATACAGTTCGGCGGTTCCATCCATCGTTGCACCGCATATGCGGATGTTTTGATGATCGTCATACGTGGAGCTGACGACATGGCCGCGGCTTTGGACTGGATTGCTACCTACGGTACAGCTTCTGGTAGCCAAATCAACGTTGACAAGTCCGTCGCCTTGAGCATCGGGATTGGGCTACCGCAGGAACACATTGCCCACTTACGCTTCAGTGATACTGTACACTGCTTGGGCTTAGATTTCATGAACGACATGCGACGCGCGACGACGCTTAATTATCGACGCCTTCTTAACCAAATTAGGACCGGAATTGCAAATCAGCGCTTGCGATCCCTCAACATCGTTCAGCGGGCGTATTATGCCAATGTCTACCTTGCGTCCCGCATACCGCATGTCGCCCAAACGCTACCCATTCCGAAGCCCTTGGCTCGTAGCATTATGACAGCGCCGGGATACTTCGTCACCGCTGGTATGTTACTGAAGATCAGATACGTATCTCTTACCCTTCCCAAGGAAAAAGGTGGTCTCGGCATAGTTAATGTCCATGATAGGGCCATTGCCCTCTATGTTAGCTCACATTTATGTCTGCTGCACCGTTGTCCTACGAGCCTCACGAGTCTGCTTCTGACGGCGCTACGACCTGCTTCACTAAGAGCGCCGGTGCCACTACAGGACATCCCAGCGCCCCTGTTTTATATAGGACGCTTCTATTTAGAACAAAGTTATTGCAGTGTCGCGCTCACGACACCACAAATGGCCACAACTCGACGCCTATATCATGACATGCTGCAACGCCCCCTAAATGTGGTCGATCTAAAATATACTGACGTACGGTGGCGCGTGGTGTGGAAGACTGTACACGATGCCATGCTTGATTCCGATGTTGGTTGCCAATGGTACGTAGTCGTTAATGGGAAGCTGGTGACGCAAGAACGTCTCTACAATATCCACATGGCAGAATCTCCCAATTGTGTGGGTTGTAATAAAGTAGATTCTGACGAGCACCGCCTCAGCTGTGGAGAGGCGGAACCGGTTTGGCACCTAGTGCGGCAGATGCTGGCTTATCTCTTGCGAGTTAGGCCTGAGCATATATCTGCACGCACGTTATTGTTTCCGGATGAGACATTTTACCCCAAGACTCGAACCAAATCTGTCACCTGGATACGTGGACATGCAGTCCATTACCTCTGTCGTGACAGACACAAGAATTTCCTTGACATCTGGCTCTATTTGCAAGAAAGACATCATGCTATTTCCGGGCATACCAGATATCGACAGTGCTTCGCAAACTACCTATGGAGTGCCTTTCACAGCCCGCCGTGCAGCTGGAATGTTCCAAGCAGTGGCAGATGAGGTCAGAACGAACTGCAAACGAGCATATATTGAACAATCTTTATCAGTGGGCGCAGTCGCTGGGAAGCCTCACTACGACGCGGTAGCTTTCTTTTCAAGTTGTTTATGTTTCATATCTTCTATGGCGTCTTCATTCTGTTTTAGTTTTCCAGGCTTGATTAACTATGACTGTTCGCAGATTGATATCTATATAAATAAAAAAAAGAATTTAAAAAAAAGTGGGCAGGAGACCTGCGTTCGAATCCAAATAAATATACAAGAACAAAGTAAGAACAAAATGAACAACAAATAAAATATAATAAAGTATTATACCCTTTCCTTTCTCCTTTTATTTTATTTTTTTATACAAAGTTTAGAGGCATATTTAATTTTTGTTCGTTGGCGGAACCTGAAGTGGTGGCGAACGGCCGTCCTAGTTAGCTTTAGGATGAAAGTGGCCGTGGCACTTGCTTTGTTTTTGTTTTTAGGCTACATAGGTTTTGGGGGGGTAGTATGGGTGATAGTGGCCAACGCCTGAAGTGGAAGAGGTACTTTTCTTTAATTAAAAAAAAAAGGTCCTTGGCTCAAAAAAAAAAATAAAATAAAATAAAGGGGGACTGATGACCACAGATGTTAAGTCCCATAGTGCTCAGAGCTATTTTTTTTATCTGGAAGACGATTGAGCGAATTAGTAGGATATTACCGACATTTGACTTCGAAAAGGTCTGCGTTTACTTCATTTCCTGTACCATTCGCAAGTATTATGAAAATGTGGAAGCTCATAGAAAAATTACGTATTCACAACAACAACAAATATGTCGGCAGAAAACAAAAATGGCATGATGAATTTGGCAGTACCGTAAGGTATTCGCTCTGACACTAAGGGTTACTAGAAGTAGCAAGACGGATTATGCTCGAGCGTTGTCCTACGATTCCCTTATAAGAGCTTGTATCTGCCTACTTGTAGCTCTGCTACAGAATAATTAAAAATCTGGCTTTCAGCTAGTCTCGAAACGCGAACGAAGGCAGCTTGCACCTGGTAGCCAAGCATGTTACCTCAGAACTGGTTTCATCCTGAAGTGGGTAGACATCATTTTGAGGTTGAATTGTCAGTCAGACGTGTGCCGTTGGTGTAAGTGTTTCGATGTGTTGAATTTGTACCAATGATTTTCTATAGGTTTTTTTCTGTCCAAAGTAGAGAGTTGAAGTCTCCCATTAGTATTGTAACCTCATCTTGGTCAATTCTGCTCATAATTTTTTCGAGAGTGTTCCAGATTTTTTCCGACATTTTCGGTGTTTTTCTTATTTTTGATGTTGGTGTGGGCATGTGCATTGATGAGTGTATATTTTTTATGGGGGCTCTGCATGAGCAGAGTCATAAGTCGATTGTTGTTGGGTGTGATTTCTTTGACAGGGTTGATGATAGATCTGTATTTGAGAAATGCCATGCCGAAGGCTGGTGCGCATTTCGCTACCTTTTGTTGTGTTTTTCTCTTGAAAATGCGATGGTTTCCGTAATGCAAGATTTCATTGTCAGCTAGTCGTGGTTCTTGAAGAGCAAGGGTGATAATGTTTTGTCGGTCGGTTTCTTACGTAAGATTATTTAGTTTTCGTGTTTGGATCAATGTATCGATGTTTAGTTTTCAACTGCATGTTTTCTGCTTGTAGGGAAATTTACCAGAGATCTCCGATATTCTCTGCTGTGCTAGCCTGGACTCCCCAGAATCCGAAAATCCAGCTGCCGCCTGTCGACGGCCGTGTTGTGTACCACCAGGGGTAAAGTTGACTTTGCTTGCACAGTTCATGTTTGCTTGTGTTTCACTGCTTTGGCGTGGGTGATACCAGGACCAGACAAGACCAGAGGGTGTTGAAGCCTTTTGAACCAAATATTTTCAGCCGAGCTCATTGAGCTAACAGACGGTGACCAGAGTACCGGTGATTTTCACTCACACATGTCTGGAATTTGGGTTTTTACGGATTGAGTAGCCGTTCAGGCTTGTATTAGTATTTGGTTCACCCCAAGTATTTGATTTCCTCGGTACCACCCATATGTGGGAGGCTTTACCCTATCCGCAACACGGGTTGGGTTAATTATTATTATTATTATTATTATTATTATTATTATCAGTATGGCATCAGCAAATCCGATATGGTGTATCTTCCCACCACTGAAATAGATGTGTATTGATCGATTGAGTACTTTCATCACAAAATTTGGGTTATAATTACGTTATATTGCTGCTAGAAGACATATTTATCACATTTTCTTAGACAGTTGCTAAATGTTACTCCATCAAAGGAATTATGTGCGCAGATTTGTTTCAATTCAGACGTCCAAATTATCCGAATTCTGTAATTTCATTTCGATAC
The DNA here is from genome assembly GCF_021461385.2 of Schistocerca piceifrons. Lineage (NCBI taxonomy): Eukaryota > Metazoa > Arthropoda > Insecta > Orthoptera > Acrididae > Schistocerca > Schistocerca piceifrons. Next base: position 699,782,075 of record NC_060149.1, read on the forward strand.
CAGATCGTTCTAATCGGATTCAGCCAGTCAGTCGTAATGTGTATATCCGACTACGGCTGTCAACATATGATAACTGGGTAAAACACACTCCTAATCGGACTGTTGAAACTAGATCACTTATCTATGACAGGGCCTGAATTCTTAAACACTATGGAAAATAGGAATAGAATGTGCTTTTTACAAATACGTTATTTAAATACAAATAGATGAGGTAACGAAATAGCAGTTTATTTACAGGAGCAGAGCCCCATCCATCATGGCATAGCAGAGCAAGATTGGTTTCAAGGCGAAAAGAGGATATAGCTTTTCCCGTTTGTTCTACGATCATGGAAGATCAACCAGATGTTGAATATGTGGGCAGAGGTAACAAGATCATTACCATGTGGACCTACAAAAGCAAGCGACCTTTGGACGAATATAGAAAACGTATGGTGGGAAGTAAACAGTCACACTACGCTTTCGACGACTTGATGAAATCAGTGCCCCTACACCTTCGAGAAATTTTACGTAAGTGGGTGGCTCGGTTGCTAAAAGTATACTCGTCCACAAAACCCATGTGGACAATTATATGAGAATCAGTCAAGTTTTATTTTGCCGCAGCTCTTTAGCATATAAGTCCATTTACTTTCAGTCTCCTCCTTACAATTCTTGCACAGCAAGGTAATTGAAAAATCTCATTCACTCGACGCCAACTGAGGAATTGACTGGTGCATGTGGAATCAATGACTGCTTGTGCATGGGTGTGTGTGTGTGTGTGTGTGTGTGTGTGTGTGTGTGTGTTTTCATGTTCAAGCACAATCTGAATCAATATTATTAACATTAGAGAGACATTCAACATTAAATATTGCACCAAATATGACTAAAGTATTTTAAACCGATGTAAGTTACAAACTGAATTTTTACCCAAGACACGTCCTGCATATTACGTTAAGTAAGTAAGATGTATTAACTCCATAATATCGTTAGGAGAGACAGTGCACTCTTGTTGTCGCGGCTCGAGACAAGTTCAGCGATTAGCGGTGTCCAATGCTGCCGCGATTTGTTTATGTTGGCTGAGTGTGGACAATGCAGCAACGCTTTGCCATAAACAGAAAGAAATCACCTTGACTCTGACTGCAGTGAGCGGACATCACTGCCTGCATGTTCTTATAGTAATAAACGTGAGACTCTACTGACAGGTGCCATGGAGGATTTGCAAAGGTTATCATGTCATTAGTCATCAGGATATTTACCAGTGATGAAATGTCCACATTATTTGAATTCCAAAAACATGGGAACTTTCCCACAAAGTAATGTGAGATGATACTGAAATTATTGTAAGACGCAAAAATTAACTGCTGAGCTTTCAAGCACGCAGTAGTAGCACACAGGGAAATATTATGTCTTGGAAGCGTCTATTTCATTTCCTCTTCTCATATCAACGCCCTTGTTTTAGTATGAAGTGAGAAAATAAACACGAAAACCTAAAGTTCCTGAGAAGCATATAAGTCATTTCCTCTTCTCATATCATAGCTTTTGTTTTAGTGTGAAGTAAAAAAAATAAACGGTTTAGGGTTGTGAAGCATAATATGGCACCGGATTCTTGTCGTAGGCTCTATCAGGAAAGCAAAAAGCAGGGATCTGTCCATTCTTTTGTCCAACAGTCTGATTTGTTTCATGGATTACTACCGCTCGGAGATTCTTATTTAAGGGCCTGTGGGCATCAACTTCTACAGCAGAGTAAGCCTTATATTATTGGCCTAATTACGGCATGGGAAAAATGCAACAAAGACGAGTTCTCCTAGAGGAGTGAGGATATTTACAATATTTACAGATGTCTATGTTCAGCAATGACTAAAAGCTGCCACCACAATTCACAGAATCCATGCGGCGAGGAACACAACTGTAAGTGCACTTCAGACTTCATTCAGTAAGACGTCAGGAGATGGACGGAAACGTCAAATTAACGTCACTTTCTGAGTCGTATTCCATCCGGAATGAGGTGTTATTAAGGTAGTTGAACGTTCTAGCAGTTAAACTTCGATAATTCCTATATGAGTATTCCGATAGGCAAAATAACCCGTTAGTGTGAAACCATCTGGAACTGCATTAATATCAAACTGCAAGAACTTGAGTCAAAACGTGGACTCTTCTCTTCGCTGGGTGACCTATTACTGTAATTTATGATTCCCTCTGTTCTAGGAGTAATGCAAATGGAACTTCAAAGTCATGAGGCGCTTTCCGCTATTCTTGACAAACATCAGCAACTTGTAATCACTGCGAGTTACATTTGTGTGATGATAATGGTACAGGTTGTCAGTAGTTGTGGTGGTGTTGATGTCAAACTGCTTAGAGTAATGTTAATGGTGGCGCACATAATTTAACGCTGACTACCTGCTTAAGTAAAGAAAGTGTGGAGGCGTCGTCGCTTCTCTTTATTTGGCATCAGCTTGAGTAATCCGATTTAACGAACATAGTACTCTATTCGTGAGCTGCTAATGATACAGTATGACTACAGAGATCATCTTCTGGTATTACATGAATTCTGCAGTGAATTGCTTAACAAATATTACCCTCAGCTATGCAGCTGGAATGACTTATTACAGAGGTACCCTACGTTGCACTTGGTTAAGTGATCAGTTTGCTGCAATCCTGCTTCTACAGTTCGTAAATAATTTTATACTGCCCAGTAGTTATTTGACTAAATATGCGCTACAATCTGATTCGCATGTATATGACATGGGTAAGCGCCATGACAAAGCAATGACTAAGGGTTGTATGCCGTTGAAGTCCCGTTACACTGCTGGCAAGACAAATGTTCGCAAATCACGTCTATTGCCTCAAGAAACGATTCCATCTTAAATACCGAAGGACCGACGTCCACACTGTCACAGTGCGTTGAAATACAGCAACGACGGCAAATGAAAATATGTGACCGACTGGGCTTCGAAGCTGGACCTCCTGCAAACTAGACAGACGTGCTAACCATTTCACTATTTCTTTTAATTTTGAGAAGACTTTCAGCACCAGGTAGGCGGAGGCAAAGAGGGCAGGGGTCGACGATGCGAGGCCTGGCCACAATGCCTCCCCCATGCCTGTCACTTGAGTAACTGCATGATTCCCATGTATTCCACATTTTTTCCCATATATGCCTTAAACTGTATAACAAAATTGAAGTAGTAATTAAGGTAAAATGAATTACAGGTTGCCGCCTCCAATGGCGTGCGTTCCTTGTAGAACATAACTCATAACAGTGAAAAGGGTGACGGAAAAATACATAACAAACATTCATTCAGAAACATATTCACTATTTAAGTTATTATGCACTGTATACATATGAGGTCTGTAAGGAATCCATATATTTTTCAACAAATGAAAGAAATTTCGGGAAGGCCAGGGTGGCCGAGCGGTTCTAGGCGCTGCAGTCTGGAACCGCGCGACCGCTACGGTCGCAGGTTCGAATCCTGCCTCGGGCATGGATGTGTGTGATGTTCTTAGGTTAGTTAGATTTAAGTAGTTCTAAGTTCTAGGGAACCGATGACCTCAGAAGTTAAGTCCCATAATGCTCAGAGCCATTTGAACCATTTTTTTTAGAAATTTCGGAGCCGGCGGGGTTTTGCCAAATTAGAACAGTTCTGACTTTAGAACCAGCGTGAAAGAAGATTCCAGGAATAAAAAAAGTGAAAGAATAGTGTTATGCTTCTAATAAATAAAACTGTCCACCTCTTTGTAGCCCACATAAGGCTATAGACAAAAAATTTTGAAACCATTCCTTGTATTTGTTACTCTTCTTCAGCTTAAAATGTTCTTCTGCTATATAAAACATGTACTCGTGTAAGTTCGAAGTTTTGTTTGTTAACATGTAAAACACAAACTGTCCCAGAAGCCACGAAAAACTGTTATTTTTTGCGGACGGGTAACATTTCCAGTTGGGTTGTAAAGCTTCAGTTATCGGTGTATGACTTCCTGCAGTTCTGTTGATAGGGCTAATTTCTTCCTATTCCAGTTCCAAATTCTGATTCTATTTTCACATAAGAACATGTGCGCTACACTTTCTACAAGCCGACAGTTGTCGCAGTATGGAGATGGTCTCAATTTGATTTTCCATAATCGTTCCGCTGTGGGTATGGTTTCGTTTACAACGTCATACCACACGGCTCTGACTGTAGTTGGTAGAATTTTATTGTTGATATTTTTCCACACGTTCATCCAGTTTTTAGTAGGTTAATTTATCTGAATTGGGCTGAGAAAACGATGTCTGGTAATATAGTTATAGACGATTCTAGTGTTGGTTTGTGCTGGTGGAAGTCTTATATAGCTCCGATCGACATAGTACTTTCGGACGTAATCGAGTCTGGCATCTATATGTGCTACATTAGCAGGAGCGTTCCTATCCCCAGAATCTAACGAGAGGAACAGAAGTTTCGTGATGCCTATCTTAGTGGCATCTATTTGTTTAAAAGCACGAGTTAGAAACAGTGCGTCACATCTAGATTTAACGTCTTTAATTGCACGTCCTCCGTTTTGCCTCTGCAAAGTCGCCGTGTAGAAGGATACTTTGAAGATATTTTGTTTCCACACATACCAACACACTGCAGCTAGTATTTTATGTGCGGTAACCTGCGGTATCGGTAAGACTGCTGCGACATGATATATTTTGCTAAGTATGTATCTATTTATAAACTGAACTTTCTACAGTTGGTCTAACGATCGCATGTCATGGTCCTTCAACAAGGTTCCGATGACATTAAGTTTCCGCTCCCAACTGTTCGTAACCATGTGCTTCGGATTCGCCCTTAACCACAATCCGAGCTGGAGTCTCTCTTCAGTTAATGTAACCGGTGCGCACCTATCGCACTATCGTAAGAACCGAGATGCAGTATTTTGGATTTGAAATTTTGTAAATTTGTGGTAAGATCTTTTGGGACCAACTTCTTAGGTCATCGGTCCATAGCATACTCACTACTTAATATAACTTAAACTAACTTGCGCTATGGACAACACACACACCCATGCTGGAGGGAGGACTCGAACCTCCGACGGTGGGCACTATAGGGACACAGCAGCCAACCTCTCTGCAGCACCTACCTACACACGCTCCTCGTCAGACGCGAATTCCCCCACTCCCTCCCCGGCCTCCTCGTCCATTATTCCACTAGCTCGCGTCCACACTGTAATACCGCGAGGGTCCGGACGATAGCGTGCGTCTAGCACTGAAAACTTTCGATGATCCGTAGAGACCTGAATGCTTATACAGGGTGTTTCAGGAGGAGCCGGCCGGAGTAGGCGAGTGGTTCTAGGCGCTTCAGTCTGGAACCGCGCGACCGCTACGGCCGCAGGTTCAAATCCTGCCTCGGGCATGGATGTGTGTGATGTCCTTATGTTGGTTAGGTTTAAGTAGTTCTAAGTTCTAGGGGACTGATGACCTCAGAAGTTAAGTCTCATAGTGCTCAGAACCATTTGAACCATTGCAGGAGGAATAGTAAATATTGTAGGAGGTGGTAGTATAGACAAATTGTAGAAAAAGTGCCATATAACATGCGTCCAATTTTTATTGAGTACATATAGCATGGTTCAATGCATTTTCGTTTCGTATTTTGGTCCTTACAGGACTCAGTCGTCTACACTTCCTTCAAAATGAGCTTTCAGCGATATTGGTAGAGGTTCCTTTGGCTACAAGAATGCGTATGTTCATCCAGCATGACGGGGCTCCTGCACATTCTAGTCGTCAGGTGACACATTATCCGAGCCTAACATTTCCCGGAAGATGGATCAGTAGATATGGGCACTTTTCTTGGCCACCAAGGTCCCCGGACCTGATCTCTTTGGATTTTTGGCTGCAGAGATGATTAATGGCGAAGTCTACAAAGAAAAAGTAAACCCAAGAGCCAATATGATCGTCGGGATTATGAATAGTGCAGCCCTCATAAAAGAACACAAAGACGACCTCAGAAGAGCTACACGTGGTGTTATCAAGAGAAGACAAATGTGTATTGAAGTTGGTGGGGGAATTTTCGAAAATCAACTTTGAACGTCCTCATTTGCCTTTCCTTTGAGTTTGTTGGGGTTACGTACTAACAGCTGTATCTCTGTACTCAATAAAAAGTGGACGCATTTATTTGAAATTTTTTATGCAATTCGTCTGTACTACCACCTGCTAAAATATCTGCTATTTCTCCTGCAACACCCTGAATATGGAGAGATGTGTGGTGTCTGTTCTTTCAGACACGTCCGAAAGAAAAGACACTACGAATCCGGGTTCCAACCTGATCAGGCACAAATTTTCATCTGACGCCGTTGCTCTATTTTAACGCCCATGACAGCCTGGACATCTGTCCTTCGATATTTAATTGATTAACAAAGCTGTCTATTTCGATTCGTAGTGTCTCTTCTTTCGGAAATGTCTGAAAGAATAGACAGACAGACACACACACACACACACACACACACACACACACACACACACATTTCTATCTTAAGTGCTATTCGGAAAATGTTTGGCAACTCGTTGATAGTGCCGGACTGGAGCTGCATCATCCTACTCATTTCATTAGATACAGCTGTAATTTTCTGAACAATTCCTCTTTACTAGATGACAGCGACAGCGTTTCTCATCGTTTACCTTGCCGGAAACCTGCTTCTTTCTGCCCTAGCCTATACTACAGCAATTAGTGGTTGCTCACATTCTTGATACCTTACTGGACGTGCTACTGCAACTGTAGCCAAAGATTCAAATGCCACTGGAAAAGTATGTTTCAAATCAGATGGTTTTGCTCCTTCCCTACTGTCATTGAAAACGATCACAACGAAATTAAGTATAGGAATTCTATGAAACCCTTGAGTTCATACTGCGGTGCTGTGCAGATGAAAAAAGTTGTATTTCACAATTACCAGATGTCAGGTGGAATTTGTCACATTCCACTAATTATGACTGCATTATTAATTGTTGGTTCACAAGCGCTTTTTTGCCGCTTATTGTAACTGGTTTTTGAATGTGACAGCTGGAAGAAGGTTGTATACATGGAAGAACCCTGGAGATACTAAAAGGTATCAGATAGATTATATAATGGTAAGACAGAGATTTAGGAACCAGGTTTTAAATTGTAAGACATTTCCAGGGGCAGATGTGCACTCTGACCACAATCTATTGGTTATGACCTGTAGATTAAAACTGAAGAAACTGCAAAAAGGTGACAATTTAAGGAGATTGGACCTGGTTAAACTGAAAGAACCAGAGGTTGTACAGAGTTTCAGGGAGAGCATAAGGGAACAATTGACAGGAATGGGGGAAAGAAATACAGTAGAAGAAGAATGGGTAGCTTTGAGGGATGAAGTAGTGAAGGCAGCAGAGTATCAAGTAGGTAAAAAGACGAGGGCTAGTAGAAATCCTTGGGTAACAGAAGAAATATTGAATTTAATTGATGAAAGGAGAAAATATAAATATACAGTAAATGAAGCAGGCAAAAAGGAATACAAACGTCTCAAAAATGAGATCGACAGGAAGCGCAAAATGCCTAAGCAGGGATGGCTAGAGGACAAATGTAAGGATGTAGAGGCTTATCTCACGAGGGGTAAGATAGATACTGCTACAGGAAAATTAAAGAGACCTTTGAAGATAAGAGAACCACTTGTATGAACATCAAGAGGTCAGATGGAAACCCAGTTCTAAGCAAAGAAGGGAAAGCAGAAAGGTGATGGTGGTGGTTAGTGTTTAACGTCCCGTCGACAACGAGGTCATTAGAGACGGAGCGCAAGCTCGGGTTAGAGAAGGATTGGGAAGGAAATCGGCCGTGCCCTTTCATAGGAACCATCCCGGCATTTGCCTGATACGATTTAGGGAAATCACGGAAAACCTAAATCAGGATGGCCTGAGACGGGATTGAACCGTCGTCCTCCCGAATGCGAGACCAGTCTGGTAACCACTGCGGCACCTCGCTCGTTCAGAAAGGTGGAAGGTGTATATAGAGAGTCTATACAAGGGCGATGTACTTGAGGACAATATTATGGAAATGGAAGCGGATGTAGATGAAGATGAAATGGGAGATACGATACTGCGTGAAGAGTTTGACAGAGCACTGAAAGACCTGAGTCGAAACAAGGCCCCCGGAGTAGACAACATTCCATTGGAACTACTGACGGCCTTGGGAGAGCCAGTCCTGACAAAACTCTACCATCTGGTGAGCAAGATGTATGAAACAGGCGAAATACCCCCAGACTTCAAGAGGATTATAATAATTCCAATCTCAAACAAAGCAGGTGTTGACAGATGTGAAAATTACGGAACTACCAGTTAAATAAGTCACAGCTGCAAAATACTAACACGAATTCTTTACAGACGAATGGAAAAACTAGTAGAAGCCGACCTCGGGGACGATCAGTTTGGATTCCGTAGAAATACTGGAACGCGTGAGGCAATACTGACCTTACGACTTATCTTAGAAGAAAGAATAAGGAAAGGCAAACCTACGTTTATAGCATTTGTAAACTTAGAGAAAGCTTTTGACAATGTTGACTGGAATACTCTGTTTCAAATTATAAAGGTGGCAGGGGTAAAATACAGGGAGCGAAAGGCTATTTACAATTTCTACAGAAACCAGATGGCAGTTATAAGAGTCGAGGGACATGAAAGGGAAGCAGTGGTTGGGAAGGGAGTAAGACAGAATTGCAGCCTCTCCCCGATGTTATTCAATCTGTATATTGAGCAAGCAGTAAAGGAAACAAAAGAAAAATTCGGAATAGGTATTAAAGTCCATGGAGAAGAAATAAAAACTTTGAGGTTCGCCGATGACATTGTAATTCTGTCAGAGACAGCAAAGGACTTGGAAGAGCAGTTGAACGGAATGGACAGTGTCTTGAAACGAGGATATAAGATGAACATCAACAAAAGCAAAACGAGGATAATGGAATGTAGTCGGATTAAGTCGGGTGATGCTGAGGGAATTAGATTAGGAAATGAGACACTTAAAGTAGTAAATGAGTTTTGCTATTTGGGGAGCAAAATAAGTGATGATGGTCGAAGTAGAGAGGATATAAAATGTAGACTGGCAATGGCAAGGAAAGCGTTTCTGAAGAAGAGGAATTTGTTAACGTCGAGTATAGATTTAAATGTCAGGAAGTCATTTCTGAAAGTATTTGTATGGAGTGTAGCCATGTATGGAAGTGAAACATGGACGATAAATAGTTTGGACAAGAAGAGAATAGAAGCTTCCGAAATGTGGTGCTACAGAAGAATGCTGAAGATTAGATGGGTAGATCACATAACAATGAGGAAGAATTGAATAGGATTCGGAGGAAGAGAAGTTTGTGACACAACTTGACCAGAAGAAGGGATCGGTTGGTAGGACATGTTCTGAGGCATCAATGGATCACAAATTTAGTATTGGAGGGCAGCGTGGAGGGTAAATATCGTGGAGGGAGACCAAGAGATGGATACACTAAACAGAATCAGAAGGATGCAGGTTGCAGTAGGTACTGGGAGATGAAGAAGTTTGCACAGGATAGAGTAGCATGGATAGCTGCATCAAACCAGTCTCAGGACTGAAGACCACACCAACAACAACAACAACACAGCTGTAAGAATAGAAGCATCAAATTTTCGCCATATGGAATATTCGAATTTCACCTTAAGTCTTCACGTTTCGAGGAAAGGCAGAATATCCGTCAGAAAAGCTGACAACAAAAAGCCAGGCCATGCCTGTCTTCTGGCGGATGTGCCAATGACATTGATATCAATAACAATATAGTACAGAAAAGATACGTTGCCAACTCAACCACTGGAGAAGCTCCAAAATTGTGAATCGTGTCTGATGAATACGCTTTCAAGGTTTCAGTCTGATTAAACAGTAAAACACAAATTACTGTCGCAGTTATTAATTTATGGCATTTAGTTTGCACTCAGTGCATCGATGTATTATAAGAAATTACACTCTAGCCCCTAAACGTCATGTGACGTCCGCAACGACCAAACACAACGAACAAAAAAAAAAAAAAAAAAAATAGCGTGCTTGCCTGTCAGCTACAAGCAGGCAGATACACATTCAATAAGGGAATCATAAGACAAAGCTCCAGCAAAATTCGTTTGCTACTTTTAGTAACAGTTTTAGAGCGAAAACCTTATGGTACAGACCAATTCATATTGCCATTTTTGTTTTCTGCCGACATATTTTTTGTTGTTGTGAATACATAATTTTATGTATGAACTGCCACACATTCATAATACTTGCGAATTGTACAGGAAATGAAGTAAATATAGACCTTTTCGAAGTCAAAAGTCGGTAATATGCTACTAATTCGTGTTAAAATAGGCTCAATCGTTTTACAAATACTTAATGCTTAATTAAGATAGACTGCCGTCGTGATGTTCCTGTAGTAAGCTGTATTTAATTTGTGTTAGTACAGTGAATATTTTAATTGCGTTTTCCGTTAGTTTACTGAACGCAACATTAATTATCAAAGAGAAATTAATCAGCAGCAGAAGTTTCTTCCACGGTATCTAGAACAATCCGACAATGCTAAAGTAGTTTACAAAACCTACGCCCGTAGAAACCTATTGGTTCTAACGTCGTCAATAAACCAGTGTAGTTTGAAGACCATTTTCGTCTAGAAAACAATTTCCTTGACGCGAATAGAGTACTATGTTCGTTAAATCGGATTACTCAAGCTGAGGCCAAATAAAGACAAGCAACGACGCCACCACACTTTCTTTGCCTAAGCAGGTAGTCAGCGTTAAATTATGTGCGCCACCATTAACGTTACTGTAAGCTGTTTGACATCAACACCACCACAACTACCGTTTTCATCACACAGCTGTAATTCGCAGTGATTACAAGTTGCTGATGTTTGTCAAGAAGAGCGGAAAGCGCCTCATGAATGTGAAGTTCCATTTGCATTACTCCTAGAATGGAGAGAATCCTAAATAAAAGTAATAGGTCATCCAGCGAAGAGAAGACTCCACGTATTGTCTCAAGTTCTTGCAGTTTGATATAATGCAGTTCCCGATGGTTTCACACTAACGGGTTCTTTTGGCTATCGGAATACTCATATAGGAACTATCGAAGTCTAACTGCTAGAACGTTCAACTACCTTAATAACACCTCATTCTGGATGGAATACGACTCAGAAAGTGACGTTAATTTGACGTTTCCGCCCATCTCCTGACGTCCTACTGAATGAAGTCTGAAGTGCACTTACATTTGTGTTGCTCCCCGCATGGATTCTGTGAAATGTGGTGGCAGCTTGTAGTCATTGCTGAATACAGACATATGTAAATATCCTCACTCCTCTAGGAGAACTCGTCTTTGTTGCATTTTTCCCATGCCGTAATTAGGCCAATAACATAAGGCTTATTCTGCTGTAGAAATTGATGCCCACAGGCCCTTAAATAAGAATCTCCGAGCGGTAGTAATGCATGAAACAAAACCGACTGTTGGACAAAAGAATGGACAGATCCCTGCTTTTTGCTTTCCTGGTAGAGCCTACGATAAGAATCCGGTGTCATATTATGCTCCACAATCCTAAACTGTTTAATTTTTTACTTCACACTAAAACTAAAAAAAAAATGGTTCAAATGGCTCTGAGCACTATGGGACTCAATTGCTGAGGTCATTAGTCCCCTAGAACTTAGAACTAGTTAAACCTAATTAACCTAAGGACATCACAAACATCCATGCCCGAGGCAGTATTCGAACCTGCGACCGTAGCGGTCTTGCGGTTCCAGACTGCAGCGCCTTTAACCGCACGGCCACGTCGGCCGGCAACTAAAACTAAAGCTATGATATGAGAAGAGGAAATGACTCATATGCTTCTCAGGAACTTTAGGTTTTCGTGTTTATTTTCTCACTTCATACTAAAACAAGGGCGTTGATATGAGAAGAGGAAATGAAATAGACGCTTCCAAGACATAATATTTTCCTGTGTGCTACTACTGCGTGCTTGAAAGCTCAGCAGTTAATATTTGCGTCTTACATTAATTTTAGTATCATCTCACATTACTTTGTGGGAAAGTTCCCATGTTTTTGGAATTCAAATAGAGTGGACATTTCATCACTGGTAAATATTCTGATGACTAATGTCATGATGGCTCAAATGGCTCTGAGCACTATGGGACTAAACATCTTAGGTCATAAGTCCCCTAGAACTTAGAACTACTTAAACCTAACTAACCTAAGGACATCACACACACCCATGCCCGAGGCAGGATTCGAACCTGCGCCCGTAGCAGTCCCGCGGTTCCGGACTGCAGCGCCAGAACCGCTAGACCACCGCGGCCGGCGATGTCATGATAGCCGTTGCAATTCCTCCATGGCACCTGTGAGTCAAGTCTCACGTTTATTACTATTAGAACATGCAGGCAGTGATATCCACTCACTGCAGTCAGAGTCAAGGTGATTTCTTTCTGTTTATGGCGAAGCGTTGCTGCATTGTCCACGCTCAGCCAGCATAAACACATCGCGGCGCATTGGGCTCTGCTAATCGCCGAACTTGTCTCGAGCCGCGACAACAAGAGTGCACTGTCTCTCCTAACGATATTATGGAGTTAATACATCTTACTTACTTAGCGTAATATGCAGGACGTGTCTTGGGTAAAAATTCAGTTTGTAACTTCCCATCGCATTAAAATACTTTACAGTCATATTTGATGCTATATTTATTGTTGGTTGTCTCTCTAATGTTAATAATATTGATTCAGATTGTGCGTGAACACGAAAACAGACACACACACATACACACACGCACACACACACACACACTCTCTCACACACACAAGCAGTCATTGATTCTAGTGAGGGTGACGACTACTCTGTGTTGAACAACACATGCACCAGTCAATTCCTCAGTTGGCGTCGAGTGAATGAGATTTTTCAATTAACTTGCTTTGCAAGAATTGTAAGGAGGAGACTGAAAGTAAATGGACTTATATGCTAAAGAGCTGCGGTAAAGTAAAACTTGACCGATTCTCATATAATTGTCCACATGGGTTTTGTGGACGAGTATACTTTTAGTAACCGAGCAACCCACCATCATTACGCAAATTTTCTCGAAGGCGTAGGGGCACTGATTTCATCAAGTCGTTGATAGTGTAGCGTGATTGTTTACTTCCCAGCATACGTTTTCTATATTCGTCCAAAGGTCGCTTGTATTTGTAGGTACACATGGTAATGACCTTGTTACCTCTGCCCACATTTTCAATATGCGGTGGATCTTCGGTGATCGTGGAACAAATGGCGACAGCTATTTCCTCTTTTCTCCCTGAAACCAATCATAGTTCAAATGCCTCTGAGCACTATGGGACTCAAGATCTGAGGTCATGGGTCCCCTAGAACTTAGAACTACTTAAACCTGACTAACCAAAGGACATCACACAAATCTATGCCAGAGGCAAGATTCGAACCTGCGACCGTAGCGGTCGCGCGGTTCCAGACCGAAGCGCCTAGAACCGCTCGGCCACACCGGCTGGCCACCAACCTTGCTCTGCTCTGCTGTGATGGATGGGGCTCTGCGCCTGTAAATAAACTGTTATTTCGTTACCTCATATATTTGTATTTAAATTACTTATTTGTGATAAGACCCTTCTATTACTATTTTCCATTGTGTTTAAGAATTCAGGCCCTGTCATAGTTAAGTGATCTAGTTTCAACAGTCCGATTAGGAGTGTGTTTTACCCAGTTATCATATGTTGACCGCCGTAGTCGGATATACACATTAAGACTGACTGGCTGAATCCGATTAGAACGATCTGGTATCGAAATGAAATTACGGAATTCGGATAATTTGGACGTCTGAATTGAAACAAATCGGCGCACATAATTCCTTTGATGGAGTAACATTTAGCAACTGTCTAAGAAAATGTGATAAATATGTCTTCTAGCAGCAATATAACGTAATTATAACCCAAATTTTGTGATGAAAGTACTCAATCGATCAATACACATCTATTTCAGTGGTGGGAAGATACACCATATCGGATTTGCTGATGCCATACTGATAATAATAATAATAATAATAATAATAATAATAATTAACCCGTGTTGCGTATAGGGTAAAGCCTCCCACATATGGGTGGTACCGAGGAAATCAAATACTTGGGGTGAACCAAATACTAATACAAGCCTGAACGGCTACTCAATCCGTTGAACCCAAATTCCAGACACGTGTGAGTGAAAATCACCGGTACTCTGGTCACCGTCTGTTAGCTCAATGAGCTCGGCTGAAAATATTTGGTTCAAAAGCTTCAACACCCTCTGGTCTTGTCTGGTCCTGGTATCACCCACGCCAAAGCAATGAAACACAAGCAAACATGAACTGTGCAAGCAAAGTCAACTTTACCCCTGGTGGTACACAACACGGCCGTCGACAGGCGGCAGCTGGATTTTCGGATTCAGGGGAGTCCAGGCTAGCACAGCAGAGAATATCGGAGATCTCTGGTAAATTTCCCTACAAGCAGAAAACATGCAGTTGAAAACTAAACATCGATACATTGATCCAAACACGAAAACTAAATAATCTCACGTAAGAAACCGACCGACAAAACATTATCACCCTTGCTCTTCAAGAACCACGACTAGCTGACAATGAAATCTTGCATTACGGAAACCATCGCATTTTCAAGAGAAAAACACAACAAAAGGTAGCGAAATGCGCACCAACCTTCGGCATGGCATTTCTCGAATACAGATCTATCATCAACCCTGTCAAAGAAATCACACCCAACAACAATCGACTTATGACTCTGCTCATGCAGAGCCCCCATAAAAAATATACACTCATCAATGCACATGCCCACACCAACATCGAAAATAAGAAAAACACCGAAAATGTCGGAAAAAATCTGGAACACTCTCGAAAAAATTATGAGCAGAATTGACCAAGATGAGGTTACAATACTAATGGGAGACTTCAACTCTCTACTTTGGACAGAAAAAACCTATAGAAAATCATTGGTACAAATTCAACACATCGAAACACTTACACCAACGGCACACGTCTGACTGACAATTCAACCTCAAAATGATGTCTACCCACTTCAGGATGAAACCAGTTCTGAGGTAACATGCTTGGCTACCAGGTGCAAGCTGCCTTCGTTCGCGTTTCGAGACTAGCTGAAAGCCAGATTTTTAATTATTCTGTAGCAGAGCTACAAGCAGGCAGATACAAGCTCTATAAGGGAATCGTAGGACAACGCTCGAGCATAATCCGTCTTGCTACTTCTAGTAACCCATAGTGTTAGAGCGAATACCTTACGGTACTGCCAAATTCATCATGCCATTTTTGTTTTCTGCCGACATATTTGTTGTTGTTGTGAATAAGTAATTTTATCTATGAGCTGCCACATTTTCATAATACTTGCGAATGGTACAGGAAATGAAGTAAACGCAGACCTTTTCGAAGTCAAATGTCGGTAATATCCTACTAATTCGCTCAATCGTCTTCCAGATACTAATTGCTTTATTAAGATAGACTCCCGTCGTGATGTTTCTGTAGTAAGCTGAATTTAATTTGTGTTTTCCATCCATTTACTGAAAGCAACAGTAATAATCAAAGAGAAATTAATCAGCAGCAGAATTTTCTTTCACGATATCTAAAGCAATCTGACGATGCTAAAGTAGTTTACAAATTCTACGCCCGTAGAAACCTACTGGTTCTAACGTTGTCATTAAACCAGTGTAGTTTGAAGAGTATTTTCGTCTAGAAACGAACTGCCTTGACGGTTGATCGATCAAGAGCGGGAAAGGTAAAATTTTATGAGTGTATGCCGAGAGTGACAAGTGCTTGAGAGAGGACTTCCCAATCAATACACGTGGCTGAGAGATGACTTTCCTATCAATCTCCTGGATAGATTGTTTCTCAAATCAACAGAGTGCGTTATCATGCAGTAGCATAGGTGGTGTAGTTTTGTCGGTCGATTTTCTTACACTGCGACCGAAAGGTGTCTCAGTTGTTGGCAACAAATTCCAGCTGTGATGCACACATCCCTTGGGGCAGAATTCGTAGCCCAAAACACATTTTTTGGAGCTATCAGATGTGAAATATTATGTACACACTACCCTTTGCTGGCGTTTACGTCTTTTGGAGGGGCTCCCCCTTCCATTTCTTCTTAGGAAGTTAACGATAAAGGCATCATAACTCGTCACCAGTAGCAGTACTGCATAGGAATGCTCAATGAGCGACCTGATGACGTTCAATAACAGTCACTCCGTTGATTTTTGTTGTTTCGAATTAGAGCATGCAGTACTCCTACACCAGACGTCGCATTATATATCAGTAATCGAGACTTCCTTAATGTGGAAAATCATTCATGCCAGAACGATCTTTGTTGAAACAAGAATGCCTTTTTCTCGCGTATTTTTCCCAAAAGCACTCACTCCACATACAGTTCAAATCTTTCTAGCTGCCTCCTCTGCATTCACCCCTCTGTTATACCAAAAGTGAATATTGTGTTGCAGGTGTTACACCTTTTTCAACTATTGACTCAGCTTTACAATGCTTAACCGTAGTTGATTGTTTTCAGGTATGCAAAATCCAATGCCTAACTGTAAGATGATAACTAGAACTTCAAATTCGAAAATGACAGTTGATACATACACTGACAGCGTCGCACCGTGATCACCTGGGTGGCGCCGGATTTCAGGCGGCGGGTGGCGTCTGGCCAGTGGCCGGTAGCCGCTGCAGCGCCAGGAAACGCTCGAGCGTTAGCTGTTCTGATCGCGACGCAGCCACGAGCTGTCCCGCGGAATTGTTTCCGGAAGTACTTGTTATTGCGCTTGGGTAGACTGTGAAGCGAATTATCTTTGACGTTCAATCAGACTCATAACTTTAGACGAGGGCCGAAATGTGGAAAAAAAAACAAAACAGCTGGACGCGAACAGGCGACTGCAAGTTCAGAATGCACGACGATTACCACTATTTTTTCCTGGTAATACTATAATGCGAGTGTTGCATTATTGTATGTTGACGATAATGATGGAAGCTGAAGAAATGAATTAAAATTTGTGCCATGGTCGGGACTTGAACCCGGTTCTAATTGCTTACTAGACAGGAATGCTAGCCATTTTTTTTTTTTTTCGAACTCAGGACCTTTGCCTTTCGCGGGCAAGCGCTCTACCGACTTTTCTTTTCCCTAAATGAAATGCATCCTCTGCAAAAAAAAAAAAAAAAAAAAGAAAAAAAATAATTTTAAATCAAATCACAAATTTAAAGGAACAGGGATGTTTTTTTTATTTATTTATTTTCAATAAAGATCATTCTGTTAAAAGGAACATGTAGATCATTTTATCGTATAGTATGTTTATTACATATTGAGTGGTGAGAGAAGCGTGAGGTTCATTATCAGCTGTCAAATGTGCACACCGCCTGCACCCGGCACATCCCAACTGCGTGGGGGGTCAAGGAAGACCGCCTGAAGGTAATTGGCAAAGGTTTTCCGATAGTGTAACCATCTATGAACCTCATTGTGGGCTTGCTGCAAGAAATACCAAAAGTCAAGTCGCGACTTGGCAGCATCCCCATAGAGGTACGCGATCGTCCAACCTTTGATCCAGTTGATCGACTGTGATTTAGTCGTCGGAAAGTAGTCACTCTCCGGATGTAAGAAGGAAGCAGGGGTAATATGTTGCAGGGTCACACGAAGGTAGCAAGCCACCATCTGTCTTCCTAGGAGACAGACGTCCTCCACCGCGATACAAGTTAAACGGTGATGGTCGTCATCCACTTGGTGACATTTCGGGCATAGTGGAGTGTCCACTAGTCCAATTGCATGGAGCCGTTGGTTGGTGTTGAACGTGCCACAGGCAACAGAGAACCACAGTGCCCGAACGAAGGTAGGAAGGAATTTTTGGTGCACATGTCTCCAAATCTTCGGCCAATGCAACCTGGGGTGTTTGAGTTCAATGACATTACGACTTATCCATCGTAGCAGCCAAACATAAGAATCCTTCGCGCATGACGGTCTCGTGCGCGGAAGCTTGTCTCTGGTATAACTAAGTTCCAAGATAAATGTTGAAACATGCGCAAAATGTGGCGTAATGTTGCCCACCGCCACCGGAGGTGTGAGGGACGCTGGAACCAGGAGATCGAGTAGGCGGGATGTAAGGGAATCACGTCCGCTACGCCATTGCTTGTACATCGTGGCTAGAAGGAGCGCCGTCGCTCCGCAGTGAACATTCGCAAGTCCGAGTCCCCCCTTGTCCATAGGGAGAGTGAGCGTTTCGTATCGCACCTTGAGGGGCGATCCAATCATCACAAAATAGCCTAGTGCTGATTGAAGTCGACGTCCGAGCGTGAGTGGTAGGGGCAGGATCTGCGAAATATGCACCATTCGAGAAACCACATAAGTGTTAAGATACTCGACTCGCTGCAAAGGATCAAGGCGCCGTAGGAGATGTTGTCGGACCATGGTACGTGTTTTCTGTAAAATACGTCGGTAGTTAACTGCCGCAGTATGTTTTACAGATGAGGTAAAGTCTATGCCGAGATAGCGGAATCGTTGCACATAAGGAAACGGACTGATTTCTTCCGGCGTAAGGCCCCTTCCAACCGGCATTGCCGCCGATTTGTTCATGTTCACAGCACGACCCGCCGTCACACTGTGGCCCAACAACAGTTCAAGAACCGTCTTCACCTCTTCCTCAGAACGAACGAGCAGCAGGAGGTCGTCCGCATAGGCACGACATTTGAAGGTGTAGCCCCGTAGTTCCATCCCAGAAAGAGAATTGGTGAGCCTCCCAATTAATGGTTCCAACGCCATCGCGAACAGCAGCATCGAAAGAGGGCAGCCCTGGCGAATGGAGCGTCGAATTTGAATGGGCCCTGCTATACGCCCATTAACCTGTACCAAGGATTATGCGCCCCCATAAAACCTTCTAATGAGACCAGTAAAACGGTCTGGAAAACCCATTTGTTCCAGTACAGCATACGGATAGTTGTGGCGCACCTTATCAAAAGCAGTGTCAAAATCAACCGCCACCATCGCCGCTTTAAGCCGGCACTCCTCCGCCAGCGCTATCACATCACGGCATTCGCCAGTAGCTGTTTGCACATTCACAGATCCACCCGGTGTCGTCTGTTCTGGAGAGAGAACGCTACGAATTAACATACGACATCGGGACGCTATCAACCGTGCAAAGATCTTATAGTCGGCATTAAGCAGGGTGATGGGGCGATAATGTGTGACCGTAATTCCTGGCTTCGGTTTATGTACTGGCACCAGGAGGCCTTCCATAAAAGCCGGTGGAATAGGCGCATCGGAATTTAACATCTCGTTGTACATTTCCGTCCATCGCGGTGCCCTTTCGTTGCGAAATTCCCGATAGAATTCAGCAGGAAGCCCATCAATGCCTGGGGACCGATTCAACGCACCTTGTGCGATCGCATCATGCACTTCTTCACAGCTAATGGCTTCCAGTAAGGTTCCCGCGGCTTCCACCGTCAGTGTACGGGAGACGAACGTGGCTATACGGTCGAGGTCATCGACAGAGGCTGCTTCTTCCCGATAGATGTGTTGGTAATGGTCGACGAATGCAGAGACAATGTCCGCTTGACGCGTCACTCTTCGGTCTTCGCGGGTAATTAATTCCCGTACCAAAACTCGTCGTCGGTGCTTTCGTTCATTCACGACGTGGTGCATGGAAGGAATCTCGTGCCTTATCGTATCGTGACATCTGGCGCGCACCATGGTTCCCTGAAGATGTTTCCGAGCTAAAGCCATTAGTTTAGCTTTTATCCTTTTGCGTTCGATCCAGATGTCCTGTCCCGGCGGACCATCATCCAGGTCGCGCAGTGCTGCTAAATAAAAGTCGGTGGTACGGCGGCGCCATTCTGCCATCTCCCTGCTATACGAGATGAACGTGCTGCGAAGCGCCGGTTTAGCACAAGTCAGCCACCAATCAAGCATCGTCGTATACCTTCCAACCCTTCGCTCGCACATCGTCCATGTCTCAAGGATCCGTTGACGGCATTCAGGATCATGTAGATGTTGAATGTTTAGTTTCCACGGGGCCTTACTGTACCACACCTAAGTCACTAAGTACAAGATCGTTGACAACGATTCGCAACTCCTGGCTGATGTTTGCTTGCGGCCATTGGTCTTACTGGCTGAGAACACAGTTGAAATCTCCACCAACTATTACAAATTCATAACGTCCATGGAATAGTGGAGCAATGTCTTCTGCATAAAATCGCGCCCTTTCCCGCCGCCGATTGTTTCCCGACGGTGCTTAAAGATTGATGAAGCGTGTCCCAAACGTCGTGAAAGCCATTCCCCTGGCCGGCGGAAGATAACACACGTTTTCCACTGGGAAGCCATCTCGCACGTAAACTGCCACCCCACTCCCATCGTGATCTCCATGTGACGAATAGGCTCGGTAGCCTGCGATGTATGGGAGTGCAGCTATGTGGACTTCCTGCAGCAAAGCAATATCCACATCAGATGCCCAAATCGTTTCCTTCAGTAGGTGTATTTTGGCCGGTGAACGCACGTCATTGATATTTAATGTCGCATTACGGTTCGCATGGCGTTGAATCCCACTCTGTCGAGGCGCAACAACATCTTCCTGCATCGGCGATGGGGGCTGAGTTAGAAGACGTTCTCTCGCCCCTCTCCCTTCACCGTCAGCAGTTATTAGGCCGTATTCGTGAGTGCCGGCTGCCTCTGTATGACGTCCGGCGCATCTTCAATATCGTCATACCACATCTTTTCAGGTTGTGATATATTCGTGTCCATAGCCACAGAATCTGCGTCTGGAGAGCCAACTGGCTGCGATTTCTCTTCAGCATCACCACGTCCCGGTACCATCAATGTGACAGACCGCTGTGGGTCTGATCGAACAGTTTCCAGTGCCTCATCCTGTTTCGTAGAAGCTGTTGTGTCGTCTAGGTCCAGAGGCACATCGTCGTCGGGGCCAGGGGAGTCATCCCGAGGAGATGTCGTGCGATGCCGCCGTTTCCTCCTTTTCGGGGAACGTTGTTTGCGTGATCCTCCGTCCGTGTCCTCAAATTGTAGGGAATCACTGCTGCCCGACAGAAAAGCATCCGTAGGAACGGGAAGTGTTTCGAGTCCTATCGTTGAATTTGGCGGGAGTTCGGTCGAAACTAATGATGTCGTCTCAGAGTGCGTTCCAGATGTAACATCATCCGTAGTGGCTGGAACTGCTTCTTGTACTATCGGTGTGCTTGGTGGGAGTTCGGTCTCATCTGATGTTGTCGCCGTAGATTGTATGCTCGATGGAGCCGCATCCTCTGTCATCCCGACGTCTGCGACAAGGTTGTGGAGAGTGCCATCTTGATCTTCCACCGGGGCTGTGTCCTTCCGGTCATCAGCGGACGCAGTGAGGGCTTTGGCATAGGTGATCGGTAGTACTGTCATTGCCGGCGACGGCTCCCGCACATCTGAAGGCAGTTGCGTAATCCGCCGTTGCATACAGTTCGACCTGAGGTGTCCCTCCTGGCCACAGCCAGAACATGTACGTGGTTGACCATCGTAAATCACCACCGCCCGACAACCACCAATTGTCAGATAGGACGGTACATGCTTCTGAAGGTCACTAGTGATCTGTAGCACTCCGTTAAGAACGGGGTACGTGGCGAATTGTGTCCAGCGTTCTGCCGTGTGACCATGTACCGTGCCGTATGGCTTAAAAGCCTCGATAATTTCTTCAGCCGGGAGCTCAAATGGCAGCTCAGAAACACGTATTGTCCGTACACCAAGACCAGCATGGTCTACAGTTACCGTACCGACATTCCCGTCACTATGGCAAAATCGGAGACCTGCTTTTGTCGCCTGTTGAATTCTCTCACACGCCGCGTCATTTACCATCTTAACATACACCGTGGGACTAATGATGGACAGGTGAATTCCGACAATATCGTTTGGCGGTATCTTGACTTCCTCTCGAATGAATCGTTCCACTGCTAAAGCCTTTGGTCGTTCGTAATCGTTGCAGAAATTGAATCGTAGTGTAGTTTTCCTGTACTTGTTCGCCATGATCGTTGTTACTAGCCCGCGCGCAGACTAAGTCCGTAAGTAAACAAACACTCGCACACGCCGCACAGGCGTAAGTATCGGACCGCCGCTTCGCACGGCCGCTAGCACCGAACTGTCTACTAGACCACCGGCTCACACAAGCCAGTAACATCTCGGAAGTAGACAACATTTCCTCCTGACACTTCCGCATATTACAGTGTTGCCAGATTGTGCAGATGGTTGAAAATGGTTCAAATGGCTCTGAGCACTATGGGACTCAACTGCTGAGATCATTAGTCCCCTAGAACTTAGAACTAGTTAAACCTAACTAACCTAAGGACATCACAAACATCCATGCCCGAGGCAGGATTCGAACCTGCGACCGTAGCGGTATTGCGGTTCCAGACGGCAGCGCCTTTAACCGTACGGCCACTTCGGCCGGCTTGTGCAGATGGCCGGACTTCTAGTTGTCAGGGGCGGTCAGTTTTATTGGCCACCGTAAGTGAACGACTCGGACTTAGTCTCCGTGGCGGCCGGCCGGCGGTAAGTTTTTATGTCTACGACTGTACATCACAATAACTACTAGTTTTATCTAGAATGATTTGGGTGCATTACGAAATTTCCCTGGTCGTTGGCCCGCTTATTGTGCTGCATACCGAGCATACTTAAAGCAATTCGTAAAATGAACCGATGCATGCTCATAAGGCACAGTTTACTGAAATTTAAGGACGTTATTTCCTTCGGATAACATGGAGTTATCGGAAATTATATTGCCTGTTATTTTCCTTAAAAATACTTTTTACAGGTGAGAAACTTCTGAATCTATAGTTTCAGTGTTGTTCCGGATTGTATCTGAATTATATCAACAGTCTCTTCGTCGTTCCCTGGAAGCCACAGGTATCGTTATGTGCCGGCCAAGAGTCCAACAAAAGCAATGATTTAATTTATGCAGTTGGTTTGAAACGGTTTAGAGTGACGCATTAAAAATTATTCTTTCTTAGTTGTACAGATATTGATAGGTTCATATAAAGATTTCCGTCAATAATCAGTTCTCCTTTTATTTTTCGTCCTTATGTGCCTTGTGGTGTCTAAATACAGATTTAAAGCTGAGCAGTATCACTGTTGTTGTTCTATATGAGTGCATCGTAGCATTAATGGATTGCACAACAGCTCTCACTTTCTTCACCTCGAAATGATAAAATGCGGTTTCCTCTCAGTTCTGTCATGAAACCTCATTGATCAGCATTAGACACAACAGACGTGGGGAGAACAGCAACCTTCATTATCACGTTAACTACGAATTAATGGCAGTTTCTCGATTCTTTTATTCGAAGTAAACTTCGTTGTTTTGCGACTTATTATACTACACGGGTCCTTGAATCTACTTGAACAGGGGGAATAAGACTTGATGTCAGCAGTGTTCATCTCAACTGCGGTTGGAGGGCACAGTCTCGTAGATCCCCGTCGTTAACGGTGCATTGCCTCTGGCGAGCAGCTCTACATCGTTCATATGTAGAGAAACTCGTCTTAAGAATTATTGTTCATTTTATTCATTTAAATTGAAGGGTTTATTTTGGTTATTAATTGAGAGTAATAGGACTTCATGGCTACCCTGTAACCTAAATCTTTAGGACAGATTATTTTCTGTGGTTTACAATTTTCATTTTTGAGTGTATTTATTATTTCGTTCGAGTCTTTCAGCCATTTACGCTGTTCACTGTGATATTTTATGGAGCAAAAGCGCTTTTGCGCAAAGCTTGAAATTGAGAGACAGACATAATGAATATTAATTCAGACTTATCTCCATTGTTAACAGATACACTACCACAAAAGCAGCTGTAAATTATTTCGATATTAAATGAGTTGCCATTTTATCTGAACAGTGATTGCTTAGAATTGTTTCAGAGAAACTATCGACGAAAACTGTAATTCGCGTTACAAATTACGATCGCGCCGAGCCGCGTTATTTGTTTATCGTTGCATCAACCAAGAATATGCACCTGTCATGTTGTACATGCGCACTCCGCTGCAGCTACAGTGGAGACGTACATTTCTCCAACCACTTGGTATGCAACTTTCAAAATTTTTAATAAATAATTGTAGTGCGTCTTAGCAGCTAAAAGTTTTATAGGGTTTTTCCTTTGGTGTATCTTTTCGATGTAAAAAATATCAGGACACTTTTCGGCATGTCGAACTGGACTATCACTTCGTTAGTTGTGAAAATAAGTAACGTCGAGGCAGAGACATATTCAGAGACACAGGGTGTCGCCAGTGAGGAGGCTCTGGAATCGTCAGTGAACCAGATAGCTCGGGTAAGAGCAGTTAATTTTGTTGCAAAGAATATGTAGGCAGAGAAGGACAACGGAATACAGTTGTTGGGGTCTCAGGATCTGGGGTGGATCTAGGTGTAGCTAACCTTGTTTCTCCTTTCTCTGGCTGGGTGTATGAGGATGTGGTAGCAAATGTGGAAGATCACAAGGCGTTACTTAACTTAGATTGTAGATCGGATTAGCGGTAATTGCAGATTGTGATGTTACGTTTGACGGGGAAGTGAAATTGTTCGAAAGGCCAACAGAAGCGTTACATGATGCACAGACCTTCGAGCTACTGAGGCGGTAGTTCGAACAACGGTACGGGAGCAGAATATTGCACTTTGGTACTGTGTCCAGGAGATATAATGGGGGAATGTAGGACATCGCGGATCAGGATAGGAAGCTAAATGTTCACATCTGTGAGTTATTTCTGAATGATCAGATGAACAAAGTTGAGTTGTAGGAGGATGAACAGCGAGCACTTGCTTTCTGAGGAGTTTGGTGCTAGAGATGTCTAGGAAGGTATGTATGGGAATGCCTAATGATCTTTATGCTGGGGTTAGGTTAGCGCTGGAACACGAGGAAATTTTGTAGCTCACTGGAGTGAAGGATCGAAGATATGTATTTGCCTCGAATATAAGTGTTTTAATTGTGGACGAACAGGTCATATGCAGAGACAGCGCTATCAGCCACGAAGGAGTAATGGGGTTTGTACAGATGGCCAGAGATTTAATGAGAATTGTAATAGGGGAGGAGGGCTGTAGATCGCCGATAGGGGTGGTAACAGATGTGGTCAAGGGGGAAGGAACGGTTCGATAAATTTAGCTGGAAACCCGAAATCTACCAGTAAAAGTAAATGCAGTGCAAACGAATGGAAAGGCGTAATTTGCCATAACGAGAGTGATAAATGGTAGGAAATATAAGGCTTTGGTGGACCTGGGAGCCTATGTGTCAGTGCCTTCAAGAGAGCTAGTGCGAAGGAAGCGTTGAAACCCATCACATTATAATTTGCGTGGTGTAGGGGCTAGTGATGTACGACCATTTTGATGAGCATTGATGAGTTTCTTGTTCAAGGCCACCAGGTTTAAGGAACGTGTAGAAGTGGTGTCTCAAGTAAGTGAGGGTTACAACATGAATCTAGAGTTGGACTTCCTGCATCAACATCAAGCCCTATTGCACCTTCAACAACTCGTAGCAGAGATTAGTGGCAGGACATTCCGACTAGGGGAAACTGTTGTCAATATTGATTTGCCACAGAAAATGTCAAATGTACAAACCAGTCCTGTTAAACCACGAGCAAAGACACTAAGGCTTGATTCGTATGATTTTGTGTCAGGAGGCACTGGAAAGTCACAGTGGGTTAATGTTGAGCCTGAATTGCCAGTTGATACACTCCTGGAAATGGAAAAAAGAACACATTGACATCGGTGTGTCAGACCCACCATACTTGCTCCGGACACTGCGAGAGGGCTGTACAAGCAATGATCACACGCACGGCACAGCGGACACACCAGGAACCGCGGTGTTGGCCGTCGAATGGCGCTAGCTGCGCAGCATTTGTGCACCGCCGCCGTCAGTGTCAGCCAGTTTTCCGTGGCATACGGAGCTCCATCGCAGTCTTTAACACTGGTAGCACGCCGCGACAGCGTGGACGTGAACCGTATGTGCAGTTGACGGACTTTGAGCGAGGGCGTATAGTGGGCATGCGGGAGGCCGGGTGGACGTACCGCCGAATTGCTCAACACGTGGGGCGTGAGGTCTCCACAGTACATCGCTGTTGTCGCCAGTGGTCGGCGGAAGGTGCACGTGCCCGTCGACCTGGGACCGGACCGCAGCGACGCACAGATGCACGCCAAGACCGTAGGATCCTACGCAGTGCCGTAAGGGACCGCACCGCCACTTCCCAGCAAATTAGGGACACTGTTGCTCCTGGGGTATCGGCGAGGACCATTCGCAACCGTCTCCATGAAGCTGGGCTACGGTCCCGCACACCGTTAGGCCGTCTTCCGCTCACGACCCAACATCGTGCAGCCCGCCTCCAGTGGTGTCGCGACAGGCGTGAATGGAGGGACGAATGGAGACGTGTCGTCTTCAGCGATGAGAGTCGCTTCTGCCTTGGTGCCAATGATGGTCGTATGCGTGTTTGGCGCCGTGCAGGTGAGCGCCACAATCAGGACTGCATACGACCGAGGCACACAGGGCCAACACCCGGCATCATGGTGTGTGGAGCGATCTCCTACAATGGCCGTACACCACTGGTGATCGTCGAGGGGACACTGAATAGTGCACAGTACATCCAAACCGTCATCGAACCCATCGTTCTACCATTCCTAGACCGGCAAGGGAACTTGCTGTTCCAACAGGACAATGCACGTCCGCATGTATCCCGTGCCACCCAACGTGCTCTAGAAGGTGTAAGTCAACTACCCTGGCCAGCAAGATCTCCGGATCTGTCCCCCATTGAGCATGTTTGGGACTGGATGAAGCGTCGTCTCACGCGGTCTGCACGTCCAGCACGAACGCTGGTCCAACTGAGGCGCCAGGTGGAAATGGCATGGCAAGCCGTTCCACAGGACTACATCCAGCATCTCTACGATCGTCTCCATGGGAAAATAGCAACCTGCATTGCTGCGAAAGGTGGATATACACTGTACTAATGCCGACATTGTGCATGCTCTGTTGCCTGTGTCTATGTGCCTGTGGTTCTGTCAGTGTGATCATGTGATGTATCTGACCCCAGGAATGTGTCAATAAAGTTTCCCCTTCCTGGGACAATGAATTCACGGTGTTCTTATTTCAATTTACAGAAGTGTATGTTATGCGTAATAGAACCGCTAGACGGTAATAAAATATTGTACGCGGCGAGTTGTTTGGTAAAACGTACTACTATAGGCGTAGAAGAGGTGGACCGAGGCAAAGTAATATCTGTCAGTGTGGATAATTTTGGCGCTGAAGAAGTTAGATAGTTAAAGGGAAAGTTATTGGCGGCATTGGATATTATGGATGAGGAAGATTGCTACACAGGATATGTTGTCTGTGATGAGGCACAGGATGCTGCTAGGGTTGTCTTCCGCACACGTCGACTCCGATGCTGTACCTGTTCCTTTGTAGTGACACGAGTTGGTCTACGGTACGCCAGGCCTACACTACGCTGAGGGAACCAGCACACATCAGTCTCCTCACTCTGACACTGCGGGCGCGTGCGGAGCCGAAAGCCCGTTTCCCAAATGGGGCGCCATCGCAACACAACATTACACGGCGCTGACGTCAACGTTCGTGGGCTACAAAGGCTGCCGGCCTCAGCAGTGTGAGGTGTGAGTGCCTGCCCTACAGCACCAGGATGAAGACGCCATCCATTCATAGACCCAGTCAGGGTCAGTAAGGAGATGTGTGCCTGCGTCGCTATGCTATGTACGAAGTATTTGCTTGTGACCCACTGCTTATGATTACTGCTCACTCATCTGCAGTGTGCCCACCACGCTACAGTTATAACGTTATTAATTTATCACAATTCGTCAGTGCATCTGTAAAAAATATACCTGCAATGCATGATAGCAGTACAACGTTAGCTACTGCTCGGACGCAAAACTGGCTCTGTCATTATATGTTCTTACTGTTAGACCTTTTCTGTCCAGCTGGTTGCTGCTACCAGTGGGACCCCATACTGGACAGACATGCAGATGGTAAAAGACTACTCTCATGCAATCGAATTACAAAACCTAAAATTCCCTGGAACGTAGCGTTGAGCTTGCACACCACTGATGCCCTGGGGGCCTATCAGCGTAATGCCATTGACTACACGGAGGGATGATGTCATTACATTAATACTTGATAAAATTAAAATTTAAAACAGCTTTGATCGCAATTTTTTTATTTATTGGAGTGAGTGATTGAGCGATGGATGAACACTGCCAGACGAGGGTCGACGAAACTCGTCTGGCAGTGTCAATCCACCGCTTTGGAGTCTGAAGATGACTCAGTCGTTGCTGATTCACAACTAATGTCCATTACTAGGACGTATGTAATTTTTCGCTGCATAACCAAATGTCTGTCAGTGGTCGAAATACATTACTCATACTACAGTTCGTACTTCACTTAAAATGGACAACATAACTTTAGTTTTAACACCCACGATCATAGAACTTAGTTAAAGCAGAAACTCGGATCAAGTATTCTTTCCTTTCACAAATCTGCAACTACACCTACATCGCCATGATTACTCTGCAATTCGCAATTAAGCTCCTGGTAGAGGGTTCATCGAACCACCTTCAAGCTATTTCTCTACTATTCCATTCCAAAACGGTGCACGGGAAAAGCGAGAACTTAAAACTTTCTGTACGAGATCTGATTCTTCTTGTTTTATCAAGATCATTAATTCTGCCTATGTGGGTGGGCATGAACAGGATAATATCGCAATCGGAGGAGAAAGATGGTGTTTGACATCTCACGTGAAGATCTTGCTGGAACGAAACACGCATTTGTTTTAATGATAGCCAACCCAATTCACGTATCATGCCAGTAGCATTCTGTCCCCTATTTCACGAAAGTACAAAATGAGCTGCCCTTCTTTGAACTTTTTCGACGTCAGACTCATTTGATGCTGATACCACACCGCAGAGCAATACTCCTGAGGAGGAGGGACAAGAGCGGTGTAAGCAATCTCTTTGGTAGGCCTATTGCACTTTCTAACTGTTCTACAAATAAATCATAGACCTTGGTTTACTTTCCCCAGAACATTACCTATGTGATCATTCCATCTTAAGTTATTTGTGACTTTTCTGATAGGAACTCGCAAATCCAATCTCACAACTGAGGCGATGCTCCATATACATGCAATGTGATTAAAAGTCGTTTATGGGGAACATTGTCAAAGAATACCCCACTGCAAATCGACGTTAGTGATACGTGTATGTATTTCAGCGGGTTACTCCTATTTCCTTTCTTGGGTGTTGGTGCGTATATTTTGATGAGTGATTGGGTTGCATATGATAGCTAAATTGGAGCTACTGTATCATCATATTCTGAAAGGAACCTGACTGGTATACAACATGGAACGGAGGCCTTTTTAAGTGATTTAAGCTGCTTCGTTACAACGAAGGTATTTACTTTTAATTTACTGATATAGGCAGTTGTTCTTGATTCGATCTGTGGAATGTTTATTTCGTCTTCATTGATGAAGGCGTTTTGAGAAACCGTGTTTAATAACGATGCATCAGTAGAACTATCATCAGTGACATCAGGAAGATAGATCCCTTATCATTTACCTACAAAATAGCAGGTCAGCAACTGGAAGCAGTTAATTCCATAAATTATCTGGGAGTAGGCATTAGGAGTGATTTAAAATGGAATGATCATATAAAGTTGATCGTCGGTAAAGCAGATGCCAGACTGAGATTCATTGGAAGAATGCTAAGGAAATGCAATCCGAAAACAAAGGAAGTAGGTTTCAGTACGCTTGTTTGCCCACTGCTTGAATACTGCTCAGCAGTGTGGGATCCGTACCAGATAGGGTTGATAGAAGAGATAGAGAAGATCCAACGGAGAGCAGCGCGCTTCGTTACAGGATCTTTTAGTAATCGCGAAAGCGTTACGGAGATGATAGATAAATTCCAGTGGAAGACCCTGCGGGAGAGACGCTCAGTAGGTCGGTACGGGATTTTGTTAAAGTTTCGAGAACATACTTTCACCGAAGAGTCAAGCAGTATATTGCTCCCTCCTACGTATATCTCGCGAAGAGACCTTGAGGATAAAATCAGAGAGATTAGAGTCCACACAGAAGCTTACCGACAATCCCTTTTTCCACGAACAATACGAGACTGGAATGCAAGGGAGAACCGATAGAGGTACTCAAGGTACACTCCGCCACACACCGTCAGGTGGCTTGCGGAGTATGGATGCAGATGTAGATGTAGATGTAGACATCACCATTGTTATTGGCCCGTGAAGTTTTGATTGCGTCTTGCCGCTGGTGTGGTTTACATTTGACCATAATCTCAGAGTGTTTTCTACCAGATTTTCGAGACAGAGTTTCTATGTGAAAACCATTAAAAGTATTTCGCTTAGAAGTTCGCGCTAAATTTCTAACTTCGGTATAACTTCGCCAACTCTGGGCATTTAACGTTCTTATACGTTTGGCATGCTTCTTTGTTGCTTCTGCAGTAGTACTCTGACCTGTTTTGTATATGATGGGGGATCAGTACCATCTCTTATTAACTTATTTGCTACATCTCTTTCAGTGGCTTTCGATATTACTTCTGTGAATTCAGACCACTTTCTGGTCTACGCTTAGTTAGTCAGGTGGGAGGTAGTCGAGATTGTCTCTTAGAATGGGTGAAGCGAATTTTTATCATCTTTTTTGAATAGGTGTATTTTGTGGTTACTTTTGGTGGGTTTGGCTGTTACGGTATTAAGCCTCGCTATAACAGCTTTGTCGTCACTAATCCCTGTATCTGTCATAACGCTCAGTATTTGCTGACAATTATTCGTTGCTAAGATTCTAAGTATGTATCCACAATCATTTGCACTTCGAGTAGGTTCCCGAACTAATTTTTCAAAACAATTTTCTGAGAATGCATTGAATACAATTTCAGATGACGTTTTATGCCTACTGCCGGCTTTAAACATTTATTGTTCCGAACATATCGCCGGTAGATTGAAGTCACCACCAAGTATAACTGTAAGAGTGGAACACCTATTTGACATAATACTAAAATTTCTTATGAAATGTTCAGCAGCTATATCATTTGGGTCAGAGGGCCAGCAAAAGGAACACAGTTGAAGATCCACATCTACATACATACTCCACAATCAGTGGGTTCTACTACTTAAGAGAGCTTCGAGCCATTCACAAATCTGGGGACCTTCAACAGCAGTCTGCAGTGGTGCACCGTATCAAACACTTTCCAGAAGTCACGTAGTATGGAATCAGCCTGTCGTCCTCCATCCACGGTTAGTAGGATATCATGTGAGAAAAGGGTAAGCTGAGTTTCGGACGAGCGATACTTTCTGAAACCGTACATATTTGTGGACAGAAGATTTCTCTCTCAAGGATATTTGTTATATTCGAACTCAGTGCAGCATACCAATGATAAAGATGTTCGTCTGTAATTACGTAGATTCGTTCTTTTTCCCTTATTATATACAGGAGTTACCTGCGTTTTTTCCAGGCCTTTGTTACTTAACGCTGGGCAAGTGATTCGCGATAAATGCAAGCTAAGTAAGGGACCAACGCCTCAGAGTACCCTATGTAACACTGTGTAGGGATTCCATCTGGAACTGGTAAATTATTTGTTTTCAACTCTTTCATGTTGCAGAAATATGATGTTCATTGACTGTCTAAGTGGGATGCCAACAACTGCTTTAGTGCTTTTTCTAGCTTAGATACCTTTCTAACCTTCTTGGCGGATTTATTAGCTTCAGGAACCATTTTCACTATGATGACATCATAATCACTAATTCCTGTGTCTATGCTGACACTGTCGATAAAGTCAGGCCTGTTTGTAGCTACAAGGTCTAAAATATTTCCATTGCGTGAAGATTGTGTGACTGGTTGTTGAAGGCATTTTTCGGAAAACACGTTCAAACGTACTTCACAAGGCAGTCTATCCGTACCAACTCCAGTGAATCCATAGACATTCCAGTCTATACTCAGTGACTGAAGTCGACTCAAGCTAATACTGCATGACATTCATATGTCCCCGCTACTTAGCATAGACTTCCCTCGAATGGTGGAATCAAGTGGCCGGTTAAAACATCAGATTATTAATTTGATTTCTCCTAGCCCTGCTACTTGTGTCCAGATAACTTCATAGTCGCATTTAATTTCGACTTAGATAGACATAGATGGAACTTTTGTTGACAGCAATGACCACTCCCCCTACTATGGCATCTAATCTTTATTTCCTATATACGTTCCATGCCTCGCAAACGATTTCGGACCTCTATACTTCGAGTTTCAGCCAGCTCTTGGTTCCGAGAATTATTTGAATGCGACAGTTATCTTCGAAGGCGATAAGCCAAGCTGTTTTGGTTACACTTTGTAGGCTCATTAGGCCGAAACACAGGGAATCTTTAATCTTAAATGCGACAAGTATCAGCTTCTCTCCTCAGCACAGAGTCTAGGTGCAGTAATAGATGAAAATCAAAATTAGACTGACCAAGTAACTGTAATGTGCAGGAAGACATCAGCATATCTCCACGTACTACCAATATACAGAAAGCTCTTCCCTCTTCACATGAAAATGAAACTTATACAAACACTTGTACGTCCAGTTATTGGCTACAGTGATGTAATCCTGTAACATCTGTCTGAGTAGACCTTACAGCACCTAGAAGTGGTTATGAATTCCTGTGCTCGTTTCATCTGTGATTTTCGACTCTTTGATCATACGTGACCATCATTTGTGCAGTATCCTGGCTGTGATCTGACAGGCGCAATGGTTTCCATATCCTCTGTCCTCTGTACTGTCTTATCAGCGTACAATGTCCCTCACATCTCTCCACGACCTTAACACTCTTATCTGAATAACATGAAGAAACACCAGATCCCGCATTGACTATATCCTATCTGTCCAACTTCATCATTCAGCCACTTTCTGGAAGTCCTTCGTCATCTATATTACTTACTCGCTTTGCCACTACAGACACTTAAATTATTTTAATACTATTTTTCATGCTAGCTGATGCTTTCTCGGAGTATTTCTAACTTGAATAAGTCTGGGGTGCCGAGCCAGGTCACTTCGTAATTACTCCATGATACTTCGGCCAACAGACTTTTGGTAATCTTCAGGTGGTCCCTGATGACTGCTGCTCCGCTCTTCTTGGCGTGCGATATAATATGATGGTCGTTTCCTTCTTCACCACTCCGTTCCTATTGCTATTCTTACGGCTGCTGCGGTGGTGGGGGAGGCTGCGCCTGTCTCCGTATTCTGAACTCAAGTGTGTGCGTTATCGCTTTCGGATGCGGGCCACACTGTAAGAGAATGTTTTCCTAGACTCAGTACAGTGTTCCACTCTTGATTCCGTTGTAGGGTGCTATTTTTATTAATTAATCCGTCATGAATCCTGACTTCGGTGGCCTCTTTAATCGCGATATCTCAGAAGGAGGAAGATTGTTTAAGCATTTTGATACTGTTGTGGCCCATAGTATGGCCATTTTTAAACTATAGTGAGCCACGGTTGATTTTGTTGTCTGGCGTAATTCAGTGTCACGTCTATGTTCATGGCATATCTTTCTTTTTTATTGTCATGCGGACAATTTCCCCAGTGAATGCTTTGGCGCACTGGCAAGGGATTATTCAGACTCCTGGTTTGCGAAGGTGTACCTCATCCTTGAATGAGTCTAATACTATGGATGTTTTAAGGGCTGGACGAAATACATATTGAATATTATATCGCTCCAAGATCCTGCCTATTTTTCTGGAAGTATTGCCGACAAACGTGATGCACGCTGGTGATACGTGCTCTTCGTTTTCTTACCGTTGTTCTCTGTGTACAGGGTCCGCAGCTTGTGGTCTAGGGACTAGCAATGTTGCCTCTGGATCACGGGGTACCGGGTTCGATTCCCGGTCGGGTTGGAGATTTGCTCTGCCCGGGGACTGGGTGTTTGTGTTGTCCTCATCATTTCGTCATCGTCATCATCATCTTTCTTGACAGTGGCTAGATTGGACTGTGTAAAAGATTGTACTGTAAATAAAATTGGGACTTTGTACGGGTGCTGATGACCGCACAGTTGAGCGCCCCACAAATCAAACATCATCATCTGTGTACAGCCTCTCTTACATGGTCCTCGTCAGCTTGCCCCTGTACCCATTTCTCCAAATTTTAGTTTCGAAGTGCTTCAGCTCAGTTGGAAGGCTGTATTGGTCACAAACGGAAGAAGTGTGTGTAAGACGCCTTCACCCTGGGAGCAGTGGTGACTACTGGAACCATGCAGATACAGATCAGCGTTTGTAAGTTTTCTGTACACAGTGTGTCGCAGCATTCCATCTGGATTCCGTTTCACTATGGCATCTAGAAATGGGAGTGTGCCATCCTGTTCCACCTACACGGTAAATTGTATATTAGGGCATAGAAAATGCAAGTGACGGAGAAATTCACTGTAGCTGTCCCATCCATGTGACCAGGCGATAGCAAGACGGCAATAGATTCGGCAAATTATCTTAGAGTTGCTATGACGTGACTCGACTGCACACCCGAAAAGTCTACTAGTATTAGTCATATTAAAATGTTTAGGTAACTCTGATGCTAGAGAGGTACTGAATGTGTGAAAACCCTTGTCCTAGATTAGAGGGACATTGTAGACCTATTCAGATCAGGTTCAATAAATTAACATGGAAAATAAGTTACGGGAATTTGTTACGAATACTTCGACATCTAACTGTAAAAATGTTCACAATCGAAGTGAGTCTACATTGTATGCTATCCGATTTTGCTCTTTGTGGATCGACTGTCGAGCGTCCATCAGAGGACCTCAAAGAAACAATTAGCCTAAGACAAACGCTTTGAGCACTCCACAGGTACTCCGCTATCCAAGTAGCTGCTTCCTTTGTGGAGTGCGCCCCTGCTCTAGCAGGGGGAGTCCTACAACTCTCCATCACACAACGCAGGTCCAGAAATCTGCAGCCATGACAGTCACAGAATTGACAGAGCCTCTGGTTGAGACCCTCCACTTGTCTCCAAACGAAAGGACCCCAGTATACAGTGGGTAATATGCTGGTGATAGCGAGCGAGGCCAGCAATCTCCGCCACTTCCGTGAGCCGTCGTAGCAACTGAGGGTATCCTCAGAACCCAAGTGACAGGCATCATTGGTGCCGACATGAGCAATAACTTGCAGACTAATTCAGCCTGCAACCTAGACAGCATCACGTACAGCCTCATCCTCAACGTACATACACATAACATGTTCACATACATAGGTGAAGGAAAACATTGCTGTACCATTACATTATAGGGGAAAATTGGTGGAAACGGTAATTACCGTAAAAAAATGTAGGAGTAACCATCCAGGGTGCCCTTAAGTGAAACTTAAGTGGAAGTACGTAGTTGGATAATGAGATGCAAGTCTAAGATTCACAAGAAGACTCTTAAGGTAATGCAATTCATCCACGAAAGAAGTGGCGTACGAAAGACTTTTTCGACCGGTTTATAAGCATTGCTCGCCATTTTGGGAGCATTACCAGTTTGGATAAATAGACGAGACAGACAAGACCCAATTGAGAGCGCATGTCTCGTCACAGAACTGTTCCCTCGGCGCGAAAGCGTTACGGAGATGGCAAACAAATTACAGTGGCAGACGCTACACGAGAGGCGTTGTACAGTATGGAGAGATTTATTCAGAGAAAACACTTTCCGACAAGAGTTGGATAACGTATTACTGCCTCCCACCACGAGAAAACGGGAGACATTAAAGTTAATACCGAGGTTTCCTGACAATCATTTTTCACTTGCGGCGTTTATGAATGGTACAAGAAAGGTGGATGAGACAGAAGTATCCTCCGCCACACACATTCAGGTGGCTTGCTCGACTCATTTATCACCTGCCTCGAGACGACTGGGTGTTTGTGTTGTCCTCATCATTTCATCATCATTCACGAAAGTGGCGAGACTGGACCGAGCAAAGGTGGGGAATTTGTACGAGCGCTGATAACCGCGTAGTTGAGCGCCCCACTAACCAATCATCGTCATCGACTCATTTACAGGAGCTCTTGTTTAAGTTGTACACAGCATTTATGCGAAGACATGAAACTTTTCACTTGACTGGATAAGTGACTTGTCTGCAGCCTTTAATAAGTATTTCAGTGGGAAACAAGGTTTAATCACAGAACTATTGTATTTCGTTCCTCTTCACCTAGACGCTAAGATCCTTTCTGTACCTCTCGTCAGGGCTCTTTCACACAATACGTCTCCGATATGCGGTATGCGGCTATCGAGAAACATGAGCAGACTCATTGACCGGAAAGGAAACAGCAGAACCAAAAAATTATTAAAGTAATGAAATGTCGTGAATACATTTGTCTAGGCAACGTATGTAAGTGATTAAAACTGCAAGATCAAGTGTTAATTTAAGAGCGAGATAGGCCATTTCAAATGTGAGATTTTGATACATTGATAACAGGTGTAACCGGCAGAATGTTGAGTGCTAGCGTACAAAAGT
Source organism: Schistocerca piceifrons (assembly GCF_021461385.2). Taxonomy (NCBI): domain Eukaryota; kingdom Metazoa; phylum Arthropoda; class Insecta; order Orthoptera; family Acrididae; genus Schistocerca; species Schistocerca piceifrons. The sequence continues at coordinate 699,818,476 of NC_060149.1, forward strand.
GCGTGCATTGCGTTGTGCAGGTGCAAAATGTCAGTTTGTGAGACGGAGTTCCATGTCACTGGCACTTGGTCGATTAATACAGTGACGGTTAATGCTGTTTGTGGATGACGCAGGAGTTGTCGTCCGATGATGTCCCGTATGTGCTCCTTGGATACAGATCTGGTGACAGAGCAGGCAATGGCAACGTGTCGACACTCTGTAGCTCATGTTGGGTTACAACAGCGATATGTGGGGGACAGTTATCCTGTTGGTACACATTCACTGGAATATTGTTCAAATTCAAATGGCACTAATCACTATGGGACTTAATATCCGAGGTCATCAGTCCCCTAGACTTAGAACTACTTAAACCTAACTAGCCTAAGGACGTCACACACATCCATGCCCGAGGCAGGATTCGAACCTGCTACCGAAGCAGCAGAGTGGTTCCGGACTGAAGTGCCTAGAAACCGATCTACCACCGCGGCCGGCTGGAATATTGTTCATGAATGGCAGCACAACAGGTAGAAACACACGATTGGACCATTCAGAGGATGTGTTATAACTACGAGAGTTCTACAGAATTATGTCATACGAAATTGCCCCTCAGACCATAACTCCAGGTGTAGGTCCAGTATGTCTAACACGCAGACAGGTTGGTTGCAGCCTCTAATCTGGCCTCCTAAGAAACAGATGGTGATCACTGGCACCGAGGCATAACCAGCTTTCTTCTGAAAACTCAGCAGATTTCCACTCTGTTCTGCTACGCACTATTGCATGACACGACTATAGTCACAAGTGGCGGTGGTTTGATGTCAGTGGAAAACTGGTTACAGGACGTTTGACTCGAAAATGTCCTTGAAGTAACCGATTTGCTACAGTTCATTGTGTCACTATGGTGCTAACTGTTGCTCAAATTCCTGCTGCAGACGCAGTATAGTGCGCCAGAGCAATACACCGAACGCGATGGTCTTCCGTCTCGACAGTGTCACGTGGCCGTCCGGAGCCCCTTCTTCTTACGATTGTACCTTCTCGTGACCACTTCTGCTGCAATTATGTACATAGGTTACATTCCCGCAGTAACTTAGAAGGAACAGCCAGTTTCTCGTAGCCCTATTTCACGACCTCGTTCAAACTCAGTTAGCCGGTCGTTGTGACCGAGCGCTTCTAGGCGCTTCAGTCTGGAGCTGTTCCGCCGCTACGGTCGCTGGTCCGAATCCTGTCTCGGGTATGGATGTGTGTGATGTCCTTAGGTTAGTTAGGCTTAAGTAGTTCTAATTTCTAGGGGACTGATGACCTCAGATGTTAAGCCCCAATTTGAACTGGAACAAAGGCCAAAGAAATTGATGAGTGTATACACAAGATGAATCACCTAAACCTTGCACCACAAATGTTGCTAAAATGTGAAGTGCAGTGACGTTCGTTTTTCACAGAATAGATGGGTAGTCTGGGGCTCGTATTCCTGGACAAAAAAAAAGATAGTAAAATACTTATTAAATGTATTTTTGTTCTAACCTGCTGCGCGGGGTAGCTGCGCGGTATAGAGCGTATTGTCGCGGTCCGCGCGGTTCTCCCCGTTTGAGATTCGAGTGCTCCTTCGGGTATGGGTGCGTGTGGCGTCCTTAGCTTAAGTTAGTTTTAGATTAAGTAGTATGTAAGCTTAGGGACCGATGACTTTAGCAGTTTGGTCCCATAAGACCTTACCACAAATTTCCACTGCGCTAACCTACACTTTTTAAATCGAATAATCCATTTTGACATCAGAAAAGTAGAAGTAGGATAAATTACAATGCCAGTGGTGCTTGTTGCTGGAATCCACTGCGACTCGTTTACGAAACATAATAATTTTCAAGGATACTGTATCGACTCCTGTTTGTGCCATTCAGCTAGCGTAGTTGCTGTGTTTAGTACAGTGTGCTAGTGTGTTCCTTGAGTGCATCAACATGCTAGTCAGTTAGTGTGTGAGAGTCCGAGTAGTAGGTCTTGAGTGGACAGTGTATGGAGAGTGTAGGAAGAATGCAGTTCGTTCTTGTAACGTGTATACGGCAACATATCCCAATAGACGTCATCCATCTCAGCAATTATGTATCAGCGTCTTCGAACACTTGGGATAAAGTGCTAGTGTAACAGTTAGCAACGTATCGCAGGGAAACAAGTGACAATAGAAGAGGGGGAAATTTATGTTCTTGCTGCTGTTGCAGTTGATCCGAACATTAGATCCCACGCAATCGAACGAAGAAGTGGCATGAGTCTGGCAAGTGTCCTACGAATTCTCCATCGACATAGGTTCCATCTCAATCAAATCAGCTTCCACCTAGAGCTGCAAAGACACCATTATGAGAATCGTGTGGACTTCAGTACATGAATATTAAGACAGGATATCCAGATGTATCATGTATCTTGTTTAATGATAAAGCCGCATTTACTAACCGTGGCCATGTAATCCGCCGAAACATGCACTACTGATGTATTGATAATCCCCCTTGGCTTTGTCAGGTGGAACGTCAGCGTCCATTGAGTGTAAACGTGTGATGAAGGATATTAAACCATCAACTCATGGACCTCCTTTTCATAGACGAAACATTGAACAGGCACAAATATCATAGCCTCTCAACAAGAATGCTAGAATACGTTCCTCTGTGATACCAACGTGATGGCGATCTGGTACATACTCCACGAAGTACTATGTCATATCTTCACGACTTGTTTCCAAATATTTGAATTAGGCGCTGAGGATGTGTACCTCGGCCCACCCGTCCCTCGGATTTTACGCCTGCCGACATTTTTTTTCTGTGGAAAAAGCTGAAAACAGCTGTCTACAAAGACATACCAACTACACTCGATGATATGCAACTTGCTCGGATATCTCCATTGAAATACTCGCACGTGTGCAGCAGTCGTACCATACCAGACTGTAAGCATGTATTGCCGCTGCCAGTGATAATTTTGAGCACAGTCTATGACGGTCAATTATCTCGTTATTGGTCAGAATTCATCTAACTAATGTATGCACTTGTTCTGTTCTTTAGTGCGCGTTACCACAGGTATCATAGAAGTGTCAGTATGGGAACTTTTAAAATTATGATTTATCGTAAACGACTCGCACTATAATCCTGCAACAAACACTACACAGATTATATTTTGCCTTCCTTTTAATCTGTTAATGTCAATAGTCCTTGTTCCATTTAAAAAGTTATTCTTGGCACAAAAAATACACTTTCCATGCGTTGGTACAATCTGTTGATTGGCTAACAATATGAGCCGCTTATTACTCATCACTTCTGTGAAAACCACACAACAATATCACTTTCCATATCTGCAAAATTTGCGGGGGAAATACATATAAAATCACGTGTGTATAGGTATATTTCCCCTTGGACTCCAAGCAATTTTATGAAAAACGTGTGCAAGAGTTTCATTTGTGTGCGACGCCACAGACACCGTCGCAAAATCGAGCAATAGATTCGCGTGACATAGGTGCGACATCGACGTCGGTACCGAAAGTAATGTCTGGTCAGTGACACACCTCCCTCCCGTCCATCGGATCATCTTTAAGTAATAATAAAAATAATTTGTTACAAAAATTGACCAATGCGTCCACTCACGTCAGGGACCTGACTCGAATAATTCCTACTGGATGAGGGCAGCCTAACTATTTAAAGCTAACTAGGTTTTCGATTCACATTACACGACCTACCACTCTCTTCCTCCCCCTAACATCGTGGCAAAGGAAACTGAGGAAGTCGGCATTGCGAGACGTGGACGGGATAAACGGGATATGAAGTGTTATAGACGTGAGGGCACCGGCCACGCTAAACAGCAACGACGCAATCCCGTCGTTTCGGAGGTGGGGTAGAAAGCCATCGGACGCATGAGTGTCATGACAAATTTTAAGATCTAGATCGGCGGATCAAGTATTCGTTATATGTCGGTGAGACATGTTCGGGTAGCAGAGTACTTCTGCCGTGCACATGGGGATTTTTTTAGGCTAGGCAGTAGTGCGAGGTGTCATGATGAACACTCACCAGTCGACTTGCAGGCAGGGAAATCAGGACGCGCTCAGTGTAAAGACACTTCAGCTATCAAGATATTAGCAGTAAATTTTCAGAGTGTTCGGAATAAAGTTCCTGAATTTACTGCCCTCCAGGAAGCGTGTGGAGCGCTAATTATTGTTCAGATGGTTCAAATGGCTCTGAGCACTATGGGACTTAACATCTGTGGTCATCAGTCCCCTAGAACTTAGAACTACTGAAACCTAACTAACCTAATGACATCACACACATCCATGCCCGAGGCAGGATTCGAACCTGCGACCGTAGCAGTTCCGGACTGCGCGCCTTGAACCGCTAGACCAACGCGGCCGGCGCAAATTATTCTCAGGACTGAGACCTGGCTGAACCCTGAGATAGGAAGTTCTGAATTATTTAGTGAGACTTGGAACGTGTATCGGAAAGACAGATTAGACATCGTAGGAGATGGTGTCTTCATTGCAGTTGACAAAAATATTGTGTCTACTGAGATCGAAGTAGAGCGTGATTGTGAAGTTATCTGGTCACGTTTAACAGGGCTAGGGGAAATACTACAAAAAAGAAGCAACTACTCGGGTAGCAAAGTACTTGTGACGTGCACATGGGTTTTTTTTTTTAGGCTAGGCAGTAGTGCGAGATGTCCTGATGAATACTCACCAGTCGACATGCAGGCAGGGAAATCAGGATGCGCGCAGTGTAAAGACACTTCAGCTATCAAGATATTAGCAGTAAATTTTGAGAGTGTTCGGAATAAAGTTCCTGAATTTACTGCCCTCGAGGAAACGTGTAGCACGCAAATTATTCTCGGGACTGAGACCTGGCTGAACCCTGAGATAGGAAGCTCTGAAATATTTAGTGAGGGTTGGAACGTGTTTCGGAAAGACAGATTAGACACCGTAGGAGATGGTGCCTTCATTGCAGTTGACAAAATTATTGTGTCTACTGAGGTCGAAGTAGAGTGTGATTGTGAAGTTATCTGGACACGTTTAACAGGGCTAGGGGAAATACTACACAAAAGAAGCGGCTGCTCGGGTAGCAGAGTGCTCATTGGGTTTTTTTAGGGTAGGCAGTAGTGCGAGGTGTCCTGATGAACACTCACCAGTCGACGTGCAGGCAGGGAGATCAGGACGCGCTCAGTATAAAGACACTTCAGCTAACAAGATATTAATAGTAAATTTTCAGAGTCTACGGAATAAAGTTCATGAATTTACTGCCCTCCTGGAAGTGTGTGTTGAGCGCAAATTATTCTCGGGACTGAGACCTGGCTGAACCCTGAGATAGGAAGTTCTGAAATATTTAGTGAGGGTTGGAACGTGTATCAGGAAGACAGATTAGACACTTTAGGAGGTGGTGTCTTCATTGCAATTGACGAAATATCGTGTCTACTGAGGTCGAAGTAGAGTGTGATTGCGAAGTTATCTGGACACATTTAACGGGGCTAGGGAAAATAAAGTTAATTGTGGGGTGTTATTACCGGCCACCAGGTTAGACCGTGACAGTTCTAGAATCATGCAAAGGAAGTCTACATTCTGTATTGCAGAAGTACCCGGATCATGCTGTATTAGTCGGAGGCGACTTCAACCTACCTAGCATAGACTGGGATGTCTATGGAGTCATTACAGGTGGTACAGGCAAGCCGTCGTGTGAATTACTTTTGAACACATTATCCGAAAACTGTCTGGAGCAGCTAAATCGACAGCCAACGCGTAATGGAAATATTTTAGATCTGGTAGCCACGAACAGACCAGACCTCATCAACTGTGTCAGTGATGAGACAGGGATTAGTGAACATGATCTTGTCATTACGACTATGGTTACGAAAGTTAAAAAGTCGGTCAAGAAGGCTAGGAGAGTATTCTTACTAGAAAGAGCAGATAAGCAGTTTTTAGCATCCCAGCTGAATGGGTTGAAAATAAATAGATCGCAAGGTCCTAATGGGATTCCAGAGGGTACTCTACTGTATGGTCTCGTTACTTAGCTTGCATTTATCGCGAATCTCTTGCCCAACGTAAAGTCCCGAGCGACTGGAAAAAAGCGCAGGTGACGCCTGTATATAAGAATGTTAGAAGGACGGATCCTCAAAATTACAGACCAATATCCTTAACATCGGTTTGTTGCAGGATTCTCGAACATATTCTCAGTTCGAATATAATGAATATCCTTGAGACAGAGAAGTTCCTGTAAATGCATCAGCACGTCTTTCGGAAGCATCGCTCCTGCGAAACGTAACCCTCCCTTTTTTCGCATGATACCTTGCGAACCATGGATGAAGGGTATCTGACGGATGCCATATTCCTTGACTTCCGGAAATAGTTTGACTCGGTGCCCCACTGCAGACTCCTCACTAAGGTACGAGCATATGGGATTGGTTCCCAAGTATGTGAGTGGCTCGAAGACTTCTTAAGTAATAGAACCCAGTACGTTGTCCTCGATGGTGAGTGTTCATCGGAGGTGAGGGTATCATCTGGAGTGCCCCAAGGAAGTGTGGTAGGTCCGCTGTTGTGTTCTATCTACATAAATGATCTTTTGGATAGGGTGGATAGCAACGTGCGGCTGTTTGCTGATGATGCTGTGGTGTACGGGAAGGTGTCGTCGTTGAGTGACTGTAGGAGGATGCAAGATGACTTGGGCAGGGTTCGTGATTGGTGTTAAGAATGGCAGCTAACTCTAAATATAGATAAATGTAAATTTATGCAGATGAATAGGAAAAATAATCCTGTAATGTTTGAATACTCAATTAGTAGTGTAGCGCTTAACACAGTCACGTAGATTAAATACTTGGGCGTAACATTGCAGAGCGATATGAAGTGGGACAAGCATGTAATGGCTGTTGTGGGGAAGGCGGTTAGTCGTCTTCGGTTCATTGGTAGAATTTTGGGAAGGTGCGGTTCATCTGTAAAGGAGACCGCTTATAAAACACTAATACGACCTATTCTTGCGTACTGCTCGAGCGTTTGGGATCCATATCAGGTCGGATGGAGGGAGGATATAGAAGCTATTCAAAGGCGGGCTGCTAGATTTGTTACTGGTAGGTTTGATCATCACGCGAGTGTTACGGAAATGCTTCAAGAACTCGGGTGGGAGTCTCTAGAGGAAAGAAGGCGTTCTTTTCGTAAATCGCTACTGAGGAAATTTAGAGAACCAGCATTTGAGGCTGACTGCAGTACAGTTATACTGCCGCCCACTTACATTTCGCGGAAAGACGACAAAGATAAGATAAGAGAGATTGGGGCTCTTACAGAGGCATATAGGCAGTCATTTTCCCCTCGTTCTGTTAGTGAGTGGAACAGGGAGAGATGATGCTAGTTATGGTACGAGGTACCCTCCGCGAAGCACCGTATGGTGGATTGCGGAGTATGTATGTAGTTGTAGATGTAGAATTCTTGAACCATCTTAGAGCGCCCCAGTAAAACTAAATACTGCAAAAAGCATTGCAGAGACAGAATGTTACTTGGTGCGAGTACCTAACAGAAAGAAACACAATTTTTTTTTAGGGCAAAATTGTCCATGTGTCAGTAGATAGTCGGAACCGTCCAGGTAGTCCTCGACATACAGTGAGGGGAAAAAATCACAACACCAAGGAGGAGTTGTGCGACATAAACGAGGGGTGGTAGGCGTGTTTCTACACCTGAAACATAATGTCTATTGAATTTTCAAGCCAGTCGCATAGGAATGGAGATAGTAGCGTCACTATGAGGTTACAAACCAGGTCCGCTTTAAATACATGCTTTAACGTTCGTGAGCGTTTGTTAACAACAAGATTCAACGTGGTAAGTTTGTTATCCAAGGATGCCCTTAAGGCGACACAGCACCTTACTGTGTTTGAAGGAGGTCATGAAATAGGGCTACGAGAAGCTCGACGTTCCCTCTGTAATAATGCTGAAAGCCTTGGTAAGAATAGAGCCGCTGTACATGATTACTGGCAGCAGTGATCACGAGAATGTACGGTCGCAAAGAGACTGACTCCTGACGGCCGCTTAGCACTGCCGAAAAGGAAGTGCATCGTTCTCGACGTAAGACCCCGGGGCATCGTACTGCATCTGCAGCAGAAATTTCAGCCGCAATCGGCACCACAGTGACAAAACCAACTGTTACGAATTGGTAACTTCAAGGATAGCTCGAAACCAGACACCCTGTAGCGTGCCTTCCACTGACCCCATACCACTGTCATTTTAAAGAAAAAATCTTTATTCATCAAAAACCAATAATATACAACATAACCCACCACCTAAAAGCACTAGTGGGACGAAATTACATACAAGGTTACGTTTCAGCAGCATTTACCAAAACTCTATTTTCTATTTTTAGTATCAGCTACAGGATATGAAGTTAGTTCTATGGGTATCTAAATGATCTACTGTTAGTCTACCATGCTATCTATTCAATCCTACCCTACTAACCATTACATCCTGCAGCGTTACAGGTGTGCCAGTAAGAAGATATAAACCATCTATCTCTTGGCCATGCCCACCGAGCTAATCCCAGAGGGCGTGCCCCTGGCACTGGGTTGGCCTTAACGGAAATCGCTGCAGGTCTTTAAAAAGTATCTTACTAACTATTTCCTACAGGTAATTCTATCTACTGGGTCGTAATCAGTGTGCTTTGTCTATTATCGGTGTGTTCGTACCCTCCCCCTAATCCTGGATGCGTCGGATTCTGATCGTCACGGCGGTAGGCCAGTACGGATCCTGGCCGAATGGGATGGTGCATGATGTCACATATTGGTTCTCTGACTACTCAATCTCCCTGCGATATCCTCTTAGGACCTTGTCGGATACCTCGCTGGCCAATTTATCAATGATAGTGAAGGTGATTGGGTCCCTAATAAGGTGATAGATGTCTGTATTTGGCAATGAATTTCTTAACTCAGCGGCAGCGTCGTCGAAAAGGGGACACTCATAGACCACGTGATCCGGTGTGCCCGTTTCGGCACCACAGTCACACGAGGGTGTCGTTCCTTTCCCGAAACGGCAAAGATATGCCGGGTACGGGTTATGCCCAATGAGGAAGTGCAGCAGTCCCTTGCTTGGCTGAAAATAGTTCATTCTCAATCTTTCTTGGACGTTTGGTAAAAGTTGGTATGTTCTTCTCCATGTCTCATCCCCATCCCAGATTTCTTGCCAGAGTTCCATTCCCCTTCTTTTAATTGATATTGATATTTTATCCCCCACTCTGACCCCCATAATATCCCTAGTTTTTTCAATCTGCCCGTTTTTTACCCAATACCATGCGGCCTGCTTCCTGATTTTTACATCAAGGGGCCACAGCCCCATGAGTATCAATAATGTACGATATGCCCTGACTGAGCGTAGTAGCATGTTACGCTGCACTCTCCTCACGGCCATAGCAGGAATGACGCTCGTGAGTCTGTGAGCCCAGACCCCGGACCCGTAGCAAACAATGGAGTCAAGGATTGTGTTATGATAGAGTTTGATGAGGTTTGGTGGGAGATGAAATCGCCTATGGCCTATGGTGATAAGGTTGTTTAGTACTTCTAGCGACCTATGTGTTGTTACTTCGATGTACCAGGCAAAGCTCAATTTTTCGTCTAGTATTACTCCTAAGTATCTTGCTTCCCGACGACGTATAACTGGTGCGCCATCCATCCTGACTGTAGGATTTCTGACCAATTGGCCTTTTAAGAGCAAGTAGGCGGATTTATTTGGTGCGACTTTCTGTTTTGTTCTGTGGCACCACTGTGATAGTAATGTCATGGTCCTATCTATTTTCGGCTATAATTCCTCTCGGCTACGGCCGCCAACCAACAGGAGGAGATCATCAGCGTAGGCTATCACCTCTAGCACATTGCACAGTTCTCCAAGGTGTCAAGGAGAGGCTCCATATTGACATCCCAAAAGAGTGGCCCCAGGACAGAGCCCTGTGGACACCCCTTTCTTATCTTTTTGCCCACTCTTCCGCTAGGGGATGATAGCCAGACCTTCCTATCCGTACAATAGCTCCTGAGACACCCATATAGCTGTCCTGGACACTCCTCTCGCAAGCGGTAGAAGAGCGAAAACCACCACAGGTTGTCAACGGCGCCACTGATGTCCACCATGGTGCCAACTATGTACTTATGTATGGACGACCCGCAGACCTCGGCCGCCATGGCGATTGCGTCAGACGCAGAACGCCCGGGCCCGAAGCCGAATTGCCTGCTGCTCATCCCACAGAGCACCCAGTGTGCCATCAGCCTGTCAGCCAGCAACCTCTCCAGCAATTTTCCCAGCAAGTCCACCAGACATATAGGTCTGTACTACTTAACCTCTTTTGGATCTTTATCCTGGCTTTTTTTATTATTATCACATTAGCCTGTTTCCAGATGGTGGGAAACTTCCTGAAGCTTAGGGCCACGTTGTAGATTCTTGCTGGAGGTGCTTCTAGTTGAGGAGCGAGGTATTGCACCACCTCCACTATGATGCCGCCTGGTCCTGGGGCTTTTCCTCTTTTGGGTGACTTGATGTGCACCGCCACCTCGTTCTCCCAGAATGGGTACACCGCTGTGTTATTTTGGTGCTCTTCCTGCAGAGCTTGCCTAATTAGGCCTTGTTCTTCTGTGTCCTCCTCTTCCATATCATCCGGAAGCAGGGACTGGAGAAAGACCACAGCTTTTTCCTGCCATGATCCTGTCATCGGATTCCCATCCCGGATGGTTGATAGTACCATGGGCGACATAATCTTTTCCCTAACTATTTTATATGGGATGCCCCAGGGATCTATAGCCAATTGGCTCTGAAAGTATTTCTCCCGACTTTGAAGTCTAAACCTTTTGAGCTCCCTCTGGAACTCTTCCTTAGCATTCCTGTAGGTTTGTAACCATCTCTGTTTTTCTTCCCAGACGACACTTCGCTGGTAGTACCTCCTCGCCCTCCTGACCGACTGACGCATCTGCCCTAGTTCGACGGACCATGGTGACGGGAAGGCCGCCACGACCCTCCTCCTGGTTGGCACTGCAACCTTCACCGCTTTTGTGATGGCAATAACTAGGTCTTCAGCGTGCTTGTCGACGTCTTCATCACCGTCTTGCCATGTTGGGGTGACAAACTCTCTTGCGAGGGGCTCCCAGTCAGTTTTGTTGTAATTCAGCTGAAATTCTCACCCTATGTCCCAATGGCATTCCCTGTCGGTAAGCTCAAAGGTGATTAGGTTGTGCTCACTTGTCGTGACTTGGTTTCTTACTGTCCAATTGTTTAGATAACCAGCAAAATTTGGTGAGACTAGTGTTATGTCAATGTTTGTTCCTTCTCCTCCTCCGCCAGTATAGGTGGGGGGATCCCATGCTCTGTTGGCAACCAAGTACTGCAATGACATTACTGTTTCCTCCATCTTCTCCCCTCTTCCATCCCGGCTGCCACTGTGCGACAGGGGGGACTTCGCGTTAACATCTGTCACCACTACTATCTTTCGGCCTCTCAATGCTGTTGTGATTCGTACTAGTTGGTCTAGGTACGTTTCAATTTCGTCGCCATATTGGAAATACATGTTCACTAAATGTATAACTCCAACGGGCGTCTGGAGTTCAATTACAATGCAATATTCGTCTGAGAGGTGGGCAAGCACTTGACTCTTAGGGCTTTATTTATTATTATTAAGGTGGCTTTAGGGTCGTCTCCAAAGCATACTGTTTGCCAATTAACGGCAGCAAAAGCTATGTTACCCGCAAGAGAGTATGGCTTCTGTAGACAGAGTACGTCAAGACTCATCTCCTCCACCACCCTTCGGAGCTCCTGCATGACTAGGGGTCTATTGTGTGCATTGAGTTGTCCTAGCTGTATTCTGGTGGTCACGGAAAGTACGTGTGAACATATTGTTCTGGAAAGGTCTTTCTCTAGTCATAAGCTATCCTATCGTGAGCTAATACAGCCTGATTATAGATCTCATGGAGATCGAATTTCTCATCCATCTCTGGAAAACCTTCTTGACATGGCCACGCAGGGCGCCAAAGTCAGTGGGGAGATTCATGGTCTTTAACTGTATTCTATCGACAGCCTCCATGGCGGAGAAGGTGACTTTACGTCCATACTGATGTCCTACCCGCACTATGTGCCTTAATGCTGTGGTCAGGATAACCGGCTCCTCCACACGGGACAGTTGCAGGGCGTGTTCTAAGTTTGGGTAGATCCTGACGGGATCCACCTCTAGGCGTTTTACTAGTGATTGATCGGAGGTAGATGTGGTATTCGTGGTGCTAACTGCGTTTACCTTTAGTGGTTCTTCGGATGTGGAGCTATTTTCTGTAGATGTTATTTGGCCCTTTATTGCAGGACGCCTAGCTTCTGGTGCCCGATCTTCCGGCAATCTCGAATTCCGGGGCGAGGGTAAGCGGCATCTTCCCGTTCACACAGGTCTGTCTGGACGCACACGTCCACCATTCCACATTCCTACTCTTCCTGTTTTGCTTCCTTCAACGAATGTCAGGAATTGCTTAAATTGGGCAGCCCTAGCCGCGTCCCTGCTACTCTTCCCCGGAGACTTACTTTTTGGCATCCTGTGCAGAACTGCAGCTTCAGCCATAATCGGTTCTTGAGATCAATCTCTGCTCCTACATCCTATAGGTTGGGCAGTTCCTTCCTGAGGCGTTACAGGTCTTTTTACCTCTCTTAACACATGGAATACAAATTCCAGATTTGGTACAGTTCTTTTTTACGTGGTCTTCTGCCCCGCATCTGGAGCAGGCCGGCTGCCTGTCACAGTACTTGTGGATGTGATCCAGGTCTCCACAACTGTGGCAGCGAGGCACCACCAACTAGTCCCGCACGTTGATAGCATGGAATCCTACGTATATCCTACCCATAGATGTGAGATTTTTCCACATGGATCTCGATACTTCTGCTACATGGTGTACTGTGTGTCTGTCTCTTGGGCCTGTCCTGAATCTCAGCTTGAAGTCATTTTTAAATTGCTCATCAGTCATGTTGTCAAAGTTTTGATTCTTAATTGTTTCACATAATTCATTGTTATCTATTTTAACCGGTACATAGTACATGATTACAAGTGGGTTTCTCTTTTTGGGAGGTTCACATCTGACTGCCTCACACAGGTTTTGGTTGTTTAAGATTTTGTTTCTGTCCTCTTCAGTGGCTACAATTACGACGTTTATAGTTGTTTTCACCCTATTTACTTTTATTTTCTCCTTAATTGGGTTTACCATGGTGGTGAATATTTCCTGGACCTTCTATGTGTCTTGGCCAGGCAGCGGTCTTAAAAAGGTTTCTGTGTCACCTTCGCTATTGTTTCTCTGGTTGTTTGGGGTTTGGGTGCAGCCTGAGCTACTACACTTGCCCATGTCTTAGTCGGTTGTCTCCTAAGATTGAAATTCTCACGTTATAGTTCCACGACTCGCCCCTCGAGCCTTGCACGAGCAATCGCCCAAGAGGCAAGCTCATTTTTTATTGCTAGTATAGCAGTCTGGCTTATTTTACCGTTTTTAACGTTGGACTCCAACAGTTGCGTAATCCTGTTGTGTCTCTCGCTAACGATCTCGTCTATATCCTCTATTTGCCCCGATGGGTCGGGAGCAGAAAGCATCGAAGCTCTCGCGGACGGACACGAATCGCCTGTCTCTGGTTCGGCCATGATATGACAAGCGATAAAAAAGGGGTTGGGAGCCCGTCTCTAAGCCCGGACCGGCTCCTCTGGCATGGAGGGGGACTAAGATGCAGCTCGCCCACCAACCTCGTCCCTAGGTCAAGGGCAACCCCGAGCCACCGAGTTCAGCACACCGTTGCCAGTGTACTGGTCCCTTTCAGTGGCCTCGTTACCGACGATTTCTCCAAGTGTTCACCGGCAAGTGCACCCCGCACTCCGGAGAAGCGGATGCACTTCTCGTCCTTCGCCGTCTACTTGCCCGAGCTCCCACCTACAGGCCAAGGACCCGCTCCCACTCAGGTGGCGGGCCGATCACCCAGTCGTTCGACAGTCTGGACCAGCTAACCGGGCCCAGGCGACGTCACCACACCCTGGGTTAGGCAGAACACGCCCCGGTTACCCACGGGCGCCGCGAAGCGCACTTGCCGACTCGCTCCGAGGTCCCACGCCAACAAACGAGGTCGCCAGCATGCAGAGCACCTGCTGGTCTGTGCCCTGCGAATTGAGGGAGGGACAGGTGGCCAGTCCCTCAGACACAGCTCCCCTTGTGCCACGCACACTTCGCTTTCGCCTTGGGTTGGGGGAGTTTAACGTCATACCTTGACGGGAGTTTAACGTCCTTCCTTGACACAACGACAACCCTCATCGTTCCACAGCCCGAAGGTGTTACGAAAATAATGATGTGATGAAAATTATGGTATGGCCTGGGTCTTATGTTGTGGAGTTTGACATCATCGAGACAGTGCGGCACTCAAACCCGAGTTACGTTCCCCAGAGGGCCTCCACACGTACTGGGGGATCATGGCCGACCATGTCTTACCCACCGCTTTTGATAATTCACGGTGGGCCAGTGCGGTTCAGTGAGGATTGCACCCAGTTAAAGGCTAGCCTTTTAACGTCATGCATGGGCGGCCCTTCCCGTGTTAGCTTCACCCCATCTGAGGGGGTTACTGAGCGCCGGGACCACGTCAAGGCCACGGGATAGGACATTACGGTCCCCGCCCCACTCAGGTTCCTCTGAGCCACAAGAGCACTTCAGACATTCTGAAGATTTCTGGGAATCATAGGGTCTCCTGGCGGTTTTAACCCAGTTTTGGAAGGCAACACACCTTCCCCAGGTGGCGCCACGCAGACCACTTTCCCGTGCGACTACTGTCATTTGTTACTTCAGTGGTCTCAAGGGAGAGCTCATTGCAGGGCACGGTGGTCATGTGTTGCTGTGTTCTAGACGTACTGGATCTACACGCGGAATCAATCCTTTGGGGTGCAAATTCGGTGACAGCAGGAGCATCTCATGGCTATCCCGTGCACACTGACTGGTTATTTTCCCTGTTGTGCTGCCGTTTATGACTAGCATTCCAGGAGGTGTTTTCCAAAGGGACAACGCTCGTCCATGTACCGCTGTAGTAACCCAACATGCTCCACAGAGTGTCGACATGTTGACTTGGCCTGCTCCATTACCAGTTATATCTGCAATCGAGCATATATAGACATCATCGCATGACAACTCCAGCGTCATCGGCAAGCAGTATTAAGCCTCCCTGTATTGATTGACTATTCCAGAAATGACATACGGTGCCAGTAAAACATAATGCATGCACGTTTGCATGCTTGGTTTCAACATTCTGGTAGTTACATTGGTTATTAGTGTAGTAGCATTTCACATTTTCATTGGCTTATCTCGAGCTTACGTTAACCTGTTGTCACTTAAATACGTTACCTAGGAACAATGTAGTCTCAAAATTTCATTACTCTACATTATTTTTTTTTGGGCGGGGGGGGGGGGGGGCTGCAATTTTTTTAGTCAGTATAGATTACGTGGAGTAGACGGCTATAATGTACTATCACTCAGATCGACGTCGCTCGGTTAAAGTATTAGAGCGGCGAACTTCCATGATTTCATGGCCGTGTTGACATAAGTAGGTGAGGAATGCTTTGCAGTCATGGGATTTGACTCCCGTTATAAACACCACCAAAAAAATCTACCTTTCACAATAAGATCGCTTGCACTGGGAACAACCGCTGCTGTTGATACATTGCTGCGGGATTTAGCTATCAATAAAATGGTATGAAATGAACCGCACTGTGTGTACACGACATGAGAGACGCGTCCGCATGTTACGTGACACCTCATGGAAACCTCTCCGCCCCGGGTTATTGAAGACGCTGTACGACCAGTAGCCAACAGTACTCGTTTACGCTATGGGCTCAACGCTGGCTGTTCCCCGCAGCTCATCTGTTGGTAGCGATCTTCAGTTGCAGTATTCAGCGCTACTGATATCTCCGACTAAACATCGACCCAGCACGGACTCCAACTCACGGATTGGCCTGCACTCGACCGAACCAGACACCAACCCAGTCACTGGCTGAACCACTGTCTAGGACATCGAACAGACATCGACCAGACAACAACCATGGACGGTGAGTTGGACAACAGTGAGAGAATTTATCATCAACCCTGAGAGTCATTATCATTCACCCAGAAGACGATATTATTTTCTGATTCCGTGATTCAGTGTCTTCATCTTAGTTTCTTTGGTGTATCTCGTATCAGCTCAGCTTCATTCCTTTGTTCCAGTGATCGCATGGCTTCACTGCGCTTGTCCACTTCTCTGCCTCCGTCAATAATGGACTCTCTTTGGTGTTTTCATCATTGATCTTCTTGTTCTTTGCCATGGCTGCTCCCATGCTGGAATCATCGCTCCTGTAGCTTTCCTAGTTATGGGATCAAAAATAGCACTGTTTGGCCAAGAACATGGCTTGCTTGACTCAGCGCTTTACTTCAGTGCTTGATTATTTTATTGGTTTCCACAGGGAAACTCTGTCTCTGGCAGAAAATCAAAAAAGAATCTTGTCGTCTGTAAAGTACACCGGTGGCAAGGCACAATCATCATGATGATGTTACCGATGACAGTACCACTAAAGCAGGGTAACTAAACGCGGCTATCCGAAATTTTTTTCATCAAAGAAGAGGAAGTAAATATTTCAGAATTCAAACCGAAAACAGCTGCTAACAGGAGTAACGTACAAGTATATAATCTCTGGGTAGCGAAGTAGCTTAAATCCCTTAATAAACGCAATTCTTCCGGACCAGATTGTATACCAATTAGATTCCTTTCAGAATACTCTGATTTAAGTGCTGCATCTTAGTAATCATATACAGCCGCGCGCTCCACGAAAGATCCATCCGTAAGGAGTGGCAAGTTGCACAGCCGGCACCAGTACTCAAGAAACAAAATAAGAGTAATCCACTGAATTAAAGATCTTTATCACTAACGTTGATTTGCTATAGAATATGGAACATTTACTGTGGTCGAACACTATGAATTACCTCGAAGGAAACGATGTGCTGACACTTAGTTGCCACATAATCAGAAAATATCACCCTTATAAAAGACAACTAGTACTTTATTCACATGAAGTAATGAGTGCCATCGACAGGGGATCTGAAACTGATTCCATATTTCTAGATCTCCAGAAGGCTTTTGATTTCGTTCCTCACAAGCGAATTATAATCAGATTGCGAGCCTACGGAGTACCGTTTCTACTGTTTGATTGGATTCGTAATTTCCTGTCAGAAGTATCACTCTTTGTAGTAATTAACTGAAAGTCATCGAGTAAAACTGAAGTGATACGTGACATTTCCAGGGAATTGTTAAAGGTATCCTGCAGTTCCTGATCTTTATAAAAGATTTACGAGTCAATCTGAGCAGCCATCTTTTACCGGCTAATAAAGTCTTCAGAAAACTAAAACCGACTCCCCATTCAGGTACACAAGATATCAGTATGGTACTAAAAGTGTCAGTTGACTCTAAATAATTAAAAGTGTGAAGTCATCCAGGAGTACTAAATGGAACCCGTTAAATATCGGTTACACGCCATTTCAACATAATACCTAGGTACTATAAATACGAACAACTTACGTAGGAACAATGATCGGAATGAGGACAGAAGGCTACGTTTCATTGGAAGAATTCTTATAAGGATTAACATGTCTACTAAAGAGACTGCCTAGACTGCATCTGCCCGTCCTCTTCTGCGTAACAAATAAGCCGGAAGACATCCAAAATGTCCAGTGAAAGGCAGCTCGTTATGTGTTATCTCGAAACAGTGGAGAGAGTGTCACGGCTATGATAGGCGACTTGGGGTGGTAATCATTAAAACAATGGAATTTTTCTTTTTGCCGAGATCTTCCAGGGAATTTCAATCACTAACTTTCTCTTTAGAATGCGAAAATAATATCTGACCTCAACACTCAGTGGGAGGAATGATAATCGTTATAAAACATAGATCATAACTCGCACGGAAAGATTTAAGGGTTCGTTTTTATCGAGCTCTGTTCGACACTGGAACAGTAGAGTTATAGTCTGAAGGTGGCAGGATAAATGCCCTGCCAGGAATTTCACTGTGAATTAAAGAGTAGACATGTAGATGTTAATGTAGATACCTGTACAAAATGCCCATCCTGCAGACCGAACTTTGTCAACCCGACTTAGCGAACAGGCTAGAGATGGGAGTTAATATTGCGTTTTCATCTTGTTATGAGGTGTGTCTCAAATTTTGGGACGTTAGTTTCGAATCAATTGCTAAATTTATACCTAACAGAGAGACAGCCCAGAAAGCGACCTAATTAAAACGTGTTGAAATACAAACGCTTGTGCTGAAGGTTTATTTTTTGGTGGGGAGAAGGGAATTACTTTCTTTACATCGAAGAACCCCACCATCTCCCTTCAGTGCTTGCCCTGAAATTCGTCACTGAAGTTACTTGTTGGTTGACGCAGGTGAAACGGAACTAGAGTAGTGTGCAGGTAATAGTGCGAGTGGTGGTCAGTGAAACTCCAACTTTATCCATCTTTCTGTAATATATCTCTCTACCATACACTTTGGGAAGAAAGTTATACATTTTGCGTAAATGTTTGAGTTAACTGAAGCGTTGTGCCTGATTTGGACTGCGGAACAAGTACAACGCTAACAAGACGTAGTGGTGTAGTTCGGTGTGAATATTTTTTTCCTACAAACGATGTCATAACGAAATCGAAAGCTTTCCCAGGTTTGCCAGTCGCCTGGGATGAGAAAGGCTGGCGAGTGTGCAGTGAAATAGGCACAGAGCACACAGCCTAGTCTTCCTCTTTTCGCAGCAGCCGTCTGAGATGTAGAAGACTCAAGCGCATTGGGAAACTCATAAAGTGATCCATTCCGCGAAGCGTAAGGAGACAAATTTTTGTTCAGGTTAATGACGATATACGTGAACAGCTGCAAAACATGAAAGCTGAAACTGGACTATTATCCGTCGTTTCGTCATTCATAGAGGAACTGTTCAGAGACACTCTAAAACATGGTAAACAGCTACTATGTTTCCAGTACACTGTGAAGGAGAATCTTATCACGAGACGACAGACTTGTCACGGCAGATGTAATGCTATACATATCAGCGATAGTGTGTTAGCATCTATAACTGAGCAACGTATATCGCGTCACATTTCTAGATCACGCAACTTCTATCAGTCGTTCAATCACCGCTCATTTCCTGTCACTGTCACAGAGCGATCGTCCCTAATATCGTCTTCTTACACAATACGGTTTGTGAAGTTTGTCTTTTGCTCTAATCATTTGCAATTCAGACATTCTATATTTTACTCTTCTGGAAGGTCGTTCAGAATATCTCCATTTTTTTCATATCCATTCGAAGAGCGCCGAACATAAGTGTTTACAGAAATAGCTTCCTGAAGAACATAATCTTTCCTTTTCCACATGTAATTCGGGGCACAGCGTAAATTAACCGTATATTGTTTCAATTTTCACAAATTTTAACTAAACCTCGAATTAGATGGTGTTATAGCCAAACATACAACCGATGTGATGCGGAGAGCCCACGTATGTGCGCTAGTCAGCTGGGTAATGACCACGCCACATCAGTGATGTGAACTTAATGTTAATTAGCCGCTTCCGACGGCGAGGATGCAGTGAATGGGAGAATAGGATAATCAGAGTGTAACAACTCCTCCATTGTTGCATTCACAATGGCTTTATGAGTCGCCTGCCCAACTAACCGCGCTGCTAAAACAATAACAATTACCTTCGCAACAGCGATCTCGAACAAACAGCGTAGGAGACGCAAGTGTAGCGTAACAAGTTGCAAACGCGGCTAGGAGTACTGACACAATTTAACGTTTTGTCCACTCTGACATCGTTAGAGGACGGGTACTAAAATGGTTGTTAAAATTTGTTTCGAATTCATTCGACGTTATACAGAACATATTTCTTTTTGCAATACCTGAAATCAGGGAATTTGAGTATTGAGAGAGTATTTTGTTATGAAAGTAATATTTGGTGATCAGAAATTTAACATTTTTTCCCTTTCTCTCTCTGAGTCGATTGAAGTATGATTAATGACCGAAGAAAGGGCTGCACCCATGCTACAGCTACTACTTGTTAATCACGACTGTAACTGTTTGGGACACACTTTTAGATCCTAAAACATTATAAATGAATATTGAAATGTTACATAGAATCGATAGAGTAATTAGCATCCACATAAGCACTGTTGTCACAAGGTGAGAGAGGTAAGAGAGCCCGCCACAAATATAATAAGAACTAGTAAATATATCGAATTTCACCTTTCGGTATGTCGAAGCGGGCAATATGGCAGTTTTTCATGCGAAGGAAAGTATTTTTAACATTTGCAGCTGCAAATTTATGACATCAACTTTTTTTAAATAGGACTATCTGAATTTCTTGGGGCTTTGCAAAGAGCCTTCGAAGAGTATCTAGTGACATAACATCACTATCAAACAGTAACAAGATATCATCGCCGCTAATAACTGTCCCCTTGTCTGGAGCAGAGGCCCTACAAATGTCTGCCCTACTGTGCCAAATGTAAGCAAACACATCAATCAGATACGGTTCATGTGTTTAGTTGTGCATTTTAAGCTCATCAATTGTCCTCTGCTCTTATAACGATCAGACAACTTGCTCCTGAAGCTATTCAGACTTTCACAACTGGCGACAACATCGATGTACTGTGGAGACCTCACGCCCCACGTGTTGAGGAGTTCGGCGGTACGTCCACCCGGCCTCCCGCATGCCCACTATACGTCCTCGCTCAAAGTCCGTCAACTGCACATACGGTTCACGTCCACGCTGTCGCGGCATGCTACCAGTGTTAAAGACTGCGATGGAGCTCCGTATGCCACGGCAAACTGGCTGACACTGACGGCGGCGGTGGACAAATGCTGCGCAGCTAGCGCCCTTCGACGGCCAACACCGCGGTTCCTGGTGTGTCCGCTGTGCCGTGCGTGTGATCATTGCTTGTACAGCCCTCTCGCAGTGTCCGGAGCAAGTATGGTGGGTCTGACACACCGGTGTCAATGTGTTCTTTTTTCCATTTCCAGGAGTATATATATATATATATATATATATATATATATATATATATATATAAAGACAATTTAAATAAAAAATAAGTCAGTTTATATCTGGACATTTATTTTAACATTGATCATTGTTCCGTTAAAATTTCAGCATATCAAACTTGATTCATAACTAAACTGGTGCCTCATTTAGGATTGTGAAAATGAGAGTTTGTAATCTTACGGAACACATCAAATAGGGAATACAACACTGCATTCATAAAATAACACACAAAGAACGTTGAAACATATGCAAGAGGAAATTAACCACAACCAACCCATTCAATTTTCACCCAAAGAAGTTACGTTCGTAGCGCAAACCTGTCCGTCATGAAATTACCACACATTGGTATACTAAATTCATACTGACTCTCTGTGAAATCTTCCCGAAAAGAATAGCTGAGGGCCACTTTGATGCTTACACCACATGCTTCACATGGTCAACTTGGTTTACACAAAGAGTGTAACCCCACAATAATTTTGATAATTAAAGTAAATTACATCGAAACGCAATTTACAAAAGAAAAACCTTGAACTGGTTACTATCGACTTACTATTAACCTGATGGGTCAAACAATTGTATAAGCACGTGGTACTGGTCTCGCAAAGTACATCCCACGTGGGTTGAACATGAAGAAAAGTTGCTATATTGAAAAATATTGTCAAGACGAGACGTTATAATCTCACGCACATTCGCATTTAAGATTGATGATCTTAGTTAGAGTTACTGATCAAGACGTGGTTCCACATTACTCACAAAGTAGTGACAAAGCAACTATTGGAAGATACTGTGAACTTCACTCTCGAATTACACTGCGTTGCAATTTAAGATAACATTTGATATTTTAAAGCTAAACCTGAAATAAAGATGATTAAATTTTCAGTTAGGCTGAACTTATAAAATCCATTGTCCTACGGACTTAGCAGACACTCGCTTAGCCAGAGATCTGACCACTTCAGACGCTCGCCGCGGACAGACTGACCTGGGCCCCTACCGAGCGTGCTAACAGATACAAACGGAAGTGACCAGAGAGGCAGCTTCCTATACCAATATGACAAGGGATGGACAGGACCATACTAAGAATAGAAAGCTCTCTGCTTTTAGAAAGCGTAGCTACCTGTTTCGACATTCCATTAAGCATACAACTAGAAATACACTTGCTCATTCATCCTCTCACACAGAAGGGAAGGGGGTGACAGTATCTTATCATATACAGTATACAAAAGAAAGTGGATGTAGGTTCCCCATGAGACTGTGTGACATGAATTACATATAAACTGTGTTTTAAAGTGTAGTAGTGTGACAGATCGTTCTTGTTTATATGTAAAAGTAACACGTTCCACTGCTCAGTCTCCTCCCAGATAGTCATAAACCCCACAGTAAATTTAGAAGATGAAATGACAACATATTTAAGAAATTAACATGAAAGGAATCCTACAGAGACCTTTCATAACCCCAACGCTCCGGGAAAAGACTGTGCAGGGAATTTTCTGGCCATGCTAGGACATTCCCAAGTGGGCTTCTCACACCCAACTTAAACCAAAAATGTAAAGAAAAGGCAAAAGGTCACCAGCTACTTGCTAAAACACAATAATTTCAACACATCTTTAGAATCTACCAATTTCAAATAGAAAAAAAACTATCTGTGACACCTATTTAAAAGACAGTGTAGACCTAATTCGGTCAGCAAGTAAAAACAATCGTTCTTGTGTCATTAATATGAAAACAATTTCTGGTTTTTAGCCTTATGGAGTTCACCAGTATTTGCTCATTGCAAGAGCCAACTGATCACAGGAAAATTTATGACTATTTATTAACAAGTAAAATTGATGAAAATAGCAAAGGTGCCACAGCAATTAAAAAAAACATGAAAATAACATCAGTATTATAAAGCAGAACATTACAATGCACAATCCGCAAAAGCAAAACAGAGATAAGAAAAAAAAGATGTTTTACAAAGTGGTTATCGTAAAAAAATTCTATATCTTATAAAACTAATAATTTGTAAAATTAAAATAATTTTGTGGCACTAATTTAATCACTCTACTATATTTCAGTTACTTAGCCAACAATGATCACTGTTTCATTATACTGAAACTATAATTAATTATGCGATTGTTACACTTACGGGGTTCCTCACTATAAATATGCCCCATGCAAAGGCTAATCGATCACAGTCCAATGAGCATGAATAGCTGTCTGACTGATAAACAAAGCAATGCCACAGGAATGAATTTACGAAACAAAATATCACAAATCTAATACATCACACAAAAACAAACATTGAGAAATGAAACAGCTCTGAAAGTAGAGTAGTCAACGTCTAAAAAAAAATACCAGTAAATAAAACACCTGAAAAATACAAGAGTCAGTAAAATAAAAAAAACACCAATCAATCGAACCCCTGCTAAATACATGATCAAAGTTTCTTTGAAAGAACACACGTATATGCATTGGACTAAGAACTGTATAATCACTGTTCACTGGCTCACTCAGTAGTTCCACTGTTCCGAAGCACAATATAAGGGGGGGGGGGGGGGGTTCGTCACCGCAGCTGTCAGTAGGGATTTTTATCCACCTATTGCGTGCAATCCCGCCGTCTCTGCCCTCTCATGAAGTTTCTCTTGGTAGCCCGTGTCACGTACATCTCGATTTGGTTCCATGTTTATGTTGTCAAATTCGTGCAGTATCCTCGTTTGACACGCCAAGTTGATATTCCTGTGGAAGGATGACACTTAATGGCTCTTCTTTGTGCCACCCTTAGCTACCAGAGAACAACGAAGTATGATTTACTGTCGCTTGACAGTGGGAATCCGCCAGGAAATGTTGATAGGCGTCGTTGAAGTCTGCCGGTTTCTCTGGACAGTAAGTGTCAAAAGGCTCCGCGTCCCTTGTGTTGTTACATTCTTGAGTTATCCTCAATTGGCTCGCCAGTTTGATATTCCTGGGCTAGGATTACACTTAATGGCTCTTCTTTGTGCCACCCTTAGTGACCAGAGAACATCGAACCATGATTTACTGTCGCTTGACAGTGAGCATCCGTCAGGAAATGTTGATAGGTGTCGTTGAAGTCTGCCAATTTCTCAGGACAGTACGTGTCAAAAGGCTCCACGCCCCTTGTGTTGTTAAATTCTTGAGTTATCCTCAATTGGCTCGCCGGTTTGATGTTCCTGGGCAAGGATGACACTTAGTGGCACTTCTTTATGCCACCCTCAGCAACCAGAGAACACCGAACCATGATTTACTGTCACCTGACAATGCGCTTCCGCCAAGAAATGTTTACAGTCGTCGTTGACGCCTGCAAGTTTCTCTGGACAGTACCTGTCAAAAGGCTTCACGCCCCTTTATCCCCCCTGTCTTCTGTCGTTTCACCGCGGCCGTCTCGTCACGGTCGCATGCGTAAGGTGCGTTGCCAGCAGATGGATTTCCGCGTGGTGGACCGCTCGGCCATCTCAGGTCATCGCCTCCACGAAGCGTCGCACTGGTGCGGCCGGCCATTAGCTCCGGGTGCAAGGGAAAGTGTTTGCCGCGTACCCTTCTTTTGTTCTCGACCGCGCTTCCTAAGTGCCCCGGTTGACAGTGTGTCCTGCTGGGAAACCCACCTGTTTACAACTAGTCCTGCTCCTCGCTGCTCCCGCTGTCTCGTAACAGTTTAGTCGGTTCGCTTTCACATTCTGAACTGCGTTCACAGAAACTGTTCGTGATAGTTATGTGATTACAAAATGTCATACGTAATACCACTAACTATTGTCTTTCACAATTTTTAAGAACAAAAGTGAGACTTAAGTTTTTTAATAAAAAAGTTAGATGAATCGACAATATAAAAATAAAAGTTAAATGACTAGACAATATAAAAACTATAAGTGAAATGACTTGACAGTATAAAAATAAAAATTAAATGAACAGACGATATAATATCTAAATCCACATCACTAATGTGGTTCACTTGCTTTTTAATAAATCAAATGCTACTTATTAATTCCCTAAAATGAATAGGATTATGCCTTGTGCAAGTATAGGTCAGGACAGCATAGGGTTCACAAGTTATTTACACACACACATGCACACCTGTTGTTTATTCTACAAACTAACTACCCATAAACATGAATTACTCAAAATTTTACTTCAATCCACTATTATTAGTTAATCCAACAAGCTACTTCAATGCTACATCAACACAGTGTTCATACCACTACAACATTGTTCTAATTCGTCCTCTACTTGATGCTCGCGGCATATGTCTTGTCACATGATAAATATGGAGAAACTTTCCTTAAACATACATAGGAAAGAGGACAATCGTTATTTACACGCAGAAACATTTATACCAGTTGACACGCCTGGTAAGAGAATCGCAATTATATATTTATCATACTCATATGTCTATACATAAAACAGTAAGACAATTTCATCTTAAATTACGCAATCACAAGAATTGTTCACACAGATGACTCTGAGAAGGGTAAAATTATTTTCCTTATACAGGTTATACTACATTTTCTTACCCATTTTGCTCCAATTTCGTTCCTTATTTAAGTAACCTTTCGCTACCAAATCACTTATTTCGCCTGTGGTGGTTATTCTGGATTCATTTCTCATGAATGGCAAAATTGTGGTCTCCTATATTCTGTAAAACAGTTTCATCTTAACATCCTATTGTTCTTACAACTGACACAAAAGATCCGAATCCTCCCGTAGTTTAAATTACAAATATTTTGCTTCATCCTTATTACATTAAACCAAGCTTTCCTTTGGTACCACAATCAAAATTATTTAAACTTCCTCTACCTTCCAGAGGGAAATTTCTTCAGTTCAACTCATATTGTCTGCAGTGCATCCTGCACCAACGAAAACAGTAAGCTGTAATGCTCACAGCATCAGCAAAACACATAAACGTCGTTTTTCTAGGGCAAGTATTAACGCAGAATAATTTTTCAGGCTCTGGCTCAACATCAATCAAGACTATAGAAAGGATCCCTATTTCTGTTCCATTCTCCATTTGCTGAAAAACTGCTCGTATTTGACTACCACAATAATATATCAGGGCCACGTAAATTACACAAACCACAACTCTTCTTTCACCTTGAAGGGAATCAATCTACTTACGAAATCCACAGACAGCACTTTATGTACTCAGCTATAAAGAACAAAAAAGATATATATCATTAATATTGACGTATCATCGCATATTGGGAAGCCCATGCATAACAATCGTATTATTGCATCCTGTTTTCAAGATTCTAAACTTACTCATTCCTGTCTCAGAGTTCTCCTATTTTAAAATATTCATACAGCACGCATACTATAGTAAGAGATCCTCATTTATACTGACAGATATAGAATAGTAATAGATAGATAGTAGCACTGAAAGCAGAAAATCGGAAACAAGGCTACTAACAGCTGGGGACCTGGGTTTGCCAGACCCCCTGAGTTTTGCATTAATTCAACACAGATCTTGTTTCTCTCAGGAGCGGCTCTTTTCAATTAACGCAAAGAACCATAAACAACATTTCACTCGTTCACAAAGAAACCTTTTATCTTCACATTTCAACCAACCTAAATCCTAATTGCACAAGGAAAGAAAAAAAAACTAAAAACATCACTTCAGTCAATCACATATAAACATCTTTGTCATTATTTTTACCAACATATTATTCAAAATGCATATGTCACAAATGTAAACCAATCAATTGATTCTCCTCTCTATACATCCTATGTACTCATTTGCCATGTCACTCATTTGTTCCGATTGGGCGCCTTCTGCGCTGATCATTTGTCATTGCCGGTTTCGTTCATTTCCATTTGCTGGGTTATGTCTTGGGTTAACCGGCCGAATTTCAACATCATATGATGCTCCGCCTACAATCCTATTCCCAACGTGTTCATTGTAGTATCGAGTCTGGTTGCCGTAGCTGTTGCGTTCACGATCTTGTCCCCGTCCTCGATCATTTCCGTTGTTCCACCTGTCTTAGCGACTGTTGCCCCAGTTTCTATACGGCCAGTCCCGATTATTGTTACGTTCACGTCTCGACGACCAGTCACGCCGTTGATTAGTACTACGACCACGACTGCAGTCCCGCTGCTGTGCCCCGTAATAACTTTGTGCCTGATTAGGCGGGCATTCTGCTGTATTATATTCCAACTCTTGGAGAAGTGTCTTAAACTTTTCCACGTCCTCTTTGCGTCGTCCCACAAGAATGACGTGGTGCAAGTGCATTGGCAATTTGGTGATGCATATCCTAATTAGTTCCGCAGGCCCGTATGGGTCGTATAGAAATTGATTTGCCTGCAGCATGTGGTCGAATAGGCGTGCTGGGCTGCCGAAACCAGACTGGTTCAAATTTGGCAGCATAATTATGCCATGCTTGACCCTATCTTTTGCCGCTTCCGACCAATAGGCGGACAGAAAAGATTTTCGAAACTCCCGAGTGGAGTTGCAGTGACGCGCTGCCGACCTCATGCAAATCGCCGGTTCGCCTTCCAAATAGCCACACATATATTCTGTCTTATGTGAACTTGCCCAGTCAGGGGGAAGACAGAACTAAAATTGCTAGAGCCATGCTCTTGGATGTATTCCTTTTTGTGAATTTCGAAATATCTGAAACGTTCTCACTGTAAGGAAATGTTTGAAATCAAAACCCCGCATTTCCTCCCGGCGAAGCCCTTGAATGTTTCTATTTTTCTCATGTCTGTCCCTCAAAATACGTTCTTCCCTGTCGTCAAAATCTCCCTCGTGGCCGGAGTCCCTCTCCGCACTGTTCGTGCAGCTATTTTTAGTGCTATTGGCGAGTTCGGAATCACACCCCATGCGGCTTTCCAGAGGCACCACGCGTTCTTGTAATTCGCCTGTTACAGTTTTGTGCTGCCTGTTCACTTCAAACTGTCCCTTCTGAAATCTAAGAAGCGAACGCACTTCTTCAGTCTCTACGACCACTACCGGTGTAGTATTGTTATTGCTCCCTGTTACCTTCATCATGCCTACGATGTCCACTAATGCCGCAATCTTATCATGTATTTGTCTGTTGTCCTCCGCCCCAGTCTGCTTCAATTGTTCTACTTGCTGTTCGAGTGCGTGAATCGCTTAACTGTTGTCCGCTACTGTGTTGCTAGCGGATGCGGGACAATGCGTTTCCGCCTCCTGGACCCTGGAGAATACCTGCAGGTATTCCCTTTGGCATTCTTCTCTCAGTGCTTGGAAATTCCTAAGTAGCTGTTCCTCGCTCTCTTTCGATTCCGCATCGCGACTCCGCTTGCTCTGTTCTAAGGCTTGCAGACGATCATCGATTTATTCAAATGTACGGCCTAATTCTTTCATAATATCACTTTTTATTTCACTTGCCATATTATTTATTCTTTGTGAGATATCATGGGACACTCTCTGCATCGACTTGCCGACTTTATTTGTCTGCTGGATTAGTTTTTCGTCTATTTGTTCGCCTAGGGATTTTTCGGATGATTCATTTTGTTCTCGGAACGATTTTTCTGATTCCTCTGCTTTTTCTTTATTTTGATGCAATAAGGCTTTTATGAGTTCTGCCATATCAATTTGGTTAGTTGGAGGCAAATTAATTTCTGGCTCTGCTGTGAGCCCGTTCGTCCTGTTTTGCATTTCCTCTGAAGTATTACCCATTGCATTTTCGGAACCGTCCGACGTGTTAATATTCGAAATCAAATTATCCCCTTGGTCCATGTTGCTTAAGTTGTTGGACCGCCTACTTTTAGCTTGGTTACGTGTCTGCTTTAGTTCAATTTATACCCAGTATGCAACACACTAAACAGAATAAATGTATCCCCCAAGAATTACGACAGTCACACGAAAGGTACCCAACCTAGTACGCACTTTTTCGCACGCAAAACAAATTTATATCTTTGATCGAAGTCAGTGCAATTTACAAGCGAGAAAAAAAAAACACATATAAAACACACAAATATAGAAAATAAAACTAGACAAACAACACAACGCCGCTCAACAACGCCGTGAATCTTTTGAAAGTCTGCTCAGAAACAACGTAGAAGTTGTTTGAGCGCTGCAGGGAACAAAATTAATATTCTACAACGCTCGCAATCTAACGTTTCACAGATTCCAGAGTCTAGCGGAATCACAGAACATGGTCGCCATGTGTAATGTTGTTGCATTACTTAACTCTGAAAGCGGTGCTGATATTCAAGACCATAAAAGTGGGTTAAAAGCTGTGAGTTATCTGAGGAAGTTAACCATGCATTACTGCACAACTGTTTCACCAGGTATCCAGTCTAGCTTACCAAATTACCAACCAGACTAACATTAAGTATAATGTTTTAGTACTCATCTTACGATAACCGCTGATATATATATATATATGTATATATATATATATATATATATATATATATATATATATATATATATATATATATGACAATTTCAATAAAAAGAAATAAATCAGTTTATATTTGGACATTTATTTTAACATTGATCGTTGTTCCGTTAAAATTTCAGCATATCAAACTTGATTCATAACTAAACTGGTGCCTCATTTAGGATTGTGAAAATGAGAGTTTGTAATCTTACGGAACACATCAAATAGGGAATACAACACTGCATTCATAAAATAACACACGAAGAACATTGAAACATAAGCAAGAGGAAATTAACCACAACCAACCGATTCAATTTTCACCCGAAGAAGTTACGTTCGTAGCGCAATCCTGTCCGTCATGAAATTACAACCCACTGGTATACTAAATTCATACTAACTCTCTGTGAAATCTTCCTGAACAGAATAGCTGAGGGCTACTTTGATGCTTACACCACATGCTTCACATGGTCAACTTGGTTTGCACAAAGAGTGTAACTCCACAATAATTTTGATAATTAAAATAAATTACATCGAAACGCAATTCACAAAAGAAAAACCTTGAAGTGGTTACTATCGTCTTACTATTAACCTGATGAGTCAAACAATTGTATAAGCACGTGGTACTGGTCTCACAAAGTACACCCCACGTGGGTTGAACATAAAGAAAAGTTGCTATATTGAAAAATATTGTCAAGACGAGACGTTATAATCTCACGCACATTCGCATTTAAGATTGATGATCTTAGTTAGAGTTACTGATCAATACGTGGTTCCACTTTACTCACAAAGTAGTGACAAAGCAACTACCGGAAGATACTCTAAATTTCACTCTCGAATTACACTGCGTTGCAATGTAAGATGTTGTTGTTGTTGTGGTCTTCAGTACTGAGACTGGTTTGATGCAGCTCTCCATGCTACTCTATCCTGTACAAGCTTTTTCATCTCCCAGTACCTACTGCAACCTACATCCTTCTGAATCTGCTTAGTGTATTCATCTGTTGGTCTCCCTCTACGATTTTTGCCCTCCACGCTGCCCTCCAACACTAATTTGGTGATCCCTTGATGCCTCACAACATGTCCTACCAACCGATCCCTTCTTCTGGTCAAGTTGTGCCACAAACTTCTGTTCTCCCCAATCCTATTCAATACTTCCTCATTAGTTATGTGATCTACCCATCTAATCTTCAGCATTCTTCTGTAGCACCACATTTCGAAAGCTTCTATACTCTTCTTGTCCAAACTATTTATCGTCCATGTTTCACTTCCATACATGGCTACACTCCATACGAACACTTTCAGAAATGACTTCCTGACACTTAAATCAATACTGGATGTTAACAAATTTCTCTTCTTCAGAAACGCTTTCCTTGCCATTGCCAGCCTACATTTTATATCCTCTCTACTTCGACCATCATCAGTTATTTTGCTCCCCATATAGCAAAACTCCTTTACTACTTTAAGTGCCTCATTTCCTAATCTAATTCCCTCAGCATCACCCGACTTAATTAGACTACATTCCATTATCCTTGTTTTGCTTTTGTTGATGTTCATCTTATATCCTCCTTTCAAGACACTGTCCATTCCATTCAACTGCTCTTCCAAGTCCTTTGCTGTCTCTGACAGAATTACAATATCATCGACGAACCTCAAAGTTTTTATTTCTTCTCCATGAATTTGAATACCTACTCCGAATTTTTCTTTTGTTTCCTTTACTGCTTGCTCAATATACAGATTGAACAACATCGGGGAGAGGCTACAACCCTGTCTTACTCCCTTCCCAACCACTGCTTCCCTTTCATGTCCCTCGACTCTTATAACTGCCATCTGGTTTCTGTACAAATTGTAAATAGCCTTTCGCTCCCTGTATTTTACCCCTGCCACCTTTTGAATTTGAAAGAGAGTATTCCAGTCAACATTGTCAAAAGCTTTCTCTAAGTCTACAAATGCTAGAAACGTAGGTTTGCCTTTCCTTAATCTTTCTTCTAAGATAAGTCGTAAGGTCAGTATTGCCTCACGTGGTCCAGTGTTTCTACGGAATCCAAACTGATCTTCCCCGAGGTAAGATAACATTAGATATTTTAGAGCTAAACCTGAAATTAAGTGATTAAATTTTCAGTTAGGCTGAACTTAAGAAATCCTTTGTCCTACGGACTAAATATGCGACTCGCTACTGCACTTGTGCTGCACTGATACTTCACCAACGGCTGCTCAAGGCTCACTCTTGAGAAAGAATGGGCTGCCATTCTTCCACAGACATTCAGTCCTCAGTGAAAGTGTCTCTGGTAGAGATCAAGCCGTTTCGTCATAGAGGTGAAGGGTATGACACATCTCATATTAATACCATATTAATATCTATTAATTCAGGAGTAGAGAAACATGTAGAAACACCATAAGAAGTGTGTGCTTCTACATAAATGCAGATGCTAGAAAAGTCTGGAAGTGGTGCTGTTGCATTTGATCTCGACCGACCACGTTGCAAGGGTCAGTTGTGGTCAGGACAGTGCTCTGTGTAGTTGTAAGTGCATTATGTCGGAGCTAGTGAATTCGAATGTGGGAAAATTGTTTGTGCTGTTACGGTGGGTGCTTCTGTAGCCAACGTAGCTGCAGTGCTTTGTGTTACAACAAGCAACATATCGAAGATTTATACCGCGTACAGGGAAAGCGGGAAGATATTCTCGGCTAAAGTGTGTGTTGAGTGATTGTGACAGACGGTCATTGAAAAGGACTGTAAGGAAAAATAAGAGGACGACAACTCCAAAAGTCATTGCACAACTGAAATTCACACTCGAAAACCGTCAGCACTAAAACAACACGAAGAGTGCTCCATAAACAGATAATTTCAATGTAATCTGGAATTCGAAAACCACTCATCAGTGATGTAAATGTCCGTAGCTTTCGACGCCATGAAGCCTGGACCATGGAACAAAGGAAGAAAGTCATTTGGTCAGATGAGTCTTGTTTCACATTGGTTCCAGAATCACGACAAGTTTATGTCGTAAGAGTGAAACATGGCGGACGGTTCGGTTCCATACCATGGTGCAGTGTTTGTTCCCCAATGGTGATGCAGCATTCCAAGACGAAAAGGCCCCTGGGCACACTGCTCGCATTGTCCAAGACGTTTTGTGTGCACGAGGATGAATTGTGGCATCTTCTCTGACGGCCATAGTCACCAGATCTCAATATCAATGAACCTTGAGAACTAGTTTGGTCTATTCCGTTCCAGTGCCACAAGCTGAACTGGCCACTACTGGGAAGTAATAATGGCTTAAGATTCCCTTCAAAACCTTACAGAACCTGAATCTATCCATTCCGTGACGAATGGAATCTGTTTTGAATGCAAAAGGTTTTCAATCACTGATTTAGACATGATCATATGTTGTGTTTAGAGCGTCTCCACATTTTTATTCAACCCCTGTAGGTGACCAGGATATTTAGGTCCGAGAGTGTAAATCTGTCTAAACTAAAATTTATGAGTGAGATATCAAAACCAATCATGATAATGACGGAAATAAGATACGTTAATAGGATCTCTTGATTTATTTTCAGAAGTGTTTCCGGAAATCTGACGTTAGGATAGAGAAATATGCGGAACAAATAAATAGACCAGCAATTCGAAATGGGTCCCCAACTTGCGGAAGAGTATGGCTATTGTTTTACCTTTGCCGGTGACAGCTTTCTGAAGTGACGACATTGAGACAGCAACTAAAAAGTTCAATCACTTGGTGGAAGTGGTCCTGCTGACAGAAACTGATCTCTCAGTAATTTTTCCAAGTCGTACTTCCTGATTTTGAAGTAATTTCCCAACATGCGAGAACATTATATCCGGGTCACAGGAAGAATAATTCCAACAACAATTTCTAGCCGATGCATAGCATCACATCAGCTCTGTAGCTCAGGATCATAACCTTCCTTATGTGAACTAGAAAGGGAAAAGTGTAAGGCAAATAGAGGACGTTTCGTGTACCTTGATCTGTGGCTTAGGGTCGCATATTTTATATCTAGTTCTCCGGATATTAGTGCCGTGTATCTCTGCTTCTCCACAGAACCATTTTAACATCACAATACTGATCAGCTTTATGCCTCAGTCTGTAAGAACCTGTAAAATTGCTTGATCGAGGATTGGTGGGTAGATGAGATAAGAATAAAGGGCGGCGGGGCTCTGTAGTGGACTGACTAAGTTCGAAATGCTAACAATACATACCGATGAAGTTTACCAACATCACAACACTTACTTCCATTTCGTTTACTATATTCCTTCTAGCTGAGTAGCAAGCACTTGAAACAATGATCGCGACGGTTTTGAAGAATATTACAGAGGCACTGACACAGTGCGTAAGTAAAATGCAGTGACGTGAATACAAAGCGCTACACCACGAAGCATCACTCCGATATTTATCTAACTTTGTGTAGACTTTATTACATTATGGCCATTATGTAATTAATACTGATTCCACCGGAAGCTCATGCCCATCATCAACGTTAATATGATGTGTGGCCTTCAATGGGATCGAATACACTGCTGTATTTGTTGCCGCGTGGAAGCAGACATTCACCAGATACCACTCCATGCGTAAAACAAATGCTGTATGAGTTTACGAAGAATTCTGGCGAGAGGCTGTAGTGTAGTAAGGGCTGTTAACGCTGCATCCCAGAATGGGTGACAAATTAACGGACCGAGAATGTCAATAAAGCATCCGCTGATTCCACGAGGCTTCTGTGGTGTGAACT
Source organism: Schistocerca piceifrons (assembly GCF_021461385.2). NCBI lineage: Eukaryota > Metazoa > Arthropoda > Insecta > Orthoptera > Acrididae > Schistocerca > Schistocerca piceifrons. The sequence goes on from NC_060149.1 coordinate 699,852,548, forward strand.
GCAGTGTGAGTTCTAGCAGTCCCGCAGGAGTATGCTGATGGTGATGGGTGTGATAAGAAGGGTTATCACACTTACCGCATACTTGTGTGCTTCTAGCCTCCCTCCAGCATTTACCAAAACAGTCCTGTTGTCATATCCAACAGCTCCCCACATAACGAAACCAGGAGTTGGCCAGGTATGAACCTTCAGAATCTCTGCTTCTTCTAACATTCCACCAGATCGTCTACGGACAGGTTGGCGTGAGACAGACAGCTACTGACAGACGCTAGGCTCAAAGACGAACACCATAGATGCTACTTAGTTTCCCAACCAAGCCAGCCTGTAACTTCTTCACAGATTCAATTATTATCATCTGTCTGTTCGTCAGAGTCAGTCGAAGGATCCTACGATATTTTTCTTCTGCAGCACTTCTGGGGAGCATTGGTGCCTATTCTTGTTTCTGCTTAGTTCATTTGTCACTCTTCATTCTGTTGCGATTTCCCAACATACAACTATCTGTGCAATCTGCCAATATGGTGCTACCACGTCGCTCACGTCAATGATTTGGCCTTCCTCAATTTCGAAAGAAGGCAATAAGCTGCATGAGTACGTCCTCTGAGGTAACTGAGTTGCGATATCCACCCGCAAACTTAACAGTACCGTTAGACACATTCAACTGTTGTCATGGACTCAAACCGTTTTCCGTCTGTTGAAATGACTTTTCTTTTGCACTGAAACTGCTGAAAATGGGCTCACAGAAAGATGAAATTTAAAAACCCTTATCCCACATGCATGAAAGTACTGAAGTGCCTTTTTGGTAGCGTTCAGTAAAGGTATTCATGGCGTAACACTTTCCATTTGCAACAGTGAACTTATTGGGAAGCCTGTAACATTTTTTAATGAGATCACAGCCACCTGATGTGCAAGAGTTTTCACGTGGGTAGTATATACTGACTTCCAAAATGGAAAATTGTTCGCTCTCATTGGTATTAGCCCTATGCATAAGTTCATAACTGTTTTGATTACTGATGTTATAATTATCTAGAACATTTATTAGGCTGCGTGTTATAGACAAATTTGGTCCGAGTTGCTGGTAGTATTCCGTCCACCAACTCTGACTTAAAATGCGAGTCGGGCGATAACACTCTATGCTGCTCTTATTATTCGAATGTATTCCTTTTACAACTTTCTATGTCAATACATCATGAAAATTTTAGTTATACACCATTATTAACAGAAATCAAGATCAGGGGCTTTTCACGCAACCCTAGTGGAGGTATCTGCAACATACCGTGGCTTTTGTAAGGTAACAATCGTCCGTTCCCAAGTAAATGAGAGATACATCATAGCCTTGTCATAAAAGCACACAGTGCCACCAGAAACGCATCAGGCCACAGACATAAAAGCAAGTTTCACTAGAGACGATGCACAATCTAGGGCTAGAGGAGGATGAGGTAGGAAATTAGACTTCCCTTTCCAAGGCAACCACCCCGTTATTTCCTTTAATGGATTTACGGAAAACATGTAAACCCTAAATTAGGATGGCTGAAGTGGGATTTGAACCATCGGCCTCCAAATTACGAATCCAATGCCTTACCCAACGCCACTACATTCTGTTTAAAGCTGCAGAGTACGATGCATTCTTATTTCAGCCAGCATCACAGTACTACATGTATAATCTAAATAATCGATTGTGGTACAGAACTGATGGAACCTGACTAACCGACTGGCTGATGAAAATCAAAACTATCATAACTTCAGATTTTTATGCCAAAATCTCCATTCCTAAATAATTACCTCCTGGGGCGGCCGATTTCATAGATTACAAAAAACATGGAGAACGGAATACCCACAGAAAAACCCAAGATTACTAGAAAATCATGAAATTTCGAAGACTGAGTGATCACGGAAAGACAGAGATGTAATTAATCAACACACTCGACTTCTATTCAGTGAAAGGAAGAGTAACCAAGAAACCTGCAGTCCGTTACATAATTGGAATTACTTATCATTCACAAAATTCTGACCAATATAGATTTCCTTTATTTTTACATTGTAGCCTTTATTGCGTAAGCGCTTCAGTGACAACTTCTTTCGGAATTATTTGTCTTATCTACTCAGTCAAACATTTTAAGACCATGGAGGTCTGCTTATCTCCCTTTACACATCATTAATGCAACGTGTCCCAGAAAACTAACAAGAACGATTTCTCCAGGAAATCAAGTATAGTAAACATGGGCTGTAAAATGCGTAACTTAACAGCTATGACCCTTCTTTATCTACGATAATATGAAAGAAACCTCTTGTACTAGTAGCTCTTTACTTTTCATATTTTGAGAGGACGTAGTATGAATCAAACCGAGAAAAAAATTTCTTGTAGACATAGACTCCAAATCCATACCTTAAGAACTATTGGCATGTGTTCAGTAGATGACATGTGTTTCACACTAGCGAACATGAACAGATGCTCATAGTTCTTGAGGTGTGCACTTAAGGCCCCACGTTTCTTCGACGCTTTTTTCTTGACATCTTGAGATGTCGGGGATTCTGCGGATATCAGTGTCGTTATTGAGTCACAGGTAGTACCTGAGAACATAACGAGTTACGTTGGCGAAATATAGTGCAAGAAGGACGCTGATACCTGGTAGAATACTCGACGCTTAAAGATGACAACAGATCGCCGGGAATGTCTGAAGAATTAGTTTTTCTTGGTTTGACCCATACCACCACCCCGCATAGTACGGAATGCAAGAGATTTATCAGTAGAAGCGATTTATTTCACAGTATCTAAGATGAAGAAGTGATAATAGCTCTTAAGGTATACGTTTTCTAGACCATGTTTACTAGACTTATCAGCTTCAAATGATCTTTCTTGGTGCAAATGGTTCAAATGGCTCTGAGCACTATGGGACTTAACTACTGTGGTCATCAGTCCCCTAGAACTTAGAACTACTTAAACCTAACTAACCTAAGCACATCACACACATCCATGCCCGAGGCAGGATTCTAACTTACGACCGTAGCAGTCGCGCGGTTCCGGATTGCGCGCCTAGAACCGCTAGACCACAGCGGCCGGCGTTGATATTTCTTGTTATATCCTTGAATACTGACCATTCGTCTTGGGACACCGTGTTTTTATGTATTAACGTTTCTGCTTAAGTGATTAAATATTGGCTGTTCAGTTTCGAACTTTTTGATCAGTAATGCTTACAGCACATGGCTGCTACGTTCTATTTCACTTATTACAGACTTCATCTCAAGGATGTTGAAAGGTGTACCTTTACCGTCCTTTCGGCAAGTGGCTGGTGGCTCTCCTTTATGGCTCAGGACACTGCGGCTGTATAAACATAAGCCAACAGGTATTTCTACTTCCGTCCCAGCTTCAGCACATAATATAATGAAATCATACTGAGATTAGTACAACTCGTTTCATGAAGGACATAAAACCTGCAAAAATAAAATACGTGTATAGTGCCATATATGACAACCAATGAATTTTATGTATCCCAGCATGTTGCCAGTAACGGATATAAAGAAACAAAGTCTGCGTGATCGCTCACTGCGGCGACGCGTGACGTCAGAACAAATGGACAAGCGAGGTCGCTCACCCGTAGCAGTGCGCATTTCAGACGCCTGTCTCCTAACCTTTTGACGTCATGACCCCAACCAGCTGACAGCAAGGTCATCTACCTTGCGTCTCAGCGTCGCATCTAAGGACGCACGTACCCAGCGGCTCTCTCAATGCAAGCAAACGTAATCAATAAAATAACCACACACGTTTGTACAATTTTAATGACAATCCTACATCCCTACAATTTTAATCAGTGGTTCTCTTGTCTCTAAATGGGTGGACAGAAGACGCATGGTATAGCAGAACTACTATTTCGGCTGACCTGTGGGTTCGTTCTTATGTGGCACTTTCTCTCTTGTAATTACGTTCCCCAGAAATTGCGTAACATTTATTTCGATAAACCAGCTTTGTTAGTAACATATTTCATTATTTGTTTTATACCATAGCTTTTCTTAGGTCATTAACTGCGAATGATTTAACTTTAAATTATTCAAGGGATCACAATTAACATTTATTTTCATGATTTCTCCCTAGCTCTAGGTCTTTAAGTCTGAATACTGTATTCCAACAATATGCTACGACATATCTGGAACATGATCCTACAAGCATTAAGTCTCAGATATATATTCTTTCATTCTTGTACCTATATGCATCACAGACGTAATAGTGTCACCGGTGTCACTCATGTATACTTTACTCACCCTTGCTGCGTTGTCTTCTCGCTCGAAGTGAAACGAAATGCTGTCTTCACCAGCACTTCCCTCTTGGAGCATGTATCTAGTCTCATTAATTATTTCATCTCTTCTAACTGCGCATTCAAAATTTAACTACATGATTATTAATGGGCTACTTCTCCAAAAAATCAGGAAGTTCCTTGTACCTCAGCTTCTCCAAAAAAAAAAAAGTTCCTTGTATCTTAGCTTCCACTAATATCTTTTCTTGAATCTTTACTCGAAGCTCCAATGGTTTAATACTTAACGAATTCGATATACATTATTATTAACCTTATAAATACGTCACTCAGAGTCAGTTTTACTTCCTTTCTTATACAGCTCGCAGAATCCTGAGAGGCCGGCCTTAGTGGCCGAGCGGTTCTAGGCGCTACAGTCTGGAACCAAGCGACCGCGTACGGTCGCAGGTTCGAATCCTGCATCGGGCATGGATGTCCTTAGGTTAGTTAGGTTTAAATAGTTCTAAGTTCTAGGGGACTGATGACCACAGAAGTTAAGTCCCATAGTGCTCAGAGCCATTGGAACCAGAATCCTGAGATGGCACGTAAATTACGTGTACAAAAGTAGAATAAAATACCTAAGTGAGACTGTCGTTAAGTTCGGGAGGATGACGAACAATTACAACTACAGAGTGACAATTATTGGATCATATTAAATAAAATCGTCATAACTTTTTAACGGTTTGCGTTCGGACGTTCAAACTGTTGGCCACCGGGCATGATGGGGATTAATATGTACATGTTGGTTTGGTTTAGCGATGAAACCCCCGTTCATTGACATGCGACCATTTATTCTGGGGATTTTACTTTTCTTGTCTGGTAGTGCATGTAAGTAGGAAGCGCTATTGACAAATTAGTCTGGATGGGTTTTTTGGCAGTATCTGTTGTTGAAGTGGTGATTAAAGGAATTGTGTATGATCGTTCAGTACAAAGTACCGGACAATAAGCATATGTTTATTTCCATTGCTTCAAGACGGTCCATCATCCTCTCTTTGCGGATGTTATGTAGAACTACATGCTGCACCCATAACAGAAGCCATCATGAAGAAAGTTGTTTGCTCCTTTCTTATCACCAGTCCATATGGTGCTCCTCCAAATGGGTGGAATTTGCCCTAGCACACTGGCCTATGTAGAGTTTATTGAATAAAATATTAGGTTTTAGGAAGTTGACTTATTGGCACACAGCATGAATTTTTAACCTGTAGCGGAAGGAGCTATTGAACGCTAAAGAAAAAGATTCCCTTTACATTTATCTTTATTTAATTTAACGTTCTGTTTCAGTAAATATAAACTGCGTAGATTTTGTGACAGCAGCAATTATCCAGAACAAACGGTATGAATATGAATTGATTCGCCGTAATCCAGGAGCGAAAGGGGAGTGGAGAGAGCAGAGCTCGTTTGATGAGAGGGATTAGAGGCACAGCTGGCTCTGATGATTGCAGATGTACTTCAGGTAAACTGAGAACAGATAAGAGACACACAAAAGCACATCCGCTGAAACGGAATATACCCGAGAGAACAGATGTCATAAGCGAAGACAAAACGTCTACAACAGCAAAGGAGGCAACTTGCAGCGATAGCAGTGTAAAATCCTGAAAAATTCTAAAAACACCAGCAACCACAATGTGATTATCTATAGTCTCAAATGCGTGACGTTGATGAACATGGTTTCTTAAAAAAATATATGGAGACTGCTTTCCTTTGTGTAGATTCCACAGTAGGAAAAGAACTGAGGAAATCCGATGAAAATCGATGGAGGAAGAAAGACGCTTTTTTATATTGATGATGATCATGATTATCATCTATATGGTCTCACTGCTAAACAACAAACACTTTGAGAATGAAAATGTCCCTTAGCGACCACAAACGTATGCCGAAAAAGATGACTGATCAGTGGGAACGTTGATATGGCGGAAACTCTTAAAACGTAGGTTTAAATTTTGAGGAAGTGTATCTTAGTAAACAAGGACAGAAAAAGTTTTGGCAAGCTCATTAGTAACCTCATAAACAGCTATACCCAGACAAAGTGCAGTCAGATAGTAGGTTTTAGAGGAGGTAAAATCTCATATTTTACGTTATTTTGTAACAACCCTTCTTTAATACTGTTTCATGTATTTCTGTACTTTTTAATACTTTATTTGTTCACGCAACCATAATAATAAAGACAACATGGTGTGGAGCCTTGTTAATTCCATCGATGTATGTATTTACGTCCTATATAACAAAACACAATGTGGTTAAGTTTCGATAATTGTACTGAACCACTAGGATACCGAAACGTAGTCAGAGAACTTCAACTGTAGAAATCATTGCTACGTACACTTGCAGGTGAAGGACATTGTTTTTTCCGAAGTTGTCTCATTTACATAGGTTTCTTCCACAGGAGCTCTGTTTCTGTGTCTCTTGAGCCTATAGCAATTATACATCCGTAACTTTTTTAAAGAAGTCATCAGCATCAGAACGCTTAACTGCATATACCGATTAACTGCAGGTAACAATTACACTGGGATTTACAATGATAAAAATCCATGAAAAATAATCTGCCACAGTTTATGAACTTTATTGCTAAGTGAAGAGAGAGGAAGGTTTTTTTCTATGTCCTGTGAAGGATGAATCATTCCAGGAATCACTCACCTAGAAAAACTTACGGAAGTTACGAAAAGTCAGAAACACGTCAAAACCGTAAACTTATACACTAACTGCGTGTCCTCACAGTTTCATTTCCATAAATCACAGTTTCCATGCAAAAGTTAACTCAGCCTTGAGTAGTCACACATGAAGAATATGTTCTTAATCACAGTTAGTTAATATCTCCGGAATATTGATACAGTATTAAGTTCCTTTTCTTGTCGTATTAGTTCTATGGCTAGCGAACACTAGCACTAATTAATTTTTACTTCATTTAACAACTCAATTGTGGCTGTCATTAAATCCCTTGTTAACCACAGATTGTAAATGTAACAGCATAAAGGCATCATTTTATCAGAAGTGGCAGTACCTTTGAGATACATTACTGGCGTATTATTAAACGAAGTAGTAATTCACTATAGTCAACATATTCACTGAGAAATAATAGCTGAGCCGATATTCAAAAAAATTAATAAGCAACTGTCAAAAAAACGAAAAAACAGCTATATATAAGTTTTCAACTTTTCTTACTCGTTTGCAGTAATTGCACGCGGTTTGCTGTAACAAATGATCTTGATAGCGTGGAGCGTGTTCTTGTACTAGCGCTGTATACACAGCACAGCCTGGGATCGGTCTGGTTGCCGGCTGACAGGATCGCATGGAGCTGGTCTCTCTTCTGCGGAGGCAAGGCGAACCTCTTTGGAGGGCCAGCGACTCCTCCATTTGAGCTCGTTAGCCGTGCCGCACCGCGCGGTAATTTGGTCAGCCTTCCATAATTCGGTCACCTACACGCACACCCCAGCGCGCCAGCCCTGGCCGCTCCTCTCTAGCTGTCCGCAACGCCTCCGTCTGCTAACCGGCAGCGATCTAATTACACACAGTAGCCATTACTGCCACATTAACGGCAATGTTCGATAACGCATAAGTGCAACATTTGCTGCAGCTGTCGGCACTAGTAGAAGTTCTGTCCCGTAATTCAGTCACCTCTGGCAATTCCATCGCGTATGCTGTCGCCCGTAATTCTGCTCAACAGTTTGGCGTTGAAACTTCGTGGGAATGTTGTAATAGTCACGTGACTGTAGTTCCATAACATACGCAAGTTTCTAATTAACGACGTGGTACACGAGTGTATGTGTGTTTGAAACCTCTTCTCCGGTCACTTAAGTAACATGATGGCCGTAGTATTGGTGTGCCATATTTGTGTGTGTGTGTGTGTGTGTTTGTGTGTGTACTGTATGAAAGGGAAAGAGAAAGAGAGGGAGTACCTACCGATGCTGTAATGAAACAATGAGAAGTAGTAGTACCAATAAATATACATGTGTGGTAATGGAACACCTTAAGAGACATGAAAGCAATGGAATCTTACAGATATACAGATACATTGCAACTCGCAGCCATTTCACAAATGTGGTTTGTAGTTTCAACCAGCGGGGTATCGTAAATATACATTCTGGATGTTCACAAACTCTTAGATCGAGATACGTTTGAGAGTGTAAAATTAATAGCTTTTTCTGTATAACAGGCTTATCAAGTTTATACAAATCCAGGCACTACCAATAATAATAATAATAATAATAATAATATGCATAACTTTTCTGGCGAAAGAAAGAATTTTTTTCGTGGAATTCTGTTGTTTTGTACATAATTAAGCACACATTAGGGCAATAATGAAATAATGTGTAAGCTTTCGCAACTCTCCGTTTCGCATTTTTGTGTAGGTAGGAGACTTCGTGTTTTCGCTTTTTCCGGAAGAATGTCCAAAGTCCCAAGAGATGTATTAGTTCATGAATTTGCTTCTGGGCTGAAAATCAGATATTCTTACGCTGCACCCACACAACGACTGGTGTTAACTGTACACTCCTTGTTAAGTGTTCGCTTGTAGTCACGCTTATTTGATTTCGTCACTCTCTCAATCAAAGGATCTGTCCTCAGAGGTCTTAATTCCCTTCCTAGTAATTTAGCTTTATATTCTCAGAATGAGATTTTCCCTCTGCACTGGAGTGTGTGATGAAATAAAACTTCAAGACAGATTAAAGCTGTGTGCCCGACCGTAACTCGAACTCAGGACCTTTGCTTTTGCGAGCAACTGCTCTACCGACTCAGCTACCCACTCACGACACAGAATACGTCCTCAGAGCTTTACATTTCTGTTAGCATTTAAAATAGATTTAACAAAGCTCATGTTTACATTGCATACGAAAGCAGATTCCCTCACAGTAAGCAACCAGTTCCTAACACAAACTGACGTTTGCGGAAGCGATTAAACTCAACTAGTTATGTCTAATAACATGGGCAGTTGACCGGATTACAAATAAGTCACTAAAAGAGATCCATAAGGGCCTCAAGCACACCGCCGTCGATCCCACGTATAAGTGAATATCAGAGATACTAGTGATACAGCTTTTCGTGAATTTTCGTAACGTCCGATCTAATTTTACTGTATAGTGAGTGAATTAGCGTATTTGACGAACGAATGGGGATAAAAGTCTACAACAATTTACTACCAACTGGTAGCACTGATGTAAACTTCAAGTTGAGCGACAAGGGCTAGCTTTGCACATTGCGAACCGTGCGAGTTGTTCATCAAATCCGTATGTATTTAACCCATAAGGCAATTACGTCAAGCGAGTTTCGGATGCGGAGAAGCTCTGTAGAACGCGCGCAACTGAAAGTGTGCTCGCGAAGTTGATGCCAAGTTTCACGGAGTCTAGTGGAACAGTAGCGAGGTAGATTTAAGCGCCATATCTTTCATATTGCAGCATCTATCTTACGTTTAACAGAATTCCAAGAAAAATAACCTGTTAGTCAGAAAAAGTGTCGAAAGTTAGGATGTTTACGTGCTCTTGTGCTCTTATACAGCAGCCGTCACTGTTTCGCCCCATATTCTTTATCTAACCTACAAGGTAAGCTGGCCAGCACATGTTACCAACTGAATTCTCTTTTAATCAATAAGAAAATATAATGGGATCTATATTGTATGTAAGTGCGACTTTAGTGAAGATGTATACATGTTTATTGTAAGTGTCACCCTTTGAAACATTTTGGGACACCGCTTAAAAAAGAACATAATTTTGTGTGATTAAAAATTAGTCAGGTCCTCTAATCTTCAACTATGTTGCACTAAATTATGCTGTGTCCCTACCTTCAAATGAACAGCCACGAGTAAATTTTTTAAGTAATCGGGCCAGACAGCTGCTCTAAGGTGCAATTTCAGTCATATACAACGGATGAGACATGTTTTACGCTAAAGCACTAGAGATGCCAGATGACAGGCCCAGTGAAAATATTCTTTAAATTACTTGAGTGTATTGCACAGATTTGAAACCTGAAGTTTCAAGCATAGGTCAGAAGTGAATGATACTTTAACTCGCCTTCTTCCGCCTAGCTCCCAGAGTGGTAGGGGTGAGGTGAAATGCGTTGGTAATGCCTCGCATCTAAGATACCCAGCAGGACCGGCATGTTGTGCAGGTAATATCGAGATGCGTGCTAGGTGCTATGTAAGAGGACTGAGATGGCTTGTCCGTTCAGTACAAAACTGGAATTGACTTTAAACTAACTTCCTGATAAACTATAGACACCGAATTTCAAACATAATTCAGAACTGGATGACAATGGTATGTTAACTCGCTTTCTTGTCTGGTGTGTGCTGGAGGATACTTCGTTTACCACTGTCATTTCCCAGTCAGATACAGACTTGAAACTTTCAACTTAGCTCATAATTGGAGGACAATGCAATATAACCTCAATTTCTTCTCTAGTGTGTGTTGGAGGAGACTTCTTGCATCGCTGTCACTTTCACATTTTTCTGTTCCAGTCTCCACTGGTTTGTGGGTGAGTCAATTGCCAGCAAGCCTCTCTATAAGCTCGAATGTCTCTAATTTACAAAAATTCATAGCCTTTTAGCGACATAGACGTAGGAGACGGCAATATATTGGTTGAGTCAGGTGAAGATGAATTGAAGTAAACCTGAAATTTACCATAAGGCTCTTTTGTTATTATATCACCAAAAGTTTTGAAATCGATCGAAAAATATCACACATGTAAATTTAAAATGCAGAAAATTATTCTTTACATAAAAATTAATTTTTAATATACAACGTTTTTCATTGAACTAAAAGGTATAAAATAATTTCTCCCAGCCTCATACGGATATCTAACCACATAGAAAGTCTTTAATATTGTGATTGAGAATGTTTAAAACCTATGAATATACTTGTAAGATCCGAAACGGAAAACATGAGTCACATGCTATACATAACTGATGCAGGAGTAGTTCACCTCCTTCCTGTTAGAGCACTTCCTAGTTGTTTTATGAATAGTTCATCTCTTTACGAGTACCTTTTGCTTGTACCCACATTTTTGGGTTTACTTTCTACAAGTATTTTCATAGCTATTAAAATTCTCAATTACTAGAAGTTTAGGACTATCATTATGGGGTTCTGAAATTGTCATGGACTGCGAGAAATTGTTTTATACACGCTATAAAAAACTTTGTATATTAAAAATTCATTTTTAAAAATAATTATTTATATTTCAAAAGACTGAAAACTTGAGCTTCAGATCTTACATTTACCACTGCCCTTTTCAAAAAACAAATATATATAATCTTTCTGTGTTAGTATATTTCATAAGTGCTCTCGTCTGAAGAATGGAAGTGTATCAATACGATCCTACTATTGCACTGGCGGTTGAGGGATTGTAATTACAGTGACGCAAATACCGGGGATTTAGGGAGAGAGGTAGAGGGACTAGACGAACAGACACACGTTCTATCTAGGTTTCCAGAGGTATGTGACACTAGATGTCTTTGCACAGATGTCGCAATTCCTGTAAATCACGCACTGCTATTGTTTGGTTATGAAGCTGGTGCCCCATCACGCCTCACATATCCTACATGCGGTTCTTATCAGGTGAATATTGTAGCTAAGACATCACCATGAGCTGAATATAATTTTGCTCAAACCACTGTAGCACACAATTCTTGCCTTGTTGCCACCGACAGTTATCCTGTGGAAAGATGCCATCGAGGAAGACATTCAATACACTACTGGCCATTAAAATTGCTACACCAAAAAGAAATGCAGATGATAAACGGGTATTCATTGGACAAATATGTTATACTAGAAGGCTCTATCACCTTGATACGCCTGGACATTGAGTCAAACAGAGCTTCGATGGCGTGTACAGGTACAGCTGTTCATGCAGCTTCAACACGATACCACAGTTCATCAAGAGTAGTGACTGGCGTATTGTGACGAGTCAGTTGCTCGACCACCATTGACCAGACGTTTTCAGTTGGTGAGAGATCTGGAGAATGTGCTGGCAAGGGCTGCAGTCGAACATTTTCTGTATCCAGAAAGGCCCGTACAGGACCTGCAACAAGCGGTCGGGCATTATCCTGCTGAAATGTAGGGTTTCGCATGGATCGAATGAGGGGTAGAGCCATGAGTCGTAACACATCTGAAATGTAACGTCCACTGTTCAAAGTACCGTCAATGCGAACAAGAGGTGACCGAAACGTGTAACCAATGGCACCCCATGCCATCACGCCGGGTGATACGCCAGTATGGCGATGACGAATACACGCTTCCAATGTGCGTTCACCGCGATGTCGCCAAACACGGATGCGACCATAATGATGCTGTAAACAGAACCTGGATTCATCCGAAAAAATGACATTTTGCCATTCGTGCACCCAGGTTCGCTGATAGTACATGCTGCTGCAAACGCCGTCGAGCTATTCGCGCAGATTGTTGTTGTCTTGCAAACGTCCCCATCTGTTGACTCAGGGATCGATACGTGGCTGCACGATCCGTTACAGCCATGCGGATGAGATGCCTATCATCTCGACTGCTAGTGGTAGGTGGCCGTTGGGATCCAGCACGGCGTTCTGTTTACCCTCCTGCATCCACCGATTCCATATTCTGCTAACAGTCATTGGATACCGACCAACGTGAGCAGCAATGTCGCGGTACGATAAACCGCAATCGTTTCACCAAGCAACGCCGGTCAATTACTGTTTCGCGTCTGCAGCACGTGTGTAGCAATTTTAATGGCCAGTAGTGTACGAAAGGAAGCAGGTGGTCAGCCATAATGTTTAGGTAGCCCACAGCTGTCCTGGTGACTTAGATTACTGCCAGAGGTACAATGGAAGCTCAGGTGAAGTCCCCCATAGCATAATACTGGTCTCCACAGCTTAAGTCCGTGTCTATGTGTATATTTCGAGCAGCCTTTCATCTGGTTGACGAAATATCCTGACACAACCATCGACGTGGTGTACCAAAAAAGGTGACTCCTCCGACCAGGCGACTGGTTTCCATCGAACCACGGCACATTCATGATAATACTGTGCGCACAGCTTCATAAATGGCGATGTCGTAGAGTTAACACGGGAATACATACAAGTCGTGTGCTGCGGAACCCCATGCTCAGTGATGCGCGCTGAGTGGTGTGTTCTAAAACATGTCTACCGGCACCAGCATTGCACTCTTTAGTCAAATCTGCCACAGATCACCGCGTAATCTGCCTTAAGGGGGGAGGGGATAAGTCTCCATATTCTGAGACAGATGTGGAAGCCTAACGCCTTAGCGCCTAGTCGTGGTTTCATCATCTTTCGGTCACTCTCTATGGATGGGCATGACAGTAACACACAAACAGCAGACCGTCGTCGCCGTTTCCGAGATATCGTGTCCTAAGCACCGACCCATAGCAACATGATGTTTATGTAAGACGCTTACGTCAGTGGATTACCCCATATGCAGCCCGTATCGACGCTAAAATTCGTCCCTGCCGCTCGTGTATCCTTTCCTTAATGTTTCACTAAACGAAACGCCACCACGCCGTCTCGTGGTTGGGCGGTGATTATAATGGTTTGTTTCAAAATAGTATTTCCCACTGTTTGTGTGGTAGTTACCTGTATGGAAACTAATCTGTTGCACTGGGAGTTGTCACTCAACACCCAGTATAAGCAGTATCTACTTTCACTTGAAACGTTTTCTTAAAGCCAATGACTGTCTTTATTGCATATGTGGTATAACAGTCACATTTCTCATATCCATCTGCGTATGTGGAAAACAGTAGGCGTAATGATGGTGTATAAATCGTAACAACATGAAGCTAAGGAGAAGCGGCTTAGGAAATAATTTCCATGGAAACTTTCACGTAGTGACTGTCGATAAATTGGGGGGGTCTTTACGTAAATCGGTAGTCCAAACGACACTGATGCCAAACCTAAATGGTAAATGAAACGTTTTCGAGGAGGAATATAGTATTAACATTGATTTGGAATTAAATCATGTAGTTCTGGTGGGTTATGTTGAACCTGAAACATCAGAAATATCTCTGGTATTCGAAAATACTTGCTATGCCGTGGTACGAAATTCAGAGCCACACCGTGTGTGATAAGCTTTACATCAGACTAATAATTAAATAAAAATGAATTTTTAATGTAGCACTTTTTAAAATTAGACTAAATAGTATAAAGTGATTACTCCTTGCCACATACAGATTCCTAACCCTATACAGGTAGTCTTTAAAACGTGTGATCGTGTAATTTTAGTAGCTATGAAAATGGATGACTGTTTTGAATAGAATGAAGGCGTCGCCATGGACATCATTTTGTCCCACTTTGGAGGCCAGCCTTTTTATGAGGGTTTCGAGGAGAGAGCTCTTGAATCGGCTTCCCTTAAACCAACTGCATTTAGGAGATATGTGGATGATACATTCGAGTGTGGCCACATGGAGAAGATAAGCTGATGGAGTTTCTTCACCACCTCAACTCCATTCTTAACGATATACTGTTCACTATGGAAACAGAGAAAGATGATTGTCTGCTATTCTTAGCTTTCATGGTAAGACGAAAGAATGATGGTCCCATAAGGCATTCAGTTTATCGTAAGCGCACGCCTACTGGTTTGTATTTGCAAGCTTCAAGTTGCCATCACCCATCACGGATTATGAGCATGGCTAAAATACTCGCACACAGAGCTCACACTGTCTCAGATCTACATAGATTACATAAGGAGTTCGCCCACCTAAAGACAGTGTCCAGAAAAAAAGGTTGATATTCCACCCAGCAGAATAACGGCACAGTTAAAACTAAGGAAATCTCCTGCTTTCCTTCCTTTTGTGGCCAACACTTCGTTTGAAATAGCAATAACCGTCTTTAAATTACAGGTGAAAGTGATTTTCTGTCCACCGTCTAAGACTGCAGACGTTCTGAAAAACCCCCGTCGCTGTCTACTGCCGTCTGTTGCCGTCCGTCGCCATTTGCTGCCTCCATTCTTCTGTATGTCCACTGCCCGGCGCTCGCATAGTTCACTATGGAAACCCCCACCATCACAATCATACAAACCTGTCCTTCCACTGCCCCCACTATTACCTCCTGGAGTGCCTCTTCTGGGCTTCCCCCGTCTAGCTTATGTCCATTCCTCACAGTCTCCTCCTCTTCTGTCTCCTCCCCACCTCAGTATCCCCACCTGTATAGTGCTCCTGCTCTTTCTCCTCCTCCTCTTGTTCCTGCTCCTGCTCCTGCCCCCACCTCCACTACTACCACCTGTTCGGATGAATTTCCCCCCTCTCCACTCACCTTGCTACGACTGCCCCTGATTCCCACGCCTGAGTTACCAAATGCTGCACCACAGTCACCACCATGGAGCTCCCACCCTGCCTTCAAAGCGCCACTGCCTTATACAAGGAGCCTGCCTCCCACCACCTCCCAATCCAATCAGTCCCTCACCACTCATCCCACGCCACCACCTCCAAAGAACCCCCCAAATGCCTGAGTGCTGACCTCACCTCACCCACACCCTCACCCGCACCCTCACCCTCCAGATCCGCAAGTATATCCCCAGTGCCCACTTTGCTCAACTTATCCCCACAGAGACCCTGCCCTTATCAAATCTTCCACTTCCTCTTTCCATACTGACCTCCAACCAGAAACTTCCGCACACCTTTGGCGCAGATGCATCTCTCACACCTTTCCTTGCCTCCTCCTCTCCCTATCAGCCCAAACGCCCTCGTCATCTGCCAATACTCACTGCCGTAATCACAAAACTCAGCACTGTGGTCACAGAGTGCGAACTGAATGACCACTTGCCCTGGAAATCTCCTCAGTCCAATTTATCTATAACAACTCTGGCCCTACCTTCCTGATGTGTGGGATCACAGAGTCCACCTCCTCCATAGATTACCTCCTCACTCAGGGAGACCAGATTTTCAATTGTTGCCACACCATTGACCCCTCCGACTTCCCTCCTCAATGATATTACTGCCAACACTGTCTTCTATAGAACGACCACCTCACCCAAACCTGCTAAAAACCCCACCTGCCCCCACTGTAAGGCTTCATGCTTCTTCGAACAGTGTCTTAACCATGCCTCTCCTCCTTCCTGCAACATCAGCAACGAACCCCATCCCACCTACTTCTCCAAATGCAAGGCCAAACCCTCTCCCACCTACCACAAGCTCTCTATTCCTATTTGCCCCATCGATCAGTCAATCCACCCCAACTAGTCCCTCTGTCCTCCGACTATGGCTGAAGACAATATCCTGTTCCTGAACATCGTCTTCCAAAATATCCACCCCTTCCAATGTCCCAACCTCCTGCAGCAGATCTCCTTGTCGCCCACTCGTTCTTCCATGCACACCACCAACCAAGCACCAACCAAACACACTTCACCTTCAGTGGCCTAGACTTCCTTGTTTAAAGCTCCCTCCTCCTCCCTCCACTCTCTTCACCCCCCCCCCCCCACTTGTGCGCCAGCAGTAGCGTATCCTATACCTAAACATTCACTCTCTCCCTGCAAACAAACATCTCTTCATACATATGCGGTCCCAGTGCCAGGTCGACTCCTTCATCCTTAACAAAACCTTCCTCCAATGTCACCATGTCCTCACCTCTCTCTACCTCCTTCACCACACCAACAATCCCCTTCCCCTCACACAAGTTAGGGTTGCTGTTGGCCACCTCAAGTATATCCCCATCCTGCCACAACCTCTGCTCAATGATCCAACCGAAGACCTCATCCTCAGCATCTCCCTCCCTCACTGTCACCTGTGCCACTAACTATGACTGTACAGCAGCTCCTCTCCACCACGAATTCATCTCCCATGTTGACCGCACCTTCTTCACCTATGTGATTGCTGCAGACCTCAACATCCACAGCCATGACCCTACCATTCTTTGGCAATGGCATCAGTTCCTTGGCACCCTCTATGGTGACAACGTTCCATCCCACAGCACACCTATCCTGTAAGTAGCTTCATCTTGGGTATTGCCCTTGCTTCTCCCAACCTCACTGGTGGTATCGCCATGGACATCCTTGACCACATTGGTAGCAACCACTTCTTGGTCCTTCTCACCATCTCCTCAGCTAGTCACCCTCCTCCTGCTCCCCACCCTGCTGCCCCTCCAAACTCTATCCATGACAATTGGCATGCCGACAGGGATGCCTACCAGGAATCCATTGCCTCACAGATCAAAAGCAATCCACTTACCTTTCACCATCCAGCTCACAATGCCTATACCTAGTGCTTCCTCCAGAACACCATCAATGACACTGTGGAGGTCCGCATTCCTACCAAACTTATCCACCCTCACCACCCTACTCTTCATCCAAGGGCCATCCTTCTCCTCTGTGAATCTCACAGGCTCTACCACTCCTTCCTCCCCACCTGTGACCAGGATAGCCTCCTCCTCTACTGGCAATTACAATGACACATCCAAAACCTCTTAATAGCAAGGAAATGCTGGAACTGGTGCCAGCCATGTACATGCCTCAGCTCTGCCCTCCATGTCAACTCCTTCATGTACACGTCTGCCATCCACTGCCTTACTGGTAACCATCACACCCTGCATTATACCTATTCCCCATTCCCGATTATCCTGAATTTGATTACTCCCTCTTCCCCAAGCTTCAAACACATCACTGCCCCTGGTCATGAAGGTGTGACCTACCAACATCTCAAGGAATCTTCACCCTCTTCCTAGCTGTTCTTAATACCCTGTGTAATATCTTCCTTTCCACCAGCTTTTATCCGAACCTATGGAAGACTTCCCGCATCCTGCTGTTCTCTAAACCTAACCTCTTCCCATCTCCCCATCTGCCTCACTCCTGTGTTTAGTAAGGTCGTCGAGTCCACCCTCTTTCATCGTATTCATCATCACCTTAACCAGCAACACCTCCTTCCCATGACCCAGTGTGGCTTCTGGTCCTCCTTCTCAGCCAACAACCAGCTCCAATCTTCTTTCCCTCTACCTTAACTCCTGTAGCTCCTCTTTCTTTGTTTCCCTTGACCTCCAGAACGCCTATGACTTTGTGTGGCATCCCAGGTTCCTCTTTAAACTCCAGATCCTTGCTGTTCCCATCAATTTCGTACATCTCGTTGTTTCCTTCCTCTCCCATCGTCCCTCCTATGTCGCTATCTACAGTACCAACTCCTGTACTTTCCATCCCACCAACAGTGTGCTCAAGGCAAGACCCTCTCCTCTGTCTCCTATATACTGCTGATATACCCAAACCTCGCCCCACTGTTTATCTCCTTCAATTTGCTGATGACACAGCCTTTCTGGCCCTGTATTCTACCCTTGATTGGTTCTAACGTACCCTTCAAACTGACCTCAACCAGTTCACTGTCTGGTGCAACCAGTGGCTCCTTCGCATCAACGCTTCCAAGACCCAGACAATCATCATTGGTCATACCACCCGCTTCTTCTGGCTCCACCATATTTGCCTCTCTTTTATGGTCATCCTATCCACCCCACTCCTACCCTGAAATAGCTTGGCCGCACCCTCGACCGTCACCTCACTTGGAATCCCCATTTCTTTACAGTCCCACACAAAGACCACAATAGTCTCTGCCTCCAGAATCTCCTGTCCAGCTGGACAAGGGGACTGCAGACTTCCACAATCCTTCACACCTACAAATCCTTGATCCGTCCCATCCTTTATTATGCCATTATTGCTTGGATTTCCACTGCACTCCCCCTCCAGATTCCATAAAGCCCTCTAAATCCGTGAGCGCCATGCACTCCTCCCGTCCACCACACAGATCCTGTACGACCTCATGCCCTTCCCAGATTTCCTCCTTTTACTCAAACACATCTGCACTCTGTACATCTTCTGCGGACTTGTTCCTCCCCACGCAGAAGTCTCTTCTATCCTCTCTACCCCCAGCCCTGTTCCTTGTCTTTACCATGGTGTCCTGCCTTTCTCCATCTCCATACCATCCACCTCGTTTACCAATGTAACTTCCAGTGCCTATGACTAAACCTCCCAGATGATGAGCTTTGCCCTGATACCTACCCCTCCTACTAACTCTAACACCACCTTTCTCCTCCCTCGTCTCAGGGGTCCCTCTCCCCTCCTCTTCCCCTTCCACCTACGCCCCCTCCATTTCCAGTGCACTCCTTCAGCGTCTCTGTACTCCCTCCTGACTTGCCGTACCTCTCCATCGCCCACCCCGACCGTCTCCACCGCCTTCGTTTGGCTCCCGACCCCCTTGCATTTCCTCCCAACCTGTCCAGCTCCCTTCCAGGCTGCACCCTCCTCTCAGGCCTCCCCTCTCTCGACCGGTCCCTACCAGCAGTTTTTACTCTTCTTGGTGTGTGCTCCGTCCGGTGCAGTGGATTTAAAGTGTCGTCATTGTGGTGTGCTTTGTTACTGTGGCCACCCTTTCATTTGTGTGTGTGACTTCAGTGTAGTTTACATGCTACGCAAATCTACATCTGTCTTCTTTATCTTTATGTAGACTTTTTTTAACTGTCCTACAATGACCGTCTCCATGTACTTGTATGTTTTAACCTCCACTGTCTCCCATTATTATGTTCTTATGTCCCCCTTTACCGCCTCGTATCGTTTTCATCTTTTTATTAAATGTCTCACTCGGCAGAAGAGCGAGGGATTGTGCCCTTGACAGCCCTCCACTGCCCAGACGGGGCAGGGAATGAGTTCACGATAAAGGAAAAAGTCTTCGTCAGTCATCAATGCCTCATCTGAAGAAGGCTGAGAGGTGCACGATGAAATAAACGACGATCGGCTGCAAGCCCGAAATTTTTTTGAACTTTCAATTCACTGGGAAAATATTAAAATTCACATGTGACGCAATTCTATTAGCTGATATATAAGAGTTGTCCCTCACTTTAATTTTGTTTGCAATCACCTTCCTGAGTAATGACTAATATTCACTACCAGATGTTTGAGAACCGAGCGACTCAACAGTCTCTGTCCGCCTATTTGATGATGATGATGGCTCTGAGCACTATGGGACTTAACATCTGTGGTCATCAGTCCCCTAGAACTTAGAACTACTTAAACCTAACTAACCTAAGGACAGCACACAACACCCAGCCATCACGAGGGAGAGAAAATCCCTGACCCTGCCGGGAATCGAAGCCGGGAACCCTGGCGTGGGAAGCGAGAACGCTACCGCACGACCACGAGACGCGGGCATGTCCGCCTATTACATACGGCTGTACAGAGGTTATAAAGTAGGTTATCCGGTATTTCCGGGTTACTGCTTTTTAGAAATTTATTTGTCCTCATTTTTAGCAAATACAAGCCACTTTGCTTTTTAAAGTTTCATCTGTATCGTGGAAAGAATGATATGGGTGGTATATATTTTGATTTACTTGTGTCTTCAGCACTGATTTGACAGATTTAGCTGACATGTCCACAGTTTGCAGCTGGAGGGCCCGGAGATGAACCGTACGAGTCCATGTCTTCTAACAATACATTTCACCCGGGAGATCCTAGGAAGTATTCGGCTGCCTCTGCTTCTTGGCTTCAGGTATCTGCCTTGCAGTTACTATTCTTTATAACCACACAGAGGACACGTGTGACTTTTGTGATGTCACGGGCGCGAACAACTGCTATCTTCCATTTAGCAGTGTAATGCATACTCGTGGCTCGAATACTCTAAAACTAATGATAAATATGCTACAGTTTTATGGCTTCAAATATGTTAGTGTTGTCTTCAGATCAAAGACTGGTTTGATGCAGTTATCCAAGCAAGTCTGGCCTATACAAGTATCTTCACCTCGCAGAACTACTGCGATCTATAACGGACAGTTAGATTAAAACAAGACAGAAGGAAAAAACTTAGTACACTGCTTATTAAGTACACTGCTTATTATTTCAAAAATAATCTCCGAAACTCTTAGTACATTTATCCTAGATAGTACATTTATCCTAGGTAATATGGTTAATCCTTGATGGAAAAGTGTTTGCCTACGGAATCATCATCGTACCCAGGCGCGCACTTTTCCGACAGAAGGAAGTCGGCGGCTACGAATATCTTTCACCAGGGCTTCAGAAATATAGAATCCGCATGGGCTGAGATCGGCACTGTATGCACGATGTGTAAGGGCTTCCCTGCCAGATTTCTGCAGTGCAGTCGAAACAACATTAACATGTAGGCCCGTCCAATTTATCCACGGATAATATCTAAGATTTCATCCTGCTGGCAAAGCACATCCAAAAGAGCTTAGGAATTATTTCGTGAATGTTAAGCCTAGGTATTGAGCGATAGAAAGAAAAAAGCTTTCATTACGTCATAATATTATGGGGAAACCAGATATTCGGTTAAAAGTGCTAGTGATCAGTGCAGTAAGTCAAAAGTTTCTGGAAAAGCAAATGTTAAACAAATTTGCGGCAACTAAAACAGATGTGGATCATAAATTTTGATTTAAATAACCTGTGAATTGAAGCAGTTATACGGCTGCTTTTCCTAGACATGATGGTCGAAAGTTCATTACTTATCTACAAAGATTAGGAAAGCTACTGAAGATTGCGGAGCAGATGTATAAAGATTACAACCACCAGAGAGAGGTGGATAGCAGGCCAAATGCAAATATTTGCAGAAAGGAGGTGTATAGAATGAATAGTTATGGTAGTGACAAGAGTTCACGAGACTTGCGTACTTAAGGCAACGAATGGGCAATCGAAGGCTTTTTTTTTTTTTCTTTTTAGGAAGGGACGGAGCCCCTCGACGCCCACAGCGGCAGGATGGCTAACTCAAAAGGTCTACTGCCATCTCTACATAGGGGTTGGTTTTCACTAAAGTGATGTGTGGGTACTGCGATGTTTGCGTACGTCTGGTTAAGGTTAACCATTAATACGCACTCATCTGGAGACAGATTGGGTCGAAAGTCGAACGAAGTGTAGCGACTGGAAGAGCAGAGGGAAGAAAGCGCCAAGGCAAGATCCAATGGAAAAAAACCTTGCGATAGTTAGGTCGGGTAGTAAGAGCAGTAACGGATGTCTTGCTGCCTGCGACATGTCATGCAAGGGTAGGCTTAGTTAGTAGTGGGTATCATGCATCTCGATATCTTCGACGTTGTGCGGTGCTGTTACTCGGCTGCCGCTGCGTGTCGGTGTTGACCTCTTGGTCAGCATCAGCATACCTGTAACAGGTTCATCATCGTTTTGTGTCCGATAGGTCATATATCAGATGCACAGTGTAGAGTGATGTTGGCTATTTGTTTGTGCGTCAGTGTGCGAGCTCGTCGGTTTCCCTGCTGTAGCCTCTTGGTCGGCTTTAATAGTAGCTGGCATATCCAGTCAACGTTGCTGATATGCAAGGGCTTGCCGATGTTTGTCTCTTGTTGGTGTGTGTTAGCTTGCCATAGGTGGTTATGCCCCAGCTAGTAATGTCTTTGGCCGCTTATAGTTCCAACTATGGTTGTGGTCATAGTTTCCCAGAGTCAGCGTGAAAGGATTGTTTAAGTGTTTCGAGTTCCTGTATAGTCGAGTGGTGTGTTTTTTGAATACTTTCTTGAGGGTTTCAAGACAGTATTCAATGTGAAGATCCACGGTGCGTGTGTAGCGTGGAGCGTTGCTAATGATGCGAAGCACTTTTTTTCTGTATGATCTACAGGCGACTCAAGCGTGTAGGAGCTGCATATCCCCAGACGGGAGCTGCGTACGTCATCATAGGTCTAATCAGTGTCATGTATTTGGACGTCTACACCCTCCTATTCAGTGTACTTTCCCTATTGAGCACTGGGTAGATTTGTTTGAACCTCGCGTGCACTGTGTTGGCAACGTGTTCGACTTGGTCCCCCCATGTAAGTTTCCATTCCAGCCGGACACGGAGATATCTGACTTTTTCTCGGAAACGTGTTAGGCGTGTATTTAGAGTTACCTATCTACAGAGTTGATGTTTGCGCAGTGGTTTCGGTCAGCGTGTGAACCGAACTGCTTCGCACTTATCGACGTTTGCTTCAATACACCATCGGAGTGGCCGAGCGGTTCTAGGCGCTGCAGTCTGGAACCGCGCGACCGCTACGATCGCAGGTTCGAATGCTGCCTCGGGCATGGATGTGTGTGATGTTACTAGGTTAGTTAGGGTTAAGTAGTTCTAAGTTCTAGGGGACTGATGACCTCAGATGTTAAGTCCCATAGTGCTCAGAGCCATTTGAACCATTTTAATACACTATCGTTCCAACCGAGGCTCGGCAGTGCTGAGTGCCGTCTCTATTCTTGAATTAAGGTTCGATTGTTTCCAATCTTGCGCAAGGACGGCTGTGTCATGCGCTCAGATGACTAATGTCGTGTTTTGTGTTGCTTTGAATTCGTTATTGTACAGGCTGAACAAGATGGGCCCTAGGATGCTTCCCTGGGGTACTGCAGCTTGGATACCGTGTTCTGTCGATCGTTTTCCCTGCACGACAGTGTTGAAACATCTGTTCGTGAGATATGAGTGTATGAGACGTAGGCGTCCGTCCGGGAAACCAGCTTCGTTTAGTTTGCATATAAGGCCGTACCAAAGACGGTCGAAAGCTTTTTCGATGTCCAGGAACACGGCCCTTGTGGCTTTGTTCATGTTCTAGTTATGTGTTACATATTCGACTACGCGGAGGAGTTGTTGTGTTGTTGAGTTGTGATTCCTAAAGCTGGATTGCTCCAGTCTTAGGGTGACAACCGAGGCCCATGTGGAGATCACAGATCTATTTATCAGTCAAATATGAGGGAGAATTTGGTCGAGCGGTTCTAGGCGCTTCAGTCCGCAACCGCGCTGCTGCTACGATCGCAGGTTCGAATCCTGCCTCGGTCATGGATATGTGTGCGGTCCTTAGGTTAGTTACGTTTAAGTAGTTCTAAATCTAGGGGACAGATGACCTCAGATACTAAGTCCCACAGTGCTTAGAGCCATTTCAACCATTTTTGAGGGAGAATTTTGTAAACAATCCAGGGAAAGAGAATATAGGAAACTAAATCACACCTGTCAAATAACGGAATTTCTCGTCGGTGCTTCTTAGAACGTCTGGGGACTCGTACGGAGGAGTACAGATAACCGTTTTTCCCTAGCTTTATTTGCAAGTGAAACAGGAAATGAAATGACTAGTAGGGCATCTTTCACCACGGGCCGTACGGTGGATTGGGGAGTATATATGTAGACGTGTATGAAGATAATATTTAATAAGCAACAATTCATAATTTTGTGCCAAAATATATTTACTTATTTGCGGTTTCAAAGGCCACTATAAAGTGACAGCTGAATATTGTAGACATAGATAAAAATCACATGCGATTTCACAGATATTATTTACACATAGAAATCTCAACCTTTGTTCACAGGCCCCGGTGTCGAGTCGGTACCGACCGATCACTGTCTCATAATCCGCCAGTCACACCATTGGATGCGGTGTGGAGGGGTGTGAAATCAGAATGCCGCTCTCTTGGCTGTAATCAATGTTCGTGGCCTGGAGCCGCTATTACTCCCGCAAAGAGATCCTAATCTGGCATCACCACGTTGAGTGGGCCCCGTTCCAGTCCTCCCAACCTAGAAAACTTTCTGGCAGTACTGGAAGTCGAACCACATTCCTCAGAGTGGTAGTCAGCCGCTCTGACCACTCTGCTACAAAAGCAGACAGATTATTGGTACAGAAGATACAAAAATGACACAGAGTGTGTTTCTTGTTACACAGTCATAATTACATTAAACAAAAAAAGAAACAACCATTTTTATGTGGAAGTAAATTTAACAGCCGACGGAAAATGAAATTGATTTTTAAATTTTAACATAGCCTTTGTAGCAAAGAATCAGTTCAACACAGTAGAAAAAGGAAACTAAGTTTGGTCTTTTAATATTAAGATGGAATTTTGGGTCATATGTTTGTTGATTTTCAGTATTTGCTGTAGGGTCTACCTTCTTCTTTTAGTAACAAAATTTGAATCTCTTACATTCTACATCATATGAGCGCATTTTTGCTGAAAGATGATCAGAAAAGACGGAACTTTCCTTTTTTAATCTCCGGCTTCACCCGTGTTCAGATAGCCAAATTTCCACACCTCCGCCAGTTTGACCAGTATATTACTTACTCCACAATGCTTGCATGTGATTATACACACGATTGCAATTTGTCTTTACTAGTGAACAAAGACTTTATTATCCTGTTGGTATTAGAAAGTGCAGGTCTGTAATTACGAGACTCTAACTCATCCAAGACGTATCTCATTTATTTATTAGCTTTCTGCAATGTCTTCAGTTTTAATCTACCGTTTATAAACAATAAATTCTGGTTTTAATCCATATTTGCTATTGGAAAAATTCTGAAGCTAAAAGACTGGTATAGAACACATTCATGCAAGGTCTGGCAGATACGATAGTCCACGCCAAATATATCCAGAATTAGTAAATACATTGAGGTGCGGTTTTCACCAAGCTATACACGACAACGTGGCACATTTCCCCCCGTTTGCTAGTAATTGTCATCATTTGTTGTCGCCAAATTACGACACCGACTTTGTTTCTCTCTAATGGATCTATAAACTTATTTCTACGGTATATGAAGAAAGCTTCTAAGAGAACTTCAATGACATAACATGTACGGGACTTGATCTAATAGTATCAGGATAGTAGCACCGTAAACCACTTTCCGCCGTAAAGAGAAGAGGTTTCACCAACGTCTCCCCTGCCATACCAAATGTAAGTAAAATGCAAATCAGGTATGGTTCTTGTGTTTACCTGTACACGTAAAGTCCATCAGTCTGTGTTGCGCTGTTGCAGCAATCAGATAACTTACTTGTAAAGCTAATAAGACATTCGCAATGTTTGCGACAGTCGAAGAAGTGAATATTGCTTATGGCGAATGCTGCCAAACTATTAGAGCAGCTGTGCAGTTATATGCTGAAGAGTGTCAAGATCTGAAAGGAATGAAATCATCATTTGAGCAGCTGTAACACAGAGTTAAAATTTCACTAAGGGGCATCTCGGCAGTACGAGACGGATCAGCCAAACGACTGTTCTTTGAACAATACATTCAGTTGCATTTTATCCTCTTCACAAATAACTGTAGCTACAGCTTCATGGAAAAGACTTATAAAATAGGTTACAGTTCTTTTAATGTCACCTGCGAAAAGTACAAAGTGATGCGACGCATCTAAACAAAATTTTGTTTACGAGGGAAGCATCGTCTACAAACCACGGGCAAATCAATCATCGCAATAAACACCAATCGTCCTTGAGTTCCTAATGTTGCTACCGTAGTTACTGGATGACATCACGCTGGGCATAAAGCAGTCAGTGTGGTACCTACATGACGGATGTCCCTCGTATTTAGCACATGGAATAACAGACCCTCTTAAGAAAACATCTGGAGGGCATTGGGACGATCGTTCAGGAAAGACAAAATGATCTGCACAGTCACCAAACATAGCACTTCTATACTTTCATCTAAGAAAAAAATAAAAGCAAGAGGTCTGTCAGGAAACACCGACGACTCCCAAAGACATGAAATGCCCTATAACATGGGTCTGTGTTGCTGTTTTCACTCCAACTGAAATGGAACGTGCGGTATTGTTTCTCCAGAATTATTTTAGAGTGTGCAGCAAGGCTCAAGGTAAAAAATTTAAGCACTCGGTATGACAGCCATCACAGTAAACGCACTAATCGTACGAGTTAAGTGTTTGCTTACATCTGTATAACAGGTCAGACGTTTATGGAACCTCTTCTCTTGACGGTGGGACAGTGGTCTGAGGCACCATTATCTTGTTACTGTGTGGTTCAAATGACTCTGAGCACTATGGGGCTGAACATCTATGGTCATCAGTCCCCTAGAACTCAGAACTACTTAAACCTAACTAACCTAAGGACATCACACAACACCCAGTCATCACGAGGCAGAGAAAATCCCTGACCCCGCCGGGAATCGAACCCGGAAACCCGGGCGTGGGAAGCGAGAACGCTACCGCACGACCACGAGCTGCGGACAACCTGTTAATGTGTGATCGAGCCCCTTATATGTTACGTCGTTGAAGTTGCGTTAGAAGCTTCTTTCAAATGTCATAGATTTCCTTAGAAAATGAAATTGATGTCTCAATTCGGCGACAATAAACGATGAAAAATAATTTCCAAACGTTAGCGAAATGACCATATTGTCTTCACCTCGATATATCTGTTCATTATGGTTGTAATTGTGGTGGCCTGTTTCAACTGCCTCACCCTGTATAATCTGGAACTAGAGCCTGTTACAATTTCATTACTACCAACCTTCGTGCTCCGATGCAGGTTCCTTTTCAAAGACGATCACCTCGAAGCTGCAGGTATTGAAAACTGACCAGTGGAAAAGCTCGCCATGTTACAGTTGCAGTAGTCAGTGCAATGGGCGACATCGAAAGGTAAGTAGTCTCAAAAGTAGGGAACTATCTTCAGAAGTAGAGAAGAAGTTTTGCATTTTATCCGATGGGTCAGTTATCAGTGCTATATATTGATAAATCCTACAGTTATTTTGCTGAAAATAATTTCACAACGGAATCGCAACTAATACAAAATCTGTGAAATTTATTTATTCACTCTACTACAACTTAATTTTTCTTGTAGTATGTTGATGTACAGCTTTGAAATGAAGGTGGTACAATAGAGTAATTAAAAACAAGCAACTAATGCTCTTTAAGCATAAAATGTTATTGTACATTTTTAAATGTATTTGTGCGCAATACACATAATTGAATCAATACTTTCTACACTTCTGAGACTGAATTTAAGCTTTGCTATTCGGTGTATTTGTCTCGTCTATCTAAATAGATTATTCTACACACCAGAGAAATTTTCCTAAATTAACTCAGTGAAAAACTATTCACGAGTGGTGAGTGGTAATTTTCATATTTATAATTCGATATATTACAAAATACAGAGACGTGGACTTTCTAAGTTACGCGATATTCTCTGGCTTTTGACTCTAGGTACACGTGCGGAATTTGCTAACTGCCAGGGCTAGTCTCTTGATTGCCACAGTGTAAAGAATTACTTTCTTAATTGATTCAGCAAAGCCCGTGCACAAATTCTTTTGTTAATCTCCTACAGATGGCAGCGTGGCAGCGGTCATATTGCCGCTCTTCAGATATCAATACTTATCTCCTGCTGAACCACTTGATCGAATTAAACCAAACATGGTACACATATCTCTTGGAAATAACCACTAATGGGGGCAGGAGGTAATAACCACCAACCTCTCAAAGGGGTGGGGTGCGGGTCAAAAAGAAACATAGTCCACAAGGTGTAAAGAGCTAGATTACATTCATACAGTATTGGAGAATGGGAGCACTTAGTGAAATGCAACTAACTTGAAACATAGTTTCAAACCTTTACTAGACATTTTCTCACTGATACACCACAAAAAAACCAAGGGGAAGAAGTTTACCGCTTCGTATGTTTTCGCTGTTCATGCGGTAAAACAGCCTCTTTTAATTTATTACTTTTTTACTAATTACTCTATTTGCAGTATATTTTGCAGATATATGTCATTGAATGTACTTGCAAAAATATATCATAGTTCGATATATGGTTCGACATATATGAGCGCTATTTGTTTATTAAGGTCGCGAAATGGAAACCACATTGGGAATCAAAACTTTTTTATATGCATCAGTTAGGTGCACTTTCCAGCTACTTCTCTACATAGTCTCCGCTCCTACTTACATATTTCTGGCAGCGTATCACCAGCTACCAGATATCATTATCATAGAAGATGGCCATCTGTGCTTTCCACAAATTCTCTGCGCTGGTTTGCAGCTCGTTTTATGTGTCACAATATTGTCTTCATAAAACGTGGTTCCTACGAGCAGAGACGGAACCTCGGGAGAGGAAGTGGGTGGGGGTGGGGGGGGGGCGAAGTCCGGGCTGTTTGGTGGGTGATCAAACACTCCCCATCAAAAATGAAGGTAACCGGCTCACGTCATCAGCATTTATGCAGTGACAAGTGCTCAGATCCGGCGGATTCTGTAGATAGGAAAGCTGTAACTGAACATATTACGCCAATTAGGAGAGTATGCAGACAGTAGAGTACATCTTCGCGGCGTATACCCGGACGGGACACCCCATTGTGTTGGCGTCTTCCTTTTGGATGAGTAGGGTACATTTTGGTATGAAGTAAGGGTAGATTCCAGGTATCAGTTCATGCTATGGGTCTGGAAACCGCCCGAAATTACGTTGGGAAATCACCTGCAGCGTTTGCAGATGAAGGTAGGATGGAAAGTACTGATAGAGGCGCGGCTGCAGGCGACGGGTTTTAAGAATGAGACACACTGCAGAGTGTTGCGACGTTCGTTTACAGGAGATGTAGGAGAGGCAAAGGTGTTATAAGTGTCTGAGGAGTTGTGGGAACTTCATTAGCTGGTATAAGGTATGCGTAGTAGAAGGTAGTCGGATAGGGAGACCGAGCTGAAGAGCATCTCGTAACAGTATGTGGAGAAGGTGGTAATACTAGGGAAGAGCTGAAGCCGACGCTACATTGGTGTATGAATGGATGGTTCAAAAATGGTTCAAATGGCTCTGAGCACAATGCGACTTAACATCTCAGGTCATCAGTCCCCTAGAACTTAGAACTACTTAAACCTAACTAACCTAAGGACATCACACACATCCATGCCCTAGGCTGATTCGAACCTGCGACAGTAGCAGTCGTGCGGTTCTGGACTGAAGCGCCTAGAACCGCTAGGCCACCGCTGCCTGCTGTGAATGGATGGGACAGATGACATTTTCATGGGTGTGCGCAATGATTGCGGAATTTGATGTCCCGTTGGTCCGGTTGGTAGTTTTAATAGTTTTAACTTACTACGAGCCTTATTTATGATGGTTAGTAGATAAGGATTCCAGATTACTTTTTGATCGATTACTCGTCCCAGACATTTCCGGAGACAAAGTCAGGGAAAAACACATCAATTGGCGTTTCTGTAAATTTAGATGGGCGGACAATCGCGCTGCTTCAAGACTCGGGACGAGCTATTCAATACTTGCCCTCCTGTCATGAAAGGGTAAACTGAACAATTAGAGAAGGTAAAGAGTAAGCTTAAGAATGAACTTGAGAGACGCACATTCACATGTGCAGGCATAGCTGAAACTACTTACAATTCTAGGAAATGTAAGATAGAAAATACTGTCCAAATGCACCAAAAAATACAGAAAATGGCCTTTTTTTTTTTTTTTTGAAAGATACAGACAGAACTGATACAAAACCTATCAGTGAAAAATAACTCCTGCAATCAACACACCGAAGAAATTTTCGAAATGAAGGCAATTAGGTGTATGGCAATAGCAGTCATCGTAGGGACTAAACTACAACGACACTGTCAAAAAATAAAGAATTGCGCAAATCTAATAAATAACATAAACTGTGAATATCCAAAGACGAGAGAAGTCTTAACTATAATGCGCAAATGGACTACATCTTTTCTGAGCAGCTGTATGAACTTATCCATAGCAAGTAAATGACACTTGAATAATTTCAGGATGAGTTTAGACAGTGATTCAATACTGGTCCCTGTGGAAAAGTGTATGCACATCTCATACATAAGGTCTGCCCGAAAGTGGAAACTTCTTTACATCTTATAGTTCCATGTGAAAGACTACTTAGCAGGTGCACGCGATTAAAAACACTTTTACTCATATCATACTTTGCACGTCCCTGCCTCCAATCCAACAATCTGCATTAAATGTGGTAAAGAGCATAGCGGAAATATTGTACTAACGAGCACAAAATATCTAGCATTTAATGATGGAAATACAATCATGAGTCTAAGAAACCTGCAACAACAGAACTCACGACCTATCAAGTCTGTAGCTACAAATATGACAATGCTGAATTGTGTGTATGCGTAGGTGATAATGAAAGCTGGAGAACCGGGAGTACCTAAAGGATTTTGAGATATGCAGTTACCATCATAGTTCGATATTCAAAGAATCCAGATAGTTAACTGTTGCAGGTTTTGTGTCTACGATGCCTTTTGTTTTCCAGCAGTCGTGTAAAATGTGCTTCAGCGTTTGTTCCGATGTTCTACAGCAGCAATGGTTGTCACAGGTCATTCTCCACATTTGTAGCGTTGCTTTGATACGGCATGGCCAGTTCTCATACGGTTAAGGGAGCTCTACATTTTTCTTCGTTGGTGCGCTTCAGTGGGTTAGACGGAGGGATATATTTCACCTGTATTGTTATAACGATGGAAAGATGTCCACCGATTCCTCCACTCAACTCTTAGATTATAGTTTTCTGCAGCAAGTTGGTCATTGTGTACCCAGATTGGCTACCCGGACTTTAGTTGGATGCCTGAAGTGTTTCGGTGTTTCATGAATTGGTAAGCCTCTGGGTTTTCTGAGTTTCATCATTTAACATGTTACTGGTTGTTGTCTTAGATTTGGAGGGAAATATTGACAAGTGCTGATAGCCATGATATCGGTGTGGATTTAAGAGTTCCTGCCACGATCCTCATCGCGTTATTTAGATGAACATCAACTTTGTTGAAATGCCTACTTCTGCTTCGAATAGAGAACAGTATCGGCGACAGGATACACAAGTTCTTATGCTGTAGTTCTTAAGCTGTTTGTATTAGATTCCCAGCTAGCAACAGCCACTTTCCCCATATTTTATAGTTCATATGTGAGAACTATGTATCTCCGTCTGTGGAGTACACGAACCATCGCGGGTGAGGATAGGCTGGTTTCATTCCATCTCCACTGTTCAGCCAGAACATTATGGTCATTTCCTAAAGAGACATTGGATGCTGCCTGGTGACGATTCGGGCAAGTGACGCGGTAGCATAGGTATGTAAGCGAAGCAGACACATACAGGGATTACCATAGCGAAGAAGATGTTGGCTGCAAATGGGGAAATCTATTGAGGTAAGTGACTCTGAGGAAGGGCAGATCTTTATTACGCAGAACCTGTGAACGAGTATCTCGACAAAGACGAAGATGGACGTATGTTCACCTCCTACTATCATGAACATCTACGGAAAGATACAGAAGAACAATGAAACTACTACTAGGCGCCAAATCGTTGGACGTCCACAACTCTTCACAGAACGTGGGGTTCGGAGGCTTGTCGGCTCTGTAAAGAAGGGTAGATGGTGAATTATGGCATCTCTCCCGAAAGAGCACAATGCTGGTGCATGTAAAAGTGTTTCGGAGCACACCGAGCATCATACATTGTTGAACATAGAGCTCCACAGCAGACCATTCCTACGCGTTCACATGTTGACCCAAGGACGTCGTCACTGACGATTACAGTGGCCACTGTCCCCTCGGATTTCGATCGTCGATCAATCGAAACGTGTCGGCTCTTCGGGTGAATCCCATTTTTGCTCCGTAGGTCGATGGTTGTCTCTACAAACGCCGTCATTAAGGTTAACGGCGGCTCGGAATGTGCAGGGCTTCACGGATCAAGGCTTTTGGAAGCAGTATTATTATATAGGAGACATTTTCCTGCACTTGCGTGGAACCTGTGGTAGTAATCGAAGACAGCCAGACAGCTGCCAACCACCTATATTTCTTCACGCTTGATGTCTTCCACGACGGCGATGTTATCTTTCAGCAGTGTAATTATCCATCTCTCGGAGTCAGAACGGTGAGTGTTTTGAGGATTATTATAGTATTATAGTGAACTCACGTTGATGTCTCGGTTACCAAATTGTCCCAATTTAAATTGTATGAGGCTCATCTGGATCGCTATTGGGCGCGAATACCACGTACGCAAATCCGCCGCTCGTTATTTACAAGACTTACATAACCTGTATATAGACATATAATGCCACTTACCACCACAAACCTTCCAACAACCTGTCGGATCCCGGTTACGTAGAATCGGTGATGTATTTCGTTCAAATGACGGACAATGAAGCTGTTAAGCAGGTGGTCAAAATGTTTTCGCTCATCAGTGTACGTCGATCTAAAGTTCGTAGAGACGCCATTTTTGCTTACCTCTGACATCTCTGATAACTGTTTCCTGGGAGCAACTGGCTTTATTGAAGACATTATATGTTATTAGAATGACTGATCTATCGATGAAAAAGGAGCGAAACTATCGTCTTTTTCGATGGACCACTCTCCAGACTCACTTTCTGAAAATAATAGAGGAAATAAAATGCCTCATTTTCAACCAAAATACTGACGGTGACACCAGTAGTCGTTCAGCGGACAAACGTAGGTATAACGACAATGACAACGAAAGAATAGGTCACTCCTAAAAGGAGAAGATACAGTCTGCGGTCACTTTCTGAAGCCATTACATGAAGCACCCAGGTGAATGAAGATGTTGAGACGCTATCATGTGTATTGGACAGGCATTAATGACAAAAGTCAACCTGTAATCCGAGCCTGTCAAATGTAGAGCACGAAATCAATCTGAACTCCCAGCCAAACACGGGAAACATTTATACTGACTTTGGAGATCTTTAGAAGATAATAATGATGTTACTTTTTGTGGATACCCTCTGAAACTTCGGTACTACGGAGTGAAATTACGAACTGAATTCGGGACACTAGCGGCGATCATCGCCATACGCTGAGTGATACAAATACCCTTACCTCAACGTGGACTACAGTTCACGTTCAGTTTCACCATTTTTGTCAACGGAGCGGCATAAAACATCTTATAACACCCCCAATCTGCAATTAATTAGACCACTTGACGGTGTGATTTCGTACCTACGAAATTTAGATGCAAGGCTATGAGTCACGGATACTACCAGACAGAAATGAAGATGTATGTACAACTCACTGCCGAAAATAGCTGTGAATACTAACCCAACTAAAGTTTTTTTAGAGTTTATATTTGATGTCGAACAGAAGTTTCAAATATTCAGATGTATTTCTGAAATTCAGTTTAACTGTAATAAGTATAGATGTACTAGCTAAAACGACGTATAAAAACATGGGCTGGTCCTGGACTTGCAGCCAGATTGCCCACTTAATATCAAGGCTATCTGAGTATGCTTCCCAGACCAAACCAAACTTACATGTCACATATCAATCTGTTTCTTCTTATACATTATTAATTCATTTCCCCACACTCATAATCCCTGTACAGATTTGTAGAACAAAGACAATGAGAAGTCTACCGTTGTCACTTTTGTCACAGACCAGTCTTCACCTTATACATACACACACATCAAAAAAAGTTTTACAACATCCCGGTCCCCAGAACTGCTGAAGATAGACGATGACTGTGGACATTGTATCACAGACTCAGTCCCTTTGACCGTTCAGAGATGTCACTAAACCCACCCAAAGAGGTAAACAATCAAACATGACCAGCGCCTACTAGACGGAAGGGGTCCGACAACCAGTCAGTTCCTGTCATTCCACCAGGAAGGAGGTACACAGTTCATGTTGTCTGTAGTTCAACCATTCCTACACGGTCAATACCGCTGTTCGATCACGTCAGCATTGTTACTTTGGCCAGGAAGGGCTTCCAACAATGGAAGTGTCGAGGCGTCTCGGAGTGAACCAAAGCGATGTTATTCGGACGTCGAGGAGGTACCGAGAGAAAGAAAACATCGATAACATGCCTCGCTCAGGCAGCCCAAAGGCTAATACTGCAGTGGATGACCGTTAACTACCGATTATGACTCGGAAGAACCCCGACAGCAAAGCCACCATGTTGAATAATGCATTTCATGCAGCCACAGAGCGTCGTGTTACGACTCAAACTCTGCGCAATAGGCTGCATCACGCGCAACTTCACTCCCGACGTTCACGGCGAGGTCCACCTTTGCAACCACGACACCATGGAGCGTGGTACAGATGGGCCCAACAGCATGCCGAATGGACCGCTCAGGATCGGCATCAAGTTCTCTTCACCTATGAGTGTCGCATATGCCTTCAACCAGACATTCGTCGGAGATGTGTTTGGAGGCAATCAGGTCAGGTTAAACGCCTTAGACACACTGTCCAGCGAGTGCAGCAAGGTGGAGGTTCCCTGCTATTTCGAGGTTGGCATTATGTGAGGTCGATGTACGCCGCTGGCCGTCATGGGAGGCGTCGTATCGGCTGTGCGATACGTGAATGTCATTCTCCGACCAATAGTACAGCCCTATCGGCAACATAAAGGCGAGGTATTCGTCTTCCTGGACGAAAATTCACGCCCCCATCGTGCACATCTTGTGAATGACTTCCTTCAGGTTAACGACATCGCTCGACCCTATCGAACATGCCTGCGATAGATTGAATAGGTCTGTTTATGGGCGACGTGACCCACCAACCACTCTTAGGAACCCTGTATCGTTTTATTCCCTCATGTGGCAATGTTGCATCCCCTGTGATCACGTCACAGGAGGATGCGAAACATGAGGGCTGAAAAAGCATAAGCACCCTTTGCTGCTTAGGATCACGTTCGTATTTCTTCGGGTGATATCATTAACGCACTTTACACGTCACATGAAATTTAGAGCTCTAGCCTTTTACTGCCTGTGTCAACATCTTGCTGTTTGAAGTGTCGCAGAGATCGAGAGTAACGTCACATAGCTCCACACTTTTGCACCGTTACAGTAGAAGGTTGTAAGCATCTTGCAGACAAATTTAAAAAATTTTACGTCAGAATGTGTGACAATTACGGGGCTTCGAAAATGTGATCCTATATGGTGCAATGTAATTATAGAGTATCAAGCTGTGAAGCAGCGCTGAAATGCCGCACAGCAAGCGATAAATGCACAGTAATACTATATGAGTATAAGGAAGCTGCTTTCAAGATTTGATTAGTGCCAGAACTCAAATTAAATTAAATTAAATACTTACTTTCAAATAAAAGAATACTAGGTTGAAGGAATGTTATTACGCAAGGCGACAGTTAACTGATTTATATTTATTCATGAATTTTTCAGATCAACAAAATTCCATACAATTCTACTAAATTATGTTAGATATATATTGTACTCGGTTATGCCAATAGGAGCTTTGGAATCTGGAAGCTAACTCACGTAATGAAAACATAGGTCAGTATCTTAGTCTACACACAAGACCTTCACCGGCAGATATCACTGGAATTTTCAATTTAAATCGTTGACCAGTCTAAGCGGCAGTCTTACAGTCTCGTTGTCATACATCGTAATCTTGAGGAGAAGTTGTTTCGGCGGCGAAAGTGATGCGCAGTTGCTCCACATCCAAACTTAGCAACAAGTCGTTAATATTTTGCCCTGGGATAGACTATTCTCAACGTTTTCTTCTCTGTCTACTGCTACCTACGAGTGTCACGCTTGCGAGAAATCGCATGCTGTAAAGGCGCCACTCACAAATTGACTCGAGTACATTCTACCATTTACCAGTCAGCTTCACGGCTCAAACCCCTAGTTGTTGTGTTGAGGTGAGGCATTGTTTTGCGCTAGACTACGTAGTAATCCTGCGATCTGCTGATTGAAAGCTACATATAATCTTTGAACTGTAACAATGCAAGGTCGTTTATCATTCCTTCTATTTACCTGTTTACAATCTGCTGATTAAAAGCTACATATAATCTTTGAACTGTAACAATGCAACGTCGTTTATCATTCCTTCTATTTACCTTTTTGCTTATTTTTTAAATATTTTTTGTAGAAGATGCAGCTTTACTTCTCTTTTGTCACTTATTTCTGAAGACAATAACATATGTGCTTGTCACTACTGAGTAAATCTATGTGTATCTATTAAGATATGAGTTTTCTACGTAATGCTTGTGGGTTTTGGCATTTATAGTTAATGAGAGTGTTCTTTCCTTGGCAAACCTTATTTATGAAATATATCTTCGATATCTTCACTAACGAGTTCGTGTCACAGTAATACTTTAAATTATACAATTCTGATGTAGCAACTACAGTAAGAGTCAGCTTTGTTAGCTCATGTGTAGCTAAAATTAAAATGTTGTAGCTTCAAACTTTCAGTGGTGTTCTCTTGAATGCGTTAGTAAGAGGACGCTCCTATGCTGATACTTCGTAAACGATTTACGTACAAAAGTGATCAGCCGTTCTAACAATACACAAGAGTGTCATCATACAAAATCGAAGTGCTGCTGCTTATTTGATCGTGATTGCTTTTAGTGAAGTAGCAACTGTGTAGGAACACAAATGTTCATAAAAAACAGAGCTAATTGAACAACTAAAGATAGGTTTATCTTTGGTGGTTGGCAATGCGCCACATCGCAGCACCCGCCGTTTCACCATATCTCACACATTTTCGACTGGCGACAAGTCTGGTGATCTTGCGGGCCAGGACGAAAGGTTAACATCCTATGACACCAAGAAGGTGCGTGTTCGTGCCGAAACTTGTCGTCGTGCTTTGTCTTACGGAAAAATGGCGTCTTGGGTGTTGTGCAGAAAGGGTATGCCTACGGGTTGGAGGATGTTGTTCACGTAGGTCACAATACCCTGACATGCATCAACTATGATGCGTGGTTGTACCTAATGGCACCCCACACCATAAGGCCTCGAGTTGGCACTGTATGTCTTGTGTGAATGCACTCACTGTGATGCCACTCCCTCCGTCTGCAGCGAACCAAAATGCGGCCATCATCTTAAAACAAACAGAACCAGGTTTCGTCTGAAAACACTATCTGGTGCCATTCCTGTCCCCAGTGACGTCTTTCCATACACCATTGCCGTGCAGCATGCTTCTGCACTTTTCGTCAAAGGTAGGCGGAGAAGTGGACGACATGCGCTAGCCCATGCCGTATTAAACGGTGACGGACTGTCATGTCTGAAAGTGTACAACGTGTTACAGTGTTCCACTGCTGCGCCAGAGCAGAGGAGGACGCAGATCTATACTGCAGTGCCATTCGGATGGCAGACATATGAGAAAACTTGTCCATGATTTTATGTATGCTAACACACCCATAACCTCTTTCATAGCTAAAGAAACTCCTGGAAGTTTCGTCTGTACCTTCCATCATTCAATTTTCTTGATTTACCAACAACGAGAAACCCATATCGTATGTGATTCCAGCAATCTGGGGATATCTTTACAAAATAATTGAATGACATGTTGGTTCTTACAGGTGCCTGCTAATTTATTTTAAACTCATATTGTCTTGTTTGAATGCCATAATAAGATTTGAATTATCCCTTGAGATATCCTGTTTGGGATTCTGGAATATGTCTGACTGAATGAAATACGTCAGCACTTATGTGAGGACGAAAACAGAAATATTGTAGAATTTGATCCTTGCTTCCCAAAGCAACATCGTCAAATAGGAACACTGTATTTGGCTACACTATTTCTGGCGGGGGGGATCTGACTGCTTTGACTGAATGTCGTGTATGTTACATCATTTACACACTGCAGTATCTTGTGCTGTGCTTGGGCTGAAACAGTGTTTTAGAAAACACATGTACACGCTGAAAGCAGACTCCACCTGAGTGTGTTAGTAATGGCAAGAAAGTTTGTCTTTCCGCAGTTGGATGGGCCTCTAATTACCGCTCGTATGTTGTCGGGTGGGAGTATCCCATTCTACGTCTTACTCTTGTCTTCTTCTGCACCATCACAGGACCAGTCACTTACAACAAACGCCTGATGCTTCACCCACCCTGCCATGATACTCACTACATCACGTTCTGGTGTTTAGTGGGATTTTATAGAAAAAGAAGCACATTTTATAATAATAATAATAATAATAATAATAATAGTGACAATAATAATATGTGTAGCCACTAGAATAGAGATATTTACCGACTGTGCTGCAATGAAA
Organism: Schistocerca piceifrons; assembly: GCF_021461385.2. Classification (NCBI taxonomy): domain Eukaryota; kingdom Metazoa; phylum Arthropoda; class Insecta; order Orthoptera; family Acrididae; genus Schistocerca; species Schistocerca piceifrons. Next base: position 699,891,380 of record NC_060149.1, read on the forward strand.
CATTAAATAATGATGGGGTGGTTAAATAAGAAAAACCGCAAAGATTTGGGATAGTATTTTTTTTTATTTCCACACCACCAGCGGTATAAATCAGTAAAAATTCACTGGTTCAAGCTTCACAATAGCACAGTATTTAGCAACTAAACGTTTCTTCCTTCCACAGAATTTGGGACGTGTGTCAATTTCAAACTGATAGCTGTTCCTTTAGCTTATTCTTTTGACACTGTATTGACGTAGTGTTCTAAAGAGTCTGCATGCACATTACACATACAGAGGTAGTTCACAATGTCTTTATACACAGTTTCGACAAACGGCAGCCACAGTTCAGTCTTTGCAACACAGGCGATTGCACCATCAGTACTCTTAACAAACTTGTAATGGTGCAGTGTTGCAGATAAATGGATGGACGTCCAGATCTCACTATGAGTGTCACACCATCGTACAATTATAGATAGCATCTCGTAAGCGGAGTAAATATTCAAAGTTGGGAATTACTCAGAGACCATCTGTTGATGTATGTAAGATTCTGCACGACACAACTGCGTAAACCGCAATTTAACACTCCTCGATGCGTTTTAAATCTCTAACACAACACGCCAGTCACTCTCCACAGATGTTTCTTTACCAATATTTAAGCACTTTAAACTGCCAACTGTTAACTTGTAACTTGAAGTGAAAAGCAGTTGAGCACTGGGATGAATTGGCACCTTTTAATCCAGCACCTCAACACTCTGCCCTTGCGTTATTACTGGAATGTCTGGGATGGTGCGTATGTCGGAGACCATCACTGACCTGCGAAGTGTGGCGTAGGACACCCAGCACAATTCTTCTAGAGTTGGGGGCTGGCTGGATGTCTTCATCAATGAGCTGGACGGATAATAGCAGTTTGTTGTACTGCTTCAATATGCTGGTCAGTTGACTACAGGATTCCACAGTACTGCTGCCACTCCTATCCCCGAGAGGCCAGAATTCGCTGCAGGTCCGAACTAGCCGGTTGTGTCTGCTGCTGGTTCAGATAACTGGAGGTCGCTGGAGGTCCGGACATGCTGGAGGCTGCTCAAGAAAGAAGAAGAAATAGTAAGCACTCACTGAGAGACACATGGAGTTTAACAAAGAAATGGAACTTGACAGAGAAGAGGAAGAACCACTAAATGTGATAATAGTAGCAAATATGTGTAATGAGTGAGGGGGAAGGGGAGGGTTGGTTTCATTGATAAAGTAAATTGATTAGCATATAATTTGATACTAAAATTGCACAACGGCTGGCTTCACGCTACTATTACTGGTTAGGGTCCACATTACTTCCGGTAACTTACACAACCTCACTGACTCTCTTCCAGCACATCTCACAGTGGTCAACAGTGGTGAGTTAAATCAAAAATTGTTTGAATCATAATTTTTTAACATAATTGGGTAGTTCTTGCTGAGGGTATACGTTTTATTTATCCCCACAGATGAAGGAGATACGAGATAGAGTTAAAATTTTTAAATGAGGCCATATACATTTTATTGAAGAATACACTCACCCTCTCCAAGGGCAATTAAAAATGTATCACACTGCACCATTTTATCCGCAAAACTAGTGGCTATGTAAATGATAGATAATATACAATTTATCTAATTTAAATAGCACTTCAATTCATTTCATTAACTAAATTATTTAACCTATTGAACATTTTACACATTACCGATAAACATTGAATGCAAGAGTACTGCGTTGTACAATACTTGGATCTTATCATTGTACAGTTCCACATTACAGCACTTACGACAATGCAGAAGTAACGGGGCACTTTGTAGTAACTTCTACTTTGATACTACCACTACACGAAATACAGAGAATTTACTTCACCTGCTCAAAATGATGACCATTGGCATTCGTACATAGGGTCACTCTGTGGACGGACGCCCTACGTCGTGATGCTACTTCCTTTGTGATGGCTATACAAGCATCAAAAATGCGTTGCTGCATGCCCTCTGCTTCTGTTCAAACATTTTGGTAGACAGCACCCTTGGCTGCTCCCCACAGAAAAACATCCAGCTGTGCAAGGTCCGCAGATCTGGCAGGCTCACTAACTGGCCCACCATGTCCACGGCCCACAATTCGTCGTGCTCGTAAGATGTTATGCGAAGGGGATCCCGCGTGCTGGTACCACATGCCCGTCCTCTGGTTCATAGGTACGGTGTCGAAGAGATCAAAAAAGAGTGTGTCTTAAAAATCGGGCAAATTGTCTGCCTTGTTGGTTGACAATTTCAAAGGAAGGTCCAATAATCGTGTCTCCAATAATTCCGCACGAAACGTTAACGATCCATGGACACTGATGCTCTACCTGTCGGAGACTTCGTGGATTGTTGATGGACCAATAATGCATAAATTTTACATTGACGATTCCTTTCTTGGAGTATGACGCCACGTCGGCAAAAAGAAGATCTGAAAAGAAATTAAGATTAGTCACAAGTTGTTGATGAGTCCACTGACAAAATTGAACTCTTTTGTTGATGTTCTTGGTGTAAATGAGCATGATAAGGCTCGAATTTATGACATTGCAGAATGCGATGTGCACTTGTTTTCAAGACATCAACTTCTGTTGAATTTATCGTGTGCTGACTTGAGGATTCAGGGCTACGGCAGCGAGCACATAGACGTCGGCTGCTTCTTCCGCCCGTGTTCTACGACGATTTCGAGGTCTTGCATTTAAACTTTTCCTTTCGCGTGGACTGGAAATAAGAGGACGAAACATCCAGTGTGAAGGCAATGGCTTGTCAGGGAATCGTTTGCTGTACGGTAGTTGAACCTGAACAGAATTTCGCCCATCTATAGCAAATTACAGTAGAGGTAGGCATAGTGGCGTACAGGGTAGACACAATAACGTAATAATCGTAATGTTCTATAACAGTACTGATAATAAAAGTGCAAGTTGCTATATTAGTTTCTGACAACGTACTTTCTCCATAGATCAACAGCATTCTACCTTATTTTCCTGAGTGTACATCACACAACTTTACACAGCAAAAACTGTATTCACACTGTGTACTAACACCATGCAGTTCTAATTTACCCTGATGCACAACCACAGTGGTATTCCGTGTATTGCACGCTAAAACAAATAGAAATCAGGAGCGCTGAGGAGGGGGTTGGGGGGGGAGGGATGAGGATACCTACTTTTGCATGAGTCGGAGATCATTAAAAAAACCACACCTCTACTACACAACTACATTGGGTGCGTAACGTGTCCAATGAAGGCAGTAAACAGTTCGGGTTAGGAGTATTCACAATCTGTGTACTCTTTACTGTTCGCACATCTACGTTTTTTTGGCTAAAATGGTAGAGTATGAGACATTTTTGAATAGCAGTTTCAGACAGTAGGTGTATTCTTGAACAAAATGTACTGCTTCCATTTAAAAAATTTATTCTGTACCCCGTATCCCCTACTTCTGAAGGAAACAGAACACGTGTACCCTCACAAAGAACTACCCAGCGATGTTACAAAATATTGGTTGAAATAATCTTTTATTTAACGCATCAGAAAAAAAATTTATTTTAGGTGAGCAAGATAAATGTTACACATACACCGTGTTTATGTACACAGGGTGACAATTATTGAACTATATGAATAAAAGAAACGTAAATCAATTTTAAACTACGGTGTGCACGCTCTTCATTCAAAATAAAAACGTTACTACAGATATTCAGATTTAGGTTAAGACGTGTTCGATATGCCTGCCATCCTTGGCGATGGTATGGTGCAGACGAATAGCAAAATTCTGCAGTACCCGATGAAGTGTCCAAACATGGATGCTGTCGATGATCTCCTGAATGACTGTTTTCAGCCCAGAACTGGTTTTAGGTTTATTGCTGTATACCTTGTCTTTAATATAGCCCTACAAGGACGAGTCGCATTTGTTCAGATCCGGAGACTGTGGCAGCCAATGAAGCCCATGCCAGTGGCATGTGGGTAACCCAGAACCTTAATGCGGTTCCTAAACTGATCGTCTAGGATATCAAACTCTCTACATCTTCGATGAGGTCGAGCTCCGTCTTGCATGAACCACATCTTGCCGAAATCAAGGACACTTTGGATAATGGGGATGACACTATCATCCAAAACCTTCACGTACCTTTCGCTAGTCACCGTCTCATCAAGGAATATCGCACAGATTATTCGGTGACTGGACATTGCGCACCACACAGTCATCCGTTGGGGATGAAGAGACTTCTCGATCGATGAAAAGCAGATTTTCAGTCCCGCATATCCACCAGTTTTGCTTATTGATGAATCCATCCAAATGATAGTGGGCTTCGTCGCTAAACCAAACCAACATGCCCATAGTAATTCCCCTCATGCCCCGAGGCCAACCGTGAAGTTTAAACGTCCTAACGCAAACTGTTCAGAAGTTATGATTATTTTATTTCATATAGCTCAAGAATTGTCTCCCTGTGTGTGTGTTAGCTTGTGAGTATGAGACAGTGGCTGGGTGCGACATACAGTAAGAAAATGCATGGGAGGGATGAGATTGATAGTGAATATACAGGGTGAAGAAAAAGTGCCGTATTTGGATGTCACTATGCGGCTGCTCATCCAGATTCAAGTCAAAAGGTAACCTAGGAAAATCAGATCGGGTACGTTTTGAGAACACATTTATCAAAACAGCGACCTGGCTACTTTCTCACATCGAGCAACACATCTGAATGTACAGAGGGATGTGTATTACCTCTTGCTGTGATACTAGCTACCGTAGCTCAATGAGTAAGCGGGTGTGACATCAAACTCTCACCAACCAATTTTTATCAGGTTTCGTTTTTATTTTTTAAACGTCCGTTCCCTCGTTCTCTTCGTTTGCAAACATGACATAATTTTGTCACATGACCATATTCTACCCCATGACAGTCTTATTCATTAAACTGCATGCATGAGTCTACCAACCGCGCTTTGCACAACCATAACTGGTCCTAATCAAAATATCCACGGGTGTACTGCCGGTCTACAGTGACCAACGGGCATAATATTTCAGCAATCATACATGTCACCATCATCAGGTGAACTGACGGACTGAGCTCCTGTGAACGTGCCGGCACGGAGATCAGTACGCTATGGCTGCTCAGAGGGAACTGGGTTCGGTCGCGGCGGCGGCCGATTTAAATACCCTCCGCCCGCGGCGCGCTCCCTCAGCTGTCCGCGCCGCGCACCACGGTCGCGCGGTGGAACAGATTGCGACGGCGTCTGAGATGACGTCGGAGTGATGGTTCTGTCCGCCCAGTTCCCTCTGAGTAGCCATAGCGTACGGATCTCCGTGCCGGCACGTTTATAGGAGCTCAGCCCGTCAGTTCACCTGATGATGGAGACATGTATGATGGCCGAAATATTTTGCCCGTTGGAACTGTAGACCGGCAGTACACCCGTGGATATTTTGATTATCAAATACGCCGGGGGAAACTCAAGAATCACATAACTGGTCCTGTCACGTTCACGTAGGACGGCTTCCCAAAGAAGTACACAGACGATGAACACTTCTATAACCTTTTGGAACTGGATGTATCCGATAAGGAAGCTACTGCTGCTGCTGCTCTTTCATATGCTGCACGGTACCTTCAAAGGCGCAGTCCGGATAAGTGTGTTTTTCGTCTTCTGAAGCAACGCCTTCGGGAAACCGGTAACCTTCGTCCACAAGTAATGGACAGTGGTCGTCTAAGGACTAGACGTACTCTACAAACAGAAGACGCAATTCTTGAAACCAATCACCAGTCACTTCAGCTAAGCACCTAAGACATATCAAGGAAGTTCTGATATCTCAGAGACTGATTATTGAAGTGTTGCACGATGAAGAACGGCATCCCCACGTTAACCCAACAACAGAGGCCAGAAGGCCGTATACGACGAATACAGTTTCGTGAATAGATTTTGCATTAAGCTGAGATTGAAGAACATTTTGTACATACCGTGATACGGACTGACCAATCTAGCTCCAGTCGTGAAGATATTTTGGGCTTACGCAACAACCATTATTGGTGGGAACACAACACACACGACACCCACGTAATAGGCCTCCACGCACGGTTTAGCATGAAACTTTGACCTAGAATTGTGATAAAAGTGCATTTGGAACCTTACTTATTGCAAACCGATATCCCCAACATCGTTTTGCTGTAGAATCCTGGAGCCTATTCTCCATTCGGATATAATAAATTTTCTTAAGGTCGAGGAACTTTTCTCCACAAATCAGTATGGTTTTAGAAAGCATCGCTTGTGCGAAACTCAGCTTGCCTTTTCTCACATGATGTACTGCGAACTATGGATGAAGGGCAACAGGCAGATTCCATATTTATAGATTTTCGGAAAGCATTTGACACGGTGCACCATTGTTAACGAAGGTACAAGCGTATGGAATAGTTTTCCAGATATGAGAGTGGTTCGAAGGCTTATTAAATGACAGAATCCAGTATATTTCCTCTAGGATGGGTTTACGTCATACAAGAGTTTCGTCAGCAGTGCCTCAGGGAACGGTAGTGATAGGATCGCTGTTATCTTCTATATATGACCTGACGGACAGGGTGGCCAACTATCTACGTTTGTTTGATGATGATTCTGTGTTGCACAATAGGGTATCGAAGTTACGTTATTGTTAAAGGAAACAAGACGACGTTGACAGAGTTCGTAGTTGGTGTGATAAATAGCAGCTCGCTCTAAATTTGGAAACGTATAAGTTAATGCCGATGAGTAGGAAAAAAAAAACCTGCAATAATCGGATAAAGCATTAGTGGTGCCCTGCTTGACGCTGCCACGTAATACAAATATCAGGGGTAACATTACACAGCGATATGAAATTGAATGAGCATGTGAGGTTTGTAGTAAGGAATGCGTATGGTCGACTTCGATTTACTGGGAGAATTTTAACAAACTGTCGTTCATTTGTAACGGAGATCGTATATAGGACGTTCGTGCGACTTTCCTTCAGTACTACTAGAGTGTTTTGGAGTCCGTTGGATTAAATGAAGACAACGAAGAAATTCAGAGGCTGGCTGCTACATTTGTTACCGTCCGATTCGAACAACACGCATGTGCTATGGGCATGCTTCCGGAATTAGAGTGAGAATCCATGGAAGTGAAGTGAAGTTCTTGTTAAGGAACACTGTTGAGAAAATTTATAGAACCGGCATCTGAAGTTGACTGCAGGACAATTCTGCTGCCACCAATATACATTTCGCGTAAGGACCACGAATATAAGATAGAACAAATTAGGGCTCATACGGAGGCATACACATAGTCGTTTTTCCCTCGCTGTATTTCCGAGTGGAGCACAAAAGGAAATGACTGCGTAGCATAATGTGCAATCTAGGGTAGCTGACCTATTATATTTTTTGCACCTCATTGCATACAGACGGTATTAATGTATCCCCTGTTATTTTCTATTGGCGTTATGTGTGTCATGGAAGAGTCGAAGTGGTCGTTTACGTCTATAAGAAGTTCATTTTATATCGTAATGTTTCAATAAAGGTAACAGTAACAAAAATAAATACACCAGATACCACATTGTGGGATATAGATTGCATACAATTTGATGCTTCCACATACAAAAAAAAGGCGAGAACGCAACTCTAACATCGGAGGGTAATTATATTCGTTATCTACGGCATTGACTCATCTCACTGAGCTCTTTTTTTTTAAGTGAAAAAGAAAATGCTTGGATGGAAGTGGACGTGAACCTTATGTCGTACGCACCTAGTATATGTTTCAGTTCTTTGTAATGTAGTGTATGGTGGCGTAAATAGCAATTATTGTGGACTGTACATTGTAGCTATTTTCTGTGTCTCACTGAAAATACCTGTGCTGTATGAGATAACCTTTCTGAATTTCTAGTGCCTATATCATTCTAAGATCTTGCAGCTGACATGCTCACGATATTGGGGGCATAATGGTGTGTGCTTGTTTTCACAAGTACATCTGGGGAATAGTTGACAACTGTTAATCAGAACCTAAGACTCGTAGTGTTACAGAATATAAAACTAAGTAAAACACTCTTTTATATCATATTTTGCTTTCCTTCTGATCTATTACTCAGATTAGTTCTTATGATATAAAAATCAATTAGAATATACTAAATACGTAATGAATATATCCGTGCAGACTGTGTGTTAGGTAATAGGCAATATCAGTACATCAAGCTAAAATAATATTTCCTGAAGCTTTAGCAATAATATTGTCCGAGAGAATGATGTGTACATATCTAATCAAGGATTTCATATTTGGCAGTGGTAGTTACATAATGACAACACATCCCTGGATGAGATAGAGTGTTTTAATCAAATAACGAGCACGTATAATGATAGAAAAAACATTCAAAAACATAAAAAAGACCTTGTCTGTCACATTTATGTGATTTTTCAGTCTTGTAATCCACTATTCTCAAATTACAGATTCGGTACGAATTTTCCAAAGTGTTTGAACTTCTGTAGCACACAAACTTGACAAATATTTCAACAGAAGTTTTCTGTATTTGTGAAATATCTAAGCTCCAATAAGTCTTCTCATGTATTCATAATGGTTATTGAATCTATTTCGTGATAGCAAGTACGGCCACGGCATACTATCTCCGTTAGCACCATGCTTGCAAAATACACTGCTCAAGAAAGCAATCATTATCTCAATTACTCTCCATTATATACGAGTGGATGATGTAGCGTTCTCTAAGAACAATAACTCGACAAAGAGCTTTCTTGCACAACTAAGAGGAACGGAAGCAGTAAGTAACTACAGGCCATTTTCTGCAGTGGACAAAAGTAATGTACATTTGGAAGAAAGAAAATCGACTTTCCCTTTTAGTAGCTGTTAATACTCATCACTGAAAGGGATCGAGCACTTCGAAGGCCTCTTTGACTGTTCATCTGCCGTCTCAGCTGTAACGAAATAAGAAGCTGCCGTCTTTCGGAAAGGATGAGCGGATTACCACAGCGGACGCACAAAAAGCGGCTACAGCTATTAATGTCGTCTGTGATGGACTGAGATGCGATCTCGCTTTTCTGAGAAGTCTCTGACCAAATGTACTTCTATGGTGGACGGGAAGAGTACTCTTGCAGTGTCTCTGTTCGTTCAGTGTGCATTTTAATTCTCGTCCCGGTTAAGAATAATTCTCTATTGATGAATTTCACAAGCTGTATTACGACATTATTCTGTATTATGAGACCTAAAAGCTGGTAAAGTGTACTAAAACCATGTAAGAATCGGGTATATCGCTGCCGGTTGTTACAACTTAATAAGATTATAATATTTTAAAGCAAAATGTAGTTTACTGCCATTCATGTTGGTCAAATAGAAAAGTGCTACACGGATTGTGAGACATTTCGTGGTTAGTAATAGTTCTTGAAGCCTCACTGCACATATTTCTATCAATCTGAGTTGTTCCTACTGACTTAAATGTCGGTTAACTGGCCCCAAACACCATAGAAACAAATTTTTCCATTTACTTTAATGTAAGATGCTTCTTGGCACAGCAACTTGCAATACCTCCAACCACGTTTTCCTCGCTCTGTCTCGTTTCCTTCTCTTCACTCAGATTCGTCTCCTAATTATTTGTGGCAGCGTCTCTTTCAGTATATTATTCATGTGCCCGAACCATCACTCCCCGTCTATAGGATGACAAAAGATTGTTTTCAATTTATGTTCACCTCTTATTTCCTGTCATCCTAAATGTAACCCGTAAAGTCACTCCAGCTGCATCGTCTCCAGAATTTCTTATTTTCGATTGCTATTTTTATCTGTAATCCGTACCTCTGACGCAACGGTGATACTGATCTTCATAAAATCCAGCAACCGCCTCTGAAGTGCTTCGATGTCTTTCTTAAATCTGACTTGACGCGAATCCTAAACACTCGAGCGGTATTGAAGAATAGATCGCACTAACCTCCTATCTGAGGTTTCCTTTACAGATGAACCACACTTTCCTGAAATTCTCCCAATAAACCTACTACGATACTCACGTGCCCGTTCCACTTCATACAGCTTTGTGACGTTACTCCCTGATATGTAAACGACGTAATTGTCTCTTTTTCGTTTTCTTTCTTACTCATCGGCATTAACTAACAGTTTCCTACGTTTAAAGCTAGCTTCCATTCATTAGACCAACTAGAAACCTCGTTGACGTCAGCTTGTATCCTCCTACAATCATTCAACGACATTTTCCTGTGCACCACATCATCATTAGGAAACAGCCACAGATTTCTGCACATGCTCTCCGTCATATCATTTATTTATATAAACAATAGCGCTTCTATCACACTTCCCTGCGGTACCCCTGACGATACCCTTTCTCTGATAAACAATCGCCGTCGAGGACAACGCACTGGGTACTATAACTTAAAAAGTCTTCAAGCCACTCACATATCTGGTAAACAATACCATATGATCATACCTTCGTTAACAGTCAGCTGTCGGGAACAGTGTCAAATGCTTTTCGGAAATCTAGAAATATGGAGTCTGCCTGTTGCTCTTCATCCATAGTTCGCAGAATGTTATCTGAAAAAAGGGCAAGCGGAGTTTCCAACGAGCGATGCTTTCCAAACTCTTGCAGTTTCGTGAAAAAAATTTTTTCATCTCAAGAAAATTTATTACATTAGAAGTGAGAATACGTTCAAAAACTGTACAGCAACCGATGTCAAGGATATTAGTCTGTAATTCTGCGGCTGCGGTGTATTATACTTCTTATATACATCAGTCACCTGCGCCTTTTTCCTGTCATTTGGGACTCTTCACAGGGCGAGAGATTCGCGATAAATGCTAGCTAAATAGGGGCGAAAGGCGTACAGTACTCTTTATATACCCGAACTGGAATTCCATTCGGACCTGGAACCTAGTTGTTCTCAACTCTTTCAGTTGTTTCTCTACACCATGGATGCCTGTTACCATGGCGTCCACACGGAAGCCTATGTGAAGTTCAAACGACGGTATGTTTGTACAGTTCTCCTGAGTGAGAGGTTTCTTAAACCAAAAATTTAAAACGTCAGCTTTCCTGTTGCTGTCTTCTATTGCCACACCAAACTAGTCAATGTGCTGCTACATAGAAAGCTTAAATTCGCTCGATTTTCGTTGTTAAATAGCGATAGGCTTTTATCGTCCTTCATCTACTTACTAGACACATAATTCTCCTGAGAACGGTTTACGATCCGTTCAAACTTTACCCATAATTCCTCTACGTCCATCACAATCGAACTACATGATACTAATTCACTGCCTAAGTGAGGTTCTATTAACTGCTTTTCTGCTGTTTCTACTTGAAATAGTCTTCCAACCTTCTTGACTGATTTATTAACTTTAGTCGCTACGATGAGATCATGACCACTAATCCTCGTCTCTATACTGAACTGCAATTAATGTCGGGTCTGTCTGTAGCTACAGGATCTAAAATATTTTGATTGCTTGTGGGCTACCGAACTGGCTGCTCAAGATAGTTTTATTAAGATGTGTTCTAAAGTGATTCCCAAGACTGTCTGTCTGAACACCCTGCAGGTCACACCTGTCTAGCGCGCTTACTTGTGCAGAAGATAGTCATTAAAATTCTCTGGAATGGGATACGCTGTACAGACACAACGATTCTCACCTACAGAAGCGTATCTGTTTGTCAGCTTTGTTATTCAGCATGTGAATGCGGCTGCCATTTCTTGTCTCTTCTTCTCATTAGGATGTTCTGTAACAGGAATATACATTCTATTCCAGATCGACATTATAATGCTTTGCAGTTTCAGTTCCTGTTAGCGGCAGTCTCTATTTCTTAGCCGTTGTTCTTAACACATATTCTACACTTGCGAGCCTTAAAAAGGGGCTTGTTGAAACTGTTTCCATTGGTTCAAGTTTTGGCACTGTTAATGATCACATTGCGCAAGTCCTTACTGGATAGCCTACGTTGCTCAAGAGAACCTAAAGTGCCACAAAGTGTCTTCCTGGTGAAGGGCAGCAGCGAACAACACCAAACGTGCACTCTTCACGTTTGTTAGAAAGGCTCTAATGTGGGAAAAGTGAGAAAACACAACCGCCGCTTTATTTGCAATATGCTATAGCTTGCAAGCTATAGCTTGTACACCAAATTAAGAAGAAATTGATTACAGTTTCTGAAAATACTACCCGAATGACGTGGTTCCTTAATTGTCTATTAAAGCTCAACGAAGACAAGATGAAAACTAAAATAGACTTTCAGCAATATGTGGTTGGCTGATCGCTTGCCAAGACAATGTAAGAGCCACCCAACCTGATAACACAATGAAAACGTTGCCCTAAAATTCCAGAGAGCAAGTTGGGTAACTCACGGAAATCTAAAAGTCGTACCACTTTCGCTCGTTTGTCAGTTATAATAGACGACACATTTGTCAAAAATGAACTTCCGCCCTTTGGTCCGAAAATATAGCACAGTGTAGTAAAATGTGACGCACTGTGACTGCCACGTCACAGGCACCACTCACTGAACGGTACTCTCGTCAGAGCAAGAAGCTACGCGTCATAGGGTTGTGGCCTATGCGAACACGTGTAAGCAGAACCTCGTCCCGTTTGCGTGACTGGAAGGAGGTACGCCTTGGGCGCGTTGTGGGCTTCATCAGACGGAGCTTATCGTCTGTAACTTCCAGCCATCCGTCTTCCCATTGACACATGACTCTATACCTCAACAGCGAGACGATAGTATGCAGGGGAATTGCACACTGAAGTAACTAAAGATGACGACTCGCTTCTTGGCAACTGCATCTGCTCTTTCGTTCCCCATAATACCAATGTACCCTGGCACTCAGCAGAGAGATACCTCTTTCGCCAGCTTTTGTAAGTTAAGAAGTGCGTCCTGGATATCCTGGATTCGTTATCGGCTGGATATAAACGTAACTGAGACAGAACGGCACTCATGGAGTCAGATCAGCCGAGGAATTTGGCGGGCATGGCACCATCTGATCTGCCCCAGCACCAACAAGATCGAGGATAACTCGGCATCGAACACTGACCTCTGAAGGCAGCCGAATCTTGAGGACACGATGAGGAAAAAAAACATTGCAGCCAGTTAAATCCCCCTGTTTAGACACATCCGTGAATATAGCTACATAGCTGTGGCGCTCATTTAAAATGACGGAAAACATCGTATTATAAGAGGATCGAGGTGTGTAATCTCTCGAATACTGAACATCTAAAGTTACCCTCGGCCTCTTCAGTAACCAGGATGGCAGTCTGATAAATCCCGTATTGAGCCTGTATGTTCCCCATACACTTTTCATGGATCCCAAATAGCTTCGCTGCCCATAGATGATTGGTGAAGAGGCGTTCCTAAGCTGGAAGAGCAGCAGTATGACAAGCTGGGGAAGTGGAAGTAACAAGGAACTTACATGCTTGCCTCACCATGAGAAGCTGCCGCTGGATGGTAAGTGTCGGTTCACCGGCCTCAGCACGGATATTGAGAATGGGACTGGTCCTGTAAGTGTCCGTGGTCAGCCTGATACCCTCGTAATTTACAGCGTCAATTATCTTCAGGTATGAAGGTCTCGCTGACCCATAGACTGTGCACCCATAGTCCAGCCGTGATCGCACGAAAGCCCTAAACAACTCTGTCGGCTCCTTGACAGCTGTGGCTATGATACATCCTAATCTTGAACCTCTTCAGGACCGTTACCTTCAAGTCCTTCAGATGTGGTAATGACGACAGTTTGGAGTAAAAAATGAAGTCCAAAAATTGCAAAGAATCTTTGAAGTGGAGAATGGTGTTCTACATATGCAGTTCAGGTAAAATAAATATACGACGAGAACGATTAAATGAACACACACACTTTCTAATGCTATTGTTAATTTAATACTGCCAGTAATCTGTATATTTTAAAATTTTTTTGTAACAACAACAGGGAATGTAATTGAGCAGGCCGAAATGGACAGTTAGATGGACAAACATACAGAGTAACAACAAAACATAGCAGGAGGCAAAGAAAGGGATGATGACTTCTGTGATAGGTGGAGTCCATCACCCATTAAGAAAGAAAGAGTAGACGAGCAAACTGTAGAAGAATCGGGCTATGCAACTGAGAAAGCCAAAATTGAAAGTAGTAATGTACTGGATATTCACGAGTTACTGAGAACATTAATTCAGCAAAATAGTAACCTAGAAAAGCAAATGAAAGCACAAATTAAAGAACAGGGTAACCAAATCGGTACACAAATTAGAGCACAAAATCAGCAAATTAGTAAACAGGGAGAATACCTCATTAAGAGAATTGATGATATGGGCGAAGTATTAAATATAGTCATAGGAGAAGTTAAAGAAGTGAAAACCAGAATGCAAGGGGTCGATGATAGAGTAACAACTGTAGAAAGTCAGGTCAAGGGAATTAATGAAAGATTCGACTCCGAAATTGAACAGATTCAAGAGAATGTCAAACCCCTGATTAATGAGACTATAACCGAGCGGTTTGAAGAAATTAAATCCGAAGTACATATCGAATGCCAAACAGAAGTCTCAAATTTGAGAGAAACTGTTTGGGAGTCTGAAAAGCTGTTAGCAGAGAAAGTAGACAATTGTAAACAGAAGTGTAATAGCAACACTTCAATATTCTCGGACATATTAATGAGCTGGAAAAGAAAATACAGTCATGTCGTAACTAAAGTAGAGTATCATAAGTTACTGGAAGGGGAGGAAAAATTCGATCCTTCCAAGAGACATAATGGATGGCATCCATTAGACTTTCTGAAAAATTGTAAAAGAGGTTTCCCCGGACATCTGAGTGACCAGGAGAAAATAAATTTGGTAATTAGTGCTGTGATAGGAGACTCCAAAAGATGGAGTCTCAATCTAGAAACTGAACGTATGTCTTTTGATGAATTCAAACAGCAATTCGTCAACGAATACTGGTCCACACAGAAGCAGGACTGCTTGTGGCGTGAGTTTATAATGGCTAAAATGTATGACAACAGGGGCAGAATGTCTATGAAAGACTTCTGTGAGTCGTGGTACTAGAAATTGATACATTTAAGGCGTCGCAGATCCGAATCCGAAATTATCTTGGGGCTTTGGAAGAAGCTTCCAGAAGACTCGAAAAGATACGTAGGAAGCAACCATCGCAATTTCACTGTCTTCCTACAGCGCATTGAGGACGAAGACCACTGGAGAAATAACTGTGACAATCGACCGATTAATTCTAATAGGAATTATCGGAATGTAGACGATGATAACAGGGACGATCACGACGGTCGGTACCGCGTCAACGCCATAGTGCGGGGCCGTGGGAGAGGTCGCGGTCGGGGTGGACAAAGTGATCGCGGGAGAAATTATGGCCCGCGAACACAAGAATTCAATGAAAAGGAAAACTAAGGCCCGTGTGGGTGGAGGGTCGTCGCCGCGCGGAAAGACAGTATAGACCCGATAGAGAAAAGTTTCACCCGCAAGGTAGGCTGCGTACGCAAAGTAACGGAGAGCGCAACCAGGCAAGCAGAGCGATGCAATATAATGCTCACAACACGCCATATGGCGCCGGCAGTGGAACTCGGCCGGCAAGCCGACACTTGTCAACAGGGACCGGGCGAGAAACAGTATAGAGATACGTCACAAAACGACCTACCGCAATACCCCGTCACGAGGTGGAGCAGTTAACAGCTGTGCGTGACGACACAGGAGAGTTCGGTGAACTCGTAACCAGCAGGGATGATCCGGTACGCGTGAAAACAAACCAGAATTGCAATCAAGTAAATCGTGCTCATATCAGCACAGCAAATAAATATGAAACAAAAGATACACAGAATAGTTTTCAAGATCAGCAGGTACAGGAATGGCGTCAAGAAATGAGTAATTTAGTCACAAGCTTAAAGCAATATGGAAGGGAAGAGGTGACGAAGAAAGAGTTAATGAAGGTTGAAGAGAAGAAAGACGAAAAGTAGTTCGTCCAAAAGGAGACGATACTTGCTAACGTTATAAACGAGGAAATAATAGACACCGCGCAAAGATCACGAGCAGTTGACATAAATGATAGGGACAGAAATAAGGAGGAAAAGGTAGACGAGATATTTGAGTATGTTTTTGATGAAGATGACAATTTGCTAAGCGTGACTAAACTCGATATGGAAGCCACCCAATATCCAAACGATCGAAAAGTAAATGAAATTCATGCATATAATGTAACAGGAGAAAATGAGAACATACGAATCATCGAAATAGGGGAAGATTATACAACGTTTGAAGTGAAAGCGAAGGTTCATAGGTTGTCTAATTCAGAGGATGACGTAAGAGAAACAGCTTTGAAAGAAACTAGCCTGGCTGAAACAAGTAAATCAGATACTATATTGTCAGACAAAGATGTTGAAAATCAAACAGGTTTGGAAACCGAAGAATTGGAGGACAGTTTCAATCATGACAGATGAGGTGATGAACAGGTCGCAAAGGCATTTGCGATCAGTAAAAGCAAGGAACCACCTGATATAGTACAGGTGCAGGGACATGTCGCAAAAATCATTCTGAATCCCACACAGAGGAAACTACCCGATATTGACGAAAAATGAATAAGCAACATTTCTTGGGAAGACCTAATGGTTGAACAGGATCTGTTGTAGGAGGAGCAGGAAGGCTCCGATAAGAAGAATATTAATCAAACTGTTATACCTGTCGATATTTACAACTGTAAAATACCGGTTTTGCTAGACACTGGTTCTCAAATAAGTGCCATACCGAAATCATTTTTCGAGTACATCAAAGACCAACCAGGGCT